>NW_023603184.1:105638614-107013357 GCF_014898055.3 Talpa occidentalis
CTCCCCCAGGGCGCCGCCGCCGGGGCCTCCTCAGACCCCGCTCCTGCGCTCTCCTCGGGCAGGGCCCCGCCAAGCTCAGACTGCGAGAAAAATCGCCACCTCCCCTCGCCCTCGTGGAAAAGGCAGACAGGCTGGAGGGAAAGAGCAGCATCAGGAACCTCGGGTGACCTTTCCTCCCGCACAAAGCACTGGCGCGCGCACTCCCCTCCCTTTGTGGTGGCTCCGGGTGGCTTCAGGCCACGTGGCGCGGCCAGCACCCCCAAGCCGGGCGCCCGCAGCCCGACGCGAGGCCCCACCGGAGCGGCTTGGGGTGAGGGGGTTGTCGTCGGGGAGACCAAGAGCTCAGAACAGAGACAGGAAGCGGGGCTTGAGAGCGGAGGGAGAACGAACTGAGAGGAGGGGAGGCGATCGGGGAGCAAATACAAAAATAGAAATAGTTTGGGGGTTCGCCAGCCGGGCTCCCGCGCGGGCTCCTTCCCCCCAATTCACGGCCGGTCGCCTGCGGCCTCCCGCGCGGGGACGCCCCCTGGCGTCCGCTACCGCCGAGGGCAGCGCGCGGCGGGCGCGGGGTCGGGGGCGCGCGCGGGGGCGCGGGGTCGGGGGCGCGCGCGGGGCGCGGGGTCGGGGGCGCGCGCGGGGGCGCGGGGGCGCGCAGGGGACGGCCCGGCACGCACGCAGCGGCGGGCGCGGCCCCCTGGCGGCGCGACGTAGTTATCTGGTGAGCGGCGCCTCGTCCCTCTGGTCCGGCGGGCTCACGGCGGTCTTGCTCAGCACGGCGGCCGAGTAGGGCAGGAAGCCGCTCTCGGAGCGGGGCGCCGCGGCGCTGCAGCCGAAGTCCGAGCCCCGGCGCCCCCGGCGCCGCCGCCCCCGGCGCCCCCGCCGCCCCGCCGGCGCCCCGGGAGCCCAGGGCCGCGGCGGCGGCGGCGGCGGCGGCGGCCGCCGACTGGCTGCTGTGGCAACTGAGGCAGGAGCAGGGCGCGGAGCCGCCGCTGGGGGGCGCCCCGGCCGCCGCGGCTGACGAGGCCGCGGCCGCCGCCGCCGCGGCCGCCGCCGCCGCCGAGGCCGCGCTGTTGAGCCCCGCGGCGGCCGCGGGCGCCTGGTAGAGGCCCGGGTGGCGGAAGCTGCACAGCAGCTCGGGCCGCGAGTAGGGGTGCGACAGGGCGCGGAAGGTGTCCAGCGGGCGGATGGACGTGGCGAAGGGCGACGAGGCCGCGGCCGCCGCGCCCGAGGCCGCGGCCGCGGCGGCCGCCGCGGTGACGCCCACGTGCGGGTAGTAGTGCAGCGGCACGTGCGAGTGGAAGGGGTAGGGCAGGCTGCCGGTGGCCGCCGCGTGCGTCATCATGTAGGTGTAGAAGCTGGGGTCGGCCGGGTGCGGCCACGACATGGCCAGGCGCTGCCGCTTGTCCTTCATGCGCCGGTTCTGGAACCACACCTGCGGGGACAGCCGCGCGGCGGCCCGCGTTAGGGGGGCCGGGACCCCCGCCCCGCCCCGGGCCCCCACCCCCGCCCCCCGGGGACCTGGGGCGCGCCCGCCCGGCCTGCTCCCGCCACCGGCCAGGCCCGGCCCGAGCCCTCGCGCGCTCTCCCCGCCGGGGCGCGCCCCGCCTGCGCCTTCTCCCCGGCGTCCCAGCACCGCGGCTCGTCGGGCTGCGGCTCCCTGAGTGTTTGCTCCGTTTTCTCGCCCCGGCCCGCCCGTTCTTTCTTCCCGCCGCTCCCCGAGGCCCGCTCGGCTGCCGAGCGCCCGTCTCGCCAGGCCAGGGTTTGCACGCGAGGCCAGGCCGCCTTTGCAGAAAGGCTGTCTGTCGGGCGGCTTTTCTAAAAGGTCGCCGCGCGAGGGCTTGGATTTCTGAGCTGCAAGAACCTACCCGCAGGGGCACGGGCCCGATTTGGAAAGGGTGGTGTCCCGTTGGATTCGTTGGCCTCAAGTCAGTGGCGGGAACTACATCCCTGAAACTGGGAAGGGGACTTTTCTACCCCTCCCAACAGTGTGTCTAATGAAGACATCATCCGTCACAACTCTAAATTAAAGCTCCACCAAACCGAAGGGAGACTTCCACACCCCTTCCCTGGCCTGTGGAGTTCCCGCTTTTCTTTTTGCAGAGTGTCGGTTCCTCCGGGAAGTGCTCACCAAGTCGCCCAACTTCCTGGCTAGCGCTCCCAAATGTGTCATGAAAATGAATTATCTAAAGCTATATAAATAAGGACAATTTCGTTGCGTCCCCCATCGCAGTAGTTGCTTTTTTTTCCCCCCGGTAGCCCGGGAGGAAAATGTCTAGGAAACTACTTTCTCGACCCAATCGATTTTTAAAATGCAGTGTGGGTTTTTTCCCCGTGTTATAACGATTTACGTGGAAAATAAATCTCCAAGATCAAGAGCAAATGAAAAGTTTCACCTGCGATTTGTGCCAAAGACACAAAGACCAGTCGGCTTTGCTGCAGAGGGGAAACTGGGGACATACACTTGGGCGAGGGGGCACCTACCTGGGCAGGCGCTGGGCAGAAGCAAGCAGAGGCGAGTATTTGAGGCTTTGGTTTCGCCATTCCCAGGCCTTCCCAGGTCAGCCAGGTCGGCCAACCCTTCGGATTTGGAAGCCGAAATACAAGCATGCCAACTCCTTTGGTGACGCTCCCCCTGAGTGGCAGACCCTAAGCTAAATCTAGACACCAGAAAGGAGAAACAGAACCCCAGACACCCCCCAGGGAGACGAGAGCGGGAGCGCGCTGGGATCGATACCTTGATGGTGGTTTCGGGCAAGTTGAGGGCAGCAGCCAGCTCGCACCGGCGGGGCCGCGACACGTAGTTCTCCCGGTAGAACTCCTTCTCCAGGCGCGCGATCTGCTCGCGGGTGAACGCCGTGCGGTAGCGCCGCACCTGATCCGCGCCAGAGCCTGAGCCGCCCAGCGCCGCGCCCCCGGCGCCACCGCCTCCATGCAGGCTGCCGAGGCCGGAGCCCGACGCCGACGTCGTGGTGCCCCCGGTCGAGCTGCTCTCCGCGTACCCTGGCAAACAAACGGCCGACAGTCGCTGTAGGGCCGAGAGCCCCGCGCTGGGGTTGAGCGCGGATGGGGGAAACCGCGACAAGAAGGCACAGCGCTGTCTGAATTGATGGGGTCTGTCATGCTTACAAATTGCTGCCGTTAATGGAATCAATAAAGTTTGGGGAGCCCTAAATAACCAAATAATAGGGACTCAATTGGGGCGGTTTTTTTTTTTTTTTAATTCATGGGAAATTTTCAAATCAGGAGGAAAATTAGCCAAGGGGAAATGACTACATCTAGGCGCAGTTTGGGAAGCTCTGGGTTTGCCATGGTCTGGAAACCACAGGGCCGCTTTCTGTTCGGCCTCTAATCTTTCTTTGACAATCTTTTGGGTTTGGTTAAAAAACATTTTAAGAGTCGAAAGACAGCAAAGCTCAGGCCGGAATCATTAGAGGATGGACTCTGCTTTTCAACTCCGTCTCCAGCTACCCCAGGGGGGGTCTCCCAGAGGCCCCCCGGAGAGCCTGCCTCCGACTGACTCGGAGAAATGCCCTCTCCACTCGGCCTGGGGGGCTTAGAGGCAGCAGAATTCAGAGCAGCTGCCCAGGGCACCCTTCTGCTAGCGCTACTCAGCGGCCGGCTAGGGGTAGGTCGGCTCACACCGGCTTTTAGACCCGCTCGAAAAAAAGATTTTCTCGGGCTCGGGAGTGAGAGCAGGAGGAGGGACGGGCCTGGAGCCCCAGGCCTGCGTCTCTCTGGGAGGCTCAAGGAGCCAAGCCCGAGGGCACATTCCCCTGCTGGCGACCCGGCTCCGCCCGCGGCAGCTCGGTGCAGCTTTCTTGTGGAGGGTCAGGAAGGGTCAAACGCACCGGGAAGAGCCGGCTGGGGCAACGAAGGGCCTGGGAGGATAGGACTGGAGATCGCGGCGCAGGCGGCGCGGTTACCTTTGCCATTGTTTTCCTTGAGCGGCGCGGCGCCAAGGCCGCCGGGAGAGCGCAGCGCCGAGCAGCCCACCTCCACGTCGCTGCTCATGTCCGCCTCAGCGGCCGCCTCTGAATAGTGGCCCGGCTTTTTGCGGCCCTCGGTGGCAGAGGAGATTTCGGAGGAGACGGTGCTTTCGCTGCCCGGATGCTGCAGGTTGAACAAAGTGTCTATTTCGAATTTGCCCTTGGCAGGGAGGTCTCCCAGAGCGCCGTGCAGGGGGGCGGACGGCAGGCGCGGGCTGAGGCGAGCCGGGTGCTGCGAATTTTCCAGGGCTTCCAGCACGGCATTGCCAGCCGAGTCGGACAAATTGGAGAACCTCTTGCCGGCCGTTGGACTGTGCAGCCCTCGCTCCATGAGAATCATCTCTTTTCTTATTCTTTCCATCATCTCAGCTTTCTAAAAAATGTCACAGTGGCCCGGCTGTCCCGTCCTAATGATGGGCTGCGCCCAGGGCTAATTCTCATTCAGCCCCAGCGAGTGCCTCTAAATATTATTATCTCTTTTGGAGGGAGGCGGAAAAATTGTGGGATGCCAGAGCGAGGGTATGACTGGTCAAAATGACCCATACATCCTTCCGAGCCCGAGATGTCATTCATCAAAAAGTAGCGCTAGCTCGTCATTAAGGTACGAATGACGCCTTTCGAATAATCATTTATTGTAACAGGTTTATAAGCAAATAAATACACGCTCCTGTCAGTGGGTAATGAAGGCGGCTTCGGAGCAGACAAATAGATCCAGGTAGGAGGCGAAAAGAGACAAGAAGTGAGGAGAAAGGCTCCGGTCCTTTGCCCGCTCAGAGCCGGTTCTGCTCGCCCGGGGGTTTGGCCTCGGGGGTGAAATTGACAGTCTGATTAATAGAGCGCGCCGCGGCACATTTCCCCCTTCATTTAGGGGCATCATTACGCTCTCAGTTTGCTGGGTTGCCCCTTAGGTCTTAATCATGCAGCGCCTTCCTCATTTTTCCTCGGACACAGATACGTGTTAAATAATAGATAATGCTTAGAATTTCCAGAGTAGATCGTCGGGAAGGTTTTTTTTTTTTTTTTTTTTTTTAACATTTACAAGCGGGAGGGGGTATGGGAGGGGGCAAAGCGGAGGATGTAGGAAGAGTTGCGTAAGGAGAAGACCGTGCGCTCCTTTCTGGATTACTTATCTTTCGAATTTCAGAACCAAATATGTATGTTATTTAACAAATAGGGCGCCGAGCTCTCTCTCTCTCCCCCACGTCTTCGCCTCATCCTGACTGCTCCCCTCCCACGGTAAGAGAGGAGGAAAAGAGGAATAGGAGGAGGAGGAATAGGAGGAGGAGGAGGAAAGAAATCTCATATACTTTTGAAAGCACTTTAGTGCTACGTGGCTGGGGAGGTGCGTCGGGCCCGCCTGCAAACGGAAATCATTAGGTCCTCTCTGATTCTTTCAACACTGCTTGCAGAGTGAGCTCTGAACTTGAAGTCCCAGGTTTTTTACTTTTATCACCCTGCTGATAGATACGCTTGTCACCTAAGCATTTTCCCAGGGGGAGATGAAC
Source organism: Talpa occidentalis (assembly GCF_014898055.3). Taxonomy (NCBI): domain Eukaryota; kingdom Metazoa; phylum Chordata; class Mammalia; order Eulipotyphla; family Talpidae; genus Talpa; species Talpa occidentalis. Next base: position 105,644,106 of record NW_023603184.1, read on the forward strand.
TCGGCTGGACGATTTCATAGCAGAATCCGACAGCTAACTTTAAAGACAGTCGCAATTTGCTGCACCATCCGAGTCGCCCCAAATCTACTTTTTACGTTGCCACCTCTCCTACCCCTCCTCAAATCGAATTATCTTATGACAAAGTTGCCAAATTTTAAGGTCAAAGGAGGGAGAAGAAGATAATTAGATTTCTTCCCCTACCATCCCATATTTCCCTCTTGCATTCTCTGCTTTACTTCCTTCTCTCCTGCATCCCCACCCCACCCCCTCCCCACTTCCAGCCTCTTACCTGTGGCCCTGGGTATTCTCCGCGCTGTGTCCGGGTGAAGAGAGTCGAAGACCAGCCTTGCCGATGCTCCTCGAAGCCCGAATTTGGCGGCTGAGCCTCTTGGCGATAACTTTGATGGTCATAATGACGCCGGTGGCAACCATTTTAACGAAGATCAATCTTCACTCAAGGCAGTTCCATGTCTCCTCCCGCGCTTGCGCCCCACCCTGCCCGAATTCCCAAAGCAGCCCTGGGAGGGTTACCGGCCAGCAGCCCAGCGCGAGACGTCCGCGGCCGTGGCAGGGGCCGGAGAGGACCCGGACGGGACTGGGAGGGCGGCCTGCGCGCTTCCGACACCGCCAGAGACACTGGCATCTGGGCGCCGGGCGCGGATCTCGCATCCCCCGCCTCAGCGCCAATTCAGACCCCCAACCCGCCCCCCCTTTCCTCCCGGCCGCCACACCCAGCACTTCGGGGTGTGTTAGGGGCAAACCCGGAATCCATTTGCCCATCTTTCTGTTGGCGCTTTCCTTTTAACCTTGGACCCATTGGGGGCGCGTCAGGAATGTAAGGGGAGGCAAGGTGTGAAGTATATTTATATACATTTATACAAGTAGTTAATGCCAAAAGTTTCTCTCTTGTTCCCCTTGGCGCCAACTTATTTCAACAGCGCGAGTTTTGCTTAGAAAATCAATCCCACCTCTTTAAGGTAATAAACGAAACGCTCCCCCAAGGTGAGACATGGGAAGCTGGGTGTAGGCACGCGGTGGCTGGGAGGCTAGAGGAGGGGGTGCCGAGTGGGCGTTCAAAATCTGGACGAGCACTTGACCCAACTCCACCCTTGCCCCAGAGGCCATCCGACTCCGAGCTCTTGCAGCCTCTTTCCCGCCGGTTTTCTGGCCACCGACGAGGTCAGAGCTCAGCCTGGAGGATGCCCCCACATCTTCCTTCGGTTACACAGTCCGGGTCCTCAGCTCCATCACTCCTGGCTGACCGCGCCCAGCGGAGGGGAGTCGCCGCCATAGGAATTTGGGAAGGGGAGACACCGATCCCTCCCCCACCTCCCCACCCCCGGCGACCGTCTCGCTGGCTTTGGGGGCTGAATGGGACAGCTGCGCTCAGGCCGCCGCCCGCGGAGGCGGGGAGGGCGCGCGGGGGCTGGCGGCTGAGCCCTCGCTGTGGGTGCGAGCTGGCGGAGGCGCGACCGGAGCGGAAGTCGCGGATGCCTTTATTGCTGTCGTTTGGCGCCCCCGTCTGTTTTCCTCGCAGTCTCAGCCGCTGTGAGATGCTTTCAATCGCAGAAGCCTCCGCTGGGGGCTAGGGTGCAAACCGCGACTCCTTCCTCCTGTAACCAGCGGGTGGGTCTCCCGCTGCCGTCGTCTGGGACCCGGTGCCCCTGGACCCAATGGCTGCTACAAACCGGGCCTCAGTCTGCTGAAAAGGGAAAACACCATTTCTCAGCGACACCTTCATTCGTTAGTGGTTTTGAAAACTATGTTGCACCTTTTAAATAGCGCTACTATTGCATATTCTAGCTCGTTCTTTATGAAAGTTATTACTGAGACCATGTCAGGAAAACTCACAATAAAAAACTATAATTTTTCACTAACATGTTCACTAACAGTGTTGCATAGGAGGCAGTGGACATTCCATTACAATATTTAATATCCCTTTCTTTAGGTTCCACACCTACTAGTGGTAGTAATATTGACGAACATGGATAGCATCTACTCAGAAATTGCAAGTGGTTTTTGCATATATTATCTAGTCTAAAGCTGACAGCGACTCTAGACACTAGAAATAGGTTCTACCATTATCTCTTTTTCAGAGATTTAAAAAAAAAAACATTCCACAAGAAGGGGTTCAGGACTTGTTGCTGACTTAAATTTATACCTGATAATATCCCAGTTATATGGTATTTAAAAGCACTGGGCTGCTTTTTTAATTGATTTTCTCACTTTGCGCGTATCTTCTTTAAATACAGGCCTACCTCAAAAACATTGAGCCTGTGTAGAGGATATTGAGACCATTAACACAGTTCCGCTGGTATTTACTAGTGGAGTACCCAAACTTTGCACTTCTCCCAGGCTGAGACTAGAAGAGGCTTGTCAAATGTTCCAGGATTTTAGACTCAGCCTCTAGGCCATCAGACCTCCTACCCACTACCAAGGTATTGGACTTACCCAATAAAAGAAACCAACCCATGCCCCCTGTGTCTTGGCAGGAATTTTTAAGATGTATTGGAGGTGAGGGTGCTGGAGGAAAGACTTTCTCCAAATGAACTGAAAAGCACTTTTTGCTCAAAAGGGAGAATTACATAAAAGAGGCCTAATTTTTAGTTAGGCCTCTAGACTAAATATTTGTTTCTTGAGCGGCGGCGGGTCCTCCGAGGTGAAGTGGTAAACACTCTTGGCCTGAGACTGAAGGTAATAAAATTTTGTCCAGGCTGCCCTAGGGGAGGGGCGCAGATGAAGGCGGAGTTGCGGGAGGTCTCGGTGCAGCCGGGCCTGGCTCCTGCCTTCCGCGCCAACAGGGCCGAATCCCCACCCGCCCTTAAAGGGGCGCAAGTTCGCGGGCGGACTGCAGCCGAACAGTGGGTGCGGAGGGACAGCAGAACGGTTAAAGCCTGAGCTGCGAACCCCCAGCACATTCTCTTTAGGCTAAGCGCGGTCCCCCAGGCTGGAGGTTTCGGTTTGTGAGGAAGAACGAGGATTTGGCGATTTCAGGGTTACTCCTAATTGACAACTTTTTGCTGCCGTCCCTCCACAGGCCTCGCTCTGTTTCGTCCCGCTGTTTTCAGATATCTGCATTTCTCCTCTTTACCCTACAGTCTCGTACCCCACTATGGACCGCCTTGACGAGTGGAAGGACAAGTATTTTCTCCTTGGCGTCTGGGGCTTCCCAGGGCCGCCACCAGCCGCAAGCTCGGGCGTCCTCAGACCCCACAGGAGAACTTGCAGGGCCATCTAGCGCCAGGCCTGAGGAACTGCCGCTGCCCCGCCTAGCCGGACGCTGCCGCTCGCCCTTCGCATCCCGGCCTGTGCTGTACCCCCATCTTTATTTCGTGGCTAGGTGTTTCCCCAACCCTAGTGCCTGAGTCCTGCCGGAGAGTGAGCGCGAGAAAGTGAGCGTGAGAGAGAGCACGCGAGAGAAGGGGGGCGGGAGAGACAGACAGACAGAGAGACAGAGCGAGACAGAGAGAGACAGAGAGACAGAGAGAGGTTTCATCTCAAAAGGGCCGACAGAATGAGCACTTATTGGACATCAGTTAACAATATTGTTAGAGAAGTGTTTTCCCAGAACAACCCACACCTTGAAGCGTCGGACAAAACAGCAGAAAAGTGTTTGTGCTCTTATGTGTTGCTAAAAATATAAGAAGTTCCTTGGTTCCTCCAAGAAGTTCCTTGGTTCCTCCAGCTCTGGCCCGCGCTCCGGAGTCCCCTTCGCGTTGAGATTAGTGCCTCTCTGGGCGGAGGGAAGGTAATTCCTACCAAGAATGAAGAATTCCTCTTTATGCCAAGCAACAAGCAGCTGTCCTGCTCGAGACAAACCTGGTTTCACCACAAAACTTTGGAAGGGTGGGGTGGGGGGTTCTTGTTACAAACAATTTGCATTTCATAAAGCCTAGTTGTGATGTTAAATGCAAAAGGAATGTATTTCAGACCTTGTAGGGCTCAAATCCAGGATTCCATTGTCTGACTTTTGCTAGACACCCATATCTTCATCCCAGATTTTTGTTGTGGAGTTTTTTGTTTTTTATTTTTATTTTTTTATATGTCCAGCTTGAGTGAAATTGGGTATTGAACTAGTTCCAAAGTTGACAGAGAACAGACTTTGTTAAGAACACTACCTCGCCAGTTCTTCTGGATTTAAGGCATTACTTTAGACATAAGACATTACTTCTACGTTGAGTTTTGGACTTCTTACAAATTAACTGGGAGGGTGTCCTGCACTCGCCAGTGTGACTTCTAAGGAAATATACTTTCAAGTATATATTTTCAAAGGAAATACTTTAAAAGAAGTCCCCAGGACCCCACTCCGACAGGACCAAGAGATTGTTCTCCTGGTTCTAATGGCCACGGATTATGTGGTTAATTGCGCTCATTGCTGTCCTGGCAAGAAGAGGAACTTCTGTTCTTCAATAAATCTTAATCAAAGAGTGCATCTGCTCTTCCCCCAGCTCAGGAGAGGGACATGATTTGAAAGTTCATCTTCAAGGAAAAAAAGATAGTGTATGACTTCCAGAACATCAATGATTCCCTAAAAGTGTACTTATGGGGGTAAGAGAGGGCAGGGAGAGCTGGGGCTTTGGGGCATGCTATGTTTCTCATCAAACCGGGAGAGGTGACAAAACTGGTTTCATCAAATAACCCAGCAATGTCTGAAGACATTGCTGGTTGCAAAAGGTTTTCATTTCACAAAGTCTATTTCTGTTGTTAAAGTCTTAACAGAAGAAAGAGGGTTCAGGAATGGGAGGGGGAGTTCAATCTGTCCTTCTTCCCTTAATAGAAGGAATTTTTTTCCCAGTAAATTTAAACCTGAAATCAGCTCAGGATGTAAGATATACAAACTAAACGCAATGTTTCTGCATATCAGCCTCAAAATTCCTTCCCTACCTATCACCCCCTGCTTGTAAAATATGTCTTATTAGTTCATAAACAGAGCAGCTATGACTTTGCCTGGTATTCCAACTCAGTGCTATGCTCCAAAGCAGCAGTTGCTCTAGGATGCTGGGCTTAGTGATCCTCATAGGGTCACGTCTGCATCTCTTTCTAAGGGGAATTTCCTACCCCAGAACTGGGATCCCAAAAGCTGTCTTGGTATCAGGTTCAGTGGCAGGATAGGAAGAGGCAATGATCCTTATTATTCAATGCCTCTCCGATCTCTGTCAACTCTGGGCAGAGATGGGCAGAAAAAACCCCACATCTTACAGGATAAATGGAGACAGGGCCACCATTGAGAAGTGTCTTTCATTAATTTAGACTTCCTTCCCAATCCTGCCCTTTAAGCCAAAAGTGAAGGACTGTCTGAAATCAGCAAACTTTACAGATTCTTCACATCTATCAATTTCATTTTCTTCATGTTTTTAGCATATAATCGTCATTAAAATACATTGTTCTTATCAAAAATGGCACAGAAGTCCCCAGGCACAAAGCCACAGATATAATTAGTTTTAAATCACTAAACATTCATTGCTTTCAGTTTTGTCTCATAAATAATTCAACAAACTTGTTTTCTGTAGTCATGAAAAAATTTTAGTATCTCCATGTTTTCCCTCTCTGAGGAAAAATAAGGGAGATGAAGGAAAAATAAGAGATTTGGGGGTGACATCCCATGATTGGTTTGGTACTGAAGTTGTTGGATAAAAAGAACTATCCCCAAATATCAGCAGCTCTGTCACCTAACTCTGGCTATAGTTTTAAAAGTTGTCCATCCAATTCCTGCTGCTAGCTTTTGCCTTCTCTCGTAACTGTTCTCATCAGCAAATTTCTATCCCCTACAGTTTTCTGCAAAGGTTTAGCCCCCTCCTGTCTCAAATTTGATCATGAACATGTCTAGGACTCAATAAGGTCAAACAAAATCTCCTGCTTTTCCTTTCCAGTGCCCCTCTCATAACTTTCCCCTTTATTTGAGCCTTTTATGGTTACTGCATTTTGCGTGTCAACACTCCCAACACCAGCAGCCCACCCTGCAAAGCTGGGCCAGGCCCAGGAGGAGTTTCCAGGCTGTTTTGCTTGCCATCCAGGTCCCATCTTGGGTCCAGGAGCATTGGGACTAGGTGGAAAGCAGCCATCACCTATCACAGGATTAGACGAGCAATTTTCTTGGAGATAGGCTGGGCTGGAGAATGATGCCACAGAGCCAAATGGGCTCATTCTGAAGGTGCTGCACCCACCCAGCACCCTCAGCTCAGCAGATCTGATGTTGTTCTTAGGTTGGATCCTTAATTTCATGCACACTGGCTCTCCATTAATAGCTCTGATGAGGGATGGTCCAGTGGTTCTCTGTGGCTGAGAACCAGGAAGGGATAAAGACGGTTCCAGGCTATGGTCCCTGACACCCTGGTGGAGCCGCCTCAGCCAACTCCACCTCCTGGAAGTCAAACTCAGTTGCTCTGGGCTGCTCCTATCATGAGCCCCAAATTTCCTTTGGGGGAAAAAAAAAAATCAAACTTTTAATTTGCCGCTCTCGGTTCTCTGCAGTTGGCAGCTTGGAAAAGAAAGCGAAACAAAGGTCTCTGGGAAAGTGAAGTTTTCAATTAATTGGTGTGAGTAACCGGTGGGGGTGGGTGGTGGCTGCAAAATGCAAGAGGCGGGTAGTTGCTTTCGAGGCGCAAAAGTTTCGCTTTGGGCAGCAGAGTGGCTTCCTCCTGGAGTCTTCCACTGAGTCTTTCTGCTGGGGTGGGGGTGAAAGAGTGGAGGGTAGGGGTGGTTGGGAGGGGGGCACTACTGGAGCTGGGGACTCCAGCTCAAGAGGCAATTCCCCGCTGCCCCCAGTGTAGAAGCGAATAGCGGGGACCGGGCATCCGGACTCTTCCAGCTGGGGCAAATCTTCAAGTTTGCGGCACGGAGACCGGGTCTTTTCCTTTGCTGGATTTACCGGTAAGTCTCAGCCCATCGCCCCAAGGGCGCGCCATGGCTATTTTTCCGGGCGCACCGCGTGTGTATAGGTTGGGTCAGTTCCACTTGATCGCGCACGGAGTAACACGAATGAAATGCCTTTGCTTCGTAGCAGTGCGCAGCGTAGGAAAAATGAGCTTCCTCAGTTTTGGATCTAGGTCTGCTAATCCAAGGAATTAAGTAACAGGATAGAAATATCGGTCTGTTTTCACCCCCTTTGGACCATTTCTGTCCTTGTCTTCATTTAGTTGTGCAGCCGGGGGAGCCGAGAGGTGGCCACACCGCCGCAGCCGAGACACCGTGCAGGCCTCGGCGCCTGCCTCAGTCGCAGACAGGGCCTCGGCCGGGCGGTGGAGCGCTCTGCTCTTGGGGGTGGCGGCGGCGTAAACGCCTGGGTCCGGGGGAGGGCGGGAAGGGGAGGTGGGCTTGTGCAGGGGGCTGGGGAGGGGTGGGGGCCCGGGTGGGTGGGTCCAGCGGGACCCCGGCCAAGAGCCAGGCTCCCCGCGCCCCCACCCCACGTGGCCCCGCGCAGCCAATGGCGCGGCCCCGAGCGGGAGCCCTCCGGGAGGGAGGCGGCCCCCAGCCCGGCCCAGGCCCCCTCCCAACCTGAACTTCGTTTTTATAAACGTCCCGCGATGAGCTAACCTGTTGGAGGGCGGGCGGGCGGGAGGCGGGAGGCGCACGGAGGGAGAGCGGGCGAGAGGAGGAGGGCGGGAGCGAGAGAACGGGAGAGAAAGGAGAGGAGGGAGGAGGCGCACCGCGCCATGGTGTCCTGCGCGGGGCCAAGTCCAGGGCCAGGGCCGGGCCGGGCCGGGCCATGAGCCGCGCCGGGAGCTGGGACATGGACGGGCTGCGGGCTGACGGCGGGGCCGCCGGGGCGGCCCCTGCCTCGTCGGCCTCCTCCTCCTCCTCGGTGGCGACGGCAGCGCCCGGCCAGTGCCGCGGCTTCCTCTCCGCGCCAGTGTTCGCGGGGGCGCACTCGGGGCGGGCGGCCGCGGCGGCCGCTGCGGCGGCTGCAGCAGCCGCGGCGGCCTCAGGCTTCGCCTACCCGGGCACCGCGGAGCGCGCGGGCTCCGCCTCGTCCTCGTCGTCCTCTGCGGTGGTCACGGCGCGCCCCGAGGCTCCCTCCACCAAGGAGTGCCCCGCGCCCGGCACGGCCGCCGCTGCGCCCCCGGGCGCCCCAGCGCTGGGCTACGGCTACCACTTCGGCAACGGCTACTACAGCTGCCGCATGTCGCACGGCGTGGGCTTGCAGCAAAATGCTCTCAAGTCGTCGCCGCACGCCTCGCTGGGAGGCTTCCCGGTGGAGAAGTACATGGACGTGTCGGGCCTGGCGAGCAGCAGCGTCCCGAGCAACGAGGTGCCCGCGCGGGCCAAGGAGGTGTCCTTCTACCAAGGCTACACGAGCCCCTACCAGCACGTGCCTGGCTACATCGACATGGTGTCGACCTTCAGCTCCGGGGAGCCTCGGCACGAGGCGTACATCTCCATGGAGGGGTACCAGTCCTGGACACTGGCCAACGGGTGGAACAGTCAGGTGTACTGCGCCAAGGAGCAGCCTCAAGGCTCCCACTTTTGGAAATCATCCTTTCCAGGTAGGGACCCCACGGGAAAGGTGGGGGGAGGGAACGCGAGGGAGCGAGTGAAGAAAATGAAAGGACCGGGCAATACGCCCCCAGTTCTGAGGGGTTCCCGCCCGCCTCACCTAACCACGGTTCATCCAGTGGAAGCTTGTCCAAGTCACATGAAATCTGTAAATTCCTCTTTTAATTTCAACTGTCTCGGTCACAGTCTTTTTCTTCTTGTAGGCTGGCATGAGCATGTTTTTCTCTTAAACTTGAGAATCTATTCAGCCGTTTGCTCAAGCCTTGGCCCCTCCTCCCCAAAGAGGTGTCACAGAATTGAGCCCCACTTTTTCAGGACATGGCTGCCCCAGGACGACCACTAAAACTTTTTAGACACCTCACAGACTCCACACACAGGAGCACAAGAAATCAAAGCTGGAGCGATTAACCTGGATTTTTCTTTTTAAGTCTGTTTATGTTTATGTGTGTATAACCAGCATTTGTAAAAACTGTTCTTAGGAGTGTCCCCAATAACCACGCCATAAAATCCTTCTTGTTAAGATGCCGGTTTGAGAAACCATGGTGATCCATCAAACTGGCCTTCACTTTGAAGTGCAAATAATCTTTCTTTAATAACATGTAAATAATATGTCTTGTAAATAATAATAAAGTGTAAATAGCCTTTCTGCATTCCTTGTACCCCCTCCCAACACACACACACACACACACACACTCTCTCTCTCTCTCTCTCTCTCTCTTCAGCTGGGGATTCCAGCTATCTCCATCTAATTTTTCATATGCTCTTTTTTTATACCAGGGGAGGTGGCTCTAAATCAGCCAGACATGTGTGTCTACCGTCGGGGGAGGAAAAAGAGGGTACCTTACACCAAACTGCAGCTCAAAGAACTGGAGAATGAGTATGCCATTAACAAGTTCATTAACAAGGACAAGCGGCGGCGCATCTCGGCTGCCACGAACCTATCTGAGAGACAAGTGACCATTTGGTTTCAGAACCGAAGAGTGAAAGACAAGAAAATCGTCTCCAAGCTCAAAGACACTGTCTCCTGATGTGGGCCAGATAGGCCACCAAGAGTTTAAATGCTTACAGTTATCTCCAAAACACCTTTGGAAAGACTTGAATGTGTATTTAATTCCCACCCCACCCCTCCACCTCGCTGCCAATGATGGCAAATTTTGTGAATTGTTTTTCTCCTGTCCCCTTACTGGTTCTAAAACCTTTTGCTGCCCAACCTGACTTTGTAGTTCTGTTTCTTACTTGTTTGATATTGATTTTGTTCTTGTCTAGGTTTATTTTTAATGACATTTTTAATGTTCAATTTCTCCCTCCAGGTCAGTATAAAGGACTTGAAGTCTTTTTTAACCCTCCCCCAGGAATTGCAGAAGTATCACTCTGATTCTTTAAAAAATCACTTTATATGCCTGTTTCCAAGCACTGATTATCTTCATAATACCTTAAGACAGAACGATTTGCAGTCATCCATATCCTGTGATTGAGTAATTGAATCATTAGCTCTCCACAGTTGCCCTGAAGCAAGTGGAAACAGCTAAGGGCAAGCAGTGCTCTAGGGTCACTGGGAAAATCTAACAACAGGAGACTGGGGGCATTGTCATGACTTTAAAAGTGGCTTCCTACCTTATTAAATAGGGTTTGCATTGATAGAGGATTGAAGACAATCTTTCAGACTTTGGGTCTTTCACTTGCCTTTGTAGTTATATGTGTTTAATGTCTCGTAGGTTTGTGCTTTTATAATCTTTAATATGAAAAACAGTGAATCTTCATGGATGCCTTCATTTCCCCAGCTCTAGATGCAGATATTTAAATGACTGCAGTTGGCAGAATGACCATAGATAATGTAAAAGTACACCTTTCCTTAGCCTCAGGTCTGTGAGACTAGAATTGAAGCCGTCTCCAGTCCCCCCAATGAGGCTGAATCAATGTGATCGTGGGTGGGAACTTTTATCCAAAACCCAATGAAGAACTTGAATGTCTGAACAAATGTAAGGGACCTCTCATAGAGCTTTAAAACATCTTACACAAATGCAACAAATGTGGAGCTCTAAGAATCAAAAAAGATTTTTAAATTTCTGAAAGTGATGATACTTTTAAAGTGCTGCATATTTATACAACTGAAAGATTATTTTTGTAGATACAATGTCTGTGAGCTGGGATACCTGGAGAGTGCTTCAGGCATTTAAAAAATCACTTTTTTACTCCTAGGGAGATGCAAATAAACAGAACTCTCTGATTTCCTGAATCTTTATACATTTGTTTTCTGTTTGTTTTTTTAAGTCAGCCTCTAGAAACTGTTCTTATTTATTATAAAAATCTTGTTATCCAGCACACTCTGATGTCCCCTATAGATGAAGAAAAAGAAACACCAGTTCTGGTCTCTGGAACCTCCTGACTTTCCACTTTTCCTTGTGGCTTTAACATAAGTAATGATGTCTTTCAATGAAGATATAATTTGTGGTATCTAAAATGGTGTGTGTGTTGTGTATGTGTGTGTGTGTGTGTGTTTTAACCAGGCCAGCTCAAAAACATCTCCAATAAAATTTTACTTCTTTATCAATATTATCAATTTATTCAAAGTTTTATTTTTTTAATCAATATGTATGGGTGTGCCTGGGCATAAAAAAATTGCTCACTTGGAGGTTTTCTTCCTAGAAAGGCCGTTATAAATATCTACTCTAGGAAGCTCTCGAAATTAGACATATCCATATTTGGCAACTGGGGAAGAAACAGTTCAAGTGTATCCCTTATCGCCTTCTCGGGACGGCCTGCACAGAGCAGTTGAAGACTGAAGCCATAATTACACACCCTAAACCTCTACAAACAATTTTTAGGCAATGTGAACTCTCTTATTGAGGCCTTTTTTGCCACTCGAAATGGCTGGCCGCTGACGAACTGGATGCCTCCTCCTTCTTAGCGCCCGGGCGCAATTTGGCAGCTGCTAACTTTTTGATATACAAGTTAAATACAGATGTTTAAAACTTCACACAATATGTGAATTCTTCTAGCAGGAGGGCTCCCTTCTGGATCTGCCAGACAAAGTACAGAAACCTCAGGTCCGGAGCTACTTTCGTTTTCTCTGGCCGGGTTTGATTCCTCTCCTGTCTTGCAACCAACTGCGGGAGGGCGACCAACTTCGTCTTAATTACGGGAGAGATAAGAAAAAGAAAAGTCATCACTAGTCCATCTCTGGAGAAGAAACAACCGCTGAGAACGGAGCCAAACCGGCCCCCCCATGTGCCACGCCACGAAGTTACTAGCATTTTTTGATTTTTTTCTCACAAGAAGTTTTCGTCTGAAATGGACGTTTTTTCTTCTTCTCCACCGTGGTTCACCCCCCCCCCCCCCCGCCCCAAGCCCGTTCTTTTTTGTAAATTCCAGATTCCAGGGCCGGACTCCCCTTCCCAGGTCCGTTTCTCAGGTTTCCCGTTAGGGATAGGGCTGGGGGTGGGGAACTGCCTCGAGGTTTCCCTTTCATCTATAGTTTGCCGGTCAGTTTCTCTCCGCCGGAGAGAAACGGGAGGTTTGCTGAAGATTAAAACTGAGCTCAAACGCTCTCCGGTGGAATTTAAATTGACGGTTAAATCAATAACAGATGAAGACTTTGTTATTTATATGCATTCCATTTCTATTTCGAAACGAAGCGGGAGGCGAGGCGCGGGTCGGTGGCCGAAGCGCCGGAGGGAAGGCCAGCGGGGCACCGGGAGGCCCTTCCTGGAGGTGCAGACCGCGACGCTGCGGCGAGGGTGATGCCTCGGGAACCTGGCAGGTTTCGAGCGCCGCCGGTGGAGAATCCAGGCTCGTGTGTCCACGGGTAACTCAGGAGGCCAAGGAGGCGTTGGAGCCGGGACGCACAGCTAGACAAAAGGGCGGCCGCGACGCTCCCTCGTGTCTGGCAGCCCGCCGGGTCCCTCTGGCTCCGCCGGCTCCGCCAGCCTCGCCGCAAGGTCGCTGGCTCTCCGAGACGCTCGGCAGCGCCTGGCAGCGGGCCTTGACCGCACGGGCTGGCGACCCCTGGCCGGCTGCGCCGCCCTTCACTGTTGATCTTGACCGTGCGCCGCCGCTTCGCCAGCGTGGAGCGCGCTCGCCATCTCCTGGGCGGTCGGTGCATTGGCGGAGCTCGCCTTTCAGCTCCGCGGCCAAATTGTTTCCCGGTTCTTCAATTACCAGCCAAGCCTCCTGCATCCCCGCCCCCAACCCCCATCCCCACCCCACCCCCGGCGCCATGACGCCCTCCCTCCCTGCCCCTAGCTCTCAGCTCCACGCACACAGGCAACTTTGCCTGCTAAACCTCGGAAATCAGAAACCCGAGAGGTCGGGTGGGGTGGATGGGCCCCGTTCTGGCTCCAGGAGAAACGGGGAGACTGTTTTAGTCTTTTTTGTTTCTTAGTTAATTTCCTTTACATCTGTAGTCCTGAGAGGCAAACCCCAGCTGGATGGCTGTCTGAAGGTTAGGAGAAGACGCTTCCGAACTTGAAAATACTGGAGGATCGTTATGGACTGCCCGGAAGGGAGGAGACCGCAGGGAACCCTGGAGCAAGAGTTTTTGGGCCTGGAGAGGCAACAGCTCCTCGACAGCAGGGCGAGTTTCCGAAAATAAGAGCCTGGGTCCCCTGAATTCCCAGGAACTGAGGTTTTAGATTGTTGCCTGCACCTTCCAGGGAGGGGAGCGCCTCTCTCTGAATTGCTAAGATAACTCTTGAAAGAGCCCTGAGGACCCCCAGAGCTACCTACCCTTATCCCTTACCCCTACCCCCCTTCCTCGAGCGGGAGGAAGAAGTCGATTGCGTTCCCCAGAGCCGCCCAATTGGTCGCCATAACTCACACAATAAAGCCGCAGCACAGTGGTCAGCCTTGCCCTCCGGCGGCGCCTGTGTGGTCTCCGTGCCGAGCTGGCGGTCTAACCAATTCCAGCTTGACTGGGGGACTGGGAGACAGGCTGCAGGCTGGAGCGGGCATCAGTCACGGGATCGCTGGGGGCCTTGGGTCGAAGACAGGAGAGGAAGACCCCTAACCCTCCCGCATGTCTAGACCGAAGGCTTGGGCTGGAGCTGCCATGCTGCTTCCAGAATGGGAGCTCTATCCTGCAGCAGGGTTGGCTGGCAATTCCCTGTTCTCCAGACCCGGAACCTACCGAGAACCTGTACCTTCTGGAAGGTCTGAGTTGAGAAACTGCACCACTGGCTCTAGCTCTTCTGCCCTTCACATCAGGTAGGGGGAGTCCATGCTTGTGCTGCCTGCCAGGGAGTGGATGAACGCATTTGGAGTTTGAATTTGCAGGATGTAGTGACCAAGGTTACTCTACCCAGAGCAAGAATGTACCCTTTGGCCATGATTGGCCAACTCAACTGCACCATCCCAGGTCCAGCATTCTCCATAAACCTATATGGTGACTCCCCTAGCAGCAGAGGGCTTGACCATGGAGACGCACAGCAGGAATGATGTGAATTTTCCTTCCTGGGCACCAAACTTGGGCAGTTTACAATTCATTTCTCCTGGAATAGCAAACCTCTGGGACAGCGTCTGAAGCCCGGTACAGAGAGGGTCCAAGCGCTTCACTGTCAGGTCATCATGGATGCAGAAACCACTCTACAGCCCTCTGATAGGAGGGTGGTGGTAAGAGTAGCATTGCTCAGACCTAGGGACAGAGCTGGCGACACCACCAGACTGCAGGTTCTTCAAACCAGGCAAGAGGTGGGCAACACTGGTAAAGGCCTCAGCTGCAACTTAAAACTGGTAGAAGCAAGCCTGCCTCTGGTAGCCAGTGAAGATGGGAATGTAAAGCCAATCAAGCTCAAGAAGGGCCCAGGGGACACTCGGGCAAAAGCACTGGACGCTTGGTGCCCCCAGCTCTTCAAGGCAGCCGGGAAGTGAAGAGGCTTCTTTTTCACTCAACAGGACTTGACTTTGCCTGACAGCCTCTTCCTTTGCCATCGAATATCGCGCGTGTTATCATAATACCCTGAAGGGGTGGGGGGAACGGGTCGGGGGATGTAGGCGGTGCTGAAATGACCGGCTTTGAAGAACCTGCAGGCAAAGTTTCGTCCAATCGTCTGAGCCTGTCCTCTTATTCCCGGTTGTAACTAAATACTGCTGCAAGCGCAGCCGAAGCCCTTTGTTGGAGATGTGTGAGCGCAGTCTCTACAGAGCGGGCTATGTGGGCTCGCTTCTAAATCTTCAGTCGCCCGATTCCTTTTACTTCTCCAACCTGCGACCGAATGGAGGCCAGTTGGCCGCCCTTCCCCCCATCTCTTACCCGCGCAGCGCGTTGCCCTGGGCCACCACGCCCGCCTCCTGCGCCCCAGCTCAGCCTGCCGGCGCCACAGCCTTTGGCAGCTTCTCTCAGCCCTACCTGGCCGGCTCCGGGGCTCTTGGCCTGCAACCCCTGGGCTCCAAGGACGGACCCGAAGAGCAGGCCAAGTTTTATACGCCTGACGCTGCTGCCGGGCCTGAGGAGCGTGGCCGTGCTCGGCCGCCCTTCGCCCCCGAGGCTAGCCTGGCCCCAGCGGCCGCTGCTCTCAAAGCCGCCAAGTACGACTACACGGGAGTGGGCCGTGCCGCGCCCGTCTCTGCGGCCTTGCTGGAGGGGACCCCCTGCGCCGCCAGCTTCAAGGACGACGCCAAAGGCCCGCTCAACTTGAACATGACAGTGCAGGCGGCGGGCGTCTCCTCTTGCCTGCGACCTTCGCTGCCCGACGGTAAACCGTTGCCATGCTCCCCGGGCCAGTTTTGGGCCAGGAACGGGAGGTGGGGTGTAGGGAAGTGTGTCTGGAGGGAGGGAGTCACTGGGGCGGGCAAGGCAACAGGGAACGGGCTGGACTGACTTGGGTTGGGGCTGTGTTGCAGGCCTGCCGTGGGGGGCGGCCCCGGGGAAGGCCCGCAAGAAGCGGAAACCCTACACCAAGCAGCAGATTGCGGAGCTGGAGAACGAATTCCTCCTCAACGAATTCATCAACCGGCAGAAGCGCAAGGAATTGTCCAACAGGCTGAACCTCAGCGACCAGCAGGTCAAAATCTGGTTCCAGAACAGGCGTATGAAAAAGAAGCGGGTGGTGCTGCGTGAGCAGGCACTGGCACTATATTAGCTGCGGGCGTGGCCAAGGCCAGCCCGGCCCTGCCTTTTTGAGCCGAGGCCTGGCGTGGAGGAAGAGCTGGAACTGGTGGTTTTCCTTCCGCTCCTTCTCGGTGGGTCCCAGGAACTCTCCAGCTCTGTCTGCATCTCTAGAAGCCAGCGGGAGATTTGGAGACCTAGCCAGTTGGGCCTCGACGCTTTCCGCTCTAGGAGGGACGAGTGGAAATTGCAGCACAACCTTGGTCTTGAGGTTTCCCTAGGGTCACCTGTCCTAGCGCCTGACTGGGGCGTTGACACCCAGGTCTCGCTCTGGTTGCCTTGCACTTGGATTTTCTGCCTCCACCCGGTTAGTGTCCCTTCCCTCCTCTCCCTAACCCCTTCTGCATTTAACAAGCATGTAGCTAGAGCTCAGTTCAAGGGAATTTAAGAAGATCTGGGGTGGGGGGCAGAGTGGAAAGGGTTGAGAGCACAATTTTGTCTCTTTGCAGACAACGTCCCTTGTGGCAAAATCAGATTCTCACTCTGGAAAAAGGAAAGTGAGACCCCTGCTCCCCCCCCCCATCTGCCCTGGTCCATTAGGAAAGACAAAGGCTGCCCTAGACCTTCGGACTTGAGGAGGAAAGGGGAGGAGCAGGGTGTGTGACGGTAGGACAAAGTCAGTGAAGACACCTCAGAGTTCTGGCCCAGCTGAGTAGGGGGAATGGACTGAATACTTCCTTCCCATCAATGGGATGAGGGAAGCTGGACTCCTCAGCAAACTGCATTCTCCAGACAGGACTGGTAAAAGTCTCCTATTTCTCCCACCTCCTCACACATGCCTAGGCTAGGGCCCTGTGCTGTGTAACTGGACCCCCAGAACTGAGCTCTGCTAAGGAGAGCTGCTGGCTTGCTTTGAGGCTCGGTTGCACTAGGAGGAGGGGGAAATATCCAGGGGCAGGAGAAAGGAGTAAGCAAGGAGAGGGGTTCCTGCATTTTGACTGTAAGTACGGCTTTCTTGTTGAAGTGGGTAAAGGTGCTGATGTGTCTTTCTTGAGTTACTGTAATGGGCCATTGCAGGGAGAGGTGAAAGCTTCTATACCCATCAGGTGGCAAGGAAGGAGGCCACTCGCATCCTCAGCCCCTGGTCACTGCTCTTGACAAAGTAGAGAGAAGAAGTTCCCCTCATCTCTCATCTCCAACACCCACCCACCAACTTAATCAAAAGTTCAGTAGCTGAGCCCCTTCTGAGATGGTGTCTCGCTTACCGCAGTGGATTCTGTGAGGACCTGGGCCCTGCCAGCTTTGCTGTGTAGAGGCTGGGATTCGTGATTGCCACATGGAATTGTTCTGGGTGTGCTGGATATCCAACCTTAATCTCAGTGAACTCCAGGGTCTCCCCCCAAGCTCCCGCTACCATTCCTGCCTGCCTTGCCTCTTAGGAGAAGTAGCACCTCCCAACTTCTAGATACAGGACAAAGAGTTGAGGATATTTTCCCAAAGTCCAATGATTTTATTTTATTTTATTTTTTGCATCAGAGAACCAGGCCCTAGACGTGGAGAGGCCATTTCACAGGGAGCCCCGAGTCTCAGTACAACTGACCTCAGTTGATGTTTAGACCTAATTGCATTTCCTCTGTTATCTAATAGTTGCCGTGCATGTTTTGTTTTGTTTTGATTCTGTCAAAAGCAATAGCTTGTGTATATCAAACACGTAGAAATGTTTTGAGGGGAAATAAATATCCAGGTCCCAGGCAAGCTGTCAAGGGACTGATGCTGATTTTTCAAAATGTTTTGTATTCCCTCCTAATGTTTTTCAGGCCACCACATTCGTTTTTCTTTCCTGGTTGTGGTTTCACTGCGGGTGTTGACTGTTCATTAAATGACAAAATGGCTTCCAAGTCAGTCAGGAAATGGTGTATAAAAGCCTATGAACAAAATGCGTATGAAACATTCAAAGGGGCGGGGGGAATCATGGGTAGATTTGAGTGTGTCTCGCACACTAAGGGAACCCTCTGCTTGTCGTAGGCTAGGACTTCTGCATTTTGCCTAAATTCTCAAACTTCGATGTTTGCTGTTATCAGAGACTGCCAGGATAGATGGTTCCTCAAATTTCAATTAAAAACATCTCTCCTGGCCACATTTTAGCCAGTCTTCTCTCCAACAGGCTAGTCCCCTGTGGAATTCTCCATACAGTCACCTCTGCCTGGAGTTCACCTTGGAAAATGTGGTCTTCATACCCCTTAGGCCTTCAGAGCCTGTAGCTCCAGCCGGCGGGAAAGTTAGGGCCTCCTCAGTATTTACCACCCTCTTGAAGATCCCTACTCCCAGCTAACTGAGATGAAAATTAGAGCATTGCTAGCTTTTAGCAAGTGGGAGAATTAGTAAAACTGCTTAATCTCTAATATCAAGCATCCATTGGTTCCAACTTCCCTTCCCTGGACTGAATTTGATGTTTTTTAAAATATAATTTTAACAGTTCCATTTGCAAAATACAATAGGGGGAGGAGCAAAAAGCAGCCAAGCCTCTATCCTTAGAAATGTTTACCCCTGGGCAGAGCTCAAGGAGGTAGGTAGCACCCAGAATGTGGTCTCTCCCAATGGGGAGGTTTCCTTCCTCCAAAAGAATTAAAGAAAGGTGGAGGCCATAGTCAGATCTCAGGCTTGAGGGTCGGGTAAGGGGCCAGGAAATCAGACTTACTCAGACCCAGGCCTTCAGACACCATAGGAAGGCAGTTTCTTTCCAACAGATATGATTAAACATCGTGCTCTTTCTCTTTAGCCTGGGTCGTGGGATGGGAGGAGATATTCTTGAGTCCATTCCCCAAGGAGATTGAAATTATTCTAAGTGCAAATTTTTTTCTGTAGATTGGGGCTTCAACAGTGTTTTCCAAATCTATCCCTTTAACTGATCCACACAAATACCAAGGCGGCAGTGTCCTCTCTCTCTTCCTAGCCGAGGTGCTGGCAGGGATTTGAAATCACCACGAAATTGGTAAGAAACAAACGCCCCAGAAAAATGATGCTGAAATCTGAGTGCTCAGTACTCCCCCGCACAAAGACGGATAAACCTTCCGAAATGCTGCAGTCCAGGCAGGCCTCTTGACCAAGAAACAGGTCTTAAAACCAGAAATAAACGGCTTCGTCTGGCCTTCAGTCGGCTTTGAGCTCCCAGGGGCGACGGAGGACTCTTTTAAGGCCTGGGCCCTCCCCCCCAAGGGATGAGGGCTGGGGAGGCTTCCGGGAGGCCGGCGGGTGGAAGAGAAATCCGGAACCGTTGTAAATATTCATGTCTGAGGAGGGGTGCCCCTTCACCCCGCCTCTCCCAGCTGCATCCACCCCCCGGGGGGGGGCATGGCGCCTGTCCGGTCGTCCTTGGACAAAGGTGATCTCCCCACATTTTTGTTCTCCAGTCACTTGACTTAAGCAAAGCATCCCTATGCTCTGCAGGGAAGGGCCTGGCTCTGGGGGTTTTCTCCGCATTTCTCTTCTTTCGTTTCCTAAAAGAGCATAAATAATTAAAGTTTGGCAGGGAGGAAAAGCTTTCTTGCAGAACTGTAGTGGCAATAAATGAAATGACTCAGAATCCCTTCCCCAGTCAGCTTTTACGAGAGCTGCCAGACAGTGTCTGTTCACGTTCTCCAGATACCAGGGGCGCCCTGACAAAGTTAAGGTCAAGTTAGTGTCTTATCTTGGGTGGCTCAAAATTACCGCATCGCATCCGGGCGCTGCGCGGAAAGCTACCACTCGCGGAGCTGCCGGCGGTGCCTGGTGGGTCGGGTCCGCTCCCCGCGCTTCGAGTGGGGCCGTGCAGACGAGGACAAGGCCACAACGCCAGGGTCTTCACGGTAGGTTCTCGAGCGGGATGCGCGGAGTCGGGAGGTTGTGGTTTTCCTTGGGTTTGGGGGTGAGGGTCGAGGAGGGAGCTGGGGCCAAAGGGTGTCGCAGGGTTGGCCCAGAACGAAAACCCCGGGTGGGATGCGCGGTCGGGGTCCGCGGTAAAGCGCGGAGAGGGGCCGGTCGCCCCTTATCCCTATGCACCCTGGCGCCGCTGCGGATGGCGCGCCCTCCCCAGCTAAAGCGCAGCTCCCGCCGCAGCAGCCGTCGCCATGTCGTTGAACTTGAATGGTGCTTCCCCATTTCCCTGTTCGTGGCCAGTAAGCTCCACTTTGGGGGCAGCGGGCTGTCTGTGCCCCACCCCATACAGAGAGAAAGTGGAAATTTTTGTGTACCCCCAGATACATAAAGACCCAGCCGGGGTTCTCGCCTCTGCCCTGGGTCCTGAGCAGCCGCAGGGCCAGTGTGCAGTGTCGGGGGAGCCATTTTAGGAGAGATGGGGGTGTCAGCCTCCCGCGAGAAAGAGAGGAGCTTGGACCCAGGATGGAGATGGGGAAGCAGATAAGTGTGAGGCAGTCTGGGTTAAAAAGGGGGTTGACTTGGCATGTGAACTGAGAAGAGGGTGCACAGAAGGACGAGCAATTCTGGGGGGAGGCTCCTTGCTCTTCAGTCGCCACCGCCGACCTGTTTGCGCTGCTTTCTCAAGAAAGCAGAAGTGGGAGGGGGCAAGGGAGGGGCAGTGGGAGGGAGAAAAGAGAGGGAGGAGAAAGAGAGGAATGGGGGGAACACTGGCCAGAAAATAGATATGAAGTCTGATCACCCGCCTTTTCTCTGTCTGTTGGCATGGGGGGCAGAGCTCACGGCGGGGGACTGCGGTGGTGGCTGTGGCCAGGGAGGGAACCAGCTTCACAGCCCATGTGGCCTGCCCTGGGCTGAAACCCTGGACCCAGAGGAATCATGGGGAGAAGGGCGACTTCCTGGCCTCCGTAATCTAAGATCTGGCTTTGGAAAGCTCATTTCTGAGAGACTTATTTTGTGTCTGGAAAACCCTGGTTCTCCGGGAGGCAGGAGCCCCGGCCTTGCATGGACCCACGAACTAGGAAGGGAAACTCATCTGCAGCCAGGGAGAGTCAGCCCTCTGGGCATGGGGACGAGGGGTTCTCAGGGCCAGGTGGACAGAGGGGCTTCTACAAGAAGGCAAGAGCTGTCAAGAATCATCTGCCCAGAGCCGAAGGACCTGGGGCCAGGGGCATGACTGTGGCACCCTAGGACTCAGCAGGAGCCTGGGGGAGAAGCAGGTGGGTGTGTAGGCCTTGGTGGGGCTCTGAACCAGGGGAGGGACTCCACATGAGATGCCCAGACCAGAAAGACAAGAGGGTGAGCAGAGAGGAGGTGCTGGGGGTTGTCTCTGGTTGTGTGTGGGGCACGGGGGCGGGTAACAGGGGGCCTGATCTAGTAGGTCCTAGATCCCTTTGTTCCTCAGACTCCCCAGCGTTTAGAGGGCCACTGGGTGTCTCTGCTGGCCAAATTCCCCTTTAGCGTGGAGAGAGAAAAGGCAGAGCTGCAACAGGGAGAGAGAGACAGTGACACACCAGAAGAAAGGGAGAGGGAGAGAGAGAGAGAGAGAGAGAGAGAGAGAGAGAGAGAGAGAGAGAGAGAGAGAGAGAGAGAGGAAGAAGAATAGGAAGGAGGAAGGAAAGAGGAAACAAGACAGGGGGCTGGAAGAAGAGAGGCCTGCAGAGAGAGAAGTGGGGAGACTGGAGAGAGACAGGAACAGAGGGAGAGAGAAAGAGAGAGCCAGAGGGCCAGGGGGCACCGAGGCCCGCCTGGGTGAGTTTCTGACAGGGATTTGGCATCTTTTTTTCCGAGGCCGGCTTCCGAGCTCAGGCGGCTAGTAGCCGTGCGGGACTGAGAAATATGTAAATCAGGGCTCCCTGCGCCCCGAGAGCGGCGCAATTACGCCCCTTGAACAAGAAGCAACAAGCTCCCGGCGCGGGCAGGCTGCAGAGGGTGACTGTGTCGCGGGGGAGAAAGCGGTGGTAGGAAGGGGGGGTGGGAAACTCACACCCTCACACCTAGTCCCCGGCGCCCCAGGCTGGGGCTCCCCCCTCTGCTCTCCGCGTCTCTCCCTTCCCCCTCCCTCCTCCTCCCTCCCCTCCCTCCTCCTCCCCGCCGGCCTTACTCCGCGTACTTAAAGCCGCGCGGGCGGACGCGGGCGGGCGGCCCGGCCGGGCGGTGGCAGATGCACCCAGCAGTGGCGGCCGCCGGCGGCGCACAGGTGACCGGCCTGCAGCGCAGCCGGGTCACGGGGCGCCGGGGGAGCGCTGGCTGCAGCCCGGGCGCGATCCGCCCCCAGCGCGCGCGAGTCGGGGCGCCGGGAGCCGTCCCAGGGCGTGTTGGCGAGCGCTGATATAGATATAAGGACATTTCTCTCCATGGCGTCACGTGACATAATTACCACCAGAATCAATCAAGATGAATTGCACGTCAGCGCCCGGTGGGGATTTTTGCTTAGTTGATCCTGGCCCAAGCCTCTTGTGCAATCGATGGCTCAGGTTGGCGGCTCGGGGAGCGGCCCGGGGCTCGCCGGCGCGCACGCCGCGCAGCCATGAACGACTTTGACGAGTGCGGCCCGAGCGCAGCCAGCATGTACCTGCCGGGCTGCGCCTACTACGTGGCCCCGTCGGACTTCGCCAGCAAGCCCTCGTTCCTGTCGCAGCCGTCGTCCTGCCAGATGACTTTCCCCTACTCCTCCAACCTGGCGCCGCACGTCCAGCCGGTGCGCGAAGTGGCCTTCCGCGACTACGGCCTGGAGCGCGCCAAGTGGCCGTACCGCGGCGGCGGCGCGGGCGGCGCGGGGGGCGGCAGCGGGGGCGGCCCCGGCGGGGGTGGCGCGGGCGGCGCGGGGGGCTACGCGCCCTACTACGCGGCGGCCGCGGCGGCCGCGGCCGCGGCGGCCGCAGCCGAGGAGGCGGCCATGCAGCGGGAGCTGCTCCCGCCCGCGGGCCGCCGGCCGGACGTGCTCTTCAAGGCGCCCGAGCCGGTGTGCGCCGCGCCCGGGCCGCCGCACGCGCCCGCGGGCGCCGCCTCCAACTTCTACAGCGCCGTGGGCCGCAACGGCATCCTGCCGCAGGGCTTCGACCAGTTCTACGAGGCCGCGCCCGGGCCCCCGTTCGCCGGCCCGCAGCCCCCGCCGCCGCCCGCCCCGCCGCAGCCCGAGGGCGCCGCCGACAAGGGCGACCCCAAGCCCGGGCCCGGCGCGGGCGGCGGCGGGGGCAGCCCCTGTGCCAAGACGACCCCAGCCTCGGAGCCCAAGGGGGCGGCGGAAGGCGGCGCCGAGGGGCCCCGGGGGAGGCGGGGGCTGAGAAGAGCGGCGGCGCAGGTAGGCACCGGGCGCGCGGTGGGCGGCTGGGCCCGGCGGGCCGCGGGCGCGCGGGGGGGGGGGGTCGCTGGGGGCCTCCCTCTGCTCGCGCCGTTTTATGTGCTACTTTATAAGCGTTCGAAGGGGTTTATACATCCTATAAGATTTCCCGGGCCGTTGTAAAGCGTGTTTACGATAGGAAACCAATTTAGGTGGGCTTAAGGTAGACCTCGAGGAGGACCATTTTAATGGCTGCAGAGAGCTCCTGCCCGGGGTGGAAGGTGGGTGGGGGTGTGTGCTGAAGGCCACGGAGGGAGGGAGCATTTCAAGTTTGCGAGTGCGGACACTCGGGCCTCCTGCTTGTCAGGGAGAGGGTGTGGAGTCTGATCCTGGAACTGGACTTTATCCAAGCCGCTGGCTGCCGCGCGGCTGGCTGGGCGCGAGCAGATGCCCCCGCGCGCTCACGTTTGCTTTCCCCACCGGGTTCTAGCCCAGAGCCTGCCTCTCGCCCTCTGCTTCCCCACCTCTGTGCTGCTCTGCGTGCGCGCGTGTGAGTGTGTGTGTGTGTGTGTGCGCGCGCGTGTGTCTGGGAGTGCACACACGTCCACGCCCGCGCTCTCCCTGTGCCCGCCCATATATCATCCCCCACGAGGCAGGCCGGCCCTTCCAGCGGCGGCAGGGGATGTCCCCAGCGGGCCGCGGCCTGGCCCCCGCGTGGAGGCCCCGGGCTGGCAGGGGTGGGCAGGCAGCGGCCTCTCTCACCGCTTCGTGTCTTTGCCTTGCAGTGGCCCCCCAGCGGTCCCGGAAAAAACGCTGTCCCTACACCAAGTACCAGATCCGCGAACTGGAACGCGAGTTTTTCTTTAACGTGTACATAAACAAAGAGAAAAGACTCCAACTCTCTCGGATGCTCAACCTCACTGACCGGCAAGTCAAAATCTGGTTCCAGAATCGCAGAATGAAAGAAAAGAAACTGAACAGAGACCGTCTGCAGTATTTCACTGGAAATCCCTTATTTTGAGAGCTCCAGGAAGCACCCCCCTCCCCCGAGCCCCACTCACACACCCTCCTCCCCACCAGCCTGCCCTCGGCAGGATCTATGTCCTTGGGTTTAATGACGCCTCTTCTCTGTGGAACTCCACGATTCCTTCCCACGGTCAACTCGGGACCTCCCAGCGACCACTGCAGCCTGCGGACGAGGCCGGGGACTTGGCCGACCGGATCCTAATAAGGGGAAAAATGGTAAATGCAAATGTCCCTTTACAATTTTACCGCCAATGTGCTGTTGTTCTCCCTCCCTCTCTCCCAGTCCCGGTGGCGCCGCTGTGGGATCTGTAGAGTTAGGCCTCTGGGCTGCAAGGCTCTTGTTTTTGTTCTGAGTTTAAGGACCAGGTCCTCCCCGCCTTGGTAAATCCGATTATTTAAACTCTGGGAAATGTACCTTTGGTGTGTCTTATCAAGGCACAAGTCATTGTCTCATGTGTGAATAAATGGTTTCTAGTAAAATGGAGGTTACAGTTTCAGTACACTGTATGTATTTCCCACTATTTAAGGGGCCATAACCTTCTCCCCCAAGCAAATGAAAATCAAGTGAAGTGCTTTTTCATTTTGCTAAATTAAGATTAGGAGTTATCCCTCCCACCACCTCTAGACTACACCGATTTTTAAAAAATCACTTTCGGGATGTATTTCTGAATTGAGGATGTGGCGAGGTGTTGGTGCTGCCTTCCCAAGGAGGTGAGCTGAGACAGCAGGAACCTAAGATACCAGTCTCCTCATCCTTCCCACCCCCTTCCAGTCTAAGTGACTTGGAATTTCTAACAAGACAAAATTTGATTTCAAAAACTAGTTCAAAAATCCAAATTCACTCTTAATAAGAGGTCAGAGCCCCTTAAAAGAGGGATCAAAATTAGAACCCTTCATTGAAAAAAAAAATAGTTTACTGAAAGGAAGTTACTAATAGGTGGAGAGAGCTTGGGGTCCTTGCTGGTGTCACAGCAAACCAGGAGGGAAGGCAAGCCCCCTCCCTGGGGTAGGGTCCAGGACTGCAGACCTACTTCTCACCTGAATTTATCGCTTCAAGTTAAAGAATTTGGTGGGGGCTGCACTGCACTTTATGTTGCAGGGCCAGGCCAGGCTGTTTACAAAACCTTGAACTGTCTAGACAACACCATAAAAGCCAAAGTTCTAAACAGCTTAATTGGGTTATATTATACACCTTCTGGTGGGCCCAAAAGAGATTTCCGCAATGTGCAATAAACTGGAGGAGTGAGAAAAGCTTCTCTTCTCTGAAAAGAGTAAAGTGAATCTTACGACTCTTAACCTCTCATAAGGCCAAAGTAAAAAAATAAAATAAATTCATAAGATGTACAGCACCCCATGCATCTTCCAAGGAGGCATGCATTTCCAAATATAAAAAACTTAATTGCCAAAGCCTTTTTTGGGGGAAGGAAAACCATAAGTGCATAAGTGTACGCCTTTGAACTTCCAAAATGTCAAGGTCATCACCTTTAACCTTTCTGAATAATTAGGTGCCTTAAGGTTCTTCTGTGATATTCAAACTGCCACCCATTCTCCCACACACATGCTCACACACATCCAGACCCCCACACACATTTATGACCACACAGAATCATATTGGGGGCTCCTCATAAATCTAAGCAAATTCCTAATTTCAGGATCAATAACTTTAATTTCCCTTCAAACATTTGTGTAATTCAATAGCAATTGACTTTTTAAAATACTGGTTAGGTTAAAATGTCTACCAGCACACTTTTAATACAACTAGGAAATGCTGGGACCTTTATTGGGGGGGGGTGTTCACATAACAGTCCCCTCTGCTGTAATGAACCACAGTTCTAAAAGCAGGCGTTTGAAAGAGGAAGTTCTATTCAGATTTATACCTTCATTATATTTGAAAAATGTTGTCATTCTGTCAAATAAATTATTGCACTTTTTATTATGTGGAACAAAAGAAAATATATTTGTATTACTTTCCAAAAAAAAAAAATCCCCCAGGTTTTGGTGAAGCTGCAATAGAAACAAAGCCTACAATTAAATAATTTCGTTCGGGATGGGATTCCTTTGTTTGAAATTCCAGGCATTCGTTAAATTGCCAGTGCTCTAGTAGTATGATCATTCCAGGAGCTAAAGAAACTGGCTTATTTCTTTTGCTCTCCATCTATCTTTTTTCTCTAAGTGTCTAGATATAGATCGCCTGTATGTCCACTACCTTTAGACAAGCCAAAGCAAATACGATTTCCCATTTGCATGACCTTGGAGAACCACACGGGGGCGTGCTCACGTTCCAGAAGCCGCATTTGGCGGAGAGGCCGCGCGGTACCATATCTTTCCGATACTGGATTCTAATAGGCAATCTCTGCCCGTTGGAGACAGGAGGCCGCTAAGGTGCTTGTTTGCTGTTTGTTTGTTCTAAGCAGTGATGAGGTCTGGGAAGTTGTATAAAGACAGGGAAAAGAGAGCTACCCAGGTTCCTGAAACTAGCGATCACCTAATCGTTGTCTCCTTAAAGATAAAGCTGTTGCAAAGAATACCTTGGTATATAACCTGTGGTATTTAGAAGAGATTTTAAAAAGACAAGTATGTGCATTTTGAATTAGGTCACGGCTGCTGCTTGTTAATTAAATTATGGAAATCAATTTTCTTGTTGGTGTGCGTGTGGAGAGCAATGTGAGGTTAGGAACCACCCCCTCTCCAAAACCAGGTCTGAATCGCGGGCTCTCAGACCGCCTGAGATGATTAAAAGGCTTTTGTTTAAAGCAGATCAGGGCGCCAGCAACTTAGCTGAGTGTGGTCTCAGAAGAAAGGAGAGGGGTGGTGATTGGGGGGGCGGCGGGGTGTTGTTCCAGAGGGGAACCTCCCACACATCAGGATGCCCGGAGCCCTGAGCGGTAGGTAGTGACCTGGAGGTGCAGGCAGGACCGCATTGGGGTGCCCAGATTAGTCTGTACTAACGTGGTTGCGGGAAGCAGCAGGCTGTCCTGAGGAGCGTTTGTACTCGAAGATTTCCTGGGATGGGAAATGCATCTGAAGTAAACGATTTTAATTTGACAGAACCCTGGCCACCCCTTCCAAGCTGCCTAGTAGCCTTGAGCTCGGATTTGGATTTTGGCAATGCCTCTGGCAAGCCGTTTTTTTGAGGCGTGCCCTCCCCTCACCCCTCCTTTAGAAATCCCCGATCACTGGGGAGGACCTGTGTCACCATCCACGGTCGAAAAGGGAGGTTCCAAAAAGAAGGACTCCAGGGCGCAAGCCAATCTAAGGGAGGGTGATGATCCTTTCTTCTCCGAAGTTCATTGTGAAGCGCACACAGGCTAGGGAATTAGCTCCATCCTCGTAGCCTCTGCTATTTCTGCCGCCTCCCTCCAGACCCTGCATCAGAGTCCCTGAGTCCACCCCTGGGAGCTGGCATCTGCTCAAAAGGAGATTGGGGTGCCATGAGACCCCTGCTCCTGCTCCGGAGGCGCCAGCCAGAGGCATGTGTGTTCCCCGCGGGCACCCAGGCTCCTGCCTGTCTGACCGCCGGTCTAGTTTAGCTTCTGTGAAGTGACATTTCCTGGGGCCTAACTTGGGATTCAGTCCATCTGGGGAGAGATGCCCTCTCCCCAAATAGCGTTGTGTTCCTCTTTGTAGAGGACCCAGTGAGGGGGCCTGTGTCCTCACCCCCCCGGGGCGCCACTGGTCTTGGCTGGCAGCCTTTCGCAGACCTTGTTGCTCAGCAATCCGCATTTCCTTTCCTCCCAGGCAGTGCCCAAGATGGGCCTGAGAAAGATGAATGGACCAGGAGTTCTGAGAGCCTGCAGCCCTTAGCCCTCCTGCGAGTTCAGGGTATGCGGGGATGATAAAGGGTGCCCATGTACTTTGAGGCGTTGATGTCTCAGATCCAAAAATGGAAAGAAAATCCTCGAAGTAGGAGTCTTTTGTGTCTCCAAAGGGATGAGGCTTCCGGGCTGCTGGTCCTTTTGCATGATTCCATAGACCCCCTCATCAAGTTGGTGCTTACTTCTCCAGCTTCCCCATTTGCCCCCTGATTTCTTTTCACATTGGCTGGGAGGAGCACAGTGCAACCGGAGGGGTGGCCCGGGGAAGCAAGTTTCAAAATTTCTCCCCATCCACTCTCCCCGCCCCCCAAAGAGTGGCACAGTCCTGAGACCACTCAGGGCCCTAATTCAGGGCAAACGTAGCATCCCCTAGGTCCACTCAGTCTCAGTCTTGGGGTCACCTCCCAGAGACAGGAGAGAAAACACATGTAAGCCTCTTCTTGATTAGAAGTCTCACTTTTTTGCTAAAAGAACTCTTTTAATTTTTCTCTGGAAAGAGCTATGTCAGGAAGAGGGATGTCTTGGTGCAGATATGAATATTTATCTCCTTTATGGGGCAATATTGATTTATTATTAATGGTAACTGCTCCAGCTGATCTAAAGATGATCGAAAACAGCAGCTATGCAGCTACATTAAATACTCATAAGCAAAATACAAGCTGGTCTGTAAAGTCACTGTCTTTTTCATCACATTTGTTTCATCTCAGCCTTAGGCTCTTAACCAAACTTTCTATCCTTCCTGGCCCCACTCACTCTCTTGTGTTATTTCTATTATGATTGATTTTTATGATAACATATCTGAAGTAACTGGCAATCTCTGCCAATATTTCAGAGCTCATCTGAAGGCAGAGGTGTAAAAAAAAAAAAGAAAACAAGGAATTTCGTAATAGTAGATTCAAAAATTGTAACGGGTACAGGTTTTTCCTGTTAGCGAAGAGAACCTATTTAAAACCAATTTCAGTGTAGGGTGACTTAGAGCTGGACGCCACCGGGAGCTACACAGAAAGCCCCCCAAATTCGGAAGGCAGAGCTTGTCTGTCTTGGCTCACCGCAGATCTAGCCGCTTTGCGAGGAATCACTTGTTTCGGGTCTCGATGTTTTCTTCATATATAAATAAAGATTATAAAAGGGCATTTGATGGGCATAAAATTCCCGATTAGATTGAAGCGCTTTGCCTGGAGAGCGGGATGCAGAGACTCGGACAGCCGAGTTCCCGGTAGCTCTCCTGGCCCGGTCGCAAAGGCAAGACAGTGCTGGAGCACCCGGCTGGCTGGCGTCTGGGCGCCTGCCGTGAGCGCGTGCAGCGGGCACTTTGTCCAGCCCTGGGCACGCTTAGCGGTGTCTGGGATCCTGATCTCTGCCTTGTGAGAGAGTGATTTTGGGGGTGCTGGTCAGTGACTGTTAGCTATGGATAGGACTTTAGCAGGCTGGAGCCAAATGTTGTTTTTTCCTGTCTTCCTCCCCCCTCCCTACCCTCAATCTCAGAAACAGCCGCCCCTTCGGAAAGGTAATGTTTAAACCTCCAGCTACAGCGGCCGGCATCCCGCAGCCGGAGTAGTTAGAGGCGCCAGGCTTTTAACCTGACAATGATGTTGTATTTGAACAGCTGCGTAAAGGTTTGAAAGGTCTGTCTCATTGCCACTGTGGAGTTTTTTTAAAAGGGGTTATTGTTTGGGCCAAGGCAATGCGAGGGGACAGGCGAAGCAGTCCCAAGGCTGAAAATAATGTTCAGTGTCTGTTTCCACCAAGCCAGGGAGATTCCTTTTGGGGAGGGGTGGGGGGGACAAAGGTTTTGTTGGAAAAGGTTTTTGTGAAGAAGTGCACGCGCTGCTAGATCCTCCAGAAGGCTGAGGCACATTAATGAGCCTCGGACTCTAAAGAAATGTTCTGCTGAGGTGGAAACCCAATTTGCCCACAAGTTCAGTCACTGGGCCAGAAACCCAAGGCCAGGCCATGACAGGGTGAGCGTGGGGAGAAGAAAACACGGACGCCTTCCTGGACAGAGAACTGGTTCACGATCAGAGTTTTCTTCTCTCGAATGCAGGGAAGGGGATCCGGGAAGCCGGCGACGGCTCCAGCACCCTGGCCGGGCCCCTCGCCCAGGGCAAGCCTTTGGAAATCAAGGTTAAAGCTCCCTGCTGCTGCCCGAGGCCAGGGCTTCAGAAGGGCTGCTCACCCGCCTGCAACCAGAGAACAAGGGAGGAAGTTGTTGGAGAAGTTTCTCATAAAACTCTGAGTTTCCATGGTGGTGGTGGTGGTTGTTCTTTAATGAGCTCCACCACAACCCAGACCCACTCCCCCTCACAGAACTTTCCCTCACCAGAGGAAACAGGATTGAGATGCCTCCCTGTGTTTTCTCTCCCTCCCCTTACCCAAGCAAAACCTTTTCAAATAATTTTAGGAATTGTCCAAAACTATAAAACTCAACTTCTGACAAAAGTATAGCTTTTTATATTTGACGATTTGTGTTAAAACAAAAATTGACCTTCTCGGTTAGTAGTGAAGGGGAAAAATCAATAGTATAATTTTCAATAATTCATAAAGCGAACACCATTATGCTAAATCTTAACTATTAATCTTATCCTTTACAAAGTCTCGATTGATTTGTTAATAAAATATCTTCCCGTGTGTGGCAACAGCGGGTATAACTCTTTAAAAACCTTCAGAAGCAAGAAAATTACCAAGTAGCCCAAGAATGTAGATGAGAATTTTATTGATCGCCCTGATTCTTCTTAATATGTATTAATAAATTCCACAACCTTTTGTACCTTGCACTTGTCAGAAACCAATGCTTTTACAAAATCCATAAAAGGAAAACATATTTTTCTTCGTAGAAGAATCAAATGACACCCCTCTCTCTCTCTCTCTCTCACGCTCTCCTGCTTGGCCCAATCAGTTTTCTAAAACTTCTGGAGTATGAGAGCGAGTGTTTTCTCCTTCCCTTGAAAAAATTATTTTCTTTCTGTCTTCCTTCCTTCCTTCCTTCCCCCTAGCCCTCTAGTATCAGGGTGTGTGAGGAGGGAAACCTTGGTTTAGCTCTCCCTGTGGAAACACCGATGGACGCTTTTGCGGAGAGCGAACTGCTGGGGAGGGATTGTCTCAGGACCGAAAGTCCCCAGCGGTCGGGCCGTCAGAGATTGGGTTGTGGTTCCTCCAAGACCCAAGGCGCCAACTGGCCCCCCAGGGCGTGGAGGGGCCTGGAACCCGGGCTGGAAGGCCGAGGGTGAGGGCAGCGCCAGGGCGGACCGGCCCGTGGGACTGTGAGCGCGGCCAGCTGCGTGTCCTCTCCGCCCTGGCGGCCCTTCTCGCCTCCGCTCGCCGAGACACCCTGGCCGGCTCCCTGCGCCAGAGATGTTTCCTTTGGGTCCCTGCGACGGGGTGTCTCAGAGCGCGGGGAATCTGACTCACCTTCCCAGGCTGCTCGGTACAAAATGAACCAGCCGGGGCCCCCAACCCCCGCCCGGGCCCCGGTTTTCTCGGGCGCGCTCCGCCTGCAAGTGTGCGGGGAGTGCAGCTGCGGGCCGGCGCCGCGGCGCTCCGGGCTCCCTCCCCGCGCGCGCCCTCCCGGGGGCCCCGGCGGCCGAGACCTCCCTTGCGCCGGCGGGCCCGGGAGGCCGGGGCGGGGGTCGTGAGTGGGGCCGGCCGGCCGCGGGCGCCGGGGGAGGCGGGCGAGCGGCGGAGGGCCGGCCCGGCTCTCCGCAGCGCGCACTATCGCGGGCGCGTAGTAGATGTCGCTGTTGTCCGCGCTTAGGCGGCCGGCCGGCCGGGCTCCGGAGCACGTGACCCGCGAGGAGGCTGCGGCTCAAGGCCATTTTCAAATCTCATTGGCTTGGTTGTCATGTGGTCGGCAGAGGCATCCACAATTACACGGGGAATGTTTTCCTAGAGATGTCAGCCTACAAAGGACACAATCTCTCTTCTTCAAATTCCTCCCCAAAATGTCCTTTCCCAACAGCTCTCCTGCTGCTAATACTTTTTTAGTAGATTCCTTGATCAGTGCCTGCAGGAGTGACAGTTTTTATTCGAGCAGCGCCAGCATGTACATGCCACCACCTAGCGCAGACATGGGGACCTATGGAATGCAAACCTGTGGACTGCTCCCGTCTCTGGCCAAAAGAGAAGTGAACCACCAAAATATGGGTATGAATGTGCATCCTTATATACCTCAAGTAGACAGTTGGACAGACCCGAACAGATCTTGTCGAATAGAGCAACCTGTTACACAGCAAGTGCCCACTTGCTCCTTCACCACCAACATTAAGGAAGAATCCAATTGCTGCATGTATTCTGATAAGCGCAACAAACTCATTTCGGCCGAGGTCCCTTCGTACCAGAGGCTGGTCCCCGAGTCCTGTCCCGTTGAGAACCCCGAGGTTCCTGTCCCTGGATATTTTAGACTGAGTCAGACCTACGCCACCGGGAAAACCCAAGAGTACAATAACAGTCCCGAAGGCAGCTCCACAGTCATGCTCCAGCTCAACCCTCGCGGCGCGGCCAAGCCGCAGCTCTCGACCGCCCAGCTACAGATGGAAAAGAAGATGAACGAGACCGCCAGCGGCCAGGAGCCCACCAAAGTCTCCCAGGTGGAAGGCTCCGAGGCCAAGGGCGGCCTTCCGGAAGAGAGGAGCTGCCTGGCTGAGGTCTCCGTGTCCAGTCCAGAAGTACAGGAGAAGGAAAGCAAAGGTCGGTATGAGCAGAGTTGCCACCCCAGCGGGGCGTGCAGCCTGGGAACCCGGCAGAGAGGGAGCTCCTGTGTGCCCAGCGCCAAGCCCAGGAGGGGCCCGACTGGCAGGTGCTGTTTCTCCTGGCTTTTAGAGGGGCCATCTCAGTCCCGAGAAGGTCCCCGCTTCCCCCCAACTGCCCTGGCCCTCCTGGCCCTGGCTAGTCCTGGCGCCACGCTGATGGCGCCGGGGCAGAGGAAGGGCTTGACGGTTTTATTTTTCCTGAGCTAGATCTGAAATGCAACAAAAGAGTGCAAGTGAGACCTGCGGCTCATTAACACAGCCCCAGAATCTCCTTTTTCCCCCCAGCTCAGAGTTGCACTTCCAGCTTTGCCTTTTGCACAGTGGTGATTTTAAGGTGGTTCCAGACACCGTGTTCGTGTTCAAGTGTATGCACCCCGCATCCTACGAGCTTGGGGGCAGAAAGAGGAATGGATGGCTGGGTCTGTTGGCGCTTGGACTGGGGAACAGGGCTCCCAGCCTTTGCAGGGCTAGGTAACCTTGGCTTTGTCTGGGGAAAGTGCCGCAGGCTTTGCAATCTGTTTACAAAGGGGGCAAAGGCAGAGGGTGTAGGATAAAACCTTCCTGGCCCAACCAGCAGGTCCAGCCTTAGAGCTGGGGTAGGGCAAAGAGCCAGGGGCTCTGGCTTTTTTGAGAGGGAACCATGGCCTTAAGCTTCTCCCCTGTTATCCAGCGGGCGAGCTACAGTAGGAGCTACGTTTCTGGGGGAGTGCTTTTGGGTGGGGGCAAGAATGCGTGAGAATTCAGGAAATTCTGGGGATTACAACAATGACCAGGTAAGGCAGAGAGGGTATACTTGGCTCCTTGGTTATCTTTTGAAATAGAATGGGAACTTATTAACCTGACTGTGGGGCACCCGCCTGCCAAGGCGAAGTGGGAAAGAAGTGGCAGACTTGGGAACCTGAGGCAGCAGTGAGATTGGTGAGCTTGTGCAGGCTGTGTCTTGCCTCTTCTACTCCAGCTGTGTTATGAGGTGACCATTTAGAATGTTGCTTGGGAGATCCTGAAAGTTTACTGTTACACTAATGATTCTTGCAGGTCAGAAAGTTGACAGAAAGAGTGAGAGAGAGAGAGAGAGAGAGCGCGCAAGCGGCTGACACAGGGGGGGGGGCGAGAGGACCCACCCATCGTGTGTCATTTTGGGCATTTAAACTAACCTGGCATCAATTACAAAATGCACCTTCCAGGTGCCACCTCATGTGAATAATGTTTAATACCAGCATTTCCCAAAGTGGCCTGGCTGCCAGCAGGGTCATGGCCAAGGGTGCATTTGAACAGACTGAGGGAAAAAAAAAAAAATCTTGATATTTTTTCTTCTTCTCCTTTTAATTTTGTTAGAGGAAATCAAGTCTGATACTCCAACCAGCAATTGGCTCACTGCAAAGAGTGGCAGAAAGAAGAGGTGCCCTTACACTAAGCACCAAACGCTGGAATTAGAAAAAGAGTTCTTGTTCAATATGTACCTCACCCGAGAGCGCCGCCTAGAGATCAGTAAGAGCGTTAACCTCACCGACAGGCAGGTCAAGATTTGGTTTCAAAACCGCCGAATGAAACTTAAGAAGATGAGCCGAGAGAACCGGATCCGAGAACTGACCGCCAACCTCACCTTCTCTTAGGTCCGGAGGCCCAGGAGAGGCCAGGATCAGAGAGGGAGCACCGCGTTCCAGGGCCCAGTGCTGGAGGACCAGGAAGGCGGAAACAAAACCTTCATTGCTCTTTGTTTTTTGTTTTGTTTTCCTGCTAGAATGTGACTTTGGGGGTCATTCTGTTCGTGCTGCAAGTGATCTGTAATCCCTCTGACTCTCTCTCTATATATATTAAAACACTAGCACGTGTAATTTATTATTTTTTTCATCGTAATGCAGGGTAACTATTACTGCGCATTTTCATTTGGGTCTTAACTTATTGGAACTGTAGAGCATCCATCAATCCATTCATCCATCCAGCAATGTGACTTTCTCATATTTTTCCTAACACAAAAGGTCTGTGTGTGTGGTTAGTCCATGAGTTCATGGCGTTTTGAATACATCCAGTACTAAAAAGTACTTAAATTACATATATATTTAAAAAAATTTAAGAAAACCCACAAGCTTTGGCGGGGAGGGGGATAAAAAAGCACATTACAATGTTATCTTTTTCGCAAATGAATTTAGCAATTGTCCTTGGTGAGATGGAATATTGACGACTAATGCCTTGTAGCCTTTCCCTTGTGGTGCATCTGTGGTTTGGTAGAAATACAGCAGCAACCTGTCCTTTCTGTGCATGTTCTGGTCGCATGTATAATGCAATAAACTCTGGAAACGAGTTTGTTCCCTCTGGTTTCTGAAATGGAAATATGTCACGGTGGAAATGAAAGTCTTTGGCCAGGTTATCTTTCTGTTAAACTGCTTGCTCCGGGCAGTTGCTGGGGGTAGAGAGCAGGGACAAGGGAGATGAGTGAGAGAAACTGGAGGAGACCTAAATTGCTAGTTCTCCTAGCATTTGTCACTAGTGGAGGAAGTGATAATCCAGCCTGCCTGTGTTGTGTTTTCATAGTTGGGAAGAAGGAGAGTCCTCTCTCCTCCTCCCCTCACTGATAGTAACATAATTGCACTGGCAATGGGTGGGAGCTTGCCTAGAGCCTTTTAAGTAAACCTGTGCCCCAACAGCTTGCTCCTCAGAGCTGTCTACTTGTATATCTTCCTCTCTTTGGTGGTGGTTGTGTTATTTTTAATGCTTTCAGTGAGGATCTTGGTGAATTCCAGCTGGTGGACCATCATCAGGGGGCTGGGTTGAAACTAGTCTTGCCCACCTGGAAGCCGCTGGGCCTCCACTAAAGGAACAATGACAAGCAGCAGCTTAGTATTGCATCGCATCCAGTTCTGCCCCCCTTTTCCTCATCCCCAGCCCCATTCCCAAGCACAAGACAGCCACGCTACAGCAAAGCCCAAAATGGGTGAGTTTTCCCATCCCATTTTGCCCTCGTTTCCTTGTGGGAGAATTTTATGCTGCCATTACCTTTTAGTGGCCCACATGAAAATTTGTTAAAGGAAGAAAAGATTTCCCCCAGTCAATCCTCCCTCTATTTAATTACGAAATGCTGATCCTCAGAGTCACTGTATCTGGAAGACAGGGAAATGTACAAAGGGTGACTGAAAGAGAATTTGCAAATGAACATGACTTCCCATGAAGGCCAGTGTTCCAAATGCCGCCTTCAGGGCTCAGAAAACTCCAGACAGCTTGCACAAGTGTTTATGTATACATAGATGTAGATATTGCAGGATCCTCGGCCCAAGAGAGTTCAGACTTAATCCAGTCCTGCCAGGGAGAAATGAGGAGAGAACTTGGGGTCTAGGGGAAAGAGCTAACAGAGAATTCAAGAATTCGTTACCCTAGATAGTGCTGTGGTTTTGAAGGGTCTCAGACAGCTTTAAGCAGCTTCACAAAACATGTCCTTTTCATTTTTCCTCTATAAACAATCTATTTGGCGACTCTAAGCTTAGACCCCTCATCCAGGAAGTCTTGGGGAGACAGAATTTATTTGGAGTTTTAAACTCCCTCCTGAAATAAAAAACCTTTCAGAATTCCAAGAGAGATCCTTTAAGGGGCCATTTCCTAGCGGCAAAGAAACAGCTCGAATCAATGCCAGGTTGGGAACACTGAAATAGATTTGCCCCAGGTCTCCATTGGTTGGGCAGAAGGAAGGCAATTTTAACTTCACCCATCCCCTGCGATGTGAGGAGCGCCATTAGTTGTTGACAAGGGGCCAAGTCTCGGAGGAAAATCCGAGCTACAGGCAAAGGCAGCCCCTCTAGAACAAAATCAGAAAGCCATTGGCAAAAGCAATCAATCAGGCCATAAGTAGCCATTTGCCCCCTTCCTTTCCGGGGCGCGAGGTGGGCTGGTAGCCCTCCAAGGGTGCGTTGGGCAACTTGTAGAGCGAGGAGCAGATCCTCCGCCGCGAGCGCCCAGCTGCTTTTGTCTCGGCTCCCAGCCGGGCTTCTGAGTCTTTGTACCATGGATTTGGGAGTGACAATGGGCATCTCCCTCAGATTCAAGGCTGCCCAGCCTTAACTCTGGAGGCAAAAAAGGGGGGTGGGGGGCGGATTCGGAAGACAGTAGCCCAAGGACCAGGCCATTTTAAGGACATCTCCGGAATCCACTTGCAGGCCTCCAAGTGGGAAGCATGTCAAGCGGCCCTGCCTGGGGAGATGCAGTTTCCCCGGCCTTTTTGAGGCAAGGTCGGGCCGGCGGGTGGGAGTGGGCCTTCGCCAGCACTAGGCTTCTGCCCGATGGCGTGTTCTCTTGCAGGGCCTTTGCAGAAGCCCAGGAGAAGACGAGGCAGTCTGGCCGCCACTGCCCGCGCGGTGCGGACTCGCCAACCACCCGGCCCTTCCGAGGCCGGGCAGAAGTCGCGGCCGGCCGTGGCCGCCACCGCGCCCAATCCTGGGGCCGGGCCACCTCGGCTAACCCCTCGGGCCGAGGCGTGTGCTCAGCCTCACGTCGGGGGTGTGTGTGGCTGCGCCGGCGTGTGTGAGTGCGGTAGGGGGAGGGGGCCCTCCGAACTGCTCCATCCGTCCGTTTTATTAGGGACACATTAATCTATAATCAAATACACCTCATAAAATTTTTATTGAAAGGCATAATATCATTACAGAGGTCTTCCACCTGTTTTAAACAACACGACAAGCTGTGAGAGAGCGTGTGTGGGTATGTAGGGAGGGGAGGGGTGGTTTGGGCAGAGAGAGGCTCCGAGCAAAGAACTCCCCTCGGGCGCCAGGGGGCCGCCTCCGAAGCCCGGCCTGCCTCGGGGCCCTCGCGGCCCTGTGCGCCCCGGCTCGCTCCAGGCTGGCCCCGCGCTCGGTGCACCCAACACGCGCGCCCGGGCGCCCCGGCGCCGGGGAGGCAGCGTCGGGATCGGGACTGGAAGACCAAGGGCGGCAAGTGGACGCGAACAAATAGTCCCCGGCGCCTCCTGCGGCCGCGGTGGGACGGGTGGCCCCGGCCGCCGCCAGGCTGGCCGGGCCGGGCCGGGCCGGGCCGAGCGGGGCGCACGGGCCGGGGCCCGCGGGCTCTAATTGCAGGGCTTATGTTGATGATGATTTTTTTTTTTAAAATCACAGCAGCCCCCACTTTAGCGGACTGATTTACTCCCGGTATTGGTAAATATGATCACGTGGGCCGCGCGACCAATGGTGGAGGCTGCAGCCTGCGAACTAGTCGGCGGCTCGGGCGCCGGCGGGGAGCGGCGCGGCGGCGGGCAGTGTAACCTTGGTGTGGAGCGCGCGGCGCCTCAAAATGTCCTCCAGTGGCACCCTCAGCAACTACTTCGTGGACTCGCTCATAGGCCATGAGGGCGACGAGGTGTTCGCGGCGCGCTTCGGACCGCCGGGGCCCGGCGCGCAGGGCAGGCCCGCAGGTGTGGCCGACAGCCCCGCCGCGGCCGCCGAGTTCGCCTCGTGTAGTTTTGCCCCCAAATCTGCCGTGTTCTCCGCCTCTTGGTCCGCGGTGCCGGCCCAGCCGCCCGCGGCGGCGATGAGCGGCCTTTACCACCCGTACGTGCCCCCGCCGCCCCTGGCCGCCGCCGCCTCGGAGCCCGGCCGCTACGTGCGCTCCTGGATGGAGCCGCTGCCCGGCTTCCCCGGCGGCGCGGGCGGCGGGGGCGGCGCGGGCTCGGGCCCCGGCCCCGGCCCCAGCCCCGGCCCGGGCGGCCCACCCAACGGGCGCCACTACGGGATTAAGCCTGAAGCCGGAGCGGCCCCGACCCCAGCCACCTCCTCCTCCACGTCCTCGTCCTCCACTTCCAAACGGACTGAGTGCGCCGCGGCCCGCGAGTCCCAGGGGAGTGGCGGCCCCGAGTTCTCGTGCAACTCGTTCCTACGGGACAAGGCAGCAGCGACGTCCGGGGCAGCCGGGCCCGGGGCGGGGATCGCGTCCGGGTCCGGGTCCGGGTCCGGGGCGGGTGGCTCCTCGGAGCCCTCGGCTTGCAGCGACCACCCGAGCCCGGGCTGCCCGCTGAAGGAGGAGGAGAAGCAGCATCCGCAGCCGCCACCGCAGCAACTTGACCCAAGTAAGTGCAAAAGAAATTGCCCCCTGATTTATTGCTGAAACCTGTAAGGCTCGAATGTGCAAAACTGATAGTTTTACTAACCTATAAAAACGTCTAGACGCCTACCCTAGCCTAGGCGAGCAACATGCATCCATAAAAAAGCTTCCCATAACCACCTACCCTGGGCGCGCGGTTTGTACGGTAAACAGTGCGCGGACATTAAGGCTTTTTATGATAATTCACCCCAAGTTGTGAAAAGCGGCCATCCTTGGTGAAATTAATTTAACGACCTCTCTCCCCCACCCTGTCGTCTCTCCCTGCCTCCCCTCCGCCCCTCGCTCCCCTTCTGCAAACCCCCCTCTTCGTAGACAACCCCGCAGCTAACTGGATCCACGCTCGCTCCACCCGGAAAAAGCGCTGTCCTTACACCAAATACCAGACGCTTGAGCTGGAGAAGGAATTCCTCTTCAACATGTACCTCACCCGGGACCGACGTTATGAGGTGGCAAGGATTCTGAACCTCACAGAGAGACAGGTCAAAATCTGGTTCCAGAATCGTAGGATGAAAATGAAAAAGATGAGCAAGGAGAAATGCCCCAAAGGAGACTGACCCAGCGCAGCGCCGGCGGGGCCGCTCTGTTTTGCAAAGGCAGTGGGGTTTTTTCCTTTGTGGGTGCTTGATTTCCAGAAACTCTCCAGCGACTCGGACTTTTTTTTCTTTTTTAGGTAGAAGTGACTGTGCGGTTGGTCTCTGTGAGGTATTTGGGGACTCTGTTTGCTCGCTAATATGTTGGAAAAACCAAGTGGCTTTGGGATTTTTGCCCTGTCCCGCTCCCTCCCTTTTGCGCCCCGCTGGTTCCTTTGGGAAATGCTTATTTTGTGAGTGCACGCTGGCTTGAGGAGCCCTCTCCTGTGTAAATGTCCCCATGTTTTTGAAAAGTGCTGTAGTTTAGCCCCCAGCGCTGCTCAAGCAGGGCCCAAGAGCGCCCGGTTTCGGAAAATGAAGGCAGAGCAACGACATTGCGGAGGCTCGCCCAGGCGGAGGCCCCGCTGGGTTGCACACCGGTTAAGAAAGCCCCCCTTTCCTCAGGGAGCCCGCAGGCCCTCGACGGAGACCTGGAACAGGGCCTAAGCCAGGAGCCCAGGGCTTCATGTGGGTTGGGGGGGTTATTCTCAGTGCACTGGAGGAGCTACTCTCTACCGGAGAGTGCTTGGCTCGCGGGGCGGCCGCGGGTGCAGGCCCTCGGGGTTCCTGCCTGAGGACCAGTTGTAAATGTTACCCTTCCTACCAATAAATGCTGACCTGATCAAATGGAGCCCAGACGCTGGCCCTGAACGCTGTGTGCCTGCTTTCTCTGTCTCTCTGCCAAATGTCATTCTCACTGGACTTGTCCCTAGGATGGAGACACTGCTAAAAATCCAGGACCCTTCCACCTGAGAAGTCTCTCTGATGTGCCTCCAAGTGTCCCTTCATGTGGGTCCACCTAGCCTAGAGCACATGGTGGAGGGGGTAGTGGGACCTTGCAGCTGGTCCTTCCCTAACCTGGTTTCAGTACATAAGAGAACTCTGTGCCCTGGGCCCAGTGGATCCTATGGGCTCCAGGAGCCAGGAATCCGCTGCTGGGACTTTGGCACACTGCACTTCAGGACCCCTCTGCTGCTGGAACCCCAGCCTTCAGACCGGGGTCTTCCCCGCCCACACAAAAAGAAAAGGACCAACTCTATACTCAGGAGCAACCTCCAGCTTGGCGGGGCTGGCTGGTTCCGGGAGGACTGAGCCAGTTAGGCTTGTGAGCCTCTGCCCCTCCCCACAGGAGCCACAAAGTGACCTTAACAGATCAAAATGGTCAAGGCTCTCCTCTGCAACTACCCTCATCCCACCGCCCCCTTCCCCCATCCAGCCTCTGTGTGTTTAGCCCCCAGCTTGGCCCTCTGAGGGCCGCATTCAGAGGCTAAAATGAAGGTCATTGTAAGTGAGGGTTCGGGCCCAGCATGGCCTTTGCAGGCCAAGAGGCCGGCGCCAGGCTGCCTGGGCTGGGCGGAAGGCGGGGGCGACGGCAGAGTTTTGGGGGATCCTGATGAAAGAGGGGACTTGAAGGAAAAGCAGAGGGGGGCTGGGAGGGAAAGCCAAGGCCCAGATCCGGCAGAAGGTGCTGCCTACCCCCACCCCTACCGCCAACCCGATACCTAGGGCTCTTTGAAAACAGGAAGAACCAAGGTGTCATAAAGCCATCTAGCCGGCGAGACGTCTGGAGGTAATGAGTTTACGACAGGTCCGGCGCTTCGCTTTGAAACCATCTCATTTTGATGTTTGTGTTTGTGGGAGGAAAGGAAAAATGCAGACAAAACTGGGTCTTAAAATCTGGACAATAAAATATAAACAAAACTGCTTTGGACCGAGAAAGCTAGGGCCTGGGAGCCCTCGGGTGAGTGTGAGCACCTAGGAAATAAAAATGAGGGAAAGGAAGGGGAGAAAGAAGATGATGGATTTCTGATTTAAAAAAAAAAAAATGAACTGGGTATTAGAAGTAGTCTAGTGTGGGTGGCTGTTTACAATATTTTTACTGTGGCTGGGTCTAGCTAATTTTTTTTTTCTTTAACCCAGCTTGTTATTTGGGAGTGGGAGGGCCAGTGATCTTGGGTCATTTACTCAGGGGAGGTTCTCGCAGTGGCATGGTGGGTGGGAAAAGATTAAGTTATTGGCTCTCCATGCCAAACTTTGCAGGAAAACTATTGTTAGAAATTTTATTTGTTTATTAAAAGAATAGAGATCACAACTGGACTGGAGGGAAGCACTTTTGAAAATGAGGGAAAAAAAGATTATGCTCGCAGGAAACAACTAAAATGATTAAAGTCTTTGCTTTAAAAATAAATTCAAGTGGAATGTACAGATAATTCATTTCACACTGACTTGATGTAAATTTAAAATCTCATTTATTGTGCACAGAAGATTCAATGAGCACAACCCAACAGGGCTTTTCCAGAGAGCCACTTTAGAAATCCAGCAAAAAAGCTTTAGTTCCCCCCACCTCACCCCTGCCATTGGCCAGCAAAATGGGCCTGAATTACAAATTACAAAATAGCAAATATTCACGATTTAATGCTAAAAGTAACAGCTTTAAAAGAAGAAAATTATCAGAATTAACACATAATTTCTTAGTTTTCGAAGTCCCCAGCCCCCTTTTTTTAAAAGTTTGTTGCCGTTAAAATTTAGAAAGTTGTAATTTTTGTTAAATCTGGCGCGTCCTTTAATGTGGACGATTACAGAATGGAAACCTAATTTGTCTGGCAAAGGAAAGCCTGGAAGCTTTTGGAAAAGACTGTACTGGAAGCCCTTGGGAGCACAAATATCTTTGGCATTCAGGAGCCCCTGTTTGCTGCACTTGACTTGTTGACAATCAAAGGGATGAAGCAGTATTATTGTCAGCGATCCAAGCCCCAGTCAAACTAAAGAGCAAGATTGGAATTGGTTTGAGTAGAATAAAAGCGAAGTTAAGCACGGTCGGCTCGAGGTTGCGTTTGGCCACTAGAGAGCGCCGTTACTCCATTGTGTGATCTCGTAAAGCTGGCGCTGCGGCGCAGGACGGTTTTCATTAAAAATATTTACAATCTTATTTTAAATTCCAAATTAGGATAAATTTAACCAAAAAGAAGTGTACCCCCATTAAATTCTCCAGTCGTGTTTGTTAGGTATAAAATTTGGGCTTAGTCAAGACTTCAGAAAATTTGGACTACGGTACAGCTGGAACTAAAAAAAACATGGTTAAGTTACCTCATTCTATCAAAACGGAAAGGTGTAAAAGTATAGATCTTTGTTTACTAAGTAAATCGCGCTTTCCCCACTCATGTTACAAACAGAATGCTTGAAAAACAAAGTTTTATCCCAAGAGGAAATGTGTTGTAATGGTTTCTTTATTAGGCCAGAAAGTGTAGAAGTGAATTCTGTAGTTTTAGTGCTGCTTCTTTTTCGTCCCCCGGGAATCACACAGTTCTAAACGATATTTCTATCATTGAGATCTGGCGTCAAGCTCGTTCCATTCCAAAACATACTCATTTATTGAGGGTTTAAACATGCACTCGCACGCACGCCAAAGAATGAAATAAACAGTGACAATTACAAAGTTAGTTTCAAGGCTTTACTGAAAATAATACTCTTTTAATTGGGCATTTGCAACACAGAAGCACAAATCTTGGCAGTCAAAATCGATTCATTGCCTTCCGATTTAAAGAAAGTTTTATCTGGCGACAACCAGCAGAAAACAACAGAAAGCCCTACCTTCCACCACCCCCATAACAAAAGTCTCTTGCACTCCCTGCTAATTTAAAAATTAAATAAAACATGGCTTTATTATCTGGAGATCCATTAGCAATCCTTTTTTCCTTCACCATTTCCAGCCATTCCCTGTAGAAGCAATGGAAAGTTTAGACGTTATTATCTTGTTATGGCTTTACATATCGACATAATTTTCTCCATTTGCAAAAATGTGATATTCAGTCCACGCGGACTGACCTCAGGATCTCGCACTC
Organism: Talpa occidentalis; assembly: GCF_014898055.3. Classification (NCBI taxonomy): domain Eukaryota; kingdom Metazoa; phylum Chordata; class Mammalia; order Eulipotyphla; family Talpidae; genus Talpa; species Talpa occidentalis. Next base: position 105,686,974 of record NW_023603184.1, read on the forward strand.
ACAGGTTGGGCCAACCCACCAGCAATAGGGGGAGCTGAAATCTCTGGGGTGCTGCACCTGTGGGGGCAGTCCGGGGATTTTAGACTTTCGCATTTGGCGTGAAAAACCGGCGTGTTGTGTTTCAGCTTTAGCAGGAGAGCCCTCTGTGGGCTCCAGCGTGTTTGCGAGGTTGGTGCTCAAGGCCGGTGGGCCTGGTGTCTTCACAGCCGTGGATTTTTCCCAGGGAAAAGGGGATTTGGTCGCCCAAAGAACCCACGAAGAAGGCTGCGTAGGCAAGGGAAAACGCACTCGAGAGAGAGATAGTACACGTATTTGGATATTAAAATAGGAGCGGGGAAACAATGTCGGGGAGAGAAGGCGATTGGTGGTGCAACGCCAAAGTGGCTAAAGAGCAGGCTTCGAAAATGAACAATATTTTGCTGATCCGCGCTCGACTTGCCCACAGGACTCGGGGACGTTGCTCTTCCACATCATGCACAAGCTGAGGCTTCTCATTGTTTTCTTTGGGAGAAATTAGTAACTTTAAACTCAGCCCGGCGCCCACTCTTGGCAGCAACTTCACAGGCTTCGCGGGTGAACCAGAATCGTTCGCAGAAGATGGGCGCCGCCTGCAGCTGCCTGGAACCGGTGGGATCCAAGCGCCGGCCCCGAGCCTCCAAGGGGGGGACTCGCAGGCGTGAGCCCCCCGCGCTCTGCCCGGGGGAGTCGGGGTGGGGCGCCGGCCCAGGTCCGCTCGGCGCGGGGGCCGAGAGCGGGGAGTCGCGCGTCCCGCCCGCGGAAATGCCACCCACCCCTGAGGGAGTCCTGCGTCCCGCCCTGGAACATTTCTCTTCGCTTTTCTATTTACTCCCTCAGCAATGCTAATGCCCCCCCCACCACATTCTTCAGCTCCCCCCTCTGTGCCGAGCGCTGACGTCTATCAAGGGTGAAATGATGGAAACTATATTCATGGGCATGATTTCCATTAAATATCAATTAACCTGGGAGCCTTAGCCAGGCGTGCAGTGCGTCAAGGGTAAATGTACATCTCATTTCCACAAGGCCCGCTCAGCTGGTAAAGAAGGACTTAGATTCGCCGTGATAAAGCCCGGCTTTAGGGTCACCCTTGTGGCCTTTAATTCAAAGCGCTTAGATGGGACCCAACTCCAATTGGACTGTCCCGACAGGCTGCGCCCGCGCGTCCGTCAGTGCAAAAAGACGCGGCCAGCTCTGCGGGGCAGCCCCGGGGACCCGGGGAGGGAGTCCTCAGCTCCGCAGCCTCCTGGGAGTGGCCTCCCTGCCTCCCCCCAAGTGTAAGGTTCGGCCGCGCCCCCGCCCCGCCGGCCGCGGTCCGCACGCCCGCGGCCCCAGGGGCCCCGCCAGCCCTTGGCAGTGCGGCTTTATGGGCCCCCTTTAAGGCCGGCGGAGGCATCTCCCGGCCGGCGTGAGGCGTCCCGTCGGGCGCAATGGTGTCGCCTCCGCGCGGATCCCTCCGCGCGGTTATCTCGCCCCCATCTCGCTGCCTCTCCGCGCAGTGGCGTGGTGCGAAAATGCCTCGCCGGGGCGCACCGGGGCGGCAGCCTCGGCGGCAGCGGCGACGAGAGCGGTGGGAGGGGGCCGCGGGGGGGGCGAGGTGAGAGGTGGCGGCGGGCAGAGGGTGTTTTTTTTTTCCTTTCCCCTCCAGAGCGGGGGCTTGTAAGCCGAAGCCAAAGAGTGTCCCCGTGGGCCGGGCGCACTTTTTTTTCTCGTCCCGGTGCGCTCGGGGCCGCTGGCGCCTCAGAGGAAACAGTGGCGGCGGCGGGGCCGGTCACCCGGGCGGCGGCGATCCCACGGCGGCCGGGCCGGCGCGCGCCGGAGAGGGCGGGCGGCGGAGCGCGGGGGCTGGGTGAGGCCCCGCGACCCTCGAGGGAGGCGGCGCGAGCGCGAGGGCCGGGCATGAGCGCCCAGTAGCCGGGCGCCCGCGCCGGCCGGGCCTCAGAGGCGACGCGCGGGCGGGCGAGCCGGCGGCAGCGGCGACGTAGCGGCGGCCGCGCCGCGCGAGCAGCCGCCCCAGAGGCCCTCGCGGCAGCCGCCGAGCTGAGGCGCGCTCCCTGCCCGCGCCGCCCGCCCGCCCGCTCGCCCGCGCCCCGCGCCCCTCGGCCCCCGGCCGCCGCCGCCCCGATGAGCTCGTACTTCGTGAACCCGCTGTACTCCAAGTACAAGGCGGCGGCGGCCGCGGCGGCGGGCGAGGCCGTCCATCCCACGTACTACGACTGTCACTTCGCGCCCGACCTCGGCGGCCGCCACGCCGCCGCGGCCGCCGCCGCCCTGCAGCTCTATGGCAACAGCGCCGCCGGCTTCCCGCACGCGCCCCCGCAGGCGCACGCGCACCCGCACCCGCACCCTTCCCCGCCGCCCGCGGGGCCGGGGTGCGGCGCTGGGGGGCCCCGGGCCCCGGCCAGGACTACTTCCACCCCGGCGGGGGCAGCCCGGCCGCAGCCTACCGGGCCGCCCCTCCTCCTCCTCCGCACCCTCCGCCTCCGCCGCCGCCTCCCCCCTGTGGCGGGATTGCCTGTCACGGGGAGCCCGCGAAGTTTTACGGATACGATAACTTACAGAGACAGCCGATTTTTACGACCCAGCAAGAGGCCGAGCTGGTACAATATCCTGACTGTAAATCGTCCAGTGGTAATATTGGCGAGGACCCAGACCACTTAAATCAGAGCTCGTCTCCTTCTCAAATGTTTCCCTGGATGAGACCACAAGGTTGGGATGCCTTTTTTTTTTTTTTTTTTTTTCCAAACTGGGGAAAGGGGAGAAATCTACTTTCATCTCACGTTCTGGCTTTAAAACTCGCTTTTTCTCTCCCTCTCCTGTGTAGCTGCAGTGGCTCTTACTCAAAGTAATACAGACTTTTCCCCTTAAAGTAGAAACCATGTAAAGATGATGGGGACAGAGTGATTGTGAGGACCTTCTCTCTGCCCCTCTTGCCTGCAAATCCTGCATATACAAGAGCTAAGGAGAGTTCTGTACAGTCCGGCCCTTAGACCTGGTCCAGAAACCTCCAGCAACCCACAGAGACACCATTCCATTTTTTAAACAATTATTTTCCTCTTTTTTTTTTTTTTGTTGTTGTAATCAGCAGCTCCTGGTAGACGAAGAGGAAGACAAACCTACAGTCGTTTCCAAACCCTAGAGTTGGAAAAGGAATTCCTTTTTAACCCTTATCTGACCAGGAAGAGAAGAATCGAGGTTTCCCACGCCTTAGCTCTCACCGAGAGACAGGTAAAAATCTGGTTCCAGAACAGGAGGATGAAATGGAAAAAGGAGAACAACAAAGACAAATTCCCGGTTTCCCGACAGGAGGTGAAAGACGGGGAAACTAAAAAGGAAGCCCAAGAGCTGGAGGAAGACAGAGCCGAGGGCCCGACAAATTAACTTCTACCTTTAAAAATTTACCACAGACTATTAAAACTAATGATCAACATATGCTGGTGGACACCACCTATTTTCTTTGTTGGAAAAGGACTTTACCTTATTTCAAGCTACCTTCATGTCACTGCTCTTGAGGTTTCTTCGCTTTGAGAGGGATTGGGGTGTTTAAAAAAAAAGTTTCTAGCATCTCATAGAAGCAGCGCTTGAGCTGACCTATGTAAGGGTAATTTGATACTGACCTTGTAGCTATATTTTGAAAATGGTAATTTTTAATGTCTCAACTGGTGATTTGCCTCAACAACGTAAACTTCCTAATGATTAGCACTAAATAACTGAATATAAAATGCTTTATTAATCAGACAAGTGCACTTGAACATTTTAAATCTTTTCTTTATGGTGAGTAAATTAAAAGAAGTCTATTAATTTTTTTAAAAATTATGCCTGCAGAATATTTACTTTATATTATTTTGATCAAAATGTATTATTTATGTTTTTTTTCTTTCTGCTTTTATAATGAATGGTTCCGGTGCCTTTTCTTTACTCCTAAAAGGTTTCTTTGAGTATTTTGTTAATGTAATATCTCGGGGAAAAGTCTGGGCCAAATATTTGAAAAGCACATGTTAACTAAAGACTGTAATGTGTAGTCCGGGTTCTGCCGCTTCCTTAAACTTTGGGATGGTGTTGGGCCAGTGGCAGAAGTTTCAGCACAATGTCAAAGTTAAAGTTAACATTTAATAGTTTTTCTGTAGCCTGTACAAATTATGCCATTTAATCATCTAGAGTGAATGAATACTTGAAAAGCCAATTATAACATTTTCACTCATTAACTTTTCACTCTAGCAAATCGCCTTGTGGGATTCCTCTCATTTTTCAACCTACTTTCGTTTTGAAACCACACTTGGTGTTGCCTAAAACTGCTAGGTTTCTATGCTGTGGCCGCTGCTGTGATTCCATTTTTTTTTTTTTTAGTAGGTGCCATATTTATTTGTATTCCGTTCACTCTGCACGCCCATTTTGAGCCAACTTGCTGTGTGTGTCTCAGATGTCGGTTGGTACGTCCTCTGCTGTTCTCTAGGATGGCCTCACCTGTTTGAAACAAGCCGCGAGAGCAAATGCAGAAAAAAAATGAGTGTAAACAACCGCTGCAGAACATAGCTAGCTCCTTAATAAAGAAATGAATCTTTTTCTAGAACTAGTGTCTTTGAGCGCCGCAAATAACCTTTCTCCCGAGTCAGGATCAATGGCCTGAGCTTATATTATACCAAGGCAACTTTCCAATGAAGCTTCTATTTGATTAAAAAAGGGGTGGGAATTAAATGGACCCACTATATTAAAAAAAAAAAAAAAGATAAATGAATGTAACCAGAGAGGGGAGGAAGGGGTTTTCATTCTAGAGAGGGCTGGACAAGCTATCCTGACTTCATCTTGCTGTAAATACCCTTTCTAAGATGCTTTGAAAGCTTTGAACTTCACAAGGTCCTCCAATTGTAGGCCCGAGTGGGAAAGGAATCAGAGTCCAGGTTGCATCACAGTTTAATTTCACTGAACTGGCGCTAATGCTGGGGTTTGGGATCTGTTATTAACGGGATATCCATTTTCCATTTGAGGCTGCTACCGCAGCTGCCATTTTATGAGGGAAGAGGAGGGGAAGAGGAGAGAGGAGAAATTCAAATAAACATGTCTCTTCACAAAAGGAAAAGCACCTTTACCAGGTAAACGTTAAACAGTTCTTTGCGTTTCCTAAGCCTGTTTATTTTAAAGAGGTATATTTTAATTTTCAGAGTGATTTCATTGCACAATAAGAAAACGAACTCCTATAGTTTTAGGCCTTTCACCCCTCAGGCGTTGGTAGGCTGTTTGCCTGCTGTTTCAAGGACCAGGGAAATGTCGTCACTGGATGGGCCAGAGGAGAAGCACCACCTGGCATTCTACCCAGGAAAAAGTCCTGGGCTGTGGCATTTGCTGACCTGAGCCAGGAGAGACAACTTTAAGTCCGGGTGGCCCCAGCTTAAGAAACATTTGCACAAAGGAGACAGCTGCAAACGCACATACTGGATTTAGATCTGAAACGTTTTGCCCTATGCACTGCCTGAGACTCTGCTGTTGCCGTATACAGAGTAAGGAGACTCCGCTCCTGAAAGCACAGCCAGGGAACAGCCTGAGGGGTTGCAGCCCAGAGTAAGCTGGTCAGAGACTGGTGCTGGCTAAACTCCAGCTGCCCTTGATTTAAGGGTTTCCTGTCTATAACAAAATCCAATGTCCCCCATTCAAAAATGCTCCCCCGAAGTCACTTTATAGCCTCTGATTTGTGCAAGATTATCAGGTGAGGAACCTAATCCATGGATGGGTGTGGAAAAGGGAGGTTAAAAAAAAAAAAAAGTCCTTATTTCCTCTGCATTCAGTGGTGCTCTAAAAGTGTAACTTTTGGCCCCACTGGCCCCCTAACCCATAGTAATATCGTAACTCCTGTACAGAAAAATGCTCTGTTGTAACAACTGGTATATTTGAGAATATTTGTACATGTATAAATTTGGTATTGCTTTATATATATATATATATATATATATATATATATATATACACACACACACATAGGTGATAAGTGCGCAGAAAACTGTTGGTAATAAAGTGTAGGTATATGTTTATATGTTTCCTTTTGCAGTTGGGAAAAGGCATAGCTCTGTCTCCAAATAGCTTGGGGAGCTACACATCACACACACTCACCACCTTCTTTTTTACAGTGGGCAGAAACCTCCACCCCCATCGTAGTGCTTTATGCAGACTGAAGCAGGGATGAGCAGAAGATGCCTTTCTAATTGGCTCCTATCTGTAAACATCAGAGGGGTGCTGCAACAAGCAAGCAAAGATTTTTGCTGCAGAAATTTGCATAAATTTTCAGAGACCCCATTGGCAGTCCTAGGCAATGCTTTTCTGCTCTGGACTATTTAGTCTGCGTAGAGAGATCTGTAAAGCTTTTAGACAAAATTAAGACCCTCCAATGTTAATGCTGAATTAAAGAACCAAGCCTTCCAAGTGATTCAGTTTCTTCCAAGTGATTCCGTGATTCCATAAACACACTGAAGAGGGTTTGGGTCTCAGTGATTCCTAGAGAAAAATCAGTTCAGGAGCTGCCATCTTGTGGGGGTTCCACAAAGCCGGGGTATGGCTTACCTCTGCACAGGGGGGAAAAGTGCAAATATGGCTGCCTTTTCAGTGCAGACTATTTCCCAGCCCTCCCTCCCCACACTGAAAAGGAGGGTCATAAAGCTCTGCTTTTATTTGGGTAGCGGGAGAGGATAATGAGGGAAATTGACAAGTGAGACTTTTTCAGAAAATTTTAGAATCAATCTGTTCAGTTCTGTATGTGTAGACTAGCGTGAAGTGTTCTGACTGGGGAGGGTCCAACAACTTGCCCCATTTTCTTGTGTAATTAAAAGCATTTTATTATTCTTCAATGCAGGTGTTTCTATTCCACATCAAGCTTGTGTCCTCTGCTTCTCTGCTTCTCGGGGGTTTGCTGAACCTTCAGGCATCTAGGGCTAGACAGGGAAGAGAGAGAACATTTTAATGGACCTGGCTGCTGCTATGGTCCCTCCAGCAAAATTAGAGCACACTGAGAAGAATATGACTTTTGCTGACAGATGTCAGTCCTTTAATCAAAAACATGGAAGGTCGGGACTTTTTCAAGAGATAAAAATGGCCTTCTCCAGAGGGTGCTGTGGGTTTCTTATGTCTGGGCTACTTGGGTGTGTGAGGATGTTAGTAACAGAGAACTTACACATAGATATTCAATGCAAATGTTTATAAATGTATTACTATAAGTCCAAACACAGTGTCCTTGAAGGAATGGAGGGAGGGGTTACATCTTTTTGGCAGGTTCTGAAATCTGGATATCTATGTCCATGCCCATGCATTAATGTTAGGGGAGTGCTGGGACCAGCCAAGGCCATTTACTTTCAGGGGGTTTCACTGGGACAGTTTTTGTCAGAAGTGCAAAGGGAATGTGACTCCTGCCTTAAAAGAAAAAGGGCTATTTTTTTCAAGGCTGAAATGAGAAGTTGCTCTTTTCCCGAACAAATGGACCCCCTGTCGTCTTCAATATTGCACTGAGCAGTCTTTTCAATGGACAAACATTTGGGGAGCAAGGGAGAGAAGAGAGGAGGAATTAGAACTGAATTCCATAGAAATGAGATTTACACTTAGGGGAGACTTAATGCAAGGGGTTTCTGAGAAGATCCAGAAAAACTGTTTCACCCTTAACCAAGGACTGTCCAAAAGGCTTTTCTACCCAGATAAAGACCAGGCAGTGACAGTTCAAACTGTTATTTTTAAGAAGTTAACAAGTGCTAAAACCATTTCCAGACTTTGAGCTGGTAGGTCACTCACTCTCCTGCTGCAGAAGAGAAAAGGGAAGGCCCCCAATTTATGTTGGATAGGGGGTGGGGGGAGAGCACACTTTCTTGGCCTGCAAAGTCCAGGTTTTCTGGGCAAGATGATTGGAGCGGGCTGGCCGGGAGATGAGAGGGGCAAAAACCGAAAGTACTTAGCTGCCCTTCCGGAGCCGGCCTTTTTGAGAGCAAGGGGGGGAGGAGGGAGGGCAGGGGAGGGGAGGAGGGGAGAAGCCAAGATCCGCCCCCCCTCCCAGGGAGGAGAGTTGGAGGGGGCTGACTGCCAAGATCACCTTCCAGTGCTCCTAGGTACTACACCACACTCATTTTCCCCCTAATATAGTGCCCATGTGAGCAGAGGTTTCAAGACAAACCAGGGGAGGGGGAAGAAAGAAAATAAAGAATTCCTAGAAAAGGTGAGAGAGTCAGGAACCTTGGAAGCAAGAAAGAATGAGAGAGCCCAGAAAGGGGGGCGCAGAGGAAAAGAGAGGAGGGAAGGGGGAGGAGGGAGAGAGAGAGAGAGAGGGGAGAGGGGGAGAAAGAGAGGAAAAAACATGGCGCTTGCGAGCTGTATGTGCAAAATCCGCAAGGAATTGCAGTAAATTCCTTTTTGTTTTGAAGAAAATTTACAACTTGGTAATAGACCTTTTTATGACCTATTTGCGGTCGTCATTGGCTGCGGCTGGTCATGTGCAGGCGCCGCTTGCCTTCACGGCCTTTTTCCTGATTTCCCAGGCGAATTTCCCCCCGCATTCTGCCTTCCTAGAGCCTCACCCCCTCTTTTTCTAACCTTTGTCTCTGCAGAGGTGGGCTCCAGTCGCCGATTGCGGGGTTCGCGGCGGCCTCGGCTCCGCCGGGCGCCCGACTTGGCCCGCCGCTTTGCCCGGGCTGCGCCGCGGCCGCCCCCGGAGCTGGTGGGGAGCCCGGCGGGTGGAGGAGCCGGAAGGAATCCGGGCGCCCAGGCCCCCGCCCGCGCTGACACCGCCCTCCCGAGCGGCCGGCCTGCTCGGGGGACCGCAGCCACGCGGTTCCGACGCGTCTGCTCCGACACGAGGGGTCCCTGCAGCCCAGGGTGCGCCCGGCCGGGCGCGCCCAATGGATTACAGCAGCCGCCGGGGCCGTCCGCCGCCTCCAGCTCTGCAGCCTCCGGGTAAGAGTCGCTCCCTCCTCGCGCCCCGCGCACTGACACCGGGGAACTCGAGGCACCCACCCCCTGGGGCAACTCGGGGAGCCCGGCCCGACCCCCTACTCTTCCTTGGGATCTGGGGTGACTGCCCCCCTTGATCCGTAGTCATTCTCATCTCAGAGCTGGCGCCCCCTGGGACGCCCGGTGGAGTCCCGCTGAACTCATAAAACGAAGGGAAGTCCCATTTCCTCTGGAGATTCCAAGAGGTGGATAGCGGCAGGCAGGACCCCAGTTCTTGGGTGGAGAGCTCCTTCGTCCCCATCCTGGGAAGAGTGTGTAGGTGGTTCCTGGACGTCTCAGCTTTGCTGGGGGTCACTAAAGGCACTGTAGTTATAAAGCAGTGTTTTGTCGTTTGTCTGTGGTCAGAGGTATCTCAGGCTAACAGGTGTTACATGAAGGGCCAGGGTTTGGGGTGGAGGTGGGGTGGGGTGGATTCTGTGCGCCCAAGATGTGCTTGATTTGTCCATCTAGGCTTTGGTGAATGCTGCTAACTAACTTCTAGGGGGTATGGTTCATTGGGCCTTGTGTATAAGATGGAATTTTAAATATTTTTAACTATTTCTATAGTGTTTAGCGAATTTTTGCAACAACCTAACCTAAGAAAGATTTCTCCCACACCTAGTCATCTGCCAGGGGGATTTGGATTATTTTATGTCACAAAATGGATGCATGTTTTGGGAGGTAGTAGTGTCAGAAAATCTGGTGCAGGTCTTGAGGGAAAAACCAATAGACATTTCAGAAATGCGAAGCATGTCTAAGTTCAAACATCGCGTGTGTTTCTTATTTGCCAGAGTAGGAAGAGTAGATATTTTGCTCTCTAAATGTATTGTGGTTTTTGCCTAAAAATAAATATTATATAACATTTCCCCCTCCACTTCAAATTTACTGAACTGAAACATTATCTGAGATAAAAGAAAATTGCAGGGAGAAAAAGAATACTATTTCACCCACTGATTTTGAAAGGCATTTGAGGATGCTGTTTTCAAACCCTGCTGCCTATTGCATTATGGACAGACACATTGTGAAAGATTACAACCCTTGGACAGTCTGCCGCATTGCGCATAGGGCTGACCTGCGCATGGCGGAGGAGTATCCGCCCCAAAGCACTCAGCGGCAAATCCTGACTTAATGCTTCTCCAAAATATGCAATGTAACTGTTGGCCCTAAAGCATTTCTCAGTAATAAATGGAATCTTTGTAGAACGGTATTTTTAGTAATTAACGATGGAATCACGCTCCTTTCAAAATGGAGGATCATGATTTGTGGTCAGTTGATGGTTGCAGAATTGTGAATCCCTAACAATGATAGCTCACAACTGAGCAACTCTGAATTGTTTTTTTTTTTAAACTGGGATGTCTGTATTTTTAAAGCTGGCATGTCTATTTCTCGACTAAGGTACAATGACTGTTGAGATCATTCTTTCATATTGGTAAAGCATTACCTATTGAAAAGCAGGTTCGTGATGGGGACTTAGGCCCCCCCCTGGCAGCTCCAGAGCCTGAAGAGCCCAGGAATAGCCCCTGGGACTAGGGTTGGAGGGTAGGGAGAGTTTTGGCCTGGGTGGCCTAGCCCTTGTGTTCACAGCTTCAGTGACTTTTCTTTGGGTTGGAGGGTTGTTGCGAGCCCAAGAGACTAGGAACCTTGGTGGGCTGCAGGTCCGATTATGCAGCAGAGGGTGATGTCATGGGCAGATATGAGGACTGAGGGGGCTCTTTGTAAATCCCCTGGCAGCATCAAGAGCTTATTGGAATGAAATGGTCAGTTGCATCTAAGGGAATAAATAATGTGCAAATCATTTGACCTCTAGCTACTTAGTCCTTGAGGAGACTAAGGCACTGCCGGAAATGCCCCATTGTCCCTGATAATCTAAAAACAAAAGAAAAAGAAACGGAAAAAAAAAAAAATGAAACCAACCACAAACTCACAAGCTGGGGGGTGCAACTCCCAGTGTCCTCAGCCTGGACCTCTACCCGTTTGTAGACCAGGGCTCCCATAGGAAGTCAGGGCCGTGGTGTTTGCGGGTCAGGCTGAGAGCTGGGCTTGTGTTCTTAGCAAGAACCAGCAAAGAATGAAGTTCACTATTATAAATGTGGCCAAGCACCAGAGCCGAAAACCAAAGACATTTCCCTGTCAAATGCTCCTCAAAATAAGTATATTTTTGCCAGAATTCTGTTTTCTGAGCTGGAGAAGCAGGGGAAATCCGAACAAAGACAGTATTTCACTCTGGGCTGGCAGGCAGCTGTTAGAGGTATTTACGGCCTTGCCGCAGTGCGGGCCGCCGGGCAGGGCACGCCAGGGCACCGGAAGCTTGGAAGAAGCCACCAAGAATTAGGAATTCCGATTTAAGTCCAGTTTAGAGCTACTTTTCCGGAATTTGTGTGGCTACCCTCTTTCTAGGAACTGATCCCTTAGACTTGATAGTTGGAGAGAATGCGGATGATACCGTGGTTTCTGAACGTAGGGTGTCCCCTCCTTGCTTAACGACTCCAGAGAAGCGGTGCACTTGATGGGAAATGGCTGATGCAAATGATAACCTTGAGAGTGTACCTTGGAAACGTGGCGATTTTGTTGGTTCAGCGGAATAGAACTTGCAAATCAGAAAGGACGTTTGAGACTTTTAATACAGTTTTCCAGGGAGAAAAAGGTCTATTTCCTTCCTGAGATGGCGCGCCCAAGCGTCCCTGCAGGCAGGCGCTGAAGCAGTGCGCGGTGCAGCAGCCCGCACAGCGCCGCACCCACCCGCGCACGGGTCCGAGCCCAGCGCGCCGGCCACGCGCGCCGGCCCGGGGTGTGGCGCCTGTGCAGAGTCGAACCGGCACAGCGAGGGAGGGGGGAGGGGTAAGTGGACTCGGGAGAAGATGCAACCTATAACCCCTTCTCTCCACTCCTCTCTCCCTCCCTCTGTCCTCAGTCCTCTGCTACTCGTCTTTCTCTTACTCCAGTCTGCCACCTAAATACAGCCAGACAGCTTGCCCTAGACCCCGTTATTTCCAGTCATCTTGACCCACCACACTACCTCACCCTAACTTCAATCTGTACCCTAGAAACAGTCTGGAAACATGAGCTATTGACCAAAGGGAAAACCAAATCTTTCAAGGTATTAAAAGAAATACACAGATTTTAACACCCTAAAAGAAGATATAGATATGGGGGGGGGATATGAGTGTGTGTGGGGGGGTTGGGAGTGCAGAGAGAGAGAGAGAGAGGGAGAGAGACAGACTCCCGGGGAAGTGTGTAGATTTTTAGAGTTTTTTTTCAACCTGGTCTCTGTGCTTTGGGAAAAGGCCTTTCCTCTTGGCGCCTATACACACCGCCGAGCTTCAGGCCAACCCACCCTTCAGCTTGACCCTTCTCGGATCTTGTTACCCCAGCGCAGCGCGTCTGAGGGCTCCCTAGGAGCCGGCGGCTCAGCAGAGAGCGGTCAAATAAGTAAATAAACGGACAAACTGAAGGTTTTTCCGCCTGGGCTCGCCTAATTAATGGGCGATGCGCGCTCCCGAGCATCGAGCCTGTGGTCGGGGCGGGGGCGGGGTGGACGGCGGCCGCGGGGCCCTCTCGACCCCCTTTGGCCGCCCCAGGGGCCACTGCGGGGCCTGTTCTCAGCCGCCGGTGCGGGAAGCCCCCCGCCCGCACGAACCCCGCTGGCGCGGTCCCCCAGCTCGCTGTCTGGCACCACGTCCAGGAGGAGGCGCTGTAGGACAAGCGTCTCGCCGGCTGCGGCGGCACGGGTGATGCCCCGGGCGGGAGCGGGCGGGGGAGGGGCGGACACGGGGCCCCGCCCCGCCCTCGCGGCCCGCCACCTCCGCCTGCGAGGAGCTCGGGCCTCCCGGAGGGTCGGTGATGCTGCGCTCGCTCCCAGGGACAGCAGAAGCGGCCTCAGGCCGGTTCCGGGGTGGCAGGCCACCTCAGTTCCTCCGCCTTCCCGGAGGGGGCGCGATTTCTGCGCTCTGGGCTCCTAGGGTCTGGAACTAGGGTGCCCTGATAGGGTAAGCTGCCCCCAGTCCTCGGGTTCCTAACCAGCCTCCTCAAGCTGAACTGCTCTTCTGGCCACTTTCCTTTCCTGCGATTCCTGAATGGGCAGCCTTGAAAAGCAGAGAGTCCAGTGGCTTTTCCAGCAGGCTGATGGGCCTCACCCTGGTGCTCCTAGAAACAAGGCCAGGGGCCCAGGACTCTCTTGGGGCTCCTTAAAGTCTCTGAGAGCCAGAAAAAATCCCACTGATTTTGAAGGTTAAGGACACCCCAAATGCAGGTCTCTACCCTTTTCCAGCTCACCCACACACCTCTCACCATTGCACCCATTCTGGGGGGTGTTTCTTTCACCTGCAGTGACACCCAACTTTAACACCTGGCTCAGATCCTACCTGACCCCATTGATCCTTCATTGTTTCCTGGCAATGTACTCTTTATTCTACTTTGGAGCAATGATTCCTAATGAAGGCCTGCATTTCAGTGTTTATCATGCAGGTTTCTGGGTCCCACCCAGATTTACTGAGTGAGAATGTGCAGGACCTGCATTTTGGAAACTCTCTCCCTCAGGTTTACTAGGATGCTTGCCACAAGTGTCTCTCCTGCTTCTTCTATGGTTTTCCCTTCCCCAAGGGTCAAGTTCCTTCTACCATTCAGCAGTTCCTGGAGCTTGCTCCCTAATTGGGTTTTCTAATGTCACTGCCCCAAACGCTGAGTAAAAATTACTTCCATTTTAAACAGGGGACATTGATCCCTTGCAAACTTGGAGATTTCAAATAGGTGAGTAGGTCAGATTGCCTCACATCTTTACCACTTACCTGCTGTGTGACCTTAGGCAAGTAAGCAAACTCTCTGGGCCTATTTCCTCATTTGCAAAGTATGGATAGAAGAGTATTTTCAAGGGTTGTTATGAGGATTTTTACCTACATAGCTATATGTGCCAAGTACATTCTAACTTACATATATATTAACTCATTGGTTAAGTACTTAAAACAAATTTTGTCATATTAACAAGGATTCATGACATGTTCTATATAATTAATACACCTATTTGACATAGCAGCCAGGCCTAGACTTTTAGAACTGAAAGAAACCTGGTTCACATACTCAATCTTTGAATTCTACAGAGAAGCTGCAGGAGATCATAGTTCTGCAACTCTTCCTATTGCTGTAGTGGGTCTCATAGGCCCTACACCATTGGATTTCAGCATCTAGCAACTGTGTACAGGTAGACTTTAGGATAATACCCAGGAGGAAAATACTGTTAGCTTCTCAGAGGGCAGATGTCAGGAAGAGGAGGCCTTATACTCACACAGGCACATGCGTGACACCTAAAGGGCTTCAGGCCTTCCCAGAGAGCAGGCCAAGCTACCCACGTCCTGGAGTCACCTGTACCCATCACTGATCAGTCACACCCACCAATCTGGTTGCTCTTCTACAGGCCTAGGGCAAGTACTCACTTTTCAGTCTCTTTAAATCTGGGGCAAGCTAAGAAGAGCAAAAGGCCAGTGGGCAATAGCAGAGGAGGGCAGGAGTGTCCCATTCCCCTTAATCTGCTTATGCTCTGAGATCTGGGCTCCAGGGCCATGGCTAAACTGTAGCTTCCAACTTTAGCCAGAGTGATACCAAGGTAATTCTAAGAGGGGCCTTATCCTACCAAATCTCAGTCAGCTTTTCCAGTGTTTTGATATTCTCTCTTTCTCTGTCTCTCTCACTCTCTCTCCACACACACACACACACACACACACACACACACACACACACACTTTGAAAGAGTTACATAAATGCTACTTCAGGCTGCAACATGTATACATCCTCTGCAATCAGTTCTATCCCCTTACCCCTCATTTCCATGACTTCTACCTACAAACTTTTCCTAAGAAGGCCTCTGCAGGCCTTTCTCTTAGCTTAACCAGGAGTCTACCTGGGTCAGATTGATTCTCAAAACACACATAGTCTGTTCTGCTACAAACCATATCCAGTAGAGTTCTGCCTATGGCATAGGGCAACATTGAGCCCTCCAGGCATCTTCACCCTGTGCCATTTCCATTCTCAGTTTTCAAAGCACTTGGATGGCCACCCCATCTGCCCTTCTGCTGGAGCCTTTTCTAGCCCCTGGCTCCATGGTCAGAGGTCCTGTCCCATTCTTTTGGTTCTCTTATCTCACTATTGGAGGTTTCCTTTGGAGTCTCTTCTTCCCAAAGGATGCCAAGCATGAGGTCCAATAAGCCAGCCTCATTCTCTGGGTAGAATTGGGAGTGGCTAAAGAAGGGTTTTTCTTTCAGAGTACAGTGCCAGAAATAGAGAATCATATTTCTCTCCTACGTGGGACTCTTCTCAGCCCTTCTCTTCTCTACCCCCACCCCATGTCCCTAAGTGACAGCCCTGGATAGTCTCTTTCCTCCATCTGCCCCTGGCCTAGGGAATTCATCCAGTGTCCCAGCTATCCCTTCTGGTTGTGCAGACACTTAGCTTAAGTGTAGAGCTCAATACCACCTTTAGGTAGGAGAGCTCTTAAAAGCCAAGAATATTCTTTCCTGGGGCTCCTATTTTGGGCAAAGAGCTGATCTCTGCATTTGGAGTGAAGCCGTTCCCTCCTGGACCCCTTCACTGTCTCCTCTTTCCTGGCAGCTACTGTGGCTTCTGGGTTGGAGGAGTAGTAACAGAGGACCCTGCCCCATGCCAATACTCTGGGCAAGAATTGCCAAGACTGGCTCTCTCTAACCAGATGGAGAGGGATAGTTCCTAGAGTCCCACTTCACCCAAAAACTGATTCCATACAGGTTTTCTCTCCCCCCCCCTCCTCTCCCATTACCACCACTCAAAAGTCCTTGGGAAACTCCCCAACAAGTCGGCCTAAGCTAGCTCTCTGTTCATCCCCTGATGCTTGGCCTTCTCATAGGCTGAGTTGTCTCTCCCCATTCCCACTCTCATTCATGTACAGAAGCCCAGGACACTGGGGGCTGGGGGCCAGAAAGGAGTGTAGGAAGGTGGACGGTCTTTCTTTGATCATGTTGCTTGGTTGTCCTAAGATCAAAAGTAACTGAAGATGCCTGCTTGAATGTATTCCTTTCTTTCCTCCTTTTCCCTATGCAAGCCAGTTTTTTTCTGTTATTATTTAAATGTAGAGTAGATTGTGTAATTTTATTCATCCTCTTAGGTAACCCACAATGAAGACTGCAACTAAGTTCTAATTACCATCTTTCATCATCATTCACTGAAGAAAAAAAATTCACTGAGCTTTCACTAGGTACCAGCATTATTTCAGACACTACCTCCTCGGTCTAGTCTTCTCCTTCCCTCATAGAAAGTTCATTACAAATGCCCAGAAAATCACAATCATTTGATACTTTTTTATAAAAGAAACTTAAGGAAAATTTTTAAAAAGCTTTTTCTACCTGTTCAAACTTTACTTTTTACAGTGGATTAACAGGGACTAAGTTCAAAACTGCTAATATAGTGCTAACAGAATCAGAAAACTATTTTGTAAAAGCTTGATCTTTATCTAATTTTTAAGATAGATACTACCAAATTTACGGGGGGGGGGAATTCCTCCTCTGTGGCTAGTGGGGGAAATAAGGAGAAATAGATGCCATTCAGTCCAGGCCACCTGATTTGAAAGTCAAATCAAGAAATGAGTTTAGAAATCCACAGAGAAAAAGTGGGCATTAGGATGCAAAGAGATCTTTGTAGGGAGGGATCTCTTACATGGGCTTGATGGGACTTGCTGATGAAAACTTTTGTGACTGAATTTGATGTAGAAATCATATCTGTGGGATGCTCAAGAAATGTACACAGAACATCTATTCTTTTAATCAGAATAGTCAAAATCACACATTTGAAGTTTGGTGGCAACTCTGGTGGGCTATGGAGGGATACTGGGGGTCAGATCTCTTTTTATTTACGTCCTGTCTTGGGACCTGGGGGCATCTTCCCCACCTCCACCTCCCCCCAAGCATGGAATGCCACATTCTCCCTCAGAGCAGTGCTCTGGCCCAAGCTCCTTTTCTTGACTTTCCCAGCAGGACAGCAAGCTCCCTCCTGCTCTCTTAGGCGCTCCCTCTGGTGGGTGTGGCAGTGTTGGGTGGGGGTGGGGAGGGGGAGAGGAAGCCCTCCTAATGATCCCACCCAGGACGGGTGAGCTCAGAGCTTGTGGTTGGGAGCACTGTGGGAGTGGGGACATCTGACTTCCTGGGCTTGGGTTCCTTGAGAGCCTCATTTGCTTCCTCACACCCTGTCCCCTTCACACCATGGCTGTTTTATTGTTTTATAACCTTCTTTAGAGCTTCAGTTGCCAAAGATTCTGATAGGGCTATTCTCCACTTTCTCAGCTTACCAAACCCCAAGTCTTGCTGTTTTAAGCAGTTTGGTCACTTGCAAAGACTTCCCTTTCAGATCTAAGCAAATTATAGAAAACTCTAGGCATGTGGCTACCTTCAACTTTTGCTGAGCCCATTCACAACAATACAGAGCCAAGTGTTAACTCCAGCGGCCACCCCTGCCCCCACCCCAAGCCTACCCAGCCTCTTCCTAACCACCCTTTTCTACTGAAGTTTGAACAAAATCTCAACTTCTAATAGAGGCAAATAAGAAGTGATCTTCGAGTTTCCTCTTTATTTATCTATTACATCTAGAACTACAAAAATGATTGAAATAAAGGAGTTGATGGTACTCACAGTGAATGCGGCCAAAGAATCATAAGACATGCCCACCAACCAGCCTTTTCCAAATAGCACTATCTCCCAACTTAAACAGCCTTCTCTGAAAAGATGCTATTTGAAAAGTCCAGGGTATTGATATGAATATGACCCCCCTTGCATCTTGGATATTTGGAACTATTTAAATGTGAGGGAACAGTTGCAGTGAACCTTTATTTAGTGAATAAAAGTTTAAAGCCGAAGGTTATTTATGGTTCTGCAGAGATGGGACCTGAGTGGCTATTTACGAACACGTGATTCCAATAAACTTTGTTTTATGGCTTGAGAGTTGACAAGCCAAAATATAATTCCCACCATAAATTAGGTTAAGAGCATACAAGCGCAGATGCTTGGTTCCTCGAACAGTGATAGGAAAGTGAGAAGCTCCAGCCAGCGCCGGCTCAGAAGGAAACAGTTCTACTTCCAGCCTCCCTGCCCACTAGAAGAGAAAACCAGTAAGTTACGTTACTTTTTCCATAACAACTTCAGCCATGGGGGATTCCTCTGCTCTGTCTTTTCCACCCGGGGCGGGACAAATCTCATCGAGGTGAATTCTAATTTTAGCCTAAACCTAACTTAACAAGTAGAATAGGAATTGCAGTTTTCTACCATCGATTCTGGACATAGAAAGTTAGGAATTCTGGTCTCTGAAAGTTAGAAATTGAGGGCTCCAAGCTCAGGAGAGGTACTTGCTCTCTCTCCTCCCCCATCATTGAACATCTGTTTCAGGAGGAATAAAACAAGGATAGTCTAGGTGGAGATGGCTTTGCCTCTGAGATTTCTCAGAGAAGACTGCCATCCTAACATAAAACTAGAGGAGATGGAAAACTTTAAGCTGGACACCAGTGCTTGTGAGGACCACTGCTTTGAAAGATTGCTTTGTGGGTTCCCCAGCAGCAGTGCTAGGAAAAAAATGATGTCATATCCATAGAGCTGGATAACAATCTGAAGCATTGCCATTTACCTTTTACCCCATCGATTTTCCTCCTCCTTGGTTATCACTTGGGTCCTCATTTCCCTTGGAAATTGCTCTTTGTTTTGAATTGGAGCAGAAATAGGAAGGCAAGTCTCAGCCACGCCTGGTCTTTCTTTGGGAAGCAGAAGACAGGTTGGGGGTGCTAGTTGGAGCTGAGGAATTTGAAACCACTTTGAAACTGGAAAGGGGGATTGAATTATTCCCAGAGTGACACAGGGAGCTGGGGTGGAGGGCAGATACAGGGGCTGCCCCTTCCCCAGTGGACCTGGGCCCACCAGGGAATTTTGCAGGGGGAAACACACAAAGGCCCATTTTCTCCTCGCTTTCCTGTTTCCCAAATGGGGAAACCCTGTTACAGCAGCCTAAGTCGGGACAAACTACCAGTAAGGTTTTGCCCAGGGGTGCATGTGGTGAGGGAGGCGATGGGCCATATTTTTCCACTTCGTGGTCTGCCCTTTAGGACTGCGGTCTCGGCTTGCTCCGCGGAGAACTTGGCTCACAGTTCCTGCGGGCGGCACCCGAAGCAAGGAGGTCTGGGTATTGGTGGGGTGTCTGGGCCTTGTCATTTTCCTGTGTATCATCTATCTTTTCTTATCCTGTGGAATTTAAGTGACCCACGTTTTCATTGCAACAGGTTCGGGACCGTGAGAGATCGCCTCTGTAAGTACCTCCCCGTTTCTTCCGAATCCAAGACTGATCTAGATGGCGGAGGTGGTCGGGGCAGGGTCTCGCCTAGGGAGTGAGCGGGGAGGAAGAACGGCCCAGGCCGGGAGATGTGAGGGAAACTCGCTTGGGAGGTAGGAGCCCCAACTAAGCTCCTGGATAGATTTTTCTGGGGCCTAGTTCAGTCACCTAACTAAGGGAACGCCCTCTACGGAATGTCGACCTTGTGTTCTTGGGTCTGCCTGGACCTCCCCGTCTCCCCAGCTCTCACAGGTGCAGCTCTGCCGCAGCGGCAGCCCGCAAGCTTCAGTTAAGAGCTTGCAGCTAATTAGCAGTCCGCCCTGTGCCCTATTAACAAGTTGTAGGGAGAATCGCCTTCTCCTCCAAGCAACCTGCTAAACACTAAGGCAACGGTGAACTCCTTCCGCAGTCCAGCCCAGCCCAGCCCAGCCCAGCTTAACCATGTCCATCCTGGTCCAACCTTCTCTCTTAAAAAGAAGAGAGAAAGAAGCGGGGGTGGGGACCTTAACCCTCTATGGCTGCGGGTGTGTTGAGTTGGCCCGTTTCTAGAACGGCTGGGAATTCCGAGCTTTAGGTGGAATTTCTTCCTCATCGCTCACGGCTCACCCCTCCCCCGGTTTAGGATTAGGTTTGGGGACCCGGGCTGAGTAGGGCAGGAGGGATGCGGGCCCTTCTCCTTCACCTCTCGGTAACTGCAATTTGGGAATTTCTGTGCCAGAACTGCGGGTGTTGCAGGCAAACATAGGGGGGTTGGGCGGGGGGCTTGTAAATTTGGATCTGAGTTCCATGTGCTATGGAAGGCAGGTACATTTCAGAGGAGACCTGTGAAGTCTCCTTATCTCATTAAGATGATAGCAGTGTCTGAAGAGTCAAGGAGAAAACAGTGGCTCCTCCCTCACTGCAAAGTGAAGATGATTTTGTTTCAATGGCAGATGGAGTATTCCAGGGTTGTCGGAACTAAGGCATCTTCCCTCTCTGGAGAGAAGCCACTATCTCCAGGGTCTGGGAAGCTGGGGCTTGGCTCTGGGCCAATCTGGGTAGCCTGATCTGCTCCCTAGGATCTGTGCTCACCCTGAAAAGTGGAGATTCTGCCCTGTACCTAGTTCCCCTCTATGAAAAAGGTTGGCGCAAGTCACTCCAAGGAGGAAAATCTGGTATCGCCAGACCCCGTGGTCTTGCCATGTTCCTATTAGCAGTTAGCACCCTGGCTCTGGGTGCTTATCTGCTCCAAGGCGCCTCTCTTGCAAACCCACATTTGGTACCCTATAGCTGAACACAGCACACACACACACACACACACACACACACACAATAACCCTGAGAGATCAAAAGCATTTGTATGGGCAGTTGAGCGGGAGGTGAATATTTAACGCTTTTGTTCATCAATAACTCGTTGGCTTTGACCTGTCTGAACAAGTCGAGCAATAAGGTGAAATGCAGGTCACAGCGTCTAACAAATATGAAAATGTGTACTCTTACCCCGTCTCCACCCAACCTAGCAGGCTCCCCCAATTTTTCTGGATAAAATCTAGGCCCTGTGTCTCCAGGAAGAAGGTAGGTAAGTGGGAGTACTTGGCATTAGAGGACTTGGGGTGAACCTTCCTGGGACAAGTGGATTGGGCATGGGACAAATTCAGAGCTCTTGTTAGAATTGTCACCCAGGAAATTCCTATGAAGTAGCCAACTCACTGGAAATATAGTTTGGGAGTGGGAGGTGTGTGCACGTGGAGAGTTGAAGCAGGCAGCCAATTTTGCCAGACTAGGGTTGGGGAGGAAACAGAGGGGAGTTTCCCTATTCCACCCCACCAGGCCCAGGTTGGGGCTTAAAACTAATCTTTGAATCATAATGAGAAAATCAAAACAATCAAAAAAATTTAAAACACTTCTGGAGGGATCCAAAAGCCCCACCCAAGCGCAGGCATCCCTGTGCTCCTGAAATCCATCAGATCCTGAATGCAACTGTGTTCTTGATGCCCCGAACGAACGGAATGGTGAGCTCCAGACAGCACCGAGGCACTGGGGCGGGTGCAATTCATGAACTTTTGTACTCTTCTGTGCTGCTGTCGGCAAAGCAAAAATAATGAAACTTTGTGATATGTTTGTAAATGATTTCGAATGACCCCTCGCCCTGCCCTTCACCATTAGCAAGCCGACCCCAGTTCATGGGGTCCAGGGCAGCTCGGTGCCTGTGAGCAGCTCCTGCCTTGGGTCTGCAGCAGGAGCAGGAGCAGCAGCAGCAGCAACAGCAGCAGCAGCAGCAGCAGCGGTGGACAGGAATGGACAGGCCAGCCCCACACCGGGCCCGGGAAGGTAAATGCACGACTTTTTGGAGAGCTAGCTTTGTCAGCCTACCTGGTTTGGGTGGGCAGTGGGAAAAAGAATGGGTGGAGGATATTCCATTCTTGCCTCTTTTTCTTCTGTCACCGATGGCATTTGCTCCTTTTTGGAAAATACCACTTGATAAGGGGGTGAGGGGAGGAGGTTATTTAGATCTGGAGTGGGGTATAATAAAGCCGCCATTTCTGGGATGGATTATTTCTTCTTCTTTCTTTCTGAAGAACACTGTCCTGGCTGCTTGACTGCTCTGTAACCCCGGCACTGGTACAAGGATGGGGAACTCATTGCTGCAAATTGCCACCAAGCCCTTCAGCCTACCTGAACCGGCTGGCTCTCAAAGTGCGGGTGGCTGTATCAGGCTGGTGGTGCCTCAGAAGAAGAGGCTGGGGCTGGCAGCAGTTTAAATACCGGCCTGGGTGGAATCCAGAGGTTGTAACGTAACGTTGTCTATATATACCCTGTAGAACCGAATTTGTGTGGTGTCCACATAGTCACAGATTCGATTCTAGGGGAATATATGGTCGATGCAAAAACTTCACATTTCTCCGAAATAGCCAGAGTCTAAAGTGAAGGTAAGAGGCAGCCAGCCGGTCGGCGGTGCCTCTTTCTGTTTTATTACCTTGGACTCCAGGAGGACCGACTGAGCCTGGTGATATAGAGCAGCCTGTTCCTCCAGAAGCTTCTCATTTCTAAAAACAGTCTCCTGTGGGTGCTGTAACAACAACAACAACAACAAAATAAATTAATAAAACGAATTGGTTGCATGAATACAGGACCAAATAACTAGGTTTTGGGGAGGGGGGGGAAAGGTGGGAGGCCAGCTAGCCCCAGTCTCAGCTCTGCCCTCCGAGAGGTTGGAGAGTGCCCGGTGAGGGGGCTCACTGGCATTTATGGCCCATGAAGGAAGAAAGCAAGCTAGGAAGAAGAGGGGGCTCATTTGGGTGAGCAGTGTGTGCCTCACCACTTTTCTGACTGGAGCAGTGGGGACTTCTTGCTCTAATGGGCAAGGTCTGCCTTTGACTAGAAACACCCCTGGCCTAGGCACCGGTAGAAAGCTTGGAGGTTATTCATTGCCTAATTCAATTCAGGCCAGCTAGATTCTGGTAACTTTTGGGTGACCCTGATGAAGACAAAGCCGGGATTCGGCCTTTGTATGGGAGAGTCCCCCTCTGGCGAGCTGGAATCCTGCCTGCTTGGGGTGTTCTGTCCAACTCAGAGGCTGTCCAGCCCACCCACCTTTGGATGCCCTCATGGATATGGGGATTCATCCCCGCCCCCCTTCCCGGGCCAGTGCGGGCTTTGGGGAGCTGCTTTCACGCAGGCTTGAGGAGGAAGAGCACTAGAGGTTAGCAAAGTCAGTGGCAGACAAAAACTGGAATTACCTGCAGGGAATGAGGGTGCTGAGGATTAGAACCACATTAACATCTGGTGGGGGCCCTCAAATGTGCACCTACGAGTCACTTGATTACACGTATGTTATTTAGTTAAATTTGTGAAAATTATGAGATGCTCACCAACCCGGTGATAAACTCGCTCCCTTGCTATTGGCTGGGCTGGTCACATGGCCGACCAACTTTATTCAGTTGACAGCAAGTAGGAGGGCCCTATGGAAGGAGAAAAAAAGACAACACGAGAAAAATTAGTATTTTCTACCTTCTGAAATTAATGGCCATGAGTTCGTATATGGTGAACTCCAAGTATGTGGACCCCAAGTTCCCTCCGTGCGAGGAATATTTGCAGGGTGGCTACCTAGGCGAGCAGGGCGCCGACTTCTACGGCGGCGGTGCGCAGGGTGCCGACTTCCAGCCCTCGGGGCTCTACCCACGGCCCGACTTCGGTGAGCAGCCCTTCGGAGGCGGCCCGGGGCCCGGCTCGGCGCTGCCCACGCGGGGTCACGGGCAAGAACCCAGCGGCCCTGGTGGCCACTACGGCGCCCCGGGAGAGCCCTGCCCGGCGCCCTCAGCGCCCCGCCCGCACCCCTGCCGGGCGCCCGGGCCTGCAGCCAGCCAGGCGGCCCCAAGCCTCCGGCCCCCGGGACAGCACTCAAGCAGCCCGCCGTGGTCTACCCATGGATGAAGAAGGTGCACGTGAATTCTGGTAAGGCGTGGGCCCAGCGACCTTTCTGTCCCCACCCTAGCTCAAGGCCTGGAACCCGGGAGGGGTGCAAGTGTGTGGGGGCCAGTGGGGCTTCAATGGGGCGCTGCAATTACTCTCTCCATAAATTTTTATAGCTAAGGGAGCAGGCCAGGACCATGTGGCTGACTGCTTGGCTCTGGGCAAAAAAGGGGGTGGAGATGGGGGTGGGGTGGGGGAGGACTCCATTTTCAGAGTGGAAGGAACACGTTGTGGGAGAAAGGGATTTCCAAAATACTTGGGAATTCCGGAGCACAAAGCGGTGGAGCAGGGAGATGGGAGCACCTTTGGGGACCCCAGCCTGCAAGCCTGGGGGAGTGGGTGGGTGTGCGGGTGGATAGGCTCCAGCGTGTGCGCCTGGCAGAGAGGGCGGGAGCGAGGGAGAGAGCTGGCTCGGGAGCGGGGAGGGCGCTGGGCCTCTGGGCGCGCCAGGAAGTGAGTGCTGGTGGCAGGGGCCTAACTACTGGCCTAGTGCTGACCTGACTCTGCTGTCTGTTTTGTCTCTGCAGTAAACCCCAACTATACCGGCGGGGAGCCCAAGCGGTCCCGGACAGCCTACACCCGGCAGCAAGTCCTAGAACTGGAGAAGGAATTTCATTTTAACAGGTATCTGACGAGGCGCCGGCGGATTGAAATCGCTCATACCCTGTGTCTGTCTGAGCGCCAGATCAAGATCTGGTTCCAGAACCGGAGGATGAAGTGGAAAAAAGACCATAAGTTGCCCAACACGAAAGGCAGGTCCTCCTCCTCCTCTGCATCGTCCTCCTCCTCCTCCTCCTGCACCTCCTCAGCTGCCCCTGGCCAGCATTTGCAGCCTCTGGTCAAGGACCACCACACAGACCTGACGACCTTATAGAAGTGGGGACCCTGGGCCCATCCCTCCCTGTGCTCCCGGCTGAGCCGAAGCTGCGGGTGCAGGCCGGGCCTGCTGTCACCTCGCTGGGCTCTAAGGTACTGTGGGGTGGACCTGGGACAAGCAGGCCGCCCTCGGACTAGGTTAGCATCCTGCCCGAGGGCAGCCCCCTCCCTGGACCAGGGATGGGGGTGGGAGGGGGGTGGGATGTTCTCTCTGAGTCTATTATCAAATGGCAGGAGCTACTGAGAACATAAAACCTTTGCGAGTCATTAAACTCATGAAAATCTCCTCTGTTGGATTTTGAATTTGCAAATGAAGGTTGGATGCTTTACCCCTGTGAATTTGAACATTCACCCCCACCCCATCCCTCCAGGGATATTTGTGGTTTAATAATGTGGGGGAATTGAGGCAGAACTGTGGCCACCCCGGTGCTAGGTGATTGCAACAGAAGCAAGAGAGCTGGGCCAGGGTTTCTGAACTTTCTGGGTTGTCTATATAGATTCCAGTGTGAAAATTTTTTTTTCTCTCCCAGCGGCTCCATGTCCAAATAAGTCTAAGAAGGAAATGGAAACGGGTTGTTTTATGTTTAGATTATATTTGCTTAAATATTTATTTGTGGGGAATGGAGTACAGAAATAACTGACATCTAAATGCAAAAACCTCAAGATGATGAAAGGGACTGAGTTTCAGGGAGCTGAATCTGAGATTGTGGACTTACTTCTGGTGTAACTTGCAGTTTGAACTCCACCCACTCCCCGGAAATGGGTGTAGGGGGCCCTTAACCCTTTTAGAGGAAAGCAAAGGGTCCACTCAAATTTGAGTTCTTGAAAATATATTTCCACATGTGCTTTTTTCAGCACTGTGCTTACAACCAGTTCTGGGTGATTAAAGGAGAGGGAAAAAAGAAAGAAACAAATGGCCCAACATTTTCCTTCTGGGGAAAGAAAACAAAACCTCTATGTTCTGGGTCATTAGATAATGACTGAATTTTCTGTTCCAACTGGATTCCAAATGCCCCCAAATACCCCATATAGCAGTATTTTATAGAAATTGGTGTATGGCCCATGTGAGTGAGGGGACTATATTGCGAAGGCGAGGAAGTCCTACTTTCAAAAAGAGAGAAAAACCTCACTGAATCTAGAAGTCCACAAAAGTTTGTTTTAGGGTTTTCTCCCTCCGTTTTTTTTTTAATTTTTAAAATAAATCTTAGAGTCTTTCTCATCTTATTAATTAGAAGCATAAATTGTAAAACTATAAAAGTTTTCAGGTCCTAGTCCTTGCCTTGAGAATAGTGGTTTAAAAACAATCACTCTCCAAAACAGGAGAGAGATTCTTCAGTCATTTTTCTTATGCCTTTCCTCCGAAGGGTTCAAAGCTCATTTTTCTAGAATGCTGACCCTTAAGGACAAGGGGAAGAGTCAAAGTTAATGTCCAGAGTTCATATACTCAAATGAAACAAGCCTTCCTGAAGTTTAAACCCCAATGCCTCTGGTTCCAAAGAGGAACCCTGGTTGTAGCTACTGAGAAGTGACAAAAGGGGGGAGGGAGAAGGGGTGAACTTAAAAAGGAGTTGGAGAATTTGGGTTATTTTTTTAGTGCTCCAGAACACTTAAGAAATTTTCAGCATTAGTTTTAAAAATATATTTAAGTGTGTGTATATGGAGGGGGGGGTTGCTTTCTCTGCAGGCATGTTCTTTGGTTCAGTGTCTCCTGAGAGCTGAGGGCAGGTATTCACTGGAGTCCCTAGGCTGAAATTCCACTTCTCTAAAGTATCTTCCAAGCCTTAGTCTTTTGTATTAGACCCTGGGGACAGCTCTTTGTTCCTCCTTGGGGTGAGCCTGGCTCTCAGACTTGCACATGGCAATACTTGAATATCGCCACGTCGGGATATTAAAGATGGATATTCCTGCATTATTCGCATCATTGTTTCTATGACAAAAAGCACAGAGTTCATACATAGTCAAGACGTCTTTTTTCTGATGCCCTCACGTTGAGAAGCTGAAAAGGTATTTTACTGAAGTTCGGCTAAATTACAGAATCAGGTTCATCCAGAGGACAAATTTTCTATTCGATTAGCTGTATTTCAGCCGGGAGGACTGACCTCTAAACCCTTAACCTTTTGGACTCTGACTACCCTTCTCTTCTTTTTTTCCTCTAACGTGCAGAGCAGGCTTTGGACACAGCAATTGAAAAGAGCCGCTATCCTTAGGCAAGTTGGGAAGTTGCTAAGATTCTTTCCTAAAACTCAAATCTGTGAATACACTGTACCCTCTCCTTGGGAGGGGGGAAGTATCTGTTCACAACATCCAGTGACATGTATATCACAGATTACTACAGAGACTTCCCTCTTTCAGAGAAGTTCAGGTTGCTCACCCAGCTTCAGACCAAATGCCAAACCAAACTACTTAACTGCCTTCACCCCTGCCCCAGAGGAAAGGGACATGTTTTCAGGATGAAAACCCAAACTCTTTCTCAAACTTAGTCCCACTACTTTGGAAAGTAACTTTAGAGGAGAAACAACTTCTTTGTTTATAAGTCTCAGCTCCTCTTCCCAGCTTCCAGGGATTGTCTTTTGAAATGTTAATGAAGCCTGGTTGGCCCAGAGGGCTGCCTTCCACCCAGAGGTCCCTATCAGACCCTAGAGTCCATTTGGGCCCACAGCAGTGGGGCAGGGAAGAAGCAGGGCCCCCAACCACCTAGTGCAGGGAAGGAAATGAGTTTCCATCTGGGAACGTGCTCTGGAGAAAGCTAAATATAGAATGGTTCAACGTCCATTTGCTTTTGTTTCCAGTTCCCCCAAATATGAGCCAGAAGTGTTTTGGTGTTTATTTTTTTTTTTTTAAGCTGTGTTGGGGTTGTGACTGGGGGTGGGGGAGAGCTAAGTGTTTGCTGAGGATGTGGCTCCTTAGACTCCCATCTCACTCTGTCCATTGCAGCCTTTTGTTGGGGGATGATATTGTCAGTCAGCCCCATGGTGTCTGTTCACACAAGATGCTTTTTGAAATAGAATTGACCGATGTTCTACTGCCACTGATTAAAGTATTATTTATACTAATTGTTGCTTGTAGTTTTGATGTAATTCATTGATCTATATTTGAAATAATAAAAGGTGTAGCGAAATCTCCCTCCTGTTTGGTGCCTCTACAGAAGCATTCTTTACTAAGTTTTCTAAAAACAAACATTCAATATAAACCATGTGTTTTGTTTTCCACATGTGCCTGGTTTGTAAAGGTTGTACTGTATAAGACTTAGAAAAATTCTATCCTTGCCCACTCCCCTTACATACACACTCCCAATTTGGCCACCATATTTTCTGAGCCTTGGGAAGCCTGGAGTTGGATTCAGGCTGCAGGGGTGTTGGGTATTGTTTTTTGAAAGGAAAATGAGTTAACATCCCAAGCTAAAAAGAGGCTCCAGGTTGGCTTTCTGTGTGCCCCTGCCAGCACCAAACCTCTTCAGTCTTTATGGTAGGATAGGTGAGAGACCTTCCTACCCTCCAACTCTGGAATAGTGGTGCTGGGTTCTGGGCCAAGCCTGGGCTGGCCATTGGCTGCTCCTACATGACCCCTCTGGTCTCCAAACTCAGGCTTTTACTTTCTGGTGCTGCTCAGTCCCACGGGGGCTACCAGCACCTGCCCCTCCTGCCTCCAGCGCCCCCTCCGCCCTGCCCTCCAGACCACAATAAACACTCCCCTCTCTAAAAAGTGGCCTGTGCTATTTTTATCACGAGGGCATTTTCACGTCTTGGCCTCGCCTAGAAGAGGGGCCCAAGACTGGAGTCCCAAAATAGATGGGGT
Source organism: Talpa occidentalis (assembly GCF_014898055.3). Classification (NCBI taxonomy): domain Eukaryota; kingdom Metazoa; phylum Chordata; class Mammalia; order Eulipotyphla; family Talpidae; genus Talpa; species Talpa occidentalis. The sequence goes on from NW_023603184.1 coordinate 105,715,387, forward strand.
GGGGGGGGCGCTTGCTGGAGACAGGAAATGAGCAGAATGCATAAAATCAGACATGTGTCCTTAATATATGGAAGGGCTCGCCTCAGACGCGTGGACATGTGTATTTATAAGTGCGCAGACAGAAGTTTAAATATTCAGACACATTTTATGATTGTCCTCTGCCCGTCTTCTGGTTAATGGCTCCTCCTGTGCCCACCAATACATCAATACCGTTGTGTGTATTGAATCACCGGCAGGGAAGAGGAAGCGAGTCCATAGCCGAGCCCGCCGGTGTACAGTACAGTAAATCCCGACCCTCGGCAGACGGCGCTTCCCGCCTGCCTGCCCGCCATGTTGGGGAGCCCTCCCTGCCCCCCGCGCTGGGCTGGGCGGCTGGGGCTCGCCGGCTGCCGGGGGAGGGCCTTTCATAACCCGGAGAATTTTCAAAGTGCGAGGAAGATGATAAGAATAGATTTCTACAAGTCCCGACCACGTGATTGGCGAAATAATTAATTCAGCACGTCCCTTAAGAAACACGGAGTCGTCATTAATCTGCCACGCAAAGGGCTCTCTCCGACTTGGAAAGTGCAGGGATCCCAAGAATATCACCCGCCGAGGGGGGCCGCGCGGCGCCCCCAACCCTCCACCCCAACCCCGCGGCGGCGGGCGCGGGAGCGCAGGCGGCAGGTAAATATTTGGGCGACTTTTATTTCTTCAGATTTAAATCCTTAATGAACTTAGCTGTCAGGGCTGCTGACAAATAGTTCTCTTTGCTTCCTGATTTGGAACCGCGCGCCGGCGAGAAGTTGTTAGTGGCTTGGATGGTGACCTTTGGTTCAGCAAAGCTTTGCACTTATGAAAAATTACCGAGAGCGACCGAGTGTGTGTGTGTGTGTGTGTGTGTGTGTGTGTGTGTGTGTTGGGGGGAGGGGGAGAGAGACAGAGGGCGAGAGGGGGGGGGGAGAGAGAGAGAGGGAGAGAGGTGAGGGACAGGGGTGCGAGGGGCGCGGGGTGCGCCCGGGCTGCCTGGAGACAACAGGAGTTGTAAAAACCCGCCCGGCTGGGGACGCGCCTGGCGCACGCGGGCTGAGGTTGCCCGGTCGCCTGTGTCTACCGGGAACAATGGTCGCTGTCACGGCATCTGCCGCCTATTCTTAAACCGGTGAGAAAAGGCCCTGGCCCTCTTTTCAAGCAAGGGTCGTAAATTTTTCTTTGCGTCATAATAGAAGGCTATAAAATCGAGTTGAAATTTTACCCCAGGCAGGTTTTAACCAACAGATAATTATTTCCGAGTTGCTTCTCCCTTCCCCGTCCCTTCCCACCCAAGCGCTGCTGCTTCTGTCACCCCAGCCAGGACTTTCCCATTATTTTTGTATTTTTAATTTCGGAGGACGATCTCAAATAAAGGCAGGGCCAAGTCCCTGCCAGCCGAGCCGGCGACCCGGGAGCCAGGGCACGCCGGGGACGGGGTCCGCGGGCGAGGCCAGGGCGGGCTGCGAAGGCTCTGTCTCCAGCGCTCTCCCACTTCAACCTTTTTTCCCTCCCGAGCCCCAAGGAGAGTCGATGTTCCAGAGTCACTCGGCTCCCAATTCACCCAGCCTCGGGGCTGGGGGCGGCAGCGGTCTGGTCTAGCTCGCCACTCCCGCCCGAAGCCAGAGTTGATTCTCCTGCTTCCCTCCTGTTGGCTTTGAGGAGGATTTCGGCGAGCTGGGGCTGACTGTGTGTGGTGATTGTTTTGGGACTCCGTGTGTGTGTTTTGATTTCTTTTTTGGTGTGTGTATATTTCCCCGTCAGGACAGAGACAAAGTTTCCTCCGTTATGAATTATACATTCAAACAATAACACATTAATTCAATTATTCAAAGATGACAAATGTTTATGTGCTTTGCAAGTGACTCCGGCGCAGATTTGCCGGCTTTCTCTGAGCAGCTTGCGTTTTTCTCAATGAGAATTGGCTGTCCTCCCACCCCCAGCCCCACCCACCCTAAACCCCCCAATCCCCTGGTAGGCCCAGGAAGGAACCCACAAAAAGCTTCTCCAGCGCCACTGGTAGTCCCGCAGCCAACAGCCTCCCAAGGCCCGGGCTTGGCGGGCACCGGCCCGGGCTATTTTATCAGTGTGACAATTGCCCGGGTTGGTGTGATAAATCATCGTAAGTAATTCCTGAAAGGGTGCGAGGCTGTTGGGGGCCGGGCGAGGACTGTAAATCTTTCCGGTTTATTGCTCTATGAACATATGCTCCGATTGAAGAAGGCTTAGATCCTTTCCTGGAGACAAATTCCCGCAAAGCAGCCCCCCTCTTTGACTGGAGATTAACACTTGCTGTGGGCCGGCTGCTCAGTTCCTGGCAGGAGTCTGGGGGCGGGGTCCTTGGGATGGGGGTGCATTGGGGGTACCCACAGTCTGACTCCAAAAGGCACCCAAGTGGGCCTTCAGCCAGGCCCAGTCAGGTGAACAAAAGGAGGGGCTTGCTGACAGGTCTGGGGGCTTGAGCCTGTGACCTGCCCTCTGGGACTTTTCTGTGCCTCTGGAGAGAAGATGCCGAGGACTTTACCCCTTTCTCCCGGGCCCTTCTGCCTGCGGTTGCCGGTTGCCGGGCACATTTGCCTTCACCTTTCCCAGACCTTGCGTGCCGGCACACGGCATCTGCTCCGTGCGGGATGCCTCTGAAGAGCAGAACGGGCCATGAGAGCAAGACTTGGGGAATTGGGTGGAGACCCCAGAATGGGTGTGAGATTTTGGGGTGTGGGAGGTGGGGAGGACCCCGTGGACTCATCAAAAGCCCAAGAGCTGGAAGCAGCGGCTGACCCGAGCCAGAAGTTTAACTATTCTTTCCATCTGCAGAATTGTTTCCTAAATTCCTTCCAGCCACTCGGGGAGCGCTGGAAACCTGTCCTGATTTCATATTTTTAAAAACAGAAGCTCCCTCAATCCCCCAAATAACTTCAGCCAAGACTGGACCCGCACCTCCCCTTCCCTCCTGGCTTTCTTGGAGGCGCCGCAGGAAGCGGGACGCGGTGGCCTCGCTGTCCCTGGGCCTGCAGGATCCCTCAGCCCTGCCCAGATACCGAGGTTCACAGGTTCCAGCACAGGCTGGGTGGCTCGGCGGCTCCGTGCCACAGGGTCCAGGTGGAGTGTGCAAGATGCAGAGAGGGAGACCTCTGAGGGTTCTGCCTTTTCTGGCTATGGAAGTGTCAGCGCGTCTGCTGTGTCCCCGGAAAGAGTCGAGGACCAAGCGGTGATGGCGGCGCGGTGGCGGGGGCCGGCCGTGGTGGGATTTCCTCCGTCTGACTATCCTGGGCTGTTGAGTTGGAGGCTCCCACCTTAGGGCTAAACCTGCTCTGCTATAACGCAATCCCATGGCCCGGGGAGCGGAATATCAGCGAATTCTCCTAGGCGGCGCCTGACGGGTGCTGATGCTGGGGGACCCCGGGCAGCCAGAGCGCTAGGGGAACACTGAGCCTCTGCTACCTCACAGCCGCCTGGGAGATGCCTCTAAGAGAGGCTTGGCCTCTAATATTTCCCATCCCCGGACCAGTCTGCTGGCAGGCTGGGCCAGGGTCAGAGGTCGTGGGGGGAGAGACCTTCAGGGACCCCATCCTCCCCACCCACCAGCATGGCTGAGGCCGTGTAGATCCTGAGCTTGGAGATGGGGGCTTTCCTTTTGCCCCACACCCACCCGTGTCTGCTGCGGGGAAGGAACCAGGTCCCACACCTTCCTGCCCCTCCTCCCAGCCCCCAGGCCTGGCTGCGCTCCGGGGCTGTTTGGCGTGAAAGTTTCAGCCTCAATCAGTACAATCTTCCCCAGGGGTCACGTGAACAAATATGCTCGCATTTGAAGGCAGCGTCTGTATTTCCCGACTATGAGGGGGTTTCCGGGGCTCTCTCCAAATCCTTTCTGGGCCACATTCCGAAAGCAAAACAAACCCCGAGCCTTGGGGGGCCAAGGAGGGCTGGGCAGGAACCCAAGAGTGGGTGGGGGCGCGGGTGGCCACCGCTCTGGGCCTGGGAGCCGACAGGCGGGCGGGTGGACCGACAGGCGCGCAGCGCAGGCGAAGCCAGCTCGGGGACTACGAACTCGTTCCTCCTGCGTTTATTGGTAGTTGAACCTCAGCCTGGTTCCGTTCTACCGGGAATTCCGTGTGCTCGGGTATATGGCCGCGTCTGCGAGCGCGCAAGACCAGGGTTGGGACAGTGTTGTCTGCAGACAAAGGGGGAAGGCTAGCTCTGCCCCCCACTGGCGCCCACTCTGAGGCCGAGGACACCAGGTTTATGATAAATTGGGATCCAGGTAAGCAATTGCATGACAAAATGGAAATCTTTGGGCACCGGGCTGCTTGCTGCCCTGAGCGGGATACTAAATATGATTTATTTTGTGTAATCTGTGATCTTGATTATTGCCAATTGGTGAGGCAGCCCGCGTAGACCTAGATACAATTCTACATATACATCGAGGACGGTGATTAATCAGAACGGAGGTGCGTTTTATGGGGATGCTCCCGCCTACCCAAAGGTTAGGAGGACACACTACCTCGCCAGGCTTGGAGGGTGGCCGGTGGCCTTGGGTGATGGTGGGGGCGGGGGATGGCAGTTTGAGGAGAGGGTCCGAAAAGAGGGTTGGGGCTGGAGGAAGTATTTGGGGGTTGAATGTACAATTATGGAAATGGATTGAAAATGAAATGAATAAAAAGAAACTTTTTTTACACTGTCACTGCCAAAGTAAGATGGAACATCATATTAATTCTGTGTCTTGAGCTGCGGGGCTGGGCACAGGCAGGTTGATTTATATGTATTTAAAATAAACTCTATGGCCAGCCAGCTCCCTGCATTGTTCTGGGAGCTCTCTCCAATTATGCATGCCTTTATCTCTTGATGTTGGCTTAATCTTTTTTCTTGGAAGATTAAAATGCTACTCGAGCTCTCTCCTCAAATTCAAGAGAACCCCCCAGCTACCCAGAAGAGTTTGGGAAGCTCTACCACACTTCCATCACTAATTTGGGGTTTTTACTACAATAGTGGCAAGAAAAAAGGGTTAGGGCTTCTGGGTCTTTCTCCCCAAAGACCCCGGAATGAAAGCTAAATCATATTTTGGCTCCCTCATCCCATCCATCCTTTTGTTTACTGCGTCCTGTGGCTCCTAGTTAGAGGAGAACTGGACAAGTCAACCCGGGTCTTTCCCCCAGCCAAAGCCGGCGCAGTAAGCGACTTCATGAGTCTGAGTGAGAGGCTCCATGCTCATGGGAACGCCATGGGGTCGGGCCAGACAGGGCCTCTGAGTGGAAGGGACCCAGAAAGCAAGGAACACTCTCTTAGAGTAGGTTGGGAAGGGGCCCCAGTAGGTGAGGGACCTACTTTCAGGGGCGTCGCCATTAAAGGAGAGCAGTAAAGTTGTTTTGTCAATCTCCTGCGCTTAGCTCCATAGAACTTAAAGTCGCTGGACATTTTTCTTCGCTTGCTGCCTTGGAGCTGCGCGCCTGCCAACTTAGTCAGCTGAATCCAATTACTGCGAGCAGCATTTCATTTGGCCCTATGGAGCACTCACTTATAACTTCCCCGAAAATTTCAATAATCCGCACCAAGGCTTCCTACCCTAAAGACTTTTCCCTGGGTACTGATGGGGGATGGGATAGAGGGCCATGTCTGTCTGGGACCAGCTCTTCGTTGACACCTCGAAGACGGGGTTCCCTTCGCTCCCCCAGTCTCTGGCTGTGGAATGGGTACTCGAGCTGGTGGCCCTGCGCCAGCCGGCTTGGGTCTACCATTCCAAGCAAGCATGAGGCGGAAGTTGGGCTGGTAGCTGGGCGGTGGGTGGGCTGGAGAGGGAGCCGGGGAGAAGGTTTTGGGGGCTCAAGTTTGGCTTGGGAGGGGTCCTCTTTCCTTTCACCTCCCAGGCTTCCAGCGCTCGCTCGGAACGCTGAGTGCACACTCACCCCCAGGCGCAAACTTACCCTGTTCCTCCGCGGTTGAGAAAACAAAGTCTACCTACAGGCGTTGGGGGATCGAGGTACTGGGTGGCCCTCTGAACTTAGCCCTTCTTCTAAAGGACAGCTCCTACTGCTAAAGAACGCTTTTCAAAAAATAAATGAATAAATAAATAAATAAGTAAATAAATAAATAAAATAATCAAGCGGCAACAGTTGACGTCCGCCCACGTGAATGTATCATATAAAGCGGCTTTGGGGCTGTCGGGTCCCTTCTGAGGGCCCGGGTACCTCGCGCCTCCACCGCGCAGCCCTCGAGACCCGCCCAGCGGAACGGCCCCCTTGGGTCCTGGCCGGCTGGGAAGCTGAAGCGCGGGAGCCACGGTAGAAGCCCTACCGGGCCGGGATCCCTCCGAGGCGCTTCTGTTGGGTGTTCATTAAGGGGTGAGTTATTGCCGCGTGAGCCAAAGGTCACTTCAAAGGCTTATGGCTGCGCGCTCTAGCCTTTAGAAGGGCCCGGAACGCTTTGTGTGGGGCTTTCCCTGGCGCGGCTTAGTGTTTGCAAACTACTGAGTCGACAAATTGCACAGGGCAGATGCAAGAGGGGGATTGTGTCTCTCCTTTCACCTGACCGGGGCAGGCGCCCGCTGAGCGCAGGCAGTGGTGGGCAGCTTGGTCTGGTTTGGGGTAGGAGTGGAATATTTGTTTCTTAGGCGATCTGTAGTCAGATCCTCAACGAGGCATGGGCAGTCCAAGCCAGAAGTGTGTTGTTTATTCACTGGAATGGAATAAACTCAAGGGAAACCATCAGACATACAATATCCAAACCAGGAAGTAGCACCCAGCTTCCTCTCCTCTGAGGCTCTGTGGCCGGCCCCAGACTCGGACCCACCCAGGCCCATCTACATACTCATCCTCCTTTTCTGATGCCCTGTGTTACAGCCTCCTCCCCACTCCGGCGCTGCTTAGTCCCTCTCCTCTACTCCTAGGGTATGGGCTTGGCCTCTGATACTGGGGCACCTGGATCATTTAAAGCTTTGCTGGAGCAGGAGAGTCACTGGTCTCCCTCCCTACGGCTGACCCATTTGGCCCATCCCTTGGCTGGAGGGTCCAGCCTTCCCTTCTCTGGTCTTCCCCTTCTCCCATCCAGCTCAGGATTTTAGTGTTAAAGGCCACCCAGCCCTTTCCCCAGAGCAAACCTAGTCTCCTTTCTGCCTGGGAGAGGGCTTGTGGAACGGCAGTGGGCACCATATACAATAGTCACATTGATTATGACATCCTTAAAAGGAATAAAGCCTCTCGAGTGTGTTTGTAAGAAAGAAGCGGCTGCCACTGAGAGTTTCCATTTTGTTCCAGATTCGCCTCAACAGAATATCAAAAGGAACCCGAGGAGCCTACCAAAAAAGTTAGAGACAATTGGAGAAAACACACACACAATTGTGGTGAGTGGAGTGATTTAAAAAAAATAATTTCCACTACATTTCCATCTGTCCTGCAACTCAAGGTAGCCATCTCAGGATTCATACATCAAGACATAAAACAAAGGGCGGCTTTGAAGTGGATCACCTCAGTGTGAACTGTGGCGCGTTACATGATAACCGATCATCAGCCTTCAAATTTATGGCGCTTTAATGGGGTGAGCCTAGTGCTTTAAATGCAGGGTGTATTATGTATTGAGTTATCTGGGCTAAATAAGAGTGATTTAGAAGGCGCGTCAGGGGCTTCCTATAGGGCAGAAGAGGCTCAGGCTGAGAGATCAGGAGAACTTAGGCAGAAAGCTGCCCCAGCTCTGCAGTAAACACATCCCCTTCCGAACAAATCCGAAAAGGAGTAGTTTGGAAATCCTGAAGTAGCAAAACCAAGAGGGAGGGAAGGATCCTCGTTCGATTTCAGTGAACCAACTTCAGCTAGAGTCGCGTCTGCCACTAGATCGCGGGGCTCCGAGGCCGGAGTCCAACTGGAAACCTAAGAGAAAAATTTAGAGTAACAGAAGCAATTAGAACTCCATCGCCTCCCCCTCTCTTTCAACTTGCAGGGCTGACTCTGCCCTTTCGCGATTTACTGGGATTATGGCGCTAGTCACAGCCTGGCGACTCTCTCCTCCCTCCCCAAGCCCCTCGGACACTCCCGGACCTCGGCGGGCGAGTGAGCGCCTGGTCGGCCTCCGCGCGTCTGGCGAGCCTCCGGGCGATGCGAGGTCTCGGCGGGCAGAAGAGCTTCGGCCCCCGGAGAGGCTGTGAGCGTCCGGTCCCTGGTCCCGCCGCCGAGTCGAGCAGCTCTCAGAGGCCGCACCGACCACTTTATATAATCCCCCTGCTCGCAGGGCGCGGGGCCGGGAAAAGTGCGGAGTAGGGAATTCTTTTGCTGCGCTTCCTCCTACGCGGAGCCTGTTTTCCACTTCTGAAAAGTGCCGGGCCTTGGGAAGTGTTTTTCTTTTCATTCCTTACTGAAGCGTTTACTGCCGCGGTGCTCGCAGTCATAAATTTTGTTACAAACCACAATGACAGGTGCATTGATATGCACCGTGAGAGCTCCAGCTGCTTAATAACCCCGTCCCCTGGCCGCTGTGAGCGCCTTTTATTTATTCGGTATCATATTAGGTATTGATCCCGGGCAGAATTAAGTGCAGTGAGCAAGTATCAGTGCTAGGCTGTTCCGGAGGCGCGGCGGGTGCAGCAGGCTGCGCGGCCCTGGGACCGGCCGGTGGTTGCTCAGAGGCCGCCTTCTTCCAACGGAGGACCGTTTGGCCCTGTATTCTCCGTCTGCTGTTGGATCTCCGAGTTGAGTTGGACAACTTCCTAGGATCTCGAGAAAGGGCTAGCCAGACCCCATTTGGCGCCCCAACTTCAAGGGGGCCTGGGATGGCGCCAGCGGGGTTTGGGGGGTGACTGATCCGGTAGGTTCCCAGGCTGGGAGGCAGAGGGGAGATGAGAGAGGTTAGGGCTGCAGGACGACTTCGAAGACCGCCCCTCCCCCTACAAGGGCTAGTCTTCACCCCGAGGCATTTGGGCAAAGGAGCCCAAAGGAGCAGAAGTACCAAAGGGTGAGAAAAGAAAGCCTTAAAAAAAAAAAAAAGGGGGGGGGTGATCAAAAAGATGAGCCACTGAACAGTTGACCATTGTCCAAGTGATTTATGACCCATTCCTGCTTTTTAAGTTCAAGCAGAGTTCACAAGGAGTAGGGATTTCTGGAAAGAAAAAAGCTTTTTTAAAAAACTAATTTTGTAACATTTCCAGGTTCTGTTGAAGAAGAGGTGGCTTCTTTAGGGCACTGTATTTCTAGGGTGGATGCTGCAAAGCTTCCCTGCTTCTGGGGAAGTGGGCATTGGGGTGGTGGATCACCACTGAGTAGGCCTTGAAATTCCTGAAGACAATGAAAACAGAGGCAGGAGAAAAAAATGTGTGACTACTCATGAAGCTGCCCAGTAGTTGCACTTTTGAGGCCCATACACAGAGCTTTTTAAAAAGGAATGCGCCATAGGAACAAATATGTGTAGAAGCATCTATTTCAAATACCTGCTCAACTCCTAAAGAAGTTATTTTAATGTGATTGGTCTGTGTATCAAGATAAACTTGGTCAACCTGACATGCAAAAGTGTGATGTTTCGCTCCCACAGTTGTAAATAAAATGACAGAAGCAGCAGTTTTGGTGGTCTGAGTGTCAAATATGGCCATTTTGACATGCAGCAAGCCCAAGTTTAAGAGTGGAAGCAGGATCCCAGAAAAGTCTAGGAACTTAACTAAACCCAGGGTACCTAGGGCTTAGGGACAAAAACATAAATATCAGTCACAGGATGAGACAGAGAATGATATATAAAATTTATGAATTGAAAGTGATTAAATAAGCATTGTTAGGTAGATATCCTAACTGCATATATTTAAGAACAGTAATAGAAACATTTTCTAGAACATAACATCCTAGTATTCTATTTATTATGCCATAGAGAAGTGCCTGTCTCCTATCAAAAAAGTAGTATTTCCACTTATAATTTAAAACAAAATGGGCACAGTATTTTTAAACAAAGGCTAATATGAATAATTTTTTAAATTATTGGGTTAGGTTTTTTTGTTGAAAGAGGAGGGGAAATGAGTGAATGGACAAGTGGTTTTGGTACTAGTGGTCAATTGTATTAGTCATATACATTATCTAGACAATGTGGTCCATCATGTGACCATGATGGGAGTTTTGGGGAAGGAAAGTTGCCTGGAAAAAAAAAAAGAGAGAGAGATCAAGAATTAAGCCTGGGGAGCTGACCTATGAGTTTTCTTTATCAAACAAACAAAAGTGGTTGAATAGCTTAGTTATACTTTAACTCCTTAGGAGCCTTTCAGGAGAAAGGGGTGGGTTATGAGGAGGGAAACCCCCATCAGGAGTCAGGCACTACAAAAGGGGTTGATTTTTTTTCTTAGTATTTTTCTTCCTCTAATTCTGGGTCCATTCATCATGCCATGAGAGGTTCTCTAATTGGTTGTGGTTTGGGTGGGAGGTTGGGGGCGGGAATGGATGATCCAGAGCAGCGGTCAATAATATGTACTTATATAATAAATGCAGGATAAAGTGATAAAGTTATAACGTAAAGCATTCTCCATTCACTCATGTTCCCTGCATTTCCACTGGTATCCATTTTAAAGTAGTGGGAGACAAAGTTTATTAAAGAGTCTGGAAAAATGTAGATGAGAAGTAACATTTTCTAGCCTTGAAATATGTCTGGGAGTTTTAAGCCCTCTTCTTGGTTTTCATCTCCTAGTAGAGTCCACAGTGCTGACCCACAGAGCTAACTGGGCTGATTCTCACCCTGTCACAGGAAGTGAACTATCGGGGTCTCCATGAAAGATGCTGTGATTTTGAAATCAGGTGGGGAAGTAATTATTTTTATTTTAGTGCTCTGGCCACTCTGAATGTATTATAGGGCTTTCTTTTGTTCATCAAAATTCTGGGATGACCCAATGATTGACCGTTTGATTTAGTCACACATTCATTCACTTGTTCAACAGGCATTTATTACACTTGCTACTTTCAGGGCACTGGGTTGGATGTTAGGCACGTATGGAAGAAAAAGACACAGTTCCTGCTTGTAAGGACCTCAAAATCTAGAGATAATCAGCCATTAAGATAAATGAGATCCTAAGTGTTTTTTTCATGAAGTTTTAAAGACCAAATTGACAGTCTTGGAGAAAGAAAATTTTATCCTAGTCGGGGAGGTGTGGTATAGGTCCCTTCCCTTGGATGGAGTTGAGCTAAAGAGAAGAAATGGTCTTATGTCTTTGAAAAATTCCCTATGACTTTTTTAAGGGTTGCAATAAGTTCATAAAACCCCAGATCCCTCCAGTTTGAAGTGAGTGTGAAGCAGAGTCTTGGCTAGTCCTATCTTGACTGGTAGTGCCTCTGACAGTCCCTCTGGGGCCTCTCACTTTTCTTCTCCTCAGGTCACCTGGAGCTGGGGGCTGCCTCAGCTTTCTCAGGATTCCCGAGACATTGAATGTGGTGTTGAAGGAGACTGTGGTGGTCAATGTTATTTGAGCAGGGTCAGCAGGCCCCAGAGCTTCCTGAGTTCACGATGCAGAAGGCTGCTTACTATGAAAACCCAGGACTCTTTGGAGGCTATGGCTATAGCAAAGCCACTGACACTTATGGCTACAGTAACCCCCATCAGCCTTACCCACCCCCTGCTGCTGCCAACTCTCTGGACACTGATTACCCGGGTTCTGCCTGCTCCATCCAGAGCTCTGCACCTCTTCGAGCCCCAACCCACAAAGGGGCTGAACTCAATGGAAGCTGCATGCGACCTGGCACTGGGAACAGCCAGGGTGGAGGTGGTGGCAGCCAGCCTCCAGGGCTGAACTCAGAGCAGCAGCCACCCCAACCCCCTCCTCCACCACCGACCCTACCCCCCTCCTCACCTACCAACCCTGGAGGTGGAGTGCAAGTCAAGAAGGCCAAGGGTGGGCCCAATGCTTCTGGCTCTTCAGCTACCATCAGTAAGCAGATCTTCCCATGGATGAAAGAGTCCCGACAGAACTCCAAGCAGAAGAACAGCTGTGCCACTGCAGGTAGCTCTGTGAGGGGCTCACCCTGGGCCAAGTCTCCTCCAAACTAGTCTCCTCCCAAGTAACTAGTTCATCCAGGAAACAAGCGATTTGGGTCTAGAAGTGCAGTCTTGGAGGCCATATATCTAAGCTCCTATATCCTTTCTTTTTATTATCTCCAATTGGGGTTATAGCCTTCCAGTGACAAGGTGCTCACTTTCACTCAGGGCTGCTGGTGCGATTGCTGGACAAGTCTCATAGTTATTAGTAGACGGCTCTTCCTTACATTAATGAGGAGTGTTAGGTCAGTATATAGCTCTTCCTTATACTGAGCTATGTATTTCCTGGGCTGCTGGTCATAACTCAGCACCTTCTTTCACATAGCAGCTCTTCAAAACTTGAAGCTAGGTGATTACATAACCCATAACACATGAATCCCACACCCTTGAGTGCAGAAACATTAAAGTTTGTGGCGAGGTATGTTAAGAACCAAGTTAAGTGCTGCCTGCATTATCTAATTTTCTGAAGCTCTCTTTGAGGTAGGTATATGATAACATCCCCATTTTACAGATAAGGAAACTGTTAGAGATGATAAGTGACTTGCCCAAGATCACAAAACACAGCGTGGTAAACTTGAATCCATCCAGGGCCTGCAAGGCATAACCATGGGACTCTACTGGTCCACTCCAGCCCAAATCTATCCATTCAAGCAAATGCATATAGGGAGGAGCATGTCCCAGGGCAAGAGGATGTGCTCTGGAACCCTCCAGGGTTTCTCTCCCTGGAGGAGACCCTAGTGTTGAGAAGATCTTCTATAGGTCCATTCAGGGTATGTGGAAGAATACCACATGGACAGGAGTAGGAGCAATGAGGCCTGCTGCTTCTCTCTGTTCAGGCTGCTTGGGTCTTAAAAAAATTTGTTGTCTTTTAGTTCTTTGATGGGGTTTATCTTTAGGTCAATGAACTTATTCCAGGTCCAGGGATAGTTTGAGGCCTGGGATGTAGCTAACTTATTGTGAGGTCTCTGGCTTGCCCACTGCTCTTTGGGGCTGCTGCTCCCAGGGGGAAAGCTCTCCCAGCCTGTAAGCTTCTCTTGCCCCTCCTTCTTCTGCTGCAGGCCCAGGCCCGCCCTCCCAGGAGAAATCCATTTGTCTTTTCAGGGAGGGAGTGGACAAGCTGCTGAGAGATGGCAGTGGTGGTGGAAGCCAGTGTGGGGACTGCTGCTCCCAGCACAGCAGTGCTCAAAATGCCCCCAGTCTGGCTTTGGGTCCCCTAACAATTTGGGGGCAGTATTTTTATGGGTTACTGTCTACTTGTATTTGGGTGCCGAATCCTTGGGTACAGCTGGGCTGGAGTGAGGTGCCAAGATGTGGACCCTCACTGTACACTTCCTGGGGTACTTTGCTCTGGAGCCAGCCCCCAAGCAAGGCAGACTGGGGGCTGCCTCCACCCCAGCATCAGAGGCTGGGAGGAGTGCTCACGCAATCTGGAGGGAGGCCTAACCAGCTGCTGCTAGTCTCTCAGTAAACTCCTCCATGGCCTTTGGGAAGGGATGATGGACTAGGCTGGAGGGGAGAGGGAGGGCAGAGTGAGTCGGACCTCAGAAGGCAGATGAGGGTTTCAGGTGCCACTGATAGGTAGGCCTGGGACCAGTGATTTCCGGGTCGGTCGGAATCTCACCTCCCCAGTGCCCCTCCCCCAGCCCAGTCTGGATTAAGGTGCGGGGGAGGCGTGGAGGAAGAGGAGGGAAGCACCCCTCTCCGGCCTGGCGTGTCCCCACTTCCGCCTCTCAGCGTTCCCTCTCTCTCCCTCTCTACCCAGGAGAGAGCTGCGAGGACAAGAGCCCGCCAGGCCCGGCGTCCAAGCGGGTGCGCACGGCGTATACGAGTGCGCAGCTGGTGGAGCTGGAGAAGGAATTCCACTTTAACCGCTACTTGTGTCGGCCGCGCCGGGTGGAGATGGCCAACTTGCTGAACCTCACCGAGCGCCAGATCAAGATCTGGTTCCAGAACCGGCGCATGAAGTACAAGAAGGACCAGAAGGCCAAAGGCATACTGCACTCGCCGGCCGGCCAGTCCCCCGAGCGCAGCCCGCCGCTCGGAGGCGCCGCGGGCCACGTGGCCTACTCGGGCCAGCTGCAGCCCGTTCCCGGCCTGGCCTACGACGCGCCTTCGCCGCCCGCCTTCGCCAAATCTCAGCCCAACATGTACGGCCTGGCCGCCTACACGGCGCCGCTCAGCAGCTGCCTGCCGCAGCAGAAGCGCTACGCGGCGCCCGAGTTTGAGCCCCACCCCATGGCGAGCAACGGCGGCGGCTTTGCCAGCGCCAATCTGCAGGGCAGCCCGGTGTACGTGGGGGGCAACTTCGTCGACTCCATGGCCCCGGCGTCCGGGCCTGTTTTCAACCTGGGCCACCTCTCGCACCCATCTTCGGCCAGCGTGGACTACAGTTGCGCGGCACAGATTCCCGGCAATCACCACCACGGACCCTGCGACCCTCATCCCACCTACACAGATCTCTCGGCCCACCACTCCTCTCAGGGACGCCTGCCCGAGGCCCCCAAACTGACGCATCTGTAGCAGCCGCCGTCGGCCCGAACTCGCGGCGAAATTACCTCTTTTGCTTTGGTGGCGGGGTGGCGGGCGGGCAGCTCAGTGACACCTCCCACCCCCTCTGGCCCCGTCGCTGCCTCCCGGGCCTCGGGCCAAGAGCGGCCGAGGCGCAGGCGACTGGGCCTCCCCTCCAGGCGCGCGCTCCTTTGGGGGACTCGCCATAAATCAGCCGCAAAGATCCGACTCTGTAAACCTGACAGTGCCATATACTGCGGACCGAGGGACTCTAATCTGGTAATGGTGTCCCAAAGGTAAGTCTGAGATCCACCGGCTGCGCGCCCTGCAGAGGGACGACAGTCCGGAGAGCCGCGGGCCTGGTCCCGGTCTAGCTTAGTTGTGGAGACCTTAATTTATATGCTCCTTCCAGTCCCGTAAGGATTGCATCGGACTCAACGATCTGTATTTATTATTTGAAGCGAGTCATTTCGTTTCCCTGATTATTTATCCTCGTCTTAATGTATTTATGTGTATATTTGTAGACTTCTCCAGCCGAGCTTAGGAACGCGCTCCCCAGGCCGCGGGGGCCACATTTCACCTCTTTAGTCCCCTTGGTCTGAACTAGTTGAGAGAGTAGTTTGAACAGTTGTAACCGTGGCTGGTGTTTGTAGTTGATGTAAAGGATTAAGACCCAAATTGTCCTTCATGGGTAGAGTCAGGCGGCCCCGTGGTGTGGCACGACACCGTTACTCATTTCTCAACAGCCGCAGCCCTTGCCACTCGACAGTTTATTGATTTCAAATTGTCTGGTACTATTTGAACAAATATTTAGAATAAAAAAATTTCTCAGCCGGAAGTGTATCTGTGTTAATCACACTTGCGAGTTAGATGCTGTTGCCTTTATCGCACAATCCCCTGGAAGGTCCCCAGATAAGCTCTTTAAAATATATATATTTAATTTCTTTGGAATGGAGTACACAAGGAGTTTGGTTCTGGGGATACCTGATTTACATTCCAGCTATTGACATTGTTTGCAGGGGGTGGGATCTGAGGGGGGCAAACCTAGAAATGTTCTAGGCGGGCTGATTTGAATAGGGCTTTCGGCTGCCCCTGCTTTCCTGTTTCTACTGCCCTCTTTCTAGACACAAATCGACTTTTTAAAGATTGTATTTACATGGGGAGGCCAGAGCTCACTCTTCTGCATTAAGTAATAAAATATAAGCTTTGAAAGAAAACTGACAATCAAAGAAAAACAAGTGGAGCTATGAAAAAGCCAAGGTGCAGAAAAAGAAATGAATGGTCATTCAGAGAAAGCACCTAACCTAAGCTTTCCCTCCCCACCCCACCCCCAGGAAATGCTTACCACAACTTTCCCTTTTATGGTGGTCAGTGGTTAATTTCTAAAGAAAACAAACATTCCCCATGATGTGAAGTAATAAAAGTTTCATTAGTGGAACATAACAAATATAAACACACCTTGTTTACTCCTGTTTCTTTGTGCAAAATGGGCAAAAAACGTCTTCAAGGATTTATAACCATTTTGTAAATATAGCGTGGCTTTAGTCAGGGGTGGACAACTTACACCCACTTCTCGGGGAGGAGGTACTTGGAAATGCCTTCAGATAAGCTTCAATTCTTTTGTATTTCAGCAAAGTCGCCCACGCATCTCTATTTGATTTGACAAATAATGCAACTCCTACTACATCCCTGGTGACACGAGGTGAAATTTCTATTGTGTGGACATAATTTAACTTCTAATCTTCTGGTGAAACAACAATCGTTTCTATTTGGATGTTTGTGTTTCGCTAAATAATGGCTCAAAATATTTAGTTTCCTTGTTCCCTTGTGCTGTTTTTAAAATGGCATGTTAGACTGGGGGTGGGAAGGGAATGTCCTTTTGCTAAATTTCACTTTATTCAAGCAGGTTTAAAGTATACATGTTGTAGAAGTGTATCAACAGAATAAATGACTTCCACGGAAGACATATTTTACCCACTTTCAAAGCTTAAAAATTGTTTTCTATGAAATTTGCATCCATTGGCAGAATTTCTAATTGTCTTGTAAGAAATTATTTTTTAAGCTACTAGAGAAATCAAAGAAGCCCTTGCTGCCTTGCAGGGATTACAACCTTTCTTAACTGGCTTAATATTAAATAGATGAATTGTCAGGCTGTTTAGATTCAGCCCGGTTTTCCCTCATCTACTCTTCCTACCATAAATAATAATAAAAATACATAATGCATCATGGCTCCAGGCGTTTTCCAGCGCGGTGTGTTACCGCAGGAGTATCTGCTGAGTCTGCGGGTGTCTGCAAGGCCCCAAGTGTCATCTGCGGCTTAGGGTTTCATGGATTAGACTTTAAACGGTGTCTAGCCCGGCTGACATCAGCTTCCTCTCGCTCTCAGGCTCCACAGAAGTGCGGGCTTGGGGGCTTCCCATCCTGGCAGCCGCAGCCGCCCAGAGGCACCCTTCTCTAGTGGAACGGGGCAGTTCGCTTGGGACAAAACTGGCTTTCTCTCACCTCTGGAGAAATTCTCCCCGAGGCCTCAGATGGGCTCGGATGGGCCCCCGCCATTGGCTCCAACGTCCAGTGATGGGCACACTCGGTCGCCGCCGGCGCGGGTGGGGGTGGCGCGTCTGCAGAGCGCGCGTTCCCGAGCGGCCGGCGGCCAGGGCGAGAGTGGGGGCCGCGGCACAGCCATTTAAAACTTCATAAATTATAAACCAGCCGCCTTGGCCTTCACCATAAATCCCCCCTTTGAGCCTGCAATTAGTGTTAGGAAGCACCGGAGTCTAAACACAACCAAACGCCCTCTGAAGCGCCCGACCGCCCGAGGATGCAAATCTTTATTTCCCAGTGCCACCCCCTCCGCACCCCGAGGTTTGCACACGCTGTCGCTTCCTCCCCCGCCACCGCCGGCGGTAGACACTCGGCTGGGTTCCCGCTCGGCGAGGGGAGGTCACAATAGCTGCTCTATCAGCGGAGGCGCCTCCTCCCTCCCGGGTCTCAGACGCACAACGAGGGGGAGTGGGGGAGGGGAGTCCGGGCCGGCAATGGCGTCCTGGGTCCAGGCCTCGCCTCCTGGGGAGGGTCTGCAGCGGGAAGGGACGAGTTGCCGGGGAAGGAAACCCTCATGCTCCCTAGCCCGGGGCTTCGTCCCGGGACGGCGCGCCCGGGGCAAAGGGGGAGCGCACACAGCCCTCCAGGCCGCGGGACCCCCGCCCCTGGGTGCTGGGTTGAGGGCGCCGAACAGCCGGGCTTTCCGGGAGCGGCTGCGCCTTTGTGTGCGCAGCTTCGCCACCCGCTCGGCGGCGGGGGCGGCCACACAAAGGCAGGGCTGGGAGGCCGCCGGGAGGGAAGGAAGTGCCCGTCGCGCTCCCGGCGTTTGTCTCTGGGAGGTGCACCTCCTTTGCCCAAGGGGAAGAAATGGCTCTTTGATTCTGGCCTAAGCTAGCGCTTCGCCCTCCCACTCCCGCTATGAGGGAGTGGAGAACAGTAAAGAAAAGCGTCTGGGTGAAAAAGCCCAGGCCTTTGCATGGGTGAGGGTGACATTCGTTTGGGAGCCCCCGAGGGTTCTGTCTGGGCAAGCAAATGTAAATTAAAGGAGGGTAGAAGTCAGGCAGCCAAATGGGAGACGGGCGCTGGGCAAGATTTAGGCAGAGGGAGAAGCCTGTCCAGGAGACCTGGACAAACTCAGGATCCAGACGGAAGCGGAGTGCGAAGGCCGGCCCAACAGAGCTAGCTGAGGCAGGGGGAGGGGCCTGCGGTCCGCGATTGCAGGGGAAAGGCCTGGAGAGTAGTCCTGGCCCCTGGAAAGAGAGTAAGAAGGCGCGATTAAGTACATATTCTGCCTCCTGGCTTTCAGACCTCAGACTCATCCAGGGACCTGACAGAGAAAAATCCACCCCTGATGGAATCATTAAGTTAACCATCCATTTGTACCATTTCTTTGTACAGGCTTTCAAATGAGAGAGAGGGAGACAATACGGAGCAAGAGCTTTCCTCTCCGTGCAGCCCAAGCCTAGACCCTATCAGAGACAACTCAGCCAAATTGGTTTCCCAGGCCCCAGAGGTTGCTAACCTTGCGGAACAGGATTTTTCTAATTTCTATCTGTAAGGAGTACTAAAAGATAGTGATTACCTATACTAGCTACTCTCCCTTTTCCCTCCCCCAGTCTGCACCAGCTGACTGACCCTTGAGTGAAGTGCATCTTCTCAGCCAGCAGGCTTGGGAGGCTAGGCTCTCCATCTGTTGAGGTTTTTCATTAGGGAGGGGAAAGAGGATGTGTGTGGGTGTATGCTTGAATAACAAAGAAGTTACCATTCAACATTCTAATAAAGTTTCTCTGCTTGACCTAGGGGATCCAGAAGCTTCTTTATACCTTCAGTACTTCAGGGATAGTCAAAGGTGTTCTGACTTTATCCTCAGAACTGAAACATCTTTGTAAAGTCAAGAATTGGTTAATCCCAGTTACAGATCTAGAAAGGTCTTCATCTGGGATTTCTTAGCATTGCTTTCATCCTTCTGTCAGAAACTGTAAGAAAAGAATAGAATGAGCAGACGTTTATGAATATTAAATAAAAATAGAGAAGCAGAAAGCCCAGTTTCCACAGGCCTATAGCCTCATCACTGCAGGGTACTACAACTTCCCAGAAAGGGTATAGCTAGGGCCTGAGTGAACAGGCTATACCTAAACACTGTGGGCCTGGGGAGCTGACATCTAGTCAACAGCCACACCCTCACCATCTCTGAGGACTGGCCTACTTAGATCTCCCTAGAAGAGATTGGGCAGCTGAATTCCTCTGCACTTCCTACATTGTTGGTGCTGCTGGTGGAAAGCATCATCACAGAGGATGAATTCTTTGTTCTCATTGCTTCCTTGTCTTCTACTCCACCCACAAATATCCTTACCTTTGGGGTCCAAGGTTGATGCTAAACAGATTCCTATACTCCATTTAATGCCCATGCCTAAATACTTCCAGCAGGTTGCATACCCACCTTGGCAAATTGGCAGTGTACAAACACAATCCACCAAAGACCCATTCTCACTCTCCAGCGAGGTCCATCCTTAAGCACAGTGAAGAAAAGATTTCCACATATGAAGGGACAAGGTAGATGGATGTCTAGTCATTTGCAGCAGAAGCAGCAGCAGGTGAAGGAGGGTTCCCAGGAGATCTGCAAGGTGGGAGATACTACTTAAGTTCTCTTAGCCTAGAGTCTGTGGCAAAATATGTTGACTGCTTCCTTTCTGGATTGTTGTTTTGGAAGCATAATATCTGGAGAACCATGAACACGGAGGTTTAACACTGGAAGAATCAGAGGAGATCGTAGGTTAAATCATTATTCGACCAGAGCCCTGGTATTGATGAAGTGGTTTTTACTGGGGAAGCAGACCTAAGACTAGGCCTGGAGGACCTGTTGGGTCAGGGCCTTTTCTGCTGGAACAGAGAAGAGCGTCCCTGATTTATAAGGATTGTGGGAAAAGGCCTTGTGATATAGCTCTATTGTTCAAAG
Source organism: Talpa occidentalis (assembly GCF_014898055.3). NCBI lineage: Eukaryota > Metazoa > Chordata > Mammalia > Eulipotyphla > Talpidae > Talpa > Talpa occidentalis. The sequence continues at coordinate 105,735,377 of NW_023603184.1, forward strand.
CGCTGCCCTCAAATGTCACATCCCTCCGCTCCTATTCTGCAAGGGCTGAGCCGAAAACTGGGTCGGATAAGCTGAGCTCTAGGCGGTGGAGGAGCTGGCACCAAGCTCCGTCACCCGGGTCTGCCGCCCCTGGGGGCTGCCACGACGCCATCCCCGCCGCAGGCTGAGAACACACAAAGGAAGCGCGCAGCCTTCCTCGGAGCTGAGTACACCGGGGAGGGGGGTGACGTGGACCCCGAGTCTGAACACTCCCTCCCCGGCGGGGAACAATACCTCCCCGCTCCCCCCACCCCCCCAGGTGGCGGTCGCGCCGCACAAAGGCCACCCGGGCCCGCGCCACCGGGAGACGCGCGCCGCCTCGGCGCTCGCTGGCCCGTGGCAGGACGCGGTGTGCAGCGCGCGAGCGGCCGCGCCGGGGTGGGCGGGTGCTCCGCATCCACCTGGAGCCCCTTCAGAAGACAAACGGTGAGTTAATCGCCCCACCGGCTGGCGACCGCGTCCCCTCTCGCCCGAGAAGGGGGCTGGGGCGAGGGTGGCTCCGCGCGTCGAGGGTGGGGGGCGGGAGAGATTAGTCCTATTAAGAGTTCATCAATCACCCGGTGTGCACTTTTCGCTCGACAGCGGTTCCTCCTCCTCCAGAGCAAGTCTGGGCCAGCTGGGATCCGACCAGAAACCGCAAGCGGAGGAGACGCGAGCACGCAGGGTGAGCGCTAACAGAGGGCGCGACCCGCCGCCCCGCGCCCGCCCGCTGGGAGCCGCGCAGCCTGGCCCGGGCTCAGCCGCGCGAGGCCCCAGGAAAGCGTCTCCTACCCACCCCGGGGCCGGCAGCGCGATCCGACTGCCCGGCCCTCGACCGTCTGGGTGCCCAGGCCCTCGAAACACAACGCCCCTCACCCTCCTGACCCCCAGTGATTCTGCATTTCCCTTATCCCCAAACCCACACCCCGCGCCTTCTGCCTTCTCAAGTGACACCCTTATACTCTGCTCTACTCCAGAAAGATCCATCTCTGAAGGCAGGACCAGAAAAATCCCAATGGGCCAGAGGTTCTGGCAGACACTTTTTTTTAGAGTCATAAATAGATGTCTTTTTTTTATTTAAGAGCTTTAAATTCAGGGAAGAGTCGGAACTACTTTCATTCTCTTCTTTACCTGCAAGAGCATTTTGTGGGGGAGGAAGCAGAGTAAGACTGCTGTTGAATTTAGAATTAAACTTGAATGTTATTTAAAATAACAATAAAAATATACTCAAAACACCAATCACAATGATATGCCTCTTCTCTCTTGACTGTTATAAGGGAAGGACCCTAGAGTATTTTTATATCAGCTTCTAGAGGATTCAACTTAGGAACCTCATACAGGGGATAAACAAAGTTGTGGGGTGGGGTGGTCAGAGCTGTTTATGGCAGGAGGGTTTGTGTGACTGAGAAGGGTACCCCCTGTCCAGGGGTACACTTTTTATTCTATTTGTAAATTCTAAATTTCTGGGTTTCCTTTCTATTTACTGTTCTTTGACGTCAGCTGAGAAATTTCTGAAGGTAGTTAAATGTGTTTCTAGCACGCAGGAAAGCAACCCCCTCCCCCCCCAACAGAAAGTCCTAGGTTTCTTCTCCCTCCCCTGTGCCCTCTTCTCCCTTATCATCCTCTTGGGTGGAAATCAGTTTGTTCTGGAGAACTGTTCTGTCATTTTGCTGAGATAGATATAAGCTGAAGAAGCATTAAGCTTTTTTTCCCTAAGATTTATTTATGCATGTATACAAGAACCAGGGTACAGGCCAGAGGTGCGGGAGGGTGAGAGGATTCACCAGAGACAGAGTGGGGAACAGAACAGGCAGATTGACTGAAATACACTGCTGAAGGGAGAAGTGGGTGAGACAGGAGAGGTCTGCTGTGCCATGTGGGTATCTCCTGGCCGGGATCTAACTCGTGCTGCAGTGGCTGTGGCTAGCTTCACAGTGCTGTGTCTTAACTCCTTGCACCACCAGGGAGGCCCAAGAAGCATTAAGCTTTGCAGTGTCTGAACTCACTAAACAATTAAAATACTGGTTCCAATACCTACTGAACAGCTCCTAAGTGTTTAGTGGGGGGGGGGGGTCCTGGGGTACAAAAGTGAGTCACAAATGGCTTGTGTCCTTCAATCCAATGGGGACAGAAAAAGAATTCTAAAACAGTGTGGGAGACACTGTAACAACAGTGTGACCACAACGTTCCTGTAGTAATGAGAATGAGGCTTCTCAGAGGAGGTGAATTTGGGTCTCTGAAGTAGAGGAGGTTTTTTTTTTTTTTAGGTTCAGGAAGGAGGGATATACCAGGTGGAGAGCAGCAGATGTAAAAGCAGGGAGGCAAGAAAGCAAGGTTTGAACTCAGAACAAGGAGAATAGCCTGGAATGGGGCCTCTGGCTGAATAGTTGGGCAAAGGAGTCTGGACTTAATCTGTAGGCAACGGGGAGCCACTTTTAGCTGGGAAGTGAGGTTTTCTATTTGGAAAGCTGATGCTTTGGGGAACAGTGTCTGATTGGATAAAGAAGGGAGAGAAGGCAAGAACAACATAAAAGGCCGCTACAATAATTCAGAACAGAGGGGAAATCATGTAATAAAGATGAAAAGGAAAGGTATTTGGGAAGTAAAATTCACAGGACTTGGTGATCAACTGGATGAATAGAAGGGGAGTTGTGGGTATTAATCCCTAAGTTTCTATTTTGAAGGCCTGAGTGGATAGTAGGTCATTCACCAAAATGACTAGAGGAGGAGGAACAGAAGACTTTGCAGGTGAATATAATGAGCTCAGTTTTAGGTTTACATTGTTTTTCTGCTTTGCTACTGATAAATTGTGTGACCCTAAGCAATTCACTTAATCTTTCTGGCCTTCAGTTTTATCATCAATGAAACAGTCAATAAAGACATCTACCTCTAGGTTAGAGCCGCACGCACGGCTGTGTGTGTGTGTGTGTGGTGTGTGTGTTAGGCATTACCTTCACTAGGTCCCAGTGATTTGATTGTCCTATAGAAAACTAAAAGCTAGGGAAAACATCATCTTATCCACACCATACAGATCAATTCTTAGATTATGGGTGGCCAATGAGAAAGAAGTCTCAGGGGAATTAAAAAAACAACACCCTATTGCTTCCCTGACATTGAATCCAAATGCTTGGGACTAGTCAGGTCAGATTGCTAATCAGAGCCCCTCTGCTTCCTGAGGGTACTCTCCAGGGGACACATGCAGAAATGTGGTCTTGGTATCAGACCAATAAAGAGGAGATCTTTTAGCAGATGTCAGAAAGCTTCTGTGCTTTTTTATATCATGTGTCTGTCAAGGAATCCTCAAAGCCACCTGATTCTCGCTGAACCTCCTTAACCTTCTGTGTGGCACCTGACAGTGCAGGCAAGAGTGCTGAACATCTGACCTTGGCCATTTACACTGGGTGAGGCTACAGCAAGTTGTTTAGCCAGTGCTAGTATTCTGTGCTAGTATTACCATTTATAAAACAGAATTATTGAAAGGATCAAATAAGATAAGGAAGATGGCATTTTTGGAGTTGTTACAAGGCCAAGTAAAAGGCATTATTTCCCACTTATCAGATTGTCAAAATCAAAAACTTTAATTTCCTAATGTCTTGGAAACACGGATCCTCATTTGTTGCTGGTAGAAGTGTGAACTGATCCCCTTCTATATTCCCCTTGGTGATATAGAATAACACCAAGGTACACACTTTCAACTAATTTCATGTTTAGTAGGTGAAGACTAGAACATGTATTTGTAATAGCGAAAGATTGAAAACAAACTTAATGCCCATTAATATGGGGTTGGCTAAATAAATTCTTGTAGATATATACAACAGAACAGCAAGACGTTGTAAAAATAAACCATAAGCTTCATATGCATTTATATGAAGTGACCTTTATGATACAGTATGGGAAAACATGGTGCAAAAGAGTATCTTATATGCTGGTTGTTTGTGTACAAATATGTGTGGATATATATGTAAATAAATAAATAATGGTATATATAACAATATAAGTATACGGTATCTCTGGAAAGATATAGAAGAATCTGTAAAAATGGTTACCTATGTGAAGAGGAGCAGGTGGCTGGGTTAAAGACTTTCACTGTATACTCTTGTACTCTTTGAACCATGTAAATTTAAACATACTACCTTTGTAAACAACAAAGGAGCAAAAAAAAAAAAAAAAAAAGATCAGTACAAGTGTAACTGACCTGGGTGTATCTTGCTGCATACACAAATGTCCTTATTTGTACTTGCTGTATCCAATTACATTAATCTAGGGATGCCTTTTGTTTTGTCCCTTCAGGGCCCTGATGCTGATCAAGCTCAGCAGGAAATGAGAGGATCTTTTATCCTTGCTTGGTCAAGGTGGTGGTGGTGGTGGTGGTGGTGGGTGTGATTGGGGGACAAATCTCTGCCTTCTCTGGCAGGAGTAGCTGAAGGTAGGATCTCAGAAGTCTGGAACACAAGTTTAGGGGAAAAAAATCCCAAAGAGAGGACACCAGGCCTTCCGGTCAGCCACACTGGCTCTGCAGTCTCCCAGAAATGAGGGCTATCTCCTTGAACATTGCTGGACGGGCACTGACGCCACCACAGTGCACAGGAGGGCTACCCCACTCCTCCCTCTCTGCAGACTGTGGGCAGGCAGGACACATACACATTCAGAAGGCTCAGGCTGGCTCCTTCATTTTTTGCAAGATGGCTTTGCCTTTTCTGAGTAAATTGAGTCTGTCTCTAAATGTGGGGTTTGATGTCGTTTATCCATAAAGGACTTTCTAACATTGACATCTTTGCTGTGAAAGGTTAGCCTTTAGCCAGAGGAAGAGTTACGGCTTACATTAAGAGACATTTCATTTTACTCTCTCAGGATCCCTGGGGCTCAAAAGCTCATTCCAGACAACTTGGGAGAAATGGAAGGAAATGAGAGCTGGCTCCTCCTTTCCATGCCTACTCTTCTCTTTTCCTATTGTCTCAGAAACTTTCCAAATTTTCTTGAAGAGACTGAAAGACAAATCCCTTCCCACCTCATTGGCATCCTCAAAGTCAAGTTAGGGAAGTAGTGCGGAGCAGAAGTTAGCTGGGTCCTGCAAAGCACTACTTTGTCTGCAAAACTTGGGAAACTTCTAACTACCTCTTAACAGCTATTTTCTGAAACTTTGCCCAATTAGACTTAGCTATCTGCCCTTACCACTCAACAGGCTCCTGGACACTTTTTTGAGATACTCCTGCTCCACAGCCCCTCTCATGGAATCACTTTTCTCCCCACGCTGTTTCCCCTCCAGTTGATAAAACAGAAATTCTCAAAGTGTGGCTCTAAGGAACGTTGTTTTAGAGTGACTCAAGAGACTTGTTAAAAATAAAGCCAGAGTTCTGAGCCAGGGTTCTGGGGCTGAGCTGAGGAATTTGTGCTTTTAAGTAAGCTTCTGTGGTGATCCACATGAAGTGGTTTTGGGAGCCAATAATCTAAGCAACCTTTAGCCAATATTAGCCATGAGGAACATACACCACTCTTGCCACTCTTATTTCTGTCCAACTAACATTCATAGAATGCCTACTGTGTGCCAGGCATGGGTGTGGCCCATGAACCTTTCATTCACAAAGCTCTTGGTAAGGCACAAATCTCTAAACTGCTTTCCTCAGGGAGGGTCCTGTTATACTTCCATACTGGTCTAGAATTCCTGTCCTTAGGACCTCTTTCTTTTTTAAAGATTTATTTATTTACGCATACAAGAACTGGGGTACAGGCCAGAGGAGCAGGGGGGTGAGAGGATTTACCAGAGACAGAGGGTAACAGAACAGGCAGATTGACTAAAATATACTGCTGAGGGCAGCAGTGGGCGAGTCAGGAGGGGTCTGCTGCACCATGTGGGTATCTCCCTGGCCAGGGATCAAACTTGTGCTGCAGTGGCAGTGGAGAGCTTCATAGATTGTGTCTCAAGCCCTTGTGCCACCAAGGAGGCCCTTTAGGACCTCTTTCATTCCATCCTAGAATGACTGAAGGATGGATGCTGAAGAGCACTGCAAATTTTGCTTGGTAGATCTGCCCCCTCCTTTTTACCCAGCTCAGTAAGAACCTTTTTATGATTTGGGGATAAAGCCAACAATTTGCACGTGCTCAAACATCTTCAACGGGTAACACAGTGGGGTCATGAAGATGGGTTGCAAGAGGTCTTAGGGACAACTGTAAACACACACCACCAGACTGCCACCCTTCATCACTTCTGTCTGCAGAAAGGCAGCTTGTTGTTCAAAAGGAAGAGAAAGGTAGTCATGGCATGTGGGGGTGGGGTAGACAGGGGATGGCTGCCGTTGTGAGCAAGATGGGAGAGATTTCAAAGCATTCCTACATCAAACACAACCTGGCAATCAGGTCCCTCTGCTGTTACAGCCTGCTGAGAACTCATAGCACTGGGACCCAGCTGGGCAAGTGACCCTTGGGAATCCATGGTTGTTGAACAAGCAATAAAATTAGTAAGACATTTCTCCCATACCCTGGACATTTCAAAGACAAACTTTAAGGTTACTATAAATATCTGATCTTCACATATTTCTACGCACAGGTCTCCCAGTAATATCTCCCAATCTCAGAAAATCACAGATTCAGATTCTTCTGGAGTAGATTTATAGTATAGTTAAGAACTGTGCCAGAAATTAATCCCTTGTCCCTTTGGTCTGAGAATATAATTTTTTCCAGTCTAACCCTTTTTTCCTCTCCTAACAAAATGTTCTTACACAGCAGGTCCTTGGCAAATGCTAGCTGAATATCAGTCTGAGAGGATAGAAGTCTTGATTTCCAACCTGTGTTCAGAACCAGGCCGGGAATTGGGGGAGGGGGGTGTCAAAGGAGCCCAGAGGGGAAGATCAGAATGGAGTTCTCTGTCTGCAATTATCAGAGAACTGCGCTTGGGTCTGAACAAATATCACACATGCCACCCACTCTCACCCATAGAAGACCACAAGACAATTTTTAAAAGTATTTCTCTTTTATACTTTCTTCTCTCAGCAAAAGTCCAACTTCAAATTTTTTGCTTCAGGGAAACTGTGTGGACAGCTCATGGGTACATCAAAGTCAATGTCTGATTATGACAGAAAGGAGGAACTTTGCCCTAAATGCTTAACAGCAAAAACCTGGTCTTTGTTGTCATGAAGGTTGCCAGGGCACCTAGGCCACCTGTTTTTCCAGAAATCTTTGAGAACCTTAACTTGACAGGTTTTGGTCAGACTTGCCAGATGATCAGGTTGGATTTTCTGTTCTACATCCTGGGCTGCAGCCAGGTGGACTTCTTCAGACAGGTTTACAAAGTCACCTTCCTTCTCAGCCCTCTGGGGTTTCTGGGCCTGAGAGCTGTGATTAGAGTACATTTTGAAAGAGGGCCTTAGAGTTTTGAGATAGGAGTGTGAGAAATGTGACAACAAGCTGGTAAAAATTAGCTGGTAAAAATTAAAGTCAAACCAGGAGTGGACAAAGAGGACACTGTGAACTCAGCAGCATCTGACTTGCCGACACTTTTGCTTTAGCAGCACAAAGGGGACACAGTGGAGAAATTCATCTACAGCTGAAGCTTGAGCTAGGTCTGAAGAGTTTTAGCATTCCTTGACAGAGTACTAGAGAAAACTCTTAATTTTTCTCCTTTTAAAAACTACTTAGGACCTGTCATCTGATTGGCTATAGGACAAGCAACATCAAATTTAAAGGGGGTATTTCCAGCACAGAAGTCTGTTTCTCAGTCAAATCCAAGAACACCAGCAGCGCAGGAATCCCAGACCCCTGTAGCTTTGTGCTCATTCCTAGGTATCTACTCCCCTCCCCACACTGCATCAACTCTCCCCATCTTGGCTTGAATTCAACCTCACCAGCAGACTATCCTTTTGGTGTTGCTTTGTTTATCCACAAGTTCACATCCCTGTAAGGAACCAGCTCCCTAGACTGTGATGGCTCCTATTTTCCAGACTTCCTCAGAGTGGAATTTTAGGCAAGAGCTCAATCGCTCTTTCCTGACAAGTGGATCAGTAAAACAATAATAAAACCTCAGGTCACCATAACTCACAGACTGTAATAGATCATCTCAAGGGCACTTGAATAATGGAGTAGCCTCTTCATTCACAGTTTTAGGAAACCACCCTCTTTCATTACTACTGTGTGTAAATAACATTTATATATTTAATTTGTTGCTTTCCTACCTCCCCAAAGAGGAAAACATTGAAAGAAATGTTCAAGGAAGTTCGAAAGTTTGTCAATGTAAAGCCTGTCTTTGTAACCCTTCTACTCTTCATTTCCTGTGCCAGTTGCACTTTTATTTCCCGTCTCTGTACACTCAGTAAACAAAACCATATTATCAAGGGAAAGAAGTGAGCCCATTAACATTGTGAGCCCTCAGATTTCACTCGCAAGAGACGACGCAGCACTTATCTGATGGAACAGAAGCTTTAATTGCTTCGAGGTATAAGCCCGTCCAAACCTCTGAGATCTGACCGGTCCCCGGGAAGCCTCTGCGCCCTCCAGCCAAGCTCCGAGGAGAAAGTGCGCGCAGCACGGCCGGGTGCGCCAGCCTCCCGGGAAGGAGCCCGACGCGCCCTCCTCAAGGGCAGATTCTTTATTTTGACAACCTAGTTGGGAGACAAACCCGCTAAACGTCTCCACAAGACAGAAACTTTATCTTCGGTCCAAATCAAAACCCAGCACTCACACATTCCCTGTTATCTTGCCTCCACACATGGAGAGGGGGGAAGCAGGGGAAGGAAACGCTGCGAACTGACGCGAACATATAGTCAAGGGTGAAGACTGGGCAGCCCCAGGTACACACCACCTGCGCGCACAATTCAGCCCCACGAATCAGAAGTGGGGGATTTAGGGTGGGTACAGGGAAAACCAAAAGTCTGCCCCAGGTTAGGAGAGGGATAACAACCACGCCAAGAAACCCGAAAGCAAGCCAGACCGGGGGTGGGGGTGGAGGGCACAACTTTACTTTCTCTGGACGAGGGCTGCAGAGTCCCCACCCGCCGAGCTCCCTTGAACCTCCTCCCCACCGCGGCACCCACAATTCGCCCCCGAGGGAATGCCACCCCCTATTCGCAGGCGCAGGCTCTCGGCCCCGGCCCCTCTCGCCTTTAACGCAGCGGCCAGCCCCGCCTGTCTCTCCCCACCTTGCCCAATACCTGCGCGCAGAGCCGGCGTCCCGCGCTCTCGCCCCGCCCCGCCCCGCCCCGGGCCGCCCCCGGCCGCGCCGCGGTCCCCGGGGCTGGGGGCGCCGGGCGGCGGCCTCCCGCAGGTTTGGGAAAGTTGGCGGCGGGGCTGACGCCGGGAGCGGCGCGCCAGGCCGGCCCCGGGCCGTGCGGGGAGGGCGCCCATTGGCCGGCCGGCGCCACGTGGCCACCCCCGCCGCTATATTAGGCCACTATTTCCCTCCGGCTCGCTCGCCATGGCTCGGCGAGGGCAGCTCGGGCGGAGCGGGTAGGCCGAGCGGCGCAGAGCGCGGCGGTCCAGCCCGGCCCCGCACTCCGGCCCGGCCGGCGCGCCCCGGGGGTGGGCCGGGGCCATGAGCTCCTACCTGGAGTACGTGTCGTGCGGCGGCGGCGACGTGCTCAGCTTCGCGCCCAAGTTCTGCCGCGCCGACGCCCGGCCCGTGGCCCTGCAGCCCGCCTTCCCCCTGGGCAGCGGCGACGGCGCCTTCGTCGGGTCCCTGGCCCTGGCCGCCGCCCGCCCCGCGCCCTCGCCCCCGGCCGGCCCGGCGCCGCCGGCCGCGCCGCCCCCGCCCGCGTACGCGCCCTGCACCCTGGAGGGGGCCTACGAGCCGGGCGCCGCACCTGCCGCGCCGGGGGCCGCGGACTTCGGCTTCCTGGGGCCCGGGCCGGCCTACGACTTCCCGTGCGCGCTGGGGCGGCCGGCCGACGACGGGGGGGCGCACGTCCACTACGCCGCCTCGGCCGTCTTCTCGGGCGGCGGCTCCTTGCTCCTCAGCGGCCAGGTGGACTACGCGGCCTTCGGCGAGCCGGGCCCCTTCCCCGCGTGCCTCAAGGAGCCAGCCGACGGCCACGCCGGCGCCTTCCAGACCGCGTCCCCGGCCCCTGGCGCCTACCCCAAGTCCGCCTCGCCCGCCTCGGGCCTCCCGGCCGCCTTCAGCACGTTTGAGTGGATGAAAGTGAAGAGGAACGCCCCGAAGAAAAGTAAGTGTGTGCGCTGCAGACGCGGGCACCGGGCTTGGGGACGGAGGCTGCCTCGTGGCTTGGAGCCGGGAGCGCGTCGCGGCTTCCTTCGTGACCGCGGGCTGGGGCTTGGGGCGCAAACGCGCGCCGGGGCGTTTGGAAGTTCCAGCGACGTGCCCCGAATACACGTTCGGGAATGCCAGACATCGAGGAGGACGGGTCTCTGTGTGGGGCGTTCCTCCTGGCATCCCTGTGCTCACGGAGACCCGGGAGGGCTGCGCGCGAGGGTTCTGTAGCCCTCCCCACCCCCCGTTTGCCAGCCTCTGCCATCTGTCTCTCGGGTTCCTCCCGCCCCTCTGACACCCTGCCTTCACGTTGCAGGCAAACTGGCCGAGTACGGAGCTGCTAGCCCTTCCAGCGCCATCCGCACGAATTTCAGCACCAAGCAACTGACAGAACTGGAGAAGGAGTTTCATTTCAATAAGTACTTAACTCGAGCCCGACGCATAGAGATCGCCAACTCCTTGCAGCTGAATGACACCCAAGTCAAAATCTGGTTCCAGAACCGCAGGATGAAACAGAAGAAAAGGGAACGAGAAGGGCTTCTGCCCTCGGCCACCCCCGTGGCGTCCCTCCAGATTCCCCTCTCAGGAACAAACCCCACCACGCCTGGCAAGAACCAGGGGAGCCCTTCTCAGGTCCAAGAGCCTTCGTGAGGTTTACTCTAAGGGCTGAGGAACCTTGGCCTGCCAGAAGTCATAGGCCTTTTCACCCCTCTCTAGACTTCCTAGCTCATTTTCAGATGGAGGTGGGCAGGGACAGAAATTAATAGAGGTTTCACTTAGTTGGCTTCTGAGTGCTAGGCTGTGGGTGTACAGATATTAATTTGAAATCTCTTAAGCCACTCATTTGTGCATTACTTTTGTCTTACCAGGGAAAAGGTGCCCAGCTGCCCAGCCCAGCTGCCCAGCCCAGCCCTGCTGCTATGTTGCCTAACTTAGTCATATGCAATTCTTGGGTGTAGACTGGCAAAGAATTAGTTGCTGAGCTCTGCCAAATCCCTGATGTTCTCAGAGGAACGTCTACCCAAAGTTTTTGTGGTATTTTAAAGGATAAGGCTACATGTATTCAGCTTTTTGAGATGACCAGAGCTAGTTTTGGCCTCTTTGATGTAACTAAGCTGCTTAAATGGTGATCTTCACATTTGCACTCATTTTTTTTTTCTTAAGCAGTTTCTACCTCTCCATGTGCCTGAGTGAAGATACAATTGCTGTTTAGTTAATTAAGAGCTATACAAATCCACAGGGTGGGTAAAGATTAGAACCTGAACTACACCTTGACACCAGTTACTCAAACTTGAATGTAAATATATACAGTATGTATATTTTTAAAAAGGTTTGCTTGTAATGTACTTATATATGACATTTAATGTCCTGGCATGTAAAGGGTTTGAACTTTTTTTGTAATAAAAATTACAGAATCTGCTACTCTCAGCTTTACCTTATACTCCTTTCATTTTGATTATGTTTTTTTGAAGCTAATTCAGTTTCTTCTATTTGGAATTTCTAAATTCTATGGTGGGAATTTGTTTAGGTTGATAGCTTTTTAAAATAACACTTCTAACAGGTTGTGTACACAAACAGATTAGGGACAAGTATCTGAATAATTTAAGGAGGAAAAAAACCCAACTCTGAAAAATACCCAACTAACTAAGGAAGCGTGTACTTGCCTTAAGTGCCCTAGATAGAGGTCAAATCTGTGGACTGCACATTAAGTCAAAGGAGAGGTCTCCGCTGTGGGAATGTTCTATAGTCCAGGAGATACTGAGAGAAATTTCCTTGTTCTTTTGTCTTCTCCCAAAAGGAAGATACTGCGACATGAAGAGTTCTTTATGTGATTAGTGGCTCTGGGAAAGGCAGCTGCACATCAAAAATTTCTCAGAGACTGAATTCCCATTTCCAAAGTCAAGAACTAGAACTACAAATGAGGACCAGCAAGGCCCATAGTCCCTTCCTATGACCTAGACTGAGTTTCTGGCTTTGAAAGAGCTGCCACAAGCGGTTGAGCGCTGGGTTGCAAAGCTGCCGGCGACCTCTGAAGCGCTGGTTCGATCCCCGGCTGCTCCTCGGCCACCGAAGGAGGGTCCCACATGGCGCGCAGACCTCTCCTGCCGCCCGCTGCTCCCCTCAGCAGTGTACTTCGGTCTTTCTGCCTGCTCTGCTCCCCGCTCTGGCTCTGGTGAATTCTCTCACCCTCCCGCGCTTCTGACTGTACCCAGTGCATGTATAAACAAAACGAAAAAAAAAAAAAAAAAAAGAAAGAGCTGCCACAGAGGTCCTCTTCTGTTTTTTTTTTTTAATGAAATATTTTCAAATTATTTATTTTGAGAAGTACAAGCACAAAATTTGAAAGTTGGCAAGAGGGTATGTGATGATAAACCTCTAACCTTATTTTTAGCTAGCCCGCTAGTTCCCAATCCTAAAGGTACCCATAGTTGGCCAGGCCTTTATGTGACCCTATAGATTTATTATTTGGAGAAAAAAATGCAACATTAATGCACAAAATTAAGTTAATGCACAAAATGGGACAATTGTCAGGGCAGTCATTTTCCTCCCTTTATAGCTGTATCTTCACATTCTCTGGATGATTGAACTGAAAGACTTAAGAAACCAGATAATCTAGATAAGGACCTCAGCTCTCTTTTAGCTAGATTTCTAGATTCTGTTGTAGTGCTTCAAGTCCAAAAATTCAGACATCCAACAATTGTGAAGGATTACTTTTCCTATAAAACAGGAATGTGATTAATTGTCTTTGAAGATTGAAATTGCACTTAAATTTCTGCTCTTTACACCCACAGTTTAACGGAATTGATGAAATAAAATTATCAGTGCTAACAAACTCAGTTGATGGTAGGGGGAAGATAGCAATTAAAAAGCTAGTCTGTCAACATTACTTGATGCAAGTCAGATCTTGTTTGAAACAACAGCCCCCTTCCCCCCCACCCCCCAGCTCTGTTGCTATTTGGGAGGACTTGTTCAATAGAGTTGTGGTCTGCTCCCTTAAAGCCAACTGCAGGCTTCTGCAGAGGTCTTTGATAAGACAATGTTTCCTTTTTGATAAGCATTGAAATGTACCCCTAAATAAACAAACAAAAGATACCAACACACTTGGTCATTTCCTTAATCTACCTTACTTTTCTCTGAGAAAATAAAGCTTTTCCTTCTGAAGCTACTACTAGCACTTAACAGCCCTGATGGATGTCTTTCCTGATGAAGGTGGCTATTTTGACATACGTATAATGCTGTTCTATGAATCAGGCCAATATTAGCTATTTTTTGACCAACCCCAGGGATCTTTAAAAGCTTTCTTAATGCAGATCTCTGTACAGCTATATTCAGTATTATGGAGGGAGTCCTGGCTGGAGATTGGGACAAACTAGGTGACCTCTGGAGGTCCCTTAACAAACATTTCAATGACTCCCGCATATTTCATTTTAGGCCTGTGATTGGGAAAAAAGTTCAGTTCTAAGAAAACAAATGTAGTCCTTAGGATCATAATGATACTGCACTTATATAGGAAAAGTTGATTGTAGATATTATCAAATACATTTGGTGAGTAGAGGTTCCTCACCCAAGCAGATGGCTTATAGGACATTCCCCTTCGCCTTATTCAGCGTCTTGTATTATGGTGAGACAGATCTTCTGCAAAGTATGATGGTTAACACAAAAACTGCTAAAACAATCCTATTTCTATTTTACAAGATTTCAAACTATGCTAATTTATCCACTAGCTATCCCTTACAAGAGTGAATACACAGTGAACAGTTCTGACTGTGGTATAATTGACTATTCAAAGTTCCTTTGTCTAATTTACAGAATGCCCAAGTATCTGGTTTTCTGGATCAGGATAGTTGGGAATGAGGAAGAAAAAAATAAAGCATTTAATAATATATAAAATGTCCATCACTTGAGCACTAGCAAATGATAGACTTGCTGATGTGAAAACCTAATGCAGTGTTACCTAGATCCTGGAAAGATTAACTGTATGTGATTTATTCTCCCTTAATCTTATATATGGTAAGGCCTAGGACCAAAAGAGATTATGTCTGATTATCATGTCATCAGAGCAGAGAAGCAGGCTCAGGAGAGTTGCATTAGGTCTGAAATTCTTAATTATTTCTTATGGCCAAAGAAATGCTCTGTATTTGCCGAATATTGAATTTGAAAACCTCAGGACCTAATCAGGTTCAGAGAGATGTTTAGTCTGACCGCAGATCTCTCAACAAGAAAAATGCCCATTGTTAAAACTTTATTTGTGGTTTTAAAGTGAAACCATACTGGACATACCTCACAAATAATGATAAATCTCCAGCTAACTAGAAATCAAGATTTTTATGGTTTTGACTTCTAGAGCATATTTCTGGGTCATGAATGAGATAGTTTATTCAATATCTCTTTTGCAACTGCTTCTGAAGTTATAAATATAGTATCAATAGAAACCTTTTAAATTCAATAATAAGCCAAGAGGAAAAAAATCTAAATTTGGTATGGATGGAAAGTTTATTATTTAGATTGTAAAGATTTAAACACTCTTCTACTTATATTATTCTTATTGATGTAATTTGGAAAGACATCCCATAAAGCAGTCATTTGGGTTTCTAAGAGGTAATAAAGCAGGTCAGTGGAAACTTTTAAGGCACTTCTATGGGGCTCTAAACTATTTAGAACATCCCATTCTTGGGGGTTGTGAAGAGCCTAAACCATAATCTGAGAGGACATCTTTAAGAAAAAAATCATAATTATGAAATTATTAGAAAACCTCTCAGGACCTGGAAGGACCCAGGTTAATGACTTTTAAGCTTCTTTGTGTTGAAAGTAAATCCACCTCTGTGCTTTCTTTGAAACTGTTGCTCCAGTCCCACTACCTAGTCACCGCCTATATAGTGATAGCAATGATTGCTTTTCTCCAACATTTTAGAGCTAGAATTATACTCTTTGCTCCTCTCTGAGTTCATCAAATAGAAACTACAGACAATGGCAGGTAGACTCTGTTCTCCTTTCTGGGCATCTCAATCCCATTCTGTTCTGGGCTACTGGCTGGTTGAATTATTTCATGGTCTTGGAATGGGGACTCTGTCTCATCCTAGAGGTACTTTTCTGTTGTGCTTTCTTCCCAATGATACAAATGAATGAGAAATACAGAGCTAGAGATAAACACAGCTACACTGTTAACTTTTAAGCATTTCCAGGAAAGATGGAAAGGAGAGTCTCTTAATAAATGGTGCTTTGAAAACTGGAAGGCCACATATAAATGAAAGAAGTTGGATCACACTCTAACTCCATACACAAAAATAAATCAAATAGATTAAAGATTTAGATGTAAGGGGCCTCCCTGGTGGCACAAGGGGTTAAGTCTCAGCAATATGAAGCAATCTGCTGCCACTGGAGCATAAATTCAATCCCCAGCCAGGGAGCTAACCCACATGACGCAGTAGACCTCTCCTTCTCACCTGCTGCTCCCCTCAGCAGTGTATTTCAGTCAATCCTGTTCTCCCCTCCAATCTGTTCTAGTGAATCCTCTCATGCCCCCCTGCACCTCTGGCCTATACCCCAGCTCTTGTATGCATAAATAAATAAATCTTAAAAAATTTATATGTCATTCCAAAGGGCACCTGCACCCCTATGTTTATAGCAGCACTCTTTACAGTAGCTAAGCTATGGAAGCAACACAAATGCCCAAAAATAGATGACTGGATCAAGAAGATGTGGTGCATATACACAATGGAATATTACTCAGCAATCAAAGAAGATAAACACATGCAGTTTGCAGCAACATGGATAGAGCTGGAAGGGATCATGCTCAGCGAAATAAATCAGGAATTTAGAAAACCTAAATAAGAGACCAGGAAAAAGACTAATCAATACAAAGTAAAAATCAAAATCAACAAGCAACTATAAACCAGAGACACACTATGGAGGGGCTGGAGGGAGGGACGGGGAAAGGAAGGACTAGAGTCAAAATAAGGAGGTGGTGCAATTGTATGGGGAATATAACCAAAATGAAAATGCATACATTGTGCAAAGATGAAAAAAGATGTAAGAATTATATAAAATAAAATATTTAAATAAAAAATAAATAAAACAAACAAACAAAAATTTAGATGTCAGGCCTGTAACAAAATATGTAGAAGAAAACCTTGGTGATATCTTCCATGACGTCATTATTTTAGGAAACCCAACCCCTACAGCAAGGTAAATAGAAACAAAAATAAATAATTGTGATGATCTCAAGTTAGAAAGATTTTGCATAGCAAAAAAATATAAATAAGAAAATTCAAAAGACAGCCTACTGAATAGGAGAAAATATTCACACAATATGTAACTGATAAGGGGCTAATATCCAAGGTATGTTATAAAGTACAAAATTCAACAATAGGAAAACAAATGGACCAATTAATACATGGGCAGCATATATGAACAGACCATTCATCAAAGAGGATATCCAGAAGACCATAGATATATGAAAAAATGGGGCCTTCCCTGTTGGCGCAGCAGCTGAGCGCTGGGCTGCAAGGCTGCCCGCGGCCTCTGCAGTGCTGGTTCATTCCCTGGCCACGGGAGGCTAGGGTCCCACAAAAAAAAAAAAAAAAAGTTCTTCATCACTTCCAATAAGAAAGATGCAGATCAAAGCCACCCCTGCGAGAACGGCACATATTAAATACTCCCACCAACAAGTCCTGGAGGGGATGCAGAGAAAGATGAGCCCTATTGCTCTGTTGGTGGGAATGTAAATTGAGACTGCAATTGTGGAAAGTGATTTGGATTCACCCTAAAAAAACTAAAAGTGAAAAAAAAAAAAAAAAACAACTAAAAGTGAAGTACCATATCACCCAGCAATCCATTCTTAGGTTTATAGCCAAAAAACATGAAACCATCAATGCAAAAAATTGTATGCTCTACAACACTTATTGCAGCATTATTTACAGTAGCAAGGATGTGGGAGCAGCCTATATGTCCATTAACAAATGATTAGACCCAGAAGATGTGGTATGTCCACATATGGAGTACTATTCAGCAATAAGGATCGATGAAATGTTGCCATTTACTGCAAAATGAGAGTATGAGGGAATAATGTGTAATGAAGCAAGTCAGAATGACAAAAATAAATGCTGGACATTTACACAATGGAGATTTGACAAAGTAAAATATTTACAAAAGCTAGTGGACATTAATAAACTCAGTGAGGGCTCTGGGGTTGAGAGGGAGGGTGAGGAAGATAAGGACAAGGGGATGGAAGGGAAAAAAGAGAGACTTCTCAAATGTGTGTCAGTGTATCCCCTTCGAGTTCAGATTCTAAATCTCCTGTCCTTAATTCCATACTTCATAGTTGACAACTTTCAGAATAGGGGCATAATTCTGAATTTCTCTTTCTTTAAGATACTCGGGAGTCCAAAGGAAATGCTCTGTTCTGTTGAAGAAAAGCAATGTGAATAGCCAACTAGTTCTTCCTTTCTGTGAGTCACCAAGTTCTGCCAGTTTTTCCTTCAAAATGTTTCATGCCTTTCTTCCTTCTCCAGTGGTTCAGACTTTCTCATCTCTCATTCAGCTATGCAATGACTCACTTATTGGTCTTCCTGCCAGTCAATCATTTTATTTTATTTTATTTTAAAGATTTATTTATTTGTGAATACAAGAACTGGGGTGCAGGCCAGGGATGTGGGGGTACAGGAGTAAGAGGATTCACCAGAGACAGAGTGTGGAGCAGAACAGGTGGATCTGCTGAAATACACTGCTGAGGGGAACAGCGTGTGAGACAGCTCCTTGTAGTTTAGCTCCCTGGCAGGGAATTGAACTCTTGCCGTAGTGGCTGACAATAGCTTGATAGTGCTGAGACCTTAATCCCTGACTGGGGAGGCCCCCCAGTCAATCCATTTTAAAGTCTTGTCTTTTTCATGTTGTTCCACTTTAAATCCTTGGTTGCCAGTGGGAGAAACCCAAGCGTTCTTAGGTTGAGATTCAGGTCCCCCAACATCTGTATCCATCCATGTTCATCTCATTATCACTGATTGATATAAAAACTTCACCCTTGTTATTGTGATTTATTTAATTTTTTCACCAAAGAAATTTATGCTTTTCAGCCTGGAATCCTTTACTCATGCCTCTCATAAAAATCTCCTACTTTCTCTCTGCCAGTTTGGCATAGCTCTGTTCTTACCACTTCTGTGAGATATTTTTTCACTGGATAAATTTAAAACTATCTCCTCTGAGCTTCTATAGCAATTATTGTTCATATTACTCCTCCGCACCTAACAATTACCTGCCATGTTATGAAATCTCTCTGTCTCTTTCTCTTTCCCACCTCCTATGGCTCCTCACCACTCTCTCCTTCTTTCCCTTCCTTCATTAGTTCTCTCTCCAAGGGTAGATATTTTATCTTTCATGAACCCCTTATACACAAAAGTGATCCTATACTATTTGTTGAATGTTGGATATAGTTTTTATTAGGTGAAAGAGTACAGTACTATCATGAGACAACTCTCTTCTACCAGGTGAAGAACACTGTAATGACCTATTTGCCTCCATCCTTTATATTTTATTAGAGTAGAAAATAAGCTATTCTTGACCACACAATAAAATATAAATAGGAGATAGAAGAAGGAGAGCTGTTGGATTCCCTCCTGTGCTTCAAAGCGCATTCTTTTTTTTTCCACAATTTCATCATATATTTTATTTTTTATAATAAATTTTATTTTTATATTCCCCATACAATTGCAACCCCCTTATTTTGACCCAATCCCTCCCCACCCTGCCCCCCACCTCCCATAGAGTGTCTCTGGTTTATAGTTGTTTGTTGATTTTGATATTTTCTTTCTTATAGTTATTCTTTTTCCTGGTCTCTTATTTAAGTTTTCTAGATTCCTGCTATGAGTGAGACCATCCGGTATTTTTCTTTTTCTTTCTGGCTTATTTCACTGAGCATGATCCCTTCTAGCTCCTTCCATGTTGCTGCAAATTGCATGTGTTTATCTTTTTTGAATGCTGAGTAATATTCCATTGTGTATATATACCACATCTTCTTGATCCAGTCATCTATTTTTGAGCATTTTGGTTGTTTCCAAAGCTTAGCTATTGTAAACAGTGCTGCTATAAACATAGGGGTGCAGGTGCTCTTTGGAATTGATGTTTCTGTGTCCTTTGGGTAAATACCTAGAAGTGGAATTGCTGGATCATATGGAAGCTCTATGTTTAGTAGGTCAAGAAATCTCCACACAGCTCTCCATAGTGGTTGGACCAGTTTGCACTCCCACCAACAGTGCAGGAGAGTTCCTTTTTCTCCACAACCTCGCCAACATTTGTTGTTGCTAGTTTTTTTAATATGTGCCATTCTCACTGGTGTAAGATGGCATCTCATGGTAGTTTTGATTTGCATTTCCCTGATGACAAGTGATGTTGAACATTTTTTCATATGCCTGTTGCCATTTGCATTTCCTCTTCAGAGAAGTTTCTTTTTAGCTCTTCTGCCCATTTTTTGACTGGATTATTTTCTTTGTTTTTGTTGAGTTTCATCAGCTCTTTGTAGATTTTTGTGATCAGTCCTTTACCATTAGTGTTGTGTGCAAAAGTGTTTTCCCAGTTGGTGGGGTTTCTCTTTGTTTTTGTTATTGTCTCTTTTGCTGTGCAGAAGCTCTTTAATTTGATGTAGTCCCAACTATTTATCTTTGCCTTCACTATCACTGCTTTGCGTGATGTGTCTGTAAAGATGTCTTTGATGTGCATATCACGTAGTGTTTGGCCTATATTTCCTTCTACGTATTTTATGGTTTCAGGTCTTATGTCTAGTTCTTTAATCCATTTTGAGTTGGTTTTTATGTATGGTATGATGTAGTAGTCAAGCCTCATTCTTTTGCATGTAGTGACCCAGTTTTCCCAGCACCATTTATTGAACAAACTTTCTTTGCTCCAATGCATATTAGGTCAAAGATTAGTTGACCATAAATCTGTGGGTTTATTTCTGGATTTTCTATTCGATTCCATTGGTCTGTGTGTCTGTTCTTGTTCCAATACCATGCAGTTTTGATGATTATGGCTTTGTAGTATAGTTTGAAGTCTGGGAGTGCAAAGCACATTCTTTTGATTGAATGTATTTTAAACCAATAAGGAGTGTGAATTTTATCTAAAATGATCCATTATAATTTATAATGCACTTTGGCTATTGTTTGAAGCTTTTTAGTATATTACATTTGTTACTTGCTATAGTCACATGAGTATCTTATGGAAACAGAACTTTGTTAAAACCAAGCAAGGTCTGGAGTGAGATTTCTCAAGAGTGATCTGGAGACAAATGTAGTGCGTATAAGAACATTCCTTAGAGCATGAAAAGCAACTCCTGAGCCAGGCGACTCAGTGTCACTGAGCTCTAAATTTCTCCCTTAAAAATGGGAATAATAATGTCCCTACTTAATTAATTTGTGAAGATGAATATACATACTGTTTAGCCTGTCTGAGGCTTAATAAACATTTGCTAACTATTAAGTCAGGATGGTTTATGAGAGCTGTAATAGGTAGCTAGGATGGAAAGAAATGACTAAGGGAGCAAAATATTTATATATAAAACAAATATTTATTGAGCTCCCAGGTGTCAGGCACCGACTTTACAAATAGAATTGAAGAGACAATGAAAAAAGAATGAGAATTGTAGAGAATCAGGTTGGAGAAAATAAGTAAAAGTCAATGCATTATTGATAAAATGAACAAATATTGATAGTACAGGATAGCAGAGGAAAGTAAAATGGCAGTCAGTGATACTTGATGAGAGTAATGGCTGAGCACTCACTAAATTAAACAGGAGTCCAAGACCTTAGAAGAAGCCAGGAGAAAATAAAAGAAGAAAGAGACATGATACTTTTAAACATTGCTTCCAATTTACTGGATCATTCCAATTTACTGGATCATTTCAGAATACTGAAATCCATCACACTTCTGCTCCATCTTTTCCTCTCCAAAAGGACATGTGAATTCACATGCATGGTATTTTGAAGGTCAGGTGTCATAAATTAGAATGCAGTGATGATTTACATGCGTTTCCTACATTGTGGTGCCTCCCCAGGGTTGAATTTATCATCCTTAGAAATAGACACTCGGGTTATTGTAGTATGTTGACATCAAAGTTAAAGTAGGATCAACCACATTCTTGACTGTTGCTACAGAAAGAAGAAATTCCTCTCTCCACCTATTCTTGCAGCAGGGAATCATGAATTTCCTCAACTGTACATAAATCTGTAATTGTTTCCACTGTGGGTTTATGAAAATCTGCCCTTAAACTGAAAACAAAACAAAACAAAAAAAAAGTTTGCTGCTAAAAGGACACTTTGAGTTCTAATTAATGGCTAAAGGATAGTCCTGAGTAAATAGTACGTAATTTTTCGTAAATGCCAATGACTAGTTGACAAAAACATGTTGGTATTCAATTACTTATATGAGTGATCACTCTATTATATAAAATTGTTTATATTTCCTCTTATATTTGAAACCTGAGCTATGCTTCAAATTCATGAAGTGTGCTGGCTTCGCTATAGCAGGCGAGAAATTACTAGCTTATAAAAGATGCTAGAAAAGATAGATTCAATGTAAATAAATAAAATGAGTTCCAAAGGACAAATTAAAGCTATAATGTTTTTCTTTTAGACAAGGATATTATACTATTTGTCCTTAAAAACCTCCAATCAACGTTAAGAACAATTTAAATTTCCTTGGGTTAACCTGTCAAAAAGCCCAATTTATTCTTCTGTTTTCATTTCAAATAAAAGCCTACATGTATTCATAATAATCCATTTTTCTAGTAGCATATGGTTTCTTTGCAAACTTCAAAAACAGCTGTGTTTGTATTCTGAAGATGCTTCAGAATTTGTCAAATGGAGATGCTGTACAAGAACTTCCTAAGTCCACTTTTTGTGGAAGGTTTGTGATTTTTTGGCTTGGTACTTGGTTTGGAAAAAAATATATATTATAAGAAAATGTTAGAGGTTTCTTAATTGGTCACATGAAAAGACAAACTATTGTAAGTTCCATATTTTGCTACAACAGTGAGCTGAAAGAACCTCATTTTAAGAGATCAAAGACTAGGGGCCTCCTTGGTGGCACAGGGGTTAAGGTCTCAGCCCTGTTAAGCTATCCCCAGTCACTGCGACATCACCGTCAGTGTATTTTGGTAGATATGCCTGTTCTGCTCCCCTATCTGTCTCTGGTAAATCCTCTCACACTACCCCCTGCCCCACCTCTGGCCTACATCTCAGTTCTTGTATGCATGTATGCATAGATAAATAAAAATAAATCTCAAAAAAAGAAAAACGATCACAGACCAATAAAGGCATTGCTTTATGAATGTCCTCTCTTTAACTCAATATGCATCATCATAAAAGACAAAGAGTTATTGTAGTCTGTTGAGCTACTACCAGGTTATTTGAACAAAAGTTTCAGATTTTCCCATTTTAGTCATAAAAGTTATTCTGAATTCAGGTCAAATGGAGTTATCCTAAATCTTTCTTAATTAGGATTATGTAGTATCATGGGCACTTTTAAGAGAATTTAAAAGCACATTTGGGTTGCTAAAAAGATCCAATCTTTTAAATGTTTCATCCCTTTAATCTCAGAAAGCTCTTTTAAAGATTACTGTTTTATGAAGAAAAACAGTGATCAGACTGTTAGTTTCACCTGTTTATTTTGTTAAATTATATATATATTATATACATATTAATATTTATATTTCAAATAACATGCATTTATGAAAATGATTTCTGATTATTAAACTATCACCCCATGTGTTTACATACTACTCCTCTTATCTGTGTGTCTATTTAGAAAAAGATGTCAAGAAAAGTTGTTCAACTAATGTTAATGATGATTATTTTGATATAACAGGATTTTGTTCATTTTTTTCTCTGTAGTACTTTTCTATATTAAAATTTTAAAATAATGAACCATTAAATGTTGAGATAGTAAAATCTTTACTCTAAAACATATGAAAATGGAAAAAATGCATTCGGTAGCCACAATCTTTGCACTTATTTTTGCCAGTGGAATACCCCAGAGGAATTAGATAATGCATCTCATGTGCCAATTCCTGAATAATTAAATAAAAATGTCTGTAATATACATGGGTGTACACATGAGTTAGATAAATGATAGATAAGGTCTATCATTCATTTCTTCAGCAGGGAATTCAGCACTTGGGTGTCACATATGTTCAATTTTCATCCTACCAGTTGGAAACTAGCTCTGAATTGTGCTGATAAAAGCAGAATTCATGATTAGTAAAAGAATAAGAAGAGAATACCTTTTGTTTAAGTAAAATGGAGAACCAAGAAATATGGAAAACTCTATTTCTGGATATGGTATCTACATACTCCCCAAAGAAACTTTTAATATTGCTTTTAATATTAAAAAGCAAGTTTATAAAGATACAAGCAAACTTTTTGTAAGATTCTTAACAAGGCTTACATATTTCTAGAGAGTGACATCAGAATAATCTTTGGTATATTTCTTTCATTTCTGTGGTGGGAAGACATTCTAGGATGGTCTGTGAAGTAAACTCACAAAGAAACAGGTCTAGAAGGCTCCAGGAAGCAAGCTGAGGGTTAGATAACCACAATAAGGAGATACTAGTTCTTTTACCAGTTTTATTTTGAAGTTGGCTTATTTCATTACCAAGTTGGTCCTCTAAATATGTATGAGAAAACTTAAAAAGATGTATATCTTGGGTCTTCCTGGTGGCGCAGGCGGTTGAGGGAAGCACTGTGAAACTGTCCGCAGCCTCTGCAGTGCTGGTTCCATCCCCGCGGGCCTTGGAGCAACCCACATGGCAAGCAGACCTCTCCTGCCACTTCCGCTGCTCCCCTCAGCAGTGTATTTCAGTTAGTCTGCCTGTTCTGTTCCCCACTCTGTCTCTGGTGAATCCTCTCACCCTCCCACGCATCTGGCCTATACCCCGGTTCTTGTATAAATAAAATAAATCTTAAAAAACAAAAAGATGTATATCTTTTCTGACTGTAGTAGTTATCTTCCTTTGGCTAAAATTATTAAAATTCTGGGGATCATCAATGACATGGGTAACTACCCTTGTCTTGGTTGTTTTGCTTTGCCCAGTATCCTCCTTTGTCCCCAAATGGCCTTCACTTTTTCTGTGGGGTAGGAACAGGGGATTCTCATGCCCATGCTGATGAGGCCAACTCTGGGGTCTGTCCCTGGCTTACATTCATGGTACTGTTCCCAGCTGGCTACAGAGTCTCTGCTAAGCCTAGTTCCGTGACCCTCCTAGAGAGAACTAAAGTTAATCTTTTTCTCTTGTTTGATCTAGCACGATGGGGCCAAAGTTTGCCTTTCAGAACCCTGTGTGATGCACTGCCCTCAAGGAACTTATAAACTCACTAGTGAGGGAGATGAGACAAGTCCAAAAATAACATTAAGTGCCCTACAGGAGCTTCACATGCTTAGGACTGTGTCTACACAGCACAAAATGAAGTGGCCATCTGGTGTGCATCCAGTTGCTTTAACAAATTTGGCAGCCCATTGAATACTTAAGGCTTCAAAGTCAATCGTAAGATCTCCGGAGAAGGGAATTCCACAACTTTCGCTGGTAACTTGCAGTGGATTGATTCATCGACACTACGATGGAGAAGTAGAGTAGGCTTGTTCCCTCTCCATCTCTCTTGGTTCCAAAGAGATTTGTCAGCTTAAAGTGGAGATTTTGGACTAAATAATGACAGAAACCCCATTACCAATTGCTTCTTGCTTGTTTCTTAGTTTGATTCATGTTGATGCCTTCTAGTTCTAAGCCTCCTATGCTCCACACTGCTTGCTTTACATCTTTATTGCAGAATGATTGCCGCTCATTGCAATGATCTGCATCCGTGTGTATCTCCTCTGGGGCAGGAGCAGTAATAGACTCATTTTTCTGACTCAAGAATCTGTACCATATCCAATTTTACTATGTTTAATATTGTGCTGATTGTATAACAAAATTAATAAAGAGATTAAAATCATTGTCCATGTGCCTCACTCTGGTCTGTTGGAAGGTACTACCTCTCATGTCTGTGTTGAAATGATAAAGTAAGAGAAGTTTGTCTCTATGTCTTTTTTTTGGGGGGGGTTCTCTTTCTGCCCCTATTCTCTCTACTCATACCTTCCCAACAGTAGTGGATTAGTCCCCTCTAAGCACCAACTGGCAATATCCTGGGGTATAGGCCAGAGGTGTGTGTGTGGGGGGGTAAGAGGATTCACCAGAGACAGAGTGGGGAACAAAACAGGCAGACTGACTGAGATACACTGCTGAGGGAAGCAGCGGGTGAGTCAGGAGAGGTCTGCTGCGCCATGTGGGTAGCTCCCTGGCCAGCCACGGATCAAACTCATGCTGCAGAGGTTGTGTCTTAACCCCTTGCACTACAAGGGAGGCCCTGGCAATAAGCTATCTTTACCTGGTTACACGAATGGCCTCTAATGATGGTTTTTAGACTGTACACAAGAATTTAGATGTATTCTCTGCATGTATGCTGCAGTTCACAACCAATGTAAGTGACAAAATGAATATTAAAAAAAGGTATCCAGCCCTACATATACAAGATTTCTCTCAGAATGAGAGCTAACACTGCTTTAATGTGTTTTAAGTTTCAAGAGGCATGAGTGAGGCAGTGAGTGTGTTAAAAACCAAGATGACACAGAAAGCAGTGCTGTCAGTGGCTTAGAAGGGAAGAGTCAGAAGTCAATGAGGTCATTTAAGGATTCATTTCAACAGCCCTGATGAGAGATGGTGAAGGCTTGGGGCAATGAAGAAGACAGGAAAATATAAAACATACATTTTGGAGGAAAAACAGTTGGAGGGAGGAGTTAGTGATTGATGTAGAAGAGGAGAAACAAGACCAAAAATATACCTTACAGATCTAGGAATAGAAATGATCTTAAAAAATCATGGTAGGGCCTCCCTGGTGCCACAAGGGATTAAATCTCAGCACTATGAAGCTATCTGCAGCCACTACGGCATGTGTTCAATCCTTGGCCAGGGAGCTGACCCACATGGCGCAGCAGACCTCTCCTGTCTTGCCCGTTGCTTCCCTCAGCAGTGTGTTTCAGTTAATCCGTCTGTTCTGCTCCCCACTCTGGTGAATCCTCTCACCCTCCTGTACCTCTGACCTATACCCCAGCTCTTGTATGCATAAATGAATAAATATTTTTTTAAAAAAGCATGGAAAAACACACATACATTAAAATACACCATTTTACCCACTTTTTAAAATGTGCAAGTCATTGCAATATACTTCATGGCATGGAATATATTCGTACTGAACAGCAATCTCCACTATCCATCTCTAGGACTTTTTCATAATCCCAAACTGAAACTCTGCTCCCACTAAACACTGACTGCCCATTACCTCATCTCCTGAATTATTGATAACCACTATTCTTTTTTTGTCATTACTTCCTAAATTTTTTAAATTATTATTTTTTGTATTTTTTACATCATTGTTCATTTTTAAAAAATATTTATTTATTTATTAATACAAGAACCAGGATATAGACCAGATGCATGGGAGGGTGACAGGATTCACCAGAGACAGAGCAGGGAACAGACGAAATACACTGCTGAGGGGAGCAGTGGGAAAGACAGGAGAGGTCTGCTGCGCCATGTGGGACCCTCACCAGTGGCCGGGATGGAACCGGTGCTGCAGAGGCTGTGGACAGCTTCACAGCTCTGCGCTCAACCGCCTGCGCCACCTGGGGAGGCCCCATCATTGTTCATTTTTAAACAATATTTGCTTTCCCCCACCCCCTCAGGTGTAGTCCCCATAGAGTTTCCTTTACCACCACTATTCTTTTTGTCTCTATGAATTTGTCTTTTCTAGATATTTCACACAGTAGAATCATACAATATCCGTTCTTTCATGTCTGGCTTATTTTGACCAGCTTGTTTTCAAAATAGAAGTGATTTTACTGTCCCTCACTCCATTAGAAGTCATTTAAGATAAAATTGCATTTCAAAAATCACCCCCAATTATGTATGTGGTTAAATTAAAAAACATATGGGTCTTGTTTTTCTGACTACAAATTTCTGGATAATTGAGGTAAAACTTTTCTATTTTTGCATCTGGGCTGTGGGTGGGTGTGTAAAGCGGTTACTCTCACCTACTGGGTATCTTCCGTCCCTCAGGAGGCTTTCCAAACAGCCTAAATGCCTCATTTTTAGATAGCTCTCAAATTTCCTCCAGATTCAAATGTATCTGCCCATTCTCCTAGTCCCTTTGGTCTCTGTGTATGAGTGTGGATGATGACAAATGGCTGATATGCAATTCCGTAATTCAATTCCATACTTCTGTTTTGATCAAGGTTTTTTTTTTTTTTTTTTTTTTTTTAACTAGACCTCCAAGAGATAAGGTACACCTGGAAATTTCAGGAGAGCACAAGCTGATGAAGAAAGAGGTGAGACACATGTGTCCAGGGCAGAGATGGGGCTCTCTCCAACATCCTGGATAGAGGAACACCTTGTTGGCTGACAGTACCCATACACCCAGATAAAGGTGGAGGGTGCACTGTTGTGGCACGAAGCAGAGAGTGGAGGAAGAGGTTCTCATAGTACAGAAAGGTCATAGTACTAGAAAGGACCTTGGTGATTCCCCAGCCCAGTTCTGAGTGTGGGCCTAGAAATCAGAGGTCTGGTTCAGGCTGGCTCTAGTACTGTTTGACCTTGGGCAAGTTATTTGGGCTTTTCTGTGATTCAAATTCCTTATGAAGCATTAACCAAATGGTATCTACCTCACAGGGCTGCTATAGATCAAACAAAACAATGTACAAAAAGTATGTAAGATGAGTTTTAGGTATGTAAAAAACACTAAATATACATTAGCCATCCATTTTACTCTTGAAAAAAACCAAGGCACAGAGATCCTGCACTGGCCACTCATATACAGTCAGGAGAACCAGGATAATTCGAGATTTACATGCTCATTAGCCGTCTGGGTTTCTTGAAACCAGGAGGAGGGGAGAAAACAAGGTTATAATCAAGACTCTGTCTAGGCCTGAGGGAAAAAACATAACTTGATGCCCAAAGCACCATTTTATTTTCCCATAATAGGAAGAAGGGAGGCAGAGCAAAGGAAGGAGGGTTTGCTTATGCTAGAGAGACTGCCAGTGATGCCCACCCCCTCCTCACTTACCCTGCCTGTCTCTCCATCATTTTTTTTCCTTTAGTAAAAGACTTTGGTTAAAGTATAAATGCCCCTCAAGAGGGGTTATGTATTAACCTCCTGTATTTAGTTATCCATTGCGGTGTAACAAATCACCCCAAGACTTAGTGGCTCAAAGCAACAACAATCATTTATTAAATCCCTTGGTTTTTGTGGGTCAGAAGTTCTTGCTCCAGATCTCCCACCAGGTTACAGCCAGGTGTCAGCTAGGCCGCAGCAGCCTGACAGGTGGCAGCGCCTGGGGGATTTCTCCCACAGTGGCTCACTCACAGAGCTGACGGGTCAGCCTTGTCAGGTGGGACTGTCTAGGCAGCTGCTTGGGTGTCCTCATGCCGTGACTACTGTTGCCTTCCAAATAAATAATACAAGAAACCAAGGTCTGTAGCTCATGCCTTTATGGTCTATCCTTTGAAATTGTCACTCTGGAATGGTCTGTCAACCACACGGGCCAGCTCTGATTCCATGTGGGAGTAGATTACACCCAGTGTGAAGACCGGGAGTGGGGGGCTTGAGGGTTGGCTGTCAAACCTACCTTTGCTCCAGTCCTAGTTATGAGTTAACTTTGGAACAGGAGAAACAGGGGTGAGGAGGCTCTGGAGGGGGGTCTTAAACTGGCCCTGACAAGTTTGACAGGGAAACAAGAAAGTAAGCTTCATCCACCCTTCCCTATCCTAACAGAGGATCTGAGAGATATTCTGGAAGAGACCATCCCTGAAGGGAAATACAGACCTCAGAAACACAAGCTTGCTTCAAAACATAGAGAAACTGGGCCTCCCTGGTGGCACAGTAGGTTGAGCTCAGCGCTGTGAAGCTGTCCGCAGCCTCTGCAGCATGCGTTCTATTCCCGGCCTGGCAGGGAGAAATCCACATGGCACAGCAGACCTCTCCTGCCTCGCCCGCTGCTCCCCTCAGCAGTGTGTTTTGGTCAGCCTGCCTGTTCTGTTCCCCATTCTGACTCTGGTGAATCCTCTCATGCCCTGCACCTCTGGCCTGTACCCCAGTTCTTGTATACATAAATAAATCTTTAAAACAAAAAACAAATATAGAGAAACCAAGCAATCTCATGAAGTAAATAAAACCAAAATGAACTTTTAGACTATCAAATTAGTGGTTATCAGAGGGGAGGTTGGGTGGGAAAATGGCATGAAAGGGGTTAATTTGTATGGTGAAGGAGAGAATTGGATTTTAAGGGGTGAAAACTTAATGTACAATTTACAGATGTTTATTTATAATGATGCCCATCTGAAATCTATGTTATAATACAATGTTACTTCAATAAAGAATTATTAAAAGCTCAACAAAAATATAGATAAAATGCTTCCTCTTTTAAGCAAATTGGATACCACCCTGAAACTCTTGACAAATGTCATGATAACCACTGTCACCTAGTCGGCCAACCGTTTTAGATACCAGCTTACCGTGTGCATAGCAAGTCAGTCTTACTGTCTCTGTGTTAGGAATGGGTTTGATACTGTTAATTCATTGGTGGTGTTTTGAAAATCAGGTCCATCATTAGAAATACTCATTACTTTTTTCACATATTATTATTTTGCTTTAAAATGTTCATTATTCTGCTTAAGAGACAGTAGAACGATCCTCATAGATGCATTAATCAACATATTTACTTGCTCATTTTTCTTTTAATTTTAGTTTTCAAAAATACCCAAAGGCTACATTCATTACAGGGTAATGGACTGCAAAATCTTATTTAATTGCAATGAACATATTTATTGGAGTTATAGAAAAGAAAAATATATATAATTCTGTGAACTTTTATCAATTTAAATGTTCAAGGTAATTCTGATAATAGGGAAGAGAGTGCTCCCTCCCTTGCTCCTTTTTTTCTCTCTCTCCCTCTCTCCTGCTTCTTTATCTAGCCAGCCCAGATCTAGAGAAAGTAGGAGACCTCTGGCTAGGGCACTTTCTTTCTTTTCTTTTTTTTTTAATTTTTAAAAAAGATTTATTTATTCATGCATACAAGAACTGGGGTACAGGCCAGAGTTGTGGGGGGTGAGAGGATTCACCAGAGACAGAGCGGGCAACAGAACAGGCAGATTGACTGAAATACACTGCTGAGGGGAGCAGCAGAGGAGACAGGAGAGGTAGGCCACGCCATGTGGGTATCTCGCTGGCTGGGATCGAACCCATGTTGCAGAGGCTGTGGATAGCTTCACAGCGCTGCACTCAACCTCCTGCGCCACCAGGGAGGCCCTAGGGCACTTTCTATACCCAGCGGGTTAGGAGTTGGGTGCCTGAGAATTTGTGTGAGATGGATGTTTCTAACGCACTTCTGGCTTGATCAGTTCTGAAACAGGACTTTAGGGTAACTCATCAACAGCAATTTCCATAGTCTTCCTCCTCTGCAGGCTGAGAATGCTCAGCAGATAGGTTGTGCTGACAGTCCTCGGGCCATGAGCAGTCCGACTGTCAATGAGTTATTCTGGTACATTCCTGACTTACCTCAAAGATAATGTGAGCATTTTTTTGAGGTGACTCATTATGACTCCACTGATGATTTTACTTATGATTCTAGAATTATAAAAATATTTTAATGAAAGATTTCCATAATTTTAAAAGTGATAATTGAAAGTAGATAAAACGTATAAATTCAGGAACACATAATACACCCCAATTTTCCTAGCAGATCCTTGTACCATTACATATATGACTATATTTAATTCAATCTAAGAGGATTACTTCGAACTGTATTCTCCTGCTGTCTATTCTGGCTCCTCAGGGATTCTGTGAAAAATCTGAGCAAATTCCTTGTTGATTGGGGAGATATTAGACTGCAACATATGGTCCACACATGTGATTAGTATTCCTCTAAGGAAAAATGCCGAGGATTATATTTAGAATACAGGGTTTGTGTTCAGTGGTTCTGGATGACCCAGGGGATTATTAGATTCTTCTTGTGGAATTTTCTATAGTTAAAAGATGAATCCAGAATTCTGACTGTTGGTGTGGAGATTGGAGTCCATCTTTAAGTCTTTGCAGGTGTGAGGCCTGCCAGATTTTCACTGTTATATAGTTTCTTGAAAGCTAGTCACACTTCAGGATTTTTAAGTTCCAGAGTCCTTATGACATAGTTTATAAGAATAGATACTTTCTGAAGTGAAAAATTAATAATTTATGAATAATATGTCATCGACCCTCCAAATAAAATTGGTTACACTATATTAGCATTGCTAGTTTTATATCTACATTAAATGAAATAACTTTAATTTCATTACTTCTTGTTCTGATGCTTCATGACATATTTGATGGAGAACTAGAAAATGAGACATGAATTCTCATGAAATTCAGACTCCTGCCTTGGTCCTGGGAAGTTATGTGTTCATAAGTCAGGATTTCTTGCTGTGTTGGTCCAAGGATTGGCTGATTTGAGCATGTCAGAAGCTCAGAATTTAAGCATCTCATAGTTTCATTTCTCTATTCTGGTAAAATATCCTAAGCTGAAAGATGAACTCCTTGTTTTATATGCATTCAACGTAAACCACTAAGTCCTAAGAATGTAAAGATTTTACCTGCCTATACTTGGCTTTTCCAGTTGCATATCCTATTCTCAACTTAAAATCAATATCCCCTACCAATTTACCTCTCTCGTAAATTGATTCCCCTCCCTAGTTACCTGACTGCTTGTCACTTCAGTGACACCTACTTCTCACTTTCTGTAACTGGGTGAGAGCTCTTGGGAAATACAATCCTTTTCATTCTTGTATATGAACCTAATTCTAAGTTTTTTTTTTATTTTTATCTTCAAATTCTTGGGCCCACTTTCCATATTTCTCTCCTTTGCCACCACACAGGAAGCTTTGATTATAGCAATTTTTCCATCATCCAGTGTCCTTCCTCTCCTGCCCTGGACTCGAGGCATTCCACAGCAAGCTTAAACATTAGATCTCACCTTCAAGGACCACCACTAATAAAAATGTACTTAACTCATCCTTATCCTTCCTGATTTCCCGCTACTGCTCCCAGGTCCTTCTAATTTAGTGAGATTAATTTCCTTGTATCTTTTATTCATATTAAGCATTTGTGCTTGCTTCTGTTTATTTATTTTTTAAGGTTTATTTTTTCATTTATGCATGAAATTCATTTATGCAGAGGTGGGGGGGCAGTGAGAGGATTCATCAGAGACAGAGTAGGGAGCAGAACAGGTGGATCTACTGCAATACACTGCTGAGGGGAGCAGTGGGCAAGACAGGAGAGGTCTGCTGTGCCATGTGGGTTAGCTTCCTGGCTGGGGATCGAACTTGTGCTGCAGTGGCTGCCTATAGCTTGATAGTGCTGGGACTTAACCCCTTGCACCACCAAGGAGACCCTGCTTTTGTTTATTTTTTCAGATTTTTTTCTGCCTGAAATATTCTTCTTCCCACCTTGTAAATCTCTGTATTTTCTGACCTCTTGTGACCCCATTTTCTAACAGCTTTTTTCCTCTGCACTTAATTTCAACAAAAACAGATCAAAACCATAAAAATGTGCTCACACACTTTGACATAGTCATATTATTTCTAGATCTGTATCTTAAATAATTAACAATTACCAAAGGAGAGAAAACTCTTGTGCACAAAGTTTTCCCTCCCACCCAATGTTATTTATGATAATATTGAAAAATTGGAAACTATATACCCAGTAATAGAACAAAAAAATCACGATGAAAATTTTGCATGCACAAAATGAACATTATTTGAAATTATATGAAATGTCTTTTAAAATATAAAGCTAACTAAAGAAAAAAAAATAAAGCTAACTAAAGAGTAGAAACGGAATATAATATTGTAAACTGTCGGTCTTTAATGTGCAAATCTTAAACAAACTTGATTATTCCTCTTTATGAAATAGTAAAAAGAGATAATTTACCACTAAATTAATGATAAAAGAAATCCACATCCCATTTAAAGTATCTATGTAAGTAAATTTGAATTTTTGTTAAAAAGAACTAGCATTGGGCCTCCCCGGTGGCGCAGCGGTTGAGCTTTGGGTTGCGAAGCTGCCTGCAGCCTCTTCAGTGCTGGTTCGATCCCCAGCCACTGGGCGAGGGCCCCACATGGCGCGCAGACCTCTCCTGCCGCCCGCTGCTCCCCTCAGCAGTGTACTTCGTCAGTCTACCTGCTCTGCTCTCCCCTCTGACTCTGGTGAATTCTCTCACCCTCCCACGCTTCTGACTGTACCCAGTGCTTGTATAAATAAATAAAATAAATCTTAAAAAAAAAAGTTTTAAAAAAACAAAAAAGAGTAAGTAGAGGAACATCCCAGAAATTAATGACAAAGCCCATCCTGGTGGACAGGGCCCCTTCTCAGAGCTCTGGCTCACCAGATTTTTAACTAATATTTATTGAGTCTGAGGCGCAATGATAAAATTGCTCAAGCACTTGAATGGTTTGATTGGGATGAAGCTACTTCCTCAAAATCAGACAGAAGATTGGATGTTACCATCTTTCTGTAGACCAGCAGTTCAGCTTGGTACTTCATGACACTTCTGTTTCAGGTAATTTTTCATCTTTCCAAAGACAGTTGATTCTTGAAGTTCATGTTTGTTTCTAGGATGGCCGAGGATCCTATAGGTCTTGTCCATATATAGATCAAAAGAAGCTATGAGATGATGGCAATCTTTGGCTATAAGAAATACTTCAATCTGCATGGAATCTTGTAAAAATAATGTTGGCAAAATGTTAATTTTACTGAATTAGTGAAACTGGTAGCCATAGAGGAAAGGTATTTCAGAGATACTTACATTTTCTCTGGGACTTATAAGCATGGATGCCTGATTGAAGAGGACAGGTGAGATGTTGTTTTTAAGTTTCTTCCATGCTCTTTAAGTGATATAGGAATGGCCTAGGCAGGGTGGAGGAAGTGCTAGTGAGAATTTGAATCTCACAGTGATTTTGGTTGTTAGGTTAACCTTTGTCTCTACCCAAACTGTACTGTACTTTTTAGAGCCTGTGGGTAAATGATGCCATTAGTGAAAATGTTCATGCCTAAGAGAACTCAAAATTTATTTCACATTGCTGAGGGCAGAAAACAGTTTAGTGGTCAATTTAGTTACTTGCCACGAACCAGCAGATTATTTCCAGAAAATTCATTGGGGTGGTATGAATCGGTGTGGTATTGTTTGGAGATTCCTTGTTGCTAGTGATCAGGACAGGGAAGGAAAGAGTACCCATCTTTTGTATGAGAGAAGAGTGGAGGTAAGATGAGTGACTTTTATGCACAGCCAGTTCTAAATTAAGGCAAAGGGGAATGAAGTTGCCTCAACCTTCTTCGGCACCTTCTGCATGAAATTCAGGCTTCAGATTGCATTGTTTTGACTTCTTTTTGCTTTGAAGTATATCTGATACTATATATTTTAACTTGAAATCCACTGTGCAAAAATTTCTGGGGTGGGGGTGTAGTGGGGAAATTTTTAATTCCCCAGATATGGTCCTAGGTTTTATATCTATCTGCCTTAGGGTAGCATTTGTTTGGTTAGAAATGAGAGCTTTGTGAAATCTTTCCTTTGATAAAGAGTGAGAAGTCTTTGAGAAGGTTAGGAATGCTTTGAGTCCACCAGTCATTTTAGCATTGTTACCAACTCCTTGTTAAATAATTCAGTTGTGTGGTATTTGCTAATGTGGTATCAAAATCCCAAACAATTTTAAAATTAAAATTTTTAATGTGAGCAGCTTCAGGGGACAGGAAATGTAGAAATTAGCAAAGGTGCATGGAATGACTAAGCACATTCACTAACTCTTCTCTGGGAAACTCCATGGTAGTGAAGAGAGGCTTGCTGGATCTTTTTCTTTGTTTCTTTTCAAAAATGCCTTTATAATGAAAAATTTTTCTTATTATGGAAATGTAAAAAACAAATAGGTATTTTCAACTTGAGGCGTCTCTCATTTAGGTGATTTTCAAGCTAGATATGTAGTGATTCAACTTATTTTCTCAGCTTATGTTTTCTGAAAAAGAATTTGGTATTTTCCTTTTGCTATCCATCAGGTGAGCCAA
Organism: Talpa occidentalis; assembly: GCF_014898055.3. Taxonomy (NCBI): domain Eukaryota; kingdom Metazoa; phylum Chordata; class Mammalia; order Eulipotyphla; family Talpidae; genus Talpa; species Talpa occidentalis. The sequence continues at coordinate 105,770,738 of NW_023603184.1, forward strand.
GTACAGGTGTAGGGTAAATGATTTTCAGGCTTTTCTGCCCTCCCACCATTAGGATTGCATGCCTGATGGTGGGCACCTGCATTTGTGTTGTTTATTTCTGTGGGCCATACGTCAGTACTGAGATATGGGAAAGAGAAGCAGAGGCAGGAGAGAGGCAGGAGAGAGAACCGGAAACCCAGAGTGAAGACTTGCCAGGAGCTGGCAAGGAGGCCTCCTGGCCTCCTGGTTCCCCCTCCTCACCCCACTGCAACCCCTGCCTGCTGTGTACCTGTTTGCCACACTACATGTAAAGCTCAATAAAAGCCCAAGAAAGCCACCGAGGGCTCCAGGACTCTCCTTCACCAGGTCTCCACGAATCATAAAGAACCAGCCCTGGGCCTCCCCTGGCTGCGCAGCAGGTTGACACAGTGCTGTGAAGCTGTCCACAGCCTCTGCAGTGCTGGTTAGATTCCGGGCCAGCCAGGGAGATTCCCACATGGCACGGCAGACCTCTCCTCTCTCGCCCGCTCCTCCCCTCAGCAGTGTATTTCAGTCAATCTGAAGATTCTGTTCCCCACTCAATCTCTGGTGAATCCTCTCACCCCCCACATCTCTGGCCTGTACTCCTGTTTTTGTATGCGTAAATAAATACATCTTTTTTTTAAAAAAAAAAAAGAACCAGCCCTGTGCCCCTCTTGCCACTACAACATGTTACATGTCTAAGTAGGGTACATAGTGCTTCTAATATGTAGAAATTTTGAGGATTTTCCTGTCATATTACATGACAGGAAACATATTACATGTTTTACATGAATATTATTATTTTTAATGGAAACATGACTTTCAGCCATCACTGTACTTCCCCCTCACTGGGATAGAAGAAGCATCAGATGATTTTCTTAAGACTGTGAAGAAAAAAACCCATTATTCTATCAGTGACCTTTGGCAAGCAACTGCTCTCTTGAACTGCTCATGTCTCTGGAGTGTTTGACTAAGGTTTCTTCTGGTCAAGCCATCGACAATCCAAATGTCAAACAACAATGTAGCCATTATTCATCTTGAGATCAGTGTTTCTCCAATAACATGATCAATTAGTCTTATTCACATTACAACACACCTCTCTGTGTATTTTTATGGCATACAAAGATCTCTATAGTCCTATTACCTTCTTATTAAAAAACCTCTTCATTTAGATTTAGGGCTATTAGAACATATAATCAATCCAAACACACCTCATGTATGACCTGCGTGTATTGACATTTTCATTTTACCAATATACCCTCCAAAGTTGGTATTATGAAAAAATTCTCTATTCTCAAGGATATAAATGTTAAAGTCTTTCAGTGGAAATGTCTCACTTTGGCTAGAAATAAAATTCTGGGAATGGTCATTTTACTGAAGTGATGTTTTTAGTTATAACTTCTTAGGACTTTTTTTTTTTTAACTTGGACACAAAGTATTTTCTAGAATGCTATATAAGAAAAACCCCAAAATTTTTTTGCTTTTTTCTAGAAAGATACTAATGATGTCATACTTTGTTCTAGCAAAAAATCTAATGTGGAAAACACTAGGTGTATATTTTGAGAAGAATTCTAAAGCATCATTACATATTACCTTTGGAAAGATTTGACTGCTGCCTTTAATTGTGTAGCTATAACTATAACCACTGTTTCAACTGCAGTCAGCTTTTACATATGAACTACTTTTTCCCCTGAATTTCTTGTTAACGGTGACTTCACATCTACACAAGTTTTAAAACTATTTTACATTACTGTTGGGCAATATATAAACTCTAGAAATCTTATTTTATTTTTTAAAATTTGAAACTTTATTTTTATTTATATATATTTTTCTTTTCACTGAGATAACACTAGTTTACAACATTGTAGAAGCCTCTGGCATATAGTTTCTCACCCAGCAATTGTATTTTTCACACCACTCTCACCAATAAATATCCAGTTACCATCTATCAACTATGCCTACCACTTTTTCTCCCTTTGTGTAACCATTTTGTTGTCAGAGTCTACAGGTTTGTTTTGTTTGTTTTCTTGTTTGATTTTTTTTTTCTTTTACATTCCACAAATGAGTGAAATCACATGTTTTTTGTTTTTCCCCTCTGACTTATTTCCACTTAGAGTGGTCCTTCAAGATCAATTCATGTTGTCACAAATGACAAGATTCCATGTTCCCCCCCCCCCAAAGATTTATTTTTTATTTATTTATGTCTACAAGAACTGGAGTGTAAGCCAGAGATGCAGGGGGTGAGAGGATACACCAGAGAAAGAGTAGGGAGCAGAACAGATGGATTGACTGAAATAAACTGCTGAGGGGAGCAGCAGGTGAGACAGAAGAGGTCTGCTGTGCCATGTGGGTCAGCTCCCTGTCCAGCTGGGGATCAAACTTGTGCTGCAGTGGCTGCAGATAGCTCCACAGTGCTGAGACTTAACCCCTTTCGCCACCAGGGAAACGCTGTACACTTCTTCTTAATCCAGTAATCCATCCTTAGGCATTTGGGTGTTTCCCTTGGCTATTGTAAATAGTGCTACAATAAATATACGGGTGCATGTTTCTTTTTGAATTAATGTTTTTACGTTCTTCACGTAAATGCACAGAAATGGTATTTCTGGATCATATGGAAGTTCTGGAGATCTTATTTTTAATTAAAGAAATTTAAAAAAACCCTTATTGAGACTGGTCCTTGGGAGTTCAGAATGTTTACAGCTCTGAATATAAACTGTTGCAAATCATTTTGGAAGCACAATAAAAAACATAGTACTTGGGCCTCCCTGGTGGCCCAAGGGGTTAAACACTGCACTATGAAGCAATTTGCAGCCTCTGCAGCATGAGTTCAATCCCCGGCCAGCCAGGGAGCAACCCACATGACGCAGCAGACCTACCCTGACTTGCTCCCCTCAGCAGTGTATTTCAGTCAGTCTGTCTGTTCTGTTCCCCACTCAGTCTCTGGTGAATCCTCTCACCTCCCGCATCTCTGGCCTGTACCCCAGCTCTTGTATGCATAAATAAATAAATCTTTAAAAAAAAACCCAAAAAACATAGTACTTGAATACATATGTGTGTCTGTATAAAGTGAGAGAGAGAAAAAACAGTTTCATGTCCAGAATCAGTCCATAATAACACACTTCAGAGATTTAGAATATTTAAAATATTCAAATCCACTGACTTAAAATAATAACAAAATACTTCTCTGCATTTGAAAGTGAAACAGCAGCTCCAATATACATTATAAATAGAACAATCTTCACTCGTTTATTAATTCATTCTTTCTTTCCTATGACAGTCAGTGACAAGCACCTAATTTGGCCCAGGTAATATACAAGGCACTGAGATACAAAGATAAATGACAAGCTGTGCCCTCCTGGAGATTTTTTTCCTCCTGGAGTTTTAATGTTTAATTTCATTCGTGCTTTTATTAGGAAGGAAAGGCAGAAGAGGAAGAAAATTATTGTCTAAAAAAGGAATGGAAGCTTGAATCAGAAGCTATTATTCAACTTTTCTTGGGAGATTCTGAACTAATTCCATTCATATTATGGTCTCACTTCTCCAACTGAAGTGAAACATACATGCCTCTTTTTCTCTCCCATCAAGATACATTTCACAGTGAAGAGAGAAGTTCATGGGATCTGCAGTCACATAGGTATGGGCTAGAATACTAATCTGGCTACTAATTAGATTGTACCTTTTTGTAGTTTATTTAATTAGCCTTTCTGTAGATTGGTTTCCTCATTGCAGAATGTGAATAAAAATATTGGTTCCTTGCTAAAGGCTGATTCTTCCCCTTTGTAGTTCCTTGTTTTCCATTCAAGCACTGAACATCACTGACCTGAAAAAGAGGCTCTAAACAAAAAATCTTAAATAATTTGAAACCTGGGAATTGTATCTTTCAAATGATGTAGCATAATCACTAATCTTGAGATTTTATAAGACACTAGAGTAAAAATGATGTCAAGCCCCCCCTCCCCAATTCCTTGGTCTGGCTGTGCATGTTTGGCACTGATCCCAGACTAAATATAGCAAGTCTTGCTCCTGGGGTCAATATAATTTCTAATCCCTAGATTGAATGAGCAAACCTTCCCAGACAAGATTTAATTCACAAATGCATTTAGGTAGACACTGGATATATCTAACAGTGCATCATCAAGTGAAAACAGCTCATCAGCATTAGCTGGGCTAACTGAAAAAAAACTTGCATTAGGAAGCCAGCAATCTTACCAACAAATCCTACTGGGGATTGACTAAACATACTTGTTAATTGAAAAAAAAATTAAAAATAGAGTCTTAGGGATATATTCTCCCACTGATAGTTGCACATAATTCCCCAAAGTGTTAATGGAAGCTTAGCAAGTGCATCATCGGAAGAATCTACCTTTTAACATCCCACATTCATCTGTCTATACTTACAGTCTCTTGAAGGCAGGTGGGAAAGGAAAGAAAATCCTATGGAACTTTCAAGTAAGAGGTGCGCATCTCTTTACACTTATGAATTTACCATACCACAGCCTCAGCTTTAAAATGGCTAAACTGTTTGGAATCACATGTTCCCATCCCACGAGGGTGAAATTTGCTCTTTATCTTTATAGGATAGATTAATGGGATTTCATCTAATTTATCCCATGAAAGACACAATTTGAAAAGCCAAGTCCCTCTGACTTAAATGGAAATGAAAGAACTTTTTTTTGACCTAGGCCAAAATGACTCTGAATACTTGGATTTAAAGCTGAGAATAGTCTTTATGTTTTCACAGTATCAGTAGAGTGAAAAGTCTTTATTTTTCCATTCATTTCAATTGAAATACACAAGCTTATATTTTCCAGTTTCTTCACTAACTGAAATCAATTTATGTAGTGGATGAACATTATTGTCAGTGTGAAAAGTCAATGAGAAAGTTAAGGTTGCTATTTCTGTGAACATGTCTAATGATTGCAATACCTAGTTTAGACTGCTTTCACAGCTGTCCTACAACTGAGTCCCAAAAGAATCCTTATATTTCTATGCAACCCCTCCTAGCAAAACAACCATTCAATCTAATTGTGACTGACTAAGCTATACTTTAGCAATTTCTTTGACTTGTGGATTATATTGCTTTTCTATAACTGCTCTAGCAAAATATCATAAATTTAGCCATTTAAAATAATCCAAATTAGGGCCTCCCCGGTGGCACAGCGGTTGAGCACTGGGTTGTGAAGCTGCCCACTGCCTCTGCAGTGCTGGTTTGATCCACGGCCGCTGGGCGAGGGTCCCACATGGCGCGCAGACCTCTTCTGCCGGCCGCTGCTCCCCTCAGCAGTGTGTTTCTTCAGTCTGTTTGTTCTGCTCCCTGCTTTGGCTCTGATGAATTCTCTCACCCCCCCCCGCTTCTGATTGTACCCAGTGGCTTGTATAAATAAATAAATAAATCTTTAAAAAAAAAAAAAATCCAAATTAGTTCTTCCAGATCTGGAAGTCAGAGGTCTAATGTGAATCTCACCGGCCTAATCAAGGTCTTGGTACGGCTATGTTCCTTTCTAGAGGAAAATCCATTTCCTGATCTTTCCAGCTTCTAGAGGCACTGTAATGCCCTGACTGCAGATCTTCAAAGGCTGCAAGAGCTGGGTAGGTCTTTCTCACATCATATTATTCTAACATTGAACGTTCTCTGTTTCCAGCTTTCACTTTTGAGGAGTCTTTATATTCCAGGAAAATTTCTTTATTTTAAGTTATTTCACTATTTTAGCATTAATTTCATCTATACCCTGAATTCTCTTCTGCTCTATAACCTAACAGATTCACAGGTTTCAGGGATTAGGATTGGAACATTTTTGCCTACTTCAGGCTGAATAAAATCTCTCTGAAAACCAAACAACAAAAAGGGCAAAGCATTTCTCTTTTTCAGCAAAGCAAAAGCTCTTCTCAGCTGGAGAGATTTGTCATTTAGTTTGAGGATTGGGAGCAACTATTTTTGAATTATAAACTCCAAGTAAGCCTTGCAGAGGTAAGGGAGAGTTCTCAGACTTAGGACAGTCACATACTCAGCTAAAAGAGAACTCTTGAGTCCTTGGGTGGGGGTGGATGTGGGTGGGAGGAGTATATTTCATATTTCAAACAGTAAATTCAGATAAAGGACTACTTTCTTACAGGTATGTGCAGGTAAGAGTTTAAATATTTATCATTCTAGGCTGAACTGGACTGGTAAGTGGGATAAGTTTTCCCTTTCCCTTTAAGAGGTCATATTGCAACTTCTTGCTCTAGGTGTGAAGACCTTACTACAAATAGTGCTGTCAAAGCCAGGTTTTGAAGAGTGGCTTTTATTGGCAGCTGAGTCATAATTAAATACTATTAATATCTAGTCAATGCATCTCTCCCTTTCTGATCATTAGCTGAGGAGGTATCTTTATTCGCCTTTTTTCCTCCTACCTGTCATTTTTCTCCTCCTTGTGTCTTTGACCAGTCAGGGATTCCTAGTTCCTCATAAATGGAAAGGTATATCACCATTCTGTGAGATATGTGCAAATTTTATAGTAGACTCCAATGTACCTGTGACAAACCACCAGTTTGGGCTTGGTTTTTCCCCATTATCTTCTTATTCTACTTCTGACCTTTTAAAAAATACACAATATGAGGATTCATTTCTGAGTCAGGAGATTCAAAGACATTTGTGTGTCAAAGATTCTAAAGAAATCCTTTAGAATTTGGGGTGGAAGAGGAAGATAGTCTCCCATTCTTAGGGACTCGCAGCAGACTGTTTCTACATTTCCCCCTTAGTCATCCACTCCACTCCATCCTTTTTAGGAAAAGTCCCAAAAGGCCACCCTGCATGCCTAGAAACATAAATTTTTCAATTTTTAAAGATGCTTCTGTTTGTTCTTACTGATACTTGTGCTAAAGGAAGTTACTGAATCTTATTCTCAAAGAGTAATGGGTCATCGGCTGATTTTAGACTCTGCTGGATAATAAAAAAAGAAGAGCTCTTATTTCGTGTATTTTATTTCAACGACAATGATGGCAGGCAGCAATTAAGATGGCCTCAATGATCCCCAATTCCTCGAGTATGGGCAAGACTTAGTGACTTCCTTCCAACCATCAAATATGGCAAAAGTGATAATGAGGCTACAAAATGACTGCCTGCGGTCGTGCTTGCCCTCCTGTGTCTGCTCTGCTGAAAACCAGCTGCCATGTCTTGAGTTGTCTTCTGGAGAGGCCACGTGACAAGACACTGAGATGGGCTTTGGGCCCCTCAATGCAGCAGTCTTGGAGGAACTGAATCTGGTCAACCACCTCTTGAAAGCATTTGGAAGTGAATCTTTTCTTGGTGAAGCCTTGAGCTGACTGCTGTCCTTGAGGTTGAGGCATCTGGTAAAGCTGAGCCTGGATTCCTAAGCCACAAAAATGATGCAAAAATAAATACTTGTTGTCTGAGGTCTCTAAATTTTGGGGTAATTTGTTCCAAAATAAAAAATAACTACTATTACAATGTAATAGCATTACAGAAAGTTTGGACAGTACAGGGGAAAAATTATCTCATTCAACCAGGCGATTGCTTTATTTTGCAAATTTTGTTTCAGTCTGCATATACCTATTGTACACATATATTTATATCACTGGTAAATATAATGTGAATAAACTTTTTCATCTCATATTTCCATTTAACATTAAGGCATAAATATTTCCATGTTGCAACAAAAATCTTTGTACTTATAATTTTTAATGGCTACATAATATTCTCTCAAGTGGAAACATAATTTAGCTAACTTTTTTTTCATTTTCCTTGGGCATTTTGGTTACTTCCCATTAAATTTGCAAATTAAAATAACATAGCATACATCATCTTTGTGTATCTGGTGTTGTCTTCATTTTTTTGACTCATTAATTTAATTTTTCTTAAGCCATTGTCTTCCTTTACTACATTTCTCAATTTGCTGTAATAACCTCTGAGATAATCCTCAGTGGTCTCTGGATGGCAAAATTTCTGAGTCACTTCATGTCCAAAGCTATCTTTGTCTTGTTTTTCAATTCATTAAATATTCATTTAGATGGCTATTGATTTTTGGTTGAAAATTGCCATGCTCAAATATATGACAATATCAAACTTAAGAAAAATTTCATCTCCCCAATAAGAAAATAGTTTCAAAGTTTTTAGTCAACTTGAATATGCAATTTTATACATGAAAACAAAACAGGAAATGTATATTTATATTTAATTTTGACATTACTTTTACATTTAAAGTAAAATATTATAAAATCACCTTTTTAGTTTGAAATACTGTTTTCTTCTTGTTGAATTCTTTACAAATTTTATTGTGGCAATATATAAATAATATATAATGTATCATTTTAACAATTTTTAAGTGTATAGTAGTGACAAGTACATTTACACTGTTGTGCAATCATCACCACCACCATTTGTCTCCAGGATGGTATTGCCTTTCTTTTGAATTAAAAAATATTTTCTTAGTATGATTACTGGACACAGAGTTTGAATCATGTGCCTTTGATGAAATTCAACTATGTTGTAGTGTTTAGGAGCATGGGCTGTGGTGTTAGACACACTTGGATTTGAGTCATATTTACAACCTTGAGAAAGTAATTTGGCTTCTCTAAGTCATGAGACTTATGAGATAAGTCTCATGTTTCTCTTCTACCAAGTGGGGATAATAATGGCTCCTAATAAACACCTAATAGTAATTGGTTTGAAATGGTAAGTGTGAAATATTTAGTATGGGATCTGGCATAGAAACACTCATTACTTATTTAATAATATTAAAACATCCCCCCTCACACACACACAATAAAAAAACTGGATAAAGGGGGAAAAATATTAAAACATATGTGTTATGTCATGTTTCATCTTTAATAATTATCATCATTGTATCATAGTGACTTTTACAAGATGGAACTTTATTTCTCTTCATGTGCAAATCTAGAATTAGACAGTCTTTGAAGTCATCAGGATTTAGGCTTCTCCTGTCTTGCTGTTTTACTCCTTTGCATGTTCCACTCATGATCCAAAGTGGCTGCTAAAGCTCCAGCTGTCACACTTGCATTCCTGCCAACAGGAGAGAAGGTGATTATATACAATTATCTTGTTTATATCACATTAGATAAAAATTAGTCATATAGCCATACATAGCAGCTAGGGAAGCTGAAAAATGCCTTTATACCAAGGTGACCATTTACCCAGCTAAAAATCAGGAGTACTACTTCAAAGAGGGAAAGAATAGATGTTGGGGGCCTTCCCTTGTGGCGCAGGCGATTGAGCGCAGTGTTGTGAAGCTGTCTGCAGCCTCTGTAGAGCCGGTTGGATCCCAGTCTGCCAGGGAGGGTCCCACATGGTGCGGCAGACCTTTCCTGTCTTGCCTGCTGCTCCCCTCAGCAGTGTATTTCAGTCAATCTGACTTTTCTGTTCCCCACTCTGTCTCTGGTAAATCCTCTCATCCCTTGTATCTCTGGCCTGTACCCCGGTTCTTGTATAAATAAATAAAAATCTTAAAAAAAAAGAATAGATGTTGGGAAAAAATACATATAATGTAACTTGGGGCATTTTGGGGTAAAGCCATATATTAACATTTCATGTAGACAAGTCCCTAAGAATTACTGTCTCCTAACATCAAGTGACTCATTTAAAATATAAGTTAAATTATCTTCAGGAGCACTTTTACAATAGATCCACTAGAGCAACTCTTAAGGGCCTGGTATTAGATACATATCACAAGTTATTCCTCCTAATGTAGGTGTTGAGAATAAAGAGTGAGTGAACATTGGAAACAAAGACCTTAGAGAGTTGTGGATGAATGGGCTCCACGTAACAGCAGCCTGTCACAACTTGAGCAGATTCTGATCATTGTCAGTGGGGTTACTTTGAATCACAGACTTGGGACTCCAGGAGTTTTATTTTGGTCAGATTCTCTTAAACAGCATTTCTCAGGTTTTCAAATCAGAGAAACTGAAATTCCAACTCAAAAGGACAATGGCTTTTTTCAAAAGAGCATTTTCCCTTCCCAAATGAGTCAGTTTCGATCCCTTCTTGCCATTTCTTGCAATAGTAATATAATTTACCCTGTGGTACTCTAAGTTAACTTAATATGCTTAACTTGCTCTTAAGGAATGATTTATGTACCATGAACAATAATGTCTGTTGGTTAGTCTAGGAAAAAAGAAAACCAAAAGAACTCTCCCATCAACTGGATCACTCGCCATCCCATTTTGGCCTTACTCATTTCCCTCAGGACAACCTTTAGATCTAAATCCCTGAGGCCAGAGGCTTTTTCTTTCACTTGTTATACCAGTGCCTCACACAGAGATTCTCATAAGGTCAGGTCTCAATAACTATTTGTTGAAATAATCTGAAGACAGTTCATCAGAGATAATGACAGAAAGGGCATAATAAGAATTACTACAGGGTCTCCCTGGTGGCGCAGCAGTTGAGCTCTGGGTTGCGAAGCTGCCCGCAGCCTCTGTACAGCTGGTTCGATCCCCGGCCACTGGGCGAGGGTCCCACATGGTGCGCAGACCTCTCCTGCTGCCTGCTGCTCCCCTCAACAGTGTACTTCGTCAGTCTGCCTGTTCTACTCTCCGCTCTGGCTCTGGTGAATTCTCTCACCCTCCCGGACTTCCTGCTGTACCCAGTGCTTGTATAAATAAATAAATAAATCTTTAAAAAAAAAAAAAAAAGAATTACTACAGCTTTTGGTTAGTCTTGGGTCATTTTGAGTAGTTTTAAAGGAAAAGAAAATTCACAGCACTGGGAAGTCTTGAGTTTTTGTAAAGAAATAATGAAGGAAAAGTATTTATTTGACAACTGATTTTCAGTGGGAAAAATACATAGCTATAAACTGCAGCCAAGCCAAGCCAAAAAAAAAATCTAATCTATTAATATAAGAGCATAGGCATTTTACAATACCAGGTTTCATGACACGTGATGATTCCTTTTGCTACTATTTGCCAGTTCTGTCAATTGGCCAAAATAAAGATGTCCTTCCTCTGACCAGAACTCTCAGCAAGACTGAACTAATGACTTCAGAATGGAAGACAGATGCTTCTTGCAGGAGGATTCCCCAGCAGATAAAGAACACATAACCAGGACTGGTTAAAGAATGTGTGAGGCTCAGTGCAAAATGAAAATGTGGGGCCCCTTGTTCAAAAGTCAGGCAAAAATTTCAAGGTACTAAAATATATATCTTTTTCTCTTCTCCCACAGCCTCTCTTTTGAATTCAGTGTTTTTAAATTTGTGATTTAATGTTGCTCCAAGGAAAGAAATCTAAACATTTAAATTACTGGCATGATTTTTACCATTCATCTTTCTAGTATGAAATACCAGCCTTAAATGCAAACAGGAGAACATTTAATTTCTATGCAAAATCACTGAAATTACACAATTTGTGTTTTGTAATTTGAACATGCGTAGGTGTTTTGCTCTTACTAGAACATTGGAATTGCTGCAAAAAATCCTACCTCTACTGTTTCTTTTCTATTTCACTTCTTGGTACATGTACTTTCTGCAAACACTCTAGGGATGTCAATAGCTTCCATAAAATGCTCATCTTCTCTGGGTGGCCTCTAGTCCTGCTGCACTCCCATCTTGTGGCTACTGGAATTCCATGCTCATGCAGCTTGGGGAGGCTGTATGCAAAGGGGTACAAGGAGCCATGGGTGCACAAGAATCTGCAAGACAGCACTTTTTTTTTTTAAAGATTTTATTTATTTATTTATTTATACAAGCACTGGGTACAGTCAGAAGCGCGGGAGGGTGAGAGAATTCGCCAGAGCCAGAGCTGGGAGCAGAGCAGGCAGAAGGACGGAAGTACACTGCTGAGGGGAGCAGCGGGCGGCAGGAGAGGTCTGCGCGCCATGCGGGACCCTCCTCCGGTAGCCAGGGAGCAGCCAGGGATCGAACCGGCGCCTCAGAGGCTGCGGGCAGCTTCGCAACCCAGCGCTCAACAGCTGCGCCACCGGGGAGGCCCAGCACTTCTTTTTTTTTTTTTTTTTAAAGAAAAAGCGAAGTTGGACTTCATTTACCAAACACAACTACAAAGATGATCTTATGAATTTCAAGACAGTGATAGCAGAGCATTAGGTCAAACCTGGGCCACGTAGGTGACACACCCTTGAAGCTAGTGCTGCATATAACTAAAGTAAAAAATGGCTCTTTCTTTATTAGTAATTTGAAAAATCAGTAATCTTTGGAAGAGCACAAACAAAATGAGCACACACCAGTAGGGTCAATATCACAAAAATAACATGATAATGAGGGTAATGGATAACTAAAGCCTGAAAGCCTGAATTGAAATATTGCAAAATAATTAATAAAAGATGAATTTGTAGTCTATGTTCAATGGAGAGTCATCTTAAATGCAATAATTATATAGTTATGTGGAAAATTAGCAGGTTAAATGTTTTTATGGAGTAAAATACTTTTATTACTGCAAATCTTAACACTTAAAGAAAGTTTAGACATTATAGAAAGGTAATATTAAAAAGCTACACTCGCAATTTTAATATATTTTGAAAATGTGTTCATATCTCTAAAAAAATCATTTTTACTTCTAATTTGGGCTGATGACATAAGAACAAGATGTCAATCTTGTTCTTTTCATTCACTAAAAGTTTGTATTAGTTGGTTGATGAAAGACAGCATCATAATAGCCTCAAAGGGAAAAATATACATGAACATTTTCAATTTGAAGGATTTAAAGAAACAATGATAAATAAGTCATTAATTTGTTCTCACTTAAATGCATGTTCTTTATATTACTGTGCAATGTTCATTTATATTTTCAAATGATCGATAAAAATAAAATGTAAATAACTGTTAGAATGACATGGAAAATCACATGACATGAGGGTTATGATTAAGTTGATTAAATATATAGCTTTGTGAATATAAAGTGCTGCTGCAAAATAAAGATGAATTATATATTCATTAATAATTGTTTACAATAAAATTAACCATGTCAGATCACTTTTGTGTTTAATCAAATATTGCTTAAAAAATAACTTTTCTAAACACACACACACATTAGGCATTGAATATTTACGGAAGGATACTCAAGTATACGTTTGTTAATTCCACACTTCTGGAGTCAGATTGGGTTTTGAAGGGAAGTACTTTTCCATTCACTTTTTTCCCATCTTCTGTACTCTTTGAAAAATATTTTTTTGGGTCAAGAATGTGACTTTATTTCAATAATTTAAAAATTGGCTAACTAAAAAGGAGAGTCATTCAGTAACTATATACACTGAGACACCTAGTAAGGCCTGCAGGCATACCTTATGCTTATGCATCTCTACCAGACTCTCATTTCATTCTTAAGTTGGCTGGAGCCACTCTCCAGCCCAGGGGGATCTTTGCATTAATAATGCATTTGGGATCTCCAGAGGAATAAGTGTCTGAAAAGGGAAAAGGGTTTTTTGCAGTAGTAAGGTTAATTGTCACAAGAATGAGCAGAAGCCATGCACCTTTTCCTATCACATGTTGTATGTAGATGGTATTCTTTCATACCTTTAAAACTTTTAAAAAAAATAGATAAATTCAAGCATACACAAAGGCAAAGAGAATAGTACAATGAACCCACACATATCCACATATCCATCAACTAGCTTCAGCAGTGACCAATTAATGTAGATTCCTTTTTTTAAAAAAAGATTTATTTATTTATGCATACAAGTACTGGGGTACAGGCCAGAGGTGCAGGGGTGGGGGCCAGGTGAGAGGAGTCACCAGAGACAGAGTGGGGGAACAGAACAGGCAGACTGACTGAAATACACTGCCTAGGGGAGCAGAGGGTGAGACAGGAGAGGTCTGCTGTGCCATGTGGGTAGCTCCCTGGCCGGCCTGGGATTGAACTCATGCTGCAGAGGGTGAGGATAGCTTCACAGTGCTGTGCTTAACCCCTTGCGCCACCAGGAAGGCCCATAAGTGTGGTTTTTTTTACAGTTGACTTGTGTAGAAACTAGACACTGTTGTGTAGTCTATAGATTACTTCTCCCTCTTTCTTCACCCTCTATTTGTTGAAGAAATTAAGTAATTTGTCCCATAGAGTTTCCCATAATCTGGATTTTGCTGATTGCATGCCCCTGTAATTGTTTAACATGTTTCCTGTCCCCTGTATTTCTTGTAAATCAGTAGTCAGAGCAGTTTCTATTGCTTGGGAAGACTCCTTAAGTGGTGGTGCGCCACTGACAATAGCCGAGTTGTAGAAACAAGTTAAGTGCCCAAGAACAGATAATGGATTAAGAAGATATATATACAATAGAATACTACTCAGTTTAAAAAAGATGCAGCCTTGCCATTATGTGCACTTCAGAACGCACATAATACCTATTAATTGTCTCTTTGTGATGTCAGCATTGATTCTTGGTTTAGGAGTTTTTAGCACAGTGTATTGCATTAACCTCCTCACTGTCTTCCCATTTTGCCTTGCTCCCATTGTAACAGGGTGGTCCCCAGGAAAGGGGGAGTTTCCAGGTTTCCTGCCCCACCCAAGGAAGGGTGTTGCTGAGCAGGGAGAGAAGAAGCTGCAGAGGAGACTGAGGAAGGAAGGAAGCAAGATGGAGCCAGAAGGAGACCTGGAGGAGGCACATGGAGAGAGACACGTGAAAAACTGCGCTTGCTGTTTGGTCGTGGACTGGGTGACACAGATGTGGGTGAGAGACCCGTGGGGAGGTGACAATGGCGGTTTTTGTCTTGATTTTGATTTTGCTCTTTTCCTTCCAGACTTGTCTGGTGGTTTCTGATCCTTTTCTGTGGGTCCCCACTGCAAGATGCTTTAGACTTGTGGCAGGCTTTGGAGCCTTGATCTGGGCCAATCCCATTTGGATGGACTTTTACCCACAAGCGGACGGGTAACCTTGGGTGCTCTATTTAGAAGCTATATTCTTTGCCTTTCCTGTATTGTTTCTAATTGAATTAAAGTTGCTTCCCATTAAAGTCTCATATGTTTTGTGTTGATGTGGCAGATGGCAGAACCCATTTAGAGCAGGCAGGTTTGTGGGGTCTGGGGTGCCCCTCTCCCTGCCCTGTACCACCATCAGGGGTATTTGCTAAAGAGGGACTGAGCTGTGGCCTAGCTGAGTGACTGCTGATCTTGGCTGAACTTGGCTGGCTGATTTTTTCTTCTTGTTGTTCAGCTAGGACCAACTAGTTGGCTGACTTAGGATGGTCTTCAGTGGGCCTGCTTATCCACTCCTTGTGTCTCATCCTACAATAGAATAGCCCAGGCATGTTCTCATGGCAAGTACAGATTGCCAAGAGCCTTCCATATTTTAAATCATCTGACTTACCACAAAGATCATTCTTTCCTAGCAAAGCAAATTTTTCATTAAACTTCCAATTAGTTTCAGTACGAGCATTCAATACAGATACAATATATGATAGAGCTGACCTTTCTGAAATTTTGGCAGTTCATTTTGTTTCTTATGTAACAGGATGAGGTTTATTATTAACGTTTTCTAGTCCTTGTACTTACACAGTTTTATAGACTTTCTGACATGATTAGGTCTTTATCATTTTATCCTTAAGCTTGTCAGTTCAATCCACACCAGAATTCTTTATTTCCTTTAATTTGTCTCATTGACTCTTTTACTTCCTGTGCAATTCTTCTCTTTCTTTTGACAACCCAAGCAGATTCACAGACAGCCCTGCTTTCGCTAGGGAGACCTATCTATTCAAGTTAGCCATGAGAGCTTCTAAGAACCTGTTGCAGATAGTTTATAAGTTTGAAATACTTACTTAGCAAGTGTGGCCCTTAGGACATGAGGGTAGGTGTTGGCACAATTGAAAAATAGAAGGATGGCAAACTAAGGCATAGGTAGATGGGAGACTCACTCTGGAATAATGTTTATATGAGGTAAGGAATATCCCCATTCCCACACCCATCCCCAGTGTTAGAGTAATCTCTGCGAAATCATTGATTTACAGTATCTTGGATCTCTCGAAGTATACAAACTTGTATTTTCCCCTTGACTTGACCAACTGTAATGTCATATAAATAATTTACTGTCTTATCTGCTATAAACTTTTAAAAATACTAATTCATAATACTGACAGAATTTTGTGCCATACTTCAGGATGTATTTAATTTATAGGTAAACAAAGAAACAAACAATCTAACCCTCAGGAAGATAGCTTTCCTCTACCTGGTGGTAAGGAGAGAATTAGGGTAGAGCATGGGACCATAAATCTATGCTCAAAGTCAGCTCCTTATCTCATATTCAAAGCTTGATTGAAGGATGTTAATCCTTAAAAAAAATTTTGCTAGAAATTATAAATTGAAACCTTGGATGGATTTTGCTAAACAACCCAATGATCTGTGAACATCAAAGCAGTAGAAAATAAAAACAAATATTGTTTTCAGAACTTAGCTAACCTCATGTGAGTTCAAAAGGGACAAGCTTAACAAGAATTATAATGTATAATTGTACATTATAAATATCCCTACTATCTTAGAACTACAAAAAGCCTTCTTGAATATCATTATCACTAATTAGCTTATAATATTATCAATTTAACACTGATTATCAGTAAAACACTATAATACTTCCATGGAATGGAGATGAATATAAAATTTGCCCTTCTAACTCTTTAAAGACACAGTAAGCTTGATTGAGTCACACACTACTTGGGAATATTTTGAAAGTTATGCATTTCTTCTTAGAAAACATACATTTGAGCAGTCACTCAAAATTTTACATTCAGTTTCTGGGTTGTGGAGGTTTTCCAGAAACCTTTTCATAGATCCTCTTGGGGTGAGTCATGCACTTCAATTGCCCATCTTCTATGTGGGAAGAAACTAAGTAGGAGTTATATGCCTTAATTTCCCATTTGATCTTGATGAAATCCACTCAGTACCTTCAGGACTCATTTTCCCCATCTGTAAAAAAAGAAGCATGGACTAGAGAACCTCCTAGATATACCCTCCCTGTCCTTCAGGGCAGAGAAGATAAAATGAATAATTATGGAAAATACTCAAGGCAATATTTTTTCCAACATTTATTATGAAAAATCTCAAAGAGAGGAATGGAAAGAATTTGAAAGTGACCACCCATATTTCCATCACTTAAATTCTACCTTTCAGTTTTATCAGCTTTTTATCCTTTTAGTCATGCCTCTATTTGACTATTAATTCATCTATAAAAAAAGGCATTTCAAAATAATTTACATATATTCCTACTTTCTCCCTAAGTTCTCAGTACACATACTATTAAATGGAGTTTAGTATTTGTTTACATTTTCTTTTGGTGCACGACTTACAAAGGAATATACAAGTTTTAAACTCACATTTGCTGATTTTTGACAAACTGCACAGTCATTCTGGGATTCCATCCCTTGCTGTTCCCAGCTTTCATGCTCCTTCTGTCTTTACTGTACTCACCTGGAGAAACTAAACCGGGCTTAAATACAACTCTCCATCCAATAAAAATTTATTTGTGCTGTTGAATAAGAGAAGACATAAACAGCTAGGATTCCTCTGTGTGACTTAAATCATGATTACTAACATCAAGTTCTGTGAGGTAGGCCCTAAAGCTTCCAGCTCTACTTGCTTAGTTCAGTCTCTCTCCCACATTTTAAACTATCTGTGGTACAGAGCCAGTTTCTTATTTTAAATCCATTCTTGAGATAATACTTTAAGAAAAAAAGAACAAATGAGTTATAAGATCAATAAAATAAAACAAAGACATGTAAATTGCGAGTCCCAAATTTTTATTATTAAATTTATCAGTCATAAAATTGCTGTTGAATCACTACAAAAATTTTAAAATGCTTACTCTCAATTTCTGTACCTTTCACAGACAACGAATAATTTACAAAAGAGGACTGGTTTCTAGGATACTCTTTGAAAGTAGCACTGCTCTAAACCACTAGACTATTTTGTAGGTTCTCTCTCCTCAAACCTCCATAACTTTGCTCCTCCCTCCTAGAGGATGACTTTGCCTTGCCACAACATGGGAAGAAATCAGAGAACAATTTTTTTTTAAATTTTTATGTAGAAGAACTGGGGTACAGGCCAGGGGGCACGGGGGACGGGGTGAGCAGTGAGAGGATTCACCAGAGACAGAGTGGGGAACAGAACAGACAGACTGACTGATTTACACTGCTGAGGGGAGTAGCGGGCAAGACAGGAGAGGTCTGCTTGCCTTGTGGGTCAGCTCCCTGGCTGGGGATGGAACGCATGCCATAGTGGTGATAGTACTGAAACTTAACCTCTCGGCCACCAAAGAGGCCCCTGTATTTTCTGTGTGCTTCCTACACAACACTGAAATAGGTGAGATATAAACTCTGCTTTAAAAAAATCCCAAAGGGCCTCCCCGGTGGCGCAGCGGTTGAGCGCTGGGTTGTGAAGCTGCCCGCAGCCTTTGCAGCACCGGTTCGATCCCCGGCTGCTCCCCGGCCACCGAAGGAGGGTCCCACATGGCGCGCAGACCTCTCCTGCCGCCCGCTGCTCCCCTCAGCAGTGTACTTCGGTCCTTCTGCCTGCTCTGTTCCCCGCTCTGGCTCTGGTGAATTCTCTCACCCTCCCGCGCTTCTGACTGACCCAGTGCTTGCATAAATAAATAAATAAATCCTAAAAATAAATAAATAAATAAAAGTTACTCTATATTAAAAAAAAAATCCCAAAGTTCACATTTTAAGTATGTAATGGAGGAGTAGGCCACAAACACTAGCAACAAGATGGCTGAGACAGCTCCATTTATTTTATTTCATTTTTTGAAAATTTTACTGATTTGCCAAAAGTTTACATAACTATATAATTTCAGGAGTGCAATTTCACCCCTCCGTATGTGCACATGCTTCACTCACCCACCACCAAAGCTCCAGTGCCGATACCTTATCACCTTCTCTCCTCTATCCCCTCCTCGCCCCCCCCACCTCTGTCTGGTAATCACTTTATTCTTTCACAGTCTAAGAGTTACTTTTGTCATCTTTTAAGATAGTACTTTTTAAACAAAGCTAGACTGTTCAAGTTGAAAGACCAGTGATTTAAACAGGAGCAAGCACCATGAGAAATGACTCAGGCTTTGAGGGGGAGGACGGTGTCAGGAGGAACATTCTGGAAGCACTCATCACCCTACCTTGGACCCCTCAGCCATCTCCACACACACAGGCAGTAACTGCTATCATGGGGCATCACCCTCTGCTAATGTACAGTCAAAATATGACATGCTCAAAGAAAAAAATTAAATATTTATATCTGTACTTTAGAAATATGAGTGTTTCATAAATACAAGGCATTAAAATGATTTATATTCTACAAGGCAGGCAGGGAACAGGAACACTTGACCAGACAGGTACCATAAAGCTCATCGATGCCAAAACAGTGCCAAAAAGGAATTAGGTACAGACCACTCAGGGAAGATTTTATAAGGCTAGCTTGAATTTTTCTTTTCTTTTTTTACCACCAAAGCATGTTTTGGAAAATCTATGTATGTATCCTATTGTATAGAGAACTTCAAAAGACTAAAGTGGACCACTGCAGAAACCTCAGAATACTGTCTTGAGAATACTTCAAATAGTTCCAAAACACATCAGTATAAAACATCTGCACTATAAATTAAAGATGCCAATTGGGTTGCCAGTAAAGGCAAAGTTTAATATTCCCAGATGTTATTATACAGTATCTATGATATGTGGGCTGAGTAGGGTATGCACATTTGTGCACCATGGTATTTTTTTCAAGATGTAAATCTAGTCCCTGGAGATATAACAATAGCAAGACCGAATAAATTGTCTGAAAAGTAAAATTCACATTTCTTTTTTGTTAGTTTAAAAGATAGGAGAGGGAAAGAGCAAGAAGCTAATTATCCTATTGTATTTTTTCTTATTGAGATAGTTGTCTCAAATTGTTGGTAAGCATAGAGCTGAGATGAGTAGTTTTAAATTTTGGCATTGATTTTTTACCATTGCTATAGTTTTCAGAGGAAGCAGCAGAAGTAAACTGCTCAATTACTTAATACACTCTCTTTTTGAGTGTCATAATGTCATAGCCTACTTTTAAAACATCTTATTTAAAAACATTTTTTTTTGCGTGGAAGAACAGGGGTGCAGGCCGTAAGTGGGGTGGGGAATGACAGGATTCACCAGAGACAGAGTGAGGAGTAGAACATGTGGATTTACTGAAATGTACTGCTGAGGGGAGCAGCAGGCGAGACAGGAGAGGTCTGCTATCTGTATGTGGGTTAGTTCCCTGGCTGGGGATGAAACTCAGGCTATAGAGGTGATAGTGCTGAGACTTAACCCCTAGGCCAACAGGGAGGCCCAGCATCCTATATTTTAAGATGATTGGATTCTATCTAGGGTGTTCAGAACAAAAAGAAATGTGACAATTTCACGGCATCAAGAAACCATACCTACATTGTAGGGTTATTTTGGAAGAGTTAGTAATTCATAGTATCCTTTTCCTTGTTAGATTTGGTAATAAGGATAGAATAGTGGGAGCTGTTTCATTCTGGAAACTTTCTTCACTTTACTCCATCTGCAGTAGAGTTTAATGATGATAGTCATAAAAAACATTTTTTAGTGCAAAGTTATTTTGCTTAACCCAAGGACAGTTTTTATTCAGTCACTATCTAGTTCAATTATTCAAAAGATTTTAAGCTCAAAATATCATTATTAAAGCAGAAAGGGGAGGTTATCAAGTATGTATATCCTTGATGTAGGTAATACAGCTAAGGTATCAATCTCCAAATACTTTGGCAGCAGGCAAAAACCTTCAAGGTAGGGGTCAGTAAACTATGTGTCTACATCTATTATTAACCAGTTACGTGACCTTGGAAAAATAATTTAGTCTTTTTTGGGTATGCTTCTTCATTTTCAAAATAAAGAATTGGGGTGAGATCAGTTATTTGACCTGGTTCACAACCAGAGGACCTCATTTCTGCGGTTGTCTGGTGACTCCTCATTAGGACTGCCCAAGTAGGGGATTATACAATTTGGGGGCAAATTCACAATGTCTGGGATCACTGACATCCCAAAATTTCCTTCCAATTCTACCTAACAACTAATGATCCCATGACTTATTTGGTACCTATCCTTTAATCCTCATCAACAACATTGATTTATGGGGTACCTTTTACTTTGCCATATTGCCCTAGGAAAGAGAGATTCTAAAATCTTTAAAACATTCCTTTTCAATCTGCCTGGGAAGATAGGTTAAAGAGTTCAAATTAAGGAAAAAAGATAATGTGCACTGGCTGGGAATGATAGCCCAGAAGCAGTGTTTAGGAAGGTCTTTCCAGATGGGACTTGAGAGAGGCTACCAAAATTGGAGAGGGTGGGCCTGTGGAAGGGTATCGTCAGGTGAGTAAATGGAGTCATCAGTAAGCTGGACCCAGAAACATTTCATTCCTGTCCTGGAATAATGGGTAGATCAGTTTGATTGGAAAGAGTTGCATTATTATTTAATGAGTCTTTAATTCCAAATTGTGTATAGCAGTTTAACTGTTATTTTAGCGAATGTGGTAGCTATTATTGCTATATTTAGCCAGCCTGTGGTACATCAGAGTGTCCAACTGCTTACAATTACTTTTATTAACCCTAGGGAAATTATTGATGTGTCTTAGAATCTAACATTGACACAGTGGAACAATCAACAAATATTTATTGAATCCATATAGTGTGCCTATCTTCCTGGGGTGTAAAGCTGGACTGGAAAGGGTCTTGCCCTAAGGGAGCAGACTTTGTTGCTGTCATAAAATGCCCTCAACAAAGAAACTACATGAACTACAAACCATAAGCCAACTTAGTACTTTAAAAAAATAACACTTCAGTAAACTATACTTACAAAAATTATCTTATTCAGATCTTTGATGAAAATGATTAACTTGGTATACTGAGGATGTCATTTTGGATATCCAGTACCTCTTTTCACCATAAGCTCTAAAATAATATTTCCATTTATGGATCTCTACCTACTTTCCCAGAAGCATGTCAAATATTAAGTCCTAACATAATACAAAATCTCCCAAATATACCATCTCTACTCCAAACAAAATATAAGAAAAACAGGAATCACCTGCGTTGCCACTACCATCACAAAAATCAGCCACCAAGATATTCCAAACTAAACCCAACGCAACCCATCCTTTCTCTGGCAATTTTTGGTATTACTTCTTGGTGAATGGCATTACTCTAACCATTTTGGTGAATGACATTACTTCTCTCATCTAACCAGTGATCAGAAACTTTGGGCCCTGGGAGAAGGGACAATGAGATAGGGGAGCATGGCAAACAAGAAGTTGGTAGGAATAAAGGATAGGAGGCCAAGGGTTATTTCTGTTTTGTTTAATGTATTTCTGTGGGACCGGAGGAAGTAAGCACTTAGTAATTACACAATAAATATTTGTTAACTTAGAAAGACATTTTCCCCATACACAAAAATTATTGCTTTCTCAAAATGGGGGTGGAGATATAGTAATATTCTTCCTTTTGCTTTTTTCTGGACAGCATAAAGTTTGACCCACAAAGGAAGTGCTTCTCTTAACAAATGTCTTAACAGAAATAATGACGGTAGAAGCCAGATAATAGAGAGAGATGGCTTTATTATAATTCTGCTCATTGAAATTTAGCATTCATTTAAATAGAAGTCATGTGTACAAAAAGATCTTGCATGATATTTTGTAGTAAATAAAAGATGACGATTGCTTTATTACCAATATTAATGAAAATTCTTCATTTTTTATGTGCTAGTGGCATTACAGTCGAGACATAAGTGGATATATAAATATAGTCTTTTATATTGGTCCCTCCATCATGGAACTCCACCCAATTTTAGGTCCTAAATTTATTTGGTCAAGTTCTGAGCAAGTTCTAACCTAGCCTGGCAGCATATTGCAAATCTCTTTCCTATCAGTATGTAGGGTCTGGAATTAATCTTGTTAATCTAAGACTGGTATCTGGGCACTCTAGTTCAAACCCTGAGCTGTGTCTTCTTTGCTTCCTATCTTCTTCATGCCTGCCTTCCTTCCCTTTGGTATTTGCCATGGAAGCCCACTTTACCTCTTTGGATCTGTCTTCTTTCTAAGCCTTTGTGACTTCCCTTATACTGGTTTTCCTCCTACCTCCTCTCTCTTTCCTAATGTGAATGTTCTCCAAGACCAATCATTTTGCTGGGTTTTTTTTGTTTGTTTGTTTGCATTTAAATATCTTTCTTCCTGGGGCCTCCCTGGTGGCACAAGAGGTTAAGAAGCAGCACTGTGAAGCTATCCATAGCCACTGCAGCACGAGTTCGATCCCCTGGCCAGACAGGGAGCAACCCACATGGCACAGCAGATCTCTCCTGACTCATCTGTACTTCTGTCAATCTGCCTGTTCTGTTCCCCACTGTCTTTGTTGAATCCTCTCACCCTCCCCCACCTCTGGCCTGTACCCCAGTTCTTGTATGCATAAATAAATAAATCTTTAAAAATAAAAATAAATAAATATCTTTCTTCCTTTGGGATCACATTCTCTCTCCTAGTTTCAAAGATCACCCATATACTGACTTTAAAAAGGTCAATCCCTACTATCTCTTCTAGCTCTGGTTTTGCATCTCAAAATGTCTCCAGAATATTTTCATTTTTATATTGATGTGACACTTATCTTTTCTCAGTGTGCACCCCTTTCCATATAAGTATACAAACAATACCCAGTTATAGTCTTTTTTTTTTTATAGAGACATGTTATTTATTTATTTATTTGTTTGTTTGTTTGTTTGTTTGTTTCTTTGTTTCTTTATACATGCACTGGGTACAGTCAGAAGCGCGGGAGGGTGAGAGAATTCACCAGAGCCAGAGCGGGGAGCAGAGCAGGCAGAAGGACCGAAGTACACTGCTGAGAGGAGCAGCGGGCGGGAGGAGAGGTCTGCGCGCCATGCGGGACCCTCCCCCGGTGGCCGGGGATCAGGCAGGGATTGAACAGGCACCGCAGAGGCCAAGGGCAGCTTCGCAATCCAGCACTCAACAGCTGCGCCACTGGGGAGTCCCCAGTTATAGTCTTTAAAGGTAGTAAAAACCCCAGTTTAGTAGCAATAAAGAAGACTAAACATTGAGGAAAAAACAAAACAAGAAATTTGCAAAACCTGGATGTGAAAATTTTAAAACATTCTTGAAAGCCAAAAAAGTAGACTTGAGCAAATGGAAAGACAACCCTTATTCTTGGATAGGGACATCTCCTGTTCTTGGATAGGAGTCAACATTATAAATATGTCAGATCTCCCTGAATCATCTTATAGATTTAATGCAATTCCCATAAAAATACCAACGAGCAATTTTTCTAATGGAGTTATCTATATAAGTTGATACTTAAGTTTATGTGGAAAAGTAAACATGCAAGAATATCCAGGATAACATTTGACAAGTATGAGAAAAGAAAGACACTGAAGAAGATAAACTACCTTGTGCAAAAAGAAGATGTTAAGAAAATAAACATCTACCTGCTCTTTTGTGTAAAAGAAATGCAGAAAGGATAAACCAGAAATAATGAGAGTGATTACCTGTAGGGAGTGGATGGGAATGAGGTAGAAAGAATGTCCAGCAGGAATGCATGCGGGGGAGCTACACTTCTCTGAGTTTGTCTTTTTATATTGCTTTCACTCTTGTAACCATGCTAATGCTTTACATGCTCCCCTCCCACATAAATACTTAAAATCAGCCACGACTTGGGGGAAACTATATGGAATATGAGGAGTAATAAATGAATCTAAGTTTATTAAATAAATACCATAATCACACTGAAGTGGGTGGGGAAGAAAATAACTAATGTTGAAAAATTAGTTTGACTATAAATGGTAATACCAAAGCAAAAAATCCTGGACAGAAATAATGTTGTTTCTCTTGGGAATATGGGTTTGCAATTCTGAAACTACTTACCGTTTATCTATGATTGAACAAATAAGAAAGTACATTTTGGGTAATGAGAGCCAGGTCTTTCACTGTCAGAAAAAGAAGCTACAAATAGAGAAAGGGGAAGGTTACAATGAAGTTTGTGGTTCAAATTTGAACATAATGGCACAAATTCATGATATATATATATAGTATTCAATCTGGAGGTGAGAACATCGAGGTAATTGTCATTCTCCTCTGGGACTAATATATGGAAGTTGGGCTTGCTAAGGTAGGAAGTTGTCAAGATTGTGCTGCTGGAAGTTATTTTTCCTGCCACTTGGGAGAGGGTGAGTCTTGAAGAGAATGAAGTCGAATAGAGATGGGAGGTGGAGAATGGCAGTGCTGAAGAAGTGAGGTCTGGTTCTTAAATTTAGTTTTTCTGGTCTCTGAGTTACACTGGTACCTTTTCTCTTCCTATGAGCCAATACACTTAAACTTGCTTAAGTTAGGTTTAACTGTTTTTATGACTTGCAACAAAAAAGTCCTAACCAATACAGTTCTTGTAACTGTAGATAAGACATTTATCACCCACAAGTAAATTACACCCTAAGTAGTTAAAAGACTCAGCTCACGGTAATACTGTAGCGCTCTGAAAGTAAGGCAGCATACAGACCCCAAGATGTCAGACTATTTTGGAAATATAACATTTTGATATCTTTTAGTTTTCTTTGGAAAATGAATTAATATTTGATGACCCTAGGACAACTACAATCACTCATGTAGATACTTTCCAAAGTGTGGTCAAATATGTTTATCGCTCATGTGGGAGTGTGCAAGTTAAAAGTTCAAGGGGATTGGATTAGAAAGTGTGAAAAAAGTAAGAACTTAGTTGTCTTGATCATCCTGAACAAAATGGAGGACAGAGGAGTTGAGAGATATAAGAACTAATAGCTACCACATTTCTGTATTCTTAAAGAAATGCTTTTGCAAACCCCATATATTACATCACTCATAGCTGTTTCTAAAGAAGTAAAAACTGTGAACAGAAAAGTTCTGTGGCATAACTTGGTTATCTCAGTTTTTTAAAACTGTATCAATAGTATTTGAGTTGACTGAATTAATCACAATTAATTCTGTTGATTGGCAAGGGTTAGGGATGTGGCTGGGACCAACTTGATAAAAGGCCTGCATTTATTATATCATTGTCACATAAATAGTATTATTTTGAAGGAATCCAGTCCCAAATTTTCTCTCACAGGCACTTTATTAAAAGAAAACATTTACATTTAAAGTATTAACTTTCTGTCAGAGAAAAATGAAATGCAGATAAAATGCCTTAGTATTTTAATCTTAATAAAGTCTATATCCATCATGATAGCTGCATATTTTCTATTTAATATAGTAATACAAAATACAGATTAGTGAAAATAAAATATTCTTATGACAGAACATTTTTGCAAGAAAAGTGCTTTTATTAGGACAAACAATAAGGCTGTTAATGGCATTCATTAATATTTTATTTTAAGTAATTGCGTGATTATCCTTTTAGTAACATATGGATCCCCTAGCACTTTTGTTTTATAACCTCATTCTTAAAAATTCCAGTGGCTTGTTTTCTTGTATTTTCCTTAATTGTGGTGATCTTAAACAGATCTTCAGTTTTAAAACTGCCAGTTGTTCTAATACAGATGCATAAATATATTTTCTCCAGTTGGCAATTTATTATAAAGACAGCTTGTTTGTGGGCACCGTCAGGACATCTGCATTTTATTGGATTTAATTTTTGGTAATAAAGACCTCCCACATTATAGATTCTTTCCAGCCTAAATTAGCCTGTGTGGGAAGCAAAGGAACTGTCAGTCAGGGAGCAAAAGTGAATCCATATGGTGCTGATGATTCTGTTACCCTGACTACAATGAAGAAAGGGTTGAGGAGAGCAGTGCCCCCAACAGATCCTGGTTTTTTCTAAAAAACTTGCTAGTACTGGGTGGATGTCAGTTCCAGTCCAAGCCCTTTGAGGCAGCCCTGTTCATCTATGTACCATGCATCAAACCACAGATACTGAACTAAAATTTCCAGGGCACATTCTCCTTTGCCTCTATTCTTGCCCTGTTTCTCTTGCATGTATGTGCAGTCCTTGACTCTGGCCACTCTCCTTTTTGGCCTTTGGACATGTTTGATTTTGTTTTCCTGTCCAATCCTCAGTAATCTCTAAGGATTATTCTTAGGTTCTCACACAGGTTCTGCGATATGGAAATATCTTTAAAAATCCAACATGTGTCGAAAAAGTAGTCAAAACATTTTATCTTCAGCTTTTTAAGTGGCAAACCAAAGTTGTAACTGAACTCTAATAGATGACTGATTTTCTTCACTTTGACAAAATACATATACTTCTCTGTGCAGAAAAGATAGGAATTGAGGGCCTCCCTGGTGGCGTAAGGGGTTAAGACACAACCTATGAAGCTATCGCTGCCTCTGCAGCACGTGCTGGATCCTGGTGGGCCAGGGAGGAGACCCACCTTGCGCAGCAGACCTCTCCTGACTTCCCCGCTGCTCCTCTCAGCAGTGTATTGCAGTCAGTCTGCCTGTTGTGTTCCCCACTCTGTCTCTGGTGGATCCTCTCACCCCCCACATCTCTGGCCTGTTCCCCAGTTCTTGTATGCATAAATAAATAAATATTTTTTTTTTTAAAAAAAAGATAGGAACTGAAAGCTTTTCTTTTGGTTGATACCAAAACACCAGAACAGTTCATTTTTCTTGGTCAGTATCACCCATGGGATGAGGAGGTGGAAACTGGCCACAGTATATATTTTTTACTATCAGTGTTAACTCCCTTAGCAAGAACAAGAAAAAGCCAATCCTCCATGAATTTGTGCAATCCCATAGCCTCTAGTCACCTCTGAGTCTTAGCTAGTGAGAAGATGCTACTTCCTAAAACACTGCTATGTTTATGTTGACATAAATTTTGGGGTAAATTTAAACTTAAAGAAGTTTCCTATGTTCTGAGGCTGATGCAAATTCTGAAGGGACTTACCTTAAAAATATTTACGATCTGGCAGAGTGGGTAGAATTAGTCTCCCCCAGGCCCAAGGTATGTTCAAGTTCCTAACAACTATGAATGTGACTTTATTTAGAAATATGTCTTTGAAGATGAAACCAAGTCGAGTTAAAAATGAACTAGGGTGGGCCTCCCCAGTGGCGCAGCGGTTGAGCGCTGGGTTGCGAAGCTGCCCGCAGCCTCTGCAGCGCCGGTTCGGTCCCTGGCTGCTCCCCGGCCACCGGAGGAGGGTCCCACATGGCGGGCAGACCTCTCCTGCAGCCCGCTGCTCCCCTCAGCAGTGTACTTCGGGCCCTCTGCCTGCTCTGCTCCCCGCTCTGGCTCTGGTGAATTCTCTCACCCTCCTGTGCTTCTGACTGTACCCAGTGCTTGTATAAATAAATAAATAAATCTTAAAAAAAAAAAATGAACTAGGGTGGACCCCAATCCAATAGCTGGTGGCCATACAAGAAGAAATTTGGACAAATACATGCATATGGACAATGCCACGAGTGATGGAGGCAGAGATTTGAGTGATGCATCCACAAGGCAAGGAAGGCTAAAGATTGTTGGCAAGCTCCAGAAGCTACAAAGAGTCAGAGAGTTTGTTCCTACAGCATACCCCTGTCCACCTTCACTTTGGACTGTTAGCCTCTAGAACTATGAGATAGTAAGTTTCTGTTGTTGTAAGGCACGTAGTTTGTACTAAACTGTTATGAAACTAACACTAGTCAAGGAAGCAGACATATGAACAATAAACTTAGGCTTAGAAAGAGATGGAAGCACACAGAAAGGAGACATAGCTTCCTAACTGTCATGGGCAGTAGTTCTTAGAACACCAGGTTTCCTTTTTAAAAACTTAGTAAGCTATCATTTTGATTTACTGTGTGATTGAAAAAGAGTCACCATCTCTCTGAGCCTGTTTCTCATTACCAGATGATCTCTGAAGTCTGTATCACTGCTACTTCTTTGTGCCTCTGTAACATAGTCTGGTTTTTCTTTAATTGTGTATATAGGTACACAATATACACAACTGTGTATATAGGTACACAATTTTCTTTAATTGTGTATATGTAATTTAAGAAATTATTAGGGTAAGTGATTAAAAAGTCACTTATAGGATTTAGTGTCTCCTTTTCCTGCTCCTCTCATGCCCCAAAGGGGAGAAGTATGTGAAACTCAAGTATCTTACGCCCCGAGGTAAGCTTCAGTGCGGGTCTACAGAGTCAAACGGTAAACCATCCCTGCTTCAGCGACGCTCACGCCTCCTCCCGGGGTAAGCTTGTCTGAATAAAGTAAACACTAAACACTGAGTTCCAATCAACCTACCAGGGTAGTAGTGGGACAGAGGAAATGAACCCAAGTTTGAATGTGGGCCTGAGTGACTCCCGAAGCGGGCAGATGAAACTCTTTAACCCTGTTTCCTTTATGTAAAAGGGCAGTGACAAAATCATCTCTTTGGGTTGTTGAATTTATCTTGTATGTATACAAGGCTGTATATATCTTGAAAAGTGCCAGGTATCCAGAATGCACTTAGAAATGTTACGTGTTTACAACATCCCCGCTTACAGAAAGGGTGCGAAAACCTTCGGACTTGCAACCGCCCGCCCTGGAGCCTGGAGGTTGGAGGCTGGAGGCTGGCGGGGCGAACCAGGCACCCCAACCCCGCACACCCCAGCCCTCCGCCAATCGCGCCCCACGGCGCGGAACGCGGAGGCCGGCGCGCCGGGAGGCGGGGGCGGGGCCGGCGGAAGGGCCCGTGCGCCGCGGCGGCTGCGCCGGAAGTTCCTGCCCAGGCCTGGCGGTAACCTTGGGGTCCTCGCCGCCGCCGCCGTGGCCGGGGAGTGGGCTTTGCAAGTGTGAGTCTCAGCCCAGTCCAAGCCTGTTCGGATCCCGGAGCCGCCGGGGTCGCGGAGGAGCCCGCTGAGAAGCGCCGGCAGCGGCAGCCGCGGGTCAGGGCCGCCCCGCCGACATGTCTCTGGTGGCGGAAGCCTTCGTCTCCCAGATCGCAGGTAGCGCGCTTGGTGGCTGCGCGCGGCGGGCCGGGGCCGGGGCCGGGGCCGGGGCCGGGGCCGGGGCGGCAGGAGCAGCCTGGGGTCCAGGGTTGCTGCTCCTTCCAGCCTCCCTAACCTTGTGGCCTTAGATGCCGAACGCAGGCCTCGGGATGGAGGCCGGCACAGTAGGAGGCTCAGTTGAGAGTTGGATTCTTGGCCAAGGTCATGCCGCAGCGGCGGGAGTCTCCTGGGTTGGGGCGCTAGGGACTGGGGTGCGTGGAGGAGGCGGTGGGTTGGAATTGAGGGGGGCGTGGCCGCAGGAAGCTTCAGAACTAGAGTGAGGCCGCTTCTGTCGCGGGACTTGAAGTTTAAGGTGACTTGTCGGTAATGAGTCGCCCCTGTTAGCTGTTGTCATTGAGGGGCCACCGAAGTTTTTGCTTTCAAGTAATACAATACTGCTAAGTCTCTAGGGTTTATTGAAATCTTTAACACTGCATGTCCTTTTTCTTTCTTTTTTTTTTTTTAAAGATTTATTTATTCATGCATACAAGAACTGGGGTACAGACCAGAGGTGTGGGGGGAAAGAGGATTCACCAGAGACAAAGTGGGGAGCAGAACAGGAAGACTGACTGAAATACACTGCTGAGGGGAGCAGCGGGCGACACAGGAGAGGTCTGCTGCGCCATGTGGGTAGCTCTCTGGCAGGCTGGGGATTGAACTCATGCTGTAGAGGCTGCAGATAGCTTCATAGTTCTGTGCTTTAACCCCTTGCGCCACCAGGGAGGCCCTGCATGTCCTTTTTCGAAGCAGCTTTTATTTTTTTATTTTTGGTGTAAACTCTGTGTCATTCAGAGGTGGAGGATCACACCCTTTCAGAGTAGGGTGTGGAGGATCACACCCTTTCAGATCACACCCACATTCACCACCAAAACACCCATAGTTCTTTATCATAGTTCATTGTGCTTCCTTCACTTTGCTCTCCACCAAACCTCTGTCCCCCTGCTAGCCTTGCTTCTACAGTCAGATTTCTAGGGTTTGTTATAGGTTTAGTTTTATATGACCCTTTGTTTCATTTCTCTACATTCCGTATGTACTTGAAACTATTCAGCATTTGTGGTTTTTTTTATTTTGTTTTTGTTTTCCTTCTCACTTAATTCGCTTAGCTTTATCCCCTCCAGTTCTATCTTTGCTGTGGCAAGTGGCAAGTTTTTTCATAGCTGAGTAGTATTCCATTGTGTATATATACCATATCTTAATCCAGTCATCTGTCCTTGGGCACTTGGGTTGTCGAAACACCTTTGATCTGATGGACGGACTGTGTGATTGATCGTTAAGTTTATAATATGTTTTGCTATTGAGGTTCCTATTTATTGTAGTGAAATAATTGAGAAAGTGAGACTACAATACATATTTTAGGTATAGGTCATGATGGATAATAAGTTAGTCTGTAAATAGTCTTAACTTTCTGACAGTGTTTTCTGTATGAGTACAGTAAAGAGACAGTCACTTGGATAAATAGGTGCATTGGAAATAAGGTAGTATTTTGGAAATGGAAAGTACTGAATGTATCATAAATTTTACTAGAATGTTTTTCATTACATTGTCTTGGTGTGAACACACATTTCTCTCGTTCCTAGATACATTGTTTTCTAGAAGCTTCATGAAAGCTAGACTACAAGCTTCATGACAGCAGGGAGCCCTTGTCAGTTGGTGCTCAGTAAATGTTTGTGATCTCACTCAATGAGTAATTTTGATATTTCAAACTGTGGTTAATTCTATTTTTACCTTTTTTTCTAAGATTTATTTTTTATTTATTTATACAAGCACTTGGTACAGTCAGAAGCGCGGGAGGGTGAGAGAATTCACCAGAGCCAGAGCGGGGAGCAGAGCAGGCAGAAGGACCGAAGTACACTGCTGAGGGGAGCAGCCGGAGGCAGGAGAGGTCTGCGCACCATGTGGGACCCTCCTCCGGTGTCGGGGAGCAGCAGCCGGGATCGAACCGGCACTGCATAGGCTGCGGGCAGCTTCGCAACCCAGCGCTCAACCGCTGCGCCACCGGGAGGCCCTCTATTTTTACCTTTTATGTTGGGAAAAAAAGGCTTAGGCTTATATAGTTAGATCATTGATTTAATTTAGGTTTCTGCTATGTTTAAGAAAAACAACCATTTTACATTATATTGGTATAGTTGATGCTTGTGTCCCAATGTATGAATTTTAAAATTCATGTATATATTTTTAAAGATTTATTTAATTATGCATATAAGAACTGGGGTACAGGCTAGAGGTGTGTATGGGGCGGGGGTTGGTGAGAGGATTCACCAGAGAGAGTGGAGAGCAGAACAGGCAGATTTACTCATACACTGCTGAGGGGAGCAGCAGGCAAAGTAGGAGAGGTCTGCTGAGCTGTGTTAATTGCTTCCTGGCTGGGGATAGCTTCATAGCACTGTCTTTAACACCCTGTGCCACCAAGGAGGCCCCAAAAATTCATATATTGAATAATATTCAGTATTCCTATATTTAATAATGAGTAAACATTGAATAAATTTGGAATTTTACCTGTCATCTTAGCTATCTAAGGAGGAGGCATTTAAAAATGGATAATTCAATAAATGGTGTTGGGATACTAAGTTATACATTTCAGATGAATTAAAGATCTGGATATAAAGTCAGAACAAAATCCAAATTATAGTAATTAGGAGAAAATACAGATATTATTTTAATAATCTTAATTATCAGATGAGGCCTAAGCAAGTTATAGAATCCAGAATTCATGGGAGGAAAAATTGAATGATTTAATTGGAGATTGGAGACAAATATAAAAAACTTTCTATGATGAAAGGCCCAAATTTCTGCAAATTAATTAGAAAAGACAACTGAACAGAATCAAGGGAAGAGATAGGAACAGGCAGTCCACGAAAGGGAAAATGCAAATGGACAAAGAACATGTACAATAGATTACTTTCCCACCTAGTCAGATAAGCAAAAATGAATATGATAATTTCTCATACCATAAAGGGCCTGGGGGAAGCACTCTCAAACTATAGATGAGGCTGTAAGTTATTATTACTTTTTGGAAACAATATAGCAATATTTTTTATTTTTTATTTATTTTTTAAATACCATTCTTTCATCCAGAAATTGTTCCTCAGGGGATTTATTTGATAGATCTGTAAGGAACAATATCTAAAGAAATATATAACAATATAACAATATTAACTATAGCATTATTTGTAAGAGCAAAAGACAGAAATGTCCCCAAATATATCAAATTATGACATGTCCACATTATTGCAAATACTAAAAATGAAGATATTGAAACCTGTTAATCTATGATCACAAGTTATAGAGTGATATATATATATATTTAGTATGAACCCACTGTTGTTAAATAAACCTTATGTAGGCATGTTTATATAAACAAAGAAAAGCAGGGATTCAAAAATTTTTAATAATTACAGGGTAAAGAGGATAGGATTTTGATGGAGGGTATAGGAACTACATTTCTGAATTGTGTGAAATGTTATAATGAGCATATGTAATTTAAATGATTGTAATTTAAAAAATTTAAAAGATTGCATTTTGGAAAGCAGCGATAAGAGGGCAGCTAGAATAATCTGTATGAAACTATGTGTATTTGACTTGTAAGTGACTTTTAAGTGTGACTGAAATCCAACACTGTTTAGAGTATTCTATTTCTGGCAGTAATATGCTTTTCTTGGACGAAGTCAACCGCAAGAGATATGTGTCTACATAGTCCTATTATTACTTAATAGTTGTGAGTCTGTTTTGTAGCTGAAAACTCTGATTTTTAGTACACTAACCAGTGTCGTCGTTATTTGTCTTTTCTTTGGGCATGAACAAATATACTTTGATATTTCTCTTGGAAACATTTAAAGGAATCTTGCATTTGTCTTTGATATTCATGAAGGGCTCTTCTTGAGAGTCTTATTCACAAGGACACCCTTTTTGGAAGCCTTCTCTGAACTCCCTAGTTTAAGTAAACCACTTCTGTGTCTAGTACCATTGTATTCCCCCATCAAGTTCAATGGCATATTCTCTCCATCTCTGCTGCTATTACCTTCAATCCAGGACTTTGTATTAGTGTAGTAGTCTCTGAATTGGTTTTCTTGCTTCCAGCCTGGCCGCCTTCCAATAGTGTTGCCTTCACACTGCAAGCCTCCTTGGGTTTTGTATTATTTTTATTTTTCTAAAATGCTCATGTGACCATGTGACTCCTTTTGTTTTAACACCTTTATTGGTTACCCACAGTCAATAGATAGCATGAGGGATAAGACCCACCATAAGTTAGTCCAAGTCTCTCTCTCCAGCCTCTCTTGTCACATATTTTCTTGAACTCTTGCCTTTTTAAACTTCTTGTGGTGTCCATCTTTGTCTCATGTTGCTTTCTGCCTGAAATACCCACTTTTCTTGGATTGTATCTCTTTGTCCTTTAAAAAACCCTGGGCACAATTTTAACCTGGAGATCAACCAGACATTTTTCCTGTCAAATGAGAAAGGTTTATTTATTTTTTCCTGATTAATGAGAATATATGTCATTGTAGAAGATGAAAATAGCCTATAAGAATATAAGGAATAAAGTAAAAATCACCTAAAATCATAATGGTCAGATTAAAACTTTAAACTCATATTAGTAACTTTGGTGAACAATGCTATCATTTTCTCATCCTAAATTAAAAAAAGAAGTTGGCGTACATATGCTATATGCATTTTTTTTTTTTTTGGGTAATCTTTTGTCATATAACATTGGGGTCTTTTTCCATGTTTATGAATGGAGTTCTACATCATCAGTTTTAAATGGCTGCATTGTTTTCCTTGTAATGAAGAAACTATAATTTACTTTTATAGTTCTGATGGATACTTAAGGTGCTGGATTAATCAATTCAAACAAACAGAAGCTGTAGCATCTGTATTCTAGTGCTCTCTTTTATCTGTGTGCACATTCACATACACATGAACTTGACTTATACTGTGGGGGTTGGCCAGGTAAGTGCCAAGTCCACAGAAGGCAGAGAGCCAGCAGGGGTGGTCCAGGAGGAAGAGAGAACGTGTGCAGCAGGGGCTCCTTGCAGTGTCTGATTTCAGGCTCTCTGGGAAAGGATTATCAACTGATTGTCAGACCCATCAGGATTATTTCCCTTTTGATTAATGTAAAGTCAACTGATTAGATACTTTATTACATCAGCAGATTTCCTTCTGAGCATTGCCTAGATTGGTGTTTTGAATAACTGGGAGAAGGTGTTTATATGCTACAAAATAGCTAATACCACAGTTGCCTGCTACAGACTATCCCTTGTACCTCCCCCTACTCCTATGGGGTAGAAAAGGAATTCTAGTAGTTGTAGTTTGTGATTTTTCTGATGTAAACAGTGCTTGCATATACATATTTTTGTAGCTATTGAGTACTTACCTTTGGATGAATTTCTTAAAACGGAAGATTTTGAGCTGTTCTTTTTACTTGGTAATATGGAAGGGAATGGTAAATTATGAGTTTGAATTAATGTCTTTAATCTTTAGATAATAATATGCTGGATTTAAACTTTCCAAGGAGGATAAAAATAGTTATGGCTAATAAATATTTTGAAAATCTTTTATAACAGCTGATGTATTTTAAGTTTTCACTTGCTTTTTTTTTTTTTAAGATTGATTTATGCATACAAGAGCTGGGGTACAGGCCAGAGATGCTGGGGGTGAGAGGATTCACCAGAGACAGAGTGGGGAACAGAACAGGCAGACTGACTGAAATACACTGCTGAGGGGAGCAGCAGTCGAGATAGGAGAGGTCTGCTGTGCCATGCGGATTGCTCTCTTGCCGGCCAGGGATCGAACTCATGTTGCAGAGGCTGTGGATTGCTTCATAGTGCAGTGCTTAACCCCTCAGCCACCAGGGAGGCCTCACTTGCTATTTTTTTAATGACAAGATTTTCTATTAAATTACTTGAGTTTTTGGTTAAACTTTTTTTAACCGTCATTTGGTTATAAATATATATTTATAATCTATAAATAAATAGGGGAGGATTGAGTAACCCCATTTGGGTCATGTGACCACATTTGGAGCAGTCACTCTAGTCAAAAGAGTGGAATTCTGTGATGGACACCTGACTCATTGGCCCATCACTGTCCCAGGAGTGGCTTCAGGCTTGAGAGCTCCACAGTGTTGCCAGATACACACAAAAGGAGAGAGAGGTGCACTTGCATTGGTTAGCAGGAATCTGCAGTCTTTTTTTTTAAAGATTTATTTATTTAGGACCTCCCTGGTGGCACAGCGCTGGGTTGCGAAGCTGCCCGCGGCCTCTGCGGCGCTGGTTCGATCCCCGGCTGCTCCCCGGCCTCCGGAGGAGGGTCCCACATGGCACGCAGACCTCTCCTGCCACCCGCTGCTCCCCTCAGCAGTGTACTTGGGTCCTTCTGCCTGCTCTGCTCCCAGCTCTGGCTCTGGTGAATTCTCTTACCCTCCTGCGCTTCTGACTGTACCCAGTGCATGTATAAACAAACAAACAAACAAACAAATAAAACGTGCCTCTATTAAAAAAAATTCTATTTATTTATTTATACAAGCACTGGGTAGAGTCAGAAGTGCGGAAGGGTGAGAGAATTCACCAGAGCCAGAGCAGGGGGCAGAACAGGCAGAAGGACCGAAGTACACTGCTGAGGGGAGCAGTGGGCGGCAGGAGAGGTCTGTTCGCCATGTGGGACCCTCCTCTGGTGGCCGGGGAGCAGCTGGGGATTGAACTGGCGCTGCAGAGGCTGTGCGCAGCTTCGCAGCCCAGCGCTCAACCGCTGCGCCACCAGGGATGCCCAGGAATCTGCAGTCTTTATCACTTCCTTTACCATGTTTTAGAAAATTCTGTGAACATTGATGTGAGAGTCTAATTGTATGATCTTGGGCAAATTACTGGCCTTTTAAAAATCACTTGCAAAATGGTGAAGATAATTATAGAGTATTTAAAGATTAAATGAAAAAAGATAAAATGCTTGTCATTGTGTCTTGTGCATAGTAAGCACTCAGCAATATTTATTATTAATTTTAACTGTTTACCTCTCAGTTTTTTTCTTGTACTGAATTTTGACTCTAATTTCCTGTGTACAGATACAAGTTTGGTAAAGCTTTTTAAAGCTCCTTATAAATATGATATATAAGTCAATAATACAAAACATCAATAAATAGTTATTGCAATATTAAAATTATTTCTATAACTTTTTTATAAGATTTTTTTTTTCAAGATTATGTATTTGGGAAGCTCTAGCCATATGTATCTTTATATCCCTTGTCTTTTCAGGGGAGTACTATTTATTAGGTATCACTGAAAAATTTTAGCCTTAAAATCTTAGCTGATAAATATCGGGTTACTTATAATGATTAAGTATTTCTAAGCCATGTACTTGATGATTACTTACATAATTACTGATATTAACACTGAACTTTTTAGATATGTGTTACTGTTTTATGTAGAAGAAATTGAAGCTCCATAGGTGATAGAGTATAAAGGTTAGGAATGAGACAGTAAGTTGGAGTCAGAAAAAACTGAGTTCTAAGTTCAGCTCTGCCTTACTTTTTCTGCGATCTTGTGTAGACTTTTCTAGGCCACAGTTTCCTTACTTGTAAAATTATAATATGAAATATGTATTAAGTACCTAGTGTAGGGTGGTACATAATAAATGTTCAAGTTTCTATAATTACTTTTATTGCCTAAGAGCCTTTAAGGATGTTACATTTGTAATTTATCCCATTACAATCATTTTGGACAGCAGAAAATGTCCAAAGTGTCTTTATTTTTATTAGCTCCTATACCATCTTTTCTGAATGATCTTATTCACCAATGCCTTGGTGTATTTTAAGCATATTGGTTAATTTCATCATACTGTAATTATTAATCTTTTGAAATCAGGACAATATCTTTTCTGTTCTTTATTTAGCAGCTCAGTAAACTATATAAAGGCTTAAAAAAGAAGACTTAGAATATTTCATTTATCTCATTTTGGGCATATGGGTGCTTAATTATTTAAATTTATTAATAACTTAATTCTAGGAGTAGCATTAATTTATAATACATTCTAGGAAAGTAATTTTAGAGGATTCCATGAGACCCATGTGTAAGCATCTTAAAAGTAAGTATAAACAGTAAACTGTCAATGTTAAAAAACTTTGTTTTTATGTCAGCAAGAGTGTTTTGTTTTTTTTTTTAAAGATTTATTTATGCATACAAGAGCTGGGGTGTAGGCCTGGGGTGTAGCCTGTAGGCTGGGAGGGGGGTGGGATTCACCAGAGACAGAGAGGGGAACAGGCAGATAGAATGAAATACACTGCTGAGAGGAGCAGTGGGTGAGACAGGAGAGGTCTTCTGTGTCATATGTGGGTTAACTCCCTAGCTAGGGAGCTGCAGGGGTTGCCCATAGCTTTATAGAGCTGAGACTTACCCCTTGTGCCACTTGGGAGACCCAGCAAGAGTGCTTTTTTAATTCCATTTCTTCCACATGGGTAATGGGGAATCTGGACTTTAAAGGCATTTCAGAAGGGTTCTAGAGGCTCAAATAAGTGGAAAATATAGATTTAATTCTTATAAAATAGATGTTATACTGCTGCTGATAAGGTTTATTGAGAATGAGAATGATCCAGCTCATACATCTGCATAATTAAATATATCTATTGGTAATAATTGCCATAGGTAATTGAAAAAAATACAATATATTCAATTCTTTTGTTCTTGAAAATAAAAGATATTCTGATTTTATACTCAGTATTGTGCAAATTTGCCTGTACTGAGGACGATACTAAAGAAATGCTAAGAAGTTAGTGAACTGGAAATTCTTTTTTCATTCATATTAGTCCTATGATTTGTCTCATATTTAAGTGCACATGTGAAGTTGATATTGAAGGGGCAGATGGAGAAGCAAAACAAAAACAAAATTATACTTCAGATTATAGGCAAAGTGTTGTGGTTAGAGGCAATGTTCTGTTGCTTTTTAGGAAACTTAAAATATGATGTTAGGACCATTTGAAAGGCTTGCTTTCTGAATTTGAAACAATCCAGAGTTAAGCATAATGTGAGATTTAATTTTCTTGTATGCTTTATTAACATGTCATACTCTGAAATTAATTGCTTTTTAATTTTGAACTGGAAAGATTTTGGTGGCAACTGCACCATAACATTTGTCAGTCTTATTTCTCTGAAGACTTTTGAGTTATTAATGTTAGCTCAAGCCTTCCATATTTGAGTGAAAATTAAACATCATCAAACTTCCGAACATTTTTCAGGCTCCTTGATAAGCAGTTATCAGATAGATGGAAGCTATCAAGTAGAGATGAGATATTAAATTCAAACTTCACATTTTTTGTTCAAAGACAGAAGTTATAAGATTCAGCAAATCCAGCTGCAGACACTTCTGTGTAGAAATATTTGCCTTGCCAATAAGAGAAATTCGTGTTTTAATTTTTTATTGCTTTGTAAATGATCTACTCTATTCTCGAACACTTTTCTTATTTTTGTATGCTCTATAAATGAATCATGGTTTTGAACTTTCCAACATCTGTAATAAAAATGAAATTTGATTGGTTAGTAATAAAGAAGGTTCTTTTCATGGAAGCAATCATTTTGTGCAGCAATTCCCATTAACTATAACCACGTTAGCAAAATAGAAGCCATAAAAAAGCTTTCCATTGTGCTTATACACTTAGCTATGTTTTTGTGCTGATTGTATATTTTTACCTCTAGGAACTTTCATAAGTGTAAGAAGTTTCTTTAACAGTTTGCCTTAAAAAAGTTGTTTGTATTTACTCTAGTGGATACAGGTATTATGACCTCCTTTTCTTTAGATTGTGAGTCTTTATGTTAAAGGAAAATGTTTTGGCATCATGAATTATAAGAAATGTTCCTAATTTTTTTGTTTTATAAATTTAAAAAAGATTACTTATCAATGAGAAATTGTGTAAAAGTAAAATTTACTGTGCTTTTATTAGACCTTATTATCATGTTTTTATTACTTCTCAATTTAATGTTCTGGTTTAGCTAGTGGATGTGAACTAGTTATGTTAATTGTTTAAATGGTAATTTTAGTTGAGATTGTGAATTATTCTTGATGTATTTTCTCATCAAACAGATTTCTTCTTGCCATATCTTTTACTGATTTTCCTATATTGTCATTGGGTTGCTGTTTTGAGAAGGTAACATAATTTAGATAAAAAATTGAGTCTTTAGAAAGGGAAATATGTTTTAGAAATCATGGAGTGTGGTTTCAAGACATATAAAGTAAGTTTCGTTATTTATTATTTTGGATTTTCTATCATAAGTAATTGACCTCACTGGTCTGTTCTTTTGTAAAAAGATTGTAGTAATATTTGAATTTTACTATCATAATTGAGTCATTTTTCTCTTAGATTTTCGTTTTTCTCATTTGCTCAATTCTTAGCAACTACCATCAGATTGGAGTTTAAGTGATGAGGGCTAAGCCATTGTAATCACTAGGTTCTGAATTCTGGGGACTAGAAGCCAGGGAGCAGTGATGTGGTTAGGAAGTTGGAGAGTGAGATTTCAGGAAGGTAAAGTTTCAGGGTAATGGGTTTATAAAAAGAAACTGTCTGGAGGGAAGGTGACAATGTCATATTTTATGCATGAAGCAGGAGAGTAGAATTGATAAATGCAACTTGATCAGGGACCAGTTGGTAACTGATTTAGATGAACAGAGGGAATTCTGTGACTTCAGATGAATCCACATTTAATTCTGACTTTAATGATAAATCTGTAACTAGTAACTTTTAAAACTAAAGCTGTTCAATTACTGTTGAGTGTAAAAAGACTACCTTACAACTCAGGGGTGTAAAACATCCATTTTGTTATGTTAATGTCCTGTGGGTCAGTAATTCAGACAGGCTGCAGAAGAGATAGCTTGACTCTACCTCATGGTGTCAGAATCCTCAGCTGGAAAGACTCAAAGTCTAGGAATGATCCAATAGTTGAGGGCTGGAAACATCTGGAATCATTTTTACTCACATGTCTTGACAATTGATTCTGGCTAGGAATATAGCCAGGAACATAGCTGGAATACTTAAACTTGACTTCTCCTTGTGGTCTGGGCTTCTTAAGAACCTGGTCGCCTCAGGGTAGTTAGGCTTTTTATATGGTGGCTCAGTGCTCCAAAGGTATGTGTCCGGGCTGACAGAAGAAGCTGCATGGCCTTGAATGAGCTTGCCTTGAAAGTCTCACAGCATTACTTCCATTATATTCTGTTGGTCACAGGCATTACAAGTCTGAGCAAATACAAGGGGAGGGGAATTAGGCTTCACCTCTTTATTGGGGTGAAGGGGCAAGTTGTAGTTCTAAAAGAATTTCTAGGACAGGAGATATTGTGACCATCTTTAAGAAATATAATCTGCCACCATAACCAAGGTGGTAATACTCTGGTCTTAACTGAATAAGGTTTTTTTTTTTTTTTTTTTTTTTTTAAGATTTATTTATTTATGCATACAAGAGCTGGGGTACAGGCCAGAGGTGTGGAGGGTGAGAGGATTCACCAGAGGCAGAGCAGGGAGCAAAACAGACAGACTGACTGAAACACACTGCTGAGGGGAGCAGCGGGTGAGTCAGGAGAGGTCTGCTGTGCCGTGTGGGTTGCTCCCTGGGCTGCCGGGGATTGAAATGGTGCCGCAGAGGCTGCAGATTGCTTCATAGTGTGGTGCTTAACCCCTTGTGCCACCAGGGAGGCCCCTGAGTAAGTTTTAATTAGAGCTGAGAACTTATTAGCCCCATTCATGACTTAATAGAGGTTCTAAAATGGGATGGGGTAGAGGGAGAGGGGGGTGGAGGGAGATGAGGGTAAGTAGAATAGTGTGTAAGGTTGGTGGGGTTGTTTGCACATTGCAGGCAGTTATGTGTGAAGTGCTCAAATCAGCCATGCCTGCCTTGCGTTTCCCTTCCCAGTTTGCGTACACATACTTGCACACGTTCCTTGTCTTTTTATTTTCCCTTACAAATGCCTGTATTGTGAAGTTGAGGGTAATTATAAGGCAAATGTATTTAAAAAAAATCATTGGTCTATGCATTATGGTTAAGAACCACTGGACCATTTGGAGAGAAAGTGAGTCCATGAGTTTACACTGTTCAGTTTATTGAGATTTACCATTAATTT
Source organism: Talpa occidentalis (assembly GCF_014898055.3). Lineage (NCBI taxonomy): Eukaryota > Metazoa > Chordata > Mammalia > Eulipotyphla > Talpidae > Talpa > Talpa occidentalis. The sequence continues at coordinate 105,812,679 of NW_023603184.1, forward strand.
GTTTTGGCCATTTTATTTTCAGTTATACTTTTTTTTTTTCCCGTCAGATGTCTTTCACACTTTAGACAGCGAAAGTACCTGCTTGTATTTTCCACAGAATATTTTTTGTTAGGTTGAGCACCTAATTTGTGCTTGGTACATTTTTGGGTGCTGGAATATAAAAAGGAGTAACATAGTTACTGCCTTTATGAACTTAAATATTTTGCATCCATTCTGCACAGTGAATGTGTGGGACATATTCATGGAAACAGAACATTGAATAGGAAGTCATGTACCCTGTATTAGAGATAGTAATTTAGGCGGCCTTAACTGTGTACATTCAGAATTTTTTTTTTTTCAATTAGATTTTTAGCTTTTCAGTTCCTCTCCCTTCTCACCTTTTGTTTGGCACAATTGAGATTATTTTTCAAATCTAGTTTAGATTTCATCTCATCTTGTGACTCTTTCATATCCTCCAAAGGAAGCGACTTGACCAAGGTCACTCAGTAAGTTGTAGAGTCGGGAAGGTAACTCAGGGGTGTCTAACTTCAAGACTTGTTTTTTCCCTTTGCTACCTTTATTTACTTATTGAAATAAGTAAATATTGGAAATAATCAATGATTATGTGTTTCTGTCTCTCCCCTGTATGCTCCCCTTAACAAAATTAGAGAGCAGTGAGTTTTGTATTCACCTTTGTCTTTTTCTTATAGTTCCTAGTACATTTTGAAAGTTTATTAACCTATGTTCAGTTAAATGCCTTTCAGATAAATATTTTCTGTATCTCTGAGGATTTTCTGCCCCGGCACTCCTATTGTGAAGAGGTTCTGTGATGATTAGGCTGTTATGTTAGTTCTTGTGTTTTTTGTTTTTTTGATCTTGGGGAACCTTGCAGTTTTTTGAGGAGCTGTAACCAAGCTTTGAAGAGATGTAGCAACACATCTGATCCTCTGTAGGGACTCATTTGTTCTGTGGTTACCTTGGAGGAGTGAGGAAGGAGAGAATTCTTTGGTTATATGGCTTGATGTGAGAGAGCCAGTATATGTAATTTGAATAGTGAACGCATAGAAGATACAAAAAAAGATAGTTGCTGTTATTGCACATACTGTATTTGGTTTAGAGGAGTAGGGAGGCATCTATTTTCCAGGATTAGATTTAGAGAACTGTTAAACCGTAATTAAGGTAGGTTAATGTTAACATTGTTGAGGTCTGAGGCTTGTGTGGGACTGTTTGTCTTCTGTTGTTTTTTGGCCAGAAATTGCACTTTTAATCTTATCCCGCTGTTTTTGTATAGTTCTGCTTTTGATCTCCTATTTATCTCTGTTTCTCAGAGACACTCAGACATGGTATGAATGTTGTCTCTTCTTTATGAATTTCAGATTACCATTTTAAAAAGAGAATTCAAATTTTGAGTCCTAGCTACAAGGTTCATATCTATTCAATCATATATATTTGACCTGCTTTTTATTGGAAAATAATGAAAAATGGTACATCATTTTTATAATGATAAAGAGTCTAAACATTATTGTTTGAGAACATGACACACACATGCTTACTAAGAGAGAATGGAAGATTTTAAATTTTGCTTGTGTTCACTTTAGCCTGAGTTACTGACACTGTGAATTTGTTTTCTCAACCCTTGTTAGCCTCTAGTAATTTGTCAGTTTTATGAAATTGATCTCTAGTTTCACATAGGTTTGGATGGCTCGTGTTCAAGTCTCATAATTACTTAATTTTACTTTCCATATTGATTACATTTAATGGAAAAACTATTATTTAACTACTTTGGTTCCAAAATAAGTGAGGCTTCAGTTCATTAATCGTAAAGGCTTGAGAACATAATAAAATTGCAGCATGTTACTGCTAAAACATGGCTTTAAGCCATATCCACAACTACTTAAGAAGAATAAGATAGGCAGAAATCTTCTTGAATAAATGGAGTCCACACAGAAACTCACTACATATTCTCTGAGGCAAATGAATGAAGAAGTGAAAAGAACTTAATCTTATTTCAAATACGTTCTGTGTTCCAGGAACATGTGTGTGTGTGTGTGTGTGCACTCACAGACCTTTTGTGTCACATTTACTGAGAGTGCTTGTGATGTGTTTGGATTCTTGGTCCTTATCTGTACTATGTCAGAACCTCTCAGTTTAGAGTTTGGAGAGTGTATTTAATTTTATGAAGTCCTGAGTTGATTCTCATAACACTAAATGTTGAGAACCACTTTTATAAGATGATTATAATTGTTTTATTTTTAGTTACTTATTGTTACCCAAGAATTTTATTTGTGGACTCTGTAAGAGGGTTAGCTAATATGGTTGTCTGTTCACTGACTCTGGAGCCAGACTCCCTGGGTTCAGACCTCAAGATTTAACATTTACTTGCACTATAACTTTGGGTAAATTACTTAGGTTTATGCCTCAATTATCTTATTATGAAATAGGGATAATAATAGTGACTTAACTCATAAAGTTTTGAGATAGTTACTGTGGCAAGCACTTTAGTGCACAGTAAAATGCAGTATGAGTCTTAAAATTTTTTACTTATCTCAGATTTACTAAGGTATAATTTATGCACCTTTTTTAATGATACAATTCAGTGTTTTTTTGTGGTATGTTTAGAGAGTTGTGACTGGCTTTTTCAAACATTGAGCATAATGCTTTTAAAGTTCATCCATGTGAAAGCATGTATCAATATTTGGCTCTTTTTTTATTGCCAAATAATATTGTTTTGTATGGATATACCACATTTTGTTTATTCATTTACCAGTTGATGGTCATTTAGTTGCTTCCATTTTTTGACTGTTGTGAATAGTGTTGCTGTGAACATTCATGGTAGATACCTTCAAGTGGAATTGTTGGGTAAGATTGGTAATTCTGTGTTTAACAATTTAAGAAACTGCCAAACTTTTTACATTTCTACGAGTCGGTGTGTGAGAGTTCCGCTCTCTCCTCATTCTTGAAACATTTGTTGTTATCTGTCTTATTGATTAGTCATTCTAGTGGATGAGAAGAGATATCTCATTTTGGTTTTCATTTTCATTTTCCTAAAGACCAATGGTATTGAGTATCTTTTTCATGTGCTTATTGACCATTCTTATATCTTCCTTCGGAGAAATGTCTGTTTAAATCCTCTACCCACTGAAAAAATTGAGTTATTTGTCCTCCTTTTTATTGAACTGTAAGAGTTCTTTATATATTTTGGAAATAAGCTGTATGAGTCTTGGGGACTTTTAAGTGCTCTATCATGACAGAAGTTTTGATAGAATTTGACCATCAGGAGATGGACTCTCATTCTTCTCTAGTTATGTTTGGGCCCCAACTGAGGGGAAAGCTCTACCCTCTTCTAGTTATTCCTAAATTTTCAATCTGCTTTGTTCTTTGTGTGCTTCCTGAATGATGAGAGTATTAGAAATCATTTGCCTGGGACATTAATTCTTTATCATTCACTCATGTGCCCCTCTTTGGGTCACTTTAATCTTTAGTTTACACTTTGTTACAAATGAATGGGTGATTGCAAATATTGAAGAGGTATTTGTGGGTTATGATTTGTTTGCCATGGGCTCAGTAAATTGACATTCATTTGGCATTTTGGAGATTGCACACTGTTGCTCATAATTTTTCCTCAGTTCTATGTAACATAGATCAAGTGGATTTATACCTAGTTATGGATATATCAAAAAAAATTATTGTCATAGTCATGTAGAATCCAGTATTTGTCAGAGTTCTTCACTTGAAATGTAAAGGTAACAAATATGGAGACAGGCTACATGATACTACCAAAGTCTGTACCTTGAAGGTAGGCACTTGCTTTTCTTTATAATTTTATCTGTAGTGCTTTGAATAGTGTGCCTGGTATATTATATTCTGTGGGAAAAATCTCACTATATATTCTGTGAGTATTTATTGAGTGAATAATAAAACAGATTTGTAGATTGTGGCTAAGTTTACTTTCTAAAAATGGGAACCATGTACAGTTTATATATTTGTATACAACAAGCAATAAAGACTACTGTGGATTTTGATGTCAGTCAGCACGCTTCTCCATGAAGACTGATAATAACTTGTAGCCAGGCAAATCATTTTGGTCTGAATCTTCTTACACAGTCCAGAATTCCTTTGAATTTGTGTCTTATGCTTATCTAGTCTGTCTTAGCATGTCTGCTTCTTGCTTCAGGCTTTTATTTCTAGCTAAGGTAGGTAGTCTTTACTCTTTGTATCTGCTCTTGCTTGTGGTATATTCTTTAGGTATCTGCTGATTTGAATGTTTGTTGCCCTTCTTTCCTCCAAATTCATGTATTGAAATCCTAATTCCCAAAGTGATCATATTAAAAGGTGGAGCCTTTGGGAGGTGATTAGAGTATGAAAGCTAAGGAATTAGTGCCCTTCTAACAGATTCCAAAGAGCTCCCTAGTGTCTTCCACCACGTGAGTACATTGCAAAAATTTGGAAGTAAGTGAAATCCTTTAAGGGAGCTTTATCATGCTGGCACCCTGAGTAACACACTACAACTATAAGAAATAAACTTCTGTTGTTTATAAGCAAACCAGCCGTGGTATTTTTTTGTTTTAGCAGTCCAGTGTACTAAGAAAATAGCCTTCCCAATGTATTACTAAATACTACCTTCCATTTATTATTTTAGGTTTATGGAAATGACAATGTGAGTCTGCATTTCTACATTTTCCCACCTGAGCCACTTTCTGACATGAACATGATATCTGACAGTTGAGGTGGGGGGAATGGTTTTATTTTTATTGATTTATTTTTTTTAAGTCAGCTTGCTTGTTTTCTTTTTTTAAAAGATTTTTATTTATTTATTTATACAAACACTGGGTACAGTCAGAAGCACAGGAGGGTGAGAGAATTCACCAGAGCAGGGAGCAGGGCAGGCAGACTGACCAGGTACACTGCTGAGGGGAGCAGCGAGCGGCAGGTGAGGTTTGTGGCAGGTGAGGTTTGTGCGCCATGTGGGACCCTCGCTGGCGGCCCGGGATCAAACCAGCGCTGCAGAGGCTGCGGGCAGCTTCACAACCCAGCGCTCAACCACTGCGCCACCGGAGAGGCCCGGGAATGATTTTAAATTCCTTTTGTGGGAAGAGATACTTTCTGCTTAAACATCCTGTGTAATACAATTGAGCATCCCTGTGAAACAGTAGCGCGGGGCCATTGCTGTTTAATCATGTCATAATCAATATTATCTGGGCTATTGTGTTATTTTTTAATTGTACTATAGTTTGCAGATTAAATTGCTTTTAAATCTGATACATAGTCCCGTATCATATTTTAAGTCTAAACATCTTAAAAATATGTTTTAAATTAAGCCTTCATATCATAACAGCCTAAAACTTGATAGGTTTTGAACTTAGTGTCTGTGTTGATATCATTGAGATCATCAGTATAGTATTTATGTCAAGCTGGTAAATTTATTTCCTTCTTTTTTCTGAGTGTTTTGCAGTAACTTGTCCATGTTTAAGAACTGCCAAATGCTCTTTGAGCATTTTGTTATATCAGTAGTATTTGCATTTACACCTTTGGCAGGAAGCCATCCAAATTTGGAGATAGTCTACACATGTTTCTTACTCCTTTTGTGTAACACTGTCTAAATAGTCTTTGGAAACTGAAGAGATGACATCTATGAGCTTTTGGAATCAAGCTGCCTAAGGATAAACTGGGTTTGACTTCATTAGTGCACAAATGATAGGTTTGTGTAGAGTTATTATCGCATTAATCAATTTGATGGATTGGAAATATGACAGTACTGAGCAGTGTGTAATATTAGTGCCTATTATTCTGCAAATTATGTCTTCACCTACATTCTTATGCCAGAGGAGTCATGTTGTACATTAAGAATGCAGAACTTAAACACACAAATACACACACACACGTACACACGCAGAGCACTTCTTTTCATGGCCTTTTCTTGTCCTCTTAGATTAGATCATCAAGAGATGGACTTTGGAATTAGACTTGTTTATTATTAGGTCATAGCAATTTCATACTGTGAAATACCTTGAATGGAATAAATAAATCATCTGCCACCAGAATGACTAATCACTTGATACTTGAGGGACTTTTCAGGCAAAGTATAGGGTCTTTAAGAGACCTAGGGATATCTATATGTGAATTTACTGACCAGTAATCATTTCTGTAAGTCATTTCATCTCTAATGGATTAATAGTAAAGAATATTGATTTTCTTCTTGCATTGGTTGATAAAACTTAAAACTAGTAGGAACCTTAAAGATAAGTATGCAAATAGTGTATTTTTTGGGCTGTGGGTATTATTTTATTTACCATGTGTGCCTTTCTAACACTATGTATTTTTATTTTATCTCATGGCTTTTGAAAGTACAAACATGTATCCTTTCTCATTTTTTTAAAAAACTTTGATCTCTTCCAACATAAATACTTAAGGTAATGGAGAATGTTTCTTTGAAAAATTTAAAAGCACTCATTTGGATAAAACAACCACCTCTCCATTCCCCTAAAGACTAAAACTTTTTAAGAGGTAGTTCCTGTGCTCCTGGTAAAAGAAACATTAAATGTAAAATATTCAGGGAAGTTTTGTCTGGACAAAACTGGACAGTAGGTAAAGAACTTAGTGGATAAGAGACTTACAAATAACATTAATTGGATAGAAAGTTATCAGATGCTTTGATATTTGTTTTTATTTCTAGATGTTCTTTATACCTACAAAATATAAATGTATTTCTTTATAAAAGTCATGAAAATTTTATGGATCTTTTGCTAGGACATAAGAAGTAATTCTAATGTTAGAGAATGAATTATACTCAGTGAGATTATCCTAGGGTAAGTTATCATTTGATATGAAAATAATGTAATTTCTTACTGTGAAAGAATTTCTGAAAGGTGGGTAGCTTTACTTTGAAACTCTTATAATAAAGATATTAGTTTAAATGGTATTTGGACAAAGAACATTTAAATTTCACACTTTTGACCCATATTATAAGTACTATATTTGGTTTGGAAAAATTGGGAAGCCAAGTCAATAAATCATCTCAGGACCCTGGAAAATTTTCATATTCTAGGAACTTACTGCCTAGAAAGAGAGATAAGAAATTGACATAATAGTAGAATAGAGTAGAAAGTACAAACTGCTATGGATAGCATGGGTAAAGGAGAAATTAATTTTTTTTTAAGTTTTTTTTTAAAAAAAGATTTATTTATTTATTTATACAAACAGTGGGTATAGTCAGAAGTGCGGGAGGGTGAGAGAATTCACCAGAGCCAGAGCCGGGAGCAGAGCAGGCAGAAGGACCCAAATACACTGCTGAGGGGAGCAGCGGGCGGCAGGAGAGGTCTGCGCACCATGTGGGACCCTCCTCCAGTGGCTGGGGAGCAGCTGGGGATCGAACTAGCGCTGCAGAGGCTGCAGGCAGCTTTGCAACCCAGCGCTCAACTGCTGCGCCACCGGGGAGGCCCAGGAGAAATTAATTTTAATTACAAATCTTCTGGATGGAGTTGGCATTTAATGTTGGTCTTGAAAAGGCTATAAGATTTGTGTATGTTGCAGTGAAGTAATATCCTGGACAGAGGGGAACAGTTTGAGCAAAGTTACAAAGGTGAGAATGTATGAAGTATATGGGAACAATAGAAATTACTCTGGTACGATTAGAACATCCTGTTGTTTGGTAGATGCAGTTCCTAAGTGCTGTTCCTGCTGCTTCTCACTAATTGGTATGTTCTTTTCTAGTTTTTTTCTGTGGTGAAAAAGATGTTTTCATTAGAATAAAGGAGGAAGACTCCTTGTTCACTGGTACATGAATGACTGGATTCCCTGGTAAAACTTTGAATAAATAGTTATTTAATTAGAACAGCGTGTCCCAAAGTGAGATGGGGTGCATATATCCTGCGCCATGTAAGATCATCCTTTTAGGGATAGGGAGACAGTAGAAGAACTCAGGTTTCAATTTATTTTTTAACTCTACATCTTCTTTAGTATGTTTTATAATGTGCATGATTTATTAGCTCAATAGCACCAACCATGTGATAGCTGAATCTATTTGGCGTTCATACTAAAACATTTTATTGGTTGATCATTGGGGTAGAACCATTGGATGTGGACAGGGGAATAGTGAGATGGCTTTCCAGATATTTGAGGGACTTATGCTAGACCTAGGAGGATTACAGCAGTAGTATCTCATAAGATCTTGTTTGATGAAAGCATAGAAACACATTTTCATTTTCAGGGTCAGTGCATAGCTAAGTTTATAGAGTTAGGTTCTGCCATATATTTCAGGCACTGTTTAATATTTTCACAGTTGTGTTATTCATTGTGTATTGAAGTTCTCTGGCCACAGTTTTCTTTTTTGGGCCATGTTGTGTAATTTGTTTCTCTTCCTTGCTGCAGTCTTAGCCTAAATAATACAAAATAACAACAATAATAGTGGTAATAATAAACATTTATTCAGCTAACATTTACTGATTGCCTACTAAGTGCTAGGTTCTAGGGATGAAGTGGCAAGAAAAACTCAGACATGAATACTGGATTTCATGGTGTTTCTGTTTTAGTGGGGGAATAAATAATCAAATAGTTCTGAAATTATAAAAATGTTGACTGTGATAGATGGTACGAAGGCGTATGTGTGCCATTCAAGCTTGTAAAGGAGTGTTTTAACTATTTAGGAGGGTCAGTGAAGACTTCCCTGAGGACAGGACTTGCTATATATAATTTGTAGTATCCAGTGCAAAATGAATATGTAGTGTTTGTGTTCAAAAGAACTTTAGGACTGTGACAGCAGAACATTTAATCAAGACCAAAGCCCTTAGTGTAGGCTCTGTGCGTGCCGCTGCTCAGGTTGTAGGTCCATGAAGTTGGTACAACCTGAGGAAGTGATGTTTGAGCTGAGATGTGGGAACACAGTAGGAGGGGAAGGTTATTCCATGCCAGAGGAAGCAGCATAAATGAGCCTCTGGGGAGGAAGGAACATGGCGCATTCAGAAGCTGGATGAAGGCTAGGGTGGCTGGAATACAGTGAGTATGGGGTGGAAGAATGATGTAGCCAGAGAGGTAGAGAGAGTGTTTGGCCAGTGTTTGGTAGAGAGATGTAAAAGGCCAAGTTGAGGATTATGATTTTTATTCCATAGCTGTGAACTATTGTTGTGTATTATAGTTATGCTATATAGTTATGCTATATAGTGTATTATAGTTACTTTTGTTATGCTAATAATACCACTAACTTGTACCTTTATTCTTTTAAAGATTTATTTTTATTTATGCATTCAAGAACTGGGGTATAGGTCAGAGGTGTGTGTGGGGGGTGAGAGGATTCACCAGAGACAGTGGGGAGCAAAACGGGTAGATCTACTGTAATACACTGCTGAGGGAAGCAGCCGGCAAGCCGAGAGGTTTGCTATGCTTTGTGGGTTAGCTCCCTGGCTGGGGATTAAACTCATGCTGTAGTGGCTGGTGATAGATTGATAGTGGTGAAACTTTACCCTGTGCCACCAGGGAGGCACTGTGTGTGTGTGTGTGTGTGCGCACGCACGCGCCGGCACACACAAGAACTGGGGGGCACAGGCCAGAGGTCAGGGGAGTGAGAGGATTCACCAGAGACAGAGTGGGGAACGGAACAGGAGGACCGACTGAAATACACTGCTGAGGGGAGCAGCGGGTGAGACAGGAGAGGTCTGCTCGCTGGCCGGGGATTGAACTCGTGCTGCAGTGGCTGCAGATAGCTTCATAAGCTGCGTCTCAACCCTTTGTGCCACCAGGGAGACCCTGCACCTATATTTTTTTTAAGGATAATAAAGTATCTTATTCCTTGGAAAACATCAATGTGATGTACAGCAGTGGAAGCAGTGAAGTCTGGAACCTATGTACTTAGGGTTCTCTGGATTAAAGTCTCTGATAGACTATCTCTCATCTTTAAATTTCCCTAATGATAAACTTGAATTTTGAATTTAAATTTTTTTTTCCCTACCACCATCCCTATACCCCTTCTCTCTCTTTACTCCTTCTTTACGGTAGAAACCTTACTTCCTTTATTAGTATCTGTTAGGTTTTTAAAATATTTTGTTTTGTTGAATTGTCTGTTATATAAATGGTGCTATTTTTCTTTGTTGTTCTGACTTGTTGTACTACACATAATTCCCTCAAACACCTTTCATTTTCCTGTAAATGGCAACGTTTCATCTTTCCTTCTGGCTGAATGGTATTCCATTATATACATAAACCACATCTTCTTAATCCAGTCCTCTATCAGTGTACACTTAGGTTGCTTCCAGGTCCTAGAGATTATAAATTGTTACTTGTTCTTTAGATAGGTACTCAAGATTGGAATTGCTAGGTCATTAAGATTTCCGTTTTTAGGGCCTCCCCGGTGGCGAAGTGGTTGAGCGCTGGGTTGTGAAGCTGCCCGCAGCCTCTGCAGTGCCGGTTCAATCCCCGGCTGCTCCCCGGCCACCAGAGGAGGGTCCCACATGGCGCGCAGACCTCTCCTGCCGTCCCGCTGCTCCCCTCAGCAGTGTATTTCGGTCCTTCTGCCTGCTTTGCTCCCTGCTCTGGCTCTGGTGAATTTTCTCACCCTCCCGCGCTTCTGACTGCACCCAGTGCTTGTATAAATAAATAAAAATCAATCAATCAATCAATCTTGAAAAAAAAATTCCATTTTTAGTTTTTTAAAGTAAATATAAATTGCTTTCCAAAATGGCTACACCAATTTTGATTCCCACCAACAATGTGATAGAGTATCTCTTTTCTTTACATTCTGTCTAGCACATGTTGTTGGGGGTCTTTTTAATATGTTCCATTCTCATGGGTATGAGATGATTTCTCATTGTGGTTTTAACTTTCATCTTCTTTATTAAAAGCAGTGATGAACATTTTTCCATGTATCTGTTGGCCTTATGGATATCCTCTTTGGTGAATTATCTGTTCAGATCTCCTACTCATTTATTAATTATGTTTTAAAAAATTGAATAAATTTTTTGTATATCTTGGTTATTAACCCCTTATCAGTTGTGTAATGTGTGAATATTGTCTCCCATTGAGTAGGCTGTCTTTTTAATTTACTTATATTTTCTTTTGCTGTATAAAAGCTTTGTAACTTGAGGTAATCCCAATTGTTAATTTTGCTTTTATTTCCCTTGCCATAGAGATCAAGTCTCCCAAAACATCTTTATCATTGATGTCATGGAACATATCATTACTGTTTTTGTCTATATATTTAATTATTGTAGGTCTTATATTTAAATCTTTAATCCAGTTTGAATTTTATGTATGGAGTTAGTGATTCAACTTTATACTTTTATTTATGATCATTTAATTTTCCCAGCACTATAGTTAATAGACTCTCCTTTTCTCGTTGTATGGTTGTGGCTCATTTTCATGAGTTAAATATTGATGTATATGTGAATTAATGTCTGGGCTTTTGATTCTGTTACACTGAGCTGTGTGTCTATTTTTATTCCAATACTGTACTATTCAAACTACTGTCGCTTTACAGTATATTTAAAGATCCTGTGCCATAACATGATGCCTTAATTTCTCTCCTTTGTTCTCAGGATTGCTTTAATTATTCAAGGTCTCTTTTGGTTCCATATAGATCTTAATTTTTTTCTATTTCTTTGAAGAATGTTTTTAGTATTTAGTAAGGATTGCATTAAATTTATAAATTGCTCTTGGCTGAATCATGATTTTGACTATATTGATTCATCCCATCCATGAGAATGGTATGTTTTTCCGTATGCTTTTGTCATAATCTGTATCCTTTAATGACATTTTGTAATTTTCATTGTAAAAGTTCTCCTTCTTGGTTAGGTTAATTCCTGGTTATTTGGTTCTTCTTGATATGATAATGAGTGGAATTATCTTCCTAATTTCTTTTCCTTTACTTTTTATATAAAAATGCAACTGATTTTTATTATTTATTGTTTTTAACCTGCTACTTTGCTGTATTCATTTAATTTGTGGAGTCTTCGGGGTTTCTCTATAGTACCATCTGCAAATAGTGATATTTAATTTCTTTTCCCACCTGTATTTCTTGTTTTCGCTGTTGTTGTTTGATTGCTCTAGTTAAGACTTATAATACTAAATAAAATAAGAGTGATGACAGTGGGCATCCTTGTCTTTTTCCTGGTCTTCAGGGGAAAGCTTGCAGTTTTCTACTATTATATTATATTGGTTGTAGGTTTGTGATATGTGGACCTTATTACATTGAGGTAGGTTCCTTCTATTCCCATCTTGTTTGGAGATTTTATCATAAACATGGGTACTGAATCTTATCAAATGCTTACTCTGGTAACTTGCATCTTGACAGGCATTGAACAATGTCCTCACTCAAAGTAACCATTGAACAATGTCCTCACTCAAAGTAACCTCCATTTTCTACTAAGCACCTCTTCAGAAACTTTTAGTCTCACCTTGTGAATTTATTCTAAGCCTGGCTCTTCCTTAGATAGGTTTAAAAAGATACTTTATATCAGGGAGTGCTTTTGGTGGTAGAAATTGAAAAATAGGATAGGTGAGTCATTGTATTTTACTCACTATTGAATTAGTCTGTGGTCTACAACATTTTGGGTTGACTGCAGTAAAATTAGTAAGAGATGAAAATGTTTTGTTTTTGTTATAGAGAAAGTTTTCTTTTTAAATGCCTCATATTTTTAAGGTTTATTGTCAGTACTATGATTTTAAATTCTTAATCTCCACCTCTTTTATGCATGGTCAGGATCAAGGGGAGGGTGTTGATTTGCCTGATCTTGGGAAAGAGGTGTGGGGAAGAAGTATTTCTGGATTTTTGTCTTGCACATAATAGGTATCCTTATAGAAAGACATTAATATTACCTTAACCAGGAAATAGGTTTTGTACTTTTTAATGTTATGTTAATGTTCTGTGATTCCTGGACTTACTAAAATAGCAGGGTTATATAAATTTATATCAGCCTACTTGCATTCTCTCTCTCTCTCTTTTAAAAGATTTATTTATTTATTTATTTATTTGCTTGCTCGCTTATTTATTTATGTATGTATGTATGTATGTATGTATGTATGTATGTATACAAGCACTGGGTACAGTCAGAAGCGTGGGAGGGTGAGAGAAGTCACCAGAGCCAGAGCAGGGAGCAGAGCAGGCAGAAGGGCGAAGTACACTGCTGAGGGGAGCAGCGGGCGGCAGGATAGGTCTGCGCGCCATGTGGGACCCTCCTCCAGTGGCCGGGGAGCAGCCAGGGATCGAACTGGCGCTGCAGAGGCTGCAGGCAGCTTTGCAACCCAGCGCTCAACTTCTGCGCCACCGGGGAGGCCCGCATTCTCTTTTTTAATGATATGTTCTATATACAAAAGTAACATCGGTGTTTTTTGAGGAGTTACTGCTTGAGAATTTATTTTCAGTAATTCTGAGTTCAACATGTTTGTATCTTGGATCAAGGAAAGTATCCCCACTTTAACTTTATTTCCAGTTTAGAGTTCTGAATAATAGAACTTGGAGTATCTGTAGGCAACTTCTATATTCTTATTTGGGGTCAAGTAATATGTTGCAGAATTTCTTCTACTTTCATGTATGTCTTTTGTATTACATCTTGAAGGTGATCATAAAGTAACTTTTAACAGGAATTACCAAACACATAAATTGCTGCTTATATGAGAATTCTGTGGTAGAGTAGTGAAGTAGCTTTTGAGTTATCAAAACCACTTAAATTGTATTCCTCGTATATTTAATGTTAAGTACATGTTACTTCATTGTTTTGAAAATTTGTAATACGTATCTAGTGTGTATACAAAACAGATTACCAAAAGTTGAAATGACCAGAATATTTAATTAGAATACTTCATTACTTTAACATAGTTGATAATACTAATTCAGTAAAAGTTTAATTAGCCAAAAGGTTTTGGGAATAGAATTTAATCATATACCCCTTTTCTTTCTACACACAACTAATGAACACCAAGTATATGTGAAACAGTACAGTGTGGGCTACATGGATGCATAAGGTACATTTGTGCCTTCAAGGAACTTAGCTTCAGTATCTTTGGAATTTCTGTGAATTTCATTCCTGTATTTTATTCTTTAATAAGAATAATATAATGCATATAGTTGAATCTTTGATGATGGAGGATCTTCTAATAAATGAACCTTATATAGCTAAAAAGGTGTAGCTGTGCTGATGATACAGTTTATCCTGAGAGGTTATTTTTGACTAATTTGCTGTTGTTAGCTTTTGTTGTTTCCCTGACTTTTCTTTTTAAAATTGTGTTACATGGGTTAATTGGATTCTTTTTGAAATTTTACTTTGTTGAAAAGTTTATAGTAGCAAATACATATTTAGTTTTACTGCCTTTTTGATATGTGAATTGAAATTCAGTAACCTTTATGTATAAAATTGTGGGTTACAGCATACAATGCTATGCATGGTCCATGATGATTTCTTGCTATTACCTGTAAGTTTGAGTTTAGTTTTGTAGTCCAAAGGTAGCATTTGTAATTTATAGTAATACTGCTGTGCTTTTCTTTTCATTCTAAAAGGTTATTAAAAGCAAATTAGGGGTCTCTCCCTCACTGTGGGGCCTGTTTTAGTGTATCTTTAATGATCAGTGTTAAGGATTACAGTGCTTCACATACATAACTTTTTTAAATTAGCTATTATTTTAAAAAATTTTGCTGCTATGTCATAGAGACTGGTTTAAAGAGTAAAAAAAAAAAGAATTATCAAGTTTTCATCTAATTTGTTTTCTTTCTGAGAGAAATTGTAGTTAATGTATTGGAATTGCTGATTCTGATATTTTATGGCTTTTACAAAGTATTTAACTAATTATATCCCTGTCAGTGGAGACATTGTTTCTTAAGTGCAGTTGATTAGACAAAATTCAAATTAGTGCACTAACAGGTTGTTGATATTCTCTTTGTAGCTAGATGAAACCTCAAAAGTCAGGCTCAAGCTTTCAGGCCTAAAAGTAGCTTTACCAGCTTTAGGTTAGTCCCCATTGTTTTTGTGAGGTGGTGGGGTCAAGGCAAGGCAATGATCTAAAAGTACAACAGGATTCCTCTTTATGTTTAAATGCTACCGGTTTATAAGGAAAAATGCACAGCCCAATGCAGATATATTTGATTCTTTTATATAGTGTTGCCTATTTGAAAATTTAGTTTGTTAAAAATGTATGTGAAATATTATAAAGTTTCACTATTTTGGGGGCTTCCCTGGTGGCGCAAGGGGTTAAGTCTCAGCACTGTGAAGCTCTGTGCAGCCACTGCAGCACAAGTTTATCCCTAGCCAGGGAGCTAACCTACTATGGAGCAGCAGATTTCTCATATCTTGCCCACTGCTTCCCACTCTATCTCTGGTGAATCCTTTTGCCCCACCCCCACCTCCCACCTCTGGCCCATATCCCAGCTCTTGTATGCATAAATAAATAAAATAAAAAAATAAAGTTTCACTATTTTTTTGGTACTGAGTTGAAGTTCTGTATCTTTCTATATGTATTATTAATACTTTGGTTATGTATGTGTTTGAAGGAGACCAAGGAAAATTAGCATATAGGCTGTTTTGTTTCTTAAATTCTCACTTTTGATTGGGCAGCGTGTCTTCTACATTCTTATAAAAAACTACAACCACCAAACAATGAACCACATATGCTTTTAAAACAATTCTCTTATACAGGTTACTATATAATTTCAGACAGTGTTATTAGTTGCCATATTTAAGGCAATCTTGGCAATTTTAAATGCTCTAGGCAAGTATTGATGCTTATTAATTTAGTCGGTTAATGATGTTTTTGCCCCGTGTGCCTAATTATCACTGCCCTGTTTCCACAGCTGCAGAACCTTGGCCTGAAAATGCTACGTTATATCAACAACTGAAAGGTAGGTACTTGTTCACAATTAAAAATGATTTTTATATCAAAATATATTTATATTAAATCATCCCCTGAATAATATAATTTATTGCAAAGAGAACATAAAACATAGAGAAGAGATCCCCTTGTATAGTTTGTCTAGGAGATTTTACCTAAACTTTTATCTGCTAGTGTAAACCAACTATTCATGGCCCATAAGGTCCTTAGTTTATTATTGACTCATTATATTGGCTGCTGTAGGCAGTATAAAATGATGTGGTTGCAGGAGCAGTTGGCAGATTTACTGTATGAATAGCTGACACAGCAGATTTTTGAAGTCCTGTGGTAAAGTGGGCTCTCAGTAAAAAGGAACTGTTAAAATGTATAGGCTAGGATGGTTCAGGCTCCCTTTAGCAGCTCTTCATATATCATCAGATCACATTATGGACCCCATTTGGGGCTCAGCAGCCTGCTACAGTTGTCAGAAGACTGCAAAGTAATGAAGACTAATAGGCAGCAGCCCCAGTCTTCTAAGCATGGAATTTTTATTGCAGCGAACTTGTCATCTTTCTTTTGTGTGACAGACCTAGACACACTGTGCAATATTAACTGCAAGCTGTTTTTATATGATTTTGAATGCTTTTGCTTTTAACTAGAGAGGTTTGAACAGATACTATTTTACTTAATTTTAATGAAGAGGGTTATTTCTTGAAAACTTGAAAAATGGATGTTTTTAATGAGTGAGTGTAATTGCTTATTACTGACAAAATGCAATAATTGATCTTTCCCTACTATGATAATGTAATCAAAATTATAATACCACAATAGTATTGATCTAGAATTTTCATAACTATGTTAGTGAAAGGTTATACTTAAAGTTTTTTAGCTAAAAATATAACTAGTAATATGACAATATACTTTTGATGCATACCTTTCATTGTATTTCTACAGGGGAGCAAATTTTGCTTTCTGACAATGCAGCTTCTCTTGCTGTGCAGGTAAATGTGTAAATGTATTTTATTTTCACTTTGAGTTACAATTGTTTTTTTCCTCTCAAACAGTGTGATATTGTATGTTTAGAATTTATCTGTGTGATGTACTGTATCCATGTGATATCTTCTCTTTGGAATGCAATTTATTGTGTAATATTCAATTAATTATTGTCAGTATATAAAATAAACCCTTTTTATAAATAAACCCCTTAAATAAACCCCTAGATGTTTCTGTTTCTTAGTAGGTATTCTTCTGGCTAGATAGGATGGTATGTTTATTTGGAATGATCGGTTCTGTTATGGACACAGAATTCTTTTCTAACTTATTTGAAAAGATTTACTCACTTCAAACATTTAGGCATCACTGTCTCATTGTACTCATTCTAGCCTTTCTCCATTGGTTATTTTGAAGTGGACATTTTCTTTTCTTAACCACGCCTTTTATATTTATTGATTACATTAACATTAACTACCCCCAAAGCATTTATTGAATGCAACAGCTCTTCAGGTTGTATAATCCAAAAAAGATTAGTCACCCTACGAACTTTAAACTGTACAATATATTGGAAAATAGGATACTGGGGGCTTGTGCTTTAAAAAAGAGAGAATGTTTACGTCGATTATAGAATCATAATTCACATTTTACATATTTACCTGCTATTTACTTAATAGTTACATGGTTTGAGTCACAAAAAGTATTTTATTAAGGAATACCTAAAAGATAGCTTTAAAGAGAATTCTAAGACATGACATTTATTGGAAATAAAACTGTGAACTTAAGGACAGAAATAAAGGAACCAAGAGCTTTTATCGTGTTCTGGGAATGATGGGAAGTGCTTCATTTGATGATCTCATTATATTTTTTTAATTTAACTTGTTATTCTTTGGGCTTAATCATTATATCTGATGCATAATATGTCATTCAGTACATTTTCATTTTATTTAAGGCAGGACACGAAGGAAAGGTGGGAAGAAATGTACAATATTTTGTAAAAGTATTTTTAAGTTTCTTTTTTAATTTTTAAATTTTATTTATTTATTTATTTATTTATTTATTTATTTATTTATTTATTTATTTAAAGAAAAGATTTATTTATTTATTTATACAAGCACTGGGTACAGTCAGAAGCCCGGGAGGGCGAGAGAATTCACCAGAGCCAGAGCCGGGAGCAGAGCAGGCAGAAGGACCGAAGTACACTGCTGAGGGGAGCAGCGGGCGGCAGGAGAGGTCTGCACGCCCTGCGGAACCCTCCTCCAGTGGCCGGGGAGCAGCTGGGGATCAAGCTGGTGCAGCAGAGGCTGCGGGCAGCTTTGCAACCCAGCACTCAACGGCTGTGCCACTGGGGAGGCCCTATTTTTAAGTTTCTTTTAAAAGATTCATTTTATAGCCTTTTATCAAGAATATAAATTATGCGTATTTTAGTTAACTTTGGCACTAGTAGTCTAAACAAGTGTACTTTCTTTTTTATGTTAATTTTTGAGAAGCAGAAATTGTCAATTGGCTATATACTTAAGGACTTTATATTGCTATTTGTTAAATTTTTTTGTGAGGCAGATGGGATTTAAGTTTAGCTTCCAAATACTAATAACTTAGTGTCTGCATATAGATGATACTTAGTAAATGTTAAATGAAGATTTCTAAGTGTGATGAAAGTAGCTTTATCTATAACTAATAGCACAAGTAAATTATTTGTGGTGTGTAAAATGGTATTTTCAGTGTTTATACCTTTGAAAAGATAGCTTCCGGGCACGGTGAATATTTTAGATCTTAACTATTTTAATTGCCATTTTTGGGTTATGAAAGCTGTAAACGTATCTCCAGAAGAGATTCTAGTGCACACAGAGAGATAAAAACACACCCAGGCTATTCTGAACATGGTTTCAAGTTTAATAATGTCCCTGCTGAAATTACCTGGGGGCCCCTTATAAGGCCCCTAAAACTTAAGAATGGTAATTTGGGAAGTACTAAAGTAATTTTCACTAAATTGGAAGGTATTTTGGGTAGCAGTAGACCAGTGGTTCTTAACTGTGGGACATTTCTGCCCCACAGAAGACGTTTGACAGTGTCCAGACAGTTTAGGTTTTCTCATTTTTGGGGAGGTTGCTATTGACATCTGTGGGGTAGATTAAACATCTTACAATGCATAGCACAGTAAACATTAAACATTAAACATCTTACAATGCATAGGACAGTCCTTCCACAACAGAGAATTACCCAGCTCCAAATGTAAATGGTGTTAGTGTTGAGAAACCCTGCAATAGATGGTTTAACTAGCTTTTAATACCAAAATAATGGCATATTACTTGTTAAACAATGTTAAAATTGTTTAAAATAGTCTGGGGTAGAAATCTTAACAAATGTTTTATTTGCTAAGCAACTCTTTTTTTTCCCAATGGTACTTACTAATTTGCTTACTCACCATGGCTTCTCAAATCATAGTTGCACTTAAAAATAAAACCAGAAAAAAGGATCTTAAAATATAGAATTTTGCTCACTATTTCAATTTTTTTGTTATCCTACATATGTCACTTAGATGATAAATTAACCAGCATTTATTAAAAATTCTTGGATTTCTTCAATATTCTTTGGCTTGACAGCTGATAGTAGCCATGACTATAAATGTGACTTTTCCAGATTATCTGATATAAACTTTATAGAGTAATATTCTTCTATATAGTGAACCAGTATCCATTTAGAAGACTCAGTTAAATGTATAAAATTGATTAAAACAATGTGATAGGTATCCATAAACTGGATATTTTCTAGAGGATACCAGAACCCTAAACCCAGATATTTCAGCTGTCTGTTAGTTAAGCCATCATGAAATTTAAATTTTACTTAACATATAGATTTGATATTTATTATATTTCTGGAACTAAGTGGTTAGATCTTTTTTGATTAAAGAAACCTTTATGATTTCAGTTTAAATTAAATTTTCTTCTCAAAGCTGTTATTTCCTTTAGATTTGCTTTCCTTCCCTCATCCACAACGTAGTGGTATGACCTGAATCATTTGCCTGATCACAAGTAATATTGTATATTGACTATAGTCAAGTGTTAGTGTAGTGTAATATGTCCTCTATTTCTGTGTGTGTGTGTGTATACATGGACGGGGCAGGGAGGGAGAGAGAGAGAATATAGATGTATCACTTGGAAGGACTTAAGCTTATATTGATTGGGAAAAGAACTTTTATAATAATTCTGATCTACCCGCTCATCCCCACAGTTAAACCAGCTGTCCAGTAGGTATCTGGTCACATATGTGGTTAAAATTTTCTAGATGCAGCAGACCTTTCTTGTCTTGCCCACTGCTTCTCTTAGCAGTATATTTTAGTAATCTGCCTGTTCTTAGAAAAATTTCTGGTAGCTCCATTTAAAAAAGTAAAATGAAACAGGTGAAATTTATTTGATAATACATTTTATTTAACCAATTGTATCTACATATTATTTTAACATATCAGTACAAAATTTAAATGGGTTACTTTAGTTTTTTATATTTAGTCAAAAATCTGATGTTTTATACTTATGGCACATCTCAATTTGTGAGTCACATTTAAGTGCTCAATAGCTCGATGTAGTTGGTGTTTCTTGTATTGGACAGCACATGTCTAGAAGAATTCCACAATTCTCTGAGAAGTTTTATTTGATTTTCTCTAAGAATCTTGTCTTTACTGACTCAGTATATGCTGTTTTTCATAGCAGAATTCACAAATGAAATGGGCAGTTGGTTTTGGTTCCAAATTCAGCATACCATAAAGAGTAATTTTTTGTTGCAAGTTTCCTCATCTGTAAAATGGGGATATAATAGAAACTGTTCTTTTGGGTATTGTGAGGATTGAATATATTAACTTATGTAAAACATTTAGAAAAGTCCCTGTCATATTGTAACTATACAATGAATTTGATAGTTATTTCCTTCTCTCCTGATTATTTGTCATAAGCATGCCTAATAAATGTCAGCAGGAAGTGTAGATGCTTGAAGCTTTTTGATGCCTGAACTAATTAAATATTTTTTAGATGTTTTTGAATTTGCATGAACATTAATTATATTTTAAAATTATTTTTTCATGCTATACCTAAGGAAATGTTAAGCAAATGCTTTATTTATTTATTTTTTTAAAGATTTATTTATGTATGCATACAAGAGCTGGGGTACATGCCAGAGGTGTGAGGAGGTAAGGGGATTCACCAGAGACACAGTGGGAAACAGAACAGGCAGATTGACGGAAGTAAGTTGCTGAGAGGAAGAGCGGGCGAGTAGGAGAGGTCAGCTGTGCCATGTGGATAGCTCCTTGGCCAGCTGGGGAATCGAATTCGTGCCGCAGTGGCTTTGGACAGCTTCATAGGTTGTGTCTTAACCTCTTGCACCACCAGGGAGACACTTACGTGAATGCTTTAAATCAAACAAAATATTACTTTAATAATACCGAGTAAGACTTGTTTTAAAAGTATTTATTGAGTACTTTACTTTTTTTAATTTTCTTTTTTTAATTTAAATTTTATTTTTTATATTCCCCATACAATTACAACCCCCTTATTTTGACCCCAAGCCCTCATTTCCCCGCCCCCTGCCCTCCATAGAGTGTCTCTGGTTCATAGTTGTTTGTTGATTTTGATATTTTCTTTCTTATAGTTATTCTTTTTCCTGGTCCCTTATTTAAGTTTTCTAGATTCCAGCTCTGAATGAGACCATCCGGTATTTTTATTTTTCTTTTTCTTTCTGGCTTATTTCATTGAGCATGATCCCTTCCAGCTCCATCCATGTTGCTGCAAATTGCATGTGTTTATCTTTTTTGAATGCTGAGTAATATTCCATGGTGTATATGTACCACATCTTCTTGATCCAGTCATCTATTTTTGGGCATTTGGGTTGTTTCCAAAGCTTAGCTATTGTAAACAGTGCTGCTATAAACATAGGGGTGCAGGTGCTCTTTGGAATTGATGTTTCTGTGTCCTTTGGGTAAATACCTAGGAGTGGAATTGCTGGATCATATGGAAGCTCTATGTTTAGGAGGTCAAGAAATTATTGAGTACTTTTCTTAATAAGGGTCTCTACTGACAACTTTTACGTGAAAAATATCCTTCAGTCTTTGTCATAATTCTAGTGTAGGGCACTATTATTAATCTCATTATATAGACGTAGAATCTAAAGCTCAGAAAAGCTCTTCTCTGGTCATAGTACTCAAAAATTGTGGCGGTAGGGCCTTCCCGGTGGTGCAGCGGTTGAGCACTGGGTTGTGAAGCTACCCGCAGCCTCTGCAGCGCCGGTTGGATCCCCGGCTGCTCCCTGGCCACCGAATGAGGGTCCCACATGGCGCGCAGACCTCTCCTGCCGCCCGCTGCTCCCCTCAGCAGTGTACCTTGGTCCTGCTGCCTGTTCTGCTCCCTGCTCTGGCTCTGGTGAATTCTCTCACCCTCCTGCGCTTCTGACTGTACCCAGTTCCTGTATAAATAAATAAATAAATAAATCTTAAAAAAAAAATTGTGGTGGTAAACAGAAAACAATAGGATTGATTGAGAACCTTCTTGTGTTCATCACTGTGCTGAGCACTTAATTCTCACTAAGTTACTTAATACTACTGTATATGGTAGGTGCTATTATAATCCTCACTCAGATAACGTTAGTAAAAACAGTAATAATAGGGACTCCCCTGGTGGCGCAGTGGTTGAGCGCTGGGCTGTGAAGCTGCCCACGCCTCTGCAGCGCCAGTTCGATCCCCAGCCACGGGTGAGGGTCCCACATGGTGCGCAGACTTCTCCTGCCGCTCCCGCTGCTCCCTTCAGCAGTGTGTTTCCTCGGTCTGCCTGTTCTGTTCCCCGCTCTGGCTCTGGTGAATTCTCTCACCCTCTCATGCTTCTGACTGTACCCACTGCTTATATAAATAAATAAATAAATCTTAAAAAAAACCAAAACAGTAATAATAATAATTGTAGTTAAAATTTACACAGCATTGAATTGGTGTACCAGACTTTGTTATAAATATTAAATTTCATAGGTAGTCCTCATGCACATCAACATTATGAGGTGTAGGTAGTATTATCCCCATTTTACAGATTAGGAAGTTGCAGCAGAGAGGTTAAACAGTTGACCTCTAAGAAGAGCAGGTTGCCCAAAATTATATAAATAGTTCTTAGCAGGACTGGAAGGCAAACCCAGGGGAGTCTGAGTAGAGAATCTAAATTCATAACATTTTGCTGTTCGTCAGTACAGTTCAGTGATATATTTTTGGATTTTTATCCAGAAATAGTGGAAATTTAATTCAAAATTCATTTCTCATGTTTTCTATCAAGTTATGTCTAAAATACAAGTTACGTTAAAGTGTGAAAGATATACTTGTTTCAGTTTGTGAGTCAACTGTGTGATTATGAGTGTGATAATGGTAGTTTTAGCTTTATGTTGTGTTACTGTGAACCACAAGTTAGGTAATAAATGGAAAATTCTTTTGAAAAAAGTAAAAGCAATAGAAGTACAAGGTGGTCTTGTTACCTTCTCTTAAGTTTGAGAAAGGGTTTTTGTAGTATTTGACACCAATTTAAAAGAAATCTGTTTTTCCTTTTTTATATGGCTTAATCTAAATGTTGCAAACACTTGAATTTAATTTTAGAGAATGCCTCAAACTGATGAATATTAAATACTGCATGAGGACCTCCCTGGTGGTGCAGGGGTTAAAGTCTCAGCACTGTCTATCTGTTGCCAGCCACTGCAGCATAAGTTAGATCCCTGGCTAGGGAGCTGACCCACATGGGGCGGCAGACCTCTCTGGTGTCGCCCTGCTTGCTCCCCTCAGCAGTGTGTTTCAGTAGATCTGCCTGTTCTGCTCCGCACTCTGTCTCTGGTGAATACTCTCACCCCCCACACCTCTAGCCTGCACCCAGTTCTTGTATGCATAAATAAATAATGTGAATCTTAAAAAATTAAGTGCTGCATGAAAGAGAAATCTTACCTTTTACTTTTTACTTTAAGAATAATATTTAAGTTCAGGGTAAGAGAAATATCTTTTTTCTGTTTAGTGTTCTCAGTTCTTCCTACACTTTATGAATAAATACTTATATCTCTAAAAGTAAATGGGAAGAGAACAAGAAAAAAAGACCATTTTCTTTGTTGAATATGTTGTATCATTGAAAAAAAATCAGCATTTTTATAGGTTCCATTAATCCTGGGTCATGAACAAGAACATGTCAAATCTGCTGATAGTTAACCCTTTCTTTTTCCTATTAGCAAATGATGCTTTTCAAGTGAATCTATTAACTAGCAGTTAGATAGTAATGTTCTAGTGATAGAAGAGCAGGAAGAGTATCTCCCTCCTTTGGGATTGCAGGTCAGTTGCACCAGCGAAACAACTGTGATGATGAAAGTAGCCCCTGTAAACTAGTTCTGTCATTCAGGAGGCCACAGTCAACAGCTTACATCAGTATTTTAGGGGAAATGATTTTGAATTTTCAGTTTGGTTGGATATAATTTTGTTTTAAACAAGTTGTTCATAGTTATACACAATATTTTAAGTGTCAGTTTAAACCTGATGCAAATTCAAGTAGGATGACTTCAGGGAATATATCTTAACAGAGAATTAATAAAATACTATTTTGTGAAGGGCATTTAAAATATTGATACAAATTCCTTAAAGTGTCATAGGAATATAATTATAGCTTTTAGAATTTCTTCATCATGCCCACTTTTATCACCCTCTGCAAAATGAGACATAGGTATATTTTACTTTCAGGATTAGAGTAAGGAAAAGAAAGCTAAGAGGTAGAGAGAATTTATTGAACATTTATTACTTAAGGGGGTTGTAAAATTCTTCTGGTATTCTAAAATGAGCAAAATAGAGGCTACAGATGTTTCCTTGTTATTACTGAATTTAAATTCTTTGGATTGAATGTCTTTTATTAAATTACCTTTTATATACCAGAATTATTAAAGCACTTTGGTGATTTTTGCTCGTAACTCCTGGAATGATGTAAATATATAAAATGTGATCTTTAGAAAAGGTAACCATGAACTTAAATTGCAAACAGAATTAGCAGATTAAAAAATTTGTTTGAATTCTTCAACACATTAATGGTATAGTATATATAAAACATTTAAATTGGTCTTAGAGGATTTGTGAAAATAAAGTACATTCAGAATAGAAGTAAGTGGCTGTTAGAGTTGTCATTTTTAGTAATTAGTGAAATAATGTAAAATGGTTTCACAGAGTAATGGTTTTGTAATATAAATATCAATTTAACTTAGCAAAAATTCACATTCCTGTAGTTCTGAGAAATTGTGAGTTATAATTTCAACTATATACTTTACTGTTTAAAAAGTAAATAGCAAGCAGGATTTTAAAATTTGTTGCTGTTAAACAGTACAATAAAGACATAGCGGTAAGATGAAAAATGAGTCTATTTTTTAAACAAAAAAAGTCTAGAATTCTTCATTATTAGATATACAGTATCAACATAATTGATCTAACAACATTATATTTAAACTGAAAATATGCTTAAATTTGAGGCCAAACACTATCGTGTGAGTGAAACATCTTTCATATAGTTCTAAGATGGAATTACCCTTGAATGAACAGCATCTTCATTTATCTTCCAACCTTTTCTGTGCTTTTAGTGAGTCTACTCTTTCAACATTCTACAGGAATTACATTATACCATTATACCAGAGTACTTCTGCAGTGTGAAATAGATTGATTTGGAAAATGAACCTGGCTTTGCTATAAATTACATTTCCAGGTACAAAGGAATTTGTTATTTTGTTTAAAATAGTCACAAATATAATTAAGGTCTTAATTTATGTTAAACCACAAATATGGCTATTACTTTAACTGGATTAGGAACTTAATCTGTCACTTCAAGAATGATACCTAACACTTTTCATTTGTAACCTTAGATACATTATTTCAATTACAGGGTCTGCAGCTGTTTGATATAAAAAATGAATTATTTTGTAGATAGATTTGTTCATGGTTTTTAATTTTACAACATGCCTCTTCAGTAAGGTAGAAAATAACTTCAGTTGTCACAGATTTTCCTTTGTGTCCTGGTAGAACAAGATATGAATTAAAATTCTCAGAACCATTTTTATTTTGTCTCCTGAAAGTGGCATTGGATGCTTTAGAATAGTCTTTAGTGAATTCTTACAAAAATACTTCAAATTTAATTACAAAATGAATGCAAGCTTTTTTCTAAAGAAGAAACCTGAGGTCTACTGTTGAAGGATAACTTTACCTGGTTGGACTGAAAATGTGTTCCCTGCCTAGATACTGGATACCTTTTGTTAATGTGATTTATATACATTTAGAAACTGTTTATAATCCCTTAAATTCTACAGAATTAATCATTGTAAAACACCTAATCTTTTAAAAATTTATTAAGGTCAATTCTTTAAATTTTGAATTGTTTTTATTGGTAAGCAGTGTTTTTATTAAGTGCAATTAAAGAGTATTATGTATTTCATTTAAACAAATGTTCATTTTCATTTTGGAATAAAGATGAGGAAAGAAGGTGTAAATGGGTAAATAATTAAATAATGAGTTATTAAAATGCAATGAACACATTTCTATCTCCACCATCTGCTATTTAGTTTATCCTAAGAATTTTGAGTTTGGTGGATTTTTTCCCCTCACTTAGGATTTTTTTTTTTATATATAGATAACAAAACATTATGGGAACTAAAAAAAAAATGTATTTTCTTTACTCTCATAGTGTTAAGTGTCAGCTACATAACTGGTATTGGGTTGGGTTCTTGGGTTACAATAATTATTCTTTCTGTGCCTTTGACTATATTATCTCTTTTTTTTAATTTTGACCCTACAACTTAATTTTGTATATATTTAATTCTAACAAGGGGAAGCTTGAGTTTTTTCCTATTGTGGTTTTTTGTAGTTGTTGTTGTTGCTTTCTTTCTGCACTTGATTTTCCCCTGTAGTTACCAGATATTGATGTAACTAAAATTGAGTCAAATATTTCAACAGTAGTTTTCAAGGTGAGAGTTATGTTCAAGAAGTTCCTGTTCTTTGATGTGATATTTCTTCTTGTGCTTTCAATAGCATTTCATGTTTTTGGTAACTTTTTTTTTTGTTTAAAACTTTTTTATGCTTACTGAATTGTAGTTTCTGAATAACTAACTTTATTTATTTATTTATTTATTTATTTATTTATTTATTTATTTATTTGAAAAATTTTTAATTATTATTATTTTTGTGGGACCCTCGCCGGCGGCCGGGGAACGAACCGGCACTGCAGAGGCTGCGGGCGGCCTCTCAGCCCAGCGTTCAACCACTGCACCAACAGGGGAGGCCCTAACTAACTTTTAAAAGTTGAATTCCTGTTACTGTTTTTGAAAATACTATCTGCTTGTTTTTTTTAACTTTATTAATTTTTAAAAATACCAATAAATTTAGTAGGAGTTACATCTTTTTTTTAAAGCAGTGACCTTTTGTCCCATTAAATAACAAAATGATAATCTTTCATCTAAGTTACCTAGTTTTCTATGAATTTAAGTATGTTGTGCTTGTTATTATGAATATCTGATGCTTATTCATTAAACAAATGTTTGTTGAGAACCCATTGTGTGCTGAGGATAAAGTGGTAGGCAAGGTAGATATGGTATGTACTAACACAGCATACAGTCTGAAGGGGAGGCCTTTTTATCAGTTCATATCAAGATATATTTATTCTCTTGGTTTTGATTTGTTGAAAATTTTTTATGTATTAGAAACATTTAATACTCTATTCTTAAAAAAAGCACTTTTGGCTATGTTTCCTTTATCCTTGTAATATATATTCAGAAATTTCTCTTGGTGTGCAGTTTTGCTATTTTGCTAATAATCACAGTATATAATTATTTACCTTTTTCTCGTAAGGATGCATTAAAAGGGGAAATAAGTGAAATCAGCTATCTTTTGAAGTCACCACGTTTTGTCTTTCTTCTGTTGTGTATGGATAAATGAATATTTTCCAATATCATCATTACTAATTTTAATAATACCTTATATTTATTGAACCACTGTGTTGCAAATGGTGTGTAAAGTGTTTTATATATGCTCAGTTTTCAGAAGGTATGGTTCACAAGTACTCACTGAAGAAATAGAATTTAGAATCCTCATAGAGTATTGTGTCATCTTCTAGGACTGTTGCTATAATTTCTCCAATTAATAGTTCTCAATGTTAGTTCTAAAGAATTTAGAGTCAAGAAAATTGTTTTAAATCTTTTATATTTACTTTTTCCTTTCTCAATAATAGCAGTTGGTGATATATCCTTTATAGTATTGGATTAGGAATTTCAGAGTCAAATTTGTTGAAGTTAATAGACCTTTTAGTTGTTACCATTATTTGATAATGCAGCTCAAGCTGCTGTAGTATTCTTGTACATATATATTAGTGGCTACATACTCATTTATTTCTGGGAGTGGAATTGTTAAATGCTAGGTTAAGCATATGCTTAGTAATAGATATTACTAAATAATTTCAAAGTGTTGGAATATAGTCCAACCAGCAATATATGAGACATAAAAACCAATCTACTGTCCTACCTCCTAATCTTGATACCCAGAGATTATTTTAACTTATTTTCCCAGGTACTTAACTCTGTATTTCTAATATGCTAATATGTATTTCTGTATTCTAAGATGCTTGTGTTGCTATTTCATTTTTTAATTTTAAATTTGTCTTTTGAATTCCATGATGAAATTTACCTGTTAGAGCTTTCCTTCTCCATCTTTCCAACAGTTCCCTCACTCTTTTGGTTAAATTATTATTCATTGTTTACATTATAATTAGAATGTACTTTGGCTGAGTTACTCAGTATACTATGAACATAATATCTCCATATGATTTTATCCCCTCAGATAAATAATTGTCTTATTTAATTCAATCAAGTCGTTTCCTCTTCTAAACTCTTAAAACTGAACTGTGAGATTTCTCCAGGTCAAACACAGCAGGTTCCTTTTTTGTTTCATTTTGGAGATATGACCTTTGAAACCACCGTTTTGTTTCTTTTATTTGGAATAGTTCCTTTCTCTGATAGTTCCAGAGCTATTTTCTTGTGACTTACTCATTGTCATCCAGGGAATTTTTTTTGCTTTTCTTTTTATGTTGAATCTTTTACTTTCTGGGTTCTGTGTTCTTCTTAATTTTTTTAATTTTGTGCAGTACATTCTTTATTAGCTTTCTGAGAGAGGGTACATGGGAAATAAAATTTTATTTATTTTTAAAAATTTTTTAAAAGATATATTTATTCATGCACACAAGAACCGGGTGTAGGTCAGATGTGTGGGAGGGTAAGAGGATTCACCAGAGACAGAGTGGGGAACAGAACAGGCAGACTGACTGAAATATACTGCCGAGGGGACCAGCTGGCAAGACAGGAGAGGTCTGCCGCACCATGTGGCTATCTCGCCATCCGGCCTGGACTCAAACAGGCGCTGCAGAGGATGTGGACAGCTTCTCAGCACTGTGCTCCACCACCTGTGCCACCAGGGGAGGCCTGAAATAAAAATTTAAAGACCTTGCTTGTGTGGCACTGTTTTGTCTTTGAGTGATACCTTGGCCACATGTAAAACTAGGTTAGTAAGATTTTTCTATAGCATTTTGAAGGTCTTGGGCCTCCCTGGTGGTGCAAGGGGTTAAGCACCACACTGTGAAGCAATCCACAGCCTCTGCAGCACGAGTTTGATCCCCTGCCGGCTAGGGAGAAACCCACATGGTGAGGCAGACCTCTCCTG
This sequence comes from Talpa occidentalis, assembly GCF_014898055.3. Taxonomy (NCBI): domain Eukaryota; kingdom Metazoa; phylum Chordata; class Mammalia; order Eulipotyphla; family Talpidae; genus Talpa; species Talpa occidentalis. The sequence goes on from NW_023603184.1 coordinate 105,842,152, forward strand.
TCTTGCCCGCTGCTCCCCTCAGCAGTGTGTTTCAGTCAGTCTGCCTGTTCTGTTCCCCACTCTGTCTCTGGTGAATCCTCTCACCCCCGCACCTCTAGCCTGTACCCTAGATCTTGTATGCATAAATAAATAAATCTTTTTTTTTTTTTAAAACAAAAGGAGTTTTGAAGGCCTTGTGTTATCTTCAAGTTTTGGAGTTGCTGTTGAGAAATTCAGTCTCATCTATTTTCTGTCTTTTGTTTACTTCACTTTGTTCACTTTTCTTTTTTCTTTTCTCTCCTTTTCCCCCTTCTTTCTTATATGCCTTTATCAGAATCCTTAACCTCTTTGTTACTTCTGTTTTCTCATCTTAAAATTGGAATTTGTTGTACCTACCTCATAGGGTCAAACTTTTGTGTAAGTACCTGGCACATAGTAGGTATTCAGTAAATATTAGCCATTATATTTTTCTTTGAAGTTGTCTTCTCTGCATTTTCTGTTCTCAGTTGCTTTTTTGTGGTTTGTTTGGCTCTATATTTTATATTTGAGGCTTTCTTCAAATATCTATTGATTTTTGCTAACATTTCATATTTAAGAGTGAGGCACTAAAAAGCTGATGGGGAGATGAGGGACTTTTTGACATGTGGCCTTACTGTAGACTGATTATACAGGTGAGCTGCCATTTTTGTTGGCTCCTATTCCATTCCACCCTTAATAGAACCATCAGTATTTGTAGGTCTTTTCTCCAGAGAACTATCCTAGAATGACTTGTTAGCTGCCAGTTTTGAGTAGCTGAGAGGGAGAAGAGTACACTGGTTCTCTTCCGTTAGTGTGTACACTTTCCTTTAACTTTGTTCTTTTCAGTGAGACACCCCATCCAGTTACCTTTGCTCTGCATGGGTCAGGAGTCTTGCTGGTTGGGTTTTTCTTGAGAATAAATCTGTTTTCTTCCAGGTTAGGGGCAGGATAGTTGTCTGATGTTTAAAGGCTTTTGTCCAGTTTTCCTATTTTTAGTTTTTTACCTCTGCCTTCTGTGGTACGTGGTGCCTCCAATTTTGGAATCTTGTTTTCTCTGATGCAAATGTATTGATTTTCTCCTGTGTATGCTCTTAGGTTTCAGCTTCCTCTCTGCCTTGCTAAGTCTGCTTTCCATCTTACAAAAATGGAATGACATTTCTGGCCTGCTTTGGTCTCCTCTCCCATTCTTTGTGTTTTTCTGGATTTATAAATTTCTTATTTCTTTATTGTTATTTTAGTATTTTTTTGAAAGGTTGCAGAGATAAACATGTAAGTTAAGTTCTTCATGTTTAACCAGTTACCAATGATCTGGCATTTTCTTTTTCCTTTGAAAAAAATTTTTTTAGGAAATAAAAATATACAGGCACCTTACCTCTTCAATTAATTTTTTTATGTTATAAATTTAATTTATTCAGTACATTGAAACCATATAGGCTTATTAAATTTTAAGGCTTTACCAGTCAGGTACTGGGTATTATGTTCTGTGTGCATGCATGTGTGTGTGTTAAAAAAAAAAAATTCCTACCATTTCTTGTGCTTAGGTACTCAGTAAATTTGTTTTCAAACAATGACTATATTTATAGGCTGTAGTTTCAATTTGTTCATACTTTAGTTCTTAGTTTTCACATGGTAATAAATCTAATTTGCCTGACTATTTTAGCAATTGGAGTTGCTCAGCAAATGAATAAACCCTATATTAGTTCCTTCTGAAATTGAAAATATTATGATATTTAATGTATCACTGTCATCAAAGGTTGATTGATCACTTGCAAGGTTTGTGGACACTGCTATTATTATGCAGATTATTTTTATAATATTTAGCCTAATCACTTTCAGGTGATAGCAGCCTCTCTTGCTAAGATAGATTTCTTTTATGCACTGATAACCATTGTTGTAGACACATGCTGTCCTATAAAACTTTATGTCATGGAAAATACTCTTGTGCTAGTCATTAAGTGGAGAACTGAGTTTGCATTTTACTCAATTTTAGTTAATTTAAGTTAAATAGCCATAAGTGACTAGTGACTACCATATTGGACAGCACCGTTTATAGATTACTATGATAGGATCGGTCAAGCTTTTGTTTCTATTTTTTTGTGTTGTCAACCACTTGAATTAGTTGGGAATAAAATATATATCTAGCTGGAGAATGGAAGTTAGATGATTTCCCTAAGTTAATGTTATAATTAGAACTACATTTTTCTTTGCATTCATAGAATCCAAAGGTTGATGTTTCAGAATTAAAAACAAAAATGTGCTTTAGGTTGGTCTATTATGCTCATTTTATTTGGAGGATTCGGGGTGCTGATAAGATATTGAAAGTACAAACAAAAGGTTGAAAGTGCTATTTTTAGAACTTTGAGGGTTGTTTTTTTTCCATTTTACAAAAGAATGGGAAAATAGTGCTTGACTCAAAGCCTGGTTTTGTTTAGAATTTTTATATTCTCGAAAAAGTCATGGCAGAGTATTGTTTTGCATTTTTACTATTTGGATGAAGATACTGTCTTTTTTTTTTTTTTTTTTTTTTTTGTGGGACCCTCGCCCGCGGCCGGGGAACCAGCGCTCAACCACTGCGCCACCAGGGGAGGCCCTGAAGATACCGTCTATGTTTGTGACTTCAGATTTATTTGTGAACTACAGATTCAGAAAATTTCTCTTTAATCAGGGTTGAAGAGTAATTGGGATAAATGCTGTAAAATTAATCCTGCCATACTAGGATTATGCTACGAGTTGAGTTCTGTCGTAGGTTGAATGTTAAATTGATGAAAATTCAGTCAGTTATTTTTTTAATAAAGAAGGAAAAGTATGGCTTTGCCAAACCATTTTGCTTGATTTTTTTTTTACTGAAATAATGACTTTTTGGGATTACTGATTAATATAGTTGTATCATTTTACATGTAATTTAGCCAAAAAAAACTAAACTTAGCTTTATATAGTGTTATGATTGTTAACTAACTGCTTATTATTTAGGCCTTTGAGAAGATATATTAAAAAGTTACTTCAAATTCTGTTTTTCTCAAGGCCTTACTACACTTTTAGTCATTCATTCTCAGCAAATGAGTTGTTCTCCCGTTTCACAGAATATGAACATTTTTTCATTTTTGTCCTTCAGCTTCTAAGTTTTCAAATATCATCACTGATTTTGACCACCCCTTGCATGTCAGTGGAAAAACTATCCTGTTTCGTGATAAAAATAGACCACTCCATCTGTGCTCTTTATTTCATCTGTTTTCACTTTCTTTATGGCACTTGTATGTCAATTATTGTGTTTGTCATTTCAGCCTATTTCCAGTTTTTCCCCCCTTTTTATTTTGTTTTAACAAGCTCAACCATCCTCATTGTGGTTGGTGTAGATATATATGTGAATAAAAGAGCTCACCCTGCTAATCCCTTCTTTTTTTCTCATCCAGTCTTGAAGGAATTGTTTACACTTATTCTAATTCTTCCCTTCTTACCAATCTGTATTTTAACAAGCTTTCCACATGATTTCGATGCATGCTGAAGTTTGAGAACTATTACCTAGTGTATACTTGGTCATTCAAGAAGTTCCGTATTGTTATAAAATACTGTTACAGCATATAGTATATGTTAGTGTATACTTATAAATTTTGGTTGGGCAAGGTGCTGTTTAAACATAGAAACAGTAATTGTTGGTGAATTGGTTAGGATTAGGTTTGGCTATGAGTTATTAGAAAATCCCAAATCGCAGTGGTTTAAAAGATAGAAGTTTGTTTATTTTTCTTATAGACACAGGTAATCCATGTTTGGTGACTACATGATTATCAAGGACCTAAGTTTCTTTTTTCTTGTTCTACTATCTCCAACACTCACCTTCTTCCTTTTTCATTTGGCTTCTGTGCTGTTACCGTCCTTTTCAGATTCTAGTCAACAGATAGGGAACAAAAAAAAAAAAAAAGAGGAGAGGTCATACTTCTTTCTTGTAAAATAAAAGAAGATATCCAGAACTTTAAGCCACATTGACCACAATAAAAACATTGGTCACACCCAGTTTTAAGAGAGCTTGGAAAATAAAGTTTTTATTTCAGGTAGCTGTCTGTGAAGATAGATGCATGGGTTCTAACCTTACAGAAAAAGGGAAGAACATAAATGAGTGTATAAGAGCTCTTGGCACAATAAACTCTTGGGAGCTCAGTCACTAAACATTGAATGCTTATAATTAGTGTACTATCTTATGTTAACTGTGGAAAAATAAGGGAGATTGGGAAGGGACAGAATTACAGAAAAATAAGACCTATTCCTTGGTTTTCTAAGATACTGCATTTACCTGGGGACATCAGACATACATGTATACATATGTGATAGTAATGCAGGTCGTATAAGTTGAGAGGGATCAGATTCTTAGGGTTTTAGAGAGAAACATGCCCAGAGGACTGGAGTTTTGGGAAGATAGATTTGAAAAGAAAATTGATGTGCTTTTAGGTAAATGGACTTCTTTATATAAGATACCAATCATTTCAGTATTCTTACTACTTAAGAATTTTAAGACTGATGTCCAATTTAGAACTGAGGAAGGAATTATAATAGGCATCCCTGTGAGAAATCTCTTTTGGGTATGAGTAGGCTGTTCTATTTATAATTTTAATATGATAAATAATACTTGTATTAATTTATCAATTTATCTGAACTTCTATTTGTTTATAATTATAGTAGTTTCTTCAGTTTCACAAACAAAAGATTTGTTTTCGATTGTCTGTGTGGTAATTAGAACATTGCAGTCTATGATCTCACCAATTAGGATAACTTTAGAAAGAAGATAGATTTTGAGTGGAGAAAAGAAACATGGAAGTCATATAAGAAGACAACAAGGGTAGTAAACTTTGCATGCTACAAAACATAATTTAGAGAACCAGGTAGAACTTTGTCAAAGAGTTCACTTTGTCTTAAAGACATTTCAAAATGACTTCATATGATATAGTCAATACCATTTTGTATTTTATCATTCAGTATTATAATGTAGACATTTTTCCTTGTCATAAAAAGTTCTTTAAAAGCTGATTTTTAAAATTGATTGTATAACATTTCTTGGTTTGGATGATTTGCCCATTCCCTATGGTTAGACACTTAGTTGCTTATAAAATTTTTATTACTATGAACAAAGTGAAAACAGTTACACATGTTTAGATATTGAGTGTTAGTGGCAAGAACTTTGTAGTAGCAGAAGTGCATTAAAAACTTTTTTGAGCTAGCATTAGTTTGTAACATTAAGTATCAGGTGTATAGTATTACAATTTGACATCTGAATACACTACATTGTGATCATTATCTGATAGTCTTAATCATAATTTTTTGAGGGATCTCCATATCGTTTTCCATCTTGGCTGCACCAAACTTATATTCCTATTAATATTCCCTTTTCACCAATACTTACTGTAAGTATCATGTTGGCATTTTCCCTTAAGAAAGGTGTTTATCTTGGGCCTCCCCGGTGGCGCAGCTGTTGAGCGCTGGGTTGCGAAGCTGCCCGCAGCCTCTACAGCCCCAGTTCTATCCCCGGCTGCTCCCCGGCCACCGAAGGAGGGTCCCACATGGCGCGCAGACCTCTCTTGCTGCCCACTGCTCCCCTCAGCAGTGTACTTCGGTCTTCTGCCTGCTCTGCTCCCCGCTCTGGCTCTGGTGAATTCTCTCACCCTCCTGCGTTTCTGACTGTACCCAGTGCTTGTGTAATTAAAAAAAAAAAAAGAAAGATGATTATCTTATGAAGGGTAGTATAATTAAGCAATAGCTTATAAAATTTGGACATTAGTCATCTGGTGAAGAAAATTAAAATTGATATACAGTATTGTCTTACATAAACTAATATAATAAGTGGATAGTTTAAGTGTGTGGGAAATGCTTTGTTTCATGTATTTACTGTTATCTAATAAGTCATACTGATCTTTTTTAGTAGTGAAATGATTTGTGTTTGTAATACAAATTTTTCACATTAAATTGATTTATTCCTTTCCAATCAAGTTTGAATGTATTAACTATTAAGTTTATAAAGAAAAAGTTGTGTTCTAATATGCATATATACTTTCACCAGTTTTTCTGTACTTCTCTTGATTTATAGGCCTTTCTGCAAATGTGTAATCTGCCTATCAAAGTGGTTTGTAGGGCAAATGCAGAATATATGTCCCCATCTGGTAAGTGTTGGGTTTTTTTTTGTTCCTTTGTTAATATCTTGCATTGATGAAATTAGTAATAGTGTTATTTGTACTTAATTTTAAAAATTGCCTATTTTTTTTTTTGTTTACCTCTTGAAGAATTTTCATGTGATTTATTTAATAAACAATCACAAACTTGACAGTCTTGGGGTGGACATGGCTCCTCATTTCAACTTTGTGGTCAGAATTGGTTACTATCATGTTACAGGATTTGTTTTAAATAGTACATAGTAGGAAAATATATAGTCTCAGATTCCTTCAGTTTTATATAACCTTTCAGGAAAAAAAGATTATAATATTAATGAATCCATTCATTATTAAACACACGTCCCTAAATTATATTCTCCCATTATATAGAAGAAGCAAGATTGTGGAGTAAATTGTCATAGGTCTTAAAGTCATCTTTTAATGTTTTTGATTTCTAGTTCTGTTTTCTGTTTTCTCTTGACTTGTTTAAGATACTGTTTATTAAAGTATTAACTTTTCTGTGGTTTTTTTTTGTCCTTTCTGTGTGTTACCATGTATTAGTAGATTGAAGTACACTTTTAAGTAAACAAGATTCAGATAATTTTTAATATAAAAATACAGTACCACAAAGCTGATAAAAATGTTAATTAGAATTGATCTGAATAATTATAATTACAGTTTTGCTGGATCAATTTCAACACATGATATGACTCCTTTATGAGTGAATCCAATGAGTATCACTGAGTGCCGTTAGTGTATTCCATCAATTTTTAGAGAGACATTTCTGTGTCTCTTCATTGTCATTGTCATGATAATTTAGGAATAACTTGTGTTAGACCTTTTCTAAAAAAATCTTAATTTCTCAAGGGTGGTAGTAATTATCAGAAATCTGTGAATACACCCTTTCCATATACACCAAAATTTTTACATGAATACATCTATACTTGCAGGTTTACAAATATACATTTAAAAGGATTTCCATAAAGGAATGTCTAGACTTAACGACATATTTTAGATTCTTAAAGGTCATTCATTGATTCTTTTTTGACTTAATTTTGTTTAGTTTTTATAAACTTTACTGAATGATGATGAAGTGAATTATATTGCATTCTATTCATCTTTTCTTTCTATGTAGTCATATAAAAGGAGTGTAGATGCACATCAAAACAATAATCTAAAACTAATATCTTTGGCATGTGAAGATAAGCTATATGTTATAGTTTATCTCCTTGTTTTCTAGGTATATAGCTGTCTTTTCATAGACTGAAGACATAACTATTGAAGAGACTGTTATATATACATACTTATATTCATAGAATTCTCCTATTGGAAGATAAAAATGACTATTCAAGTATTTAAATTTTATCATATCTCTGGTTATTATTCTCTTTCATAACAGGATTAGAGGTGATCAGGAGAATATACTTTATTTTATTTGCTTTTTTGATTTTGTAGTACATTTTTAAAACCAGGAGTAGCATGGAATAGTCTTGGTTAAGTTAGGAATTTTTACCTTAAACCTGTGACTTTGTCATGTGCTAACAGTTTCCTTGGGAAACTCCTCTTCTTTGAACCTTGGTGACCTTCTCTGTAATGGAAGATAGCTAGATTAGATGTCATCCAGTGTCCTCTCTATTTCTAATATTTTCCGAATCTACAAATTTGCTTGGCAACATTGTTTTACTTTCTCTAGAAATAAAATTTCTGGAAAGGTTTATTCTGCCTAAAATGAGAAAGTGGGCCCTCAGTTTTTCTTTCATGACCTCTGTTGCCTGAGATAACTGTTGTTCCACTCTGCTTTTGCCTGATGTCCAAAAAAATGAGGATATAACATTGGCTCCACTTTGTCAGGCTAGTGACAGAAACATTATTCACTTCTAATTTGTTGCTTTAATATTTATATCTTTTTATACTTAGAGATATATGATTACTCAGTACCCATTCTGCTTCACTGCTTCAGAATCTACAATGCACAAAGTATTTCTAAGAAAAGAAATAAAAGAGAAAATCTATTTTTCAAGAGCTCCAAACTGGTTATTATTAAAAATGATAAGCACTCTTTTCTCTAAAAATGCCACACTTCAAAAATATCCTTCCCTCTAGGCACAAATAATTTTATCTAGGAGAACCTGTACTATATCAAGCTGTATAGAAGTTACAAATCCCAAGTTAAAAAACAATATTACCTTAATGCTTACCCAGATAAATATTTTTCTTTTTTGCAAGATTTATTAAATAGTAGGAGAAAGTAATGCACAATTCAGTGTTTTTAAATTGCTAACAGGGATGTCTTCTAAATATACCTATTGAGTTGTTGAGTTCCAGAAGGTCTGCCTTTCCTTTGTAATGCATGTTGTCCTATGGATGCAGTTGATGCTTTATTGGCACTGTGCACCTCATCTATTACCCTCAGACTGACTGAGCTAGAGTGGAGTGAATCCATTGAAAAGGAGCCTGCTGTTAGTGTGAACTCTGTTTGAACTAGTTCTGACTGCAAGTTTCATCCTCTAGCATTGGGGTAGACTTTATTGCTGTTTGAAGACTATTTGTTTTCATCATCTATTATAATTTCATTACGGCTTACTTAGATTTGTAAAATGAAATTTTTTTTTCAATGTGGCATTTATTTAGAGAATCAGGTTTATTTACTTTTTTTTAAATAAGCATGCTACTTGTTCTTTTTTCCCCACATGTGATGGGAACTTACTTTATATTATAATTTATAAACTGGCATATCTTCAAAGATTGTTAATTCTATTAATTCCTGATATATTTGAGTCAAAGAGATTTATTAATTCACCATCCTGTGCTTACAGTGTTCACCTTAATGGGTATCTTAGATTTAAAATTGGTAAAAAGAAGACTTCTTAAGTATAGTTTAAAATGTAGATCGATTCATTGTACGCTGACAAGAAAGCCCAGTTATATTTCATTGAAATCTAACAGTGGTTGTAAACCATGCCTGGGCTTGATTCCTGTAATAATGATAATTAGAATGCATTGCTTTGTAGTGATTTGTTTGTATTAACTCTGAATATCAGTATTGTGATCTGATTATTATATCCAAATGAGAACTCTAGACATGAATCTTCTTGTTCTGTTGCTCCGAAAGTAGTAATCAGTGTTTAAAAATGTATAGAATTTAATATGTACATTTAACCATAATTTTCAAGAATGGTTTTATGATATCTCCGTATTAAAGCATATCCCAATTTTAATTTTATTAGACAAATCAATTTACTGAAAGTGTTTTGACAGTTCTTTTTTCCTCAACAGGTAAAGTACCCTTTATTCATGTGGGAAATCAAGTAGTATCCGAACTTGGTCCAATAGTCCAATTCGTTAAAGCAAAGGTAATACAACAATGTTAAATGTATTTGATCACAGTTACTCTTTAAGTCATTCATCATTCTTTAGCTTGTCTTAACATTTACATTGATTTTAATCTAGTTTTATAAAATGCCAATAGAAACTACTGGAAAAATATTTCTCAAGTGTTTTTTATCATGATGTAAATCAATGAGAAAGATGTAATTTGATATTTATAAAATGGTAGATAATTTTCTAATGCTTATGAGAATTTTGGTCATAAATGAAAACTGTTAAGTTTTTAAAAAATGTCAAGTTAACCTTTGTGAAGGGAGGTAATGGGATATGTTTCTAAGTTGAATGTATTAATTTATTCACTTGAATTATTCTTCTTTTCATTTACTTAGTCTGGATTTTAATAGTTACCAAGGGACAACGTCCATTAACATTTTGGGGAACATCCTTCTAGACATTTTTCTTTGCAAATATAGAAAAATGTAGATAATATAGTTTTGTTCCTTTGCAACCTGCCTTTTAAAATCGACAGTGGGTTTGAAAATTCTTCCATGTTAATGATTACAGCTATATAGATGCATATCATCTTTTTAAATTGTTGTATAGTATTCTAGTCTATAGCTGTATAATTATTTACTTAAATCTTTATTGGTGGGCGCTTAATTTGTTGCCAAATTTTTGCTGTTGAGTTAATATTGTTGTACACATACCTTTGTATACCTGTCAGATAAATTTCCTAAGGATAATATTGCAGTGTTATATAAAATGCATTTTTTAATCTCTTAGAACAGATTTCCAGATAGAAGTAAAGCTTTTGCCATTTTGTGCTTCCACTTTTTACTAAATTAAGTAATTTAAAAATATATTAGAATTTTGGGCCTCCCCGGTGGCGCAGCGGTTGAGTGCTGGGTTGCGAAGCTGCCCGCAGCCTCTGCGGCGCCGGTTCGATCCCCGGCTGCTCCCCGGCCACCAGAGGAGGGTCCCACATGGCGCGCAGACCTCTCCTGCCGCCCGCTGCTCCCCTCAGCAGTGTACTTCGGTCCTTCTGCCTGCTCTGCTCCCCGCTCTGGCTCTAGTGAATTCTCTCACCCTCCTGTGCTTCTGACTGTACCCAGTGCATGTATAAACGAAACAAACGAACAAACAAACAAATAAATAAATAAAACATGCCTCTATAAAAAAAAAAAAAATATATTAGAATTTTAAGATAGTGTTTATTTCACTATATCTTTTTTTTCATCTTTGTCTTCTTTCTAAGCAACACATATTAATCTTTTGTCATTGAAATTTTATTACTAAAAGGTTAGTCTCCTAAAATACAAAATGTACTGGCCATTTTTGTTTTCATTTGTGAATTAATTGATAGTGCACTTTTGTGTGTTGAAACGTTTTTATAATAATGTATTAATATTTTGTAGCAATTAATGGTATTGCACTTTCACATAAAATAATTTTGCTTTAGGTGGCATTTTGGAAATTGATTGGACATTTGTAGTGCAAACATTGATGTTATATTACTTGGTGGTAGTGAGATAACTGAATGTTTTTGTATATTTAATATGATGCTCTTGTATATCTTTAAATTCCCTTTAGGGCCATTCTCTTAGTGATGGGCTCGATGAAGTCCAAAAAGCAGAAATGAAGGCCTACATGGAATTAGTCAACAATATGCTCTTGACTGCCGAGGTACAGTAGAAGATAATAAGGCTTGAATATAGGTCTTTCTCTTTCATAAAAGATAAATAAAAACAATATATTTAAAAATTCTTAAGGATGGGAAAATAGTTGAGTAATTGTAGGCCTAGCATGATTACCTAAATTAATTATTATCTTTGAATGAGTTGCCTGACATTTTCAGTTCTAGTTTCTCTGTTTAAGAAAAGGAATGATTATTGCCTACTCATTATTTTGCTTTGGCTTTGCAAAGTTTCCCTAAATAATATCTATAAAATACCTTAATGGTATATAGAGGTGTACTGTATGAATAAGAAATAATTTTATAAAGTACCTCTATTAAGTTTAATAATTCTATATAGCAACATTAGCCAAGAAAAATAATCAGTCCTCACACATTGACTTTTATAAACTTTGCTTATAAAAAATTACCATGCCAAGAAATAACTTTATCCATTTTCTTTTTGGTATTCTGAAATTTTAGTGATTCTTCTTTTGTTCCTAGTTGTATCTTCAGTGGTGTGATGAAGCTACAGTAGGGGAGGTGAGTGGTTCAGCAGCATTTATCTTAATTAAAATTTAATGAGAAAACACTTTTGCTCAGAATCGTAAGTCCCTGCTCATAAATGAAACATTGTGGTTTATACCATTAGTGATATAGTTTTTCACTTACTTTAATTTTGCTTGCACATACATTTTAGGAAGCTATGTGTCATTGTTTGATATAACTGGTTGCAAAGTACATAAAAATTTATATATTTTTAAAGGGACTGGTTTAAAATTTTAATTTTTTGGATTGCAAGCTATGGTTTTTTTTAGATTGCTGTATTTGTTTTCTCTGGTAGTATATTTCACTTAGAATTCTACTTGTAAAAACAGACTTTGTTTTTAGAAAGACTCACATTTTTAACAAAATCTTTTTACTTTAGATCACACATGCTAGGTATGGATCTCCTTATCCTTGGCCTCTGAATCATATTTTGGCTTATCAGAAACAGTGGGAAGTCAAACGTAAGATGAAAGCTATTGGATGGGGGAAGAAGACTCTGGATCAGGTCTGTTCAGACTGAAGTTGACAAAACCCTCAGTTGTAATGCATTAATAAATTCTTTTTTATATTAAAAAGTCTTCAAAAAATTCCCACATAACAAAATATTAATAAATCATTCACTCGTATTTCCTTTGACATGTAGTGGGTTGTCAGAAAAGTCATGATGTAACATAGAAAAGAGTGTTAATGACTTTTCTGGCAACCCAATAGTTTTATAAAATTCACAGATGCTTAGCTTATTGTAAAAAACATTATATAATACAAAAAAGTTCATAAAGGACATAAAAAGTGCCTGAAATCCTATCACCTAAAAATTGCCTATCACCTAAAAATTGGAGAATATTCTTCTAGGTGTCTCTTACATTTAGGATCTTCTTATACCTGCCACTCTATAACCTGATATTTTTTTTTCCCATTCAATACATTGTGGGCATCTTTTATGCCGGTAAATATAGATTGGCAGTATCAGGGCTTTTAAAAATCCCTATTAAATACAGTGCTTAATACATCTCTTTTTCTTTGGTATTAAATTTACTGAAGTAGCAAATATAAAAACTATCTTGTCAAGGTCATAAGTTTGAGGATGATTAAGTTAATTAATGTCTCTTTTCCATGGCTAGCCATAGTTCTAGCTAGCCAGCTTACTGATGTGTGCCATTGGCCACAAGGGGGATTGGGTCAATGAGTAGGGTTAGAGCAAATAAGATCCATTTCTGCCAGTGGGAAAACACTTCAAATGCTTTTATTCATGGAGAGTGAGCAGTATCATCTTTATATAGCACAATTTTTTGTATGTATGATGTTACTTACATATATATATATATGGATTTAGGAAAACATTTTTATAAGGAGTAGTGTTTTGAGAAAAAAACTTTCTTAGTAAATAAGTAAGTTAAATCCAGTTGGATTTAAAGGAGATTTGTTCTTAAATTTTCTTCTTGATTTTTATGTAGAGATTATAAAAAAATTACAGATACACACAAATAGTGAGAAAAAAAGTGTATATTACAAAGTCTGATTGAAGAATATTTTAAAAAGTTACCTAAATTTATATTTTTGGTATAAACTGGTACAAAGTAAGTTTTGGACACCTTTTATTGTTTCGCTAATTGAAGTATTTTTCTTTGGGGTTTATTACCTGTGTTAGGTCTTAGAAGATGTAGACCAGTGCTGTCAAGCTCTTTCTCAGAGACTGGGGACGCAACCATATTTCTTCAACAAACAGTAAGAAATTTTTTTTTTTGTTAGTGTCTATATTGTTAGTTCACAAATTTATTTTATCAGATAATTGTTTTATGAGGAAATATTCATGAAAAGATTTAGTTATACTTAACATTTATTTTTCCCCTAGTAAAACATTTGCTTAACAATTCTGAGTGTCAGACAAAACACTAGGTTATGGGAGACTAAAATTTCTAACATGCGGTTCTTACCATTAAGAATTTCACTTAACTATAATGGAGAACTGTGGGTGCCTTAGTAGTGGGATTGATGTGGTAACATACATCTGAAGGGTATGATTCTGTATCTCTATATCACATATGGTTTTGTAAGCCAATATTAACTCAATTTAAAAAAAGAATTTCTCTTAAATGCATGCATGTAAGCCAATCATTATTGTTTGAGGTCATATATGTATTAATAAGGGGTAGTTCAAAGTGCTACATATGAAACCATGACATACTAACAAAATTCTGAACTTGCAAAGTATTACTAAAACATAAAGAGTAATGATGCTTGTGTATGTAGGGTGTAATTATACTTGTGTATATAGGGTGTTACTCTGGTGGTAGAAAAGTAGAAACAGTGAAAAAATGTTATTGAATGGACAGGTACTATTATGAACTTACTTTTTAAAAGATGTGTGCATACATGTAAATAGAGTAATTTGTGTTTTATTAAGACAGATTTTTTTGTAATTTGGTAAAGAATCTCTAATGTAGTCAAAGAATTAATTTTCCTTTTTTTTTTAAAAAAAGCTATAATCGTAATATATCAGAATCAATTTTCCCATGATCCAGTCAAGATGGGCTTAAATTACTACTCTCATTGGTTTGCTTAGAAATTCTAACTTTTAATTATTAGCTTTTTAATAAAATGTCTTGCTTTTTCGGTTATGTAAAAAAATTTATTTGCTGCTATTGTATCTTAATCATTCATCTTTTATAGCCATATCAATACCTTTTGGTGAGATACTAATATTTGTATCAAAAATGACTCTGATGGTAGCTTAGAAATATTTGTTACATTAATGTATATTATATGTAACTGATAGTAAAATAAAATTTGTGGTGTGTTGATCTTTGAATCAGAAAGGTCATAGAGTTCAAACCATGAAATCCTGGTAGGTAAAGCTCCTACTGCTATGTTCCTGGTTTGCTACTGTCAGATTTCTAGGGTTTGTTTTGGCTTAGTTTTGTTTGTTCCTTTATATCACACATATAAGTGAAGTCATCTCGTATTTGTCTTTCTCCTCTGACATTTAACTTAGCATAATCTCCTCCAGTTCCATCCGTGTTGTTGCAGATATCAAGACTTTTTATCTTTTTTTAAATAGCTGAGTAGCATTCTATTGTGTATGTATACCAGCACCTTTATCCACGTATCTATCCTTGCGCACTTAAGACTGTTTCTATAACTTGGCTATTCTAAATAGTGCTACAGTATAGGGTGCATATATCCCTATCTCTTTGAATTAGTGTCTGTGCATTCTTTGGGTTAGCTAACCTAGAAATGGAATTAATTATATGGTAGATGCGTTGTTAGTATTTGAGAAATCGCCAAACTGTTTTCCATAGAGGATGGACTAGTCTACATTCCTATCAGCAGCGTACTAGGGTTTCTTTTTCTCTACGTCCTCACCAACACTTGTTTCTGGGCTTTTGATATGGGCCATTCTCACAAGTATGAGGTGTAGTATATTATTGTGGTCTTGATTTGCATTTCCCTGATAAGTGATTTCTTTTCATATGCCTGATGGCCATTTATATATCTTCTTTGGAAAACATCTATTTAGCATCTCTGCCTATTTTTTTAATTGGATTTTTGTTTTCTTGTTGATGAGTTGTATGAGTTCTTTGTAGATTTTGGATATTAGCTCCTTTTCTGATATCTGATGTACAACTCTCTTCTCTTGTTTGGAATGGTGTCTTTTCATTTTACTGATAGTTTCTTTTGCTGTGCCTTTTAGTTTGATGTAGTGCCATTTGTTTATATTGTTTTTGTTTCCCTTGTCAAAGAAGATGAGTCCCTAAAGACGTAACTGAATCCAATGTTGCAAAATGTTTTGCCTCTCTTTTCTTCTACGTATTTTATAGTTTCGGTATTAAATTTAAGTCATTAATCCATTTTGAGTTAATTTTTGTGTTTGGTGTGAGTAGTGTCTAGTTTCATTCTTCTCCAAAACTGGACATATGGTTGTCCGGTTTCTCCAACATCATTTGATGACGAGACTCCTTCATCCATTGCGTACTCTTGGTCCCTTCATTGTAAACTAACTGTCCTTGTAAGTGTGGATTTATTTCTGGGCTCTCAATTCTTTTCTGTTGATCTTTGTATCTTGCTTTATAAAAGGATTCCAGTTGGGAAAGAAGTGAAATTATCACTCTTTGTAGGTGATGTGAAAATATGCATAGAAAAATCCTGAAGACTACACTAAAAAACTACTAGAAACAATAAATCGGTATAGTAAAGTGGCAGGCTACAAAGTTAATAAACAGAAATCAGTTGTGTTCCTCTATGCCAACAGTGAACGAGAAGAGAAAGAAAGTAATCCTATCTACAATTGCATCAAAAAGAATTAAGTACCTGGGAATAAACTTAACAAAGGAAGTGAGAGATCTTTACTATTAAAACAGAAAGACATTGTTAAAAAGAAAACACAAAGATATGGAAAGATATACTTTACTGATAGATTGGAAGGATTAACATTGTGAAAATGATCATCTTACCCAAAGCAGTATACAGAATTCAACACAATCTGTATCAAAGTTTCAATGACATTCTTCAAGGAAGAGCAAACATTACTGAAATTTATATGGGGGAACCACAAAAGACCCAAATAACCAAAGCAATCCTGACAAAAAAAGAAGAAAAATAGAAATATACTCCCAGACCTCAAACTATACTGTTAATATAAAGCTATAGTAATCAAAGCAGTGTGATGTTGGAATAAAAGTAGGCACATAGATCAGTATTATTTCTTGAGACACATTATACCTCAATGAACAGGGCACGGGCTTAAGTCAAGATACAATATTGGATTCCAAGGTAGAGATCCTAATTTTTTTTCTTGATTCTGACATATACCTAACTTATGCATGTTACTTTATTTCCTTATCTATCATCCCTTTACTCTCTAAAACTCAAACAAACTTTTCTCCTAGCTTACCTACGGAGGATGTTGAGAGGACTTAGGAAAAAACCCAGTGGCTTTTCTTGATGAGAGAATGAAAAGTGTAGTTAAGGGAGATCCTGCAGCACTAACAGTAATTGGAGAAAGAGGACAAAGAAGTTAGATGGTAGAAAGGAAAAAGGAAAGTGAATTTGAAAATAAAACAATACAAAGTACATAGTAATCTAGATGGCTTTTTAATTATTCATAATATATAATATTGGTGGCTTTTAAATATTTGACATATTTGAAATGCAACTAAAACAAAATCTGTACTATCTGTTGCATTTGTGCTGGCTTCTAATGTGATATCTGTTAAGATGCTGACACAAAGCCTACTAAGTCATTTGTTCAGTTTTTATCTGATAAGTGTTAACTTGAAATGAAAAACTAAAACTTTTCTTAAAGTGATGTTTTTATGTGAACCTTAACAAAGGGGAAGAAAAAATAGAGAATTTCCCTCCCTAACCATAACAGCCATAGTGTAGAGGTATACTCCTTGCAGATCTCTTTTCTTTTCCAAACAAAATCTTTCAACTAGAAGGAGCTTAATAAATGTTGGTTATAAGTAGATTAAATTGAATGAGAAATTAGAAAAGGGGTTAGAAAGAGGAAAAAATACTATCATTACCCATTAGATGGTAAACTTTGACAATTTGCATTTGTATACTGATGAGACTATTACAAATACTGCAGACATTTTCTTGGGAATCTTGAGATGAAATATTTTAGGAAGAAATAGAGTTTTACTGACCTTTGTCAAGAAATCACCAGTTAAGAAAATAAGGGGAAATTGTTTTAAAATATATAAATACAAAATATAGGAAAGGTTAATTGCAAGGAGCTTGATTTACAAAATTGAATGACAGTCTTAAAAAGATTAGCATATAAAGAAGAGATTATATTTATGAGATTATATTTATGAGATTATATTTATGAGCTATATAAGAGATATGTTGATAGATACAGTAATAAGAAGACATGGCAAGTGAATATAAAAAAGTAGGGAACACTCATAGAGTAAAAGTGACATTTTCATGTATATGGTTTTTAGAGTTTTAGCAATGGTATATAGTTGTGTAACCACTACCAGAAGTGTGCTTTTTAAAAAGAAAGAATTGTTGGAATTGGTAACTTAATATAGACGAGTCAATTAATATAACCTGAAATTTTGTAAGGATCACGAAAATTGTGTTAAAAGTTAATGTGCGTGTTTTGTCAATTTAGTGTATTTTATTCCACTTCCTGTCAGATGTTCTAAAGTAACTTGCCACAAAGTTGCTATCTTATGTAACCTCAGATCAATTTTTGTATGCTCTTTTCCATATATAATTCAGGACCTTTTGAGTTATGTGGATGTATATATGCAGCAAATAACATTTTGACTACTCCATGGGTACTTCTAGACCACTCTAATTTGAACATACATTTATATTTTAAGTCATTCAGAGCCTTCACTTATTGATAAAGGATGCCCATATATACTACTGGAAGTTGCATCAGGGATATATACTCACCTTTTTTAGATTTTAATACAAGAAGTAAAGGTTAGTTAACCCTAAATAAGGATTAGGAAAATACATACTACATTGATGAAAAATGACATTCCTTGTAAGATAATATGTTTAGGAATGTGGAAGAGTTTATTTGATATTATATTACAAAGTACCTCAACTCTACTTTTATATACCTTCTACATCCTTGTTTTTTCTCAGGGATCCATTTGTTATTGATTCTTCATCTGAACAATAGGATCATGGTGCTTTAAGTCCAAGGACTTTTTTTTTTTTTTTTTAAGATTTATTTATTTTTATACAAGAACCAGGGTACAGGCTAGAAGCGCGGGAGGGTGAGAGGATTCACTGGAGACAGAGCGGGGAACAGAACAGGCAGACTGACGAAACACACTGCTGAGGGAAGCAGCGGGTGAAACAGGAGAGGTCTGCTTAGCCATGTCACTGGCCGCCTGGGATCAAACCTGTGCTGCAGAGGCTGCAGACAGCTTCACAGCGGAGCGCTCAACCGCCTACGCCACCAGGGAGGCCCCCAAGGACATTTTAAAATAAACTCTCCTATTGGTTACCCTCTTACTCCTGGTATACACTGCACATCTGACTTTAGTACTATTTCATGAATGTGAAGCTGTCGCAGTGGTCTAAGTGAGAGATGATACTGGGTCAGGGTAGCAGATAGTAATGGAGAGATTAGTGGTGGTACTTGCTAATATCAGAGAGTAGGAGAAAAGGAACTTGAGTAATTCTGAGATTTTTGACTCAGGCATCTGGGTGGATAGTGATGCCTTTCATTTTAGGAAGATGGGGGGGATGAGCAGGGATGCTTATTCAACATGCCAGTGGAGATGTTATGTAGGCACTAAGTGTACAATTCTGGAATTTAAGGGGGAGACTGACTGGAGATAAACAGGAATTAGTGTCATGAAGAGGTATATAAAGCTAACAACTGCCTGAGGTTGTGACGAAGACCACATAGGCTAGTTAAGTAATCCTAGTTAAGAAACTAGGATTCATCCTTAGATTTGGTGGACCCCTAAATTCTGTCAAATTAAGTCACTGTAACATTTTCACATTTAAGTGGGTTAACATGTTTTCTCAAAAGCTTTATCCTGTGGGACTCACAACAATAATTCATAATTATGATGGTATTTTCTCTATCGAGTAATAATGTACTAGTAATCATTTAAATGTAATACAGATTGGTGCTCTATTTAGAGACCATTAGTAGCAAGGTAGATCAGTTTCTTTTTTTGTTAGTGTTTTATATAAATAAAGGGAGAAAAACTTTAGAAAACTTTGTTGAGGCCGTTTTTGTCACCTTCAGGAAGCTGTTACTTTAAAAGTAGCAAAATAAAGGTTAAATCATGTTTTATTATGTGATTGGTAATCTATCAGGTACATTTTGTTATCCCAGTACTACATTGAAATTCACTGTGATTTGACAGTATTTTGTTTATTCAACTATTAAGTACTTACTAAATTGTGTTGTAATTTGTGTTTTGTGTCCTGTCTCAGAATATCTTTCTCATTTTTGTGTCCTTAACATCTGGCAGATTCTGACACATTTTGACCTAAGGAATAAAAACTAATGAATAAAATGAATATGATCACTTACAACAATGTTATTTATTTAAACATTTAAATACTGCTACTTGAAAAAACAAGTCATACAACTAGCAAATCCTAGTTTTAGAGGGATTTCCCCCCCATAACTTTATCACAGAAACTTCAAGTTAAAATAGAATAAATCCCATCAAGTTGTGATAGGATTGATTTATGTGACTTCTTTCTTTTAAGTAGATGAATGACATGTTTTTAAAAATAGAAAATTTCCTACCATCCAAGTTAAATGCTATTTATGTTGCTCTCATTTCTATTTTTGTTTTAGGCCTACTGAACTAGATGCACTGGTATTTGGCCATCTGTACACCATTATTACCACACAGTTGACCAATGATGAACTTTCTGAGAGAGTGAAACACTATACCAACCTCATTGCTTTTTGTAGAAGAATTGAACAGCATTATTTTGAAGACCGTGGCAGAGGCGGCTCGTCAATCAGAATGTCTTAAGAGTTATGTGTTAATGTAGTTATTATTTTAAAAAACTCAGAATTTAAAATTTGTTACTTGAATGTTGAAATAGATAATAGTATCAGAATTTTAAAGTCAGAAACACTGCATTTTGAAACCTCAAAAATTATATATAATGTATCCTATACATGTACTTTATACTGTTGTTTGTGTACACATCAAAATAATTCTGAATGACTACATTTGATATGTTCTACTATGTATCACGAAGTGTTTGGGTCCTTGGAACATGTATGCACATAAAAATAAAGGTTAAACAGTTGTATGGATGGCATATTTCTTTTCTTTTAAGCTTTCTGAAAGCTACTCTCTGACCTTTACACATGGAATAAATTGTGTCTTTTCTAAAGCAAGTTCCATATTCCTCAGATTACTCTGCAGATACATGAAGTGGACCTGGCCAGGGGAAAATGTTTTTAACAAGTATGCACTTAGAAAATGTGAATTAGGGGGCCTCTCTGGTGGCGCAAGGGGTTAAGACACAGCACTATGAAGCTGTCCACAGCCACTGCAGCAGGACTTCCATCCCTGGTCAGGGAGGTGACCCACATGGCACAGCAGATCTCTCCTGTCTCTCTTGCTGCTCAGTCAATCCGCCTGTTCTGCTCCCCACTCCATCTCTGGTGAATCCTCTCAGCACCACACCCCTCTGGCCTGTACCCCAGTTCTTGTATGTGTAAATAAATAAATCATTAAAAAAAAAGAAAATGTGAGTTAGAAGACAGTTAAATCCTGGAACAGATTAAGAACATTCTTGATATCTAAACTTAATTGAATTAAAACATAATTAGGTCAGCTATAAAATTTACATTGATAATGTCATGGATCATAGTTTTTTGAGACTTTAGGAAAAAAACCAAGAACATTTTAGTAATGTGATTTCTTATTCCTTTTGTAGGGGAGGGAGGATAGCTTTGTTTTTTCTTCTTTTGCCTAGAAGAACTGGTGTATAGCTAGGAGTGTGGGGGTGTAAGAGGATTCACCAGAGTCAGAGTGGGGAGCAGAACAGATGGATTTACTGAAATACACTGCTAAAGGAATCAGCGGGTAAGACTGGTCAGAGTTAATAAGTGGTAGACTTGGAATTCAAACTCAAGCCTAGTCTGGCATTCATTTGGCTTTTAATTATCACTATGCTGCTGTTTTGTTTTGTTTTGTTTTTTTTTAAAGAAAAAAGATTATAGATTTATATATAATATAAAGAATATATTAGGTTCTCTTTAGTCTGAATTCCATACAAACTTTGGGTACCCTCTTTGGATTAGAGTGCTATTTATTGTAGCTATCCTGAACTAGTTTTGTCATGTGTATTATTACTGAAATAAAAAATACCAAGTGTTACCTGTGTTTTGCACAAATTTTGTGACAGGCTTTTTTGTTTTTATTTTTGTAGACTTGATTCATTTTCTTTTGATGTTAGCATTTAATTTAATATTTGTAGCTTATATTACATTTTTACTTTTTTCTTTGGATTTTTGCATATCAATATACTACACCAATGTAGCCTGATATTTTAATCTTAATCATTAAATCTGGCTGTTTACTTAATATCAGGAACATTGGGAGAGTGTGGTTTATTCCAAGTTAGGATATTTACTCTTCTTTAAGACTTAATGTCTGTGGGTCATTTTCAAAAGCTTGTATTGTTAAGTGGATCACTATCAAAACAGTACATTAGAAAATGGAAACCATGACATTCCATTATGGTGATTAGGTTATCTGCTTTTATTTTTTAAGTTTGGGTCCATAAAGCAGATCACAGTATCTAAAAATTACCACTGTAAAGTCAGTGCAAAGACACTTTGCTAACAAAAGAAATATTTTACCGCCAAATATGTGGATGCTTTCTGTATTTTTAATGAATAGCTATAGTATTAATTCATTAGCTGTCCTAAATTCAAAAAAAGTAGAGATTATAAAATATGTTAATCTGAGAGATTAATAATGTTTTGATGCTTCTGACAGATAAATGGTAATATTTTAATGTTGTGTATGGTTGTCATTTAATGAGAAATGGATAAAATAGGGCTGGATACGGAGGTATATTACAAAGTGAAGTTGAAGATGATACAATAACTTGAATTTAAGTTTTTGTTTTAAAATATCAAATCAAGTTGTTTCTTATGGTTTAATTTGTAAACTTTATTGTGTCTTAAATAAAAGACAATTTTAAAGTTTGATATTTGGACTGATACACTACCCTATTTATTTTTAATTTAAAATTTTTAATGACGTACCATTGTTTTGACACTATAGGATTGCTCCCCTCAGGTGTGGTTGCTGTCTCTCTCTCACCACCAAAGCACCCATAGTCCTCCACCATAGTCCACTATGCTTTCCCCTTCTGCTCAGCCCTCCCCCTATACCTCTGGATGCCTCAGATGTAGGGTTAAGCTTCCAAGGGTTGGTTTAACGTTTGTTTTTGATGCTTTGTTTGGTTTCTCTGTATTCCACATATAAGTAACACCATCTGGTATTTATCTTTCTCCTTCTGGCTAATTTCATTTAGCATAATCCCTTTCAGCTCCATCCATGTTGTCATGGGATGAGTTTTATCTTTTTTGATCACTAAGTTGTATTCCATTGTGTGTATGTATATATATATATATATATATATATATATATATATCACATCTTGATCCACTCATCTGATTTTGGGCACTTAGTTTATTTCAATATCTTGGCTATTGGAAATAGCGCTGTAACAAGTATAGGAGTGCAGGTTTCTTTTCGAATTAGTGTTTTTGTGTTTTTTGGGTAGATAACCTGGAATTGCTGGGTCTAATGGTAAATCCTTTTTAATCTTTTGAGGAACTTCCCTAGGCACTGGACCACTCTTCATTCCTCCATCAACAGTGTAAGAGGATGTTTATAAATTGTTACTCTAGTTGGTTGATAGTACTGTTCAGGTCTTCTATATCCTTAGTAATTTTCTGTCTACTTGTTCTATATTACTGGGAGGAGAGTATTAATAGTTGCTGAGATTGGCATGTTGAATTGTGTCTTTTCCCCTGTCCATTTTTATCAATTTGCTTCATGTATTTTGAAGATCTATTAAATGTAAGTTAGGATTGTTTTTTCCTCTTGGAAAATTTTTACCTTTATTGCTAGGTATTTGAGAGGTATTGACCTTTAACCTGATAGTATTTGTTGTTCGGAGGTTATTTATCTGGTGTTAATATAGCTAGCTATTTAGCTAATTTAGTTATTTATCTGATACAGCTACCCAAAGCTTCTTTAGATTAATATTTGCAAGGCCTGTATATTTTTATTATTTTAGTTTATATTTTTTATTTAATATTTTTCTTATAAATAGTTTAGAATTGTATCTTGGATTACCTGGTTATCTCTGTCTTTTGATTGGTGTATTTAGGGTGTTTACACTGAATATAATTATGATGTGCATAGATTAAAATACATTATTTTGCTATTTTTTATTTGTTTTATTCTATGTTTCTCTTCACCCTATCTTTGGATTGAGCTTTTTAAAAAAGATTTATTTATGCATACAAGAACTGGGAGGCCAGAAGTGTATGTAGGGGAGGGGGGGTGAGAGGATTCACCAGAGACAGAGTAGGGAGCAGAACAGGCAGATCAACTGAAATACACTGATGAGGGGAGCAGCGGGTGAGTCAGGAGAGGTCTGTTGCGCCATGTGAGTAGCTCCCTGGCTGGGGATCAAAGTCGTGCTACAGTGGCTGCAGATTGCTTCATAGGTTGTGTCTTAACCCCTTGTGCCACCAGGGAGGCCCTGGATTGAGGGCCTTTTAGTGAGGTCATTTTATCTCTACTGTTGGCTTATTCTTTATACCTTTAAAATTTTTTTTTAAATACAGCTTACTTAAGGTTTGCAATATATATCCTTAATCTGAGCTTATGTGCAAATAATATGCAATGCTCTACTCCCAGTCTATGGCTTGTCATTTCATTTTCTCAGTGGTGTCTTTGGAAGAACAGTGGCTTTTAATTTTGATGTGGTTCAATTTATTGAGTTGTCTTTTTTTGGAGTATGCCTTTGTTGTCATATATAAGACGTCTTTGTCTAATTCAAAGTCATAAAGATTTTCTGTGTTTTAGAAGTTTCTTTGTTTTAGTTCTTATTTCATCTAAGCCTGTAATTCTTATTGATCTAATTTTATTGTTGAGGGTGAGGTAAAAATCTTAATTTTTTTTTGGTATAGATATACAATTGATTTCTTTGGCACCTTTTGGTCTATGTGAGAGTGAGGGGAGAAGGATGCAGATGTGACTTTCCTGCAGTTGTTTCTGTTTTCCTCTCCAAGGGGCCACAGGCACTGTCTTTTAGATTCTTGCCACTTCTCCAATTTTGTTTTGTTTAGCTTCCCGTGAGGTCTTATGAGAAGAGCCTGTGGGTGAGTAGGAATTCCCTTTGTGTTTATGGTTCCCCCAGAGTTTATAGACTGTTAGCCCACACTCAGCCTCAGTGATGGCTTAAGAAAGCCAAGTTCTCATTACCATTGTCCAATAGTACATGTTTTAGGTAAGCAAGTGTTCGTGTACCTTCTCTCTCGGGACTTTGGGTTAGTTGGACTTGCAACCTCTTTTCTCTGATGGGTTTAAGAACTGGGGTGAATTTACAGATTTACGTTCATCATTGAAGAGTTTTAATTATGAAAGATTGCAAACATGCAAAATATGGAGAATATATAGAAACTACTTTTACCTAGTAACTGTTACTTTGCTTCGACAGTTAGCAGTTCAAGGCAGTCTATATGCTCCTTTTTTTTTTAAAGATTTATTTATTCATACAAGAACTGGGGTACAGGCCAGAGGTGTGGGAGGGTGAGATTGACTGAAATATACTGCTGAGGGGAGCAGTAGCCGAGTCAGGAGAGGTCTGCTGCACCATGTGGGTTGTTCCCTGGCCGGCCAGGGATGGAACTTAACCCCTTGCGCCACCAGGGAGGCCCCTATGCTACTTCTCTTTTATGTTTTCTTTATTTACTTAACTATATATGTTGCACATACTTTGTTGCACTTAGCAGTGGTGCATTGACTTTCACTATTATAGTATTTTATGTGCAAATACAGCACTTTATTTTTCCTGTTAGTGGACACTTGGGTTAAAAAATTATGCTTATAACTAATCCTATGCATGTCTCATGGTACAGATATGCAATAATTTCTTCCTTAGCTTAATTGTTGGATTGTCAGAGAGAAACCCACATGGCGAAGCAGACTTCTGTCTCGCCCGCTGCTCCCCTCAGCAGTGTATTTCAGTCAGTCTGCCTGTTCTGTTCCCCACTCTGTCTCTGGTGGATCCTCTCACCCCCTGCACCTCTAGTCTGTACCCCAGCTCTTGTGTGCATAAATAAATAAATCTTTTTTAAAAAAGCATGAGAATTTATTCTAGGTAAATGGGAAGGAATTTCTTATGAGGTATTAAGTGGCTTATAGAAACTGAGACCTTGAGGAAGCACTTAGAAGGTGCTTTCTGATGATGCCACAAGCTGGACACCAGTGACTCTCCTACCTCTTCAATGGCCAGGAAGTCGTGAGCTCAGCAACCACCCCAGCATTGCTGTGGGCAAGAAGCTGCCATGATTTAGCATTCTGAGCAAAAACCAGCACCAGTGTTTAAGTAAAATGAAAAAAGTAAAGCATGGGCCTCCCCAGTGGCACAGCGGTTGAGTGCTGGGTTGCGAAGCTGCCTGCAGCCTCGGTAGCGCCGGTTCAATCCCCGGCTGCTCCCCGGCCACCGGAGGAGGGTCCCACATGGCACACAGACCTCTCCTGCCGCCCGCTGCTCCCCTCAGCAGTGTACTTTGGTCCTTCTGCCTGTTCTGCCCCCTGGTCTGGCTCTGGTGAATTCTCTCACCCTTCCGCGCTTCTGACTCTACCCAGTGCTTGTATAAATAAGTAAAAATAAATAATTAAAAAAAAAAAAAGAAAAAAGTAAAGCAACTTGCCTAGCAATCTGTCTGTAGGCCATATTCAACTAGTTGACATCCATCAGGAATCCATTGACTTACGACTGAAACCATTTAAAAACATTTCTCTGTTAGGAGTCAAGGCATATCAAACCGGGCATTTTCCCTTTACTGTCTGCCTACTTGAGGAGATATGGGCATTCTGCTCTAGCAGTCCACCTTGCTATCTAGTGCCAAATATTAATCAAGTTGATGACACTATGTGACTTTCATTACTGGATATTACTTATAGTTTCCTTCTTGTTGGCAAAGATGTTAATTTTGCTATGGATTTTAGCAAAACCACATATGTGCACAATTGCATTATTAGAGAAATGACAAGAGATAACTGTAGCTCTCAAATGACCCGTATTACAATGTTGAAGACTTGGACTCGGATTCCATTTTCTCATTTGTTATTGATTCATTCATACATCCATCCAGTCAATGAATACTTAAATGTATGTGAAAATGAGTTAGTGGTTTCTTTTCTCTGAAGATACTTAAAACTTAGTGTTGGGAAGGAGAAAGTCTAGCTCTGCAATTCAAATGGCGAATGTCGCTTAGATGGGCTTAATGAAGCCTCTTAGGATCAGCTGGACTGCAAGCAAACGCTTCATTTCCTGTGGATTTCTTTCCTCACAAGCTGAGCAGAGCTTCAACAGTTCTCCCAACAATTATCACCCACTTGTTCCTTAGGTCTCAAGTTTTTTTGCATTAATCAGGTTGAAGGATTCATGGTATTAATCACGACTGAAGTTGTTATTTATCACCTGCTGGGTGAGAAATAATAATTTTGGCACTAGTGGGGCAGCAGGCCAGAGGTACCAAATTAAGTAAAACATCTAAACACTAGCAAGGATCATTTCTCTGATTAATGAATTGTTACAAAGAAAAAGTGCTACTCATTATCTGGTCTTACCAATACAAAGTGGGGCATGTAAGAAAAAAAATACCAGCTTGCTCAGACCATTTTTTCTGTTTATTTTGCTCCTTTTTTTTTCTTTCTCTTTTTTTTGGACTATGAACATATTTGTGTTGTCAATCACACCAAATAACGAACACAAATGAAGACATAACCAATGCTTTATCATACATCAGAAAATATTTCTGGCTATTAAAAATAATAATAATCTTTAAGAATTTAAAGTGGTTTTGAAAAAAGTTTAGGTAAATTATTCTTTGAAGTGTATAAAGATTTTACTCAAAAGAGTCCATGTATTTTACTTTTTCTACTTTCAACTGAATACCATTACTGAAGGGCTTCCTCCACGCACCTCCCTGTTTTTCTCGGTTTTTTGACAATTGCAAATAAGCTCATTCTTACTCTGATGCTTAGAGCAATCTTTACCTTTCATAATGCTACATAAGTACCTCTGTGTCCAGTCATGATGGGAGTAACAGAGGCTGGATCTATTCTCTTACTGTAAACAACTGAAGGAAACAGACATGAAACAATGGCTCTCAGACATGCAGCAGCAGCTCAGGGCTGTGATCCTTGCATGAGGAGAAATAAAGTGAGCCCTTCAATTGCCCTGGCTTCTGCTTAGAACATTTACAGGCAGCAGAGGAGAGGGGCACCCAAACCGAGCCCAGAAGTTCTGAGTTAGGAAGGTAAGAGTTCAGAGTTCAGGAAAGCCTAGGTGGCTGGAACTCATGAAGCAGAGGACTGAAGAGGAGCCGATTGCACAGAGTGGTAGAAGGATCGTTTTTGCACTCAATGAATGTCAGTCATCACATGCACATAGGGAACTACCATGTTCAAAAAAGAGCAAGCAGGATGATCTCTGCAGTACACATAGGCTGGGAATAGTTTTTGTTCCTACTGCTCAGTGGAAAGATCACCAGATATTTGTGGCATCAAATGGACTCCTAGGGAAGGCTTTGCCTGCAAAGGGGATGAGGTCAAAATTAGACCTAGAATGAAGGCTCTCTGGGCCCACCTAACAAAGCTGCAAACTGACCTCTAAAGGATTGAATTGTATCCCAGAACAAAAACTTAAAATTTGTAAGGATATGAAAATATCCAGCACCCAATAATGTTAAATTCACAGTGTTTGACAGCCAAGAAAAATTTGCCAGGTGTGCAAAGAAACATATGAGGAGAAAAGTCATTCAGTAGAAACAGACCCAGAAATGACGCAGATGAAAGAATTTGTAGACACAGATGTTACAATGGCTATGAAAAACAGACTCCAGATGTCCACAAAGGTTGATTGGAGCATGGTGTAATTCTAGATATTAAATTGATGTAAGGTCTGAATAGCTGCAAATAAGCCAGGATTAGTATGATTGGTTTTTCAGAAGATGCAATTCAACAAGTAATAGATAGTTAAAAAAATTGTCATTTGTATTTTCAAACCATAGGAAAATAATTTTGAATGGCAAATTAAAATGTTGAACTTTATCTTATTTATGCTTGAGTTAGAAATTATTTTAAGATGATTAAAATATATAAAGAAAGAAGTACAGACTTAGTCCTCTTTATTTGGTAGGTTGGCAAATCTTTATATTTAATAATTGCTATTGATTAATGACATTTCTGCTGTAGATGTTTCAAGTGATTTTCAAATAGGAGTTACTGAGCACCCTCTCTGTGTATACCTAATAAGAGAACAATGTATCAAATGACAAACTGACTTTCAAAGTAGCCCAAGAGAAAAGTTACTTTATTTTAAATCCTGTATTTGATGATACATATAGTATTTATATGTATATGTAGTATTTAGAGCGAGTACAATTTTAGAAATATATCAGTTTAAATAGACCATATCTAACAGAGGATAGTCAGGATACCTGTGTAGGTCTCCTATTTTAAGACTGGGATAGAAATTCTAAAAATAGGGGCCTCCCTGGTGGCGCAAGGGGTTAAGTCTCAGCATTATGAAGCAATTCCGCAGCCAATACAACACAAGAGTTCAGTCCCCAGCCAGGGAGCTAACCCACATGGAGCAGCAGACCTTTCCTGTCTTGCCCGCTGCTCCCCTCAGCAGTGTATTTCAGTAGATCTGACTGTTCTGTTCCCCACTCTGTCTCTGGTGAATCCTCTTACCCTCCCCACCCGCACCCCACCTCTGGCTCAATTCTTGTTTGTATAAATAAATAAAAATAAATCTTTTTTAAAAATTCTAAATAGAAAGCCATCTGCTAACACAACTCAAAATTAATTCAAGTATTTACTGAACATATTTTATATTGCACATGTTAGATTCTAAAGAATATACATAGACACAACCCCTGCTCTCAAGAAGATCATTATCTGTAAGAGTAAATACTTATTGAATTAATTTTCATTGAGTTTTGTTAGCAGATGGCTTTATATTTAAAATTTCTATCCCAGTCTTAAAATAGGAGACCTACATAGATCGCTTGACTATTCTCTATTAGATATGATCTATTTAAACTGCTATATTTCTGGGCCTCCCCGGTGGCGCAGCGGTTGAGCGCTGGGTTGCGAAGCTGCCCGCAGCCTCTGCAGCGCCGGTTCGATCCCCGGCTGCTCCCCGGCCACTGGAGGAGGGTCCCACATGGCACGCAGACCTCTCCTGCCGCCCGCTGCTCTCCTCAGCAGTGTACTTCGGTCCTTCTGCCTGCTCTGCTCCCCGCTCTGGCTCTGATGAATTCTCTCACCCTCCCGCGCTTCTGACTGTACCCAGTGCTTGTATAAATAAATAAATAAATAAATACAAATAAATCTTTAAAAAAAAATAAATAAACTGCTATATTTCTAAAATTGTACTTGCTGTAAATACTACATATTTACATATCTATTATACATATAAAAGTTTACAATAGAGAAGGTAAAATTTTTAAATATGTATCATCATTTATGGGATTTAAAATTGATAGGTGAAAAGTTCACGAGAGTGCAGAAAAAGCAACAGTTTAAAAGGACATGTGGTCATATGAAGTTATTTCAAAATGACAGTTTTACATACATGAACAATTATTGACTTTTCAAAAAAATATTTATTTATACATATAAGAACTGGGGTACAGGCCAGAGGTGTGGGGGGGTGAGAGGATTCACCAGGGACAGAGTAGGGAGCAGAACAGGCAGATCTACTGAAATACACTGCTGAGGGGAGCAGCTGGCAAGATAGGAGAGGTCTGCTGCGTCATGTGGGTAGCTCTCTGCCTGAGGATAGCTTCACAGTGCTTTGCTTAACCCACACACAGGGAAGCCTGATTACTTCCTGACATTTGATGGAATGCTTACAGAACACAGCATCTCAAAAGGGAAGACTTATTGGAAGGTCACAGTATGAGTAAAAAGTACCCAGCAAATTTATCGAGAGCAGGTGAATCAAGAAGGTTGGATCAGGTTTCTGTAGGGTAGCCATGGAAGGTGAAGTTATATGTGTACATTTGGACTAGTTTACAAAAGACCTTGGGTGCACTTAACCAATTTCAACATTTAGGCAACATGTAGTCACCCTGGACGTGGGGTATAATAGAAATGGTTCTGAACTGGGGCTCCAAAGACTTGACTTGGGCTTTTGGCTCCATGTACATGGTCTCAAGCAAGTCTCTTTCCAAAAAGGAAAAACTAATGCCTCTTTTGCCCACCTCAATGACTTGGTGTGAGGACCCAACAAATTAATTAATGTGAAAGTGCTTTGTGGGTCACGATACATTCCACAAATCAAAGTGTGTCTTTGATTGGTGAGGAGAATACGACATGAATAAATTGGCTGGTGAGCAAGACTGATCAGAAAGTGATGTGTCCCAGGCCTCCGGTAGTTAAGAAATCAAAATGAAAGGCCTTTTCAATAACTTAAGTTGAGGTCCTGAGTACTTGGATTAGGAGGTTTGCCTAAAAAGAAGAATTAGAGGAGGTATATCTGAGAAAAATTTGGAAAGAAGAACTTAGAAGATGGAGAACTAATCAGATATAGTGGGAGGGAAAAAAGAGTCAAAGATTTCAAGACTCCATGGTTGAAGTTAGTTGATAGAAAAGCAAATTGGGCCTCCCTGGTGGTGCAGGCAGTTGAGCGCAGCGCTGTGAAGCTGTCCACAGCCTCTGCAGCACCGGTTCGATCCCCACCGGCCTTGGAGCAACCCACATGGTGAGCAGACTCTCTCCTGTCTCGCCCGCTGCTCCCCTCAGCAGTGTGTTTCCTCGGTCTGCCTGTTCTGCTCCCCGCTCTGTCTCCTGTGAATCCTCTCACCCTCCCACGCATCTGGCCTGTACTCCGGCTCTTGTATAAATTAAAAAAAAAAAGAAAACAAATTCATGAGACATTGATAGTTTGGATGCCAGTGTGGGACACTGGGTTGGACATCCAAATAGAAATGTCTAATTTAAAAAGTTTAAAGACATTCATTTTCACAGTAAGTTAATGAATGTCCCAAAAGATCTTCTGTTTGTAAGAGTTCAGAAGCATCTTTACTAGCCATGTCTTTGGTATTTTTAGTGTCAAGGGGAACATGAAGCTTGGGCGGGGGGGGATAAACTGGGTGTAATTTAGCTCTGCCAACCTGGAAAATGCTCATTTTAAAACTTATAAATTAAACTTGTCAGGATAAACTCCTATGGGGCTATGGGCCAAATCTTAAGAACTCCCCAAATGAAAATTCACAAACTCCATCATACTTGTTTCTCTATAATTTTATTATTAACATATGTATATTTCCATTTTCTTCCCTTTTGCCATTAAGTGAAAGAATTGCAGATAATCAGAGGTGGCAAATATTGATGGAAATTCTATTAGCTGCCTGTTATTTTCAATTGAGAGCATTCAATTTCTGGAAACCATATCATATTTCAGTAACTACTAAAATAATGTTGGTGGCTTCAATTTCACTAAATCCTGCGAGCATAGTGGGTCCTCAGTGGGATATATTTTCATTTTGGTAAGTATATGGATTTTTGTTTTATAAGTTAATTTTGGAGAAATTATTTCTTTTTATTAAAATTAGGTATTTTTGTAGAATTTTCAAGTCCATATTTTAAAACTCTTGCTTATGTCCAAATATAGTAAATAGTAGGAGACAAGGACTGAATATCACATGTCTTCCTTTAGTCCCCCACCCACCAGTCGTGGAAAAAGGAGGTCGGGAGATATTTTATGTCCTTGTGAATGTTATAGGAAAATAAGTCCACATGTTTCTGATAAATTTACAGTTAACTCATTAAAATGTGTGGTTTTGTAAAAACTATTTGATGTCTCAAAAGATCCTTTTGGGACAATCTTTAAACTTCTTGGTTCTCCTTTTTTACTGCTCTCTCCCTCATATTAAAAAAAAAACAAAACAGAGAAAAAGACTGTATTCTGTCTTGAATCAAGTGTCTGGATTCCGGAGACCTCTTAAAAGAAAAAAAAAGCTATCTTAAATCTTTTTAAATTGAGGTAACATTGCATTATAACATGCAAGTTTTTATTGTACATCATTAAAAACCAGCATCTAGATAACCTACATTAAGTTCACCACTAACAGTTCCCATTTTGTCCTTTACCAAACACTTGTCCCCTTTAACCATTTATTCACCCTGCTTCCTCCTTCACTTCTGATAATCACTGTTTTGGTTTTATTGCCTGGAAGTTTATTTTTCTTTTATTTGGTTCATTCATTTGGTTTCTCTAGGTCCCCCCATTAGTGATCTCAGTTTTGTCTTTCTTTAGCTGACTTATTACACTAAGCATGGTCTTGATAGTTTAGAAATTGTGTTTTAGGCTCTCGCTCCTCTGTGTAGGCCTGTGTGTGTACATAAATGTAATTACAAGAAATCTTACTTGCTTCCCTGAAACCTTCTCTAGCTTTGTAGGACAGCTGCCTCGTCATGCCATTTTGTAGGGATGACAATTCTCTCTACTTCTAATCTGTAGAAATGGCAACTCCTTAAAACTACACCTTCTGGTTGTAGGTGTCACTTATTCTGCGCAAAACTGGTGATAACAAGCAGGCCTAGAACCACCTTCTCTCTCCCAGGAACAAAACACGGGCCATTTCTAAGGCATTTGGCACAGCAGTTAACCAGGGGATAGCAAGACTGCCCTTTGCTTTCCCCTTATCAAAATATATTCATTCCCATTTTCAAATTGCTGTTTTTGAGTCCTAAATCCCTATCCACACTAATTTCTGCGGGTCAGACTTTGACCCTGAATGGAACAAAATCTGAAGGCGCATATTCACACCAGAATGCCTTGGCTTCCCTGCATGTCAGAAGCCATATTGCTGCAAATGCCTCACACACCTTGCCGTGTAGCTTGTGGAACTGATGAGGGGAGAGCGCGGCACAGCGGCGCGGGCCTGGTAATCACAGGGCTGAGGAAACACATACATCATCTGCCACACAGGTTGGCATTTCAAGTAAAGAACCTTCACACTGTGTAAGATGTTGGACAAATGATGGCCATATGCATGTTTGTCTGGGTGCAGATGGCTCTGCCTTCTCAGAGAGGAGAAAGCTGAGCTCCGCTCTTTTTGCAGACAGTTTAATATTGGTGACACAGTTTATGTCCTCTGCAAAAACAATAATGGAGGGGAAGGTGACATAAATTATTTGCAAATCGTTTGACATATGCAGGGCATTGTCCTTGCAATAATCACCATCAGTCTGTCAGTTTAAGATATGAACAGTGCCACTGCCATTTTATATCACCGTGTTAAGCTTTCACATGCTGTAATTTTACAGATTTGTTCTTTGGAGAACCACTGCAACACAAATCAAATTGGATTATGTTTAGTCATGTACTGTATCATGCACATTGCTTAGATAAAAATAAGAATGTGCGTTCTATAAGGTAGGGATCTTGAGCGACTTCCCATTTCCTGCTGAGGTGGTAGTTAAATAAACCTGTCCCCCTCTACCATTACCCAACTCTAGTTCATTTTTCAACTTGGTGATGTTATTTTTGAGAATATTGACTTCCTTTTCTCACTTACAAGTATTTAGGATGTGTAGAAGGTGAAAATGACCTGTCATAAGAGTTTTCCTAAGTATGTTCTCTAATACATTTAAAAACTTAATATGCAAATGTTCTATGATCACGTGTAGCCTCCTTAACGTTTATCTGATTTTATTGGATTTCTTTCTGAAACCAAGAAAATGACCATAACTGGTGACTGAATAGTAATAGCTGTGTTTTCTGTTCTGTTGTATGAATTTAATGCCATATGGCACTTGGCTTATTGAGTTCCTGATGCCAATTGGTGCTGAAAACTGTGTTTTACAGATTAGTCACACACAGCAAATGTGTAAACACTTCTGAGTCATTGCTCCGGTGCAGCTATTTGGACCTATTGATAAAGAACTTTAGAGACACTTTCTCAATTTTCCAAAGTTTCCAAGGAAACTATAAATTCTAAAAAAAGGATTCAGAAATTGGGTATGAAAATTTCTAAAGAGAACTGTGATTTGTTTTCATTTGGAAAAGTTACTTCCACTCAGTTACATCAGCAAAGCTGCATATGTCTCCCCTCAGTACAGAGGAGCCCTTAAAACAAAGATTTATCACATTTCCATCTTTCAAAGAACATTTTTTCTCACAGAACATAGCCATTATCATTATGCAATTTTATATCTGTATTGGTAGTACAGTGAGGCAAGCATTTATAACTAAATTGTTTTAATCTATCTTAAATGATGCCCTTCAATGGTGCATCAGGGAATTGGAAATTAGGTCTAGTTACTTTCAGAAAATCTTTAAAGTAGCATTGAATTGGAATATTCTTTACTTGGCACTCAGGAAAGATTTAAGTAAAAATTTAAAGTTGGTGAAGATGAGGATATAATCAAATATTGTATTTGTGAGATCAAATTGAAGATGACCATTTTTTTTAAACAAATTTAGCTAATCCCTTTCTTTTGGAAGTTGTTGCCTGTATGCTGATATATGACCTCTGTGTCTCCCCTCCTTGTATAACACGTTCAACTGTATGTCCCCTCTGCACCTCAGATTTAGTGCTTTCTAAACTGCTGTTCCTCCAGTATTTCCCCATCTTAGTTACCATTACCATCCTTTATCTGTGTTCTACAACTTTTATGCTAATTTCTGTTAGAAAGCATTTGTATATATTAAAGGTAGTTATTCTAATTATTCATCTCTTCAATTAATCTTTGGGACTATGACAGGCTCACAGGTGCTTGGTAAATATTTGTCTAATTGAATAATCTTTGGCTCCTCTTTCTTCCTCATCTCAATATCAAGCACTGTCGATTTTTCATATATGATTGTTTGTAGAATTCATCCCCGTCATCTTTATTCTATTGCCTTGTTCCTGCTTTCAGATCCTCATTGTCGCTCTACTTTTTACTACCTGTTCCCCCCAGACTGAGGGGCCCATTCTGCTTCTGCTGTGGTTGGGTACATGGTCCATGTCCATGGTCCATATACTGCTTGCCTCATGGTCCATGTACTGCTTTCTTTTTCCTGCTCCAGGGAGTTTGTGACTTTATTATTTGATGAATTGATTATTTATATTTCACCAAGTAAGATAATCAAATATTATCTTATTGTTAACTTTTTTGCATAGATTGAGCTTTTAGAATGTAATTCTTCACATTGAGTTGAACTTTCACCAAGCCTGAACTTTCCTGTTCAAGATGTCTGTTTTTTGTTCATATGTCCAGATCTAGATTTCTATTTTCCTTTCAACTGTGCACATCTGTTATTTAAAAATATTTTTTATTGTGACAAATTTTAAGCATAGGAAAATCCTGAGAGAATAATATATGATGATCTCACTGTACCCATCTCCCTGTTTTAGCCATAGTGAACTCATGGACAGTCATGATTCACTTAAGCATCCATTCCATTGCTTCGGTGTGCTGTTGTGTCGAATCAGATACTAGATGACATATATCATCTTTAAATACAGTGTGCATTTCTAAATACACTTTTTTGAAACTTTATTAAATGCCATTATAACAGCAAAATTGACAATAACACCTTAACGATGACCTAAATACAGCCAATGTTCATATTCCTTGGTTGTTTCATAAATGTATTAAACTTCTGTTCATTTGAATAAAGAGCCAAATAAGGTGCACACATTGCTATCATGTTGAGCGAATTGCTTAAGTCTTGAGTATACTCGTCTGTAGAGAATTTCTCCATATCTTTAAAAAATTATTTTGGAGTTTAGTTAGTGAAAAAGCTAGGTGTTTGTCCTGTGACTGCAGACTTGGTCTGTGGATGGCATCTTTTTTCCTTTTATTTAACAGTTTTCAAATTAATGTATTTATCCTCTAGTCTCCTTCAATGACCAGTGAATATACTTGTATTTTCATTATCTTATGAAAGCATGAATTAAATTTTTTTTATATTCAATTTATAAAACTATCATCTTCAGTGTTGCTCAAAATGTCCTATCTTTGACCAGTGGGGGGTTTTTCAGGTTGCCTTCTAAGTCCTTTGACTGGAATAGTATTTGGTAGCTTCCTTAATGTTCACTGTGCCCACTTATGCACTTCCTTCCTGAGATCAGCTATGTCTCTTAAAAACTTTGGCTTTTTTAAGTGGGAAGTACCTTTTAGAGACCACAGTAGAGATCTCGTTGTTACTGTTTTGATGGCTATAGCTTTGTAGTAAGTCTTGAAATCAGGCAGAGTAAGTCCTCCTATGTCATACTTTATTGATTTAGTTTAGATGATTCTATGTCCTTTGCATTGCTATATAAATTTAGGATCCTTTTGTCAATTTTTACCAAAATACTTGCTGAGATTTTTACTAGGATATCTTTAAATTTAAGGAGAATTGACATCTAGACAATATTGCTTCCTTCTTCTAATGATGGTTTTTTTCTTTTACACAGGCTGCTACAAAATTTGAAGTGTCACATTTTTGTTTATATTCATTCAAGGGAATTTAACAGGAGTAAAGGCATTATCACAATATGCAATGCCCTTCTACTAGAGGCAAGAATTGGATTACCACTGAAATTTTCCTTTGTACCATACCTATTGCTTTCTGCCTAAGCACTCATGGTCTTTAGGCAAATTAGTTCGAATTTAATTTCAAACTAAATGTGGTCTCCGTTGGCAGTAGTGAGCCGGTAGAATTCCACACAAAATACAGGATGCTCAGTTAAATTTGAATTTCAGATAAATGATAAATATATTTTCAGTGTAAGTATGTCCTATGTATTGTATGGGGCATACTTATACTAAGAAATTATTTATCATTTATCTGAAATTCAAATTTAATTGGTGTTCAGTATTTTTATTTGCTAACCTTGACAGCCCTAGTTGCTGGGCTTTTTAGAAAGAAACCATTCTTTCATATTTACAGATCTATGAAGTTTAGCACAAATGTGTGTAAAATAAGCCCAAACCTATGTGTTTACATTGTTTTTTAGATATCTGTCTGTAAACTCTGTGCAGAGCCCCTGGCACAAGTAAAAGAGGTTCAGCATCTAGATTCTTTAGCATGATTAAATAATAAGATAAAATGTTACGGGAATGAAAACACCTTCAGGATGCTTGCCTTGTCTCACCCCAATCCTCAGAGAGTGGGATTTCTGCTAATTCACACATTTCTGTAATGCATCACAGGCCATTTTCTGTGTCACAATATGAGCCTGTGTGTTTTCATTTCACCTCCAACAGGTCACAATAGGAACAAAGTTTTCTTTCCCAAGTCCAAGTTCAATATTTGGTTTTTATTAAATATTTCACAACTACTGATTTTTTCATGTCCAAATTTCCTCTTATTGAGTTTTGAGGTCTGATTCTGTCTTCTTCATAGGAATTGAATCTGCTTGCACAGAGATTCAATTTGAAACTTGTTATAAGGAATTCTCCTGCCTGCTTACATCTGGGCACCCAGGGCCACCAGCAATGGTATTGTTCTCCTCTGTTACTCCCAGTGTAATGAGTTTACAATCCTGAATTTTTAGATCTCCTCCAAGTTTAATAGAAAGAATCATTTCAGTGGTAAGACCTGTTAGTCAGTGAATTGAAGGGGAAATAAGAAAACAATATTGATGTGTGTCTAGTGTCTACAAAACATACCAGATGAGCAAAGACATTTGTTTATCGTTTATTTTGGAAGGCCTTGTAATACAAAATGTTGAATAATGAAAATTGGTTGATAGGTACCTGTCACCAGGGCTGA
The DNA here is from genome assembly GCF_014898055.3 of Talpa occidentalis. Taxonomy (NCBI): domain Eukaryota; kingdom Metazoa; phylum Chordata; class Mammalia; order Eulipotyphla; family Talpidae; genus Talpa; species Talpa occidentalis. Next base: position 105,880,321 of record NW_023603184.1, read on the forward strand.
CATCTTCAGAGAACTATTCACAGCACAAGTGGCCAGTCCTTAATTATATGGAGAAATGGGAGTAATAGAATGAGCACATCCCATTCCCTGGAAATCACCTGAGCAAGCGAATTATCAAAGGTCTACATGCTCATCACATGAAGGTGATCTATGTTTTAAGAACAACAGGTTGAACATGGAAGTGCTTGTGTCTGGCAATGATTTCCCCTCACCTCCTCACCCCCCAAATGAAATTCATGTAACTCTCCTAAAAAGTCACTAGACTGTTTTGTGGGCTCAGCTGGCAACCTTTATTAAGTTGTAAACATAATTTCTATGTTAAGTACACAAGAAATTTTTGCCCAGAAGAAAAGTCTCTTGGTCATCTGTATTTTCCAGAAAGGGGTTCTTCAGACTTTTCTGACCATAGATGTCACTCAATAGTGAATCACTGTCATGAATTAACTTGTGATTTTCCTTCTGCCTTTCATTGAAAGTTTTAACAAGCAGTGAAATGACCAAAAAACAAGGGATCAAATGTGACGCAGATGAATAAAGATCTTACCCTTGTCGTATACCTTTGAAGTTTTGGAATTAGGCTGTGAAATACTTGTATTTGTGATTCTAGTTAATTAGCTCTTACTTAGGACATATTTACCTAAGACAAGCTATTGAAATGAAGTATGCTTTAGAAGCCTCTAGGTGCCATATTCATGAAGCTGCATATGTCGTCCACATGCTGGCTACTTATGCAAATCCCAGGAAAGGCATTCTCTTTTCCCAGTGGTTCCTAGGATGCAGAAACCCCATAATTTTTATTGATTCTGACTTTAAGTATTTCAAATGCCATTGGGTTGAAATTTGGCAAAACAATTTCTACTCTAGAAGTGCTTTTGAAAAAACATGCTTGCTTTCATGTGCTTGGGAATGCTACCTAAAATGATAGTCATGAATGTGAAAATCCACTTTTGACAAGCAGGTGAAAATCATGCCTTTTTAGGAGGATTGCCTTAGAGCAACAAAGTCCTGGATAAATTGAAGCCAGGAATGGGAATGTAGCACAAATCCCAGCCCTCCCCTCCAGCCATTTATTGTCTGGAAGGTTGAAGGAAGGAATGGGGATGTAGACAAGAGCACTTTGGGGAAAGAGGAGGACACAGGACTGAAGCTGACACTACCTGAAGCTGCCAGGTGGAGTCTTCTTTGACTGATCTGGGGATTGACTGATCCTTGAGAGGAAGACCTTGACTTGTTCCTGGGGGACCACAGGGAATGTTTTGAAGAATGCTGAGGTTCTGCTTAAGACCTAGGATACTGAGCTACTCACAGTCAAATATTGTTACTTGGACCTTTCTGGTCTTCACAGGCTGGTAGAGTTGGCGAGGTTTAGGGTAAGTGAAATATCTGCAGATTGCAGAAACACCCCGTATCACTGAACACCATCTGTAATTTTCATTAGTACCGGGGGATCCAAGTTAGAGGGTGTAGACCTAATTGGGATATGCGAAACAGCTGCTGGTCAAGTGAGAGTCTTTTTGTTTTAATATTATTGATCTTAGGTGTTTCTAGCCTATACTTTTAAAATAGTGTTTCACAAAAAATGAAAAATGATGTAAAAATACATAAAATAATTTAAAAAAGTGTTTCCCAAATTTGCCAAAGAGTAAGAATCATGGTTAAAATACAAATTCCAAGGCCCATCTTTTGGGGATTCTGATTCAGGAGGTAGGTAGGAAGGTGGGGTAGTGTGGTGGGGCATGGAATGAAGTCTGCGGGTCTGCATTTTTCACAAGCACCTCAAGTGCTCTTTATGATTAGCAAGTTCAGGAGACATAGATGTTGACAGGCTTGATGTATGAAATACCTGGTTGGTTGGCTTTCCTCTAGAATTTGACCTGTGGGATTTGATGAGCAAACACAGCTTGTTATCCTACTCATTATTTCCTTTTTCTTCTTTTTAATGGAAAGCAAAAGAGTATGCAATTTATTTTACCATTTATTTTATGTACTACTCATGTATATTAAATTTTTATTCCAGTTTTTACTTTATTTTAATTTCCTAGACCTTGGTACATTTCTCTCTTAGCCTTTATTGGGTAGGAAGAGGTAATCTTTTTAAAAGTCTGTCTTTCTGTGAAAACTGTTTTACCCACATGATCATGTCAATGGCCACACCTGGATATTGAGTATGGAGACCAGAGTACACTCTTCCAGATGTGAATAAAACATTGTGTCCAGGCAGGTAAGAGCAAGTAGATACATCACGCCACTCATTCCCAGACCCCGTTTTCTCTCACTAAACACCAGCCACTCAGAACAGCTTCATCAGTACCCTAAAGGCTCCCCAAGGCACCTTTTTACTTGTGGTTTTTTCTTTCTGGTACACTAAACCTTTCAGCCCATTTACATCCAGGTAACTCCACCACTTCTTTTACCCGAATTGACCCTGGCCATCTAAGCTGTGTGTTATTTTTCCATAGAGCACCATGTGATAACATCGGGGAGAGAGCGCCTCTCATTCCACCAATTGGTCGCCCTGTATGAGCAGGAGCTTGGCATTTCCAACAGCAGCACTGTGCTTAGCACATAGTGTTTGGGACATAAATGAAGAATATTTATTTGTTACATTTTCTGATACCCCCACATTTATTCCCTTCTTTGCTTGCAGGAGTTGGCAGGGCGCTGTGCAAATAGAGAAAGCCCTTGGACTCTTCAGCAAAAATGAAAGCAGCCCACATTCTGGAGTTTCATTGGTACATTTCCTAAAAGCTGACCCTCATCTCTCCATTTTAAATGAACTCAGAGTTTTGAGAGATCCTCCTGGTATTTTGTTTCTGTCAGCATTCCATATTTTAGTTCTTTTAGTGTTTTCTATAATCTGGGAACTTTCTCTGATGCTCTCTTGCAGGAAACATAAAACATCAGGCAGTGCCAATTTTCATCCAAGGGAACCTGTTTTTGTGCCCAGGGAAATGTTTACTTCTTTTTGTTTTTCATTTTTAGCTTTTATATTCCTCTCTCCCCAGCAAAACAACAAAGCTTTTTTTTTTTTAATAAATTTTATTTTTATATTCCCCATACAATTGCAACCCCCTTATTTTTACCCCAATCCCTCCCCTCCCCACCCCCCAAAAACAACAAAGCTTTTAAGAACAAAACTCTTCAACTCATGAATATCCATTTGGATAAGACATATTAGGGGATTAGAATGGGGAGACACTAAAAATACAACCACTAGAATTCATACCAAGTGATGTTCTTTTGGGAACCATCCTTTAAAATGAGGCAGATAAGGGCCTCCCTGGTGGCGCAGGGGGTTAAGACGCAACCTATGAAGCTGTCCACAGCCACTGAAGCACTGAGTTGGATCTCTGGCCAGGGAGCTACCCATATGGTGCAGCAGACCTCTCCTGACTTGCCCGCTGCTCCCTTCAGCAGTGTATTTCAGTCAATCTGCCTGTTCTGTTCCCCACTCTGTCTCTGGTGAGTCCTCTCACCACCGCCCACACACCTCTGGCTTGTATCCCAGTTCTTGTATGCATACATAAATAAATCTTAAAAAAAAAATGAGGCAGATACTTCCAGATTGTATGTGAAACATCTAAAAAATCTTACATCTGGAGGGAAAAGAGCAAAATGAAAATCAGGACAAAAACCGCCATTGTCACTTCACCACAGGGTCTCTCACCCACATCTGTGTCAACCAGTCCATAACCAAAAGGCAAGCGCAGTTTCTTCATGTGTCTCTTGGCTCCATGTGCCTCCTCCAGGTCTCCTTCTAGCTCTCCATCCTGCTTCCTTCCTTCCTCAGTCTCCTCTGCAGCTTCTCTCTGCTCAGCTCCACCCTCCTTTTTGGGTGGGGCAGGAAACCTGGAACCTCCCCCTTTCCTGGGGACCACCCTGTTACAAATCTGCCTGTTCTGTTCCCCACTGTGTCTCTGGTGAATCCTCTCACCATCCCCCCCACACACCTCTGACTTGTACCCCAGTTCTTGTATGCATACATAAATAAATCTTTAAAAAAAATAAAATGAGGCAGTTACTTTCGGATTGTATGTGAAACATCTAAAAATATCACATCTACCAACTCCACTAGTGTCCTTAACAAAGACCTTCCAGTTCTACAGGATTTGGTTTGCTCCATCTCTGAGCACATCTCCTACCGGGTCCCCTCACTCTCTCAGCTCCAGCCAAATGGGCCTGCAGGCTACTTCCTGTTCACCAGCCTGGACAACTTCCCCAACTCCTTTTCTTAGTGTCAGCTTCTGAATGAGTCATTCCTCGGCTTCTCTATAAAACAATAACACCTCCTCTGTCCCTCCAGGCACTACCTGTCTCCTTTACAAGATTTTCCTCTGTAGTACTCACCCTCTTCTGATGTTTATTGGTGCCATTTGTTTATCTATCCTCCACCTCCACCCCTCGCCCTTCCTCTAGGAAGTAAACTCCATGAAGGCTGAGGTAGTTCTGTCTTGTTTACTGCTTGTAATCTCAGCACCCAGATCAATGCCTGACAATAAGCTAGGAGGCTGATCAATACTTACTGTTCAATTTTGAATTTAGTTTCTATTGTACAGTGTTTGTAAAATCTACATTATTATAAAAATTGTAATAGAATAGAATAATTACCTCCTAAACTGGGTTTCAGACAATTTCTTTGAGATTTAAAAAGCTCTCATGGAATATTTCAATTTAATTCTGTTCAGCTGTTTTAGAACAGAAGAAAAAATTGTTAATAACAGTTGATGGTAGTGAAAACTAGAAAGAATGTAAATGTACAGCAATAAGGAGTTGCACAATAAGTTAATATATATTCACACGTTGTATTTTTATTTAGTCCTGGAAATAATATTGACATGAAAACAGACTTCTGAGAGACGCTTATGTGTATAAAATAAGATATCAATATGCAAAATATATTTTTTCAATACTGTTCTATGTTTCTCAGAGAACTGGACAGAAACACATCAAAATACTAATGAAACTTCCATACAGATGATTTAAGTAAACTGTCGAGGTCTCATTCCACACTGCATGGAGGAGCTGAGTCAAACTGGCTCTGGCCTTGGCATCTTATCACCTGCCTGCCATCCTCTGCTGGTTCTGCGTCAGTGCCCTGCTCTCTGCAGCCTCACCAGCCCCACTCCCTCTAACAAATGGGAAACTTTTCCAGGGCAGGACTGGGAGATGTGACCCAGCCCCTAGCCCATATGCTAGCTCATCTCATATTGCAGCGCTGCATTACAGTCCAATATAACTGTGGATCTTCTTGGGTTAGATTTCAGCAAACATAAATCAGTCCTTTAATTTTACCTGGAAGATAATATTGAATAGCAATACTCTATAGGCTAATACAGAGCACTTTCTGTAACGACAATAAAAGACCCTACCAGTATTGAGTTGATTTCTTTCCCTTTTCAGGACTATCACGACTGTTGATCAATGCAAAAAGAATTGAGCTAAAAAGATGATCCTTTAAAAATAGACCCAGTTGCTCAGTTCCAAGTATATGACGAACACCTCGGGCACCTCCGAAGTTAGAACATCAGTTTTTTTGAGGTCGAGCCCAGACAAAGTATCTTTTAAAGAATCATCCTTGGTAAGATCTATTTGTATATTTAATTAAAATAGAATGTCAGTAAATACAGCCCTAAACTAGTGTTTATAATCTCAGGGAAGTAACTTACAAGATGGTCACCATTTGTTCTTCTGTTTCCTTAAGCAGCTATCTTGATATCCAAGATGTCCTGTTTATAAACTGTCATCTACAAGGCCAGGGAGCAGAGTGAGCCATGTGATGGATCACCCTCTGCAGGCTGACTCCGCCTGTCGTTCTCCCTGGCTCTAATTAAAAGACGACTAAGTCAGGGGTCTAAGGCAAGGATGACAATAGGGCGGCAGTCCCCAAAATAGCAGCAAAGGAAAATGGATGCCTTTGAGTGATTGCATGATGTCTGAATTAATGGCCAGGAAATGAGCGATTATTGCAGACTTAAAGCTGGGCTGTTTTATAAAGCTTGTGGTGTGCTCAAAGCCATATACTTGAACTTGGGGAAATTTAAGAGAGGGATTTGTTCAGTTATTGCTTGGCTGGATATATGCATATCCAAGCAGTGCTTAAACTAAGAAGAAAAACACTTTCTGCTACTGCTCTTTTAGTATTGACGTTTCTAAAATAAGCATGATCTTATGAAACTCATTTTGTAGACACATGTAGTCTCTAGCCAGTTGTTGACTTAGAGAAACAGTTTTTATTACTACTGTTTCTGTGCCTGACTTATGATAATATTAGTTGGTATTTAAATAGCTGTTTTACTGTGGAAGCAAAGCTTCTAAGAGCTTATTCCCATCCTTTTTTTTTTTATTACTAACATATTTCCACTGCATTCTGTTTGGCAAGTTGGTGATAAGCATCCTTATTTTTCTGTGGCCGGTAAGTTCAGTAGGTTAAAGCATCACACAAAGAGGCTGAGGTCCAGCATTTGATTCCCCCATGGGGGTGAGCTCCCCTAGGCTGCACTCCTAACCCCAGCCACCATCTTGTAACGGTGTCCATTCATCATGGGTGGAAACAGGAAAGGGGATGAGGGTGGATCAGAGCAAATCCATCACCATTACTGGGAACCCAGCTGATCATGCTGGCCTCACAGATTGGGGCCTAGGAGGGTCAGGGGAGGTGTTTTATGCAAACAGTATGGTGTGCAAATGGAAAAATTAAGATGCAGATTACATTATATTGTTGAATTTTAAAATTTGATCATTTTAACAAACTTCAAATCTGTATTTTTTTTTCACTATTTTTCAGTCATTTTGAATTTTTAATCCTAAAACATTTGCTACCATCTAGCCTGTATCAAATACAGGCACCTAATTATTTCTTAAACTATCTTTTGTTCTAAAAATAACCACCACAAATTTAATAGTTGGAAAACAGATGTCAAATGAAACCTTGCTCACATATATCTTCTCACAGAGAATGGCCTACCTTAGGAGGACCTAATGGGAATAAAGGAGAAAAAAACTCGGGAACATAACACTGACTTCAAAAGGCAGATGATTTTGGCTGAGGCAGGAGACGTTATATTTGGCCTGGTTTTGTTTTTGCAGGACAGTTATTCTTAGAGTGGTTGACCTTCCTACAGTGGCTTTCTTTTATCTTGACTAATATTGGCTCATCTGTTTTTTTTCCCCATTTCTTTCTTTTTTCCCCTTTCCAACTGGTGGTGCTTCCAAGAAGTCCTGCTGCTCTCAGCTGCAGATTGTACTGCTGGGCGCTCTCGAGTGCCTTTGGTGGCCGAGGTCCCCACAAAACATATCATACATATCCTACAATCAAGTTAAATGTAAAAACTCCATGGAATTGAGAACAATCTGGGCTATCTATAGTCCTTATTTCATTCTGTTGAATGGTATGCGATTCTCAGAGTAAACCTTCCATGAACATTCACTGAGTTGAATGGGAAAAGAAGCCAAGGTCTGTAAATGCTATTTATATGCTCTCTGCTGAGAGTGATTCAGCTTCATTTTCCATTGTGCTACATCCACAGATAGCCAAGATGTCTCTTACCAGTTCAGGCAGCCTTTCTCCTATACTTCTGGCACATTTCCTATTTATAAGTGGCTTCTGGGCCTGGAGTCACCTCCCCTTACCTTGGCCACCAGCATTATCCGCCCCCATGCATGTTCTAGGCAGGGACCACCCGGTTCTCACTGTCTAAAGATCTGTCCTTAAAACCCCTTTCCCTCACTCCCTTGTTCTTGCTTCTGGCCCTCTGCTTGACTGGGAAGGTACATTCTGGGCTTATCCAGACAGTTTCCTCACCTGCATTTTCTCTTCCTTCTGATAGACAAAGCAGCTTATTAATTACCCTGGGAATTAGAAGCATAGAGAGTGGGCCTCCTACCCAAGATGAAGGAGGTTGTACCGACTTATAATTAAGAGCACAAACTCTAGAGCCACATTGCTTGGATCAAATCCATCACTTTGTAGCTGTGTGACCTTAGACAATTTACTTAACGTCTCTGACCTCCATCCTTTTATCTTATCCAATGTGAATAATATCTTCTTCACAGATTAGTGTTTGTAAGGCTCTTAGTCTAGACCTAGCAAAGAGTAAGTGTTCTGTAAGAGGTGCTCAAATAATGAGTTACACAAATAATGAGTGACTAGTGATATATGCCACATTGTCTTGATCCACTCATCTGTTTTTGGGTACTTAAGTTGTGTCCATAGTTTGGCTATTGTAAATAGTGCTGCAGTGAACATGGGAGTGCAAATTTACCTTTGAATTAGTGTTTTTGTGTCCTTTGGGTAGATACCCAGGAGTGGAATTGCTGGGTCAGCTCCCTGGCCTGGGATTGAACTCATGTTGCAGTGGCTGGTGACAGCTTGATAGTGCTGAGACTTAACCCCCTGTGCCACCAGGGAGGCCCCTAACTTTCGTCTTTTTAATTGAAGTCATTACATCATAACATCATAGACGGTTCATGTACATAACCTCTACAAATCAATGTGTCTTTACTACATTAAGTTCACCACTAAAAGTCCAGTTCTATCCTTCACCATTCAACTGACCCCCTTTACCCAATTTATCCATGCCCCCTTCTTAAAGATTAACATTAGTGGGCCTCCCCTGGTGGCGCAGCGGTTGAGCGCTGGATTGTGAGGCTGCCCACAGCCTCTGCAGCACCAGTTCGATCCCATTCCACTGGCGAGGGTCCCACAAAAAAAAAAAAAAAAAAAAAAAAAAAAAAAAAAAGATTAACATTAGTGCTGATACAATCAAAAAGATAAACTCATGCCATTTGCAGCAACATGGATGAGCTGGGATTATGCTCAGTGAAATAAGCCACAATGAAAAAGAAAAATATCGGATGGTTTCACTTATCGGAGGAATGTAGGGGAACCAAATAAGGGATCAGGAAGAAAAAAATACTTATAATAAATTAAAAAACAAAATTAACAGGCAACTATCAATCAGAGACTTTCTGCAGGGGAGGGGGAAGGAAAGGGATCAAAACAGGGGTTGGAAGAGCACGAGGGACTATGGTGATGGTGCACAGGTGAACTGGTGGTGGGAGTTTTATGGGGACTACACATGAGAGGAGAAAGCATACATTGCACAAAAACGGAGAATGATGCAAAAAAATATATATATATAATTTAAAAAAATGAGTACTATAGTTTCCTACAAAGTGCCTCCATTCTTTACAAAGTAAATGATAATGTTCATGTTAAACATTTAATATCAGAAGGCAAAGGAACTCTTTCCATCCTACCCTTTCACCACAGCTCTTCCATATGTATATTTTATTTTATTCCAACTCTCTGTTTCACCTACATTTATGTCTCACTGCTCTAGCACATGGTGCTTCCTATTTCTGAGGCTTTCTGGAGTGTTAGATTCTGTTGACTGGGTTCTCCTCGGCATGTCCCTCTGAAGATACACAGCTTCTATCCTTTCCACTCAAGTAAGTGACCCCTCTCCACCTGATTTCCACATGTGGAGAGCATGGCTAGGGATTTCAGATGACAACTAGTCCCATCAAAAAAGGAGCTTGTATTTTTTTCTTTGTGGAGAACAGAAAAGTCAATCTCAACATCTTAAAACAAGAAGTATGCCATTTTTAAAATACAATTATGATAAGGGTCTGCAAAAGATGTGCTACTAGAGTTTCTAACAGAGGGACCTGCCAGGGTTTGTCCTCCTGAGCCAGAAGGAAAGGTCCTGAGGAAAAAGTTTAGATGTTACCCAGGAAGCAAATTCATCACGTTGATTGTTTTAGCTTTCCTTGAGACTTGGAGGACTTTGCTTGGCATTTTATCTTTAAGATATGTTACCTTCTGAGAATGTAAATTTTTTAAAAGCAAAGACTGTTTAAATGCAATATTCATTGGCAGTGAGCACTGGAATCCTTTAAAATGAAGGTACTTTTTTTGAGGCTAGAGATTTGTCCTTATTTTTGAAATGCTAAGTCATCTAGATCTTTACAAATAATTTTTCCAAATCCTTAAATAGTAATTTGTGTTACTCTTTCTTTCTTTCAACATCCTGAAGCTTGGAAACAGAATCAAGATTTCTCAGAGACCGCCCCATCCTTTCCATTAAACAATCATTCAGGCAACTTACACTCAGAAGAGGAAACACTGACACTTAATCAACAAAAGAAAGTCACACTTGATGTCCTGTTTGTACAGAGACAAAAATAGTTCTTCAAAAATAGCAGATTGAAGTTTATATTGAAAAATGTCCATTATGATAGTGAGCATTTCTCTATCTCTGTTCCTGAGATAATCTGTGCTACCACAATAAATAATGCACTGAACGGAGCATGATTGTATCAGAGTCGCTCTGTTTTGTATTAACCCAAATACACATATTTTACAGTGACGTTTGATAATAAAGATTAGCACAGGACCCAGCTGTTGGTGCTTTTGTTATAACCACATTGTTAGTGATGCACAGTAGCACCTTTTTTTTAATGAAAGAAAAAAGGGCAGGGTACAATAACAGAAGATCCAACAGGTTGAGCTACTGTTAATCAGGTTCTTCTAAGGAATTCCTTCATGGACTAAGATTTAGAACAATTTCCAGGTCCGGCCATCTCTCAGCAAGTGAACAAGTCTGTGTCTCAGGTCCAGTGTGTTTCTGGATTTTTTTTTTTGTGGAGCCTGTTCTGAGTTAAACAGACCCTATTTTTTCTCTACCAGTGATGTTGAGACTTCTAGGTGAAAATTAGACAAACTGACTTGACAATTTGGCAAACTACAAAGAAATAGGGGGCATCCATGGGTCATGACAACAGACCTCCATGTTGTGGTCTTTGGTCTGAAGATGTAAGAGATAGACAAATGGATTTAAGAGCCAGACCCCAAAGTTTCTCCACTAATAACCTAACCTCAGCCCATTTCCCTGGCTGTTCCTTTATTTTTAAAATTTTTAATTAAAGTTATTTTGTTGAGGTAATTTTGCTTTACATCGTTGCTTGTATTTTGGAAGTATATGACCCTCCCTTTCAGGTTTTGTTACCTAGCTCTCCTACCACCAAAGCACCCACAGTTCATCACAATAGTCTTTGTGCTGCCCTTCCTTATCCCCTCCCCCTCTGAATGCCTCATTTTTGTTATCAGCTTTCAGGGTTAGTATTTGAGTTTGGCTTTATTTGACCCTTTGTCTGGTTTCTCTATATTGCACAGTTAAGTGGTACTATCTGATAATTATCTTTCTCCTTCTGTCTTATTTTGTTTAGTATAATAACTTCAGCTCCATCCATGTTGCTGCAAATGACAGGAGTTGTTGTTTTTTTTTTTGTCACTGAGTAGTATTCCACTGTGCATATATGCCACATCATCTTGATCCACTCATTTGTTTTTGGGTACTTAAGTTATGTCCAAAGTTTGGCTATCGTAAATAGTGCTGCAGTGAACATGGGAGTGCAAATTTACCTTTGAATTATTGTTTTTGTGTCCTTTGGGTAGACACCCAGGAGTGGAATTGCTGGGTCCCATGAAAGATCCATTTCAATCTTTTGAGAAGCCTCCATTCTGCTTTCCATGGGGGCTAGACCAGCCTACATTCCCACCAGCAGTGTAAGAAGGCTTCCTTTTCTCCAAATTCTCACCAGCTTTGGTTGTTTCTGGTCCTTTTTATATAGACCATTCTTATAGCAGTGATGTGGTATCTCATTGTGGGTTTGATTTGCATTTCCTTGATGATAAATGATGATGAATATTTTTTCATGTGCCTGTTGGCCATCTGCATGTCTTTTTTGGAGAACTGCCTATTTAGCTCTTCTGCCCAATTTTTAATTGGGTTATTTATTTTCTTTTTGTTGAGTTGTCTGAGTTCTTTGTAGATCTTTGATATCAGCCCCTTGACAGATGTATGGTGTGCAAATATTTCCTCCCATTCCGGAGGGTGTCTTTTCACTTTGGTTACAGTTTCTTTTGCTGTAGAGAAGCTTTTTAGTTTCATATACTCACAAATGTTTATATTCCCTTTTGCTTTCCTTGCTGTTGGAAACATATCCCCAAAGATTTCACTAAGACTAATGTAGTGTAGTGATTTGTCTTTCTTCTTCTATGTATTTTATGATTTCAGGTTTTACATCCAAGTCTTTTATCTGTTTTCAGTTTATTTTTGCATGTGGTGTGAGATAGTGATCCAGTTTTGTTCTTTTGTATATGGCTGTCCAGTTTTCCTAACATCATTTATTGAAGAGGTTTTCCTTGCTCTGATGTATGTTGTGGCTCCTTTGTCATATATTCACTGTCCATATAGGTATGGGTTTATTTCTGTGTCTCAGTTCTATCCCATTGGTCTGTGTGTCTGTTTTTGTTCCAGTACCATGCTGTTTTAATTATTATAGCTTTATAATGTAATTAAGTCTGTAAGTGTGATATTTCCATTTTTCCTTTTCTTTTTTTGGTCAGGATTGCTTTGTCATATATTCACTGTCCATATAGGTATGGGTTTATTTCTGTGTCTCAGTTCTATCCCATTGGTCTGTGTGTCTGTTTTTGTTCCAGTACCATGCTGTTTTAATTATTATAGCTTTATAATGTAATTAAGTCTGTAAGTGTGATATTTCCATTTTTCCTTTTCTTTTTTTGGTCAGGATTGCTTTGACTATTTGGGAGTCCTTTGTGGTTTCATTTAAATTTCATTAATGTTTGCTCTGTTTCTTTTAAGAATGCCATTAGAACTTTGATAGGGATTGCATCAAACCCATTGACTGCTTTAGGTAGGATGGCCATTTTGACAATGTTGATTCTTCTAATCCATAAGTAGGGAATATCTTGCCATTTCTTTGTGTCTTCTATTTCTTTTAACAATGTCTTATAGTTTTCTTTGTACAGGTCCTTCACTTTCTTTGTTAGGGTTACTCCTTGGTATTTATATTCTCTTGGTGTGATTGTAAATGAGATCACTTTCTTCATTTCTTCCCTGTCTAGTTCATTTGTTATATATAGAAGGTAACTGACTTTTGTGTATTGATTTTATAACCTGCCATTTTGCTGAACCAATTTATTATTTCAATTAGATTTTCATGGGCCTCCCCTGGTGGCTCAGGGGTTGAGCGCTGGGTTGCAAGGCTGCCCGCAGCCTCTGCAGTGCCAGTTCGATCCCTGGCCACCAGTGAGGGTCCCACAAAAACAAACAAACAAACAAAAAAAACATTCAATTAGATTTCCAGTGGTGTCTTTAGGGCTTTCTATGTATATTATGAATTTGTCAGCAAATCATGATAGCTTTATTTCTTCTTTCCAGTTTGGATTCCATTTATAGATGTCTCTTACATAATTGCTCTAGCTAGGACTTCTAATACCATGTTGAATAGCAGTGGTAAGAGTGAACAACCTTGTCTTTTACCAGATCTTAGTGGAAAATTGCTCAGTTTTTCACCATTGAGAAAGATATTAGTTGTAGGTTTGTCATATTTGGCTTTTATTGTGTTAAGATAATTCCATTTATCCCTAGTTTTTTGAGGATTTTCATCATAAGTGGATATTGAATCTTATCACATGCTTTCTTGGTATCTATTGTCATGATTCTTTAAAAGTCCCTTCTGATCCTACCCTGACACAACACAGTTTGGGACTGCCCCATGGTCATGATGCATGATTTATATTCTTGAATAAACATGTTTTGATTATATTATAATTTGATTATTTTGTGGTTACACTTTAATAGAGTATCCCATAATAGGTACTTTTTGTTTACTTATAAACCTGCTGCAGGTATATAACATACACCAAACAGAATAGTAAAGAAAATATTCTAACTAGTGCACATAAATAAAAAATTAAGTTTTCTATCTATATTTAGCATATCATTCCTATTTTGGAACCCACTGGAAATAAGAGCTCCATTTTATGCATAAAATGAAAGGTCATAGCATTTGTGTCTGTAAGTGAATTACTTGGTGAGAATAAACAGAGGCTAAACACATTTTGTTGGTTATTTCTTTTTCTTCTCAATGTCCATCTAAACCTATCTACATTATAAGTCACTCTTCACTAATGGATAATTTTCTTAACTAGGCATTGGTATAGAAACACAGCTCCCAGTGATCATATTCTCCCCTATATGATTTGAAAGCATTTTGCTGGCTATTTTTATGTCCTCGAAGTCCAGGATCAGAAATGGAATTTTCAGATTAGTTGCAGATGCCCTCCCCTCCCCCTTTGTAACTGGATGTGCTTTAATTCAAAAAGAAACTTTTCAGGCCATTAAGCTTCAATACAATTTAATGCCTTAGGGCTGTGGGGCTTGAAATCATAGAGAAGCCCGAATAAATGTTTTAAAAGAAAATCTGGAACCAAAGTATGCATTTTTTTTCCTTACAGCAATTTTTTAGTTTTTTTGAATTTCTGCCTTGTTCAAATTGAAAATCTAACTCGTTCCAGCATGCCAAAGCCCCAGTGGATGGCCCAACTGGACTCAGGAATGGACCTGCCAAGTCTGAGGACGTTTGGCTTGTGATAGGACGATGACCCCTGCCTCCTCCTGCTTGCAGTTTTAAAATAGTCCCAAGTGACCAGTTTGCATTCTAGGCCGTAGTAACTCTTTTGCAGAATGAATAATATTTTCTTAGGCACTTTTAAGTTCTTACTCATAGCCTATTTAAAAAATGATTTAATGAATCAAAATACACTGTTTATAAGTCCCTAAGTGCACATTTTTTACAATGGCCTGAAAGAGTAGCTTTGTTTACACACATTTAAGTACAATGGCCAAGTGGGATGATGTTGTGGTCAGAACTCCCTCAAAATGATTTATGGAGAAAACTACTATCTGCCTGGTCATCTTTTTTAGGATTGAATTAGATTTTAACACTTGATTCACTTGAACTTGCACAGATCTCAACCCTACTTTTCAAGTAGCGAAACGAAGGTTTGCTGAGACACAAATAACTAACTCCAGACAAAGACAGTAGGGTAATCAAGAGCAAACTCAGGTTCCTTGAAAATCTAACCAATGTACTGCCTATAAACTATCAGGAAGCCTCCATAGTTAGAAGAATTCACAATAGGACTCCTACCTCTAGACTAGAGAAAGAATTTGGTAAGCAAACTAATTACCTACAAAGGACAATTTAGTGTCCATGTGATTTAATTTGTGGGGAAGCACTAGTCATATGCAATTGGCATGCTAGTGAAGAATTATTTCTCAATTTGTTAATTAGGCCCCTAGACAATCTCTTACAGCCTTGCAAGCTATACTAGTTATTGTGTGTGACTTCAAAAAATAAAACAATATTGTACTAAAATCTTCCCTAATTCAGGTTAGACTGAATTAGAAGTGCTACCATAGTGGATGCCGTGTTTTATGTAGCAAAGTGCCAACTTTTAGTGCCCCAGATTTTCAAGTTGCTTTTATTCACAAATTTGCTGTCATCTATTCTATGTGAAGATCTGAACACTTTTATTATTTAAAATAATCATTCTAATTTTTAATTAAGAAATACTTTTTTAAAAATTATTTCCC
This sequence comes from Talpa occidentalis, assembly GCF_014898055.3. NCBI lineage: Eukaryota > Metazoa > Chordata > Mammalia > Eulipotyphla > Talpidae > Talpa > Talpa occidentalis. The sequence goes on from NW_023603184.1 coordinate 105,895,791, forward strand.
GGCTGCTCCATTAGGCAGTCACAGTCTGAGATGAAATTTAGCTGAAAAGTAAATAATCTTGTAATTTTTAAGAGACAGTATTAACATTCTATTGTCTTTTTGGTTGCACGTCCTAAGAATAAGTCATGACATTTGAATAAGCTTTTAAAAAGCTACTTCTGTCAATATAGGACATCTGTAATTCAGGTAAAATGAAAGACACTAGTTCAGTATTTGGCAGTAAGAAAGAGAACTAAATGTTATCATTCTGTGTTATGATGTCCCCAAATAAAAATGACAAAAAAATAGCTTTGGGTTATATACTTATACAACCCTATAAGTACAAAGTTACAAATTGACTTGAGTTGTTTTAATAAATCTTCTAGTCCAAATGAATCCAAGTTGAGCAGACGCAGGCCACCAAAACCTATCTCGAGTGATTGAGGAGGTACAAAGCCCAGGCCAATCGTGAGAGAATCACAACTCTTTTGCAGGACTAAAGCTTTAAATTGTTAAATGTTTAAAGTGGGGAAATTTAAATTGTTAAATGTTTAAACCGGTGGCGCAGCGTTTGAGCGCTGGGTTGTGAAGCTGCCCGCAACCTCTGCAGCGCCGGTTCGATCCCCGGCTGCTCCCCGGCCACCGGAGGAGGGTCCCACATGGCGCGCAGACCTCTCCTGCCGCCCGCTGCTCCCCTCAGCAGTGTACTTTGTTGGTCTGCCTGTTCTGCTCTGCGCTCTGGCTCTGGTGGATTCTCTCACCCTCCCGCGCTTCTGACTGTACCCAGAGCTTGTATAAATAAATAAATAAATCTTTAAAAAAAAAGTGGGGAAATTTATCTTTTTTTTAAATTGGAAAATCGAGGTCAGGCTGGAATAATAGCATCTTCTCATCAGAGCATAATATTGAATGATTTGAGGGTGGGCATTCTTGATGATTAGTTTCCAAATACGGATGCCATTCTGTAGGATTCTGCCATAAACCCAGTTTCAGTTTCCCCTGGAAACAGAGTTATTTTTATCCAGCAAGAAGCATTTCCTGTGTGGTGGTAATAACACAATGAAACTTTATCAGGTGCCTCAATAATGTATAGTCATCAATGAATCTAACAAGGATGCATTTTATAAGAAAATCAATAAGAGAAAATGATTATATTGTTGACTGGAGCCAGCATCCAGAAATGAAAAATAGAAAGGAAAATATCACTTTGCATCGGACGGGGTTTCAGTGTGTATAATGTGCTGGGATCTTCTCTTCAAAGTTATTAGGTATCTAGCAAAACAACAGGCAGCAAAGGGATAAAAATACTTCAACCCTCTTTAAATGTCAAAAACAACCTTAAAAGCACTATTTCATCCCTAATCTATTGTTTGAATAAAGTGCAGTTTTCTGTCCCATGGAAATGTTTGTGTTTAAGTTGAAATGTGTTGTGAGCCACTGTTTGGAGACACTCGGATTTACAAATGGGAAAAACAATTCAAACTGGAAAAAAAAATCAATGAAGGATTCTGCCAGATAGACATCTGGAAAATATGGGAAATGAAATTTTTAAACTTCTAAGCACTGGAGATGGTGTACGAACACGACATCAACCTGGTGTTGTTTTAAAATACTCTCAAGAATGAACACATATTTGGGAAAGAGCAATTGATCTCTTATTAATAAGAATACAAAATGGCTAAGTTTTTTTTAAAGATTTATTTATTTATTTATTTATTTATTTATTTATTTATTTATTTATTTATTTATTTATTTATACAAGCACTGGGTACAGTCAGAAGCGCGGGAGGGTGAGAGAATCCACCAGAGCCAGAACGGGGAGCAGAGCAGGCAGAAGGACCGAGGTACACTGCTGAGGGGAGCAGCGGGCGGCAGGAGAGGTCTGCACACCTTGTGGAACCCTCCTCTGGTGGCCGGGGAGCAGCCGGGGATTGAACCGGCGCCACAGAGGTTTTGGGCAGCCTCGCAACCCAGCGCTCAACCACTGTGCCACCGGGGAGACCCAAAATGGCTAAAATTTTTGTGTGTACTTAACATAAGCAAAATTATCTTAAAAACCAGTTTTTATTATTGTAGCCATATATAGCCATCAAAACTGTCACTTTTTCTTCCCTAAAATGTATATTAACTTGGCCAACAGGCATATGAAAAAGTGTTCAACATCACTTGTAATGAGGGAAATGCAAACAAAACTACGAGATACCATCTTACACCAGTGAGAATGGCATATATTAAAAAAACTAGCAACAACAAATGTTGGCGAGGTTGTGGAGAAAAAGGAACTCTCCTGCACTGTTGGTGGGAGTGCAAACTGGTCCAACCACTATGGAGAGCTGTGTGGAGATTTCTTGACCTACTAAACATAGAGCTTCCATATGATCCAGCAATTCCACTCCTAGGTATTTACCCAAAGGACACAGAAACATCAATTCCAAAGAACACCTGCACCCCTATGTTTATAGCAGCACTGTTTACAATAGCTAAGCTTTGGAAACAACCCAAATGCCCAAAAATAGATGACTGGATCAAGAAGATGTGGTACATATATACCATGGAATATTACTCAGCATTCAAAAAAGATAAACACATGCAATTTGCAGCAACATGGAAGGAGCTGGAAGGGATCATGCTCAGCGAAATAAGCCAGAAAGAAAAAGAAAAATACCGGATGGTCTCACTCATAGCAGGAATCTAGAAAACTTAAATAAGGGACCAGGAAAAAGGACAACTATAAGAAAGAAAATATCAAAATCAACAAACAACTATGAAGCAGAGATACTCTAGGGGTGCTGGGGGGCAGGGAAAGGAGGACTTGGGGTCAAAATAAGGGGGTTGTAATTGTATGGGGAATATAAAAACAAAATTTAAATTTAAAAAAGTATATTAACTTGAAATGATAATACATGTAAGATTGATTAACAAGTTTTGTCATTAAATTGGAAAGATACATTCACTATCACAGATGCATCTGATACCAACATACGAATTTATTTTGATATCTTGACTCTGCTTATATTTGACCCTCTATTGTTAAAGCTTTATAAAGGTGTCCATAGATAGAATTCTTAAAGATGTCAAATGAAGATTCCTCTAACTTTTCCCCTCTGCAGTGGCAACCACTTTTAAATCTTCTGACTTGTTCTTCTGATGTTTGCGATTGTATTTCTGAATAACAGCCTTATGCTGCTATTCCGTTCTTTTTTTCAGCTTTCGGTATTAACGATTTATTTCCTACCTTTAATGGTGAGGTTTGCCTTCCACACTCTTCCTCCTTCCAGACACCATCACTCGTTTCAGTTGGATCATGATTCAGAGCGTCTATGCACATCCTTTGCATAGCAGAGCCCTATGATGTGCACCATTTCCTTTAGTGTCTTCTTGATCGCTTTCCCTGGAATTGATTCCTCTTTTTCATTTGCTTAGTTTTCTGTTCTTGTTCCAGTTTATTCCCAAGTCTGGACAATGGGGAAACATTTTCTCTTACTACAGTTAAACGCATCCAGGAAGCTTTTCTTAGATACAACCTGGGCTGGGTCTAGAAGGGCCGAGGGCTGCCCTGCTAGAAGTTACCATGGCCACCTTCATGCGGATCCCTGTGCTTGGCTCTTTGTTGGATCCTTTGTTTCCTGGATTCCAAACCTTCCTCTTTCTCATCACTCCATTGGGTAATAAGCCTCCAGTTTAATAGTTTCCTTAGAAAAAAATGCAGAGGCGGTCATTTTCTTCTTTTTGATTTTTATTTTCCCAAAGATGTTTTAATTCTATCCTTACATTTGATCAGTGGCTTAGCTGAAAATAGATTTCTGGTATGGAAATGTTTTTAATTTTTTTTTTTTTATGGTAAAAGTGTTGCAGACCTACTGAGTTGCCCTGTGTAGAATTACCTTGATCTCTTACTGATATTTTCAGACTCATGATTGTGCTGTATTTCCATGGCTGAGTATCCCAGTGGGTACCTTGTTCTAATGTCAGAGAAGGTCAACACCACAAACAGATCTGTGTTTCCCTTGAACTCACTGATCAGGGCTGTTGGGAAGCCAAGGGTGCCATTCACAGCCCCACGGGGTCTTGATCGCTTGGGAGCTTTGGGTTATTTCTTAGCTTCAAAGCTAAGTACTTTTTCAAAAGTACTTAGCTTTGAAGACTATTCAAGGTTCCCACTATTGGCTAGGAGGGCTGCGTGTGGATTGCAGGAATCTCTGATTTATGGGGTTTCTCCCTTCTCTATTCAATAGGGAGTCACTTCCCAGACACTCAAACAGAAATATGACTCTTGGTGGTGATAAACATTCTGAGAAGAGACCATGAAATGTGACTGGGAAAGGAACTGAAGAAGAAAATAATGTTTTATTCACCAAGCTACCCTCGGCTTCTATCTCTGTGAGATGGTGGGTGTTCTTCCTTCAGGTGGCAGATACAGAAATATGAAACTTTGAGTTACCACATGTAGGTGGAGCAGGGCATTTCACAAAGGCCACATTTGCCTGGTGTTTCAGGATTGATTAGATGCAGATTGGCTATCTTCCTTTGCAAATTCATTTTAACTCATCTATTTATTTATTTTCCATGACTGGATGCAGTGCCTATTTGCTTAAGCTGAAAGACATTTTATCTGAACTGATACTTGTTTATGTTTGTCTATCTGAGAGATCTATTTGAAATGATAACTCAGATTAATTTCTGCATCTCTCTAACACTAGATTAAAGGACCACTTTAAGCACAACCTAAACCAGCAAGGACTGAAGTGATTTCCTATTTCTTTTAATCAATGGTTCTCAAAGCATGGGTTCCAGACCATCAGTTCACCTCAAAACCAACTAGAGATACAAATTCTTCAACCCCACTAGCCCTATTTTATCAGAAATTCTAGGAGTGGAGCCCAGTAAGCTATGTGTTCCTCTTCTCCTCCCCAAGGTCTGCATTTTAATTTATGTTCACCTCAAGCAAATATAGAAGTGCACAAGGTCAAAAGTGACAGATCCCACCCAAACCCTCAACCTCACTCTCTGAGTACTTCTATCTTTTAAAAAATATGGTTGAGTTTATTTTCTTTCTTTAACTTTTATTTTTAAAAATATTGTAGGTTCATAGGAAGTTGCATAAAACAGTTACACAGGAAATCCTTTATACCAAACCCCGAGCTGCTCCCAATGCTCTCATCTTTTATAACTAGAGTATAGTGTCAAAATTAGGAAACTGCATATTTGTAGGTTCCTTTTTTTGGTGCTATTTGTTTGATTTTGGATTAGGGTAATATTAGCTCCCTAAAATGTGTTGTTCCTGCCTCTTCTATTCTCTGAGAAAGGTTGTATAAAATTAGTGGTATTTCTTCTTTGAATGTATTGTAGATTTCTCCAATGAAATATTTAGACCTGGAAATTTTGGGATGGGAAGAAAATTTCTAAATTATGAATTTAATTTCTTTAATGGCTATAAGAATATATCAAACCAAACCTGTTGATACCTTTATCTTAGCTTCCAGATTCCAGAACTGTTTAAAGGTAAATTTTTGTTATTTAAGCCACCCAGTCTGTGCTCTTTTGTTATGCAGCCCTGGCTGGCTAATACAGCTAACTGTCAGAGCCTTTGGAGTCCTGCAAATTGTGATACTTGAGAAAACTCTTTAGTTAGTAAAGGATTCTTTGTTTAGTAAATATTCGGTTTTACATAGAGCTATTAGTTAAAAGAATTGTCCAATTCAAGATACAGTGACCCTCTGTGTACAAGACATTTTCCTTTATTGTAAGTTCAATTTAAATTTCCCTGGGAAGGGCCCAGGAAAGATATCCTCATTCTTGTTCACTCTTCCAATTACCTGCTTCCTTAAATCCAGGGCAGATGTAATAACCAGAGGAACACTGACTACCCTCCTGGCTGCCCATGTCTTTAGCAAATTCTAGATTGAAATATAACAATATGGTGAAAAGAGGAGGGGTTCTGGCTTAACCATTGGCCTTGTGATAGTCGATAGTTAAGTCATTTTATCTTGACATTGTGTACATTAAGGGCAATTTCTGTTCTTTAGCACTTGGTGAGCATAAATATTTTTTAAAAGAAGACAAATATGCTTTAGAAAAAAGGGCTTTGGAAAGTGAATTCTAGCAATTATGGGGGTATGGAGAGAAGGAGACAAAATAGAGTTATGCATGTGATGAGAATCTAAAATGGAGCTAGAGAGAACATAAAGAAGGTGTAGCTTATACAAGTCTCTCCCTGGATGTGGTAAATAGGAACTGGGACTACAGAAGTATGTCCTGGCAACTTGGCACATAGTCCCGGGCTTCAGGGCCTGTTGAGAGCGACTAAGCAATGGAGCAGTCTCACAGAGACAGCTATTTCTTGCTTGATTCAGCATTATTTGTAAGTGCTCAAAACACTTGTGTGAGACTGCCTGTGAAGTCTTCCAATACCACAAGCACCCACTGCTATTTGGGGAGCATAGTTCCATTTCGTATTGATTCTATGTTCCCCCATTTTCAGTTTCAAAGATCCCAGATAAACTGTTTTTATTGACAGTTTTGCCTTTATTTGTTGACAAAAGTCATCAAAATACTGTGTTCACTGTCCCACAGTGACTTTGTAATTGCTGAGCACCACTGCATTGGAGCTGATGACTCAGTAACTTGCTCTAGAAAGGTCCATATCCCCCAAGCTTTGCCCTCTACTTGATTTGTTGCTCTTAGTGATTTTCTTTTCTTTTCTTTCTTTTTTTTTTTTAAAAAAGTTTTATTTATTTATTTATACAAGAACCAGGGTACAGTCAGAGGCATGGGAGGGTGAGAGGATTCGCCAGAGACAGAGCGGGGAACAGAACAGTCAGACTGAAGAAATACACTGCTGAGGGAAGCAGCAGGAGAGACAGGAGAGGTCTGCTGCGCCATGTGGGATGCTTCCCAGCCAGTTGGGATCGAACCCATGCTGCGGAGGCTGTGGACAGCTTCACAGTGCCGTGCTCAACCGCCTGCACCACCAGGGAGGCCCATTGCTCTTAGTGTTCTACATCATTTTCAACATGGAACACCTCCACTTCAAGCATTCTATTGAGGAAGAAAGGGGCCATGCCAAGTGTTCTTAGGAAAAAGATGCTTTGGAAGGTTACCTTTCTATCTGGAACTTTCAAATTGAAGATGTTACTAGAATGTTCACATTATTTGCCAGTTCATTTTATAACTACTCACTGAAAGTCTTTATACCCCCAAACTCAAAGGAATATTGAAAATTTTTGGCATCATTTTCTTTTACTTCTTTTGCAAAATATCATGAGCAAGAACATCGCCTTTGTTTTGCAATGAAATGTGTGACATGTGAACAGAAGTTGTGTGGGTACCTGCACATTCATGTTCCAGTTTTGTCATAAATATCAGTCTGTAAGATAAAAAACAATGCTGTTGAACACTTACCACCAGAGAATTCCTCAAGCAGAGTTATACTGGGGCAAAGCGGGTTGTCAATTTTGATAGAATGTAAAAGATTTTAATGCTTTTAGATCCATAAAACAACAGGAAGTGGCAAAAATACAACCAAAAGGAAAACAAATTCAATTCTGACATGCTCCAGGATTTCTAATTGCATCAGATTTATTTATTTATTTATTTATTTATTTATTTATTTAATTGGTTTGCAATGGTGTCATCACCACACCACCCCCACCACCAAGGCACCCTTTGTCCTCCACCATAGTCCTTTGGGCTCCCTCCCCACTTGTTCTTGCCCCCACTTCCCTTCTCCCTCTGGAATTCTCTGTTCTAGTCAGATTTCTAGTGCTTGCTATTTGTTTGGCTTAATCTGACCCTTTGTTTTGTTTCCCTATATTCCACATACAAGTGACACCATCTGTTATTTGTCTTTCTCCTTCTGTGTATCAGATTTTAGATAAGTTTTGTTATCTTTAAATCCATAAAGAATAGGAAGTGGTAAAAATACTTTACGATCTTTAAAAAAAGCTCTGCCAATTCTGAAGTGGTCCAGGAGTTTAACCATGAGAAGTTTTATATAAATTTTGGTTTTCTTTAGCAGATAATATATACTTTAGAAGCATACATATGAGTCACCAAATGTTTATGATCACATGTTGTTCAGATAGAAGACTAAGAAGGAAATGCATATCTGAAAGCATATTACTCTAGTTACCAATTTCCAGGGGCATGCATTGAAATGCAATATTATTCATGAAGCAAAAATAAGATAATTTTTTTTGCCAGCTGGTTTTGTATTAAATAAGTGTTGCTCACAGTAATACTGTTGTGAACATAAAGCTTTCTTTGTCTAACATCCCTGACAAACGCTTGATTGTCCAGGGGACCCCAGCTGTATGTTTCTGAAATCTTCTAACAAGCTGTGTCACTATTTCCCATGAAGAATTGTCTGCATCAGGGTGTAGGTGTTCTCTAATGCATTTTTCAAGTGTTGATTTCTCTACAGAAAATCAGCATATACATCTTAACAAAGAGCAAAGTGGTGCTGAATCCTTAAACCCGGGGCATTCCTGCTCTCTATAGGTGGGTGTGCTGTGAAATAGAAGGTAGAGGGCAGAAGAAGCAAACGGGATATACTCAGGGTCTGCTTTCTCCCTCAATTATACCCTTGAAGTGGAGGCTCCACATGTTGAAAATGATGTGAAACATTAAGAGCAACAAGTCAAATAGAGGGCAAAGCTCGGAGGATATGTAAAGGGATATGGACCTTTCTGGAGCAGGTTACTGGGCCATCAGCTCCAGTGCAGCTGTGCTCAGCCATTACTATAACTTTTGCACACGATGGCTTTTAGGCATTCTGTGGAGTGGAGTGGGTGCTCTTGTTTCCCTTGTGAACAGCTGAGCAGCTGCAACCCAGCTAGGAGGCCCACAGGGTCAGCTGGCACTCGCTGAAACTCGATGTTGCCAGGACCTCTCAGGTCTGCTGAGTCCTGCTGCCTTCTTTGCTGGTGACCCCGGGGCTCTGCAGGCCCCCTGATGTGTGCTGGGGGAAATAAAGCATGTTCCCACCATGAAATATGTGCCAGTTCTGCCAGCCCAGAGGGTGACCTCTCAGGCATGAATCCAGCTGCTGAGAATTGTGCTGGTAGAGAGAGCTCTTGGCTCTGGGGTTGACTCCACATCCGTCAAAAAGCTCTGAGTTTCCACTGGGCTCCTATGTAACCCCAAAATACCAAGAGGTGCCTCAGGGAGCCATTTTCAGCAGAGTCAAATGACAGGCCTGTGATCTAGCTCAGGTGCTATACAATTCACATGAAAACACATCCCACGTTCACAGACTCCAGGTCTCCAATACAATGTTTTGAACTTCAGCTGTGCTGGGGCCAAGTACTGGAGCCAGGCTAACTATAGATGAAGACCCATTTTCAAAGACAGAAAAGTAATCACATTCTGGGCAGTCAAGTTATGAGGATGCTATTTAAACAAGCCCTATGGAGAGATGGGCTGCCTGGGCCAATGAGCAGGAAGCTATCTTTTGGTGACAACACCCTCCCCCACCCCCACCCCCGGCCCAGTACTGTTCAGTGATGCCCGGTGCTGACAGGTGGCAGTTATGATTGGGCAGAAAGCTGGAGATGGGTCTGGGGCTCTGGGGCTCTGGGAACTCTTTAGAACCTGTTTCCCCACCTATAAAAATGAAACTGTGTAAGGAGAGTGTCTGGGCTGGGATGCGGTTTCCGAGGTGCTATTTTTTTTTAATTTGTTTTTATTTATACAAGGCTGGGGTACAGGCCAGAGTCGCGGGAGGGTGAGAGGATTCACCAGAGACAGAGCGGACTGAACGGGCAGAGGTACTGAAATACAGGCAGACGGACTGAAATACACTGCTGAGGGGAGCAGCGGGCGAGACAGGAGAGGTCTGCCGCGCCATGTGGGCTTCTCCCTGGCCGGCCGGGAATCGAACCTGCGCTATGGATGCGGACTACTTCACTGCGTGGCGCTCAACCCACTGTACGACCGGGAAGGCCCTGGGGAGGTCCCCGGGGTGCTATTTTTAAAACATTTTGAGTTCTTCAGAAGATAGGAATTATCAAAATATAGGCATTATATTAAAGGCATTAACAGTATTTAAATTACATAGGCTCACTGTCAATGAGCATTTGTTTGTTCTGTAGAAAACTGGGGATATGTTTATATGTATAGAAGGAAAAAACCACTGTAGTGTTTAGATTGCTTGTAAGATGCATGTATTTGACCAAGACTGCACAGAAAATAGTGAAAGTAGCTGTGTGAGTGCGAGAAATACAGGTGTGGGTTTATTTTTATATATATATATATATATATATATATATATATATATATGTGTGTGTGTGTGTGTGTATATATATGTTTTCTAACATTTTATTTACTGCATCCATTTTTTTTTTTTTTTTAGCAACTAAAAGCCGACTTCCAAACAGCTTTTATTTTTAAATTTACTTTATGGAGGTAGTCACACTGCCTTTTGAAAACTTTATTAGACTGCACTTACTACATTACCTGGAAAATGGGGCATTTATACATCCATAGACCCACCTTTCCCCAGAACCACACAAAACAAAAAATATAGATGTCTGGTTTTGCCAGACTCTGTAAATAAAAGGAGGCAGACAGTAAATAGAAAAAGGTGGCATGTACATTTCCATAATGCACCCGAAACTCAAGGTGAGGCTAGAAGTGCTATTTATCAACCCACAGAGAGCTCTGATTCTGTGGATTTTCGTGTCTTCAGTGTTACTGGAGTTTATATAATCCTGAATCTGACTCTATCTTAGAACTTCATCTTTGGAAAGCTTTTTGTAAAACTTAGAGGTAGAGTCTGGAAGATCTGGTTGGGGAACAAAGATAAATGAGTGGGACATGCGGGTGTCACTCTGAATGGCTCAGAAGGTGGGGAATGTTTAGAGTTCAAGGGAGTCCTGTGTGAGGATTCTCATCATTTCCACGTCTGTTGACTTGTTTGCAATCCTTAGTGCTGACAACACTACTCAATTTCTGTTTAGAGTCTTCTTTTTTTTTTTTTTAAAGATTTATTTATTTATACATACATACAAGAGCTGGGGTGTAGGCCAGAGGTGTAGAGGGGTGAGAGGATTCATCAGAGACAGAGTAGGGAGCAGAACAGGTAGGTAGACTGACTGAAATACACTGCTGAAAGGAGCAGCAGGAGCAGCAGGTGCAGCAGGACAGGTCTGCTGTGCCATGTGAGTCACCTCCCTGGCTGAGGATCGAACTCGTGCTGCAAAGGCTGTGGATAGCTTCATAGTACTGAGACTTAACCCCTTGCACTACCAGGGAGGTTCTGTTTAGAATCTTCTTCTTTTTTTTTTTTTTTTTTATTTATTTATTCAAGCACTGGGTACAGTCAGAAGCGCGGGAGGGTGAGAGAATTCACCAGAGCCAGAGCGGGGAGCAGAGCAGGCAGAAGGACCGAAGTACACTGCTGAGGGGAGCAGCGGGCGGCAGGAGAGGTCTGCGCGCCATGTGGGACCCTCCTCTGGTGGCCAGGGAGCAGCCGGGGATCGAACTGGCGCTGCAGAGGCTGTGGGCAGCTTCGCAACCCAGCGCTCAACCGCTGCGCCACCGGGGAGGCCCCTGTTTAGAATCTTCTTAAAAATACCACTTTAGGTCAGCAGTATTTGTCTCATTTTAAGCTACAGATTTAGTAGAAAACAAGATGCATTGATGTTTCTTCTCTTCTCAAAGGAAGGCCTTCCTGGAGCATCTCTCTGGGCTCTCTCTTCTGGCTGCATGCATATGTTTATTATCAGGCATCTGTCTTTACAGAATACATAATCCTGGCTTTTTAGTATTAAAGTGACACCAGAGAGTAAGGAATAGAGCATTTTTTCTTTTTTTTATGTTTAAAGAAGTATTTTATTTTCTTTATATTTTATTTTATTTTATATAATACTTACATCATTTTTCATTTTTGCACAATGTATGCATTTTCATTTTGGTTATATTCCCATTACAATTTCCACCCCCCTTATTTTGGCCCTAATCCCTTCTCTCCTTCCCCCTTCCCGCTTAGTGTGTCTCTGGTTTATAGTTACTTGTTGATTTTGATTTTTTCTTTATTATAATTAGTCTTTTTCCTGGTCCCTTATTTAGGTTTTCTAGATTCCTGCTATGAGTGAGACCATCCGGTATTTTTCTTTTTCTTTCTGGCTTATTTCGCTGAGCATGATCCCTTCCAGCTCCATCCATGTTGCTGCAAATTGCATGAGTTTATCTTTTTTGATTTTGCATTTCTTTTTTTAATTCAAAATTTTTCCAAAATCAGTTTGGGTTTCTATGGTTGCTGGGAGGACAGAGAAATATGGCTAATGTGTATGAAATCCCACCCTGTCCAGGCTCTGTGTTACGTGCTTTAAGTGCTTTCTCTCCTTACCACTCACACTCACAGTCTGAGATAGTGTTCGTCCCCGTACGTAGATGAAGTAACTTGTTTAAGGTCATAGAGATGGGGAGGGGGTTAAGTTTAATTAGTAATGGCTAGCAAGGTGGGGATTTCACACTCTATAGTTTATGAGAAAACAAATAGCTTTTTTATGTAAAAAAAAAGAATTTGATCTCTTGCTCTTAAGACACTACTCAGCTTCTAATGGAAGAAAAATGTTTATTTGTTTATTAAGAGGAACTTGAAAGAAAATGAATTAGGCTGCATAAAACTGCTTGGTATTGGAAGAGGCAAAATTACCTTAGCACATCAGACTTATGCGTAATAAAGTTACAATTATTCCACACTGAGTTATAGTGTATTAATTTTGGGAATGGTGGGTAGAAACTGAACTTCCTTGGAGAAAGCATTCCTATTTTTCTCTACTAGCCCCCACTCAAGCCTGGTTTGTCACCCGCGCCACCCCCCACCCCCCTTAAGAAGCTCCCAAAACATCCGGAGCTTATTTGTAGAACCCATCATCCTTCTAATTACTCCTTGCCCATCTGCCTTCCCAGCTGGGTTGGAGACTCCAGGAGTGCTGGGACGTCTCTCTCCTTCACCACCCAACACCGGACATGTAGGGATATGGCAAAGCTGCAGATGAAGGCCCAGGGCCTTAATCCATCCCCCTTTCTCTTCTTAAGCTGGGACCCCTGTCTTGACGTGCAGGTTCCATCCTCCTCCATTCCATTGCAACTGGTGTATTTCTTCCTCCTCCTCAGAGCCTTTTGGATTCTGGAGCATGTGGATTCTGGAGCATGGGGATTCTGCTCTAGAGCCAGGGGATTCTTGACCATGGCCTGGGAAAGGGAAAATCAGCCAGGACATGCTTTCTAGGTTGTGGGGCCCAGCAGCAGTAGCTGGGGCAGTGGTTGTCAAAGAGTAAGAAGATGTTTTCAGTATTCGAGAAACACTGTTGAATGAATGATTAACAATATGCTGAAGCAATGCCACAGAGAGAGAGCATCAAGCCAGCCTCTGGGGGTCCCCAGATAGCAGGAGGTTTGTCTGGAAGAGGAGGTAGTAGGAGCAATGGTAGACTCCAGGTGAAACCTATTGGAGCTTATTGTGCGCCTGCTATTATTTTTAATTATTTTCTTTCTCTTTTCAGGGTATTTGTTTCAGAGAAAATTCCATCAACTTGGATGTCTAATAAAGAGATAATTTCAGGCTTTCTCAGAATTGATTCAAACCAAATAGAAGGTGGACAGTCTGAGAAATAACCTAGAGCATCAAGTTCTTTCCTTTGCTGTCCCAGTGATTTCTAGATCCGTGTGGCAGTTCTGAATCATTATTGATGTGTACATGAAATTTGGATTACAAGTGAAATTATAAAGCAGAAATTATAAATCCTGCCTATGTTATGTGTCCCCAACAGATCTATGGGGTAGAGGCCAATTGAACTGTGTTATCCTAACAAAAAAAAAAAAAATACAACCCAAACAGAAATATTTGCTATGTGAAAACCACATCATCTCTCATACAGCTAGACCAATGCTGTATGCAGTTTTAAAGTTAGAGTTCAGGCATAGCATGAAAATAGAAAGTGCTGAGAGAATGAATCTTCATGGAGCAGTAGGGAATATTCTGGAGATGGATCAGAATTCCACTTGCTTTCTTAAATTCTTTAAAATTTAAATTCTTTTAAATTTTTTAAAATTGAAGTATAATTGCCATACAATATTATTCCAGTTTTTGATATACAACACAATGATTCAACATTTGTATACATTGTGAAATATTTACCATCTTTTCTTAGCAACTTTCCAATTTGCAGTACCATATCTTTCATCTTAGGAATACAAGAATGATTCTGAGAGATTCACTTATACCTCACTTCTAGGAGAAAAACAAAAAGGGAGTGTATATTCAGTAGACAGGAACTCCATTAAAAAAAGAATTGACAATTACTTAGAAGTCAGGAAGCCAATTTTAAAATCAATACCTTGCTTGAGAAGGATAACGTGATGTAGTGTCAAAGTAGGAAGCATTATCAAAGCTACATTTACTTTGCATCAATCCTTAAGTAGTCCTGGTCAATGCAAAACATCTGAGAAAGGAAGGCTTGCACTCCCCAACCTGAGTCTTTACACTCTGCTAACCAACTCTTACAATGCATCTTGAAATGGAAAGCAGATTTGAGTTACTTTTATACTCACATTGGCTTCGTTTTAACCTAATTGTAAAAGCACATCTCCAGCCACACTCTATCTCCAGCCCCAGAATGAACAGCACAAGTGGGTCCCCTGCGTCCTGCTCAGATTCTTGGTGGCATTGCAAAATGCAATCTGAATGTAATTAAAGGGGAAGTGGAAAACAAAGGGAGATTTAAAATAAATTACGTGAAACAAATTGTCATCATTTCTGCTTTAGTGTATGAGAAATTCAATGTCATCCACATTTGTGTGTCACTGAAGAATAATTTCAGTTTATTCAGCTGAATGGGCAGAAGCAGAAATATATCTTATTTGTGCAAGAATTAGCCATGATTTGCCACACGGCTATCATTTTGAAGAGGTGCTCAGCAAAGAGTACTCAGAGAGGAGGTAAAGACAGACTGCTGGGATGGAACCATGAAGAGGGAACCAAGTTTCTTTTTTCAGTGTTTGGTACAAAGCTTTTCCCCATTCGTTTTAAATTCCGAAGAAAAGTAAACATTTTGGTAAATGCTTCAGAGAGATTTATAGGTGACCCTAAATACAATCCACTTGGTGACTGACTCAATTTTAATTCCTTTGGTCCTTGGTTTCAGAAAGGGCAACATTGTTACCACTTGCCTGGTCAAAGGTTATACTTCCTGCTCTCCATCAACCTAGCTAGGACATCTGAGTGTTTTTAGATACTAGTCAGGTCACCTTCCAAGAGGAATCACTCATGCTAACCATCTGATTAAGGGGCTTCTGTAATGAATGCTGCTGCCAGGTATGCAATTAGCTGGACCCTAGTTCTCCTTGCTTGATGAAATGTGACAGCAAAAGCATGGGAACTAGAAAGTTCAATAGCCATTCTTCTGCTTTAAAGTGTTCATGTTAGTTATATTTTAATTATATATTTTCTATGTATTTATTTACTTAGTTCCTTATTGAGGTAACTTTGGTTTACAGCACTGTGTATGTTTTAGGGGTATAGGTTCACACCTCTTTAAATGTGTGTCACCACACCATGACCACCATAAAAGGTCCTTTAATTCTCCATTATAGTCCACTGGGCTCCCTTCTCCTTTCCAGCCTTCCTATCTTCCCCCTCGGGAGCCTCAGTTTTACATTCACATTTCAAGGGTTTCTTCTGGTTTGCTTTTGTCTGTTTATTCTCATGTTTCTTTATATTCTATATATGAGTGAAATCATCTGGTATTTGTCTCTCTCCTTTTGACTTATTTCATTTAGTATTTTCCCTCCAGTTCCATCTGTGGGGTCACAATGGCAAGATTTCATTTTTCACAGCTGAGTAGTATTCCATTGTGTATGTGTACTGCATCTTCCTTATCCACTCATCTGTCATTTAGGTTGTTTTCACCCATTGGGCTTAGGTTGTTTCCATAGTTTGGCTATTGTAAATAGTGCTGCAATGAACACAAAAATGCTTATGTCCCTCCAAATTAGTGTTTTTATATTCTTTCGATAAATACCTAGGAGTGGAATTTCTGCATCATATGGCATATCTATTTTTAATATTTTGAGAAACCTCCATACTGTTTCCCATAGAGGCTGGACTAGTCTACATTCCCATCTAAGTGTGTGAGGGTTCCTTTCTTCTGTATCTTTACTCATATCTGTTGTTTCTGGTCGTTTTGACGTGGGCCATTCCCGTAGGTGTGAGGTGGCCTCTTATCATGGTCTCGATTTGCATTTCCCTGATGATAAGTGATGATGAGCATTTTTCCTTGTGCGTGGTGGTCATCTGTATTTCTTCTTTGGAGAAGTGTCTATTTAGCTCTTCTGCCCATTTATTTGATTGGGTTGTTTTCTTTTTTGTTGAGTTTATTAAGTTCTTTGCAGAGTTTGGATATTAGCTATTTGTCAGATGTATGGTGTGCAAATACCTTCTCCCACTTGGTAGGGTATATTTTCATCTTAGTGACAGTTTCTTTCCCTGTGTAGATGACTTTGAAGTTTTGTGCTCACATCTCAGGAAATCTGGAAAGTCAGAGTCACTTTTGGGTCACTGTTACTTCTAAGGATTTCCACATATATGGTCTTTTTTTGAATTTTTTTTTTAAGATTTATTTATGCATATAAGACCTGGGGTACAGGCCAGAGGTGTGGGGGGTGGGTGAGAGGATTCACCAGAGACAGAGTGGGGAACATAACAGGCAGACAGAGTGGGGAACAGAACAGGCAGACACTGCTGAGGGGAGCAGGAGAGACAGGAGAGGGCTGCTGTGCCATGTGGGTAGCTCCCTGGCCAACCAGGGATCGAACTCATTGTCTCAGTGCTGCAGTGGCTGCGGAAGCTTCATAGGTTGGGTCTTAACCCCTTGCACCACCAGGGAGGCCCCACATATACGGTCTTAATCATCCACTCACAGTTTCAACATTCACGCCCATGGTGGTATTGGGGCCACTCTCTCCCTAAGATGTGACAGAGAAGACTTACTGACTGCTACAAGAGCCAAGCACTGTCTTAAGCACTGTACTTTCTAAAGACTCATAATTTTTCCTTTTTCATACACAAGGACATAGAAGCACAGAGAGGTAACTTGTCTTAGCTAAGGAAGTATCAGAGCTAGGATTTGGACCCAGGTAGTCTAGGACTTGGGTCTTTAACCATGATCCAGATCAACAAAATTGGGCCAGAGTAAAATAGTGAAGCCCTCAAAAGTCCTTCTGGCACCTCCAAAATCTTTCTTCTGCTCTTTGTGCAGAAGTCCACTTCTCCTATTCCTCAGACACTGACAATCTGGATTCAAACCATCACCCCAACTCAAAGCAGAGGCCCAAGATCTCCTCATGTGCACTGGTGTGGGTCCTTCTGTAACAGGGTGGTCCCAGGAAAGGGGGAGGTTCCAGGTTTCCTGTCCACCCAAAAGAAGGGTGGAGCTGAGAGAAGAAGCTGCACAGGAGACTGAGGAAGGACGGAAGCAGGATGGAACCAGAAGGAGACCTGGAGGAGGCACATGGAGCCAAGAGACACGCGAAGAAACTACACTTGCTGTTTGGTCGTGGACTGGGTGACACAGATGTGGGTGAGAGACCCGTGGGGAGGTGACAATGGAGGTTTTTGTCTTGATTTTGATTTTGCTCTTTTCCTTCCAGACTTGTCTGGTGATCCTTTTCTGTACGTCCCCACTGGAAGATACTTTAGACTTGGGGCAGGCTTTGGGGCCTTGCTCTGGGCCAATCCTGCTTGGGTGGACTTTTACCCACGAGGGGATGGGTAACTTTGGGTGCTTGATTTAGAAACTATATTCTTTGCCTTTCCTGTATTGTTTTCTAATTGTGTTAAAGTTCCTTCCCATTAAAGTCTCATATGTTTTGTGTTGATGCGGCAGATGGCAGAACCTATTTAGAGCAGGCAGGTTTGTGGGGTCTTGGGTGCCCCTCTTCCTGCCCTGTAACACTCTTGTGGCTGTTTGTTAGCCTGGCCATCCATTCAGATCTCCTGAGTGCAGGTATTGGCTCAGGGATGGGCCCATGATCCAACCTAGTCTGATCAGACTACTTCTAAGCTCTATTTTTGAAGCCAAGATTAAAAAGTCTAATTCTTCTGGCTGGACTTGATCCTGGAAGGCACAAACAGCTGCACCATTATGGACCATGGGAACCCCAAGAAGGGCATCTATAATCAGAGAAGAACAGAGCCTAGTCAAGACTCAGAGAGGGCCACGTCCAGAGATACCCCGAACCCCAGTTCAGCCAGGTCTGATGCAGATTCTACCCTAGACTTCTCAGCTGTGACCCCATTACTGTCCTTTCTGCTGAAGGAGTCTGGATTTGGCTTTTGACACTTGCCTCAGAAAGGAATCCTTCTTTCTGTCACTGGGCATCATTTTAATTTTAATCAAAATCATTTTATTTTTACTCTGATGACAATAAAAATGTTGTCCAGAGGCAGATAGAAACCACCGTGACCCTTCAGAGGAGTAGGGGTGAGGTAGGAGATACGGCAGAGGAGACGGGACAGGGAGGGAATGATGTGGAATAGCTACAGCATTGCACATATTGTCTCACTGAATGTCCCCAGGGACCTTGCAAGAGAAGGTGGATTTTCTCCAGTCCACATATGGGAAAGCAAGGCACAGGATGGTGAGCAGCTCACATTGCTTCTAAGTGGCTGATCTGGTTCTCAACCCTGGGCTCATCTGGCTCCAAGGCCACAGGTGACGCTCTGCCATGTCAAGGCTGGTCCAGGAGTGCTGGGGAAAGTGGACACGGGGAATGAAACCATCCACGTGTGCCACTTGCACAGACAGGATTGAGGCCAGCACTTACTGTAGAGATTGGGAGGAAGGAGATGAACCTGTAACTGTGATGTCTTCAAAGCAGTCATGTTTTGCTGGGGTCATAGAGGATGCGTGGAAGACAATGTGGGTTTGACATGACTTTTGGCTCTTTTGGTTTTGATTTTTGGTATAAAATGCCCCTGCTTCCATGGTAATGAGTAAGGAGAGCACTGTGGCACGTTGGGGAGGGAAGAGGAAAATTAGTTTTCTGTAGTGAGTTAATGGTGAGGCAAATATTTGTTGAACATCATGTTAAATGTCGTACTACAAGTAAAGTACTCTTTAGGGTGCTTTGAGAATATAAGGTAAAAGGGAAATTTTTTGAGGAAGCCAAAGTACACACAGCCATGGATTGATGAAATAGCCGCATAAACAAAGGGAACTAGACATGTGTCATGGAAGTGTTCATGCACATGTTTGGAGGCTATTGTGGATGAAAGGGGTGATGATGAGTTAAATGGAACTGGCCAGAGGCAACCTTAAATTTTGAGCCTTTTAAAAGATGTTTTTGGGGCCTCCCCGGTGGCGCAGCGGTTGAGAGCTGGGTTGTGAGGCTGCCCGCAGCCTCTACAGCGCTGGTTTGATCCCCGGCTGCTCCCCGGCCAGCGGAGGAGGGTCCCACATGGCGCGCAGACCTCTCCTGCCGCCCGCTGCTCCCCTCAGCAGTGTACTTCGGTCCTTCTGCCTGCTCTGCTCCCCGCTCTGGCTCTGGTGAATTTTCAACCTCCTGCGCTTCTGACTGTACCCAGTACTTGTATAAATAAATAAATATATCTTAAAAAAAAAAAATAGAAGATGTTTTTGGGTCAGAGCAACAATGGCCAAATTGATGTGTCATTTGGTTTTGAAGAGCAGTGAATGGCAGAGCTGGGTCTCCAGTGAGGGCAATGGAAACGGGGGTTGGAGCCAGATTTCTGCTGTGCCTGTATGAAGAACAGAACAGGAAAAGGGGCCTCCTGAGGTCGCTGACATCACCCTATAGTGACATTTGGAGCACCTTGCCTAGGAAGGCAGCTGGGGCACATGGAAAATGTGGACCCAAAGAAAGGGGGAATGATCTTTTTGGCTCTGTTGCCCAAGGCGGAGTAGTTCCACTGGGATGTGAGTCAGATTGGGTCTTACTAATTTGTCTGACATTCTGGAGACCATTGATAATGTATTTATTGAAGGAAGAAAGAAAGGAATGAAGGAAGTCCTTTCCCTGGCTAAACGGGGAGGATGCTTCAGAAGCAGGAGCAAGATAATAGCTATTGATCAATGGCTGGAAGCTTTGGAGAGTTCAAGAAGATTCAGAATGGAGATGGTCCATTTTTCTTTTTCTTTTCACTTTCACGTTGCAAAAGTGAAGAAGTCATTAACTAGATGGGAATTGTGTGGGTTTTTTTTTTTTGGTGGTGGCGCAGGTGGAAGTTAGGTTGGAGAAGATGGATCTTTTTGACTCAATCAGACAGTCTGTTTATAACAGGCCTTTGGCTTCCCCACCAATCAATATTCATATCCTTAATGCTCCCTGGCTTCCCCTCTTATAGAGAAAAGATGCAGCAGGAGCTGAATTCCAGGTGCCCGGTTCTCCATAGACACACTTGCTCTAGTATAAATGCTGTTTGCATGGAATGCTTAAGCAGTCATTAACTGCTTTGCAGCTTCAGTAATTTTTTTTTTTACAACCTCCTTAAGTCTTTCATAGACTTGTCTTCTCTCTTCAAAGAACATTCCACTTTTCTCCAAGCCTTTTCTAATATACCCGAACAAATCAATTAACAGAAAAAGTCATCTAGTAGTTTCCAACAGATTTTGTGACTTCATAGGACACCCTATAGACACCCTAAGTCAACAGACTTTCCCTTCACCCTCCTGATGCAGGAAATTGTCCTGGTAAATGGAGTCCCTCCCCCGTCAGTGCCCAGGTCAGTGACGAGTCCTCTGATCCTTGTCCAGGCTGATGACTCTGTGCAGGGCTCACCCTACTCCAGTGACCTCAGGAAATGGAATTCCTTTCCCGAGCTGGAGCCCCTGAACTCACCTCTTTCTTCTTGCATTACTTCATAGATAGATAATCTGAGTTAATTCCTTCAGGGTTCTTTTGCATTTAGCCCCTGCCTCTTACTTCTGTTGCTGTTCTCCACTTAAATACCCAAGGCAAATTCCCTAAGCTCATTCCAGTGCTGAATAGTGTTTTCTTGCATAAAGATAGAGTTGCATTAAAGGTAGAGTTTCTTTGAGAGAGATTCTTTTGCATGTATATTTTCTTTTGTATTCAACTGTTGATTGTTATTCTTTTAAAATACCAAATCCTTTCTAACTGAGTTTTTCAAAATGAACCTTGGCTATTTCTTTTTTGATCTTGAAGAAAGAACTCACAGCTTTTTAGGGGTAAGAATGCTTAGACCACCAGAATGAAAAATACTAGTTTTCCATTTCCCTTGTTGGGGGAATAAAACCATTTGGCATGGGAACATTCTGAGGGCTGCCAAGAAATGTTCTGGGCTACTTCTATAAATCAGTTCATTAGGCCCATGATTTCTGTGATCTCTGTCTTTTCCAATGATTGTAAACTTTTTGAAAGTGGCAACGGTTTCCTTACTTTTCCTTCTCCACACTCTCAGCTCCCTTCAGGACTGGCTTCTTCATAGTGTGAGGGGTCTCCACGGGTGCCGCTGGTGCTGGGACTCAGGGAGCTGCTAATTCCTGTGGTGTTGGCTCTATGTGTGTTGAAATAAATGCCTTAAAATTAAAGCATTAAAAGAATGAATTTATATCTATGCAGGGGATGTGTTGGTATGTTCGCAATAATTGGGATGTATTTGGCCATGGTTGTCAGAAAACCCAATTCACAGGGATTGAATCAATAAGTAAGTTCTTTCCAGGTCATTTTCAATTGACTTATTTTTCTGTTATAAGTCTCAACAGTGTCCTTTTCACTCTCAAAAGTGCCCAGATTTGGACCATAAATGATATAGTCATGTATGTTTGTGTTTAGGTTACTGTGACAAATGAGCACAAAATAACTGTCTTAAAACAACACAAATTTGTTGTCTGACAGTTGTGTAGGTTAGAAAATCAACACACGTCTCACTGGGCTAAAGCCAAGGTGTCCATAGGGCTGTGTTCCTTCTGGATGTGTTAGGGGAAAAAGGATGTCCCAAAGCTAATTCCATATAGGCTTTGTGGACTCCACCCCCACCCCAGGTCAAAGCCAAAGACACTGGGAACTCCAAATCCCATCACCACCAAAGGGAAGGTGGCTGGGACCTGAGGGTGGGGTTAAGCAGCCAGGTGGATACAAAAGGCAGACACGTGGGCTTTGGAGGGCCCCCATTTTGGCTCTCCGCCAGCTCGCAGCGTCTGGCCAGCTCTGAGAGTGACTTTGGGTTTCCAGGTCGTCGGATCGGGTAGGACGCATTAAAGACTTTATTTCCCTATTTTTTTCCCCGAGTTGTACATTTTCCTTATTTCCTTTTCTCTTGTAAATAAACCTTTTATTAACCTTTTTTTTGTGTGTGTAGTAGAGTATTCATAAGTCCCTTTAAAGCGCGCGGGTGAGGACCCACAGCCAGGAACCCGTTTTAATATCGGGGTTGCTCTATAACAGATGCTATGGGGAGGAAACTCATCCCCTTGCTTTTTTCAGCTTCTAGAGGCTGCCTGCGTTCTTTGGCTTGTGGCTCCTTTCTCTGGCTGAGCCCTCCTCACATTGTCATCTTGTTGGTCCTCTTTCCTGACTCCCTCTTCCACTTTTAGGGCCCTTGTGCTTACAGTTGGCCTACCCATATAATCCAAGAAAATCTTCTTATTTTAAGATTGCTAGCTGATTAGCAACCTTAACTCCCTTTTGCTCAGGAACCTAGTATATTCACAGGAGCCAGAATTGGGCTGTGCACTTTTGGGGGGTATCATCCAGCTTAGCATACTGTTTTATTGATAGAGGTTTTTATTGTCATAGATATCAAGACTTTCAGAAGCGGAATTGTTCCATGGGTGTAAATTCACAGCTGAGTGACATCATCATAGACCCAGGTTCTCGCGTCTTTCAGCTGTGTGCCAGCCTGTCTTGGTTTTGGGTACAAAGGCTGCTGTATATCAGGCATTGTGCAGAGACAACCACATCCAGCTGAAGCAAAAAAGGAATGCCAAGAGGCTGTTTCTTCCCACAGATCTCCCACCCTGTGTGATGGAAATCTTTTCAGAGCCCCCCAAAAGATCCTTCTGTCCCATTAGCCAGGACTGAGACACAGCAACTCATGTGGAGAGGGATGTGGAAGCCAGAGTCACAGAAGACTTTTCTTCAGGAAAGGACAAAGGATCTCGAACAGATGCCCAACACTGTCTGATGCATTCACAGAATGGCTGGAGCAGTGCACTCGGTGACAAACTCCAGCCAGCATGCATTGGAACCAGGTGCTTTGGGATATTCAGTGCATCTTCAGCTATTTTCTAGTTTCCACTCATGACATGGTTTGGGATTAGGAGGTGGATTATAATTTTGTTTAGTAGGCTGCTCCAGAATCCTTGGGGCATGGAAAAGTGTTTTTATTTTACAAAGATGAAGAGGTAGACACTGAAACAACATGCATTCAAAGGAGGGTCTAGGCTAGACCTCTCTGTGTCCATCTTCTGCCTGGACCTGAGACTCACGGTGGCTGCTTTGATGTCTTCATCTTGCCTCATGACCTGACCAAGAATACATGAATGTATGTATAATCTTGAGGTCCAAAGCAGAATATGTCAGCATCTTTTTATATTTTATTATAACCTTGCAAGCCTTTTATGTTACCCATGCTTGAAGCTTCAGTAACTATGGAAGCTGATCATCTCATATAAATCTGTGAATTTACACAACCATCTTGATAGTTATGGCTGTGCAATACAGAGTAGAACATTCCAGGAAATGAACATGCTTTGTGGTCCCATTTTTATTACTGGCAGCAGGACTATGTGGTAAAGTACAAGAAGTCACAAGCAATAAAAAGCACATTGCTTCACGCCCCTGTGACATCCAGGTGAAAAGACACAATGGCACAGGTAATTACGCACAGATGGACTCTGGGCAGCTCTTTTTTCCTTAGGGGAGCAGGCTCTTAATACCGTGAGGACACTGCTGCAGAGATGATCAGAACAGAGAAGTGACAACAGGTGTTAGTGCGTGCCATCCCAGTTCTCTCACTGCTGTGGATAAAATGTTTTTTTTTCCACAGATCATTCTATGGGAAAAAACTAGCTTAAAACTTGAATTACTCAAATTATTATCTGTATGCAAATTCATTCATTTCATCATTAGTGTTCATTGAAGGCCTACTGTGTGTTGGCTAACAATTCAGTTTCTTGCAATAGGCCAGTGAATCATATAATATCTCTTTGCGTCATGGATCTTCCATTCACATGGAGACTGGCAATGGAAGGTAAGTGGAGCAATTCAGTAAATTATACGGTGTGCTAGAAGGTGATAAGTGTCCAGAAATGTTTGTCAAAAGAAATGCTTGAGCAAGTATAAGGGGTTATACCCATGCTTGAAGGAGAGCTAAAGTGTGAGGAGCGGAGAGCTTAAGTTCACAACTTAAAATAAGGTGGTCAGAATCATGTTGTTGAGCGGGTGATGTTTAAGTTAAAAATTGGAGGTAAGGGAGATAATAGGAAAAATATAAATCAGATCATGTTTTTCCCTACATCTCCCTCTCACTTAGAGCATTTCAAAGTCTTCCCACAGATCTGACTGAAAAGTCTAACCCCTTTGCTTGAAACTTATAGAAGGTCATTTCTTCTCTTTTAAACCTTTTCTCATTCTCTTTTGCCCCAGGCCTTACGTTACTCCAGCCACACTGGTTAGCCTTCTGTTCCTACGCGATCCCACTCTCCTTGCTGCCTAAGGCCATCTTCCCTGTAGGTTGCTCATCGTGGCTCCTTGGCTTCTTCCCACCCTCCAGTTCTCAGCTGAAATGCCATCCGTCAGAGTGTCTTCCTGTACTCAAGAAGTCTAAGGTGGCTGGTCTCCAGTTACTGAGCTTACCCTCCTGCTGACATTTTATCACAATTTGACATTTTCTTGTTTATATATTTGTTTCCTTATGCTGTCTTTAGAATGTAAGTGCTGTGCAAGGACCTTACACATGGAAAGAGAACTTACTGTGTTCTCTATCTTATCTCTATAATGTAGCACATAATAAGCATCCATAATGTAGCACACAGTAAGCATCCATTACATTTGTTATGTAAACAAATGATTACATGCTTGAGTGTATGAAGCTTGAAGGCTTATAGATTTGCAGCAATTCAGGCTTACAAGATTCTCACTAGCCCACCTCTCCCACCGTCACACGCACATAGACATAAGCATGATGCTGCAGAGAATATGACCCCCTATGGAGGGGAATTAACCTGCATTAATCTGCTCTCTCCTACCAAGAGACCCTTTGTTAGGCAGACCTGAGACTGGTAGTGGGTTTACAGATAGAGCAGCCCTACAGCACACTGAAAGTGACTTATATGACAGCTGCTTAATGGAACATCAGCTCCATAGCAGATTAAATTAGAAAGTGAGACGATCACTAATTGTTATTTCAGAGTCAGTCAGTCAGTCTGTCTGTCTATCTATCTATCTGAAAGATTCTGAACTAGAATCTTGTCAGAGTTTGAAGATCTTCCCCCAAAAATTTAAAAAAAGCTGGTTATCAATACAACTGGGGGCCTCTTGTAGAGCTTGTAATTACATAACTACAGGTGGTGCCACCTGCTCAGTTTCTACTGTTTTCTAAACAGCTGTTCTTGGTAATATTTTACTCTTATGAAATGAGGTGAGAAAAACAAAGCAAGCAAAGAAGGTCTGTTCCTCTGGTTTACTTTCCTCAAGTTTCTTTAGAAACCAACTCAATGTGAATTGATTTGAAAGTGTTCTACTCAAAGAGAGTTTGTGGGGTTTAAGGATATGAATATTTTAAAGACATGATTTTTTTGTCAAAATGCTTTCCATCAAGGTTGTTTAAGGATTGCATGGATGGGTGACAGAATAAATAGAATAAAGATGGCAGATGCATTTTATTTGAGAAGGCAGTATGTTGTAATAGGAAACTCAAGGATTTATGATTGCTTCATGACATATCTAAAACTGGAATAATTCAAAGGAATTAGCATAACCTCTGAAGAAGAACATTGCTTTTTTACAAAACATGTGAAACAACAACTTCCATCTGTAAGTTCAAAGAAGAATTCCTAATTTTTCACTTATCCATTAGCAAAGGTTAAAAAGTAATCATAGACATGATAAGGGTGTTGTAAGACAAACACTCTCAATCACTGGTGGTGTGAATTGATAAAACCTTTCTGGAAAGAAATTTGGTAAAATGGAACAAAAGTTTTAACTCTTCCCATTCCTTTTATTCCAATTCACCTTTTAATTGATTTTCTTGCTGAGCATAATTTGTATAAAAACAGGTTTGTTTCAGTGTTTTTTGTAATAGAGAAAAACTGGCAACATACAAATGCACACTAGTAGAATGGTTCACTAAATGATGGAATATCTACATGAGTATATTATGCCACTGCTAAAACTTACGAGCATGATGTAATATTAGTTGAAAAAGGGGGATATGAAACTATATATGAGCTATGAATTCAACTATGAGAAAGAAAATGTGCAGGAAAACTATTGGAAGGAAATTTTTGAAAATATTGAGTGATTGTCTCTGGATGGTGGAATTATAGATTTTTTTTCTCTAAGTGATATTTTTACCTTTTTATATCTTCCTCAACAAACATTTTGATCCTCATGAAAAAAAATTAATGAAAACTTTGGAGGCAAATCTAGATTCTAATTTAGGCTCTACCAAGTACTTGTGTGGTATCTGGCAAATTACTTATTGACTCTAAATACTTTAGACATGTGTAGCACAAATGATTTTATTATAGCTCTTCTTTTTGTCTTTCCCTATTTAAGATAAATTTTGCATTTTTCCTTTAGTGGCTCTCATTTACCTGGTCATGGTTTTCAATTGCTAAAAAGTTCTTTTGTACCACAATTGGGATGAGAATTGCGGTCTTTATATGTTTATATCTTTACCATATGTAAAGTGGGTTTAATTTATTTTCCCTACTGATATCCAGCAAATCTTTCCACTAACAGTTAGATATTTCCTTCCAATTGATTTATTAGTTAAACTTTCTACTCAGCATCATAGATAATTTAGAAACATTGCTTAAATAAGGCAAGAGTATTTTCATAGGAAGTTTTTTTTAGTATTGGTAAGACAACTTTATCATTGGAAGTGTCTATTTTGCATATAAAATAAATTATTTTGCAAGACTCTGATGAGATCATTAGAATGGAGGAACATCAGTTTGGATATAGTACATAGCTAGTTCCAACCAGAATATTCCTAGAGATGGTAAGTACTTATGTTGTTATAGTTTGCATGTAATCTATTTGTACTTCTAAAAATAAATTGTATCATAGATTCTTAATTACGTGGTAACTTTAAGTGAAAGAGTTTGTACTATTGATATGAAAAAAGTCTTTTTATAGCTTCCTATTTCTTATAAAATAAAGTGGCAGCGCCTGAGCTTGACTTCACCATCTAGCTCCAAGTTCCCATTCAGCTTCCTCTGTGCCCCACTGTAGTTCCCAAGTTCATCATTCCTGGACCCTTAGAGCCTTGCTCTCCAACTCCTTCCAGAGAGTGCTCCCTTGGTTCCCTGGGATGTTGCTTTGGATGCCTTAGCAGAGATCTTTTAGTAATTATTGAAACAGGGAGAACGTTTATTTCTATTTCACATAAAAGTCTGAGCTGGTGGACAGGCTGGGATTAGCTGCGCTGTTCCCTTGGGTCATCCCGGGCCCAAGTGCCCTCTACTTCATTGCTCTGCTATCCCTTGGGGTTTTGTCATGGTCGAGAAGTTCTAAATAGGCTATTAACTCCTGCATCTCAGCCCTTGGGACAGGCTCAAATAGGCAATGGAGAACAAGGGACTTCTTTTAAGGGCTGTAATTCAGAAGTTGGAAAATCACATCTGCTTCCTTCAGAATATAGCAACATGGTCCTAATGAGCAGGAAGCGAGGCTGGAAATGGATTCTCTAGTGACCTTGTGCTCAGTTAAAACCCAAAGTAGAGCTAGGGTGTGGGGAGTGTATTCTATTGTGGAGAGAAGGAGAGAATGGGAACGTCCCCATTATCTGCCCCACTTTCCCTGCAGAGTCTCTTCTGAGGCAGAACTCGTTTCTCTGTCTTTTGGGCTTGGTATTTAAGGCAAATTATTTTTTATTTTATTTTTTTAAGATTTATTTATTTATACAAGGACTGGGTACAGTCAGAAGCGCGGGAGGGTGAGAGAATTCACCAGAGCCAGAGCGGGGAGCAGAGCAGGCAGAAGGACCCAAATACACTGCTGAGGGGAGCAGCGGGCGGCAGGAGGGGTCTGCGCGCCAAGTAGGACCCTCCTCCAGTGGCCGGGGAGCAGCCGGGGATCGAACCGGCGCTGCAGAGGCTGCGGGCAGCTTCGCAACCCAGTGCTCAACCACTGTGCCACTGGGGCGGCCCTAAGGCAAATTATTTTTGCACCTATCTCTTGAGGTTTTTTTTTTTTTTTTCTTGAGGGAAAGCAGTGTCCTTCTTGGGATTACCTTTTTCTTCATACTTATAAAAATACTACTTTTATTTTTCAGTGTCAGACACTATCACATTGACTTCTCAATAGGAAACTTTACCTTTCAGCTTCCTCCCACAATATACTCTTCCTATATCCTCATCTACTCAATATAGTCATATGGTAATTTTATTGATGTCAATTTTGTGTTGTGTTTAAAAATTATGACCATGTAAATGCTATTCATGTAGTGAACCAAGCATGTAATTTAATAACTTTTTTCCATCTTGTCCAATATTTTGCTTTCCCTAGAGTTTATCGTTGTTTGTTTTAAAAATTACTCTTTTTATTTAACATCTATGTACTTATAACGGAATCAGTAATTTAATCCAAAGTTTCCAAAAACTTGTGCCCATATCTTTTCAAAATGTTCAAACCTAATAAGCACAAATTATGTCTTCCCAAACAAAACAAACTCTCTGATATCCTCCCTTTGGGATTGCTAATTTTCTAGGCATTTTTGCTGAGTAGTATGCTTCTGTATTGAGATACTTCTATACATCTTTGATTACTTGTGCATATTTCTAATTTTTTAGCATTTAACATACATTTGCAGTATATTTTTATACAGTGCTAATTATTTTACATACTGTAAAATGACACAAACACCTGGAAGTTAAGAAAAGATGAGATAAAAATAAATATAGCTTATTTTCCTCTTCCCTATCAGTGCAGTCGCTGGGGCCACACACTTGGTGCCATTATACTCTGTCCCTAATATGTTCATTGCCACTTGGGTATACCTTAGGATGTCTGCACAGTGACTTCTTATCTTTCCCCAGTATTCAGCTTCTCTTTCTGTTTCCTTACACACAAAGTAAGTCTCATTTAACCAGGCTAGGATAGTAGTAATTAATTTCACTCACCTTTCTTATCCCTTATAAACAATCTCCACCCAAAAATATTCCATGGATTCATCTGAGATGGGCCCATCACTACCAGTCTGTGTACAAGATCTAGTCACATTTACTATGTTGTGGATCAACCATGAGAAATGTGTTGTTTTTTTTCCCCCAGGAAATCATCTATTTAGCTTTTCAAATGTGTCACTCTGAGCTTTACATACTATTCTATTATAGTCCTTTTAGACTTTCTGTTATTGTGCTCTTTTTTCACACTCCTAATTTTATTGTTTTGTACTTTTTCAAACTTAATTAAGCTTGGGAGGGGTTTACCTATTCTATTGGTCTTTTCAAAGAACCACTTTTCAAATTTATAATGTTTTGTTTTTTATTTAACTATTTTCAGCCTTAATCCCTCCAAGGTATAGTTTAGATCACGTTATACCTTTCTTGGTGAGCCCTCAAGGACTCCCCATGGCCCTCTGGTTAAGTACACACTCTGCAGACAGGTACTCGTGGTGGTAAGGAGGTATGTATTGAATGGAACTCTTTCTCCATTGTCAGAGGAGAACTACAGTTGTGTGGAGAAGAAAACTACGTCTACAAACCAGTCCATAATCTGTTTAGCTATGTTATACAATATCTTTTATGTTTAACGTCAGGCGCAGATCCCTGACCTTTGGCAAAGTTGTGAAACAGACCTTGCTTTCCTGCAAGTTGGGGATATAAATAATATTTATATATAAGTTCTGCAATACCATAGGATCAGTTTCATGAGTTGTAATTAAATAGGACTCTTGCCATAAATTCTTTAGTTCTTGACGGCATGCAACAGCTGGTGACCTTAGTTTTTTAATAATGCTTTCAGGGGAGGAGGAAAGAAAAAGAGAGGGTCATTAATTTGGTCTAGCTTCTGAGACTTGCATGAATATTTTGATCTAGCACATACTCCCAATCACTAAGTAAAAGACATCTGTTCATTCTGTCTACAGAAATTGGTATTGGCATTGAAGTAACCTAAATGCATGGATCATCCAGTCATGGTTTACCCATTTGATTGAGAGGCAGTAGTTATCATTTTTGGTGAACATAGCCAATAAAATTGATTTTTTCCCCCCAGAGTAACATCCTCAGTAGCTGATTTTATTGATTGGAAATTTCTTTTTACTTTCTCTGAGAAAATAATATCACCTCCATCCCCCTTCTACGCCCCCGCAAATTGTCATATTCTGAGGAGTGTTACTGGAGCCCTTGTGAGTTTTTGTGAAGGTGTTCCTTGAGAAGGCCATGGCCACGGTCACTTCCTGAAAGTGTCTTACACTGACTGCTCCTGGGCTTGTGGTGGATTGCCAAGTATGGCAGGTGGTCTGAGACATTCAGAAGATTTATTGGCATAAATGTGATAGGGAGCAAATATGTGTTCATGTGTAATTTGTACCTGAGGGTTTTATATGTGATAGATTGCTCTTTGGTGATTTTAGAAGATGGATATATGGGGAAAAGTCCCTAGCTAATGAAGAATATGGAGATAAAAGATTAAGTGTTCAACTTTTTCAAGCTAAATACTTTCATTTGACTTGTTTCTGATCACAAAATTAATATTCATAAACATTCAGGTAAAAAAAAAGGCAAAATAAAACTCATCTAAATTCCAGAAAAATTTTCTCTCAATATTTTATTTACATCCTTTTAATCTTTTTTTCAAGCCTCATGTCAACAAAAAATGCAGCTTATTAGATAAACACTTTAATAATCTTCTGTGGCTTAAAAGAATGGTGGTAAATGTTGACATGCCTTTCTTGTTCTCTTGCCTGGTACTCAAGCAGGTTTGTAACTTGCTGTTGTAACCAAGAGAATGTGATGGAAGTAACTGTGTAGTTTCCAGACCTACTTCAGGAAAGTTCTGAAGCCCCGGTGCTGTCAGGGAGCCCAAGCTATCTGAAGAGGCCATTTGTGAGCACTGCAGTCCGGCTCACTTCCCAGTGGGTAGCCATCTTGGAAATCCAGTGGGCCGAGACTCCAGATAACGCAGCTTTTATCCTCCAGCAATTGCTTGAGAGACTCCAACAAGAGAGCATATCCCAAAGTCCTGACCAACAAGTTTTTGAGGAAAAACAAAAAGGTATAATTGAGGTACTTTTTTATGTAGCAATAATAACCAGACCAGAGGCTTAAAACTCACAAATAAACTCACTGCATACAGTAAATTCTTTCTTTCCATTACCTTCTGCATCATTTTAATGGCTAAATAGCACTTATATTGTACAGAAATAACATTCTAGTTTTAAATTAATCTCATTGTGGGCCTCCACGGTGGCGCAGCGGTTGAGCGCTGGGCTGCGAGGCTGCCCGCAGCCTCTGCACACCTGCTCGATCCCCGGCCACTGGCCGAGGGTCCCACAGGGCGCGCAGACCTCTCCTGCCGCCCGCTGCTCCCCTCAGCAGTATACTTCGGTCCTTCTGCCTGCTGTGCTCCCCGCTCTGGCTCTGGTGAATTCTCTCACCCTCCCGCACTTCTGACTATACCCAGTGCTTGTATAAATAAATAAATAAATCTAAAAAAAAGATTAAAAAAATGAATCTCATTGTTACATATTAGATTACTTTATCTTCTAGCTAAGTCATCTAGCTCAATCTGCTTTGAAAGAAAATTTACTAAAACTAAAAGAAGCGTCAGAGTTAATATGTTAGTGCTTTTCACAAATTACCTTATCTTGTCCTCTACCAGTTGTATCTGTACGTGCACACACAAACAAAGGCTAGAAGGGTGCAGTGTGCGTTTGAAGATCAGCAGGCTTGTGTTCCAACTCACAGTGCCACAGCTTACATGTCTGAGCAAATTACTTAAACTCTCTGAACCACATTTTAACCATCTGTAAACTGGAGATGACAATACTTACCTCAAAGGATTGTTAGAAGAATTCAAAAAGGTACAAATTAAAGTGCTGAGCAAGCACAGAGTGGCTATTTAAAATGGTTGCTACTGTTCTTGTAATGGCTGCCTAGAGAGTGAAGTAATCACCTGTAGATTCTGACCCTTCCCCTCCTGCTGGGGAGTTCTGCTTTCCTTCTTGTGCTTACCCTGGCTCCTCTTCTCTTGATTGATAAACCCTAGATGAGAGGGAGCTGGCAGATGTTGAAGGGGTAACTTCTGCTTGTGAGTAGATGCGTTTTAAGGGGCAGTTCTTGAAATCAGAGACAGCAGCTTGCATCTTGAAAACCAAGGGAATGAGTCCTGGATGCTATGACACCCTCCCTCTGCCCCAGCACCTGACGCACAGAGGGAGCAGATGCTTGGGGGGGTGGGGGTGTGCAGCCCTGTCATCACGCCCCTCACCCGCACTCTCAGCACTCCCAGTTGTGAGGCTTGACCCTGTTTTCCGCAACCTGGATGGAGCAGCTGCTCTTCCTTCCAAATAAGAGAGAAGTGAGAAAACAAAGCACGCACGGTTATTTCACGTTGTTTTAATTATTCTTGGGAGACATCCTGTGAGCTCTGAAAAGTGTGTGAAGGGAAAAGTGGTCACAGATGGGGACAGCCTGAGCGGTCGCTCTGCCCACACTTGGGCACATGTTTGGTTGTGAGCCATTGAGAAAGCTCACAAACGATGTCAGGGGAGTGTCGGGCAGGTAAGCAGGAGTAAATGATGCTTGGAGCTATTCTCAGCCATTTCTATTTCCTTCTCCCTTTTTAGTTCTCAGTCATTTCAGAAATCTGGGTGAACTGACTAAAAAAGAAAGCTTCCCTGCCTCTTTAAGTTTATTGAAGCCTTTCTGTGGAAACCAGGCCTTGGCTGGAAAGATGTTTACTTTCCCAAAATTTAGACATCTGGTCATATTATAAATATGCTACTAATACAGCAGCTATAGAACTTCTTCAGTGACAGGGGTGAGGAAAGATGTTCTTTTCTAAAAACAACATAAAAAGTAGAAAAATAAATTATTTTCAATTTTGGCATTTCCTTTTAATCTTTGTCTACTTTTAAAATTTCATTTAATCTTTGTCTAGTATTTTGCCTACTACTTACTCATGTAGTAGGGTCAAAATTGAGATGTGCAACAAATATATAGGTCTTCACATGTATGTGTGTGTGATGTATTTATATATATATATATATATATATATAAAATTGACTTCCTCATGAATACTTATTTGTGTCTTGATAGCAGGAAAAAATGTTAAAATCTTGATTTTTGCTACCTGGTAAACTTAGTCTGATGCAATCATTTAAGTATCTTCATAGATGCCCAGGTGCTGTGGATAAAATCAGTACTAACTTTTACCTGCCCCCTATTCTGCTCCCTGGCTGTTTGAGAGAGACAAGGTAGAGATAGACAGAGGTCACTGAGTCTTTAGAGAGTCCCTTGGCATCCTTATTAGTTCCTGTTGCAAAATTGTTGGTCTGCTGCTTCTTGAGACCAGGGTGACCACTGGGGTAGTACTGGTACGCAGTGGGTATTGATTGGCCCACAGCTGTGGTTGGGCCGTGGCGGGTGTCACTTGTGCTCTGCATAGCAAAACTCGAGGTCTCCCCTGGAAACTTGGTGTCCCTCACCTTGACTGCCATGGAGCTGCAAGCCCTTTGAGTCTGTGCTACCTGTGCTATTCGACTCCTGACCTTTTGGTTTTCTCCTTGCCCTGGTGAGTTTCTAGGCTGGTTCTCAGCTGTTACTATGTGTCTTCACTCAGGACCATGCAGGGACTTCTGGTCCTTTCCAAACCACGCAGATTCCAGGATGACCAAGGTAAGTCCTTTCACTACTCATGCTGTATGTAATGGGTTTACATACATTTGATGTGGCAGCCTCCCATTTGGTGTGGGCTAACTTCCTTCCAGAATCCACACGTGAAGTAGGGTTAAGTAGGGTCGAAGCCCTCCTCCCTTCAGTCTTCCTTTCTACCTATCCAACAAGCTCCCCATCCTCTCCTTCTTGGGTAGGAAGTTTGCTCAAATAAAACTATGGTTCACTTAGCAAGGCCTTGCTTCTGATATTTTAACAAGAGTGCTTTGTTATTTAGATACTTCATGTCCCTCCGCCAAGCCTGGCTTTCAAGAACAATGTGTCATCAAAGGAAAAAGCAAAGTGTTCTGAGACTAGAAGATATCCCACACCTGATTGTTCTAACTATATCCCTCACCTGTATGACTCATCCCTCACCTGTGATTCACATCCTCCCTGAGACTAGGATCTTTACTGGGTTAGTGTGGGAAGTCAAAGCCTGCAAGTAAACATGCTTAGAAGTGGGATATGGAGACACATGGGTTTAATATTTGGAACAGATCACCCCAGTAATAGAGATATGTTGTTTTATTCAGAATATATACATTTTGTTCTTTCACCACCTATGGTATGTATCCCTTATACTATATCAAACATTTATCCACCAGATCATTTTAAATGATCATTTTTAGTATTATAAACTATTCCATGGGGTGATGTACCATCATTAAATGTTTCTCTCATCCTCAATATAGGGCTGCCAAAGCAAAGTACCACAATCTGGATGACATAAAAAAATGTAAATTTATTGTCTAAGTTCTGGAAGCCCACAATCAGTGTAAGCCTCCCTCTGAAGTATGTAGGGAGTCCTTCCTTGCCTGTTCCTATCTCCTGGTGGCTTGCCAGAAATCTGTCATTCTTCGGCATGTGGACATCATCCCATTTCATATGCATCCTCCCTGCTCTCTTCATATAGCCTTCTCTCTGTGCATACCTGTGTCGAGTTCCAAATTTCTCCCTTTTAAAAGGAAACAGTGATATTGGATTAAGTCCCACCTAAAGACATCCTAAGTTGAATATATCTGCAATGACCCCATTCCTAAGTAAGTCACATTCTGAGGTACTGGGGGTTAGGACTTTAATATATCTATTTTTTTTTGGTTGGGAGGGGGGATACAATTCAATCCATGACAAATATTTAGATTGTTTCCAGATTGTTAATGGTGGTGGTGGTAATGATGTGGTAATACTGTGATAGATAAAGCTACTATCTTCATCTTCAAGTGCACAGTGTTTTGATTCTATTGAAATCGAATGAATGCTAAAAGTTAAAAGTAATGAGAATAGATTAGAAATAAGATTTTTAAATGGAAATTATTGATTTCTATTTTTCATTAATTCACATGTTTTTAATTGATGCTGTAGAAAGAAGTAGAGTAGCGAGAGCTCAGCGTTCTCTCATTCATAATATAGTTCAGAGCTCAGAATCAGTTCATTCATAAATAATAGGCTTAGAATCAGATGGATATTGCCCAAGAGTTGATAAGGCATTGTGGCACAAAATAAAATTTGAAGAATTGGAAAGTCTTAACTAAAAGTTAGTATTTTTTTCTAAGGAGTTGTTTTGAGAATCATGTTGCTTTGCCATGTGTGGTAAAGTTTTTCTAGGTCTTTTTCCATGGAAGATAATTGGAAGTCATATTTTCAACATCTTTTGAAGTTCTAATGCTGCCAAAGGCTTCCAAAAGGAAGGAACTTCTGTTTGGGGAAGATTTTCTGGAAAAATAAGATCATTTTTATTTTGGGGGAGTCCCTCGATTCCTGACGTCCTCGCCACCCTGATAAGCTCACCCAGATCTCATTTATTAAGCCTCTGACTTAAGGCCTGAATCTTACCTGCAAGTGTGTTTCTTCCCCAGGCTGGATCCCAGCTACGGGGTGTGCTGCTCTTGGTTTAGCTTCAGCAACAGCTAGACTCAGGTACTCTGTTGTCTGGGGAGACTGGAGATTTCCTGGCAAAGCTTTCTCATAAATTTCTCTAAAATAACCAACTTTTCCAACCCAGAATCTTTAAGTATTTCGATCATATTTCAACTAGAAAAAGTGCCTTCTTTCTAGACGTTGGTTACTATGATTAGTGGGGGTGAGGGGATAAAAATATCACTGTGATTTTCTTGAGTTCCAGGCATTGAGTCATGATTTTACTAAATCCTTGGAAGTAGACATTGCCATTCCCACTTTGACTTGAGAAAATGGGGAGTGGGAGGAAGAAAGTAAAAATACTCTCCAGGTGAAAGGCAAAATCAAAATTCAACCTAAATCTGCCCTGTGTGCTACGTGCTCCCAAGAAAAAGTGTGGACTTCTTGGAAATGGACACTCTTGGGCCTATGTAGGACACTTTTGGGCTGATGACTCATTAGGTAAACCAAGGCAAGCCTAGAGCAGAGACCTCAATTGATGTGATTTTGCCCCTTGTGGGACATTTGGCAAATTCTGGCGACATGTTTGATTGTCACAACTGGGGAGACAGATGCTTCTGGTTTTCAGTGGATAGAGGGCAGGGATGGCAATAGATTTGTTGACACCGTAGGAAGCAGAACAGATAGTTCAGAGTTTGGAATCAGCTCCTTCATAAATAATAGGCTTTGAATGAGATGAACATTGTCTGATCGATAGCAAGGCACATCAAAACCCTCTACAACAAACAATTATTCATTGTGCTGAGCTAGAAAACCCTGATCTAGAGGACAGGTTTCTCATCTTGGTTTTTCCAAAGGGTTATGAGCTTGGGCATGTCTCTGCTTCTTTCTGCCTCAGTGTTTTCAGCCGTAAAGTTTGTTGGCAGATCTGTATGACCTTGGGTTCATTAAAGAAGGTAAATAAAAATGCCAATGCTTGAAAAACCCCAAGTGGTATTATTCTGCTCTTCTTAAAAACTGGGTAAGGATTAAAGTGTATTAGAGTTGAAGTTAAATGATTCTATTTAAATTTAAATGAACTAGCGGGGAATAATAATCTGGTTTTGCCCAACTTATAACTAGCAAGTTGCTCTCTCTTCCCAGCTGGTTGCTTCAGTTCATCCTGCTATTGCAAGTAGTGACAGCATCTCCACATATGTCGCATGATTTTCTGAGAACAATTTCTATCTATAAGTCTACACTAGTTTTCTGTTGTATCATTTGAAAGATCTTAAATCTTCTCTTAGAGAGTGAGAAGCGTTTATATTTTAAAAAGTAAGTTGGGTTCCAATAAAAGCGTGATTACAATAATGAGTTTTTTCAAATATTTATGCAAAGCTGACTGAGATAACAGTTTAGAAAGAGCATCAGAAGAAAGAACTGCAGGTTTTTTGGTGCATAAACAAAAAACCTTAAGTTAGCTTAGAAATGATGTGTTCGTCTTACATCAGTGCTAAGAACAGTATATTTCATGTGGTTTATGGTCAAACTTTCTTGTTCTTATTCTCAATAATCTAATTGATATTATTTCCATAATAGCACATGGAATTTAGTGGCTGGAATATTAATACTAACGAAAAACATATTCAGTTATTTTTTGATTAGAAGAGAAGATAGATGATTCCCTTCTAAGAACATTAAGTAGGAAATACTAGGCAATATTTTCCTATGCCCCAGTAATAAGATATATAATAGGATTTGGTAAAAAGAAAATTTGCTTTTGGTATGACCGCAACTAGCCAAACCAAATCACATAGCTGCCAGTCAACACAGAAATCGGTTTATGTGGGGGAAAAAAACTTCCAATAATCATGGCCCTGGTGGTGATTATTATTATTTAAGAACTGCAAGAGCAGAACACAGGGTTGGTACTGATACACATCATGTAATATCCTACCACTTTTAATCACCAAAATGTTTTTGAAATGGCAACAATTACCAAGTGGTCGTTTTTTATGCTAATGTCAGTTTTCTACCTGTTTATCTTGGGATGATATATCAGGAGAAACTAGACTGTGGTAGGTTTCCTTGTTGTTACTCTAAATCCAGCCCAAGAAGAAAGTTCAGTGAGACTGACATTCCAGCAGGAAGGTTCCCTCATTAACAAATGGCCCTCAAGTGCTCTCTATAGTCTGTGGTAAAAGAAAAATGATGTCTGACATTTCTGAAGTATATGGCTTTGCTCTGAGTCTGGGCTTAAACTCTCATAATACCATTACTGGTTTTGTGAACCTGGACAAATGGTCTAAAAGGCCTTTTTTTCAGTTTTGTTTTTTTTTTTTTAAGATTTATTTATTTATGCATACAAGAGCTGGAGTACAGGCCAGAGGTGCCGGGGGTGAGAAGATTCACCAGAGACAGAGCAGGGAACAGAACAGGCAGATCAACTGAAATACACTGCTGAGGGGAGCAGCGGGCAAGGCAGGAGAGGTCTGATGGGCCATGTGGGTTTTTCCCTGGCCAGGGATCGAACTCGTGCTGCAATGGCTATAGATTGCTTCATAGGTTGCGTCTTAACCGTTTGCGCCACCAGGGAGGCCTAAGCCTTAGTTTTCTTATATGCAAAATAGGGATATTATCTTCTTTGCTAAGTTTTTGAAGATATGATTTAAATGAAACAGAATATGTAAACTGCCTGGTTTAGGATAGGACTACGTGTCACAGTGGGAAGATTAGGCGGTGCTGAGCCTCACAGGGGCAGGTAAGGGCACCCAGGATTCGGAAAAGTACTGCAGCCTATGAATCCGGAAGAGAAATAAACTGCATGGCGATGAATATTAAACTATAAAAATCATCCTGTTTCTGTCATGCACTCAGATATTTATTTCAGAGACCTCTCCTGAGACTCCACCTGTCTCTAGCTCAGCCCCTCCTACCTTACCCTGTGCTGTGTGTTTCTGTATACATACACTGGGAATCAATGTCCCTCTTTTATCCATTCCCATATTCTCAGGCTTACTACATAGAGCAAGTGAAGAATAGGTGTTCCTGGAATGAACAGACAAGCAGCCAAGGCACCTGAGAACCGTGCATGTTTGAAGAGTGCATTTCAGGAGCAGCGGGCACTTACACCAGCTTTCTCCTCCCCATTCAAGGTTTATTTTTAGTAAAATTACATCTGCCGTACCTTATTTGCTCTGGGCAAATGGCTCAATGACCATTTTTAATGATATATCGTTCTTGGAGCTGAGGCCTAGGAGGTGAAGTGATTTAGAGCTTATTTCATCAAGATTCCTCCAGAATCTTTCTTTGGGTGTAAGAGGATGTAAGTCTAACCCTCATTTTATGGGTTTGGGACATAAGCTGTCTCCCTAGGCCTTTGCACCTTTGTTTTTGTGTACTGTGAATTATTACAATTTCATAAGGGTCTTGGGATGGTCAAATGAGTCCACCATATATAAAATGTCACTTTGAGTTTGTGTTTATTATTGTACTTTATTTGTACATTGTCTTATCCCAGAAATGATATGACAGACTTGATAATAAAAAGCTGTTATTTAGTTGTGAGGATTAGAGATGATCTAGTGATAGAGATCACCTATGCAGAGTACTTAGCACCAAACACATCGTTAGCACCCCATAAATGGTCATTTACCATCAGAAAGTGTTCAATAAATGATGGCTTTTTACTATTACTAATAATGCACCACCACTACTACTACTACTACTACTACTACTACTACTACTACTACTACTATTACTACTACTAAAAATGTATGCCAAGTGTTTTTAAAACTGTGAAGTTCTTCACAAAGAATATAATATCGCTTTTGAGCAATTTTGAAAGAAATATAGCCACTTACCATTGGCCGCTATGATTCAACCAAAGTTATTTAGACAATATTTACAAGACCAGAGTGTAGGGACATAGGCTCACTGTGTCCCAGCCTCCCTGTCTGTGGTTTCCTCCCTGCCTCTGTTGGCTCAAGGGGAGAGATTCTAAGCCAGGTAGGCCAATCAAATTCCCCATGAGAGATGGATGATGGGCTGAGCCTAGGCTGGGGCGCTGGTGGGAAGCCCTGAGGTCCTTCCTGTGCAGTGCTTTCTTCTCCTCCTCCGGGCATCCCAATAACCTCCCCACTGCCCACTTCTTGACTTGTATTAGTCAGGGCTGGCTCTTTGCCTTGCACCCAGAGAAACTTGACTAATCCCTATAGGAAATGATACTTATTTTTCTCAGGTGCCTCCTTAACATGTTTGGATATTTCTATAAAGGTCAATTAAACATTTATTAATAAGGCTAAACAAGACTGGAGAGATAATATAAAACAGCATTTCTGAAAAATTCTTTCAGCTTCCTTCAAATTATTGACTTGGCAGGTACAACTAAGGAAAAATATTAAAGCCAGTTAAAAATATTTTTCTTACCAAATTATGAAACTGTGACTAAATGGAAGCACACTAAGGCTAAATTGATGCACTTTGTGTAAAGAAGATACACAAAGAAATGATTCAGTGTAGAAATGATTCAGCGTACCATGTTTCAAAGAATCTTTAATTAAGACCACAATGCAAAGGAACATTGACCACATTGTAACAAGGTGGAGGCAGCCAGGACTCTTTCTAACACTTCTGAGAGAGAGGAGTTCCAGAGCCACAGAGTTGTTTTTCCCTCCAAGGGGTACTTTATTGCTAATGAACCAAATGTGCTAATTATGAGGCAGTTTTCTCTTTAAGGCAGTCCCTGAACACAAACTCCCCAGAATAGTCTGTCTATGCTGCTTATAAAACAGCTATCAGGTAGGTTTTGAAACATAAACAATTACATGGATAATATATATGGGAATAGACTAGTATAAAAATAAAAATTATGTTTACCACCAATGGAATAAAATGGAACATATCCTTTGCCCATGTCATGCTTTATTCCAGTTACCATCATTTTATAGGGACTTTTTTTTTTTTTTTTAAAGAAATCCCTCCCAACCATAATGAAAACCTCATTGATCCTTTCTTTGGAGACATTCATAACCAGATCTTTGATGAAATGCCCCATAATGGTTCTAAATGAGGTGTATTGAACTGTTTTGTCAATTCATTGCAGGAACAGTGGCAGTGCCAATATTAAACATTAGGTAAATCGTTCTTATAAAAAGTATTATGGAAGCACTGTAATCTTTGCCTTTTCAAGCCACGGTTTTATATTTTAGATCCTTTAACTATAGTTTGAAAAAAATCTCAACACTCTATTAAGTAAGGGAACTAAAAATGCCATTCAATTTAAAGCCTCGCTAACAAGGTTTGGCTTTCAGAGTAGGGTTCCTTTAGATGCTTCCTTTCAAGTTTTTACCTTTCCTAGCTCTTCAGACAACATTCATTCATTCAATCATTCACTCACCCACCTACTGTTTACTAAATGCCACTGTGAGCATAAATGTAAATGCTCACAGACATTACTAATGTCATCATGAAAACATGCAGGTGATTTCAGAAAGTTCAGGTTATATCTGACAGAACAGACTACAATGAGCCACTGTTTGTGTTCAGAGGGTGACAACTGCTCTACTGCAAGGCAAAGCTGCACCCAACAGACTAGGAGGCGTGAACTCTTGGATTTGAACTCAGTCTTGAATATGTCTTTTTTCCAGAGATGTCTCTCCTTCGGGCTCTGCTGACGACCCTCACTGGCCTCCTTGTTTTGCTGGGAAGGATCCTTACCACTTGCTAAATAGACCACTCCCGGCTGTCTTACCCTGGAGAACATCACACATGTCCAAAAGCAGGTCCATGGTGGCCCGCCTACAGTGGGTGCCCTCAGTGAGTCTTAATTTGCACTCATTTAAAACCCTG
This sequence comes from Talpa occidentalis, assembly GCF_014898055.3. Taxonomy (NCBI): domain Eukaryota; kingdom Metazoa; phylum Chordata; class Mammalia; order Eulipotyphla; family Talpidae; genus Talpa; species Talpa occidentalis. The sequence goes on from NW_023603184.1 coordinate 105,937,556, forward strand.
CTTTATTTTCTCTCACGCTAGCTTTTTATTTCCTTCCCGTGTCACTGATTGACAGTCACAAGTGCCTTTCATTTCTCATTTCTACCTGCCCTCTGGGGCCCCCTGAGGTGACTTTCACACTTGCAAATTCTGGCACCTGTTTTTTCCAAGTCAGAACATCCCAAACATACCCTCTACATTTTGTAAAATTCTTTCAAGCCGTTTTGGTATGACGTGGTGACAACAGAAAGATAAAACTTTAACATTAGATTTATAGAACAAAGATGAGGCATGGTAGTGAGCTACAGAGAATTCCTGCAGGTTCAAAATAAGTTCAAGTGTGTGGCAACAAGGCTCTTTCCCCTTTGATGTGCATGCAGGAATTCAGATGCCATGAATTTCATAACATCATGTGGTTTCAAGTGTCCATATCAGTGCCCCTCCCCCCTCTCCATGTGGACCCGAGTGGTTTATAAGAGGCTGTGAAGACCAGTCATTTGTCTTCTCCTTCTCTGTCCCTGTGCTGGATCTGCTCACTTGAAGGCTACATTCTGCAGGAGGGGCATCTCTGGTCAGCCTTGACTTTTTCACACTTTCCCCCCAAATTCTCTTCGCAGAGGCTAAGATAACCTTTTCTTTTAAGCCAGGATTTGAAGGGACAGCTGCTTTCCCAGCTATCTATAGGAGCATTTGTTGAGATTTAAAGTTGTGATTACATGCGAAAAAGTCTGACCATACTATGAATTATTAATTAATATTGACATGCCATCAATCAGGGCAGTGCATTTATAGTCAGCTATAAGTTAGAGAAAGTCAGGCATCCTAATTGGCACTCTGGAGGGAAGGATGCTCAGACTCTCCAGGCAGAACCCCTTTCTGTGTGTGGAGGTATGTGGAGTATATTTACTCTCCAGACAGTATTAATTCCAGTGAAACTTGGACGGTTTGTTGTTGCTGTGCCAGCTTTCAGGAACTGCAGTTCAGAGGCGGCCCAGGTATCTGTTGTTGTGAATCTAACTGCCTGCAAACATAGGAATCGAAAACAGCCACCATGAATCTGCTCGGGACTCGGTATTTGCATCAGTTCAGTGGATGTTTCTTCCATGTGTCCAGCCTGGTCTCCTAAGGCCCCAGGGAGCCTGGTGGCTTGACCTTGGCCCTCATTCTCCATTTGGCCTCTCATTCTCAAGGAGAGTAGTCTGGGCTTTCTTTTAGGGTGATGGTGGTTATCTAAGGGTGAAAATGGAAACAGCAAGATCTCTTAAAGCCTGGACTTGCAAGTCTCACTGAGTCGCATTCTGTTCGTCAAAGTTAATCAAAAGGCCAATCCAGATTCAAGGGGGCTGGGAAAGGGACTCCACTTCTGTATGGGAGCAAAGGCAAAAATTTGTGGCCCTGCTTAATCTACAACAGGTGGGTTAGGGGGGCAAGGTTGGGGTCAGGGGATCCTGCAGCTTGGATTGCTGTAAGACGTGTATAATACAAAGTGAATACTCGCTTTCAGAAAGGACTCGTAGCATGAGTCCAAGTAACGTGTTCTTTCTAGTGTTAGACCAGCCCTTGATGGTAAGCTCCTACACTCCTAGCAGAATGATTTCAAAGCTTCACATCCCATCACACTGCTGAAAAATTATAGTGGTGTCCTTTTGCTCAAAGGGTAACATTTTCTTTCCTCAGCATGATCTATGGGACCTTTCACAATATATACCTTGATCACCTTTCTAGAGCCATCTCTCATGTTCTCTCATGCATAAGCCTTGCCTCTACAGTTCCCACTTGTTTCCTGGGCTTTCATGCCTTCGTACCATTCCTGATGCCTCTGACCACTCTCTCCCCTTCCCTACTTTGGACCCAATGACTTGCTAAGGAGCAGATGGATTACAAAGCTGTCTTTTGGAATAGCTTCAGCCAAGTTGGGTGCCTCTGGTCCCCAAAACATTCCGATATGCCTGCTTCACACTCTGGGAAGGCTGGTCACCTTGGCTCTCCCTCCCTCTGAGAACAAGAGCATACCTCATTCCTTTCTGCAGCTCCTAGCTCAGTGTTGGGTGAAAATTGGGAGTTTAAAATAACATTAAGGGATAAATGAATTGTAGAGTGAAATATTTTTAAGATGTAGTTCTTACCAGCTTTGAGAAAATTTCCCACCTGTTCTTTGGGGACCCCCTGGGATGTGCAAATACAGGATTCATATTACAAAGTCGAGTCTCCAGGCTTGTGTGTGGGTCATTAGGGGACTCTGGTGCTTTCCACTCCCACCAGCCCCAACAACCCCCAAAGTTTTTCTTCTCCTTTATTTGTTTTGATAGAATATGATCCTCACAAGTAGCAAATCTTGCTTGGGTAAGAAAGAAACAAGAACTAGCAAAGAGGATAGCAATGTTAAAAATCCTGTCTTAAAAGTTGCCTGTAAACCCGTGAATATTCCAGTGAGACATCACGCAAGTGCTGTTTCCCTGTGATGCACAGAGCCACAGGGAAAACAGACTGATGTTCATCACCAATCAGTGCCCATGCAAAGGTCTAAAACACAACTTTTAGGAGTGCATTTTGTAGACACCAAGGCCATTACCCATCTGTGGTGGTTTGAGGGAACCTGTTCTTTCTCTTCCTCGGGACTTGATCAGCCCTGGCCACTCACTGAGGTAACATAGCTCCTGTCGCAGCTCCTGGCCAGCAAAGGCAGCTCATTATGCTCTTTCACCATGTAGTAGCGGTTCCAGGAGAAGCCACGGTGAGGAAGAGGCAGGCCAGGCCAAGTGGGAAGGAAATGAGGAGAGGAGGTCAGATGGTGGTGTGTGTGGGGGGAGAGGGGAGGCCCACTTCCTCCTCTTCGGCCATGAGCGTGGCCTATCTGAGCTTCTCCTCTCTGATTTCTTTATTCTCTGATCCCGTCAAGGGCAGAGTTTCTAGCTTTTTCTTGCACACATTAAAGAGTATTAGCTACAGAGGAGTATTGAATTTGAAGTTCTGTAAATCTTGCCAAATTTCAGTCTATAACTGATTTTCTAATAGTGCTCTTAATCTTTTTTCCCTTTAAGACCCTCAATCAATATTGATTATGAAATGCTTCTGTGTCTCTCCAAAAAGAGTTGAATTTGCTCCTTGATTGGCCTTATTTTGAGAGAACATTTGAGTAAATATTTGCTGTTATATGATACTATAGGCTGATTAAATCCTTAAATAAAACTGAGTATAAATGAAATGGAAGAGAAGAATTGCAACCTTTTATTCTGTGTCAGACACTGTCTCTACATGCATTAGCTCATCTTTCCTGACCTCAGCTCCATGAGGTAGACTTCCAGATGGGAAAAGTGAGTGGAGAGTGGGTAGGTTGGTTGAGTGAGGCCACACAGATAGTGGTGAAAAGAGCTGGAAATACCCTAGTTCTGTTCAGCTCTGTGCACTCAACCTCTCCACCGAATGACTGTGGAGATCAAGGTGCACACATATCAGGCCTCCATCCCCACCCCCAGTTTTTACTGAGCATCTACTAAGTCAGGGACTGGACTGGACATCTCACATAGGCCATCACATTTAATTAAATAGCTAATTACTAGTTGAGCTTACATACAGTGAGGAACACTTTCTTGTTAGGAGATAACATAGCTTGGTGGCTAAGTACATGAACTTTGACTCTAGGTCTCCCAGAGATCAGACTTTCCAGTTCTGTATTTTCTGCTAGGTTACTGATTTCTCTGTGCCTCCATTTACCCCTCAGTGCCGGGATAGCTACCTCATGAGACTTAAGATTTCTAGATGAATTGGTTTTAAAATTTGGCTAAAAAGAGAGCTAGTATTACTAGTGAGAACTTGTTAGACAATAGTTCTAGGAAGAAAATCCTTATAAGAAAAATGAAAAAAAAACTATAAAATTACAAAATCCATACATTTAAAATGAGAATATTTCCCAAATGTGTCTACAGAGCTGTGAAGTGTGAGTGTAATGAACTAAACTGTCTAATTTTATTCAAAGAACAAAGAAATAGGTCATTTACAATGTTTAAATAGCAATCGGCAATATTGGAGCCAGGTTTTGAGAGAACAGTGATATCTGCTTGTGAATGATTTGCTTCCAAGACATTTTAGGATTGTACAAAACAAGGCAGATTGTTTGGGCTAATAAGTGGGTTATTCACTGTGACTATGTACTGCCAGGGGGACACAGGTTACCCTCCACACAGGTGAAGGATGTCAAATCACAGTGTTGACCTTTGAGAAATACCATGACAAGATGCCCGTTTTACATGGATGCCCACCTGTACCATTCAATCCAACTTATGAGACAATCTAGGAATTAATTGTACCCTTTGGGTCAGTCATGAAAACCTGGCAGGACCACCTTCAAGCTTTTGTGAGTATGTTTTCAATCTTCTTCATAATCTATATTTAATTTCATTGACTGTCTCCCTTCTTCAGATTTAGCTTTTAGTCCTCCCCACAAGAGTCACCTCCCATCAAAATGTCCATTTTCATAAGTGGTGGGAGGTAAGCTTCCGAGAGGGGAGTGTCTGCTTTGAAGGAGGAAGCAGAGGGTTAGAGAAATCAAAATGCCAATTATCTGTAAGGTCTGTTGCCAGGGAGCAAAGCTATAAAAAACTGGTGCGTTTACTGCAAAAGGTTTCCCCCTGCTGGGAACTCAGTGCATTGCACTAGCATGGGCTCTGAACCCTTAGCTCCTCTCAGCCCTGTAACCTAATGCAGCTGCTGAAGAGGGGCCTTCTTCCCCCAACACATGCCTCCTCCTCCCAGACTTGCTGCAGATGTTTCTTTATGACCAGTCAAAATGTTTGTTAAATATCATCTGCTAATTTCCCAAACATCCTGGCCCTAGTTCTTTTTGTGAAACCTAACTCAAGATCTTAAAATAGATGACAGCAAAATAAAATGTAAAATAAAATGCAAACCATGAAGGTGAATTTATCCTGAAATGTGAACAAATTGTGCTGTTCAGTAGGTTTCCAGTCTTAAAGGACATGTCTTCATTTTTCTGTAGTTTCACCACAGTCGACTGGCAGTGTGTTTGTTGGTCATGCTTTTGACATTGAGATGTAAAAAATCCGTAGGGAGGGAGAGCTACTGGGTCCAACTTCGGGAGCTCGTGGTCTCAGTCACACCTTCTCCCCACCCTCAGCAAGTACGTCATAGCGGAACTGCGATGCGCTTGTGTGGGAGGCAAAGTTGCTGCTGTCAGCCTCTCTGTGTGGGTGAGTTGGCAATCTCATCTCTGATGCTGGTTCCAGGCTCGATTTGATAAATTCACACTCTCCCCGGGGAATGTTTGCATTGCAGGATGGGATTCCAGGATGGAAAAATGCTTAATCCAAAGGAGTTCCTAGTGGTGAAATAGTTGTCAATTGTGGAAATGGAAACGTAGCCCACCCATCAAATCACACAGCAGGGCTCCTCTGTCCCTCTGTGGGAGAGGATTAGTTGCCATGGCAACCGAACCTCCAGCAGTTACCCTCAAGACAGTGTAGACTGGTTCCCGGGAGGAGAGTTGACATCAAGAGGTGGGAGGAAGTGGGGAGGAAGTCTACCCAGGAGGCCCTGCTGGGGTCCTCACCCTAACCACGGGTCCCCTGCACAGAGGGAAGTGGGGCCAGCTGGGGCTCTGCTCCAGGAAGCTGGGAGCAGGCAGCTGGGCTGGGAACACTTTGTGTTAAGGGAGGTCTGTGGAGACAAGCAGCCGCTGATTATAGGATATTTCATCAGAGCAGCTGCAACCCATCAGCTCCTGACTCAGTGCCTCTCAGAAGGTCCACCCTTTAGAAACTTCCCAAGCTGTGTGTATGTTGAACTTTATCCAAGAGACTCAACTACTGTCGGGGATCTTTTAAAGAAAAAGGCAGCCTTAAAAAAATTATTTTTTCCCAAGCAGCTGTTTTTAGGATAGGTCACTGGTTGTCTAAGTGAGTTCCCCAGACCAATAATGCTGAGTTACCTGGAAACTGATGAAAACATGATTTCCAGTGCCCCACGCTGGACCTACTGAGTAAGAAAATATGGGCTAAGGCCTCACAATCTGTGTTTTCACAAGCTCTCTGGGTCATTCTGATACAGGCTGAAGTTTGAGAACCATGGAAATAGGTGAGGGATTTATTTATTATATTTATTTATTTTTCGTTAATATGGGGAGCAGATAATGGAGATGATGAACTGTGACCCAAACCCTCCAACTGAGGACAAGGCTTGTTCTTGACACACTGTGTCTGCTGGCTTCCTCCCTGTCTGTAATCCCATATAGATCTTTACTGTCTTATTGAGATCCCAATTTGACACCATTCTCACTGAAGGCTGCAATTTGCCTAATAATATCAGAGTTATAGTGGAGCTTCCAGTAGTCCATTGCAGCGAGACACGGAGACTGCCAAGTTGCTAAAGAGCTTTCTGATGCCTTCTCTAAGGGGATCCAAGCCAGCTAAGAAGGAAAACTGGCTTCAGTACTGGTGATAGCTGCTAGAAGATAGTTGTGGGGAGTCAATGGCTGTGAACTAGTCTTAGGAAGCTAAAGAAGTTTTCACAGCGTATTGTGGCTTGTGTGCCTCTCTGGTTAGAAGGTTGTTTTGCATCTAATCTTTATACCCATTTTTGAAACATGCTTGCCACAGTGCCCTCTTTAGGACCAGCATTTGAGTAATAACTGTGATTGATGGGAGGCTTACTATGGCTAAACACGTATAACACACTAGTTTCTCATTGAAATCTCACCCCCAACCCCCAACTCCATAGAGTAGATGCTTTTGATTTCCTCATTTAGCAGTAAAAGAAAATGAGTCTAATGAGAAATAATTTTCAAATTCCCCAAGCAAGTAAGTCGTCACTGAGGGATTAGAACCCCTGGTGGCCTGACTTGAGACATGGAGGTGACCAAGCTTCCCTGAAGCCCTAGGTCAGGAGCCACCTCCTTCCAGGTCCTTATAGAGATTTGGCTTCCTCCTTGAGCCTTTGCTAATACTGCCGCAGAGAATATGCTGAGTAGTAACATTGGTTATCTTGTTTTATCAACACAACAGCCCTAGGAAGTAGGTGCCCTATGTGTTTTATCATCACAATAGCTCTATGATGTGCCCCAGTTACGGATGAGGAAACTGAGGCCTCTCTGGAATCACAGTTAATATGTGGCTGAGACAAGCCATTCATATTTAATACACTCTATTCTTCGCTTAACACATCATGCCTTATATCCAGATTATTTATATTGTCATTACAAAATATCAATAGCAGATACTCTAAGTTAGTTATCACATTTTTTCTTTCAACTCTTCAAAAGAAACCAGACTTTAGATCTTTTTTAAAATGTTGATATTATTTCGTTTTTGCATCACCAGTGTAATACTTATAGCAAGTCAAACAGCCCAGAAGCCTCTTAACCTTTTCATAGTCTCCATAGCATCTACTATGTTGCCTGACATAGTAACTAGGTGTTAATAAATAAAGTGTAAGTTCATTTTGATTGATTTCACTGAATTCACTAAAAGGCACTAAATTCACATGTGTTCACTGAACACCCAGAATGGTGCTGGGGGGTTTTGGGGTCATGTGACAAGAAGGGTATGAAGGGGAAAGGGTGGGTGCTGGAGGAGACTGGACCCTGGGAGGGTGGCCAGATTCTGAGATTTCAGTGAAGGCCCCCCAGGGTATGATTTATTGGGGCAAGATCTAAGTTCTCTGTCTGAATTCTCCTTTTTCACCCCTTGATTTTAATTTGACTTACAAATGAAAATACCCATCCATTCATTGAGCAACAAATACTATGTGTTAGATTCACATACTCTGTGCTTGACCTTAGAGAGGTTTTTTTTTTTAATAAAAATTTTATTGAGCTATAATACATATATCACACAATTTATCCACTTAAAAATGTATAATTCAATGGCTTATGTATATTCAGAGTTGTGAAGCCATCACCATCACCACAACCAATTTTAAAAATGTTCATTACCCCAGTGAGAAATTTCATAGCTTTTATTAGCATATCCTCTTCCCCATAAACTCCTCTGCACTAGACAACCACGAGTCTACTTGCCTTTAGATTTGCCTATTTTGGATTTTCATATAAATGGAGTCAAGTAAATTTGATCTCTTGTGACTCTCTTCTTTCACTTATCTGTCTTGATCAATCTTTAACCAAGGTTTGTGAATGATGTCGTCTGTATCAGGACTTCATTTTTTTTAATAACTGAAGAATATTCCACTGAGTGAGTACCTCACTTATTTTTCCTTCCAATAGTTAGTGAACATTTGAGTTGCTTCCAGTTTTTTAGCTATGGTGAATAATGCTGCTGTGAAGATCCAGGAAAAATTTTTGTGTGGAAATATGTTCTCATTTCTACTTCTCGCCCAGGAGTCCAGTTACTAATTCATACACCTAAACTTATGAGAAACCAACTGCTGGATTGTTACTCAAGTGGGTATTTTCCATGCTCGCCAGCTGTGTATGAGGGTCCAGGGTCTCCACACCCTGACCAACATGTGACAATATTTGTCTTTTTGCTTGTAGCCATCTTAGTGGATGTGAAGTGCTATCTCATTATGGTTTGGATTTGGAGAGTTTGGGGCATTGCAGTGACCCAGCCTGATTTAGGCTTTATTTATTATTTTTTAAAGATTTATTTATTTATGCAAACAAGAACTGGGGTGCAGAGGTGAGAAGATTCACAAGAGACAGAGTGGGGAGCAGAACAGGCAGCTTGACTGAAATACACTGCTGAGGGGAGCAGCAGGTGAGACAGGAGAGGTCTGTGCGCCATGTGGGTCACCTCCCTGGCTGGGGATCGAACTTGTGCTGCAGTGGCTGCAGATAGCTTCATAGTCTGAGATTTATCCCCTTGTGCCACCAGGGAGGCCCTGCCTTAGGCTTTAAAAGGATCTGTCTGACTAAAAATAGACTGTGAGGGATTGGGGGGGGGGCAGTTAGGAGGTGACTGTAGTAGCCCTGGTGGGAGATGGGTGTAGACCGGGGTGATGAGAAGTGATAAAAGTCTGGAATCTGAAGAGCTCCTTTGTAAAATGTGGGATTTCCATGTTCTTCACAAAACAGAGATTCCATTGTTTTTCTCTAGAAAACCAAAGAACCCAGGAACTTTAGGCTTTGAACTAAGCAAAAGCAAACGGAAGAGTGAGCTGTGGACCTTTTATTAGTGGGATTTATTCCTCAGTCCGCCCTCTGGGGGGGCGCCATCTTGCGTAGGACGCCATCTTGCGTAGGACCAGCATGCCTTGGGAGGCTCACATGCTGGCTCCCTCATCGTGGTGCGGGTGACTTGGAGCCTGCCATTTAAGGTCTCTATTCCAAAATTTACCTGAAAAAAGGAAACAACCACTAATTCTCCCAGGTTGTTGCAGGGAGTTACCTGGGAAAGTCAAGGCATTCTGGTGATTTCCTTTTTTTGTCTTTGAGAAGAGAGAGGAATGCTGGAGACGGAGAAGGGGGCAAAGGAGGAAAGGAGTTCTAAAATGTTTGGTTTATCTGGACAAGGACAGCATTTGAATTATTTTAAAAACAAGTAAATTAAGAAAATGTTTTAAATTAAGGTAACATGGTTTACAGCACTCTATGTGATTTATTGATATAGGATCACGCCCTTCAGGTGCTTTTACCATACCACACCCACCACCAAGGCACCCTGAATCCTCCCCCATAGTCCATTGGGCCCCCTTCTCACTTTGCTCTACCCCTCCTACTTCTCCTTCTGGTACAGTCAGATATCTAGGGTGTGTTTTTGATTTGGTTCTATCTGACCCTTTGTTTTGTTTCTCTATATACTACATAGAGTGACACCCTCTAGTGTTTGTCTTTCTCCTCCTGACTTAATTCCCATAGCATAATCCCCTCCAATTCCATCTATGTTGACACAAATGTTAAGAGTTTATCTTTTTTAATAGCTGAGTATTATTCCATTGTATATATACCACATCTTCATGATCTCATCTGTCTTTGGGCACTTAGATTGTTTCCATAACTAAAACAAGTACATTTTTATTGACTGAAACTAAATGCTATTTGTTGCACTTTTCTCAGACAGTAAATTCCATCATTCAGTATATTTATCTGAGTTATTCTACATGTAAGTACAAGTGTTTAAAATTTTCTATCTTCTGTGCCAATCTGTAAGTTTGCTATTAAAATATATTAAACTATAAAATTTGATTTTTATAGTTTGGTTTAGAATCAGCTTTGAGTTTCAACTGTCATTCCTATTTTCTTACTTTTGTATGTTTCTTTGCTTCAACTTTCTAGAAAATGCAAAGTCTTTAAATATTTCATGTGAAAATATAAAATAACTTTTTTACAATCCTGGGGCATATAATCATGTGATTTGATCTAAATAAATTGGCAGGAGGGGTGTTATCAGTGCATTTGGAGACAAATAATCTATGGCTTCAGTTTAAACTTGTGCAGCATCATTTAGACATTGTCAAGTCTCTGTAAGATCTAGTTGATCATTCAAATTAAGGCTGATGCATGAAGAGCAAGGCAATTACCGTCCTACGTTGGTAACAATCTCCCCTTACTGAGTGCCCTCTGTAGACTGAAAAAGTCAAATAGATGATTACTGGACAGGGCAGTGGGACAAGACCCTACTGATCACAATCACAAGAAACTTACCATCAAATACAATACCCATTAAGTTCATAATAGCAGTTTAGAAATCTCTACAAAAGAAATTACTCATGTTTTATTCTTTTACCTTTGCTTTCTATTTTTAATTTCAAAGATAAAATGCATAATTTAGCTTCTGCTTTAGTTATGTTGTTATACTTTTGATTTATCAGGCAATATAAAAATGTGAAAATGTATTATTTTACAGTTATAAGCCTAACAATAATAGTCCACATAGTAGTGGTATCTACCTGTTCAGCTCACAGAGAAGTGAAAGGTATAGACCTTTTGCATTCTTAATATGATTACAGACTCTTGAGATTTAAGTCCAAGAATGATCTTACTCTCATGAGAAAAGTTCAACTAAACCTCACCTACTTTAGAATATCCTTATTTTGGGGTTATTTTGAGTTGGGGATGTAATGGAGAAGAAGGTGACTGACTTGCTTTCTTCAAACCCCCCCCTTTGGAACCTGGTGCAGATGGCATGGCTGGTGTGGCAGAGACTGGATAATTCTTCAAGTCAAATCCATTTCCCTTTGTTTTTGGGCACACAGAGAGTCTACCTTTCCCAACCTCCTTTTCAATCATGTATGGTCATATGATTGAATTTTGGCCAACTGTTTACACCAAAAATGCCATAAATGGCCTTATATTATGAAACTTATTATGCTATTCACCACATTAATATGAGGGGAAAACAAATGATCTTTTTTGAATGATGCCCTAGAAAAGCACATGTGATGCAATTCTATATCCATTATGTGATTTTTTAAAAAAGTACTCCCCAAAATAGAAGAAAATTCCTTTATCTTAAAGGGATCTTGATAATTGACTACTGGTATTCTATTCATTTCATATGTTTTGATAGCCAGGGATCATGGCAAGTCTGCCTTAAAAGTATGGCTTTAGAGTACAGCAATTCTGACCAGTGAAGTTCACTAAAGTTCAGTTCCCAAGACAGGAAAATAGTTCATTCAAGTGTATAGTTCACTATTTATTCTTCTTGCCAGAATATTTGTATGTGACCAGAGAGAACCTTGAATCCTAAAGTATTCCTTGGTTTGGCTTCAGATTTGGGGAGTGAAACCATTAGGGTTCCCAAAATATCTTACTTGACTGTTAAGGAGGGTAACTTTCCTTCAGGGAGGGGTGGTTTAAGGTTTTCCCAAGGCCCCACCCCCACCCCCCTACACCTCCTTTCTCTGCTAGGGATCAGAGCCTTCTCTGTAGAAAGGAACTTCTTGGGTCTGGCCAAGTCTGTGAAGAACCTCTCCACCCGCGTAATCTCACTAAAGCCAATTCGTGAAATGGAATGTCTTTGGGGACTCAAGATTTACCTTCCTCAATCAACTTTTCCTTCCAGGTTAAAAAAGAAATGTCCTGGTTTAAAGCCTGGAAATGAAATTATGCTTATTTTTAGACTTCCAAAAATGTTTCTGTCATCTTTGAATTGACTGGAATTCCAATTTATTTAGGCAATGAGCATTCAAAAAGAAGCTCGTATTTGTAAAAGAGTAAGAAGAGACATTAAACTGGCTGCACTTTCAAGTACCATTGAGCAAGGCTCTTATTCCCACTGTGCAAAGCTTTGCACAAGAATGTGTCTGAGGGCCTCCCCGGTGGCGCAGCGGTTGAGCGCTGGGTTGCGAAGCTGCCCGCGGCCTCTGCGGCGCCGGTTCGATCCCCGGCTGCTCCCCGGCCACCGGAGGAGGATCCCACATGGTGCGCAGACCTCTCCTGCCACCCGCTGCTCCCCTCAGCAGTGTACTTCAGCTCTTCTGCCTGCTCTGCTCCCCGCTCTGGCTCTGGTGAATTCTCTCACCCTCCCGCGCTTCTGACTGTACCCAGTGCATGTATAAACAAAACAAACAAATATATAATAAATAAATAATAAAAAAAAATGCCTCTATTAAAAAAAAAAAAAAAAAAAAAAAAGAATGTGTCTGATAATTAGCTGGTAGACCAGATTACTCAGGAGTCTCTTCTGGTCTCAGAAGTAAATAGGATTTCTTTGTTGTAATTATTTATTTTCCCGAGAGGCCAGAAAGGCTGTAATCTTAACAATTTTATCTGTTTCCTCTCTCTATAATGATTTACTATGTATACCTAAGAGACTGGGAAACCTCTTTGGGTTACCCTAGTCTAGGCTTCCACAAGATATTTCTCTTTTTAAAAGACCCAGGTGTTAAGGCAAATCCCCTGTTTATAGAATGTTAAGGTTATGACAAGTCCATAAAAGCCTGGAAGTGCGGTTACTGCTGACATTGCACCCCTAACACACACCATTGTGCCTTTTATTTCTCTTTCACAATAGTGTGGAGTTAAGGAGGGAGTGTAAAACTTAACTTTGAATTTCCTGGCTTTTGTGGGTTTGTTGAGCAATCCCAATGCTATTGAATTTTTTCCCCTTGCTGGGTGGTTGTTTTTCTGGTGTGAGTTGTACATTGTATTTTTCTAACAATTACAATGCTCTGGACACGTCATCTTACTATGAATGTGAACCATAGATTGACCTTTGGTGTGATAAGTTGAAGCAAAAGAATGGGTGTAAAATGTGTAAATTCATTTGAACTTGATAGTGATGTCCTGGGGGAGAGGTGACTACATGTATGAAGTTTATTGGGCATCTTTCTCTCTTTCTTTTTTTACCCCTTGGGTTGGGCCAGTTCATGGAGTTGCTATTACAAATTGGTAACACCTAGACAAAAGTGAAAAGGTTCTGCCATTTTTCAGGGTCCTTCCAAACAAAACAGGCCTATGTTTATCCCTTAGAGACAGCAGGCACCCCTCTGGCTCACACCTCCCAGTGGATTTTATGAGCTGCTCATTTGTTAACAAAATTAAGAGATCTTTTTTGTGGGCCTTTTCTGTTATTCTTTCATGTATTTAAAAAATTCATATTTATTTTTCTCATCACCATATTTATTTTTCTCATCACCATCTTAAAGCTATACATGTTTATAGTAAATAATATTAAATATAAATAGACAAAAAGTGGAAGGCAAAAGTATGATTTAATCAACTTCTGCTAGCAATTCAATGTATATCTTTGTAGGTATTTTTCTTCTGCCAAACTGATTTTTTTAAAAAAAAGGACTCATAGTTTGCATAGTGTTTTGTAACCCGTTTTCTTTTCAGCTACAGCCTCAGACATCTTTGCACGTTAGTGATATACATCTAATTTTTAATGTTCAACTATAAAAGTAATACATATCTATAGTTTAAAAAAGAAAAGATTACATGAGGTAATTTATGGTAAAAGTTTTAAACTTTAATCTTTATGTATATACATATATACTTATGTAATATATAACACATTTTAATATTCTCCATTTGTGTAATATTGCTTGATCAGATGAATTGTCATGTCTTTTTCTGGACTGGAAGTTCTGTGAACTATGTCAATTTATCACCATTGTCTCCCAGGCACCAGCAGAGTGGCTGCCACATAACAGGCTCTCAGCAAATGACTGATAGATGAATAAACTTGGATAGTGTTTTAATATATTTTGTAGCTCTGGCAATAGAATATTGAGCCATTGGAAGGTACTTTGGAAGCCAAACTGCCTGAATTTGTATCCTGGTTGAACCACTTACAGACTGTGGCATGCTGAGGGCAGTGCAGAGAGACCTATATGCACATCTTCCCACTTCTGCATTTAGGGGACCTCGTGCTGGTAGCTTGAAATCTGCCCTGCAGAAGTATTTGCACCACAGAAATTGGCAAACACTGTATATCAGGACTTTTTCTTTCTTTTCCTCCTATTTCCTCCCTCCCTCCCCCGACCCTACGGTTTACCATCATAATACTACCAGGACAATGGGGAAGTGACATAGCCTGCTCCAGAGCCTAGCTTCCTCCTGTGTAAAATGGGGACAATCAAAGAACAGAGGGGGCCATCCTGCTTTGCGTCCTTCACTTGGAGTTAGTGAGACCTGTGTCTTCTAGCACCTTTCTGGGCATGTGGGGTTAAATAGCTTATCTGTGTAACTCTACAAGCACTTGATCTGAACACATGGGAAAAACTCCCTAAATTCAAGCAGTTTTCACATTATGATGTTATAGATATAGGCGTGATTTTCAAATGCTCTCCAAAAGTTGTATACCAATTTATACTCTCACTCTCCTTACTCCTTTGCCATGAGTGAATATTACTGTTCTTTCCCTCATGTCCATCTTCCACCATCTCTCCTACCTCCCCTGTTCCTTCTCTCTTCTTAAATCAAACTGCAAGTGCACTTTATATATTTTTCAATTAGATGTGGTATTTGACTGTTTATCCTGATGTGCTTGTGTTTATTTGCTATACTATGTTTAAGTTTATATGTTATTAAAATCATTAATGTTTTCTGGGTTTGATATCATACATAGAAAGGGACTCTAAAATTAAAACAGAATCTCAAAAATTTTCAATAATTATGGCAGAATTTTTAATGCTTGGACAGACAACTGGGTTATTTTCATATCTATCCTTTGTCCATTTGCTTATTTTACTATTTTAATTATAAATATATAAACGTGAATAGTAACTAATTATAAATACACATATAATTATAAGTAGCTATTTTGCTCTCTTAAACAACTATGTTTCAATATTTTTATAACTGTATTTTTGCACACACCTCAATTATTCATCTAGAATAGTGCCACATTGTGATTTGGAAAGGTTACACTATTTTTCATCCACTCTACCAGCATATGAAAATGTTACTATGTATTGAGAAAATAAGAAATGTGTGAAGCAAAATGTTCACATTGGAATTTTGGCATGTGGCTTGTAGTATTTTTTTCTTGTAGGTAAGAAGATGTCTCAATGTCTTTCCAATTCTGATTTTGTTACATCTTCACCATATAAATTGTCTAAACACAAAGACTGAAATGCGTTGCTAAGCTCTTTATCAGATTTGGGGAAATAATAACAACTGGAAAGGCAGTTGGAGCTGCTGCAGAATGTTCATCATGAAGTCTCATAAAGAGACATTGCACAAATGCAAAGGGAGGCTAAGCAAATAAAGATGCAAGTTGAAGTGCCTGTGAGGGAGCACCCCCGACCCCACACTCCAGTGTGTGAATTAGAGACAATAGGAATGTGAGTCCTGAGGTTCACAGGAACATCAGTTTCCCGGATGGATTGTCCGAAGTGCAAATGCGGTCTGAAGACATCCAATCTATTTCTGGTGCGAGCTGTCATACTGCAAATTCACCAAAGGGTGTAGGAATGATTTCACACAACAGTTCACTGGGTGATTTACGTGGGTGCAGGCAGCAGGATCACATGATACTGGTGAACCAATCAACAACAGACCTGCTTTGCCACTGACAATCAAGCGACACTGAGAGATGTCAGCAACCAATATGACTGAGAACTGGGAAGGCATAATAACATTTACATTGATGTTTTCAGCCGCAATTGCTACCCGCTTTTTCTCTGCTATTGCAAAGATGCAATATGTTGTTTGTACAATAAATTCCTCAGCCTTCATTCTTTAAGGCTTTCTAACCCAAATTTGATAATTTCACAGCAGTGTTGTGGCTTACTATGACTCTAAAATGGAATCAGTGTCTGTCTTACATCTGTGCTATTTTCAGGGATCATTGTTTCTATGTTGTGACTATCAGTCCCATTTAATCAAAAGGTGAAATTCAAGAAAAGGCAAGTTTAAAATATCCTGAATGTTAAGCAATATTCTGCATGCACTAGACAATGATGAATATTTCAAGACACATCTAGTGGCCAATCCTTGTCACTTTCAGATGAAAGGTTCAGCAGTTACACACACCCGAAGTCTTATACCAGACCAGAAAAAGATAATTTGGTAAGACTGAATTCTATTCTTTAGACATACACTACCAAGTTATTCAGAGAGAAAGAGAAAATAGGGTTTAAATAAAAATAATAGGAGTTACATTTTATTTATATTTAAGACATATAAAGAAGCAACTCTTTCCTAGAACTCAGTATATTTTTAAGATAAAGCTGATAGTGACAAACATCATAAACAAAAAAAGGACAATTGTGGAATTTTGAAGGCTGACTGGCCAAGAAGTTAATAAAGACAACTAACTCTCCCTGGTGTGCATTGAGGATGAGCATGCTCAAATTCCTCTCCAAGGAGGGATAAAATTGCATTTCTTTGTCCCTATTTGGACATCAGTCTGGGAAACACTATGTGACATAACAGAAATGCCATTAAAGTCTAAATTGGGTCATCCTACTTTAATTTTGGCTGGGTGACAACTGTCTTTCTATCCTAGGAGGAACACTTTTCTGCTCCTGTATCTTCATCTGTAAAAGAGGTTTCAAATTCTGAGAAGAACATTTCAGGAATCTCTCCCTGACATGCGTAGGTAAGATGGTCTTCTCTTTCAAGCTGGGAGAAATTGAGAGAGTGGGTTGCCTCTGGAACAGAAGAGACTGGGCTCTTTCTACTGCAGAGAGGGAATAAAGAGAGTGCTGGTATGCAAGGACCTCCAGCTGTGCAAAGGGTGTGTACTATGCCACCTTCCCAGCAGGTAAGAGAAGGCTCAACCTTGTCAGAAAGTAATTAGACTGCAGGTGGTGTGAGGGGGACTGTCTGTGACAATCATCTCCATAGCTCCAAAGTCTCACACCGTGCCTGGCAGGCAGTGGTCTTCAGACCACTGATGAGCATAAATGAGTGAACTGGAAGCCTCTGGGTCCCTTCTTTTTGCATTCTAAGAAACATTCACATGTATTCCTAACTTTGTATTGGTAGTTTTATTTTCTTTTTCATAAGAGGGTCTCCCAACTCCTCTAAATAATCAAGGTCCCACAAAACTGTATCTGTCTCCTTTAGGTATGCAATAAATATTTGCTGACATAATGAGTATTAAAAAGAAAGAATAAAGGCAGAAAGAAACAAAGAAAGACAAGAGAGGGAGGAAAGAAACAAAGGAAGGGAAGGAAAGAAGAAATATTAAACCTAGTGACAACTGAGAGAATCAAGCTCAACCTTGAGGAGACAGAGGCAGTTATTGCTGTTCCTAAAGAAAGATATTGCTTCCCCTCTAGCCCTACCCACCCCACCCCTTGGTTAGTTTATCCAGTTAAACCCTTCCCATCCACCCCGGGTTAGTTTAGTTAAGCCTCTCTTCTGGGGGGTATGCTAAGTGAAGGCAGCGAGGGCTGGGGCACCCAGGGAGGTAGGTAGGGGAGGTGCTTAGTGCTGGGTACAGGGCTAGGTGCTCACATACCTTTTCTCATTTATTTGCTTTCCTATTTCATAGATGAACAATCAGAAGTTCAGATAAGTGGAATAACTTTCCTTATAGTCATACAACTGTTAGCCCTTAAAGTTGGCATTTGAACCTTGTTCCGTTGAGTTCAAAATCTTATCTATGTTCTCTGCTACATCATGGTATTCTACTGTGAGAAAACAGAGGACCCCTTGGTGGGTTGTTAAACTGTAAATAAAAAAAATAAGAAGAGTATAGTTAGAAACTAAGGTCAACTAATAAATTAGTGGACCTTGACAGCTATTTGTTATCTAATTGCTTATAACCTGTGGCATCTTTTATTCTGCTGCTTATCAGAACACAACCTTACAATTCAGCACTGACTGGGAAGAATCTGTACTTTTGAGCCACAGGAACTTTAAGGAACTGAACTTAAAGGAGTGATTTGAACAGAGACTGTAGATGGTTCAACCACAAATCTGAGGAAATCTATAATCAGAGGATCTTTAAAGATTCTTAGATTGAAGTGATAAAAAATAATTTTTCTGTGGAACTTTGATTTCTTTGTAGTTCAGCAGAGCTCACAGTTCTTCATTCCTAGTTGTAGGAAACCCTCAAAGAAGTCAGTTGCGGGACACTGTGGTGTGTATGGCTGTGCGGGGCACTGTGATTGGGTGCATTCAGAAAAAGTGCTGTAAATGGCTGCCCTTGAGAGCTGGGAGGGATTTGGGCAGTGCAGACACAGAACCAGAACTGTAGGAGAGTTCCTGGGATGAGAGAGGTGAAATGAGGAACGATATAATGCATGGCTAATTTTGTGGATTTCCTGAACTTTTTTCATTTTTTTGCTATTTAGAATGTAGTTTTATGTGGCTCTTCACCACGACCTTAGAAGCAGGCAGGGAAGGTCTCATTAGTGTACCCATATATAAATGAGGAAGGAACCCTGAACCTAGTGAGCTCTGGGCCTGGGAGTCAAGCTAAATCCTTTTGATCCCTGTCCAGTGTTCTTACCAGATGATAATTCAGGGTTGCATTTTACTCGGCAGCATCTACATGAGCCAATACTTTTTAAACTAAGTAGAGAGTTTCCTGTTCACTGATTTGGCCTCTAATACACTCTTTTGGCTCATTGTTAAATAGTGTGAGAATAGAAGTCTGTGACTTTGCAATTGGGCTAGAGATATGTTTGGACACATGCTAGGAGTTGACCAGTACTGTGTTAATAAAATGGCTCTGGGGACAGGGGTGACGGGTGTGAGAGGGGTGGGTGGGGAGCCTGCTTTGGAATATTTGCTGATTTCCGTAATGTAAATACTCTCACTGTAGCGAATTTTAAGATGCCTACAAGTTTAAGGTCTAATTCAGGGAATTCTTGAATATTTAACAAGGCCATGGCCATGGCCATGTTAATCAATAAGAAATTAGTCCTCTACTGACAGCTGTCTTGTTAGTCTTTTCCACTCTTATTTTTAGTGCTAGGAAGCATCTTAAGAGAAAATTTTGGATCCACCTTGAAAATCTTGAGTCTGGTGCTGTGGTTCTGCCTTTCTCTTTTCTTCATGTGTGCCTGTCCATTAGAATACAAATTCATATTCTGTATCTCATTGATTTTTTAAAAGTGGTTTGACTTTATCTGTCTGACATACACAAGATGACTACATTATTAATAATTACCTCTCCTTTTTAATTCTTAAAGAACAGTGTACTCCTGGTGGATCTATACATCAGACTTTCAGGGCCGATAAGAAAGACATGCTTTCATTTAAATATTCTTCTTTTCCTTAGACTCTGCAATGATTCTATAAGGAACCATCCATTTGAAACCTCTGCCTTTGCTGAATTTTATATTGCTCCATGCTCATGAACATCCGCTCTGGATTTCTCATGTTTGGGTATTTCTTGCCTTAAGCGACACTGCTCTATTGTGATGAAATCAAGAGATCTGCTTTATTCGCATGACTCTGAAGTGCTAGGTATCCATTCAGCTTTATTTCTTGCTGGTGGATGAGGCTCTCATTGGATACTAATGAGAATTACAAATATGGGTAAAGGAGAAACAGTGCCTTTGGAGTTGAGGGGCTGGTTATTTAAAGATGTATTGCCATGGCACTTAAGGAAAATGATTTATCTGTTTTGTTTTGTCCTCCTATAAATCAAGAATACAGCACAGCGTTAAACATTCCTCAATATTTATGCTAATATAAATTTGGGTTTACATACTTGACACTAATTCAGGAGGAGCAGGTATTAGAATAATGGCTACTTGTGACACACCACCGGGCTGCTGAGTGGCTTTAACTCTTTCCTGGGTGGGGGTGTCCTGGAGTAGGGTACATGGGCAAGTGTTCTCTATCAGGAGCAGTTCCTCTGGTGGGTACATTCCGACCACATTCTTGACCTTTTGTTTAGTATAGTTTGGGGCCATTGTATTTATAAATTTCTTACTAATGAATCACTGGAACAGAGTGAAAGTCAGAGAGTGAGCTCTATGGGAAATCAGAACACAGGATGTTTGACTATACCCACAAATCTTGAAAGCATCCATGATCCTGGGAGTAAACAGTAAAATACAGACTTTGCAAAGGAAATATTTTGTTTGCTATACTGTTTCTTTTCTGCCATCTGGTTGGCATTACCTAAGTGTGACCCTTTCAAAATCCTCTACCTCTTTGTGCTTTAGTTTCCTCATAAGCAAAATCGGGATAAAGGAACTCTCCTCTTCAGATTGCTATGAGAGGGAGACAGATGCCGCACAGAGTGCCTGGTGTGCGTGTGCTACGAGGGCTGGATGTGTGTTCTGCAGTCACAACCGGAGTGCTGATTCTATGTCCCCACTCTCAATCCTGTTGGAGTATTTGTGAAGATCCAGTGGACTCTACCAATCACAGGAAATTTTTTGAGATGTTTCTTGAGGGTTCTTCCCAACAGTCCACAGTAGAAGCTCAGAGACTTGCCAGCATGAGTGTCCTCTATGCTTTATGAATCTGGTCAAAATACTGTCTGGTTGACCTCTGGGGTGGCATCTTGCAGCTCTACTTTCCATATTTCTCAGTGTCTGAGTGCACTTTTGATGTCACCTATCTGCACCCATCCCAGCACACACACCTTTAATTTAGTCATGGGTTTGCTTTGGAAGATAAAATTGATAGCGACTGACCACCATAAACATCTCCTGTGAAAATTTGGGACTGTTTTGATTACTTTCAATGCAAAGTACAATGAGAATCCAAGGCCTTATTATTATTCTTGCTAACCAGGAGACATGCCAGGTTTAAAGTCAGATTTGTTTCTGTGTTAATAACACATTTGTATTACCCTTCCTCACAGTCCCCATCTCCACTCCTGCTATCTTCAATGTGAGTTTGCACTTGTCAAAATGAATAATATGCAGCATCAATTCAAACTCCACTTTTCCAGTGTGTTCAGCCATAATAGTTTCACTTTGCTGTGATTCTGTTGATTGCTATTAAATCCTGGATTGTTTTAAATTCTGTGAGATAGTCCTCAAAGTCTCACTTATAAATTGTGTGCATTTATTAGAATCTTGTGTAGAACAAAGAGTATTCAAGCCCCTGGAAAAGACTGCCTTATGCTTCTGCACTCTAGGTAGGAGAGCTTATGGAAACATGTTATCTTTTGAGAAAAAATTAATTGTTCTAGAAGGTTCTAAAAGTAAATATAATTAATGTTTGTTGGGAGGTACTTTTTGCTTTTATCCTTTTATTTTTATTCAGTGGATGAAAAAAAATCCAAGCCCAATACACTTCAGTGAATAGATGGATTGTGGCCAAAATTCACAATAAATTTCTTTATGTCCATCTGTGCAATAATGATGTAATTGAAATACTCGTTGACATTACTGTGAGTGTTTTGCTTTGGTGAATTGTATCTGAGTTTCAAAAGCCAACTTCCAGGTTTTGCTTCAACAGCACATATACCAAAGCCATCCTCCAGCTTCTTTTTTTAATATACTACCGTTGAGATAACATCGGTTTATAACATTACATAAGTTTTATATTTATGTTCACCATTATAATTTGACATCTGTATACACCATGTCATGGTCACCATAAAAAGTCTAGTACCATCCATACTATTGACCATATAAATGACACCTTTACCCATTTCACTCACCAACAACCTCCATCGCCTCTGATAACCACCAGTCAGTTCTCATAATCTAAAGAGTTTGTTTTTATTTTATTTTGATCGTTCATTTGTTCTTTTTTTTTTTTTTTTTTTTACATTTCATGTATGAGTAAAATCTGTTACTTGCCTTTCTCTATCTGACTTATTTCACTAAGTATAATATCTTCAAGGTCCATTCATGTTGTTATAAGTGACAATATTTTATCTTCTTAAAAAATAACTGAGCAGGGCCTCCCCAGTGGCGCAGCAGTTGAGCTCTGGGTTGCAAGGCTCCCGCAGCCTCTGCAATGCTGGTTTGATCCCCGGATGCTCCCCGGCCACTGGAGGAGGGTCCGCATGGCGCGCAGACCTCTCCTGCTGCCCGCTGCTCCCCTCAGCAGTGTACCTTGGTCCTTCTGCCTGCTCTGCTCCCTGCTCTGGCTCTGGTGAATTCTCTCACCCTCCCGCGCTTCTGACTGTACCCAGTGCGTGTATAAATAAATAAATAAATCTTTAAAAAAAAAAACCCTGAGTAATATTCCATCGTGTATATTTTACATCGTTTTCCTCCTTTCATCATCACAGGGTCTTTAGGTTGTTGCTGTATCTGACTATTGTAAATAATTCTGCAATGAACCTGGGGTACAGAGGTATCTTTTCAAATTAGTGTTTCAAATTAGTGTTTCTTTTCAAATTAGTGTTTCTGAATTCTTCCAGAAGTAGAGTAGCTAGATCCTATGGTAGCTCTTCTTATTTTTTTGTGGCATCTCCATACTATTTTCCATAGTGACTACACCAACAGTCTATAAAAGTTTCCTTTTCTCTACATCCTCACAAACACCTTGCTGTTTCTTGCATTTTTGATATTGGCAATTATACACCACCTCCAGCTTCATTATTGTTAAATTAGTTATTATTGACTATATTTTAAGAAATCCTTTCAGATAGAACTTTGCAAATATCATCTTTTTCTGTTTTAAAAAACTGAACCAACTTCAAATGAAGCCCATCCCAGTGCAGTTAAGTCAAGGTGAGCATGGCAGGTAGAGTGTGTGTCCAGCGTGGCTTGAGTATATCCTGCATGTGTAGCCATGTCTGGGCACTGGGCATAGGCGCCCCAGCAGGTGCTGTCCCTGAAGAATTTATGGAGTGGGGAGGGAAAAATGAGGATGTGTTGAGTTTATGGTGATGTTAATGAGCCTTAAGCTTTACAGTGTCTCTTTGTATGGATCTCCTCCAAGGCTTTGGGAAGGACCCAGGTCTTATGTTCACATGGTCCCATGTTTTGTAAAGTTTGGAAAAGAAAGATATTTAAAAGCAGTTGGTTTAGAGACTGTGTCTTTATTTTACAACTTCCCCTCTTCATATTTCCCCTAGTCTATAGTCGGTGTTCAGAATGGTCACCAGTATTTAGAAATATATTTGAGGGAAATTGGGTTGAAACAGAGTTTGGTTTGGGTTTCCTGAGATATCTGTATGTGGTAAGCAGTCCCTTCCATGTCCATTTAGGTTACTGCTGAGCATTCAGTATAGACACTGTCCTGGAACACTTCCCTGCCTCCTGTGCTCCCACCCAGCATTAGGACACATAGGCACAGAGCTCAGAATTCATATCACAGCATGATATGCTTGTGAGGGCCTGGCCCCAGGAATAGCTGAGTGATGAAGGAGACAGAGACTTGAGTTCTGCAGAACCCAATGTTGGTCTTACCAATGACTAATGAAAATGCAACTTCTTTGTCAGGAATTCTCAATAATGAACCCTATATCACCACAAATAAACCCACTGCTATAGATTGAATCTCAAATCAAATACCCTATATAATAGTATTAGGAGGTGGGGCTTTGTGGGAGTCACCATGATAGAGCCCTCATGGATGGGATTAGCAATGTTACAAAAAGACCCCAAGAAGCACCTTTGCCCCTTCTACCATGTGAGGTTACAGTGAGAAGGCAATCAGTGAGGAAATAGGTTCTTTTTTATTTCAAGCAGCACTATATTTATTGATAGATACAAGTATATAAAGTCAGGGCATGAGCATGACTTGATAAATTAAGTAGACTTAACTTCAACACCATCAGAGGGATCAATTCAAATTCTCACCACTTGCTTCATGCCCACAAAACCACTTCGAGGGTATAACGATCTCTCAAAACTGATCAGTTTTTTGCAAGTAGACCATGTTTCCTTTAAAAAAAACTTGTGCACTTGCCCAGGATCAAAGATATTATAATCTAGCATTAGAAAGCCCTTTATTAGAGGTAGAAATACAAGCAATTTGCACTATTACGAGAATAACCATCAATTGCAGTTGAGAATTTTTCTATAATGACCAAATGGATAATCAGATATTGCAACAACTTAAGTATTTGTGTAAAGTGCGTTTCTATAGTATTCTGCCTTATTACTCAGTTTTCTAACTTGAAACGGTCAATGATAACTGATAACAAAGGAGGTCCTAGCAATAGACCCTCTGCTTGAGAACTTTTCAGACATCAGTTCTGCCGATATCATGATCTTGGAATTCACAGCCTTCAGAAATGTGAGAAATAAACTTTTGCTATGGTATTTTTGCAAATGGACTAAGATATCAACCATGCAATTTTTTCTTCTCTAACAGAAGTGTGTGAAATAGAAACTAATCACAATTCTTTAATTTGTAGGGTACAAAATTATTATAGCCATGTTGTAAACAGAGCTATAAGTAAATGTGTAATGTCTGTGTGTAATGCTTATTGCATCCTAGTATTCAATAATAAAATACAAATTTAGTTCAACCAAGCTACAGCAGAGACTGAATTATCTTTTTATCTCTTCTTTAAAAATTATATTACTAAATCATTGTCATATGAAGTGATCAAGAATGTGTAGCAAAATAATATAGGAAAAATATTATAGAGGTATGCCAGGCAATTAATGAATAAAAATATTACATTTCCGCCCCTGGATATTGTGATACATGTGGCACTTGGCAACTGAAAAATATGCAATTTGTGGTGATTTCTTTTCTCGTTCTGAGTACTTAGTCACTTTTATTATGCATTTTAATCTTTAAAGAGTCCTCTCTTTGTTGTAGGATTATAGAATTCTGAGACCCACAATATCTGGTTCCACCAGGTTCTGGCTTTTCCTTTACCATTTCAAGTGTGGTAATCTTAACTAAGTTGCATCATAGTTGAGTGTGATGGAACATGCTCTTCCTTTTCCCAGGGAGCAAACTGAAGTACAAGAGGTTAAGTTAACCCTTTTTCCCAAGATGAGCAGGTAACTGCAGGCCTGGGTTCCCACACTGGTGCACAACAAGCTGCCAGCTCTCCAGCGCCGTCTGTCTTACTCAAGGCAGCTGTGGATGTCCGTCCTTTCAACGTCTCTTGTGAATTTCCTCTCAACGTCTCTTGTGAATTTCCTCTCACAGCCTCAGAGGAGCTTTTCCTTTAACTCATTAACTCTTCCCTCATTTTCAGCAAATACTCTTTTTGCTGTTACCTTTTATTTCAAATGGCAAGGAGAGGTCCTCAGGGGTGAATTAAATCAACCTTCCCCTCCCTTTGCCTCCTCCACCCTGTCCTTCTGTCCTCTCACGTCAGGAAAGGTTACCCCTCTGCTTCCCTCTCCAAGTCAGGGGCTCTCCCTACTCCATTCTCTTCTCCTCCTGTGTCAGTCAGCAACAAGCCTTGTAGAATTTAGCTTCAAATACGTCTCACCTTCTTTGCCTCCTCCTTCTTTGCCTCTCACCTTCTTTGCCTTCTCTCCATTCCATCACTAGTTCAGGCCCTCACAAAACTGGGCTCTTTGGTCTTATTCACCTTCAATCTGTTATCAGTTGTGCTGCTATCTCAACATTAATCTGATCCTGTACATTCCCATTTTAAATTGTTCAGTCATTCTTTTATCCCTCTAACAGATTTTTACTGAAATGCTTCTTTGACCTGGGCACGTTCTGTTATATATGTGTGTGTTTGTGTGTGTGTAGAAGAGACACTAGACAACATGAATAAGTCAGTATATAATGTGTGTGTAAAGATAAGAGCAAAAATAATAAATGCCAGAGAATGAAAAATGTGCGTGAGGAAAATAAGTAGAATAAGATGCTGGGGATGCCATGGGAAGGACACCTGCTGTTTTATACAGGCCGGAGGCCTTGCTGTTAAGGATCATTTGAGCAGAAATTTGAACAAAATGAGGGTGGTGAGCCATGTGGATATGCAGAACTGTGTTCTAGTGAGGACACAGTGGGAAGGACGTGGCTGCTATGTTGGGGCCTCAGCAAGGAGGGTGGAATAGCTGTGGCTGAGGATGGAGGGGCGGAGGGAGAGCCGCAGGTCACTGGAATGGAGATCACCTATGGTCTTTGAGCCTTTGAA
This sequence comes from Talpa occidentalis, assembly GCF_014898055.3. Lineage (NCBI taxonomy): Eukaryota > Metazoa > Chordata > Mammalia > Eulipotyphla > Talpidae > Talpa > Talpa occidentalis. The sequence continues at coordinate 105,963,838 of NW_023603184.1, forward strand.
GGACTTTGATTTTTCTCTGAGAAGACTGAGAGCTGTGGGAAAGTTCCGAGCAGAAGAGTGAGAAGCTCTGAGTTCGAGTTAACCCAGCGCTGTGGATAATGTGTTGAGGAGAGATTGTAGGGGGAGAGAGTGGGAGAAGGGAGAACAGTTAGGAGCCCGTTTGCAATGATCCAGGCAAGAGGTGATGATATCTAGACCAGTTGGTGAGAAGTGGGCTGATTCTGGATTCTGGATGTCTTCTGCATGGTTCTCCTTGTTCTTCAAGATCAAATGCAACTGCTTAGCATATGACACAAAGTCCTTCATGACTTGACTACTCAATCTCTCTCAGGTGCCCTGGAGGCTTTGCCCTAGTTCCCCTGCTGTCCTGGGGCCCCTTGCTATTTCCCTCAAGATGCTGCTCAGTTAGATCCCCTCTTACTCCAAATCCCTACTATTTTTTCCTGCTAAGTTCTCTGCACTTTACTGTATTCCTTGGCTCTAACTGTCCCTTTCCTCATCTTTTTTCCCTCCCACGCTGGATAGTGAGTTCCTTGAGAGAAGGAATGATGTTTTTTCTTTATTTTAATCATAAGAGGTGCCTAATAAATATTTGTGTCATAGGTGAATATGTTCATGAACCTTGGACTTGGCCTTGAACTTCTAAGTTCCCAAAGAATAGCCATGGCATATCCATGCAACATACATGGATAATGGCAGTTGTGGGATTTAACTTTAGAGTACAGGCATGGCCACCTCAGGGAGTTTTTAGAGTAAGGCAGACTTTAAACAAACAGAGTAAAAGAAAAAAAGTCAGTTAACAGTACAAGGGAGAAGGTTGAAAAGTTGGTTAAAAGTTACAGAGTAAAAATAAAAAGTTACTATTTAGAAGAGAGCTTGCTCTGAGCCTGAGCGGCTTCTAGCATCTTAAATATGGAAGGAGAGACTAAACTGGAGAGGAATGAAGAGACTAAACTGGAGACTATGGGGCCCCTCAAAAGCCAGTTGAATGTGCTTTTGAAATGATGAACTTCCAAGAATTCACCCATTGCCCTCAACAGGCAGAAGTAACACATAGGATGAACTGGGCGTTTTGGAGAAAGAATGTGGAAGTGGTACAGAGGGCTGGAAGGCCCTTGCCTGTGCCCTACTTGCCCACAAATGCAAGGACTAAAAAGATTTATTCTTCCAGGCATCCCAGCAGCTTTTGGGATTGACATGACGTTAGAATCGAAGATGACTCACCCTTCTTCCTGGTTGGAAATGACTTCTTAGTTTCCATCCCAGTGTTTTTATTTCTTTGTCTAACCCCTCATCTGTACCGCCTCCCTGTGCTCAGCCCACTTGTGGCTCAAGCTGCTGCTACTATAATTACCTTCATGTTGGCCAAAGTTGACAACTGTACCATAGGCCTCTTGCTTTCTGCACCAAGATGCCTCTCACTGAGGGTGAGAAAGATGCCTGTGGAAACTCCCTCACACGGGAAGCCTGGAAGGGTACCTTGCTGGCAAACCTTGACAAATGAGCAGGAGAACTTGAGGGCCCTTCTGATCCCCAGGCAGATAATTCTGAAGAACATTCTTCAGTTTTTCAGAAGGTACTGGTGGCATTGAGCTCTACTCACCTACAGCGGGCAAATCTCAAGTTCTCTCCTTTGGACATTGATGTCCAGAGTGTCTCATTCTGTTTCCTGATTTCAGTTCTCAACCTGGCACAACTCACTGTCTTATACTCTGCTTGGAAATGACAGATTTGGACTCAGCAATCAATGCTTAGCGCCATTAAGTCACCTGAACACTAAGGCTCCATCTTGGAGCCAAATGACACATTGTGAACAAAATACAGAAAAGGAGCAGTGTAGGGAAAGCAAAATAATCAGAAATGCTGGTCAGACAGCTCTGGAAAAGGATTTGTTTGCACTGAATATTCTAAACATTACCTTCAAGTATTAATAGGTCAATCCATTTTTTGTCCATAATATGGACACAGGCTCCACTGAGACCACCTTCTTTTAGACACAAATGACTTCAAATTGAGGATCTTTGTGAGGTGATCTGCTGCCTTATTACCTGATACATGACCTTTCACGTAAAGATATCATAGATTCTGCCACCAAGAATATTTTAAAAGTAGAATATTTATCAATGTGAAAAATCCTGTGAAGGCATTATCACTCTTCTGCTATGAGTTGTCATAGCAAACAGCTATTTTGGGCTTGATACAGCATTGTTTGTCAAGTTTTTCATTTTTTAATTATTTAAACACAGTGAATTCCAATGTTAGTATTGTGTTTCTAAAATGTACTGTCTTCCCATAGGAAGTTTCCTAGTGATCGAAATCAGGAAAGGATCTTTTATTTTTATACAAGATGGGCTTGCATAGATAAAAAAGAGAAATAAATTCCAGAACCCATAACTAAAATAATGCCTTATTTCGGGGGTTCTTTCCATTACAAAATAGACAAGGAGAAAAAATAACCATAAAATGAAAATATCCATGAATGTTATCCATTAATTTATAAAATTATCCCTCACTTAAAAATCTCTCCCCTACTTAGGGTTGGGCTTGCCAATTTCTTTGACAAAATAATATAAATTTACCACAAAGTGAAGTTGCAAATCTTACAAAAGATGCAGGATTTTTTGAAGTTGATGAAAGTGATGTTGACAGTTGTTTGAATCACATGCAAAGCTACTGATAGATGGGAACAGAAGAATTAGTAAAAAGGAAAAGTCCATGAGCATGATGGTAGCATCATACTTCATCAGAAGTGTTTGAAAATCAGATTATTAAGAGGACCCTGGAGAAAATGATGAAGTCCTAAAATATTTTACCATTTTTATGGTAGTAAGGGATATCATAATGTGGTGTTATACCATTATAAAATATCATTAAAAAAACTATGTGAAAAAAATCTCCTAGTTGCACACTTTGTTTTACGAAGTAATTTATAGTTGTAGTTATAACCAAAAATTTTATTTTATTTTATTTATTTTTTTTTTTTTAATAAATTTTATTTTAATATTCCCCCATACAATTGCAAACGCCCCATTCTGACCCCAATCCTTCCCCTCCCGCCCCCCACCCCCCAAAAAGTGTCTCTGGTTCATAGTTTTTTGTTGATTTTGATTTTCACTTTCTTATATTCATTTTCCTGGTCTCTTATTTAAGTTTTCTAGATTCCTGCTATGAGTGAGACCATCCGGTATTTTTCTTTTTCTTTTTGGCTTATTTCGCTGAGCATGATCCCTTCCAGTGCCATCCATGTTGCTGCAAATTGCATGTGTTTATCTTTTTTGAATGCTGAGTAATATTCCATGGTATATATGTACCACATCTTCTTGATCCAGTCATCTATTTTTGGGCATTTGGGTTGTTTCCAAAGCTTAGCTATTGTAAACAGTGCTGCTATAAACATAGGGGTGCAGGTGCTCTTTGGAATTGATGTTTCTGTGTCCTTTTATAACCAAAAATTTTAAATATGATAATGTAAACTTCTTTTAATAATTTTTAGTCTTATTTTCCAAAGTGAAGTCTCATTCAAACCTTACCCTCAGGCTTCAATTTATTCTGTAATTTCAGCTTTAAATGGATTTACTGGCATAAGCTTTTCTGCATTACCAGTTATTGTGTATGTTAAATCACAGGCTGGTGGCTCAGGCATTTTTGAGGAACCATCTGCCTTTATCTTTTCACTCTGTAGTGGAGTACCTAAAAAATTAAACGATGCAGCTATTTGCTGGGGATCTAGTGGGACATGGTTCTAAGACTCATGAAAACCCACACAGTCCTTCCTTCACTGTGCCTATGTAACTTGGCCCAAATCACCTGTGTCCTCTGCATCTAGGATTGATTGTCCATGGCACCAGGTCGTGTCTATGAAGTTTTTCAAGTTCATTGAGAAAAGGTGCCGTGGAAAATTGAAATACAGTAATTCTTGATTATTTGGGTCTCTGGATTAAAATGAAAGTTCAGATAACTGAGAAGAAATATTTTAGCTCTGTTCTGTTTTATAATGTATGAGTTAGACTCAAAATTACATTATATTTGATTTTTACTCTGAAAGTTTTGAGATGGCTTTTGGCCAAAACATTAAAATTCTGACCTAATAATCTAGAGCATCAGATAATTCAAGAAAGTATTTATGGTTAGCTTTGTAAAGCTTTACAGATTTTTCCTGGTAGTGGAATTGTCTTTGCTAAATGTATTTTATTCAAGAAATTGTTAAAATACAAGACAAAATGAATGTTAAAATAAAAGCCACATTTTTCTTTCCCAAGCACAAATCACTAATAGTGGGTGGTAGAGGATGTCAGTTTTGAATTAAAATTTTGTCTTAGATAATCCACGGAGCCAAGATTTTAGCACATGGATATTACAGAGTTGTTTGTATCCTGAATTTCATGAACATTTGTTATCCAGAAACCTGTCAGGTGCTTAGTAAAATAGTTTGAGGATTTTCCAGATCTAGCATTTTTAAGGCAGTAAGAAAATAACTCAGAATTTATAGATCATTTATAGATCTATAGATATTTATAGATCTTAGATAAATATAGAATTTATAGATCATTTATAGATCTATAGATATTTATAGATCTATAGATATTTACAGATCATTAAAAATAGTTATTATCAATAAGAAATACAAATATAAAAAAAACCCTTCTTGTTATTCCTTTCATTATCCCTGATTCTCTGGCCTCTTCCCTTCATGCACTTACAGCTGGTAAACAGATGGCAGGCATAAAAATTGCAAAAATAAGCTGTCACACACATATATCTTCTTGGGGACCTGTTTGTTCTGGTGTCCAGTGAGGCTGCCTGTTTGAGGAGGACCCAGGTTTCCTGCCCGTGTCAGAGCTGCTGTGGAGAAGGAAGGCTTCCGGGCTCCAGAAGCTCTGCCTGTGTGTCCCACAGCAAAAGACCAGTTACACATCATAAGTCCCAACTTAGTGACATCTTATCTCAACTCCTATGTTCTTGAATTTTACTTCAAGTCCCTGGGAGGCAAAATAAAAAAATCAAAACAAAACAAAAAAACTCCTGAGCCATTTAGAGCAGGGATGTGACCTGCTCAAACATAAAAGACTGTTGTGCGGTGAATTTTGTGGGGGTGAGGAGGAGGAGGAGGGAGCTGGAGGGTTGAGGGGAGAGGAAGCAGGGAGACTAGGCTGCTTGGCTCTTGCAGTAACTTAGGTGAGGGTGAAAGAGTTGGGGCTACAGAAGCTCCCAGATTCCAGAAAAATGAAGAATCAGTAGGAAATAGTGATAAATAGGCAGTGGAGTGAGAGGATGGTGTCCAGGACAACTCCCAGTTTTCTGTCTTAATTAACGCTGCAGCAGAGTCATTTGCAGAATGGGGCAGTTGGAGTAGGTGGAAATGTGTAAGAGAAGATGACAAGATCCATTTTGGACACATGAAGTGTGAGATCCAGTAGAAGATACAACAGAAGAGTCAAATAGGCCGTCTAGAACTCAGAAGAGAGTGTGGAGGGTTGGAAACTCATGTTTCAAGGCATTTTTATGTTTTTCAAAATACCTAATTGAGCTGTATTTCATTGAGTCACACAATAATCCCTGCATAAAGCCAGCAGAGCAGATATTGTTATCCTGCATGTTAAAAGTGAGGACATTGAAACAAAAAGATCAACAGAGACTTAGCCAAGTTCATGTCCTCAAATCCCAAGGGCATCCTATGGGACCTGGTCCTGTTTTTCCACTCAAAGTTCTACCTGGTGTGTTAGTCTGATTCAAGGTCTGTGGTCTAGTTTTCTAGAACATAGAAAACTAGGTGGGGCAGGAAGCAGGCTTTTTCCCCTTTGCAGAGAGATCCGGACTCCACAAGTATTGATGTGGCACAAGTCAATTTCATTGCTACCTCTGCCTCTTGAGTTTCAGTGTGGGGAAAGGAGAGGGTGATCTCTAGCTCAAAAAGGGAGTTAAGGGGCATTGTTCTCCCTCAATCCGCACACAGAGTAGGCACAGGAGTAAGCTGGTAGAGATACAACCTGTGGGTCCTGAAGAAAACTGGTCCTTTGTGTCCAGTGACGGGACAGCTCTGTACCTTAGAGAGACGGCCTCCAGGCTCTCCCTCTTGCAGGCTTATGGGAATGGTCCTGACTTATTGAGGGTCACTGGGCATCCAGGAATTCAACCACAGGCCCCTCTTTTAAAACATCTAGCTAAATGCCAGTCACACTTCAAACTTATCTTTGGTGCCTATAAGGCACCACTGCTATAATCAAGACACAATCATTTATATTTTTGAGGGGAAGTCTGGTAGCCAAGGAGTCTCATAAAAAGTGCTTAAGTGAGCTGCGTGCCCCAGGGAGGCTCATATCTCAGAAAACAGTACAGAGACTTTCATTCCTTTGCCCTTTTCCCCCCTAACTAAAGCCTTCTAGCTTTTACATTTTTTTCTCCGTATGTGTTTGGACACTCCATCCTCGTTTCAGATCCAACATACCTTTTTCTGCTTTTATTAACCTGACATTGAACATGTCTCCCCTCAGCTGCTACACACACTCTTTTCAGTAGGAGAAGGTGACTGTGGTTGCACTTTGGGTTCATCTCACATCTTGAACTATTTTTCAGATGTTGTGGGTAAAGCCAAACCCTAAATAACTTTAGCTGAACACTTTCCCCTTAATTTCTAGCCTCACATGTATTTAAAGGGAAATATAGTCCACATGTTTCTGATTTCATTTATCCCTAATTCCTCAAGAGATTATTTTCTGAGACATGGTTGAGGTTCCAGAAGACTCATGAACCTTTGTACCCCCATTCGGTCAAACCCATCTTTCTTGGGTTTAGAAGGAGACTTTGAGCCAAGGGTCTTTAACTTAATTATCAAGATCTTCTTTGATGATTCCAGAAATTGCAGTCCAAAAGAGTCCATAGTTCTCTTCCAATCTCCAATTTTCCTCTTCTTTGGTTTATGTATTTAGGATATTAAAATACACACAGGCATGCAAAATTTTCTTTTGACTACATCTCTCTGATTTCAACCACCCAAAAAGGAAATTCAGCATCTCCCGTAGGTCCAGTGCTGAGCTAAGTCTTTGAAGGCTGTAGAACGCACTATAATTAACTTGTGAACAAGATGACTTTCACAATGCCTGGATAGTCAAGGGAGAGCAGGGAAAAGGAGAAGAGGGTGAGCTAGAGCTGAGACCGAATTTTCCCAGGAGGCAGAAGGGAAAGAAGAGGATCAAGAGGAGGGAGGGGGAGCAGGGAGAGGGGAGTGTTGGGGCACAGGGGTGGGAAGGGCGCATCAGAGATGCAACCTAGAAAAGCACCTCTGTGCTGTGGAGGAGAGCAGGTCTGGCACCCTGAACCCCAGCATCTGTCTTTTGAGATTACAGATTATTGTTGCAACAGGAAGGCTTCACTGATGGAAGACATTTTTCACATACCAGTTTGTTCTCATACCAAAGGAAAACATTGGGTAGAAAATTTACTCAGAACTCATCCTCACAGGTCACTTGGGACATGCACTGAGAAAAAGTTACAGAAACTGGTGTTTTCTTTGAAAAAGATATTTCTGAAAGAGCAAGCAGATCTCAAGCAACAGCACTAGATCCACTAATGACCCAAACATCAATTATTTAAATGCACAAACACTTAAGAAGTTGGGGGTTGTGAGAGTGGGGGGAGCAAGGGGAAATTCCAGTGAAAGAAAAGGAGAAGCACTTGAGAATAGGTGGGGTTCATTTCCTCCATGCGTGGAGTTTTCTTCAATCCTTGCCTGAAGGCTTAGTGTTTCTGGTATTAATAATGCACAGGAAAAGGTAATGAAGTCACCAGCCCTGGTCAGGAACAGAGGTGATTTAGAGTGTAGATGAAGGACGCACCTTCCAGAGAGCTCACCCTGGCCCTTTTATGCATCCCCAACACATTCTCGTGGGTTTGTTTTAACGGATTCAACTGTGGTTTCATTGATGATATAGAATAGATTAATGTTTGGCAAAAGAATTACCACCTCAAGTGTGGGACAGCTGACTATAGATCAATTCTGCTTCTACCGCCAATTTCTGTTGTGCGTGATTATCTGAAGGCAGCTCTTGGCTCATGTATACGATTAGCAGGGTTAAATGAAGATTTAATGACCCAGGATTCAGCTGTTTAGTTTTCAGTATACCTACAACTTCCAACTAATCATCCTCGCATACCCTACCTTGAAGACAGCGGTGCATCTGGACCTGTTTTTTGGACACAGCTCAGGGGCTCAAGGGCCAGAGATGGTGCCATCCGGTGGGAAGTGACTCAGGAGCTGATAAGAATGAACTGGGGGCAGGGTTGCCGCTGCCTTTCCCCAGAACAGTGAGCAGGGACTAGGCATTCGTAGCAAAGGTCTGTATTGCTCAACCTTTTTTCTGGCCTGTAAGACAAACAGAAGAGGAACTGAGACCACGCCACCTGTCCAAACTCAGAAAGTAAGTTTGTGGCCAGAAGAGATGAATGTCCTCAGCCCTGTGCATCTGACCTGCTTTTATTTTACTGCCCCAGGCTCCCCCTTTGACTCCTGATATTTATAGAGAAAACCCAGTGGTCTCCTGCGGTTAACAGGGCCTTCTAAGTAGAGGGAAGACTACCTTCTCCCACATGCCCCAACACTGACAGCATCCCTATGACAGCAGACTGAGATGTGCCCCTCCCCGCCTCCCTCTCCTGAGACCCTCTGCTGTGCAGGGGCCGAGGCTGACTCTGCAGGAGCCCCTGGGGTCTCTGTGTAATGTTACTTGACTTATACATATTTTATTATGTTTGGCTGTTGGTGATATTTAAATGAAAATTATTTCCAGATTATAATAAAGGCTGCCCTCTATTAAAGGAGTGCAGTTAGATCACTGACCATATTAAAATCCTCAAAATTGGGGACTATAGATCAAAGCATGGAGAAAGCCGGGTTTCAAAGGTTGGGGGTGGGTAACATGGGGAACCCAACAACCCCCATGCAGTGTTCTTAGCCTAAGAGAACTGCTGAACCTTAGAAAAAATTTCTACCATATTTATTATGATGCTGCAACATCATCAAGGAAATAAACCAGTCATTGGCATTCTCTCAAAGAACACATCTTTGTAACTCGTTATAACAATACTGCTGTGATATGTGCTCATAATATTTATAAAGGCCAAGCTATGAAAACGGTACATGCCAACTGTTAGCAGTGATGTATCATTTAAAAAAGAGAATGTATATGACATAATGCTTTAAATGATCTCTGTAAAACTATGCTGCTCTGCTGAAGCCTTTGGCCGTCTGGACCTCTGGTGTCAAGCTCTGCTTTCCAGGATTTGTGGCAGCGCGGCCTCTGGGAGCAGGCTCCCCTTCCTGGAGCTCTGCGGGCTATTTTCAGAAAATCTGCAATGGTCTTAGCAACTTCCCCCAATCCTGCATCTGGTTACTTTGTGCCTAGCAGAGTGCTTTGCTGAGGATGACTGCAATCAATGCATGTGGGCTGATGTGGTTTTGATACCCAAATGTGGGATGCTAGTTGACCAGTCAGAGGGTGGGCAGATGTTTTGCTTCCCCGTGGAAGGAAAGGTGATGGAGGCCAGCTTGCAGAGGTGGCCATGTGGTCATTCGCCACCTTACTTTGAGCCTGCTCTGTGAAGGTGCTCATGGAGTTTATCAGAAACCGGCTGACACAATGGAGCAAAAGGGCTGCTGGCCAGAAACCACCGTGGTGGCCATGGGAGCAAGGAAAAGAAGGAGCAGCCAGTGGTCCAATGGGGAACTAACCGGGGGAACTGATGGCAGAGGGGTGGACAAGGTGCTCGCCCATAAATCATGCCATCTAGTAAAAAGCCCAGAGAGCTGCTAAAATCCCTCCATCACCACAGGAGGGAGAGACGGGAAGAGTTGGGTGGAGAGAGGAGTACAACTAACTGCTCGGTGAAGTGCGAGCTCTGACACGTGGACACAGACAGAACATTTTGTAGTTAGCAGACTGACAATGAAATGCAGAATGGAATCGTCCCGAGGACAGAAGAAGGTGAACAAGACATATGTTTCCTTTGACCAATCTGTGCTTGAGTTCCAAACACATTTAGAGGTAGTTAAGCACCAAACCACCAGGAAAATCTAGTTGAGGATTATTTGGAGCCTTATGTGCTTTTATGAACACAGGCATGTACATGTTATGTTACCTAGTTAGTGAGCTGTGTGTTGTTTATTCCACAGTGCAGGCTGATTTGTCTCAACTAATTCTTTATTCTTTTTGCTGTCCTTAGAAGTCTAGAGTTAAAAATAACTAGTGTTTTGAAGAAGACACTTAAATGATTTGGATTCAGTCAACATCTATCCTTAAAATAGTAAGCCCAGCCTTGTAAGTTGACTTATTGGAGCCCTGACTGACAGCCATTCTAGCCTTACAGAGACTTAGATGTAGCAGTCACACAAAAGAGAGGCAGATGTACCTAGAAGGGCAATAAGGATAGGGGTTGGAGAAAGAGGAAAGAGCCAAAGAGTGGAACCCAGAGGCCCAGCACTGCAGGGTGAGAGGTGGGGGATAGGAGGAAGGGGAAGGGAGGAGAACCTTCTGGTAGGCAGGTGACCAATTCGGGCTCAGAAGTCTCAGAGAACACACTTGTGCTGGAGTGTGGAGATAGCCCTGTTGACCTCTGGCGGATCATAAGGCAATGACCCAGTGACCCCTCATTTCTGGAAGGTATCATTCCACTCCAGAATTCCTACAGAAATTCCCACTCTTGCCTCAGCGGGAAGGAAGCTGAGAACCACGCTTTGGGGACTCTGCAAGTTAAGACGTTGTCTGGGAATGCCCCTCCAGAGAAAGAAGGGGCCTGTTTCTCACGAAGCAATCATTCCTGGAAGCTGACTTGCTTTATCTATGCTCTATCAATCTGCCACCTTTTAGGAGAACTAAATCTGGTCTAAACATTTTTATAATGCAATTTGACAGTTGGAAACCAAGTCATATTTTATCAAACCCACATTGTCGTAGTTCTAACAGAGAGGCTAAAGACCTGCCCTCTGTAAACATGAAGTTTAAAAAAAATCTAAGTTCCTCATTAGTCACAGCTTTTAAATTTCACTGCTGGAACATTCTCAGCTTAAAAATGTGAGGTGAAATAGCCTTAATCACAGACATTCTCACAACTGGTAAAATAAGACTTGCATAATAAGAAATGATCTTGCTCTAATGGATTTGTGTCTGAAGTCCTCATACCCTAAAACTTAACACGATAATGAGAAGAGGATAAAGTGTGAACAAAAGAATGAGATGCTCTGAAATAGCAGTCACCTCCTGCCAGGGCTTGGTGCTCAAATCCCAAGAATCCTAAAGTGTTGGTCATGATTCTTTCCTGGGTGGAGGAAAATGGTTTCTTCCTGAATAGCAAATCATCCTGCCTGTATGTCTCCTGGGTTGACGTCCACACTGGGTCTTTGAAGTAACATTGCCTTCTCATACCTGTTTTAGATGTGGCTCTTTTTAAAAAATATTTTATTTTATATAATTCTTACATCATTTTTCATTTTGCACAATGTATGCATTTTCGTTTTGGTTATATTCCCCATACAATTGCACCCCCCTTATTTTGACCTTAGTCCTTCCTCTCCCCGCTCCCCCTCTGTAGTGTGTCCCTGGTTTATAGTTGCTTGTTGATTTTGATTTTTACTTTGTATTAATTAGTCTTTTTCCTGGTCCCTTATTTAGGTTTTCTAGATTCCTGCTATGAGTGAGACCATCCGGTATTTTTCTTTTTCTTTCTGACTTATTTCACTGAGCATGATCCCTTCCAGCTCCATCCATGTTGCTGCAAACTGCATGTGTTTATCTTTTTTGATCGCTGAGTAATATTCCATTGCGTATATGTACCATAGATGTGGCCTCTTATAACAATAAATTAACAACCTTAGAAATGCAAAATTTGGAAATAGAGGTTCAGCTAGAGGAAAGGCCATTTCATTCTCTCCTTTTGAATATTTGTATGTCCTGTTCCTCAATCCATGAGTGCATCGTACTTTTAAATAAGGAATGTTTCTGTGCAACAGATATAGCTTTGCTTCTAATTTTGGAAGATACAACCCTCTCAATTTTATGAATGAAAAGAAGACCAGGAAAAAACCAAGTGAGTCACTCAAATTCATAGGGAAGAAATGGTTTATTTTAGGACTTAACAGACTCCACTCCCACATTGAAATAAAATGAGCTAACCAAGCACCAGCTCTGATTCCGGTTATACCCTCAGTGGAGTTTAAAATTCAAAGCCAGTGTTTAAACCTGGGTGCCTGCATTTCCATTGCTCCTCTCACTTCTAGACTAAGGGGAAGCTGCTGGAAATATGCCTCATGACCTTCATTCCCAGGATTGCATTCAGTCTTTCCCTCGTGGTGGCATCAGCAGTTGGGTCACTGTCAGAAACGCCCTGGCTGCAGACAGAGGCAGGCTTTGCAAGTCGACAGGAATCCCAGGCAGTTAGACTGGCTAAAATGAGAAGAAAGTGACAAGAGAAGAAAGTGGCCATGCTCCTAGGAACTTGTTCTGAGTTGTTAGCTGGAGAAGAACTTTGTGTTCTTACACTCCTTCCCAGACTGAGACCATAAACTCTCTTTGGCGAGAGCCTGACATTCCACAGATTAGCCACCATGTTTTGGTCTCTTTCCCCAGGAAGGAGGATCCTGAGACTAGTGCATAATTGTCATGTGAGTTATACCTATGGAACACACTGTGTCTTCTACTGAAATGAGCAGTTAATACCTGTGTTCACCACCCGGTCACAAGCAACAAGGCAAGGGCAGGAACCAGGGTTGAAACACACACACACACACACAGAGCACTCTCCACAGGCCTCTTCCTGTCTAAGCCCACCTTAAGAATGTCTTGTCCCCTTCCCCTTGGTGTGGGTGCAGGAGAACATCCCAGCTCCCCCTGAGCCTGACGCAGCTTTTCACTTCACCAGAGATTTGGGTGAGACCAAGGCGCACAGCCCCAGTTAGTGTGGCTGCGACTCGGATTGCCAAAGGTGCGCGTTATTCCCTTTGCAAAGGCAATGGACGGCTCGCTTAGCCTTTCCCGCGGGTACCCCCACTCCCTGGCTCGGGCCACCCAAACAAAGGCCGCTCCAGGCGCTCAGGCGCTCTCCGACCGCGGGGTGCTCCCCCTAGCGGCGCTTCCTCAGACAGCAGCCTCGGGCGAGGGCGCTGCTCCTGGAGGCTTTCTCCTCAGACGCCCAAGAATGCAGTTTTGGGATCTGGGGTGAGTCATGTGGCTTGGTGCTGCGTTTTTCCCGCTGCCCTGCTCAGACTGTGCCCATTTTGATGTTCATGTAATCCGGTCAGAAAAGAGGCCATTCACAAGCCCAGCTTTTTTCCACAATAAAACAAAGAAGCAAGTGATTCTTCCCTCCTCTTGAAGGGTGAGAAGGGGTTCAGAGTTCACACATCCGTCCTTGGGTTTAGACACTAATGATGGAGGATTACTTTGTCAATTATTTGTGCAGGCGGAAGCAGGGACTCAAAGGAAAACCCTTGAAGGAAAATTTTTCTAGAAATGTGTATGAAACTACTGGATTTGGGAATGTATTCTAGTTGGAGTGGATTATGGTAGACACACAGTCACACACACACACACACACACACACACACTCACACACACCCTCCCCCCCCCCACCGCAAGAGATCATAATGAAACCAAACAAACCCAAACCCCTGCTAGCCAATAGTTCCCAAGAAGTTGCTGGTGGACTCCATTGTGTAGTCTTCGGAGTCTTCTAGTGACCAGCAAAGGGATGGCTATGGGGCACTTCAGAAACTGGCCTGAACCAAAGGTGGGTGTCAGTCTGATATTATTTGGTGTTGCCCCAAGTAACCACAGGCAGAGGGTGAACAGAACCTCCCTCTGAGGGGCTTTGGCATGTGAAAATGACTCAACTTGTTTGAGGGGCGAACTTGAAAGTGTGCAGCCCCGATGTATATTTTCAGATCCCTTCTGCCTACACAGCTGTGCTCTCCAAGTTGCCTTTGGATTGAGAGGGGCCACACCCACAGCTGCAGCCTAGCGGGGCTATTTGAAACTCCCCCAGGGCCAACTGCTGTGAAAAGAACAGTTTATTACACAAAATAAAACAAAATGCCAGCTCATCTTTACAGTTTCACAGTCTGCCTTGGGGAGAAGAAAAGGAGTTTTAGTTTTCACCTTTTGTGCACCAAGTGGTGTTAGTTTGGGAAGGAGATGGAAAATTCTATGCTGTGATGTTGACCATGTCTGACCATGGACAGTAGCAGTTAAGCCAACTGTCCCCTGCTTATCTTTTTGGTAAGTGGGGAGAATGTTTGCCGTTTACCTCCTGAGATGGTAGACAGTACTTTGGTGATAAAGCTGAGTTTAAAGAACATGCCCTATATGTTATAACCATTTTCCCCTCCATTATTTTCAACAAAGATAGCTGAGTTTGGGTCAATTGCTTGCCCTTATACTAACTTTAGGAAGCTCCTTTAACTGAACTCCAGGTTTTCAAGAGTAGGGTTTAAGAGAAAAAGGTACACCTAAAAGACTTTAGAAGCTTTGGAATAATGAGGCAAATATTAATTTTTTTCTACTATGAATGCAAAACAGACAAGAGAGAGCGGAAGAATCTTGTCACATCAAGCATGGGAAGAACTGAGTTAGATAAAAAGTTGTCTCCCCATAAGGTTATTTTGTAGTGTTGAGAGGAAAAGAGGCTCCGTCTCTCTTTATTATCTCTCAGGCCTCTAGTACACCGAATTAGACTCTTTGTACCTAGGAAAATGACTAGTTCACACTCTACAAGGACAAGCCAGCCTGCCGGGGGTATGAGAGTGTTTCTGTGGTACTCTGCCTCTGAAACACAAACTAAATTAATCAACCAGATCAACACAATACTAAGCATTAGTATGAAATGTTCCCCTGTGTGCACATGCTCGGGCTCATGTTGATAAAACACTCAGGTGGCTAATTAGTGCTTTTTATTTTTGTTCAGCTAGTTATGCTATACCAGAACAGTTGAAGAAATAATTTAAAGTTTGGAAGGAGGAAACAGAAGCAGAATAAAAGTAAAGCAAGCAAGGATGAGGACTTCTGACAACCTCTGTGGGGCCACAGCCCTCCGGGGACAGAGCAGTAGGTACCTGTGCATGAAGACACCAATCCTATGTCAGCACAAGTGACTTGACCATTAGGGCACAGAGTAGATTTTAGACCTCATTCTTGCCTTACCTTGAAGCTTTTATGCAGTGCACTAAAACCGTACACCATATGTACCCGGAAAGTCATCAGGAGTAACAGAAATGTTCAACAATTAGGTAGACGTGGTTATGAAGATTGGGGCATAGAGGTTTTGCTTTGCTCACAGGTTTCCCCAACGAATCTATACAGCCCAGAGGCATCCCTATAGTTGCCCTTTTTTGTAGTTGTTGTTGCAAGAGTGCTGTCTAGCATCTGTCTGTCTGCCTGTCTGTCTGTCTGTCTATCTAATTTTAAGCTAAGGAGGCTCAGTGTTAATGGCTGGCCCTTTATTTACTGCCTTTTCTTTTTGGTGCATGTGTGTTGTATTGGGGCCAGTTTTGGGAAGATCTGGAAAATTCCCCCTTAGGCTGTTAACTCACTGTCTGACTGTGGGCCTGTCAAGTTTTCACTTTCCTGAAATTTTAACTGCCCAACTCCCTCCCCGTCCCACTCTCCCAGTCTGTAAAGCAAATGCCTTTTAAAAAATTTTTGCTAGTTTAATTAGTGCATGAATTCATTTTGATTGATGAATTGATGTGGCTTATTGGCATGAAGATTTTTGTTCCCTCCCAGCACTGTATGTAATAGAAACGTCTTGTGTGGGGGTGACATCTGCTTTGATTCTGCAGACATTCTGTTTGATGCGGAAAGACCAGCCATTCAGCTGTGATTCTCTAGTCTCTGGGGAGATGGTTTTTCATTGCTGTTGGTGTAGTGGGGGGAGGTTGGTGGTGAATGGAAGGAGACAGTGGTGTGGAAAGTGATGGCTGAGAAACAACATAGCTAAAGATTTAATGTTTACATTTTACTGGACTGATTTTGGAATAGTCATTGTTCACACCCAGCACTCAGGAGGGAAGGAGACCTTGACTTTCTGCCATGAGTAGTAAGGCGTTGTGAATTACTGCCACGAGCTGAAAATTTCCAACACCTCTTGCCAAAGAATTAAGCTGAAATTAGCTCACAGTTGGTAACAATTTGATTTCTGGTTTCACTTTAATCAGCGAGGATTAATGGTTAAATTTTTTATTTCTAATCTCATTTTAGCTTGACTAACAAAAGCTGTCACTTACTTGAAAATTGCTAAATGAAGAGGGATTTATAAGCTCTCTGAGAGAATAAAAACTGAAGAGTTAAGGCCCACTTTTCAGACCATAAAATGTTCAAATTCTCCCAATAGTCTCTCATATACTACTGGGCTCAGTAATGTTTGTAGCTGAATGACTGGTAGAAGAATTCGAGAGCATTCTTAATGGCTTCCAAACGCCAAATGAAATGCAACTATCTTCCCAGGGGAAAATTAATATTATAGAACAGAGTAGAAAGTAGGATTTGAATTGTGAATAGAGCACTGCCAGCTTATGTCTATTTTGCCTTTTTTCCTTTTCCTGTTGTCACCTGAACTAGACCTTTCCCTGGCTCTCCCCTGCCAACCGGCCCACCTCCAAGTTGTGAAATTGATGGAAGTTTATCCCCGCTCCACCGAGGTGCTCCTCGAGTGTGCTTTGAACAGTGTATCATTGGTTCCCACTCCTTGGAGCCCCATACTGCAGGCCCTTGTTCTTGGGGCTAACCTCCCACTCCAGACTTTACCCTCTTTTGTCATCCTGTCTCTCACCAACACCAAGTGTTGGGCCAAACCTTTCTGCACTCAATTCTGTCTCCGTTTAGGATGCCTTGAGGGCAGAGCCTGTGTCCTCACTTCCCCTTTGCCCACTGCGCCCACACAGAGCCTTGTGCCTAGAGCCTTGTGCCTAGAGCCTTGTGCTTGGGTGGAGGTCAAGGCCGTGCAAAGATGGCGGTGTTAGGGATTTGAAAATCGTATCAGTAGTGGGACCAGCTGATCTTCAAAGTTCCCTCCACTCCCTATTTGTAGCAGCCTCACCAGAAGGAGCAACTAGCTTCCTCACCCCTTTTCTCTTATTTCATCAAAAACAAATAGAACCCTTTTCTCCAGGATTGAGTCACCTTCTGATAAATGTAATCCTCAGCCACTGGGTTGCTCCCCAAGCTTATCCTGGAGGATGAATGCCTCTTTCAACAAGGGGCTGGGTGATAGGAATAAGTTCCAACACTGAGATGCAAGAACCATTACCCTCACAGTTCTTTGTTTTTCCCATTCATAAGTTCCCTCTCATCAAAGCAAATCCAATACCAGTTATTTGGGGCTCTCCTTCTACCTCCAATGAATTAACAAGAATTCCAGATTTTTGGTGCCTCAGAAGCTTGAAATACTGTGACCCTTGCTAATGGTAGTCTTAATCTTTGCAATGAGCCTTCTGCTGAATTAGGAACTGCTCGGCATTGCCAGGCAGCCCACAGAACTCTTTATAGCCTCCTCTCACCCACCTATGCTGACCATGCGGTACACTGCCAACTCTGAAGGTCATGATTCTTACCATCCATCCTGCTCAGTCTTCCCTTGGGAGGGGGACACAGATTTCCAGCACTCGAGGGGCCTGTTACACCCTCCCATCCTGCTGTGGGAGGATCCTTCTATTGGGTCATGGCCATCCCTTTAACTCTTTGGACCTTTCCCTATCATGGACCATGTAACTCATCTCCTCTGTAGTCCTTATTTTAAACAAGTCTGGTTTTCCTCCCCAGGAGTAAGAAAAGCCTCCATATTCTTTCTTAATTCTTACAGCATAGAAGAAACTACAACTGTATTAACTTGTGGTAGATGAAGAGAAATTGGGAAGATTAATAAAGCCCTTCATTTCTACTGGAATCTATCTATCTATCTGTCTATCTATCTATCAATCATATTTATATCTATGTATCTATCAGTCATTTATATCTATGTCTACATCTATGTATTGATCTCAGATTGATTCAAAACAGGACAGTGACCACTTGTCCATTGGTACCATACAAGTGTTGACTAGGGTTGCATGTGATTGTATGTAGCAGAAACTTGACTACTGTCACTTAATACCAAATGGGGGTTTGTTTTTCTCATATGAGAAGCACTCCCAGGGTAGGCAGTTAGAGCTGGTGCCCTTCCTCCATGCTGTCATGCATGTTCTCTTTTTTGTGTGCTTCCTGTATCCTTTTCATCCAGGTGACTTAAAGTTGGCTGCTCCCAGGCAGGAAGGTGAGAAGCAGAAACCTTCATGAAACTGTCTTTTTATTATGGAATCGGAGACTTTCCCAGGGATCTTGCATATATGTATAATGAGAACTGTGCCACATGACCACCCAAGTTATATAGGAAACTGGTTGGTTACGTATGTCAATATTCAGCCCTTCTAGTAGAAGGCAGAGGAAATGCGGAGGACGTTGGAACTGGCATTGAGTGAGTCATTCTACAGCACCTGTCAAAATGTAGTACAGGGTATCCTATGTTGTTTTTAAAAATCATGATGTGTCTGAGTGTGTGATTGTGACTAAAGAGGCAAATATTTACCCAAAGATTACAGTTAGAGTCCTCTTTTAATTTAAAGTTGACACATGAAGATTGACAGCAGGTGTTAGGCCACTGCCATGGCACAGATAGTCTGTGCTATAGCCAAAACCACTATTTTGCAAAGGTGGGGGAAAATGAAATCTCTAAGTTGTGGTCAGTCTTGTGTTCTGCCCTGGGCCTTAGAGTAGGGGAATAGACTAGGTTGGCACCTGTGGGAGAAAAAGTGTACAACATCCATTACAATGGTTCCTTACCCTAGAAATATTCGGGAAACTTAAAAAAAAAAATATAGCTCTGTTGCTTGTTGTGTGACCCCTGATATGTTGCTTAAATTCTGTGCCTTGGATTCTCCATCTGTAAAATAGAGATCATAACTGTACTACCTCTAATTATGTCTATATGTAGTATATATGTATATAGCCAATAATATATATACATTTATGTACTCATATAATTGGATTTTTTATGACTAATAATTGAATGCAGGAAATGAGGAAAAATCCATCTTCAGAGATTCTGACTGAATTAGTCTAGGGTGCAGTCTGGGTATCAAGATCTAGCAAAGCTCCCCATTTAAGAGGCCGCTGCACAGACAGAGTTGGAGCTCACTATATCACAGTTTGAGAAAAACAGGTTTGGAGTGTACAGGTTCACTTATACTTGGATTTTCTTGTAAACATGACATAAACTTATGGTATCAATAAATGCAATTTAGTACCATAAATGTATTTTCTCTTTTTACGATTTTCTTTTCTTTTTTCTTCTATAATAAAAGTTTAAGTGAATGCATACTCATACTTATTTTTATTTTACTAGTTCAATGGGGGAAGGAGGGGACAAACACTAATCATTTTTCATCCTTAATAAAACCTTATTTTTCTGTCCTCACCACCATCCTTTATTACCCCTTCGACCCTTTTCCCCTCTTAACCCCAGAAATCTCACTTGGTTTGTTAGTGTCCACTAGTTTTTATAAGTAATTTTTGTCCTTTCAACAGATCTATTTATTTTCCCCACCACCATCCCTTATATACTCTGACCCTTTTTTTGTTCCCCTTCCCTCTTAATCTCAGAAACCTTGCTTCCATTATTTGTGGGGTCTACTAGTTTTTATGTTATTTAGAAGTATTTTTTGAATTGTCTCATATGTAAATGTCTAATATTTGTCTTTCTCATTCTGACTTGCCTTACTACATATAATTCCCTCTAACTCCTTCTATTTTGGCAACATTTTATTTTTTCTTACTCCATTGTATGGATATACCATATCTTCTTAACCTAGTCTTCTATCAGTAGACAGTTTGTTGTGTGTCCTAGATTGTAAAGTGTTGCAGTAAGCATTGTAGAGCATGGAGGTTTTTGAGTTGATAATTTCGTGTTCTTTAGACTGATACCCAAGAGTGGTATTGTCAGGTCATGTGGTATTTCCATTTTCAGTTTTTTAATGTAAATCTGATCACTCTCCATAATGGTTGTACCAGGTTAAATTCCTCTCCAACATTTTTTTTGTAAATATATGTCATTTTCCTATATGCTTGATGATATTCTCTCATGTGGTTTAACCTGTATCTCCCTTATTACCATTATGTGGTTTGATATAAACCATGGCACTCGTTTATTATTTTTTTAAATAGAGTTGGAACACAAGTGCAAATATTAACCTCATTTATGAGGACACACACGTGACCCCACCTGCTGGTTCAGGCCCCAACTCTTCTACATTGGGAGCCTTAGGTTCAAGCCCATAATTAACACCCCGCATTCCAACTCCTGTAGTTCTCCACTAGTGCACCCTCCATCCTGGACACAAACTCTGTGCAACCCCTTATCCAACACAAGTGTGACGTGGGTATATGCCTCCAAATCAACAACTGTAGGGGGCTCCCTATGGGAGTCACCCTGCTCTACGTGAGCTGTACTGCCCATGCATCACGGCAAACAGTTCAATTACAGCTTTTCCTGTTCTCTTCCATCTTGCTCCTGACGTAAGCAGTCATTGGTTTGTCTTCCAGGGCCTATTCACTTTGCTCTGCTGAGGTTTAGATGTGAATATGTAGAAGAGGCAAACTGGAGGTCTCTACTTTGCCACCATCTTGCCTGATTCTCTACTCTGTAAATGTCCAATATTTGTTTTTATCATTTTGAATTGCTTTAATACACATAATTTCTTCAAATTCTTTCCTATTTGCTATAAATGGTAACATTTCATATTTCCTATGGCTAAGTAGTATTCCATCATATGGACATGCCAATCCTTTATCAGTGGGCACTTGGATGGTTTCTATTTTTGATTTTCTTAATGACATTTTCTTTTCTCTTGCTTACTTTATTGTAAGAATACAACACATGCCATACAATATAATATGCAAAGTATGTGTTAATTGATTGATTGTTTATTGGTAAGTCTTCCAGTCAATAACAGCTATTATTATATAAGTTTTTGGGAAGTCAAATGTTGTACTTTTACTTTTTGACTGAGTGGGTATAGTGGGGTTGCACACCTAACCTCTGCATGGCTCACAGGTCAACTATACTTTATTCTGAAACAATCACAGTACCCCATCTTCCTTAGAATCCTTCTCACACACTTGACCTTGGCCTGGTGTCATAGTAGGCATAGCAGATTCACCTGCCTGCAGGAACTCCTGGTGGCACCACTGGAGAGATGCAGTTGGGCATCAACATGCATTTTCTTCTTGAGAAGCCACAGGAAAAATGCCTCCAGGTCTGTTTGAGGAAATGTGATTCTCCTGAACATTTAGTTTGTTTTCCTCTTGTTGACATGTGGAATCTTATCAATGGCTTTGTTTCCCTTTTTATTCTGGCTTTTAGGAAGTGTTGGAGCAACTCTATATTACCATGTGGTTTACAGTCCTTTCTGCTAATGTCATTCTTTGAGTAGTATCTTCTCATCTAAAATGTTTATTTAGGGCCTCCCCGGTGGCGCAGCGGTTGAGCGCTGGGTTGCGAAGCTGCCCGCGGCCTCTGCGGCACCGGTTCGATCCCCCGCTGCTCCCCGGCCACCAGAGGAGGGTCCCACATGGCGCGCAGACCTCTCCTGCCGCCCGCTGCTCCCCTCAGCAGTGTACTTCGGTCCTTCTGCCTGCTCTGCTCCCCGCTCTGGCTCTGGTGAATTCTCTCACCCTCCCGCGCTTCTGACTGTACCCAGTGCTTGTATAAATAAAAATAAATATTTAAAAAAATAAAAAATAAAAAATAAAATATTTAAAAAAAAATAAAATGTTTATTTAAACTTCAATTAGAAAAATATTATCCTATTATATTTCTGTAAGCCTAGGTCTACAATCCTTGTTAGGGTGAGACAAAGGATTTAAAAAATACAACCAAAAACCTTAAGTCTTTACCACTGCCCATGCAGTACCCTTCATCCTATCTGCAGTATCTCCAAAGTTTGAATCTTAAAATAAGTTTTTCTCTCTTCAAGGTTGCCCTTGAAATTTATTTTACTCTGGTTTCCTCAGCATAAAAATATTCTTACCTGGGGTTTCGGTGATAGTATGCCAAAGAGTAATTTGTTTCTGGATCTCCAAGGATGAACTCAGGTCTTCTAACGGGTGCTTTGCTTTTGGAACTTAAATTTACAGAATTGGATATTAAGTTTATACTAGTAGAGTCACTCAGCAGACAGTGTAATAGGTGTTGTTGGAGAATGACTGTATTTGTATTTTTGCCTCCCATAGTTTCTTCCTGGGTTTATTGTTTCAGAGGCTGTTTTTAATTAAGAGGAAAGCAGCTGCTGTAGCAGTTCCCTGTGAGACAAAGAACCAGAAAGCCATCCTCGTTTCATTTCATTTTGCTTCACAAAGACAGCACTTAGCTTTGATTTTCACTGTTGTCCAGTATCAGTTATTTGTTTACCAGACATGCTTTAGATAGCTACAACCCATTTGTAAGTCACTTATTTTGTACATTATGCCCTAATGTCTGGCAAAGTGTTTCTAAGTTGCCTATTATCGTAAAAGTTAAGAACTCTGACAGAGATATTAGGAATCATAATGATACAATATTTATGAGGCAAACTACCAGGTAATATCTAGTGATGGAAAAATAGCTAGCAAGCATTTTCAAAATAAGTTTGCTATTAGTCAGCCATTGTTAACTCAGATATCCAGGATTCATTTCTAAGCTTGCTGTGCACCTTAGGGGAGTGCACTTAACCTTTCTGGAGAGTATCCAGCTCATTGTTTAGTGTCTTGAATTAAAAAGGATAATTGGTAACAGAGGCCAGATTCTTCTGTTGTTGACTTGGGTGCTAATATGAATATGGCTCAGGAGGGAGCTTGTCTTCCTCAAACAGCTCACAGAATCCTTTGTGTCTTTTTCTTTTTTTCTTTTTAAAAAAGCATTGACAAGTAAGAAAGGACAGAGCTGGATAGAAGGGAGGTATGGATTCCATCTTTTTTCCCCTCTGCTTCCCCCACCTCTCAGCTACCATCATTTATGTATGTCTTTTTTGGGTAATAGGGATAAAACATTGGTTCTTGTGTCCACCACCACCCCATCTCTGTTCTTTATTTTATTTTAATTAATTATATGACAGACAGACATTGTAGAGATAACAATTCACAATGGTAAACTTTGAGCTTCAAGGCACGAAAATTGTAGAAATTATGTCACGAAAATTGTAGAAGTCTCCAAACTGTAGCATTGCTCACGGATGGCTTTTGTGTGTGGGAGCGCCCTAGCTTTCAGGACAGGGCTGTCTCTTGCAGAATTTTGCACACTCCTCTATTCTCTCTGGTAATGGACAGTGTTCGTTGCCAGTACTGCTTTCTTCCCTTGCCTGAGAGTTCTGTCAAGGGGAAAAGAGGTAACTGTCACACCAAGGTTATTGCAATTTTGTGACACTAGCAAAATGACTTGCAGTATAATTAAAACTAGAAAGGGAAAGAGACCCTTTGTGATCAGATATCCCATCCAAATAAACGCCAAATAAAAGAGTTCAGCTGCAATCTGATCTCCCAGTAATAATTTGCTGTAATAACCTGGCAAAATCTCTGTGAGATTTTTCCATTGCATTTTCATCACTGCGTACCAAGGGATTGTGGGAAGACTTTAACTTAAGTAAAAGAACTCCTCTACTCGGGCTTTCTCCTCTTGCTACTCCTCTTGCTTAGCATGGCAGACGTGTAGGTTTCATATATCAGAGACCTAGATGGACAAATGTGCAGAGACCACTCCTGTCCTATCCCCCCTTTCTCCCTGCTGTGCTAGTTCTGTCTTGCAGTACATGCTGCTGTCTTAGTCACTGGGAGACCTGGACAATGCAACCTGCTCCTGGACACATAGAACCAGAGGGGGAACCAGACAGCCACTCAGTTTCCCCAGTTTCTTTAGGGACTGTGCAGTGGATGCCGTGAGATTTGAAGTGTGCTTGAGAAGGATTGCAGGGTGTGGGTTCATTACCAAGAGAGGAGAATTGGGCCTCTCTGGTGACACAAGGGGTTAAGATGCAACCTTTGAGGCTATCTGCAGCTACTGCAGCACGAGTTCGATCCCTGGTCAGGGAGCTACCCACCTGGCTCAGCAGACCTCTCTCCTGACTCACCTGCTACTCCCCTCAGCACGTGTATTTCTGTCAATCTGCCTGTTCTGTTCCCTCCTCTGTCTCTGGTGAATCCTCTCAACCCACACACCTCTGGCCTGTACCCCAGTTCTTGTATGCATAAACAAATTAAAAAAAAAATCAAGAGAGGAGAATTACTCAACACCTGGAAGTGGTCAGATGAGTTCTCTTATGCAGATGTTTGCACAGGGTGCTGCCTAGTTACCTCTGATGGGAAATGAGGTCAGCAGCCAAGGGACACATCCTGAGACCCAGTCTTTTTGATTTATTGAGAACTTGAACACCTTGGGGATATGTAGGTGTGAAGAAATGTCCTTTCTACAACTGACGATGACCCAGCCACCAACAATAGCACATCTAACGCTATTCCTAAGTACCGTGGCGTAGCAGTTGTGGATGTGGGCTGGGAGCCAGATGTGATGATGTGAATCCTAGAACTGGAAGGTGGAATCAAATTATGTGGTGTGAGAGTGAAGGAAGACCTCCCCAGAGAAAAATGGGGTGCCCCAGAGGGGAAGGAGCGGCAGTTGTGAAGTAAGTCAGGCTAGTTCTTCCACATTTTGGTGCTGTAAACTTGAACACATTTATTGTCCCTGTAGACGTCAACCTCTAAATGGTTAAAAGTATCTTACGGTGTGTGTTCTTGAGGGGACTCACATGATAATGTTGTAAAAATGTGTGTAAAGTATCTGGGACATAGCAGGGTCTGAAAAGGAGTGAAAAAAATTTAGATCTAACGTATCTTTGTATCTTTTGATCTCTGTTCATGTTAGACATTCTCCAAGGTTCTTCTGACTTGGTTATCTTTTTCATCATCCCCTTAGCAGCTGAGGTTTCCTAAACTTAACTTAAAGAACCCGTTTCCAGTTGTAGCTCTGAATCTAGTCTTCTGTATCTCACAGGGAACAAAACTAATTATTTTATATGTGCTTATCATAGTAATGATTTTTATTAATTTGCCATCAAAAGAAAGTGTATCCTTAATGAGTTAATTTCTGCATCTCATCTAATACATTTCCAAATCAAAGCACTGAAATGCACAAACCCAGCTTGCTGATGAAGCATGTTTTTTAGTTTAGTTTGTATAGATCATGCAAAAAAAAAAAGAAAGTTCCCCATGACCTGCCTCTCTAATAATTCTTGAGAGTTGAACTTACTCTGCTCAGACAGTTACATCTGGTTCTATAGTTAACAAATGGGTCAGAAGGAAAAGGAGGAGTGAAAAAAAAAAAAAAAGCCATGCAGCCTCCCTGCAACCCACCAACCCCCTCATTTTTTTCTCGGTGTGAAGTCATTTGCTTTTCTTTCTAGCCCATACCGAGTCTTCAGAAGTTGAGCCAGGCAGATGGTGAGGTTACAGCTTGGGCAAAATGTGTTCTAATGTTATCAGCTTTAAAGGAGCACATGGAGCAGAGAGGAAAGATGGTTTGTGGTATTTTTGTTTATTAAATTTGATGGTTGGATTATGACATTTATATTTATTAAATGTACAGAATCTCATCCATCACTGTTGACAGTCAGAACATGTCCTCTGCGGTTGGCATAGCTGTCTCTTCCTGCAGAGAGATCTAACATTTATTCTTATTTGGGAGACTACGAAAAGGTGCAGAAAAAAGGAGATCCACCCTTCAGTGCCACCACCCTGGGGAAATGGGAGTATGAGATAAGTGTTATTGTGTTTGATTCTGTCATGTTAAGAAACATTTTCCTCATTTGGGTTGTGAGTCAGTTTGATGGTGCCGTGGAGAGAAAATTTGGCGGCATGGGAGCAGCAGAGCCAGTGAACCCAGTGCAGGAAAAATATATAGAAAGAGGGCTCTCAGCTCTGCCCCATTAAAATCCTGGCATCAGCTATGGTTGAAATAGTGTCGCAATGGCTTTGTCTGGTCGCTAGAGCACTTCAGCAGCCAGCCGTCTTCATTCCACTCTGGATTTTATTACTTACCAGATGTGGGACTCTAGGATATTTTATTAGAGCCCCAGGTGAGCTGATGAAAGGACAGCACTCTAACTGCCTTCCAAATGACTCCTGGTTCACTTGAGTTTTGTTTACGTGTAAGAGGAGACCAGAGCTGCAAGGCTTAGCACCGAGAAGGCACTGTCACCCATAAAGTTTCTCAGTGGGTCTGAAGGTGAAAGGGATGGTGTGCTTGCTTAAGGTTTACAGATCTTTTCCAGAGTGGAACTTAAAGATGTTTTTACAGCCAATGTGTGAATGAATGAGACACATGGGCTCAATCTCACCAGGCACATATGATTCCAAAAATAAAAGGGTCATTGAGGTTTGAGCAAACCCAGTACACTTGGAAATCAGTTAACCCAACATATTGCCTGCATGGCCCAGAAACCTTTGAATTAGAAAAGTATTTAAGATACTAGCCTAGAAAAGAGATTGCTTCCTTTTCTCTTTCCTCAGCTCAGCCACCTCCCTGGCCTTCCTTTTAGGGCTAATTTTGGGTTCTCTCTCCAATCATGAGTGTCCTAGGTGACATTTTCTAAAACAGCAGCCCACCTGCAGTGGCTATGTCTGAGATCTCCAGCAGTACCAAACATTTTCATAGGCTCCACACAGATTTTGATCAACAGGTATTTCCTTCCCTTAGGTTGACTTAGGGAGTATCACGTACTAATATGGAGTATTAGTTTACCGGAGTATCACGTACTAATCTCCTTTTTTTTAAATCGGAAAGATCACAGTTCAGAAGTACTATGTCATTCATTGAGCATCTAGTCTATGTCTAGTCTATGTATAATGAAGGCTATTAAACAAAAGCAAGTGGCAGTTTATCTCTAGAGAGTTTAAACAAAACGTACCAAAAGCCAGACCTCTATGAAGAGGTACAATTTCCTGCTAGATAGTGTGTGTGCGTGTGTGCATCTGATTACATAAATGGACTATAAACATTTCCAGGGGTGGGAGAGAGAGTGCAGGTCCTGGGTGTTAACAAGGCAAAGGTCACGGGTGCACACCGTGCATGCACCAGTTGGCTCTCTTCCATTCCACTGTCACAGCCGGCAATCCACCCAGACTAGTCCACAGTTCACATGAGTGAAGCCAGGGCTCATCTAGGGGTGAAGGAGTGGGCGTGGGGGTGGGGGATACTTTAAGTCTTTTCCCTTTCTTGAATAAAAGCAATACTGGGCAAGATATTATAATTTTAATTCTGCACACAATACAGTGATTATAATCTCATGTGCTACTTGAATGAATATTTGTGAGCACATATTTTATGCAAGGGTATACACACATAAATATTTCTATATATTTCTGTTCCTCATTTGATTCTCAACAACTTTCTGAGGTAAGAATTTAGCATCACTGTTTAACTGCTAAGAAATCTAAAGACCAGAGCTTGGTATGTAGTAGATCTCAATATGTATACGTGGAATGAATAAATGAATGAGACTCAGCTTAAAGATCTTGCTTTTTTCATGGTCATACAGCAAGTAAGAACCAATAGTAGGATCCCCACCTAATAACTGTGACTCCAAAACTAGCTTTTCTTGACAGTGCATTTGAGAGTCAGACCAGTGAGGCCAGTCACTGTCCCGTCCTCGGGTTAGAGTGGCCTCGAGAGGAGAAGCACCTGTGGGAATGTCTCTGTCTTGCCATAGCTGTGGCTCCCAGCATTTCCTTCTTCAGCTGGAGCCCCATTTATGCAACAAAGATGAAGAGAACATTGCAGGTGCCCTTCCTCCTGGAAAGACTTGCAGCCAAAGCCAGGTGACAGGACGGTGGCTGAAGACAGGACAGTGGAGGTATGTCTCGTGGACCCAGGAGCAATCTTGAAATCTTTGATCTGTATTTGCCTCTTGCAAACAGCTTTCAAGATGTTGTAGGTTGAGACACATCAATTCCAGACTTGGGAGGGAACTGCTATTTTATTGCTCCAATTAAATGCTTTATTTGTTTATAAATTCTTCCCTTTTCTGTTTTATGATGCAGTTGTGGTGTGTTTAATGGAACTATAAGATTAAGACTGGCAAGATGACTACACATTACATTTCCAAAACTAATAAATGATTTGAATCCAGAGTGTTAGTGGCCCTTTCCAAAAATATTTGGTTTCTCTAAAAGCAACATCTGTTGGGAAATGGATGGAAGTTTTTACTGTAGTGTGCACAGCATTTTATTTAATGCTTTTATTCCTGTGGGGAATTTGCCTGCCTGATAACAGATGAAACAACAGGAACTTAGTAAAATATAAAAACTCATGATGTTAAAAATCAGCAAGTTGTGTGTTCAATTTTAAAAGTTGCACAAGAAAACCAAGAATCTCTTCTTAAAAATACCTTTTGTGATGGATTTTTTTGGTGCTTCAGTGAGCATAGGTAGGCATTAAAAAATTCACTTTCTTCTAATATTTCTATTGTATTTTGAAGTTTTCAAAACATCTATTTAAAGCTTGGATTTTACTACAATTCTACTACCACAATTCTACAGTTCTACTAGGGACATGGTTTCCCTTGTTATGCATGATCTGAGCAAGGCCTGGAAGGATGAAGAGAGTAGCCTGGAGCTCACCAGTGGTGAGCCAGGATTAGTAGGGAATTTGCAATGACTGGCTTGGGGCTTTCTGGCAGACTGCATGGTCTCCTTATTAGATGGCACCCTAAGCAAGTGGAGGAGAGTATCATCTGACCACGTGGACACAGCCACGCCCCCATCACTTAATCCCCAGTCATTGTCTCTGTGGAAACCTCAGATGGCAGAGTGTGATCACATGCCTCAGAGCTGCTTACCCGGGATGGGGCCAGAGAAGCTTTCTGTGAGCTCCCGTGGGATGCAGGCACTGGTCCTGCAAAAGCTCACACAGGGCCTGGTTCACCCCACCCAGGAGAGAAGATTGGAAGCTGTGGTGGGGCAGGCACAGACCAAACCGAATCTGAAGACCACAGTGAGGGGCAGGCTTTTTTCCTTCCTCTCTTCCTCTTTCCTGCCCTCCCCCTTCTTCCTTTTTTTTTTTTTTTCTCATTCTCACCAAAATATCAACCAAAAAGGATTAGGAAACTATAGGAATTAGTTTTCCAATTTTAGTGAATTTAAGATTCACCCAGGAGTTCAATGACATGCAGCCCCAAGGCCCCTGCCATGAGAGTATGATTCATAAACATTTTTAGCATTTGTCAAAAGCAGAATTAATCCTCATTTAGAAAGTGACATTTAATAGAGTTTCCTATACTTCCAAAGTACCAACAACAATGTAACCAATGTCGCCTCAATAAAAAAGAAAAAAAAATTTGCAAGGGTAGCAAAATACCTATTTGGCCCAAGAGTCTAGATCTTTTAGAATGCCCATCCCAACAAGCACAGCCTTAGGCTGATCCTAAAGGTGATCGCCCCTGATTTGGCAAGTTGCTAAAATTGTAAGTCTAAAGTGAGGCTCAGCACTCTGAGTTTTTAACAGGCCCTTGTGTGATTCCGACCCTGCTGGGCTACAGACTTCTCTCTGAGAATCACGGGCTAGTAAATTAAAGAGACAATTCTGCCTAGTTCATTGTCAGAGAAATCGTAATCCTGCTCAGCTCTAGCCCTGACTCTCTACTGTGCGGGGACTTAATCTCATCCTTGAATTGCAGATTTTGCCTCCACTTGTTGCTTCTGGGCCTTGACAGGGTGGTGATCCCAGTTTACACCTGCAGCTGATTCCATCCCTGCCTTGACTCCCAATGGTGTTGGGGCACTGGTGTGCAGGGAATGGAGAGCTTTAATGTGCTGCAGTGGAGAGCAACCTGCTCAAAGTGTGCAAGTTTAATGCTTTAAGTCTTGTGTGTGAGCCCTGCCGCTCCTTTGCCATGTGAGGGGTTGAAAGATTGGGGAGAGAAGGAAAAGAGAGAAAGAAGAGTAAGATAATAAAATTTTATCTCTTCTTACTTTATTATTTATATGGGGCTTTATTTTCTTCAAAAAGCTTATAGAAAAAGATATAAAGAGATGAAAGGTCCTGTGCAAAAGAACGGGCTGGAGGACAGGCATATTCCTTCATGGGGGACCCGAGGGCACCGTGACACCAGGGGATGGCTGTGCCCTCTCACTTCTGGAGAGGGAAAATTCTAATGTCACCCATACTGGCAGATTGTCAAGACCACAGGGAAACTTCTGAACTAACTGATTATAAAAAGTAACTCTTAGAATGTAAGTCTGTAACAGTTTAAAATTTTGCATAATTTTTATTATGCAAAATAATAACCAACAATTACTGGATACAGATAACCTGAGCTGCCGTGCACCATCCCTGGCTGACGTGACCCTCACTGTGCTTCCCAACATTCATTTCCTTTTTTTTTTTTAAAGATTTATTTATTTATGCATACAAGAACTGGGGTACAGGCCAGAGGTGTGGGGGTGAGAGGATTCACCAGAGACAGAGTGGGGAACAGAACAGGCAGATTGACTGAAACACACTGCTGAGGGGAGCAGCGGGAGAGTCAGGAGAGGTCTGCTGTGCCATGTGGGTAGCTCCCTGGCCAGGGATAGAACTCATGCTGCAGTGGCCGTGGATAGCTTCATAGATTGTGTCTTAACCCCTTGAGCAACCAGGGCGCAACATTAATTTCTTTAAAAACTTCTCTAGTTGTTCCATCGTGAGTTGGAGAGCAGTGGGTCAGGCATCCAGGCCCTGGACCATCTTCTGGGCTTGACTGCGCCTTTTTGTGTGACCTTGAAGAGTCATTTCACCTCTTTGGGTTCCAGTTTCCCACCTGTATAAAGAAGTGGTTGAAAGAGTCATCTCTATACCTCTTTATGTCTGACACTCTGTATTCTTAATCTCTTCAGGGTACTTTCTAAAGAACTTGCTAACCTTTCCTTAAAAGACAATAAAAGGCCACGCTTTAGTGGAAGTGCAGTTGTTATTAGCCAAAGCAAAATTATCCTCACAGTAAACAGACAAGTGAGTTTGGGCTCTGCATTCACCTGCTAGGGCGGCCATGCCAAGGCACCACAGAATGGGGGGTTTACATACAAAAATTCATTTTCTCATAATTCTGGAGGCTCAAAAATCTAGGTGTCAGCAGATATGGTTTCTTTTCTTTCTTTTTTAAAGATTTATTTATTTATTTATACAAGCACTGGGTACAGTCAGAAGCGCGGGAGGGTGAGAGATTCACCAGAGCCAAAGCGGGGAGCAGAACAGGCAGAAGTACACTGAGGTACACTGCTGAGGGGAGCAGCGGGCAGCAGGCGAGATCTGCGTGCCACGGGGGATGGGACCGGCGCTGCAGAGGCTGCGGGCAGCTTTGCAACCCATTGCTCAACCACTGCGCCACTGGGGAGGCCCCAGATATGGTTTCTTTCACTGACTTTCTCCTGGCTTATCGGTGGCTGTCTTCTTGCTTTGTCGCCCACTGTCTTTCTCTCTGTGCACTGGGCGCCACTCTCCCCTTCCGACAAGTACACTAGTCAGACTAGAGTCCACTGAATGATCTCACTTTCACTTAATTACCTCTGTTAAAGATCTTGTCTCCAAACACCGTCATTCTAGGTGCTGCAGTTCTGACTTCAGCCTCTGAACTGGGGCAGCATCATGCAGCCCCTAATAGGCTCTGAGCTGGAGAACCTCTAGGAAAACATCCTATAGCTGAGCTGGCGCGGCCAAGTCCCAGATTAAGTGAACAAAGAGGAGGGTTAGATGAGCGTTTGAAGGCCTTGCCAACTCTAGGAATTTGTGATTCTGTAAAACCCCTCAAACCCAATACCTCACCACCGGGAACGGGAAGAGAGACAAGGCGGGAAGAGCAAGGCTATGGGAAAATAAAATAAAAGAGGGAAATGATTTGTACTTCGGGGAAGGCATAGGGGAAAAGAACTTTGAGGCATTTACATTTGGGGCAGTTTCATTACATCGTAAGGGCAGAGACACTTTATCACACAGCCGTTACTGTTTGATCTGTGCCTGTAGGTGAATTTTTCGAGAGAATAAGAGTTTATTTCACATAAATCCCACTTTTTAGAAAACGCAAAAGCAGGAACCTGCTGAGGACAAAGAAAAAAATTCATGATGCAATTCTATGTATCCTCATGGGGGTCTTTTTATGGCTAAGAAGGGGGAAGAAGAATTGCATTCCAACATCGCTGTGAAAGAATACTTACAGATTACTCTTTCTGATTGTTTAGACAGTAAAAGCAAGAAATGAGCCTCACACCACATATCTCTGGTTTTTATTGCCTCAATAACCTATCTGTCTCTTTAGGTACCTTTTCAGCGTGGCCCAGATACTGGAAAGAGAACTTAGGCTGAGATTCTGGTGCTCGGGTCAGTTCTTATGGGTTCTCATGGCCTGAAGTCCACTGGTGGTCACAACCTTTGTTTCCCCATTGGGAGAGGATAGCCATGGTGGTCACAGTCAACTTTTCATTAGGGTCTCGGGGTCAATCAGAAAATTTTCTGCATTCCTAGAACCATATAATCATCCAAAGCTGGACAAAGAAGAAATAGAACAACTAAACAGACCAATTATAAGCAGCGAAATTGAAGCAGTAATCAAAGAAAATTATCTGCAGAAAATTATACCTCTTCCTGCAGGACCCCTCTCTCCACCTTTCTATAATGGCTAAAATATCCTACACACACTTCCCCACAACCCACCCAGCCCTGTAACACACACACACACACAGTTCGAATGCCTATCTTTTTACATGAGCTTATTTGTATGTCACTAATTTTTCTGGAAATTATCTCTTACCCATGCTTTTGGCTCACCCTACTGAGGACTCTTTGACTTGATAATAGTTTTTCTATTGCTGCTCTAGCAAATTACCACCAACTTAGCAGCTTAAAAAATACACATTTACTACCTTACAATTTTGTAGGTCAGAAGTCCAATGTGGGCTCACTCAAGGTGTTGGCAGGGTTGTGGGAGCATCCTGGCCATTTTTAGCTTCTAGAAGACCCACAGTTCTTGGCTCATAACTCCTTTCTACTTCATAGACAGAAAGGTTGTATCTCTCTGACTCTTCTTCCACAGGCACATCTGCCTCTGGTTTCCTCTTCTACTTCCTTTTTCTACATGCTGAATAATCTAGATTATGCTCCCCATTTCAAGGTCCTTACCCTTAATGACATTTGCAGAATCCCATTAGCCATGTAAGGTGACAAGTCACAGGCTTTGGGGATTGGACATGAACACCACTGGAAGACATTTTTCTGCCTGTTTAGCTGCACATTTTGATGTCTTTGCCAAACCCCAGGAAGTGATACAATTTTAAGGCTGACATTGATTTTGAATAGCTCACTTCTTTTCTTGCTGCTTACATTCTGCTGCACTTCAGAGTGCAGTGATTTTTTTCCTTAGGGAAAGGGGGAGGGGTCTTACATTTAGAGTCGACCAGGTGAGGTGCATGTGTGTGTGGGCATTTCCTGCCCACCAAATCATGCAAACCAGTGGAACCAGATGTCACTTATGTTAATCATGATCTCTGATGTGAACCAAACACACATATATATTTACATGTGTTACCCAGCAATGGGATTCACTACCTGGTATGATGGATCAGATTATGATTACAGGATTGACAAGAGAAATCCACTTCATTGCACATCAGTTGGCAAGGAGATAAGAGATAAACTCAAGTCAACCTCCCCTGTTAAAAAAGTGAATGAGATTATAAGTTTTGGGAACCAGGGTTGAGAACAAGGGCACTTAATTTTATTGGCTAGAGAGGTTAGGGACAAAGAAATGTGGACTTGGCTGAATTTCAT
Organism: Talpa occidentalis; assembly: GCF_014898055.3. NCBI lineage: Eukaryota > Metazoa > Chordata > Mammalia > Eulipotyphla > Talpidae > Talpa > Talpa occidentalis. The sequence continues at coordinate 105,997,726 of NW_023603184.1, forward strand.
TGGCTAGGTTCAGGACAGTTTGTATATGAAGTGTGAAGAGGCTTTCTTCAGATCAGTGGGATTTTGAATTCCTGTTGGTGGGTCCCTCACCTCCAGGTAACCCCCTCCTCTGTATTTGCATCTCCCAACTCTAACTGGTCTTGGAGCTCAGCTCAAGATTAGTTCTTTTTTTTTTTTTTCTTTTTTTCTTTTTTTCAGATTTATTTATTTTTATACAAGAACTGGTGTACAGGCCAGAGGCACGGGAGGGTGAGAGGACTCACCAGAGACAGAGCGGGGAACAGAACAGGCAGACTGACCAAAATACACTGCTGAGAGGAGCAGTGGGCATGATAGGAGAGGTCTGCTGCTCCATGTGGGACTCTCGCCAGCTGGCCAGGATCAAACCCGCACTGTAGAGGCCGCGGACAGCCTCACAGCTCTGCGCTCAACCTCCTGCTCTACGGGGGAGACCCTCAAGATTAGTTCTTAAGCCTCCAGTTTCTGTTGTGTCTATATAGCAAGTCTCAGAGAAAAGTTTAGATTTGTTCTCTCTCTCTCGTTCTCTCTCTCTTCTCTCTCTCTTATGCTCTCAAGTATGAAAGCAACTTAACCATTTAGCATTGGTTTCATAGGTTTTTATTTGGCAAAGCCTTCTTTGAGTCTTATAGGTGCTGGAAGACTGGCTGAGGTGTCTCTGCGTTCTTGTATCACTCATCAGCCCTTCTTCATCAGAGGGTTCATCACACTCTTGTATTTGCCTGTTTTCTCATCTGTGGATGCTGAACATCCAGAGAGCAAGGACCTAACTTATTCCTGTTGACTCCCAGTACTTAGCACAAGGTCTGTGTTTAAATGTTTAATAAACATTTGTTAAATTAATGAAAATTCTATGTAGGGTTTGTTCCTTTTCAAGCCCGGCTTCTGAGGTAAGTGGGTGGCCTGGCAAACAGTAGAGATAGAACAGGAATCTGAAGACCATTTATTTCCCCTGAGTTTTAATATTGGATTAATTGAATTGGGAGAATTCAGGGAGCTGTTGGTGATTTTTCTCTTTAAAAACAATCAGGTAGACAAATTATATATATCGAGTGTTTAAATTTCTAACAATATTAAAATCTACCAGTGGTGAACTAGATAGGGATGCAGTGTAGTGTCTAGGAAAGCCCTCTGACTTAGGAATTAGAATACTTGAGTTCTGGTTATATAAGTAGTTGTATGATTTTTTTTTTAAGATTTTATTTATCATACAAGAACTGGCGTGTAGGCATAGGCCTGAGGAGCAGGTGGTGAGAGGATTCACCACAGACAGAGTGGGGGGCAGAGCAGGCAGATCTACTGAAATACACTAATGAGGGGAGCAGCGGGCGAGTGTCCCATGTGTGTTAACTCCCTGGCCAGGGATCGAACTCATGGCCCAGTGGCTAGCGATAGCTTGATAGCCCTGAGACTTTAACTCCTGCACGACCAGGGAGGCCCCCACTTTGTGATTTTTGGTGTGTCATTTGCTATCTGTGGAATCCATCCTTATTTGTAAGTAATTCTACTTCACATTTAACAGGCAGTGGCCAAGGACCTTCCTAACGTTGCAATGCTATTCTCTCAAGGTCGCTTATCCTCACGTGATGTTACTCAATTTTTTTCTAAGTGTGGGATATGTAATGTGGGTCACTGGATGGGATGGAACATAATTTTAAGCATATGGAGATTATATATTTTAGTTTTAAGAACTTATTGAATTTATTGAATGGTCTGAGCATATAGCCGGGCTTGACAGGTTAAAGAGCACTGAAATTAGAATAAAATATTGCATTGTGCAACTTACCTACTAACAGTGTGATCTTAAGCAAGTCCCTTCACCTCTCTGAGCCCATCTTTGTTGAATCATTCCTCAGAACAATACTGGAAGTGTGCAAGAATTAAGAAGCTAATACACATGAAACAACTATTCAAAGAGCCCAGTGCAGGGCTTCCCTAGGCAATAGATACAAGCTATTGATTTTTAAATTTTTCAGTGAGATATAATGTACAATAAAATGTACCAATTTTGGTACATACAATAAAATGTACCAATTTTGAGGTACAATTTGATGTATTTGACAAATATATATTATAATATAACTGACACCACCATATTATGAACATTTCCATCACCTCAAAATATTCTTTTGTGCCCTAATTGCATCAATTACTGCCCATACCCCAGGATTAATCTTTGGTAAATTTTTTTTAAAGATTTATTTATTTTTATACAAGAATTGGGGTACAGGCCAGATGCGTGGGAGAGTGAGAGAATTCACCAGATACAGAGTGGGGAACAGAACAGGCAGATTGACGAAATACACTGCTGAGGGGAGCAGTGGGCGAGACAGGAGAGATCTGCTGTGCCATGTGGGATCCTCGCCGGCCGGCTGGCCGGGATCGAACCAGCGCTGCAGAGGCTGCGGACAGCTTCACAGCGCAGTGCTCAACCACCTGTGCCACCAGGGGAGGCCCTGGTAAAATTTTCTATAAGTGGAATCTTGCAGTGTGTAGTCTGTTGTGTCTGGCTTCCTTCACTGGCAAAATGCTTTAATGTTCACCTATGATGTTGCATGTATCAGTATTTCCTTTCATTGCTGAGTAGTATTTCGTTACGTGGATATACAATATTTTACTTACACATTGATCAGTTGGTGCCCATTGGCTTGTTTCCAGTTTCTGGTTGTTATGGAGAACGTTACTATAATTATGGTAAGGATGTGTGTCTTCATTTTTGTTGGATAGGTGCCTAAAAGTTGGATTTCTGGGTTGCATAGTGAGTCTACATTTAATTTCATAAGAAGCTGCCAAGCTGCTTTCCAAAGAAGCTGTGCTATCTTATTTTTCCACTATTCAGAACAATTTCCAGTTGTTCCACATCCTCAGCAACTTTCAGTGATTGCAATTTTAGTTAATCCAATGGGTGTGAGGTGATATCTCATTGTTTTAAGTTGCATTTCCCTGTTGATGAATGATGTTCAGCATCTTTTCACATGACTATGTCATTTGTATACTTTCGTTAGTGAAGAATCTGTTAAGTCGTTTGCCAGTTTTTAAAAAGAATATAGGGTAAATGACATTGATCAGGTTCCTTACGCCATGGACCTCTGTGGCTATCACCTGTGGCCTTGATCCTGTTAATGCAGAAGGTGTGTGGGTTTGGGGCATGCTTGCCTGATCATGGACACCTGAACATGGACACCTGAACATGCACGCATGTGCAATTGTGCACACCTGTGCCTAGGAGGAAGGGGATAAAAGGGCGGTGTCACCCTGGGGGCAGGAGGCTCAAGTTGCTGTCTTCCTGCTGACTTGTTTCCTCTGCTGACTATTAAAACTTGTGAAAATGATGCCAAGGCTCCAAAACTCTCCTTTAAATTGCTGGAACTGACGGTGAACCTACCAGGACTGTGATGGTTGCAAAACAAAGGTTTTGTTTATTTTCTTATTATTGAGGTATAAGGGTTCTTTTATAGGTACTAGATGAATACCCTTTATGAATATGTATTTGCAAATATTTTCTCCTGGTGCGTGACTTGCCTTTTCCTGTTCTTAACAATGTTTTGAAGTATAGATGTTTTTGTGTGGTTATCACACAAAAAGAGGATAGGCTCCTCCTTGCTGTATTTGAGTTTGTAGGTGAGACTGTTAATGCCACACATGGACCAAGAAGGTGTGAAAACTTTTAAATCTCAATAAGGAGACTTTTTGAGGAGAGCATGATAGATCCTAAGCAAGCTTGAGTTCCCAGGGAAAAGAGGAAGGTTTTGTTTATATTGTGCTTAGGTAATGGGGCTGGCATAAAGGGTTCCTGCATAGGAGAGTGAAGGCTTGCATATTTTTTTTTTTTTTTAATAGAGGCATGTTTATTTATTTATTTGTTTGTTTGTTTGTTTATACATGCACTGGGTACAGTCAGAAGCGTGGGAGGGTGAGAGAATCCACCAGAGCCAGAGCGGGGAGCAGAGCAGGCAGAAGGATCGAAGTACACTGCTGAGGGGAGCAGCGGGCGGCAGGAGAGGTCTGCGCGCCATGTGGGACCCTCCTCTGGTGGCTGGGGAGCAGCCGGGTATCGAACCGGCGCCGCAGAGGCCGCGGGCAGCTTCGCAACCCAGCGCTCAACCTCTGCACCACCGGGGAGGCCCAAGGCTTGCATATTTTGAAGTTCCTGTTGGCAACAAAGGTGGGACCACCTGGTTGAGCACCACTCAGCCAGCCTGGATGTGGATCAGAAGTGGGGCTTAAGAGTTGTCAGCAGTCAACATCAGAATGGAGGCTGACTCTTTATTACAATTTAAAATTCTATAAAGACCAATCTAGCATAGTTTTTCTTTTGAGGTTCATTCATTTTTGTGTATTCTAAGAAATATTTTCCTAATGCCAGTACAAAATTTTTTCCTATACTTCTTTCTAGAAGTTTCAGATATTACTTGTGTTTGATCCATTGTGAGTTAATTTTTGTATATGGTGCAAAGTCAGGGTCTAGGAATTTGTTTTTCATATGATCATTTTTTTCTTGGACCATTTATTGAAAAAGACTATCCTTTCTCCCACAAATAACCTTGGCACTTTGTTGAAAATCAACTGGTCGTAGATATGAGGGTCTGGGCTCTGCATTCTATTCCATTGACTATATGTTTGATTTCACACCAAATGCCACACCATCTTTAATAGTCTAGTTACATTATAAGCCCTGAAATTGGGTAGCATAAATACTCCAAATTTATTGTTCTTTTAAGGGTTATTTAATTTTCTAGATATTCATTTGCATTTCCATCTAAATTTTAAAAGTATTTGTCAGTTTCTACAACACTGAGTTGATTGAAACTTCATTGAGTTGAAACATCAACCTAGGGAGAGTTTACAATATTGTGTCATATCAATATTGTGTCTTATCTAAATACACAGTTTATCTCACCATTTATTTAGGTATATTTTAAATTCTAATCAGAAATGTTTTATAATTTTCTGTATACACGTTTTATGCATATTTTTTTCCTGAGTTTTTTCTATTTTTGATGCTCTTTGTAGTAATAATTTATTTATTTATTTTTGATTTTAGTTTCCAATTGTGGAACTTTCGTTTCAAGCCAAGGTGGAGTAACAGGGGCTGGGTCTATGCTCTCAACAGAAATAGATTAAAAGGTGAATCAGATATAGAATACAATGGTTTTCAAATCATGGGACATCAGGCAAAGAAAGACCGTGATTTCTGAGTGATGGGGAAAAAAATGAGGTGAGTTCTAGGATTACCCAGCTCAACACCTGGGGAGTGTTTCCAGGCCACAACTGAGCAGGCAGCATCTCCTGTCCCCCGAGATGACTACCGTTTGTGGGTTACAGGACTGGACTGATGAGCATTGCCCTCAGAGAGCATTCCAGAGGTCTGCAGCTCTCCACACTTCAGCTGAGGACTGTGAATTCTGTACATGTCAGAGAGGAAACTGCCAGAAGCAGGGGGCAAGAATCATTCAAGAAGTTTAGAGCTGACAGTGCTTGGAGTTCAGATAGAGCCAAGAATATATTTTGTTCCTACTAGTCATAGTAGGGAAACCTCAAACTTCTTAAACCTTAGACTTAATGCTGCTTTGGTTCTACCTAACAAAGCTTCACAGCAAGACCCAAACAGAGCAAAATGTTTCCAAATACTCTAAGGACATCTCAGAGTAAAATTTAAGAATATTTGGGTAGAGGAAAACATCCAGCCCTTTTTTTATTATTGGATGCCATTTGGCATCCAATTAAAAAATGACCAGATATACAAAGAAGTAGAAAAATGTGAGCTTAATTAGGAAAAAATTCATTCAGTTCAAAGTGAACCAGAAATGACCCAGAGATAGAATTAGTGGACAAGGACATTAAAAGAATTCCTTTAGTTATAATCCATATGTTCAAGAAACTAGAGGAAAGATGAAGACATTTATGCAGTGACATGAACAATTAAAAAAGATCTAAAACTTGTGATGAAAACTAGAATGTCTGGGTGGAGAAATTTACTACAAGGAATTAATGGCAGATTGAACACTGAAGAGGGAAAAAAATCTATAAATCTGAAGCATATAAGTGGTCTAAAATGGAACTTAGATTTAAAAAAAAGTGAAAAAAACAAAAATAGAACATGAGTGAGCTGGCAAGTCCTGATATATGCCTTTATATGCATGTTGTAAATCCTTGGAGAGGGAGCATAAAAAGTATTTGAAGAAATAATGATTAAACAAATTTTCAAACTTGCTGAAAATTATAAACCTATACATCCAGGAAGCTCAAATTACCCCAAACAACAACATACATGAATCTCAAATTTCTACCAAATGAAGAAGCCAGTTTAAATAAAAGCATCCAGTCTATGACTCACTATACATATATGTGTGTGTATATATATATATATATATATATATGTATTTATGTATGTATGTATATGTATAAATCTAGAAAATGCAGACTGATTCATAGTGACAGAAAACAGATGGATGTGGAGAAAGGGCATGGAGGGGTTAGGGGAGGGATTACAAAGGGACAAAGAAAACTTTTGAGGGTGATGGATATGTTCATTTTCGTGATTATAGTGGTTTCCCGAGTATATACATATACAGACACACAGATATGTAAAAAGCAAACTTTAACTATTTGCTGTTTATTATGTCAACGTGATAAAGATGTTTAAAACGTCTGATGTTTGTTGCTAGTATATAGACGGAAGCTTGATTTTTAAATATAGACCTTTATTCTGCAACTTTGCTAAACTTGTTTTAATACTGCTTGTTAATGTCACTATTATTGTTGCTGTTGTGATTAAAATCAATACCATTATCAAAGGAGATATTTAATGCCTGTGTCAGAGCTTTGCAAACTGAAGCACTGCATGAGTATAAATAACTTTGTTAACTATGATAGAAAAACTCTCCTGGGTGCCTGAACACAGGGTTTCTCTGTGAAAGGCAAAGGCCTGGATAACCTGAGATCCTAGCATGAGAACAGTAACAAACGTAGGACTCTAAATACCAAGGGCAGGCCTCCGTCCTTCCCGAACAATTGCTGGAAACGGACTCAGCTCCCTTTTCCTCAGAGCTCGTGTACCAGTTCCCCCGATGGGGAAGCCCCTGCATCCTGTCTGCCCTGTATTTGATGCTTAGTGATAAGAGGCCTGTGCTCTCCAAGAGCTGTGAACTGCTCAGATCAGAAATATTTATGAGTTCCCTGGAAATGCCTGCTGAACATACCCTGGAGCCTGGTGGAGAGCTTCCTCCCAGCAGGCATGCTCGCTGCAGCTTAGCTCTTGGGGTCTTGTCAATGCCAGCAGAGCAGGGGAGAGATTTTTTCTCCAGAGCCAGGCTCCCTGTTCATGGCTTTCTACCAAAGACCTTCTCTATCCACTGGCCCTGCCACCACAACTCTGCAGGTCTCTAACAGAAGCAAGTGCTAGAATAAAAGATTCTATTTATCCTTTATGAGGAATTAATGATTTAATGTTGGTAAATTTATTAAGGTTTCTCCATGGACTGCCAGCAGCAGAGGATTATAGTGAGCAAATTGGATGTGCTGAAATCCATACATTTATACTCCATTGTTTTCTTAGCACTATGAACAAATGTTATTTCATATGGACATCACATTTCTCTCCAGTCCTGTGGAACATTTGATATGCATTTGAGTTTTCCTTGCTCTCCAAATGGCAATGTGACAAATTAGGCTTCCAGCTATTCCTTGGGGGCCTTAGCTAAAATCACATACCTTCAGTTTCTCCTGCAGCTTGACTTGCCCTCTTATGGAACTCATCTTTGCTCCAAATGTCTTCTTTAGCAAGACTGAAACTCTAGCAATGGGTGAACTCATTTTCTCTGAGTTCAGAAATTATTCAGACTTCAAGGATTTTGGAATTTAAAGGGCATTCTTGGTTTCTGCATCAGGTCATCCAGAACACAGTGCAACTTCTGTTGTTAAGAGGGATAAAAACCCTTTTAAGAAGCTATTGAAAGGGCTCAGAAGATTTTATGGACATCAAATAGTTTTTAAAGGACAATATTTTGATGGTTTAATTATAAGCAAATAGGAAACATGCAGATTAAATTAACCTTAACACACACATGGTTTTAAAAATTAAGGGCAAAAAATTTTGGCAAAATACATTTTGAATCTAAAACACATGAACAAAATCAAAAGACCTAATAAATTTAGATGCTAGCAGTTGGACAGTGTCATCTGCCACATAGACTCCCGAGGAGCCCAGTGGCCATTTCTGGGCTGTCTCTGACCTGGTCACCTAGGATGCAGCTTCATACCTCAGTTTTGCCTTTAAAAATAGATATAAATACTAGATCCCTCCTCTTGTAGCTTTACTTAAGATTCTAAAGAAAATTATGTTCCCTTTGAATTCCTCACACATGTGAAGTCTGTTTTCAAGTAGAGTTTTTTCTTACCTGGAAGACTGAGAACTTTTATTCTCTTTGGCTTCTTAATTGTCAGGGAGTTGTACCAGACTAAGTCATATCATTAAGACATTCCAGTGTTTATATTCCCCTAAATACCTAAACAAGTATTTTCATCTTTTCTAGCTACAGCCACATTTCATCAAATACTCAATGTACCCAAGGACATCTGTTCTGGAGCAGCTGGGCAAGTGTGTCCTCTTGTGCTAGAGACCTTTCTCTCACAGAGCAGAATTATGGGACGCAGTAGGTGACAAAGTTGCTCATGGTGGTTGCAGTGTGTCCGGTAACTTTTGTCTGTGCAGTTGTCATTGTCTTTAAAAAAATAATTTCTGGGGCTTGTCATGAAGTCACCTTCCTCCAGAGATGTTTTGCTTCTGCCTGGCACTCGTGGGTGTTGGCAGTCCTCACCTCCTTCAATTAAATGCAGAGTCTGTGGCTAGACAAATGCAGGTGCAAACTCACAAGAGCGTTGGTGTGCAGCTGTGATATCTCAGGGAGGGATTTCTTTTGTTTATTTTTCCTTTCCTTCTCCATCTGTGGGTACAGTGGAGGTTAGATTACTTCTAGTCGACATACTCTGAAGGTGTAGTCTTTGGACTCCATTTAACGTGGGGATCATTTTACAATTTGCACCAACATTGTGATGTACAACTAAAGTAGTACAATGTCATATGCCAATTGTATCTCAACAAAAGACAACAAAACAAAACTAAGGGAATCCAGTCTGATGTCCACTCGTAGGATCAAGCTCAAAGCCAACTGCTTAAGCCTCCAGAGGCAAAGGCTTCCCTGGGAAGTGAAAACACTAAAAGCAGAGAGCAGTGTGTCTGCTGGTGTGCATCCTTTCTGGAAACAAGGGCCATCTGATTGGGGAACGATGACTCAAGTAGCAAAAGAATATTCTCATACCTAATGATTCTGTTTCTGACAGTGGGCTTCTCTACACCTCACCCTGTTTGTGCTGGGGTCTGGGACAACCACGGTGCTGGCAAGCCAAGGACAGGCTGTGACGGGTACTTGGTGAGGTTTTAAGAATGAATGAGGGAGTGAGAGGATTCACCAGAGACAAAGTGGGGAGCAGAGCAGGCAGATCTACTGAGGTCCACTGCTGAGGGGAGCGGCAGGTGAGACAGGAGAGGTCTGTTGTGCCATGTGGGTCAGCTCCCTGGCAGGGGATTAAACTCATGCTGCAGTGGACGACAGCCTCATTATGCAGAGACTTAATCCCTTGTGCCACCACGGAGGCCCTGGGGTCTATGAATGAACCACATCCAAAACATTAAAAATCCCTTTGGAACACACAGCATTTTCAATTTTACCAAAAAAAAAAAAAAAAAAGAATGAATGAGGGAATGAAGGAACAGAATGCCCTTTCCTTACAAGTTGGCCATGCTCCTGCTGCTCTTCAGAAAGCATTTGTCACCCTGTTGCTTTGGGAAGTGCTTCTTGACTTATTGGTAGGAAATACATGGTAATTTTTCATAATTCATATCCCATGGCAGTATTTTTCAAAGTATGGCCCACTGATCCCTGACATCCCAATTACCTGTGGGTAATTGGGCAAAACTGCAGATTCCTGGGTTCCCATAACTACTGAATCAAGATTTCTGGAGATGGCTCAGGAAAATGTCTTTGTCACACAACCCCATGTGATTCTACATAATAGGAATTTGAGGAACACTGTGTTATGTGAACGTTATCACCACATCAGCAAACGCCTGTTAAGCAACCGCTATGTTTGCTGCATCTTTTAGTCTTTCCTCTGCGACAGTGATATGTAGGGAGTTTAGACTCTGTTTTTATCTATTTTATCAGGTTGTTTGATGCTTTCTAGTATGGACTGCAGCTATTTCCCTTATTAAAAATCATTTTTGTTTAAAAAGACCCATCTACATATTGTACCATAATGGCATTTCTATAGAATGGGGAAAATGGTAGAAATATTTCCCTCTAGACTCTAAACAATTAAAATTGGAAATAAGACATTTTTGAGGATATGCGTGTAGAACTTAAGAGTTAGAGAGGAAGGGAGTTGTTCCTTTTAGTTTCTGTAGTTTGGAAATTCTTCCTATCTTGAAATAGTAATTCATTTAAGCAAGTTTGTCTTATCTTTGTCCAATATGGCTGCATATAATAAAATGGAATTTCCTCATCAGCATTCCTTTCACGAATCGACACGAGATGACACCAAAGTATTTGGCTTGACTAATTCTCTTTGTTAAGGAAAAGCCTATGGTTATCAAAGTTGTTTTTTAAAGAAAAAAGGAATTTCTCAAAGTAGGTTCATGTTCCTAAAAAGTAAACTTGCATAAATATTGCTTGTTTGCCAAATTCAGATTTTTTTTCACCATGAACTAAACTGCAGAATTATTTGATTTTCACTGGCAAGGCTTTTCTACTGTTCTAGAATCCAAATCCTGGATACACTTTGCATTCAGTATACATAATTTTAAAAAGAATGCAGTATACCACTTTAAGAAATAAAGCATCATTAGAATGCTGACTTATGCCTATCATTAATAAATTATTTTTAAAATGTATGCTGTTCTTGCTGCTATTGTGACTGGTCTCTCCATTTTCTGCAAAGAATAAAAAACAAAATACAAAATTACCTTGCATATCTCATTTTTTCCTGAGACATTCTCTTTTCCCATCTTGGATAAATATATTTTTTCACAGTTATGTGAAACTTGAATGTAAGAAAAAGTCCTACAATCTTCTGAAATCCAGAGTTTTAGAGGAAAAGTCTATAATGATGTCCAAATATGTCTCCTACCTGTAAGCAAGGGTTAACTGCATCACTTGACATACATTTGGTTGTAAGTGACAGACTGAGCACAGTGGCTTATAAAAATGGGGTTATACTTTCTTCTCTCCCTCCCCCAGAGAAACACATCTGTGGTTGTAGAATTTCTGGCATTGGGTCACTCATAACATTAGAGCTGACATCACTTGGCCTTTCCGCCTATATTTTCCTTCATGCTAAGTGATCCCTGAAGATCCCAACCCGGTGACTAAATTCCAGAAGGAATGAGAGAGGTTGGGGCACAGCAATGCTTGACACTTCCGTCAGGAAGTAAAACCACTCCCAGCAGCTTCCAGCAGATTTCCACTTACATCTCATTAACCAGAGAATATCACTCAGCCACCTCCAGAAAGCTGAAGCAAGAAAGTGCTTTGAATTTCTAGCTTCCATGGTGTCAGCAGGCAAAGAAAAGTCCTTAGGAAGTGACTGTAGGACCAGCCAGCCAACCCTATCTGCCACAATAAAGAAATTGGTTAATTTTAAAAAACATAACACAGATTCTAAGATTACTCACATTGGATAAGTACAGTTGTCATCATCTAGAGAAATATCTCAGATCAAAGAGCTCCAAAATTCCAATAGCTTAATAGCAGGAAATGTGATTGGGTTTTTTTCCCCCAGGACTTCCTTTCCTCAAGATCCTTCCATGAATAGTCATTTACTAGACCAAATACTTTTTAAAATTAACCAGATCGTGGTAAATTCACGTTCCCTTTAGGAAACTTAAAAGGGGATTTCTAATGCAGAATAGAAAGGACCAGGTGACAAGCTGGCGAGTCTGTGAGGCCACTGCATGTGGGCAGAGAAACCCCCATCTCTATATCACATGCCAAAGAAACGTGGATTCAAACACAATGGCTTAGTGTAGTACATTTTTTTGTTGCAGATGGTAAGTAGGCAATTGATTCGTTGTTTTGTTATAAAATGAGGCAGGTCTCAACAGAATATCAACGCTCCTGTTAAGAGCAATAAAAAAATAAAGCAGGACTCATATGCCGACCTCACCAAAGAAGCAGAGCACAAAGGATTTACTATTTCTTTTGTACAGGTCTGAGATTGGAAATCAGCTGAACTTGAAGGTTTTGAGTCCTCATTCGTCATGTATGGTGCTGGCCTGCCAAAGAGAACTGTGTTGCTGCACAAACATGAGGTCTCCAGGAAAACGGGGTTCTGACACAGGCACACCCTAGCTGAGCTGGGGAAATGCTTCAAGTACGGTTTGCCAAAGTAAAGGAGCTGATTAAAAGAAAGGCTGCCTGGAGCCTCATGAAGGAGAGCAGAGAAGAAAATGAACGATTGCAGATCATCTAGGTCCCACCACCCTAGACAAGAAGCACTGCAGCTTCCCAGGCGGCTCCCTGTAGAGCATTCCTGCACTTCCATGGGTGAAAGTCACCTTTATAAGACAGAGCTAAGAGGATTAAATAAAACAAATATCCTTCAGTTTCTGAAAGTGCATTGGTGGATCACTGTCGATGTGAGCCAGTTCTTGTTCCCAGCCAGAAAGGAAAAAAAAAAAAAAAAACCAAAACACTAAATTGTCCAAAAAAATAAAATTGTCCAAAAAGAAAAAAATATTGAGAAAGACTTAATTACTCATTGGAATAATTACCAAGAATTTTATTTAGCTCTAAGTCTCACCTTTCCAAAGGCAAATAGAAGATAGATTTACAATCATTTCAAATGAAATCTCCAGAGCAATGTATGCACACTGACTCTTCTAAATAATCAAAGGGAAAAATCCAGGGCATTTCCTGCTGCAAGGCTGGTGTGAAGGCAAAACGGGCCAGAAGTTGTGTATTATCTGAATGAGCATACAGTGTGTGCTCAAGTCAACCAGGAGGCCACAGGAGATGAGTTGCACTGATGAGGAAGAACCCTTCTCTTATCTGAAACATCTGGTGGTTGGCAGATTTAAATAGAAAATGTCCATCCACCAGCTACAATCAGCAGCGTGAGCACCACTGCCAGTTCATCTGCAAAACACACAATTACTTCATTTTCTAAATTATGAAAAGAAGGGCAAGAGGAGACTCCTCAAATAAGATAAAACAAATTTCACCATAGACAAAAAAAGGGCAACTTGATCTTGTCTTGTTCTCCCTCTTATCTTTTTCTCCTGGCCTGTCTTATGTAAAGATGCCGCCCCTGGTTTATGTCTTTGAGATTCTCTTTCATCTAGTGGAATTTGTTCTGTGTCCTAGGAGCTCTTCTGAACCATAAATAGCATATTAATTAATTATTGGGTTAGTGAAACAAATTGCACATCAGTGTATTTTATAATTATTCTCCAATTAGGTTTGGTTTATTGAGTTAGAGGAGGAGGAGAAAGGGATTTCTGGCTAGACTAGAGGGAACAGCGTGCAGGGTTATGTTCTGAATTGGGAAACATTTTGAGCTTTCTTATTAAATAAAATCAAGCAGTGTATGTTTGCACAGCAGCTAGAAGAGGGAGGGTGAATACAAGAATGAGATGCTGTGTTCCTTCTTTGCAATATTTCTGCAATGTTTGGGAAGGCTGTAGCTTGTATACATGGGCACAATAATGTCTGGAGAAGATATGTGGGAAGAGGAAAGAAAAGGAGTTGACAAGCTATTGGCATGGGGTCAATAATGCAAGAGGTCAGGAATTTAGAGTATTTCAGATGGCACAACAATTTTGGGCCTGGGGAATAAAGGAAGAGAAATTTAGAAATCACAATGGACATCATGTCCAAACTGTCATGCTATTCAAGAAAAAAAACAAACATTTGGAAGCATCCCACTTTTGTGATACCTGGTATATGTATAATGTGTACACTCCAATTAGTTACAAATGTTCTATCCTTTCACTTTAAGCTTTTCTCCCTGCACCAGAGCTCCTTCCTCAAGCAGGGTCCTCTGCAATCCCTATCGATTGTCTTCTACAGGGCATTTGTCAATGCCTAATGCAATCTGGCCACTGGCTCCTTTCAAATGTCGCCCTCCTGGTGTTGCCTCCCAGAATCTCTTCTCGGCCACTCTGATTTGTCCTCTGAACATCCCAGTGCCTCCATGGGCATCGCTCAGAGAATGGCACACTCTCTGTGTGATCCTTCGCTTCTCCTTATGCAGATACGACCCAGCCTTCCAGATCCAGACAAACACTACTTCTTTTAGGAAGCCACTCCTGTGCTCTTTATCCCCAGAACTCATGGAACTGCCTTCAGAATCATTAGCTTGGCAACTTACTGCCATCATATGTTAATATGCCATTGTCTTGTACTGTTATCAACATGTCAGTGCTCCACTTGCTTTAACATTAGCCCCTTGAGAGGAGGGGGTGGTACTTCAGGAGGTACCAGCAGGCAGTTTAATCTCAATAGATTCACAATGATAAGTTTGTGAACAGCAACAACAAAGTTCTAAGAACAAGTTCTTCACTCCATTCCATTACTATTAGATTGATGAAATTTATTAGATGCTAAACAATAAAACCAACATATTATTAGCACTTAAATATGTATTTAATTTCTAGTTAAAAGATTCAAAGAATATAGGTTATGTTATTTCTTGGCATAATCTTGTACTACCTCATAAAATGAAATAGGATACTATAACCTTAAAGAAAATACATAGTTTGTTAAATTCTTATGTTCATTCTTTCCCTTGTTTTCTTTATTTGGATAGCAAATAGCTGACAAACTGACTGTGACATAAATAAGAATGGAAAGGAGGAACAAGAGTGTCACACTTTCCAGTGCCTCCCCCACAAAGATGTCCCAGGCTTGACCCCTTTTCTTCAATTGACATTGGCCCATTGCTTCTGCTCTCCTTCCACGGGTTAGGACTGGGCATGGGCCCAGTGCCATGTTTCACGAGCTATTGGAATATGCAAAGGGCATCTAGAGGTAGCCAAGTGGGGAACTGTGATTCACAGGTCCAGCCAAACTAAAATACAGCTTGTACACCAAACTGCCCCCTTTTCCCTCCCTTTTCTCTGGATCAATACCAGCTCTAATTAAAATGTAATATTCTCCTTATGTGATTCCTTGGAAAAGCTTGTGGAATGACCACATAATACAGAGCAGGTTTTCCAGATGTTCCCTGTCTTAGCTGGTATTCACATGCACAGCATCTCCGCCCTGTTTCTCTTCTCTATACTTACCATATGACCTTTCCTCCCTCCCACCTCTCTGCTGTCCTGATAGAAACTCTGCATAACTTCCTGCGTCTTATTGTGGTGGCTTTAGTTTATAAGAACCATTACTGAAGTGCAGTGGGCCAAGAAAAAAGTAATACTTGCCTCCACAGAGCACTTTAATGCTATTTACAATGGAAAAAACAACTTTGAACTGCTTCCAAAATAACAGGCATTAAAATCACTTCTGTTTGCAGTTGAGATGGATTTTGCAATAACCTTTCCAAACCTGCTTCCTCTGAATGTTTTTCAGTCCATAGAGTGAGTGGCTTTCTCAATGAGAATTTAAAATGGTGCCCACATAAACGCTTGATATATGCTTCAAAAGGCAATTTTCAGCACTCATTCATTCACTCAGTGGCTCATGAAACCAGGGTCTGGAGTCACAAGATCCCAATGAAGATTGTACAGGCATGGTCATAGCAGGGCATAGGAGTAGTGTGGAGAGGACAATAGGAGAGCAGCATGTGACCTGTTCATGACAATCTAGGATGACTCCTTGCTCACTCTCCTTTCCTTCCAATCTCTTGGCCAAATCTAGTGACTCTTCCCTTACAGCTATAAGAGAGCAAGAGACAGGCGCAGGTCAAGACCAAAATAAAGTTAAAGTGTAGATTTTCTCTTTTGCTGTATAACTTATAGGTTTCATATGAAATAGTTCAATTATACCTGGAATCCTCATTCATTGATACTGTTTATTAAAATACACTTTTATGTGGTTTTGTAAAAGGTCAATGTTTAACTTATTACTAATTAAATATACCTTTTTATTTCAATCAAATGACTTGCTCACTGAACCATGTGTTTTACACAATTATCACCTTTAATGGATTAGGCAATTCTCAAAGTGTGGTTCCTGGGCCAGCAGCACCACCTGAGAACTTGGAGGTGCTAATTCTCAGGTCCCAACCCAGACCTACTGGATCAGGAATTCTGGGGACTGCACCAGCCTCCACGGTGATTCTGATGCATGATGAAGTTGAGCATCACCAGGTTAGAGAATATTCCCAATTTAGAGATTAAAACAAAACAAAACAAAACAAAACAAAACAAAGCAAAACTGAGGTGAGGCCCAACAAGTTCAAGCAATTTTCCCAGCAGCACAGTTTACTTGGGAACCCACTGTCAAGAACACAGATATATGAGACATATACTCCAGAGGGAGGATTTAGGGGGCTTGGAGGGAAAATTAACAACATATGGCCTAAAACATGTCTTGCTTGGCCAAATTTCTGTCTATAAAACTCTTGAACTGAAAACGTTTATGACTCAAAATGTTAAAGTCAAATGCCAGGTAGGTGATAGGAAAGAATGGCTGGAATCAGAGACCCAGGAGCAGAAGGGGACAGCACTGGACTCCACGGAGGCCAGAAGGACAACTCTTCATCATATGATATCTCAAAGCCAGGAATCCAATATGTGAGGAAAATCTTGCAACTTTCAAACACCAGCTACCAATTCATAAATTTTGAAAAAACTCTACAGATTTTTAAAAACACATGGAATTTGGCTATCGGATGCCGTTTTCCAATCTCTGCCTGAGAAATCCTCATCATCACATGTGATGAGGCTGAATCAAAAGACTGAAAGGGTATAAGGTTTATGTGTGTAGAAAGGCGTGGGAAATTGGACTCCATAACTGTGCTAAGTGGATGGGTTATCAAAAATATGCCTCAACTTGATGGCTATCACATAGTGGCCACTTTCATTAATTCATAGCTTGAAACATTAATTCAGAGTTTAGAGCCAGCGATAGAGGGGTAACCTCTCCCCTGCACGAGCACAGAGCAATCCAACCATGGACTGCTCCTTACCCTTTCCCTGTTTTGCCTCAGTGATGAGCAGTGAGAAATGGGGTGGCCTCACATCAGACTCAGCAAGTGTGAGAGTGAGTTCTGTGCACACTAAAAATCACTGGACAAATAATTTCCTCCCTATCCACCTCCTTCCCTCCCTTCTCTCTTTCCCGTCTTCTCTCCTTCCTTTTTATCTTTGGATGATTAATATCATAGGAATATAGCACGTATTTTGCAATGTTGGCAAGAGATTCTAGAACTCAATCCAGCTTGCCTGATTCTAAAAAAAAGTCTTAGCATGCTGTTCAGACATAATCCATTCACAAAAAGAACCGTGGTGAATATGCAACAAATAGAAGCTGTACGGATGATGTGAACGACACTTGCATTGTAATGCATTGTACTAGTTTAGAATTTAAGGACTTCTAATTTTATAAAGTTGACCAATAGGTTATACTTTCTTCCTCCCTGTGGCAATCCGTGTGGTATTCCAGTCTCCTTTATTTTGGAGGCATGGGGATGGGTGTGACTCGTTAGTCTGAAGGAGTGGTGGGGAGAGTTTTCTGAGGATTAGGTTTTTGAATGATGAATTTTGTTATTAAGGAAGTCCGCAGAAACCTCTTTTCTAAAGATTTTAGTGCATATTTTATGTGAAGTTCTATTCAGAGGCTGCAGACTGGACTCAACCTTCACAGGGGCCTTTCAGAACTGATTTTGTGGGTTTTTTGTTAACCAAACTGCTTATTGTTTTCAACCACCCCAGATGCTTCTAAAGCATCTGCAGGCCAGGCTGAGAGCCCTGTAGTCCATCATGGACACGTCTAGTAAAACACCCTCTCCAGAGAGGCAGAGACCATCAGGTCAAAATGGTTATGACTGAGAGCAAGCTTTGAGGTGAACACATTGGACTGGTGTTTAAATTTAATAGTGCATCATAATTCAGAATGCTAAATCAGCGTGTGAAAAAGGGATCAATATTTGGTAAAACTACAAACAAAACTGGCATGGGCCACATAACCTCCTTTACTGTCTAACCCTTCCCTGCTTGTCTCCAGATCTGCTTGACACTGGATCACTTGATATTACTTAGTCTATAAAACCTACACGTTTGTAATGGACAACATAGTTATTGTGGCATAAAATAGGTAAACAAGTTACCAGACCATCAAATATGCATATTATTCTTGAGCCAAATGCTTTAATGATAAATAAGCAGCCCTAAATTAACACAGATGTGTTCAAATATCCACTCATTGATAGTTTTAGTCACAAACTACATACTTACAGACTCAAACTGAAAAGACTGAAATACTCCATAAACCACTATGAACTTCTAAAGAGTGTTTCATTTGTGACAGGTAAATAAGAGAACTCCTAGGGACATTTTTATATATTTTGTCTTCAGATTTTACTTAAGTAGACCCAGTTGGGTTGGAAGACATAAAACACATTGATTTTTCCTGGTACCATGTACAGATAGGCCAGAAGGGAAGCCTCAAGAAGCGCTTGGCTGCTGACATTTTGGAAATCTTATATCCTATAACTTACTTGAATCATCCGATGAAGTGGGATGTTAGGAAAGTGTAGAACAGGCACGAGGAAATAACGCCAGAGAACAAGGGCATATGTTTATCAAATAACTGGAAGAAAGAAAAAGAATTCTTTTTTTCACTTTTATTTTTATATATTTTTTACATCACTGTTCATTTTTAACAATGTTTGCTTCCCCCCCCACCCCCAAGTATAGTCCACATAGAATTTCCTTCACCAGTGCACCCGTGCACCATCACCACAGTCCCTTCTTCTTTTCAGGGCACCATTTATCCCCCACCCTACCCCTTTATGCTTACGAGTCACATCTGTGAACAGCTCTTTACAAGACTTGGAAGCAGGGGCCTCCCCTGGTGGCACAGAGGTTGAGTGCTGGGTTGCGAGGCTGTCTGCAGCGCCAGTTCGATCCCTGGCCACTGGCGAGGGTCCCACAAAAAAAAAAAAAAAAAAAAAAGACATGGAAGTTTAGGATTACATTGCTTTGAGGCATGGGGCTTCAGTATCCTGGCCAAATAGTCACCCGGTATTGCTTTTACCTTGAGAACAAGTGGTCTGCCAGATCTCTTGTGTTCTAAACATCAACCAATGAAGTTCTCTGCTTGGTTTAAGTTTCTCCAAAGAAAAAAAAGAAAAGCAATCCATTGGTGGAGAAACACACCCTATTGTAAGCTAATTCTGGAGATTTTCCTTATATCCTATATCTATGACATTTAAAGATAAGTTTTTGGACTGGTGGTGGATTCAAATGTGTGTAATGAGTCAAAGAACAATAGGATTTTATTGCTTTTGGAATTCCCCCCCAACCCCCTTCATTCCAAGACATGCTCAGCCAGGCCTTCTCTGTACCCCTCACTCCAGTGACCTCAGAGCACCCTTCCCTTGGGGACCCTGCAATGTGTACTCAGCACACCTCCCACTGCACCGTGTCATCTGGGTTTTTGGACAACCTTCCAGATGTAGTTCTGGATCTTTCTCATGAAGTAGTAGCAACCTCGCAAGAGTTTTGCCAGAAAAGAAGAAAAATGAACTGGACTTCACCATCAACCAGACATGAGCGTGAACAGACCTGTTCTCAGACCAAATCAACATTTCTACTCCCGTCCCGACAACTATAAATTCAGAAGTCATCACCACATAAAGTGCCTCATGCACAAATACTTGAACTCTGACTTCCTTTCAACAGCCTTAATGGCGCTGTGTGCCACAGCATTGTAACATGCCCCTGTGTTGTAATGTCATAAACGACAATCCCAACTATGATCGGCCAAACCTAACTCCACAACACCTTCCGTCTTGTAACGTGTCCCATGCAGGGGACCGGCCCCAGCAGCCCTCAGCTCCCCCAAGCCTTCTCTGTTAGAATGAGGTGGGCTGCAATCCACCAGTGCAAAGCACAAACACGCAAATAATTAACCATCTCTTCTGTTCAGCTGTAACTTATATTCCCTATGAGGAAGAAAATGGAGGGGAAAAAAATCAAGACCCAGAGACCCACGTTTCATTTGGAACACTAGGGGTTCTTGGTGGAGATCATTAAAGTGTGGTTTGAAATATTTTCCTTTTCTCATCAAGTCACTAGCTCTGTAATTGATGTCATAAAAAATATCTGTTTGGTTGCAGTAGTTTCTTGAGTCCCTTCAAGTTATCAATTATTTACATCCCAACAAAATGAAAGGAACTGTAAAGCAAGGTCCCGGGATGCCACCCAGGGGTCTGAGGGTGGCATCGTTAATCTTGTGCGTGGCACCCACGAAGGGGGCGCCGGTACTCCGTTTGGGAAAGTTCATTTCCTCTTCTCTGTCATACATCATCTGTGTGCGTTTTATTGCTTCTCCTCATAAACAGTCTCATTGGGCTGTTTGTTTGTTCATTTCCTCTGCAATTTATACGCTTAAGGATGGGAGGAAAAATACCAGTTCCTTCAGCTAACACAGATCTTTTTCTCTGGATCTCTGGGGGCTTTAACCATTTCCTCCCTCATTCCCATGGCATCCAGAGAGTTTTGTCCACTGACCAAAGTTCACACAGTGCAGATTTGACAGAAAACAATGTTTGCAAATGGCAGAATTTCATTGGTATTAAGAGCCTTTTCCTTGTTATTTCCTGCTGTTTTAATTTCCCCTCCCCAAACTTTCTCCCCCTTTCATGCCACAGAATAACTCTAGCAGGACCACATTTCAGATGATTACTTGTCCTTGGGGGAAGCAACAGAAACCACTTGGTGATAAGTCTCAGGGTCCAAAAGTGGCTGTCATTAACTTAGTAAATATAAACCATCTTGGCTGACATACAACCTTCATATAATCTGGTAAAGAACTTTATGGGTATTGCTGGTAAAATATGATACTGTACCTTTTGCCAAGTCATTATTTTCAGGTTTCTTTGGGATTGTCCATTTATAGCCTCATTGCAACAACTTGAGACGGTGCAATCAGAGTTACTTCTAAACTAGAGTGCAATAGGCTTTATCTTCCTATCAAAGCACAGATTAGAATCTACACAACCTGTTTCTAATCAGCCCATTTCTCTGATCTACAGATCATACATTAGTTTGTTATAAATGAGGTGGCAGGCAAATGCTTGAAGCTTTTTGGGAGCAGCCAGAGAAGCGCTTTCCAGGTCTGCAAAGGGTATATATATATATATAATTATTATTATTCCCCTTCATTCAAGAGGACACTTCTGAGGACATAAAGGGGACATGCTGGTTAGACAGGACTGCAGCCACGGTTCCCCTTTAATGCTGCAGTTGCGTGTTCTATATTTACAGTTCCCTAGATAGTTAAGCATCTAAATTGGCATGGGGATGTGGGGAAATTCTGCCAATATCCAGAACCTGAAAACCTCAGCAACTTGATTAACTTTGGAGACATGCACTGCAGTTTGCCAGCAAGCATTATGCCATCCAGCGTTTACATCACACGGAAGCAAGGTAGATAACTAAGATTCTTCTCTCCTTCATATCTTGAAAAGGGAAGACTGTTTAGAAATGAAGAAATATGTCTTTGATGGAGCTATGAGGAAGGGGAGGTGGACACTTTTACAAAGTGATTATAAAAGCAATTTTGACACTTAGGCTCCTGCAATGGAGACACCAGTGGTTGTTGCAACTTCTGCTCCATGGCCCAGATTCCTATAGGATGAAGAGGCATCGTGAGGCTGAGTTTTGTGTTTCCTGTTTGGAGGAAACAGAGGGAGCCAGATAAAGAAGGCATGGGGAAAGGAGCAGGTGGAGAGGACAGAGGATGGATGTCTCTCTAGTTCCCTCTTGATCTCAACGAGAGGGCAGTGCTCGATAGTTCCTTTAACAGAATATGCTTCTGTCAAGGACAAAGTAAGTGCAGCTTAAAGAAGCCTCTGCACACATTTTGAAAGCTGAAAAAGGGGGGTGTTGCTGGAATGTGGGAAGAGGGGGGTCTGAACTTATAAGGAAGAAAATGGGAATTTATAAGGAAGAAAATACACCCTGGTTAGCCTTATTTAGTCTTTACAGACTGTGTTTTCTGACAGCTTACAATGAATGCTTTCATTTATGTGAGCTGAGTGTTTTACAAAGTGTGTTGACACACACTGTGTTGATGCTAAGGTATGTAGACCTGGCCAGGGTCCTGCACCCCAGGTTAAGAGCTGGAGGGCTAATGAGATGTCTGATGTCACATAGCCCCGACTTAGAAGGAGAATTCTGGGGTCTATCTACGGCTGCTCAGGAACAGAGCTCAGTCTCCATAGACTCCCCCATCCTTCCCTCACTCAGTAGGGCTCTGTGCTGGTCCCTGTTCATGATGGCAGCTTAGTAAACACTGATTGATGAATTAATTGGCAACAGCGATAATGACCACTCTCAAGTACCTACAACAAAAGTTGTTGTTTTCCTTGGGGATCTGCCCAGCCCTGATGTAGCGAGGGTTGGCATTAGGAAAATAATGAACAATATCAGTGGATATTAGTGACTGAGGAAGCAGGCTCTGATTTAGCTCTCAACGCCATGCTGAGATTCATACAATTAGAAGTTTATAGTCAACGGTGGGATGATACAGTCCATTAATCTTGCTAACAGTTACATGGTTCCATTTGGACCAAGCTCAGCTCTTATAAAATGCAGACTCATTACACTGACTCAGACGGGAGCCAGGGGAACATATTCAAGGGCAGAGGCACTGTTTGCAAGCACATTTGAAGAACGATTTTGATATCTTAAACATGAAATGGAAGTTAGACAAGTTTGCCAGAAAGTCGGTCCTGGTCCTTGTTCTCTGTTGCCCTGAGCCGCTTGCCTGTCCACCCAGCCTGAGGACTCGGATGCAAGGAGCAGCGGGCATCTGCCGTCATTGGCCCGAAGAGCATGGCCAAGGGACTCCACCAAAGAGGATTTGAGAGAGAAATGATCTTGTTGGGGACACAGTGGAGCAGGCAGCCACTGTAAATATGGTCATGCTGAGGATGAATTGGGTAATTTGGTCTCCCAGATTCCCCTTGGAGCTTGGATTATCCAAATAGATTATATTGAAGAAATGAGCATACAAGTCTTTGAATCCCCAGACTTAGAATCATAAGAACTCAATTCCTCCTAAACCTCTTCTGTTACAAAAAAAAGCACCTCTTGGTGTAAAGAACATACACTTTGTGTTCACTTATGACTTTTTAATTATTTCTTATCTCTATTTTTTTTTTTTGAGCAGAGAAATTATGTCTGAGAAAGGTAAAATAACCCACCCACAGCCACCCAGCAAGAAGTGAGCCGGTAAGGACAGGCACGTGGAGCCCAGGCTTAGTCTCACTAAGGTCATACTCTGAACTCTACCTCAGAGTTGTCAGGAGATTTCATGCTGCTATTTGTTATTCATCATGTCAACCTGGAGATTCAGGGAGAGGAGAAGAATGAAGGGAATTGGCTGTGCAGTCAGGGATGGGGATAAAGTGGTTCTGTGATAAGAATTAGGACTTGGGCCTCCCTGGTAGCACAAGGGGTTAAGACGCAACCTATGAAGCTATCCACAGCCACTGCAGCATGAGTTTGATCCCCAGACAGGGAGCTACCCACATGGCACAGCAGACCTTTCCTGACTCATCCGCTGCTCCTCTCAGCAGTGTATTTCAGTCTATCTGCCTGTTCTGTTCCCCACTCTGTCTCTGGTGAGTCCTCTCACCACCCCACCCCCCCACCCCCCATGCCTCTGGCCTGTACCTCAGTTCTTGTATGCATGGATGGATAAATCTTTCTTTTTAAAAAAAGAATTAAGACATACTTGAGGAGATCAGTTAGCAAGTGAGCATCCTAATAAGAACTTAAAATGCATGTGAAGCTAGAAAACATGCAGCCTTTAGAAGAGAACATCGGGATGTGACAGGGCGGGCCAGTCCCAAGCGTTGTCACCACCATGCTCTTTTCAATGACCATGGGATTGTGAGGTAGGGTCTTTCCACTTAAAACCACGTTCAGCATCTTTTAGAGCCTCTTCTTGTGTTTTCACAAACTATAACGACTGTAATCAATGTTTCCTATCTGTCTGTTCTGATCACTGAGCACTGAACCTGGTCTGCAAAGTTGGTTCCTGGAATCCCCAACAGTGATGAAGTCAGTTCTTGGTATCTGTATACAGATCATCCAAAGCCAGTTTTGGGCTGGCTTCTCCCTGACACACAGGCCTGTCTGAGCCAGCTCCTCTCACACTGTCACTGGGTGTTCAAGGAGGACACATTAATTTTAATATCGGCTTTAGTCAGACCTCATTAGAAAGGTCAATACACTGTGCAAACCCCATTAAATAATGTGTTTAAAATACAAAATAAACAACACTTAGATTATCCATAGCTTTGGATTATCAAGGCAGTTTTTTCCTTCCCATATCACAGCTAATTTAAGACTGCTAGGAAGCAGTTTTAAACACAGTCTGGCTTCAGCCCAACAATGTTGCAATGTGATATTTAGAGCTCATGAATCAAGAGACAAACATGTAAGGCCAGGTGTGGTTTGACATAAAAATTTCTGCAAGACAATTGGTCTCTCTGTATGATAAATGGTCAAAAATCTCATTCATTTCTAATGTCTGTGCTTTAAAAGGTAAGGTAAATATACAGAAGGCTTCCTTTTCTTTGCTTGGCATTTATCTTTTCAAGTGTGGAGGTCCATTTGATTAATGTCTAGTCATTTAAGGAAAAAGATGTCTTCTCTAAGTTGCATGAAATGTGAAATGATTAGGTCATGATTCTGGGGAGTTTTTATGTTCAATTACTTTAACTTTTAAAAAAACTTAATTTTTTTTTTTTTTGTATTGTGTCTGCTCCTGGGAGACCTTTCTGTCCAAGTGTGACTTAATCGCTGGGGCTGTTTCCTTGTATGGATTCTTCTTTAGCTGGCTTCTCCATCTGCTGGTAGTGATGGCTTTGAATTCTGGCTGTGCCCAGGTGCTGGTGGGTAAGGGTCTCATGTGGTGGGCACCCACATACTGCCTTTTCACTCATTGATCCTTGCATTCATTCTGAAAGAAACGTCCATTTAAACTTGGAAATGACATTTTACATTGTTGATTGCCTATAACCTCAAGGCTGTTGCTTTCCATTATATTATTACCTAGTGTGTGGGTTTTGGTCTTTGTTGTTTATATGTGTCATCATGTTCCCCTGGAGGACTAACGTGGTTTCAAACATTATATAAATAACCCTGTTCCGTTTGCTCGTTTTCACAATTCTTTAAAATCAAGATACTAGATAAAATAACATTTTGATGGCTACAGTCTATTATCAGCATATGACACAAGCCTGGTCTTTGAAAAGCCATAAATCAGATAACACAGTTCCAGTGATGCTGTGCTTTTGATTTGTTAAAGCCTCTGTCAAGGCTGCCTTTACCTGCATCTTTTGATAATAAGAGAATTAGATCATTGGCGTCATCATAAGATGCATCTGGCAGCAGCTTTTCTTCATCATTATTGTTACCAGGGGGCTGTGGTGTTGGATTTCGTTCAGTTCCATTTGTTTTATGTCTGTATGTTTCTGGGTTCTCACAGCCTCTCTGTGCGTGCGTGCATGCATGTGTGTCTGGTGTAGAGAAACAGAAAGAGAGGTTGGGGAAGAACTGAAAAAATTGGGAAAGAGAAGGGGCAGTGGAATGCTGAGGATTCTTTCTGCTTTAGTCATATCCCTATTCTTTACCTAATAGCCTGCCAGGCCTGGCCAGCATTCCTGACCTGACAATACTTAGAAGAGGGACTCAGTGGCTTCCTTTGGGATGATTCCCATTTTTTTCTATGTGTTCTCCGTCCATCCTCTCTGTCTACACTCTGTAAGGCTCCGAGGCCAAGGCTCTGGGATGCATGGCGCTGAGGAGATCTCACACAGAGAGGCACACACTTCTCTGCCTGTCTTCCAAACAGCACTTTCCAGACTCAGTGGTGCACAGGAAGAAACACATTCTCCTTGTCACTCATTCTGCATAATGGCAGAGTTCCATTTCTGTTCAGCCACAATGCGTAGCAGATAGTTTTCCGTATTAAAAAATCCTTGAAGAGAATCTGCAATTTAAGCTCCAATTTTCCACTTGATTACAGATTGGGATAATACATTATTGCTGAACCTCATTGGTTAATTAAGAAATATAAAATATTTGTTGTTTATTGTCTGCCAAGCTCTGTGCTAGGTACTCGAGATGCAAGGGTGAGCCTAGATTGACATGACTCCTGCTCTCCCAGAGTTGACATTCTAGTGTTACCTTTCTAGGTTTAAATGGAAAGCAACTTAAATAAGAAAGTAATTTATCACAGAACATTGGGTAGCTCATGGAATTGATGGAAAGGATGTAGGCCAGTTTGGAAAAGGATTCTAGCAAGGGTCTGGGTAGTGTGGTATAGAGAGTAGGGACCATTTGGCGATTTGGTAGGGTGCCCCTACTCCAGTGAGTATATGGGTGCCAACCATTTCCCCCATTCTTGCATCTTTCCCCTCAAATGCAGAGTCCCAGGAGTGAGTGCCTTTATGGTTTCTATGGGTCACTTGTTACACAGACCAGCAGCTTGCAGGACTCCTTGATTTATGGCTCCACCACAACGTGCAATACCGGGGACCGAGTATGTAATTTCTCATAAGAAAATAGGGGACTGCCATCAAATGAAAGGGGGAGGGATGCTGGACCACCAAAAAGAGCTTCTTGACATCCTCTCATATGTTGGGCCCCGATTAAATAGAACCAGTTCATTATTTTTCACACAGGCAGCGATAAATGGCAAGAAGATGCTAGGAGGAAATAGAATCTTGAGGGAAAGCAAAGGCCCAGATCCTCTCAGTTCTTGGTGACTTGAAACATTAATTTGATGATGTGACATGAAATATTAATTTCGTTCCATTAAGTCTAGTTCACCTACTTTATAACTTTAGGCTTGATCCTTCTGTAGAAAATATTGTCTCCATTTCTAAAAATGTATGCTTTATTTTCTCGACCTGAGATTCATGGCTGTGGTTGTGATACCTGAGGCGGAGTGCAAATGCCTGAAAATTGAGTGCTGCCACATAGTGGGTAGGTCACTTGGGACAAGTCATTTAACTTTTCTGAGACTCAGTCTTCTCCTTTTAAAATTAGCATAATAATAATCTATTTCTGGATTTTTGTGAGGATTAAAGGACTAAAAATGAGAATAAAATGAAGACACATATAGTAGATGCTCAGTAAAATGTAGATACTGGGCCTCCCAGGTGGTGCAAGGGAATAAAGCACTGCACTGTGAAGCAATCCACAACCTCGGCAACATGAGTTCAATCCCTGGCTGGCCAGGGAGCAGCTCTCATGGCAAGGCAGACCTCTCCTGTCTCGCCCGCTGCTCCTTTCAGCAGTGTGTTTTTCAGTCAGTCTGCCTGTTCTGTTCCCACTCTGTCTCTAGTGAATTCTCTAAACCCCATATCTCTGGCCTGCACTCCAGCTCTTGTATGCATAAATAAATAAATCTTTTTTTAAAAATGTAGACACTGTTATTGTGTTGTCAGAGACCCTCCTACTCCTCTTTCAGCTTATCTCAGTTCGATTGCCTTTAAGCACATATGGATCCCTGAAAATTCCTCTACTCATAGGTAAAAGTGGCCTAAACAATGAGATAGTTCACCTTCTCAATGTTAACAGGTTAAATAAAAGAAACTGGAAGGTGGATAATTGCAAAGTTAATAAATTCAGTCATGGATTGATGTCATCAAGGTCCTAGGCTTGCTCTTTCCCCCTATCATTCTCCATGTGTTGACTTCTTTCCTAGAATGTGTCATCTCCCAGTTACAAGACAGTTCCTCCAGCTCCAGCTATTGCATCCTCACACCACAGTGGCTATTAAGAAGAGGGGAAGTTTCTTGTGTGTTTCTTTTGTCCAGGAGTAAAATTTTTCCAGAATTCCTCCCCTCCCCCAGAAGAGTTCCCCTTGGATCTTGTTCACCAAGAGTGTGTATATTTCTATGCATGATTTAGTTATTAGAGAAATTGGAAAAATGATTCTCTAGCTTTGCCAGACTGTTTGAAAGAAGAGGGGGAAACTGTCAAGTAGGAAACCTATAGCTTCCTGTTCACATAACCTGCATCAAAAGGACCCTTTGTGTCGTAAGTCACCAAAACCCAAACTTAAACTAGCTTTAAAAATAATGCATTTAATAACACAAAGTCAAAAACACTGAAAGGCATCTGGCTTCAGGAGAGGATAAATCTAGGAACCAAGCAGTTCCAAAACAGACTCCATTTCTAACCAGCTTTCCATTCTGAAGTCCATGGTGATTTTTCCTCATGCTCCATCTGTCAGCTCCTCAGTTATGGGATCTCCTGTTATCACAGCAAAGTGGTGTGGCTATCCCTGTCTTCTGGGAAAAGAGGGAGTATCTTTTTCTCTCTTTTCTTTTTTTAAAGATTTATTTATTTATGCATCCAAGAGCTGGGATACAGGCCAGAGATGCAGGGAGCTGAGAGGATTCACCAGAGACAGAGCGGGGAGTAGAACAGGCAGACGGACTGAAACAAACTGCTGAGGGGAGCAGCGGGCAAGACAGGAGAGGTCTACTGCGCCATGTGGGTTGCTTCCTGGCTGGCTGGGGATTGAACTCATGCTGCAGAGGCTGCAGACCACTTCATAGTGCAGTTCTTAACCCCTTGTGCCACCAGGGAGGCCCATAGGGAGTATCTCTTGTAGCACTTGCTTCCAGATGCACCATCCCTTTTTGTTTTCTAACCAGACCCTGTGCCTAGACCTGCACCAATCTGTGTACAGGGTACATTCATTTAAGTCAATGGGTGTCCAGTCTGAAACTGGAGGTGGACAAACCATATAGTGTGAGAATGGAGAATGGAGAAACCTCTCCACCCCAATTAGGACACCATTTGGTGGGAGATGGGGGGCGGGAAATGGCTCTGCTGGGAAGAAAGCAAACAAATGTCTACTAGACTACTCATAGCAATCTCTGAACTTAGAGGGACTGGCAATTACAGCCAGTCAGTGTGCTGCTCTGCACCATCTGTGTGGCCCATTTCATTGCAACCAATTCCATATAACCGGTGCCAACTTAGGCCATTTTATATGACTATTGTTGAGAGGGCAAAGAGAACCAAACCTCTGTTTGTAAAGCTCAGGGCAATGTTGTTGCATATTATTAAGTGGTCTCTGGGTGTTTACCTTTCTAGACATTATCCCCTCACATGTCCTGTAAGTATCATGAAGGCAAGACCCTGGTCTGATTCAGAACATACTTGCCTAAACCCTTCCCTCCTCCTCTATAGTTCCTGAACCACACACAGTCACTCAGAAGCGTTTTGAGTTATCTGCTGGGTAGCTGGACTTCACCACATTGAATGACTTGGAATACAGAAGCTTGGTTTCTTCTTTTTCTCCTTCAGCTTCTTTTTGGAGGGTTGGGTTCTGTGTTGTGGCAGAGATGGCCAGTGTTTACCAATCTCCAGCTGCTCTCTCCTTCCTGAGCATACAGCTGAACTTTCTCCCTGATTCCCCTTATCCCTCCCTCCCTACCCCCTACCCCAACCTCACCCCCACTTCCTAGGCAATGAGACTGAGTTCTGGCCAATGTGTGGGAACATGGTCAGAATCTACATCAGGTACCTCCAGGCTTCACCATAAAATCTTCAATGCAATCTTTCATGTTCCATGTGCCAATCTTTTCTCCTGCTGTCCTTGGAGTTGGAAGTGAGGTCCTTTGAGATCATAGAAGATGGAGGATCCTCATGATGCAAAGGGCCCGGACCCTTGACCACTGCTTGACAGAAGTGACCCCAGGGTTGATGCCTGGCCCAGGACGTTCACCCTGGATTCTGTGAACAAGAACCTGAGATTTAGGGGGTGGGTTCTTAGAGCTGCTAGCATCACAACCTGTCTTAGTCTTTTTTTTTTCCCCCCTAAGAACCTCAGTCTAGTTCTGGTAATTTTCGTAAACATCTTTTGATTTATAAGAAAGACCCTAGGAAGTTGCTACCATTGAAAAGAGAACACATCACATTTGAGCAAAGATACACGGATAGCATCTTCAGATAGAATATCCAAATTCTTTGTGATGGTCAATTTTCAAGAGAATATATATTTCCAGTAATAATAATCAGAAATTTGCATTATCTTCAAATTTTGGGAAGACACCATTATAAATGGTTCCATTTATGCATTAGTGAAACCTCTTAATCCCATTGTGTGCTTGCCATCTAACTGCTCATTTGCAGGTATTCAACATTTCCAATAAGAGTATTCCCTTATTTGCTTTTAAATCATTACTGTTTTTATAATGGCTTCATTATTTCTTAATTGTCCTAATTTTCTTTCTTACCTATTCTTGTTAAAAGCCGATTAAAAATATGAATAATTTCAGCATCCCAGGCATTCTGGAAACAAAATGAATTTCAGATTTACATTCATTTGTCAGTAAAAGCCAGTAGGGGAAGGCAGAATGGATAGTTCTAGATCAACTTCAACTGAATTTAATTAGGGCTTTATGCCACATACCCATGACACACAGAATTTGGTAATGTTGGAGCCAGAAGCCATTCAGTCTCCCAAACTTCTGTTACTGATGAAGCCACTCCAGTCTGCAGAGGGCTGCCTAGCTGTATAGTGATGAAGAAAGGCTTAGTGCAGGTCTAAACTTTCCAACCAAAAAGGAGCTTTGTGGAATTAATATTCTGTATGTGAGCAAGTTTCCTCCTTCTCCAGGCTTGCCTTCTGTCTCTCTGTCCCTCACCCATGGTCCACAAGCTAAAGGCACAAACACAACTGACACTGGTAAATTGACATCTCTAGATGCTTCTGCCAGAACAGTCCAAATAAACCTTTTGATGAAATATTTGCAAAAGTCTCTTTTTGTTACCGCTCCATCCATTCTTTGTGCCTGAGTTTACTGGCTAGACTTGTTTTGACTGTCTGTGGTCAAAACAAGGTAAGAAGAAATCTTTTATTCTCTATGGTTATTGAGATATCCTTTTCCTTATGGCAGCAGTCTTCTAGTCAAGTACAGTCTCTTCCATCCAGCATACTTTGCCAACCACATGCACATTCTGCCCCTGCTCAGGAATATCGTATGCTCATCTCTGGTGATCCTCTAGATATGTGACTTTGAACAAAACACATTACCTTTCTGACCCTTAGTTTTTCATCTGTAAAATTTGGGGTAAATTCAGAATGCCTTTGTCACTTGCAGTTAGACTCAGTCAATCAATTCAATAGTATTTGACAACCACTATGGGAGATCCTTGGGAATAGAGAGAATTATCTCTTTCCTTTGAGAATCTCCCAGTCTGAACTGAACTCCATATTTTTTTCTAGATGGAATAAAGCAAAGAGATGTGAAAC
The DNA here is from genome assembly GCF_014898055.3 of Talpa occidentalis. NCBI lineage: Eukaryota > Metazoa > Chordata > Mammalia > Eulipotyphla > Talpidae > Talpa > Talpa occidentalis. The sequence goes on from NW_023603184.1 coordinate 106,029,267, forward strand.
TGGTTTCCACAATCACCCTGGGAAATGGGCTTCGGGGACATCTGTTGTTCTCTAGGTTTTTAAGCTTTCGTTGACACATCTCTTTTAATCATTATTGTAAATAATGTTCTTGAGACTTGAATTACCTCTCACCTGTATCAAAAGTTTTTATCTTTGTATTTTATTGATTCTTGTTCTCCTTTCCAGATTTCTTTTCTGTAGATAGTCAATATTTAAGGATTGGGTTTTAGATGTTCTACACAAGTCACCCTTTGGTTCACTTATGCTGTCCTCCAATTCTTATGCAGACTTTTGTTCTTTTGCATACACATATACATATTTACCACATGAGAATTCTGCTTGTGTTTTTATTTTACAAAATGGTTCTTTTCTAATGTGTCATAAAACTGTACCCAATTGATCAAACAAAAGGAGTTCTTTCTCTCTGCCTCTATTCTTCTTTAAAAAATTCTTGATACTTACCAGTCATATCAGATGGGTCAGAGGGAGCTTGATGGAAGGAGGAGGCGACCCAGGGAAGCCTGCCTATCATAAGTTTTCTGGAAATCTGTGCTTGATCAGCTGATGTGGAACCTCTACAATCCATCGCATTTGTCTTTGCAGATGACTGATGCTCTGTAAATCCAAAACATGTTCAACAGCTGGTCTCCATTTCTGTTCTTTTCTTTTCTTCATTTATTGTTGGCAATGGATAAATCAGAGATTACCTGAGTCACTTTGGACTTCACTTTGTTAATTGTGTCAAATCATCTCAGCCTGGAGATGGTTTTTTCAAATATGATTATTATAATCTTTCACGGAACCTGTCTACCTCTGGCCCACTCTGTATCTGGACTCAGGAAATGGAAGGTCTTGGTTCATCTGGGGCACACATGGGAGTTCTATGTCATCTACTAGAATAACAGGTTCAGACTTCATATTCATTGACCTACTATGGTTCATGTTCATTATTTTGAAGTGTGTTATTCTGGACTGTCTTGGTTGTGAGGGACAGAAAACCTATCTTGAAGACTTAACCAGCATTAACTTCTGACTTAAAAAAATAAAGAATTTAATAGGTCATATTATAAAAAAAATCTAGATGCATTTCAGGCTTGGTTAGATCTTGGAGTTTAGATTTATTTGGACCAGTCTCACTTCCTTTGGCATTTGTTGACTTCACTCGTCAATGAATTCTCCTTTTACAATGATCCTCAGCAACTTCAGAGTTACATTCTTTTGGGTTCAATTCACATAGAACTTCTGGAATTGATTGTAAATGGACAAAAGGTGCCTACCTGTGAGCCAGAGTGAGGGAATATGCTGATGGTAAAAACTTGGGTTACACCTCTACATTAGGAACAGCAGGATACCCAATCTCAGTGTGTCCTGAGATTAGGGGAGAGTGGCTTCCTCACAGGAAATTAAAGGTGTGGTTCCAAAAATTGGGGAAGGGGATTCTGGCTAGGCCAGAACACCAGAGGTGTACTGCATGGGGATAATGCCTAGCAATCTGTGTGCTTGAAACATTTCTTATTTTTTCAAGATTATACTTTGAGATTACAGTATCAGTAACTTTCCACTTGCTGGTTTTCCAGTTGTCATTATCTCTGGTTCTAACTCTAAGGCTTAGTGCAAGGAAGGGTTCTTAGTGACTTAGGAAATAGGTGCAGGTAGTTATTTAGGAACATGGAGCCCCAACGCCCCCAAGTCCATTTATCAATCTGAAGAAGGAACAATCAGTGGGGACCGGGAGGGTGCCCCCAAGCCCAGGTGTCCTAAACCCATCTATCAAACTGAACAAGAAACAATCAATGGGAGTAGGGGCAACCCCCTCAACCTAGAAAGGAGTGGAATGTTCATAACACCAACACAATAGCACAATGCCAAGGAAACGTACCAAAGTTAGTTTTGGGAGGCAGGCCAGGTAACGTGGGAAACTCAGTGGGCCTCAGTAACCTAGGAGTCTCCATGGACTCCAAACAATCAGCAAGAGACACAGCATGGAGACACCCAATGGCAGAACCCCCACTCCTTGCTCACTACACCTATATAAACTCCTGCCTTTCAGTCTCTTAGTGGCTACCCATTTGGGACCCCTCTCTGCTCAGAAATCTTTTCTGTCCTTCTTCCTACAAATCTTTTCTGTCCTTCTTCCTACATACATGTCCTTCTTCCTACAAATCTCTTGCTTTTCTGTAACTTTGGTCTTGACATTGAATTCTCTCCTTGTCAAAGACAAGAACTAAGGAAGAGCCTTCCTGGGGTCTTTGGACATCAGGCCTGCTTCCAAAACACTGATTCATTAGTACTTTGTCTTACTTTTTAAAAAATCAGAGATGGTTTATGTTATTTCTGTTCTTTGAATCAATGGGAAAAAATCACCATTGTGCAAAATTACAACTGTTTTTTCAATCTAGCACACATATGGCAATGACTTCAGAGTGTTTATTAGTTGTGAACACAATAGTACAAGGTACATGAGGCAAAGAGCATATTTTGTACTTTGATTTTATAATCTACTTTCTAATTTATTAAGTAATTTATTCCGCATTCATCAAACAACTTTTCATATTTAAACTCTCAGCCAAAGCTAATATTCCACATTCTAAAATTAACAAGTTTGGTAAAATATGAAAAGAAAAAAAATCATTCTCACTTGCAATTGTCTAAATAGTTTTCAGATGTCCAAAAATCTATCACCAAGTTTGTTTATTTACTTGATTTATAAGATGGACTTCTATGAAAACATCATAGCCTACCTACAATAAAATATGTGCCTGCACTCATCTGTTGGCTCTCAGGATCACATTTCTTTCTGTACGTCAAAATTCCTTCAGCACATCTTTGACACTCAATGTGCTTTCATTAATAGTGACTCTTATAGTTTCACATAAATGCTGAACAAAATGAGTAACCAAAAGGGGGAAAAACAATGAAATCTCTTTAGCCGTATTATTTTCAGCCCTTTCCAAGAAATCGAATGAAGTGAGTAGTCTGACATTCCAGTCCCTTTAAGAGACATGATGTGTTCACAAAGCCTTATAATTTAGTACAATCTTAGGAATTTTTTAATTTTTACTGATCATAGAATTTGTCTAATCAAGGATTAGCTTTCTAGTTCCAGAAATGAAATTTGAAACAGATTTTTCTCCCTCATGAGTGAGCCCTTATGCAAGACACACAGATTCACAGACATGATAAAATACAAGCATATTTTAATGCCACACTCATTGCTTCCATGCTTCTGTGGAGAAAATAGAGAATGGGTAAAAGGTTTCCCAACATCCAGGCAGGACACCCTTTATCCTGATGACTTACTCCAATTACGTGGGTGTCCCATGGCAGCTGGAACTCTCTATAGTCTAAGATGGAAGGAGCTTTGGATTTCAGAAGGTGTGGCAGTAGTGGCACAGGTAACACATTCCTGTTGCCTCATGCCATCTCAGAGCTAGCTGCTAATTCCTTTTCTATGGGGCCGGCTGTGTGTAGCTCCAACTTATAAAGAAAGATCAGTCTTCCAGTGACTAGGTTGCCTGGGCATGAATAGCTATCAAACTCTCATAAAACAGACTTAAAACACAATCACTTGGGCCTCCCTGGTGGCGCAGCAGTTGAGCGCTGGGCTGCGAGGCTGCCAGCAGCCTCTGCAGCACCTGTTCGATCCCCGGCCACTGGGCGAGGGTCCCACATGGTGCGCAGACCTCTCCTGCAGCGCCCACTGCTCCCCTCAGCAGTGTACTTTGGTCCTTCTGCCTGTTCTGCAACCCGCTCTGGCTCTGGTGAGTTCTCTCACCCTCCTGTGCTTCTGACTGTACCCAGTGCTTGTATAAATAAATAAATAAATAAATCTTTAAAAAAAAATAAAACACAATCACTTGCATACATTGCAAACATAGCATAGTATGTTGCCATATTAAAATTAGATTGCGTCAGCCAATTTTATTTTTAAGGCCCATGGGATTCAACTAATTTAGGAGACAATCTTGAAACTAAAAGTAAAGGCTCATTACAAATAGCCTTTGCATGGCAGCTTCATGTCCCATAAAGGCGATTGCTCTTACCAAGACAGCCTCAGAGTGAAAGGAAGGGATTACTGTTCAAAGACTTGGCCTCAATACTGAGTCTTTGATTCTGTTTCTTCAGTTACAGCATCGATAAGGCAATGCTTTCCACCAGGTGCATTTAACCTCACAGAAATGCTCTGACGTCCAATGAAACAACTCCCCATTTCATTTGTTTGTTGGCACACCCCTAGAAAAATACCCAGGGATGTCTACATTTTACATATCCTCTCATTGATTAAATGGACAGATGTAAAAATCTTGGACAACACAAGTATGGGCAATACCAGCATTTGGAGGATGTTTCTAGGCAACCAGCATTGCATGATACAGAAATCATGAAATCTGTTCCATTATTATGCCTACTGTTCCCAGGGGATTCAGGCATCACAAAACATTCCAAACATTTTACTAAAAATCTTCCTCATGCCTGTTAATAGGAACCAAGGACATCTTGGATGCAGCAATGATGCTGGTGTAACTTCACTGAAAATGGAAATATTACACATTTTGGGCTTAGCCCATTGGCATCATGACACAAATGCTATTATCCTATGCCTCTCAGTCTCCCCGAGTCTCCAGATGTGTGTGTATGGGTGTGGGTGAGTGTGTTTCAATTTAAGTCTGGTGTTAGGATTCTCTTAGTTTGTGACAATAAACTACGAATATCCTGTCCAGGTGGAGATTATCTCCTGCCAAGCAGCAGAGTCACAGCTCCCCTGCTGACCAGGAGCTTCCCCCATGTGACCTCTGCATCCCTTCATTTAAGTGGCTGAAATTTATGGGTTCTGGCTTTAGAATGATAAGAATTTCCATTACTTCTGGCTGAAATTTCTATTTCTTATGATTTCTATTGGAATGCAGGCAGTTGTCAGTCTTATTCATCAAAGGAGGCTTGATTTGTTCAGAAATTCTTTGTATTTCATTGTTTTGGTCTCTGATTTACTGTTCCCGGTGGGCCAGCTGTACAGTGCCTGCAATATGTAAGCGCACATTCTCTGGAATACAGTCTTTTGTAATTCTTTGGATGTGTTAAATAAGGGACTAGCCATCCTAGCCAGGGAGAATTTAAACTACAGGATTTCTTGAGGTCCTTTCCAATTCTGTGTCTCCATGATTCTGATTTCTCTCTGGAAAGCAGATATTAACATTTTACTAGATTCCACGCATCTTCACATTTTCAGCTTTTGTATTTCAAGCATGTATTGATCGGGCAATAGTTGCACGCTATTCCTTTGTTCTTTATGTCTTTATTGATGCAAAGCAGTGCCAGAAACTGCTTTTTAACAGTTATTCAATCCCTGATGCCCTTCATGTATCAGATTTGGGATTTCATTTCGTAGAACTACTGGGCTGGCTACACAATTAATTGCTTCTTATTAATAAGCCATTAGACTCACTTGACCAACCATCAACAGCTGACGGAAAAAGCACACCTCCCCCTCTTTTGCCCATATCTCGTTCTCTTTTGATGTTGAAGCTGCTCTCCTGTGTAATGGGAGACTTGCCGGAGTATCTGGAGGTCTCTGGCTCATTTAAAGTGACAGGAAATGTTATCTCCTGATAATAAACAGGTTTCTGTAGCCATCACTATGACCTTTACCCACCAGAGGGATCCCAGAAGACCACAGACACTAAAGTCTGGGTAGTCACATGAGTACTAAGAAAGGGAGTTGTGTTTTCATTTGTGTACAAGTGTGAATATCCAGTCATTAGTTCCAGCTATCTAAGTTCAGGAAGAAACGTAGCATACAGGGAAGTAGAACCAGCTCTGGGGACACACAGATGTTGGTTGGAAACCCAGCTCCACCTTTTATTAGGTATTTAGGGTCTTGGGCAAGTTATTTTCTCTAAGCCTTAATTTCTCCTCCTGAAAAATGGGGTCACAATATACCAACTAAGCTTGATTTTTTTTTTTTAGAATTAAATGAGGTGCCTGCATGTAGAATTCCATAAGAATCAACTAGCACTGATCTTTGTAACCTGCAACCCTTTGACTTATGTTCAACAAGAGACCTGTATGGCATGATGGGTAATGGATGGGTTTTGGAGTCACACAGACCTGGTAGGCTCCCCAACTCTGCTTTTTACTCTGTGGCCTTATTCTCTGATCCTTAGTCTCTCTTCTCAGAGGAATAAAATGAGGTAATGAGTTGTGCCTGGCATGCAGCTGGCTGTCAAAAAAACCCTGTGTTTCTGCCTAGAGATCACAGGGCCCTTCAGACCTCCCATTCACGAGAACATGGAGCTAGATTCAGCCCCGTGCTGACTCCACAGCCCCTGTCTGTGGCCGGGGGACCCTCTGGGCTCCATGAAGGTGGACATGTTGCCCAGGCTGTGATCTCCACATCTGCTACTTATTAAAAGTCTTCATAGTGTCAGGAGCAGTCCTCCCAGCCCCTCCAAATACAGGTCCACAAAGCTTTATCATCCAGGTCCTCAGGGCCAGATGTGTTTCAGAATTCAGACTTTTCCATGTTTCATAAAGAGAACTCAGCGAACTCAGCAGGGTCTGCATTATAGCGCCTAGCACCCCAGGGCCTGGGCAGCACTTCCTTATCAAACACATTAATTTTCTGCAATGAGATGTGTGACTATTTACCTTGAAATTAGATCGCTGTGAATATTTTCACATCTTTTCAGATCAGATTTTGCAAATAAATGTGCTCAATTCAGTCCGAATTAACTATCAAACAAAATAGGTTGGGGGGAGGCATTGTTTTCAGATTTTCTTGAATTCGGAGGATGGCAGATCAGGGATCTTGGAACTGCAGAAAAAGCCCAGAGCGATAATTGATTCCTTCCATCTTTGTTTCTGTCTCTCTGATGTCAAGCCATTATCTTTTTTAAAATGAACGAATTTTAAATTTATTTATTGTTGTTGACTGCCATTGTTTTACATAGTTGCTAGTGCTTTGACAGGATAGGATGTCCCCCTCAGGTGTAGCCACTGTTGCCGGCCCACCACTAGAGCTCCCGGTCCTCTAATCTATTTTAAAGTATTCCATTCCCCTTGGCTATAAATGCCCTTTGTAATCACTCCCAAACTGTGGAGGCCTCACTTTAGAACTGCTTCTTTTCTTTTCTTTTTTTTCTTTTCTTTTCTTTTCTTTTTTCTTTTCTTTTCTCTTCTCTTCTCTTCTCTTCTCTTCTCTTCTCTTCTCTTCTCTTCTCTTCTCTTCTCTTCTCTTCTCTTCTCTTCTCTTCTCTTCTCTTCTCTTCTCTTCTCTTCTTTAAAGATTTATTTATTTATGCATACAAGAGCTGGGGTACAGGCCAGAGATGAGGGGGGTGAGAGGATTCACCAGAGACAGAGTGGAGAACAGAACAGGCAGACTGACTGAAATACACTGCTGAGGGGAGCAGCAGGTGAGACAGGAGAGGTCTGCTTCCCCATGCGGGTTGGCCAAGCTGCAGAGGCTGTGGATTGCTTCATAGTATGGTGCTTAACCCCTTGCGCCCCCTGGGAGGCCCTAGAACTGCTTCTTGACAACGCTTTCCTTGGTAGATATATTCTGTTCACTCAGTTAACTGCCCTGTCTTTTACTATTTTTGCCTGGCTTCGTTTGTACTACGCATGGTGTGTATTGCTAGCCTTGGGGTATGGCTTCCTAGATTTGTCCTTAATGTGTTCTATCACCTTCCCTCTCATTCTAAGTTAGATGGCCCACAGAGCAGGGAGCTGAGTGCTTATTCACTTGGGGCCCACAACTGAAGGTTTCTCTGGGCTGACTGGATGCTGAAGGAGGAGAACAAAGAGGGCCAGACATCGAATCCCAGTGGCTGTGTTAGTCATTCCCAAGCTGGGGCTGTTCTCCTAACCTTTGACTTTCTTGCAAAAAGAATGAACAATGATGTAAAAAATATATAAATAAAAAGAAAATTAAAAAATAAGGATTGAGAGAGTGTAAACAAATCAGTGTCCACATCTATCTTTGTTCCATCAAAGATATACATCATCTTAAAAAACAATGAAGAACATAAAAGAGTGCTCTGAGTAGTGTTCTTTTGGTGGGACTAGTGATCTTTATGTAAGAGTCTGTACTGAGAGGAGCTGCTAACCATGGCTGATGAGTAATAGTGACTGGGAGAAGGAGCTGGCAAGGGAAAAGAGGAGTTGCCGCCACTCACTGGCTCCATTTCTCACACACCAGGCACTCTCCAAATCGGTCTTATTTGGCTTTCCCCATCATTGGAAAGGGCTCTTCCCAGAGTCACCGGTAGCCTCCAGATGGCTAAATTCAAGGGATATTTTTTATTCCTCATTTACCTTAAACTCTCAGAAGTACTTTATGCCTTAAACCAGAAAACCCCAGAAATATCCAGAAAGCCCATCTTACTTATAATACTTTCTTCTTTTGGTTTCCATGATACTGCCTTTTCCTCGTTTTCTTCTTCACCTTATACCCTTTCTATTCGGTCTACTCTGCAAGCTCATTCTTTGCCACCTGGTCAAGAAGTACTGGCATTCACCAGGCCAGATACCCTTTCCTTTAGTACTCTTTCCCTGGATGATCTTTCTTTATTAACTCAGATGACTGGCAGATCTATATTTCAACTTCAGATGCCCCTATTGTGCTCCATATTTGATATGATTATCCAACTATCTCCTTCAGATCTCTTTTTAGGTGTCAACATATCCAAATGGAGCTGATGACAACCCCCTTCCCCAAGCCTGGTGTCTCTCTCTCTCTCCCTGGAAATAGCATGATTATCTATTCTCTTTTGCAAGTAGAACATTTAGGGGTTGTTCTTCCACCCCTCTCGCCATCAGTACCCATATCAGTCAAACACCAACCAATTCCTGTTGCCTTTACCTCTTAGGCAGTTCTCCTGTTCCCCAACATTTCTTCATCTCCTCCATCACAAAGCTAGTCCAAGCTTCCATTATCTCCCACTAAAAATTTCTGTCCCACTGCCAGGGAAGGAGGGAAGAATAGAGAAGAAAGGAATTTGTTGAAACCAATAGTTGAAAAGAAACCAATTGTCTCTATTGCAATAACTGTAGGTTAATACATGTTAGGATCAGTATAACAGTCAATAAAACAATAGATTTCTTAAATTTGCATTTTATTAATACTCAGCCATTTAGAAGATCAAGGAAGAGCCTTATCTCTTTAAGGCTTTTGACAAGGGCGTTCCCAAATCCATGTCTAACTGACTACTGTAGTGGTGGCACCATATCTGTCGGGGAGAAAAACAAATTGGGGGAAACTATTCTACTCTAGAAGCCCCTAAAGACCAGGGATCCAGGGGAAACTGGGTACACCCACAAACTCTCCTGGCTTCTTGAGTCTGTATTTGCTCAGATGAGAGGACCACCTCCATTCATCTCTGCATGGTCCTTCTGTGGGGGGTGAGGCATGCAGCCCTCTCTTCTGATAAGCCCTGACATCTTCCCAGCAATGTGTACTGACCCTGGAAGAAGATTTGCAGGAGGAGCCCACTCCACAACTGCACTAACCTATGTCCAAGGAGACTGACCTGCACTGATCTTGTTGGTTTTATCATTTATTTTTGTCGCCCGATTATTAGATGCTATGATGCATCCAGTGTCTCACTGCACAGTCTGTCTCCAGACCAAACTCATCATCAAAAACAGATGCAACAGCAACTCCCAACAGTGGCTCTCTCCTCCCTATTCTGCTCCTTTGCTAGTCCTTCCCATTTCTGGAAGTGCCACATCTGGGAACCAGTTGTTTATGCCCTAAGCCAGGGAATCATCCTTTACACCATTTTCTCTCTAAACACTTTCCTTCCCCCACACTTATAAAATCACCAAGTGATCGTGATTTTACCTGCATGTACTCCTAGAGTCTTTTTACATCTTCCTATATTCACAAGCATCCTCCTAGTTGAGGCTGTCATCTTCCTGTCTTCCGTCTCCTAGCTGGTCTTTTTGCATCAACTTCCCACCTCCCTGCTCCCTGTCCCAGTTATTCGCCACACAGAAGCTCTAGTATTTTGAAAACAGGAACTACTTCCTGTCCCTCTCCCTTTGCTCACCATGCTCTAAGGCCACTTACTTCTTTCGGTTCTTTAACTATCAGCTTTCTTCTCCTGATCCAGGACCTTTGTATGTATTCTTCCCTCTATTCAGAACTTTCTATCCTTTTCATCATCGAGCTAATTGTCTCCCTCATTGTAAGATGCAGATGTCATTTCCTTTACTTCCTAATGAAATTAAATTCTTCTTTTTCAAATTATCCTTATGCTTTCATTTCACTTTTTATAACTAATAATTATATGCTTCTTTTTATGAATAACTGTTTAATGTCTGCCATCCCACCCCAACCAGACCAAAGCTCCAAGCAGGCCAGAACCACATGTGAGGTGAACACCACTGGACCAGCACCCAGTAATGTGTCTGCTGCAGCGTGGGAGTGTGCACTCATCAGCCCAGGCTCCCTAACACAATTACCAGGGACTGGGGGACTCAAACAATAGGAATTTATCTCTCACAGTCGTAGAGGCTGAAAGTCCCAGATCAAGATCTGGCAGGGTCTGTTTCTGCTGAGGATCTTTCTTGGCTTGCTGACGGCCACCTCTTGCTCTGTCCTCACATGGCCTTTTCTCAGTGATGCTCACAATGAGAAAGACGGTGAGAAAGATAGACAGACACAGGCCTTCGCTCCCGAGGCACTAGTCCTGTCATGTTAGGGCTGTTTTGACTTCATTTAACTTAATTAACTCTTGAAAGCTCCATCTCCCAATGCAGTTGGGTTGGAGGTTTTGGTTTCAACCTATGAATTAGGGGGAGAGGTAATAAATAACACAATTCTGTTCGTAGCAGAACTCAACAACATTTTATCAAAAACATGAATATGAAATAGAGTCATTAATGAAAATTACATTTGATAACAATTTGGTTGTTGTAATTAGGTTTCATAATTATGGGAAGAGTTCATTTTTCTGAAATGTTACATTCAAGCACAAGTACTCTAATAAGCACTTAGTGTTACTTTTTTCCTTTTCAATGGTAGTTTCCCAGGTAATAATATGGAATCGGTATCTGGCAACATGGCAAAGAGAAGACACTTAGGGAGAATAAAGAAAGTTAAGTTTCTGATGTCCCCTTAATTCTGGCCACACCACTGGCATCCTAGGCAAACCATTGCCAGGGAACCCTGGCTCCTAGAAGTACAAGAACAGGAAAGTTGATAGGCAATCCCATTGTCCTTGCTTTGTTTCTATCTGAAAGGTCATAAAATAAGAGCTTCCACAAAATCTTTTGACTGTGCTGTCATGTTTGTTTTTATTTTCCAGATCAAATATGTCCTCTGAATTTATTTTCTGGGACTGCTTCTCCTGGGTTTTCTTGGAGGTGGGGTGCTCTCCCCACTTATAGTGGCTTTATTCCATCTAAGGAAACTGGCCTCCTTACCTCCATTAATGACGAGTTGCAGTTCTGTTGCTGGACTAGAGAGCTATGCATTAGAATCAGCACAGCTACCAGTGTCATTAAGGGTGCACACTTGTTTTTTCTTTGTCTTTTTTTCCCCACCCTGAGTCAGTGCCCAAAAGGCATTTTATGTCGTTTTGGCCATTTTGAGTACAATTATCCAACTGACTTGAGCTTATTTTGGCAAAAGCTTAGTGTGTATGTATATGTAATGGGCATTAAAAACCTGGAAAAGATGTGTTTTCACAAAGGCACCAATACTTACACTTTCTGGAAGTCAGTTTCATGTAAATCACAGTGTAAGTTGATCGATAGTCTCACCCAGCCAGTGGACCCTGACCAGGCATTATGTGGAAATGTGAACGTGAGTTGGTCCAGAGAGATGTCTCAGGCTGGTCTCAGGTGGGGTTTGGTGCTGTGGGCCATGTAAGGGATGACAGCCAACTGTGGCACTTCCCACAGTTGTGCAATCCATCCTTTGGTGACAGAAGGTACCAGGTGGAGAAATCACACTATGCAAGCTTTCTGTGACTGTCAGTGGTTAGTGCTTTGACTTTGGTGGAGACAATCCACAAGTCACAAGGTGGCAGATCAGGAGCTGAGCTGAGTTTTGTGGCTGCTTGCTGAGCGTGGAGACAGTCAGCCACTAACACATATTGTGATCTCGAGCAAATTACTTGACCTTGCTCTGCCTCAGTGTCTTCATCTATCATGGAAATAATGATTATGCCAGCATAATAGGGTTGTTTGATGGTTAAATGAGTTAATACCCGAAGGTTCTGAGAATAGTACCTGGCATATGGTTAGCACTCAATGCTAGTTGCTTCCTTATTTTCATTTTTTTTCCCCACTAATTTGTCTCTGGTCAATATGTTCAAGAATAAACCATTAGCACTATCTTGAGAATGTCTAATGCAAAGACCGGAAGTGATCATTTCATGCATTTGTTTAGAATATAAATGAGCAAAGAAATATTTTCAAGTATGAAAAGTTCAACTTCTCCTGTTTTAAACAATTCTCTTCTGGATACTCACAAGGGGTTCTCCCTCCTAGTTTTGGCTTGCTCCTCCAACCTCCTTACCACCCCAACTCCTTGTTTATCTTAAATGTTTGCCCCCCCCCCCCCCTTAGGAAAGCGAAAGAATAACATCTCCAGCTAGAGACACTTGCTTGCAACAGCACTGGTGCACAGCAGCTCCCTCGCAGGCCTCCACCAGCTAGCCCTGCCCCACCTGCAGTTGGTCGCAGGGGCTGACTATAGCCTGCCTCTGGGTGACAGGGAACAAGTTCCTGACCATGAGGTCTGGCTTCAGGCCCAGGCTGTTCTGAAAAAAAGGATGATCTCCCTCTTGAGACTGGGCAGGCAACAAGCGACTTGCTATCCTTGCAGTCCATGCCAAGTGAAACACCAGGAAAATCTCTTTTTCATTGTTTGATTTTTCCATGGGCTTTGAAAAAGTTCCCATTTCTTATAGCCGAGTCCAAGATTAAATTGGACTGCACTGAGAACTGCAGAAAAAAATTCCATTCAACTTCCTGAGACTCTTCCGACAGGATTTGTTTGCGGCCTCACGGATGATGTCTGTGACGTGCCCTGATGGCGCCTTCTTCAGTCCCTTCACACAGGCCGTCCCGCACTCTGCTCGGTGATACAAATTATTCATCTAATTTCCTCCTCACCAGGCAGACAGGGCTGAGGCATCATGCTTCCCCCGCTGAATGTGAAGTAATTGACGTGTTTCTCCTTTCCTGCTATGTGGCTGGGGAATTATTAAAATGGACTTGTCTTTAACAGTCAATTTTTGTTGGGCAGTGAAACGCCAGTGGAAGCCGCACGCTGCCCATCTCCTGAGGCGGCTGCTTTGAGTGTGGAACCTCTCCACGAGCTGGATCTTCATACGTCTCTACTTCCTTTCCATGTCATCCCTCTGAACACAGAGGGCGACTGGCAATAGTGTGAGAATTTTATGTGAAACCAAAACCCAAAACACCTCACAACCCCAAAGAACCCGGAGATTGCTTTCCAGCTCCCTTCCCCCTCCTGACCGCCCAGGCCGCCAGCAACAGTGACACCCAGTGGCCAAATACAAACTAGTCTTTCTAAATTGAGCCTTTTTTTTGTTTTTGTTTTTTTTACAGAAAATGAAATTTCTTTTGCGAGCAGATAAACACTGAACTTTACACCTTTCTGTAAATTTACAGAAATATAGATTCCTCAAATGAATAGCTAAAATATATTATTTGGAGTATAGAGCAAATGAGTAATTCTTAAGAATATACTGGAAGAACTATGGGTGATTTGGTGGTGGGAAAGCAACAGTGATCACACCTGAGGGGAGAAACCCTATACTGTCAAAACATTAACAAGGATATAAAACAATGGTAATTCATTAAATAAAAATAAATAAATGGAATTATAAAATGATAAAAAAAAAAAAAAAAAGAACTTCAGAAAGGTGGAGGCAGATAGTTAAGTCCCGGGGCTGAGACCATCGACAGTAGCAAGGAGACTCATGGATCATTCCTATTCTACAACTGCAGTAACAGGAAAGCGTAACAGAGACATCACCATGAAAAGGAGGTACCATGTTCCCTACCTCACCTAGTGTAGCTGACCAGTCAGCTGGAGTTATATAACAGAGAAGATAGGTTGGCTCAGGAGAGACACAGGAAAAAAAAAAAAAAAAAAAAAAAAAGAATATACTGGAAATGTTTATCTGTTTTCTTTGTAGTTTGTAAACTTGGGCTTGGTTTTCTTGCCTTTGGTAATGGTCACGTTGATTTTATCATAACTTTAAAAGTTGGCAACTGTTCAGGAATATTTCAAATTTTAATATCTATCGTGTAGACTTAAAGGTAAAATATTTTAAATGCGTAACATCACAAATGAATCATTTTCATAAATCTGTATCAAGCACTTGAAAGTATGTCTAAGGGGAAAAATGACTTCCATTGTCACGCTAGTAATCTCCGGGAAGAGATGAGAATCTTTCTCTTAAGAAAATTTGGCAATAAAGGAAAAAACAAAACATCTACATTTTTAATAATCTTTCAGAGTTTACAAAAATATGGAGAAAACAAGAATACTTTTAAAAAAACTTTATTTTCAAGTAATTGTAGATTCATTGGGAGTTGCAAAAATAGTACAGAGACAAATCCATTTCCCCTGAATAGTAACAGGTAACCACTACAGTACAAAGTTAAAACCTGGAAAATGATATTGGATAATCAGAATTTATTCAGATTTCATCTGTTTTAGTTGTACTTGGATATACATACATACATGTATATATATATATATATATATATATATATGATTTGATTCAATCTTATTTCATGTGTAGCTGCATGAACTACTACCACAATCAATAGACAGAACTGTTTCATCTCCATAAAGATGCTTCATTCTTCCCTTTATGATATGAAAATAAATGGTTGAACCCAGGAAGAAAGAAAGAAGCAGACATGTGAATATCATCACCATTATATCTTCCCCTGCTCTTCCTCCTCCTTCTTTTTCATTTATTTTACTTATTGAACTCTCTGTTGTGAACTCTGTCTGCATTGTGTTAATTGCTTTAGATGACTTATTTTGTTTTTGCAATAACCTTATGTGGGAAATACTATTTACTTTTTATAAACAACTTCATTCAATTAAGAGCATAACAGTAGAATTTAAGAAAGAAAAATGATGATTCATCTGATGACTGTCCTCTGACATACCAGATGGGGTCTGCTCCAAGTTCAGTTCTAAATTTCACACAGATTCAATTCAATAAATATTGAGGACTGAGCTAGGTGATGACGGGATTACAGGTGCTGACAAAATGCATTGCTCAGCGCCAGTCCTCAGTTGCCCGGGTCAATTCTCCTCTTGAGACCCTATGATTGCCAAGGCCAACCTCAGCTCTCTGTAGCCATGAAGTCAAGGCTGGTTCCTCTTGAATGTGTTGGCACAGATAGAGGAAGAAGGAGTGTGATTAGGTCACTAGGGTGGAGCCCTCATTATGGAATTTATGCCCTATGAAAGAAGCCCCAGAGAGCTCCTTCACCCCTTCTGCCTTGTGAGGACACAGCAAGTGGACAACCCTCTATGAACCAGGAAGCAGATTTTCATCAGACACAGTATCTACGGGCACCTTGGTCTTGAACTTCCCAGCACAGGCATTGTGAGAGATAAATGCTTGCTAGTTAAGTCCACTAATCTGTGGTATTCTTGTTATAACAGTGCAGACTAAGATGCTCAGTGTTATCTTTACAAAGTAAATGTTAAAAGGGTTTTTTGATGCTATCAGCTTTTGATTATTGGATAAAAGTTAATTAGATATGTTCCATAAGGTCTAAACTAGACTTCTACTTCAAAATGGATGTTTTGGGAGCTATGAAGTCTTATAAATATGACTTTCAGAGTCTTTACTTGAGACTTTCCTCTAGAACTTTCAATCTTGAATATTTAATGAAATTCATTTTTGGGTAAACATGGTGCAGATGCAAAGTAACGACATTGGTGGTGAGCAGAAATCTCACTGTAAGGAAATTGTGATTCTGAATTCCAGATTTAAACATGTCTTTTTCAGCAAGTCCTGTAAGTCACACTTCTTTTCCTCAGCTGTCTATATACTCAAAGTTTTAAAATTATATATCAGAAACTTTCTAGATCAAGTTGAAAATATAGGGAAACACTTTGTAGTCTAGGGCAAGATGAGACTATCTAAATACTATGTATTGTAGGGCAAATTACTCAGATCTGTGATTTATTACACACACACACACAAAACATACCCTTTAGTGACTCTGAATTAATTATTGCTACCCACCAAAATTTAGCTCTTGCTTTTAAGTATCAGTACTGGTAGTACTGTACTTTTGAACATAATACCTTTTCAAAAATATGCATGAAATTTAAGGGCATAAAATGTTCTATTTTAAGAGAGGGGAGAGTCTATTTCCAAAGGGTTAATAATTTCACTTGACTTAGTCAGTTTTTGTTATATATTAACTTTGTTTAGTCAGTTTTTATTGAGCACATACTATGTGCCTGACACTGCTTTACGTATTGGGGAAATAACAGGGAACAAAACACATAAAAAAATCTCTGCCTTTATGGCCTTAAATTATAGGGGATGAGTGGAAGACACAGATGGCTAGAACTGGACTCAGAAAGAAGATGGTGCTCCAGAAAGATGAACCTGTGCTCCTCCTCATATCATGCTGAGACTGGCTGGTCCAGGGAAGTTTGACCATTATTTCTCTTGTAGGCAACTCTGGCAGATGCCACAGATCAGGAAATCCAAGAAAATATATAACTGAGTTAGTAAAGAATTTTGCAACTTTGGGGGAAATTAAATATTCCCTCACTCAGTAATTATCTTTCTCTTAGTTTGCTTGCCTGTGTGTTTGTGTAGACACTTTCCATTCTCAATCTGTGACCCCACATTTCTGCATCTTGTTAGGCAGAGGGTCGCAATGCCTTCTGTTGCTCCCATCTGTCATCTCCCTTCAATTTCAGTGGGTGTTGGGTTCCCTAGTGTGACTGATGACTGAGCCATTGATATTAACAGGAAAAATGTAAGACTAGAGCTCTGGGTCACTTTTTTTTGGTCTTCTTTGCTATATTGCTGAGTCTAATGATGTCATTTTGCAGCACAAGACATAAAAATATAAAAAATGTCATGAAAGTTCAGCTGGTAAGAGCCATAATCATAGTACTGAATAGTTAGCTCCAGGTAAAACTTTTTCGAAATATAAGATCTGCTTATCCACCCTCACCACCTGGGAGCCTGGCCAGCGGCTCAGAATTATTTAGTCCCTCGAATTTACTCTCCTACTTAATGTCATAACCACCACTAGCATTCTGCAAAGGCAATCTTGTGGGTTTTAGCATGCAGGGAATATATCTCCCTAACCTACTTCCTGAGGCCACTCATTCCATTTCCTAATTACCTAACATTAAGAAAAAATGTCCCCAGAGAGGTAAAAACTGGCTTAAAATTTTTATTTATGTATAAATGACTGATATTATATAAGAGGAGGTTGTGCTGGGAAGAAAAGGCTAGGAAATGGCTAGATGGGGGTGAAGAAGTTCAGAAGACAGGAATGGGGGATGGGGCCTGAGAAGCAGAGCAGTGATGGGTGAGTGGAAGAACAGCATCAGCTCCTTCATTGTTCTACCCCCAGTCAGCTCTGTTTACAAGACAGAAAGAGAGGTAATTAATTAGAGGGAGCTGGGGTTTGGAAGGGACTGTGCAGGGGGTGCAGAGAACTTCTGCTTATTTACCTGAAAGCCTTCCAGAGTCCGTGAGCCACTCAGGGCAGTGCAGAGCCCCACAGAAGGGGAGGCAATGTGTCTCCATCAGGAGCGCCAAAGTGAGTGGGTGGAAGGTCAGGGCCACAACTCATTTCTCAGTACAGGTGGTGGATAATCAGTGCAAGTTTGGCTGCTGAATGACCCTGGTGGGCTGCAGGGCCTGCCTGCTCAAGGCAGCTGTGAGGAGACCAATCTGGAGTAGACTCTAGAACAAACACAGTTGGGTGTCGTGGAGTCAGTGATGCCTCGGTCAACTGAAAGCCTCCTCAGTGTCAGGGTGAGACCGAGACAGGATAGGGAAGGGGCAAGGAAGAGTCTGGGGTAGGATTTCAGAACTGAAGTTGGTTATAAGACCTCACCAAGAGGCTCTGTGGGGAGTCAGGAGGCCGAGAAATGAGTGAGGACCAGGATCTGGGTGGGCCCAGAACTGACCACAGGGAAGGGGGACAGATTCTCTCCCAAAGCACCTTCCACAGCATACTGTCCATTGAGAGGAGCTGCTCCATAAACAGGTTCCCTGAGCCCCGCACTAAAAAGAAACTGAGACAAAACCTCAAAGTCCACTCTCTTTATAGACTCATTAGCTTATTAGAAGCACCAAGAAGTCCTCCTGCAAACAATCCTGTTTGAGAGTGTTACTTAGAGCCCATGCTTTCGCCAATTTGTTTAACCTTGAACCCCTTTCCTTGTGTTACACGTAGTCTGGTCCTAGAAATGCTCTTTGGAAAAAAGTCATTTAAAGTACTTGCCCCCAGTCTAGTTACAGCAACCCCCACCTGTGGGCTCCCGGCCACCCAGGCTGCGCCCTGCAGAGTCCGCAGGCAGGCCCGCGCCCTGTTCCCATCCTCTTCCCTGGCTGCCCTGCGGACTTTTGGGCATCTGATGAAATGAAGCTCAGAGAACATCAACAACCCGCTATAGAGACTTGAAAACGATCGTGGCTGTGCTGTAGGAACACCTTCGATCTGCCGGAGAGCACATTTTTCTTCTAGCTAGAGAGAAATGCCCTTTTATCCCAACTTCCCTGCCTGCACTTTTCAAATCTGTTTTTTTTTTTTTTTTTTTTTTTAAACTCTGACGCTACCTCCAGGCACAGCTGTCAGTTAGCTGCGCTTTATTACAAGCCAGGGTGGCTAACAGACCATGAACCATTGATAGCTAATATCCTTAGTTACACCTCACCCCTACTGAATAAAGGAGCCAAATTGCTAAATTTGTTTTTCCAGAGGACATTGATTAAAAGAGTTGACAAAGCCACTTGAATGCGAAATTTCCAACTGTCTAAAATGAAAAGCTTTCTCGATCTTCATGTCTTAGGCTGGGGAGAAGGTTTATTTTCCTACTGTGTGTAAATAATGGATTTTGCCTTTTCTGGGAATCCATCATCGAAGGGTATGTTGAATACTCAAACAATGGCAGTCTAAATTGTCCTGCAGTGACACTAACTAGCTGGAACTAATTCAAAAATGTGCAGGGAGCATGATGAGGATAACTTCGTGTGTGGGGAGGAAGCGGCACTCACCTGCTTCCATCAGAGCCCATCTCAGGACAGATGCTGGCTGGGCCAGAGCTACCCAGAAAACACAGAAACCTTGTTATAAATTACATCCAGCTTTGTTTTGTCTTTTCTTTTTCTTCCTTCTTTTTTTTTTAAATAAGCTCTTTGTCAGATAGAGAATGTAAAAGCTCAAATACTTTTTACTCATTTTCTTGCTGAGAGCTGCAGGCATAACTAGCAGCAACTGCCAGTAATTAATCAAAGCTCTGGAGATGGGAGCACACGTTCAAAGACATTTTCAACCCACTGAAACACGTCATGGCTTTAAAATTCTGCCGTAGAGCAGAATCTCTGGAATGAGGCTTTAAGTTCTTTCTGATTCTGATGTACCTACTGAGTGTGGCCAAAGGCAGCTCTTGGGCAGTCATCAGGGTCAGTGGAATTCCTCTGTAGGAATGGAGGGCAGGCAAGCATCTTGAGACCTCAATGGAGACAAGCAGCTAGATGGGCAGAGACAAGCATGTGACATGGGGCAAAACATTAGGTGAGTGTTTGGTAATTCCCTTTTGTTGCAATGAACAGAGATTCTCAGGTTACAGGAATGATTTATGGCAAGGATGTTTGTGGAACAACACTGGAAATGGAAAATGCTCAGGGCTGGAGATAGTTCTAGAAACCACCTATGTTCTCTGTTGCTCTCGGGAGCTACAGGGGTGCCTTCTATTGGTTTATTTGCTCATTTTTTTCCATCTGTTCCCTTCTGCCCTCTCTGAGCACTGGATTCCATTGCTTACTCTTAACTTCTCCTAAAACCAGCTGGTACATGTTCCCTCTTGCTCCATCCTCTCCTTAATTATTTCTTTTTAAATTTTAACTCTTATTATTAACTGACTCGCTTGATTGCCATTTTTGTAGCTCATGTTCTCAAGAGAGTCCCATTTAATGAGTCCAGATTATAGCTTTGGGCCAGGCCACATCATTTGTTGCTGGCCAGCCTATGGATAGCCTGCCTCTGGGTCAGGTGCTCACCTTGTCTGGTCACCGGGGACCAGATGGAATAGGGTTACATTGTTTAACGAGCGCCTCTAGATCCACCTCTTCAGCTGGGATTGTGATTGGACAGGCATCATGATTGACATCTGAGGTCACCATTGGATTCCCATTCCATAACTAGTGAGGTCCCTCAGCAGTCCAAGCTGCTCTGGTACCAGCCACACAGCTATCAGATGTCAGTTCCACTTCACATATGTCTCTCACCTGTTTAGGTCTAGGACTTCCATCCCCACTGTCATATGCTTATCCAGGTCATATACGTCCCACCCCCACCTAATTTCTCTCTAATCGGTGTCCCTGGCAACACTGTCCTTCCAATCTTGCCTCCGTCTTTCTACAGCTCAAATCTGTTCACACCACCCCCTGCTTAGAACATTCAGTGACTCCCATTCTCCAAAGATAAAGCCTAATTCCTTGATGTTAAAAGTGTCCATGACTTGGTCCCTGCCAGCCTCCTCCTTGTCACCTCTCCCTATTCTCCTTTGCTCGCTAGATTCTGGCTCCCTCTTATAAGGTTCTCCCATATTCTGTGTGTTCTTCTAGCTGGGGCCTTCGTACCTGCTTCCCCTTAACCCATCCCCAACTCTCATCCTCAGCTGAAAATTCAGTTCCCCTGACTTTTCTGATTCTCCAGATGAGTATGATGCGGACAGAGGGCACAATGCTGTTTGCGGTGATTTCCCAGTCCCTTGCCTTGTGTTGGCACAAGGTGAGCACTTTATAAACATTTCCTGTTGCTGTGTCATTTGAATCCCAGAACTGCAAGGAGTTGTCATTTCTGTGTGAGAATCAAAAGTGAAAGGTAAATAAAAGAATGATTCCGAGAAAGGAAAAGCGTGAGGTGAAACAGAAGGAATACATGACATGATGATTTTGAAAAACTCACGGAGCAGTATAGATGGACCCCTGAAGGAAGAAAAAAGATCTACAGACGTTGATTGCAGAGAGAAATATGCAGCCCCCAGAGGGCTAGCTGAGATCAAAGGACTTTGCCAAGGAATTCATCTCAAGGATATCTAGCCATTAAGAACAAGCAGGATTTAAGTCTGGATTAATTTCTTTAGCTGAGAGAAGTTCAAGAACCTTCTAAAGCATTTGAAATAGTTGAGCTACTCCTGATGGGACGTGAACCTGGACACCTGTTTCCTGGGAGAGTCGGCTTTCTGGCTCCCTGTGTGAGCCCAGCATCAGGGTGTGCTAGCACTTCCTGATAAAGGCTCACAGAAACTAGGGAAATCATTCTGTTGCCATTAAGAAGCCTGGGCTGGGCTTTCTTCCTTGTATCCTGTCTACTCCACTCCCACAGGGAACTCAGGAGAGAGAGAAGAGCTGGGTAACCTTGCTACACTTTTTTGAAGGGCAATGCTCACCCCACCTCTGCCATTAGCCTTCTCTAGAATGGTCCCAGGGGCAAGCGGCCATAGTTGTCATCTCTATGGCATTGGGAAGTGATTACATTTTTGTAATAGCTACCAGAGCATGGAAGTGGCACTACTCTCCACATGCTCTGATGTGTTAGCCTCAATTCTGGAGGCGGCACATACACTGGGAGCCTAAAGGAGAATGGCATCTTACAGAACGTAGGAGTGGGAGGCAGAGCAGGAAGGGGAGATGGCAAGGGATAAATCAGTGGTGTGGCCTCAGGGAACTTTTTTTTTTTTCAGCACAGTGATTAGCCACAAATTGTCATAGACTCTCTCCTGCCACTAGGAGAAGGTAAGCAAAGAACACACTCTCACCACAGTCTCAGGAAGGACTGGACAGCCAAAGTCAACACTGCAAGAACCCGAGAAGTCATCATCTCTTTAGACAGGGATCAGAGAAGGAAGAGATTGCTGCTAGAAGTTCACAGCTGCGCCTGGGTCTGAATTAGGAAGGCTTATAGGTCGCACTCCCCAGCCACATGCTCCAGAGGTCCTGTTATCCAGGAGACCTGGACCAGCGCTGGTGGAGAGCAGGTCTGTCCTCATTTCAAAGCGGTGGGCCGCCTTTCAGCAAAGCTGGGTTCTTTGTTCTCTTTTTTCTCTATAGTTCAGTCTGCAGGATTGAATCCTACAGTCTGTAGGAAGCTCACCTCCTGGCCTTCCAATCTGAGAATGATACAAGCAAATTTAAGTCTTTTTTCCATTTTTCTCTCTGTGCAACAAACAAACAAATTCAAAATTATAACCAAACAAACAAAAAACCCCAGACAAGCTGGATTATCTTGGTCAAAACACTTAACCACTCTGGGCCTATTTTTCAGCTGCAAAATTAGGGGATTAGACTTGTTGAAAAGTCTCCTCTGTTCCTGAGGTCTGACACTTCCTACAAAATAGTCGGAGGCCACAGGAAAGAGGGGGGAACCCATTCTTTTCTGTGATGTCAGGCCATCAACTAAGAAGAGTAATGAGTATTTGGGTGCAGGGTTCACAACAAGCCCAACTTACAAACTTAAGATGTCTAATTAAATGGTGGCCTCCCCAAGGTCACTGTCTCCTTCCTCCCAGTGTCGTCTCTGTTCAGTGCCTGGTGCTCCATAATGCTTTGTACAGCATCGGCTCCCTGACAGCTGTTCACTTGATTCTTTTTTAAAAATTTTTTATTATTTTTTAATTTTATTTATTTTTTATTATTTTTTAATTTTATATATTTTTTACAGCATTTTTCATTTTTGCACAATGTATGATGCATTTTCATCTTGGTTATAGTCCCCATCTCTTAACAGACTTTGTTTGTTCTTCTCCAAGGTGGAGCCGAGCCCCGCACCTAGGGCCCAAGCGGGCAGAGGCACAGGGTTGCTGCAGGGGTTTCATTTGCTCTTCCCCCCCCCCCCCCCCCCCCCCCCCCGCCCCGTGTAGCCGCTGTGTCTGATGGGGCCTAGAGTTATGAAGAGCCGCTCTGGCTGCAGGGCCTGGCTTCCTTGCTCACAGTCGGGCTGCCTGGGAATGTTGATTTTTGTCCTTTTGCCCATTGTTTCCCTGCTCCCTATTTCTAATTTCTTTTTTTTTTTTTCCAGAGCCTGATGCAGTTATTTCCACCCTGAGTGCTTGGCCCCACTCTCCAGCTCGGGGCTCCGTAACCCATGGCAACAAGAGAAGGAAGCAGGTGATCACACACCACACACACACACACACACATTCTCCCCGCTCCTCTGGCTCTGGCAGTCTGGGGCACACAAGGGGAGGAGCCTTGACTGGCTGCAGTGCCAATTAGAGACACGGGCCTCATGGCTAGTGCTGACCGCTCAGGCTTCTGGTCACGCTGCTGGGGGCTGCATGGCCTCTCCGTCTGCTCGCTCCAGCTCCTCGTATTTCTCCAGGGCATCAAAGTAAAATCCGACCTTGCACACAGTTAGAAATGCCTTCACAACGTCCATTCCTCAGAATAACCAGGAACCCTATTTTAGTCACCCTGGAGATCCGCAGAAATAGGCTTATTATTAAACAGTGAGCTGGCTTATTTTTAAAGTACAGGGAAATTTCTTTCTATATAATTTTACAAATGGAAATTATAATGAAATCGTTTAAAATCTAAACTCTCCCCTTCTGCCCCCTCCCTTCATATATGTGGGTTCTAGGGAGCTCTCTGACCCAGTAAAACAATTGTTCGTTTCTTGCCACATTTCCTAGTTGTTTAACCTAAGGATCAAAAGAGCCAAATGACTGACCTATGCCCAAGTGGTAAAATCCTCTTTCTCTTCAGGGACTAGAAATACATGGGGTATTCTTATCTGACTCAGCCAGGACTAGTAGTTCTAAATTAATAAAGAAGTCATTTTAAAAGCGCTACATTTAAAAGTGCTAAATAAGCTGTTGAGTGTTGGGTTGCAAAGCTGCCCGCAGCCTCTGCAGCGCCGGTTCGATCCCCAGCCACTGGGAGAGTGTCCCACATGGCGTGCAGACCTTTCCTGCCCCCCACTGCTCCCCTCAGCAGTGTACTTCATCAGTCTGCCTGTTCTGCTCCCTGCTCTGGCTCTGGTGAATTCTCTCACCCTCCCGCGTTTCTGACTGTACCCAGTGCTTGTATAAATAAATAAATAAATAAATACAGCTTTTTTTTTTTTTTTAAAAAGTGCTACATAAAAATCCATGAAACATTTTATTTTTACTTAAAAAGAAATATACATTAATCTCCCACACTTTTGATGGAGGGCCAAGGTCTGATGCTTGGAGGCCAAGTCAACTTTCTTATATAAACTGTATCCATACTGCATTGCTGCAACTTCCATTGCTGCAAGTGCCTTTCTTAGTGTTATACAAATTTAGATACTTGAAAAGCAACATAAGCTTGGGATCTTTTTTTTTTTTAATGGTTTCCCTCCATCTTTTACAAAAGTCTTATTCCTAGCACATTTGAAGGCAAAGTAACTTGCCTGTTCTTTTCAAATAGTACAACTTATTTTCATGGAAAAATTTAATTTCCTTTTGCATTCATGTTGCTTTGGTTTACATGTATTTCAGCAGAATTATGAAATAGAGAAACAAATGAAACCAGCAAAAATTGGTCTGGGAATAATACTAAGAACTCTTGATAAGCTGGATACCCAAAACGTGGAAGCAAAGATGTGTGGGAGCATCAAGACAGTAGCATCAGCATTAGGGCAACTGGGAACTTTTAGTTATTCTAGTACATGAGAATTGAATGTGATTATGGATACTAGAAATATCAGAAAATGATTACTAATAATAGAAAGCTAATACCAGCATGGGACCAGGCAGTCCTTGTCACTGGTCTCCTCCACACACATGCTCCTGAGTCATCCTAACATCAGCTCTTCATATTTGGACACTTCCTCTTGTCCCATTTGCTCCTCAAATGCAGCATGTCCCAATCCAAGCCTGTCTCTTCTTTTAGGGTGGGATAGAACACTGGTTTGGGCAAGTAGGAGAACTCCTTCAGCAAAGGAAATATTACACCAGGTTGATGCCAAAATGGGAGTGTAGGGACCCAACCTTCTTTTTTCCACTCCAGGTGACCCTAAGGAGCCTCTGAGGACCTCTAGAATTCTTCAGAATTCTATAGAGTAAGGTATATAGAACTTTGAACCAGATAAATTTCAAATCCTCACTGTTTCACTTGCTATCTCTATGACTTTGGAAAAGTTGGTTATTATCTGAGCCTCGGTTTCCTCAAAAATAAAGTGGGAATAATATAATTACTAATGAAAATTGTGAGTGTAAGATGAAATGGTGCATGAAAAAATGAAGTGCTCGGCAGTGTCTCCAAAACAGTTCCATTTTTTTAGTGGTCCCTCTCTTTTTTTTAATAACGACATCCAGTTCCCAAGATTTGAAATCTCAGTGGCCACTGGCCCTTCCTCTTGAACCACACCCTCTCAACATCTCATCACTTGGGAAGTTGTACATTCTCTAGCCTGCTCTAGCACTTTATCCTGTAATCCTCACTTTCAATTCCACATCAATTCCCATGTTGCCACCTGAGTTGATGCCTCCATTGTTCCATAACTTCTGGCTAATTTTACCTGCACATTCAGCTTATACACTGATGAGCAGCGACCTTGAGTCACAGAAGTCATGGGGCAGTTTAGGCTCAGAGCCTCTCAGTGGCCCCCAGGGGTCTCCCACATAGAGTCCACAAATCAAGCTTGGCAATCAAAGTGTTCTAAGCTTTAGACTCCTTCCTTTTCCAGGCTTATCTTTACCCACTTCAAGGTCCGGCCAAGGGACTCCCCTCTGTTCTCTGAATACATGAATCTCAGTCTTTCCAAGGCTGTCCCTGCCATTTCCCCAACTTTAAACATACACCTTCACACCTGTGGCTGTGTAAGATTTCAAGTTGAAGTGACACTGTTTATAATGTTGTTTCATCTTCTTTTAAACATCCTGCCCTGACAGCCCCACAAATGTATCAGTCATCCTATAATGTTAATGTTGTTATCTCTACATCTATCATTTTTTCATTTGCGAGGCTGTCTCCCCCGTGAACCTGACTCAGAACCTTGCCATAGCAAGCTTCAGAAAAAGGTGCATACTCTTTGATAGATAAAAATCCCTATGTACTAGATAAAAAGGAAATAAAAATCAAGTTCTGAGTCTTACTGTGAGTTCATAATCTACTATCTTCTTAGTGGCATGCCAAAGAGGGCATTCTTCCCCTTGGAGCCTTGGGCCTCCTCGCAGGAAGTGGCACATGCAAGGAGAGAGATAATCCAAAGGAAACAGGGTTTTCCTTGACTCTACCTTTTACTGTGGCACGTTCTTCATTGTTTTCCAGAGAGAGAAAGAAAACGTCTGTAATTGCTACAATGCAAAGGAAATGGAGGAAAACCAACAGGTTTTTCCAAGAGCCTCTTGCTGCCATTTGATCCTCTAACGAGCATGTAGTGGGTTATCATGGGCTATGATTTCCCGAGCACTTTAATTATTTCCATAAATAGGAAATTCCTATTTATGGGAGATTATGACCCCACTAACAATTTTCTGTATTGTCTGCATCAGAATTCTACCCCCTTTTTATGACAATAAATCTAAATTCACACAATATTATTCTATATTATAATTATGAAAAACATTGCAAGGAATAGTAGGAATATTCAATTGGCATTACAAACTGAGGAAATCCAAATCTCCTTTATCCTTTTTTATTAAGCTGAACAGACTGGCTAATGGAGGTATGGGGGTGCTGGGCTCTGACCACTCAAGTAAGTCACCATTAGTAAACAAACATCTGCTTGCTTCCCTCTGTGGTCCCTGCCAGCTGTAGCCGAGACATAGTAAATTACTCCGCTAATTCTATTGGCTCATTTCTGCATTTCTCTAATGCAGAATATTGATTTGTGCTGGAGAGTCTGGCCTGGTGCAGATTCTAAAGGTGCAAGTGGGCAGAGTCTGATATTTTTGACACCGGAAAAAACCTCTGGTGTGAGGAACCATTGCTGAAGTTGAAAGATACTCAGTCACAAGGATGGAGTTAAGGAGAGAAAGAGCTAAGATTGAAAATAAGGCATCAGTTCATTGAAAGAGCTCCCTCCCTTTAATGGTAAAACAGTAGGAATCACAAAGAAGAAAGACCACTCATTTAGTCATTAATGGAAGGCAGGGTGATGTTGGCCCACGTTAACGGATGATAGGAATGAACTGGAGGATGTAATGAGGAAATATACTGTCTTTAACTGGTTATTTGATGTGAAACTTCTACTCAAAAGGGGATGGGGGAAGCCCTCTACACATGCATAGTCTTACTCTGTTCTTGAGTTTTAGAAGCACTGGTTTCCTTAGCTGAGAAGCAGGCTCTGGGATTCTGTTACATAGTAATGTGACATGGGTAAGGTTGAACTTGCTCCCTCATTTCTAAGTGTCCATTTGAACTCCAGGAGAGTTGTGAGACTGGAATGCAATAGTACCTGGAGATCACTTACCACAGCCCAAGCTCGCCGTTCCTCAGCGTTCCTTGTTCCTCTGTCAGAACGCTTGTCGGCTCTCACTCTGCAGGCCTATTTGAGAAAAGGACAGTGGATGTTTGAAAACAGTTCTCACTGAGAAGAAACTGACCACTGCTGTCTTCTAGCCTTTACAAATCACGCACTGCTCTGGATGAATGGGGTGTGAGGACCCTTATCCTGAGGAAAGCTCACCCATAATATGGAAAGCCAAGGGGAATAATACCATCACACATTCAGGAGCTATTAAATTGCTTTTGTGAGGGGTTTGTCGTAAGCCCCCTACTCGCCCCATTTGTCAGTTTAACACCTATAAAATTTCCAAAAAATTGTTCTCTGGGTCTTCCTGGTTCCTTGAAATTTTCTGTCCCTGGCAGAGTGAGGTATGGAAACAGGATGTGCAGCGACTTTCAATGATGACACTAACATTAACTCAAAGCAGACATTCTGGTCACCGACACAGGCAGGTGGCTGGTGTTGGGCGTGGCTCTACGAAAGGTGGCCAGAGGCCCAGGACACTTAAAATTACATGGCATTTCAGAAGATTCAGTAAAACATTAGGTCCCTCCTTTCTGAGTTCTAAAGGATAGACTTTAAACTAAATGTCTGGAGAACTATGCTTTCAATAGGTGGGGACAAAGCCCGTGGGAAGCACTTTGCCTGAGTTACTCGTCTAATCCACACTCTGAGAGCAGGTACCGCGTGCCTGTTATCTAGGGGAGAACACCGCAGGGGAGATTAAAGCACGTAACTTACCTTAGAATTCACAGCCCGTAAAGAGGTAGAAATAAGATGGAATCCATACAAGTCCATTTGACTTCAGTTCAACTAAACTGCCTCACTAAAACACATCTGAACCATTTGTGAACCTTGTGAAATTGCTGCAGTTTATTCAACTTTGGCCTCTAAAAATGGCAGTTACATGGGCCTTCCCGGTGGCGCAGTGGTTGAGCGCTGGGTTGCGAAGCTGCCCGCAGCCTCTGCAGCGCCGGTTCAATCCCCGGCTGCTCCCCGGCTACCAGAGGAGGGTCCTGCATGGTGCACAGACCTCTCCTGCCCACCCGCTGCTCTGCTCCCCGCTCTGGCTCTGGTGAATTCTCTCACCCTCCCACGCTTCTGACTGTACCCAGTGCTTGCATAAATAAAAAAATAAAAAAATAAATAATAAATCTTAAAAAAAAAAAAAAATGGCAGTTACATATAGTGCAACCAAATCCTTCCTTTGACCCAGAGCTGGTACTTCATTTGACCTACAGTCAAAGTTGTCTTAAATCTAACCTTTTAGTATAAAAGGTAACCATTAAGTTACCCAAAAAGAAGTGCTAGTAACTGTGATTGTATATAAAGAGTTTAGTTCAATTCTTCTTATTTTTCTGCTGCAGAATATGAGAAAACTGACTGACCCTACTTCAATGATTCCTACATTACTCGATGTTTTTCTAATAATTTTGATATTAATATTTTTTATCAGTTTTATTGTATTCTGACCAACTGAGCTGATAATTGTGTTTCCCTCTTATTGGCTGCTGAACTTCATACATTTTACCATTATGACTTTTACATTACCTCTTGGTTCAGCAATATTGTCAGAGTAATTATTGCTCTTTAAACCTTCCAAACAGGAGTATAATTTAAAAAAATATATGAATTATGTGAAACTGTATTAAATTCTCTGGCATCTAGGAAATATTCTCAGGGAGGACAAAAGCTCCAAAATTATAAGTGCCTAAGATATATTTTAATAGAGATTCTCCTAGAAACACCCTCTTACAATAGCATGAAAAGATTTATTTTACATTTATGCATAACATATACATATAGGATGAGTATTTAAAATATAAGCAATGTACATAGTTACAGTTATTTATTTTTCAAATTCACAGTAAATTAACATGTGGGTTTGGTAAGCTTCCTTCCCTGCTCCCTCATAACGACAGTTCCCACCATCATCAGATAGTCATTTTTAAAGAAATGCGCCCTTCCTCAGTCTGCTCATCTTCACTCCCCATAAAATCCTCCTCTATAAAATTTTGTCCTTGTTCTCTGTGAACCCTTCGAAAAACACGTTTTCTCAATTTACAGTTATTGAGCCATTAATACTATGAATTTGGTTATCTTCAGCTCATTCAGGGAGAAAGTTGGTGAAATACCACTTTACACTTGCACAGTACCTTTACTTTTGGAGAGAACTTCCACTGTCACTATCATTTGGCATGACTCTTACAAGTACAGTATTTATATATCTGTAAAGGCTTTTCTAATTTGAAAAATGGTGTGGGTATTTCACAATGTCTGGGGGAAGCTGTCTGGAATTCCTATTTTGGTGGAAGTATCCAGTTTGGGAATCTTTCTTGCCTTCAGACCTCGAACCTGCTCATATGAATGTTCTTTATCATGTCTTGCTTGTTAACAACAACCCAGGAGGATCCAGTTTTCTTCCCCGCTCTGTAGCTACGGTACTTTGGAACTAAACTTGCTCTGGCAGATGCAAACATTTTCCTGTCGTGACAAAGACCTACCTCATGGCGGCGGACCACGTTGGCAGGCATGCTTACGTGCGGAGCCATAAATTCTAAGGGATCTGACAAAGCTGAGTTGTTTTCACTTGCTCTTCCTCAAGTCGCTTTTCATTTAGGTATTTGAAAAGAATCCTCTAACGAAGACATTTCTAAAAAGGCAAATCTCACAAACGATAGAGAGGCAGCCCGAGAGAAACCAAAGTCACCACCACAGCCACAACAATCTTCACATCCTGTTTTTGTCTTTCTGCTCCAGCGGCGGCCTCAGTGGTTCCCAGCACGTTCCTGCACGCTCATTGCAGGATGCCACGGCCGCTTCCTCCCTGTGTGTAGATGTTTTTATTAAGTTGTGGACAATGCACACACTGGTTGGTGAAGGGTTAACGCTCAGCTGTGCTGTTTTGTGCCCTTGGTCACAATATGTTTCCTTTGAAGCAAGAGCACAGTGTTTCAAAAGAAAATCTCGATAATTCTATGCAGATTTTTCCTGATTAATGAATAGGAGTTTTCAATGGATCTTTAAATGATTCAGAACTATGTAAGAGATAAATAGAATCCCTAACTTTTTTTAAAAAATAAGAGGTGTTCCAAATTTGAAAAACTTAGACAGTGTACACATATCTGATTTATTGCCATTTGTGTTTCTCCAAGCTTAAAGCTGTTGTAAAAGTTATAAAATGCTTGCAAAAAAGCAGTGTGGTATCCTTGTGAAGCTAAATGAAATAAAATATAAAGTTTGTGATACATTAAATCACAAACTTTATGACCAGCCTTTATTTCTAAATGCGCACATTTAAAAGTAGATACATTTACCCAACATGCTGATTAACAATTTCCCAGTTCCAAAAAACCCGATTGCATTTAAGATGCAAAAGATTAAAATGCCGAAACAGATAAAGTTAATAGTTCATCTTCTTAAATGCTTTTATATGTTTTAAGTCTTGTAGATCCCTCCAACCCTGTAGCGTCAAAGGCTGAAACTACTTTGATGTGGATTTGCATTTTCCACACATGCTTTCATTAGAACTGAATCTGACTGGTCTCTGACACCCAGAGAAATGTTCTGCGGATGAGAGGAGGCCATTCGTCCCTGTGCACACAGGACTGCAGGTTCGTGGAGAAAGTGACCTGTTTTTTTATGAGCATATCACAAAATCTTGATTTTGGCTAAAAAATCATCTTAGTTGCTAATATTCCATCTCCAGATGATTTGACTCCTCCCCTGCATAAATATTGGTCAAGAAGGACATGCAAGATTATGTTGACTCTAAAATGCAGTTCCCTGGGGAGAACTTATTTGCTCATCCATGTAGCATCTCTGTCTTTGTAGGTGGAGTAGAATTTTTAAATGCCTCTAGTCCTTCAGGACACATTGGCAATTGGCAGTTCAAAAGTTCACATGATGCCATATGTCCTAATAATTTTTATCTACATCTGAAACAATACGGTACTGTCAAATAAAATCCTGCATGCAAACAAATGATGGAATGCAGGGGAAGCCTCTGCTTTAGCCTTTTCTTCTTTGTCCGACAAGCTAATGCAATAAGGCCAATAATAAAAGGTTGTGTACTAGGCCTAAAGCCTGTGACAGATAAAAAAGAAATGTTGGAAACCAATGAAGCTTTTGCACAATTAGATTTTTTGAGGCTGTGCTGTAAGGATTGCCCAGAGCCTGTTCAGTCCTGATTGATGGTAAAATCATAACTACATCATATTAGCTGTAGAGTTCACTGACAGGTTACTACAGATTAATATTGCCACTGCTGTTCACTTACCATCAAACCAGGGAAATATGAATTGAGCTGTTCTTCTAACAAACCCTGCATATTAAAAGGTAAGGTGTCCTACTGAACAATCTCCCCTGTCACTGAGGAGAGACACAAACAATGTCTAGTTGAGAGATATGCAGATCGGTTGC
Source organism: Talpa occidentalis (assembly GCF_014898055.3). Lineage (NCBI taxonomy): Eukaryota > Metazoa > Chordata > Mammalia > Eulipotyphla > Talpidae > Talpa > Talpa occidentalis. The sequence continues at coordinate 106,061,388 of NW_023603184.1, forward strand.
AGCATACTAATTAGTTCTGTGAGGAGAGCCCCATCACATCCGGCCAGCTAATGATGCTTCACGTGCACTGGTTCCTTCAGAGCTCTTGGCTACAAGACCGCAAACGACACCCTAAAATGTGGAGCTGCAAGCCTTGGTGATTTAAATGCAGGCTGTCAGGCAAATTGCAGTGACATAAATTTGGCCCATGTGTTTTGCATCGTGTGAATATGAAACAGCATTGGACTCAGGAGGTTTGGTGGCTACTTTCAGAGATGCTATCCACAATGAGGGGAGATCACCTACCTTTTGCTTTACTTTGAAAAATGTTGAAATGATCCCCAAAATGAAAGTGTTTCACCCTTTCCCACCCCAAGCCTTGGGTAAAAAATCAACTGTGAAACCAAAACAGCTCACCATTCCATATGTGAAGTGGAAGGATGAGGCCCAATGAGGGGGTGTCATCAGGAGCTCCAGGAGTAAGAGAGGTGCTCTCATAGCCAACTGGGGGCCCCAGCTGAAGTCAGGCAGGAGACCAGTGGGTGTTTTCTCAGTGTGGGGGATGTTCTATTTGTCAAGGGCAGACCCCAGTGTCTTATTTCCTGGGCCACCATGTCTCTTTACAAGTGACCCTTGGACTTTGCCACCAGTCTCCCTAACGTGCTCATTAAACACGCTGCTCAACAATATTAATGGACGCATGAAAGGAGGAGGTATTTCAATGCTTAAAACCGATTCTGAATAAAAAAGGTGATGCTGGGTTAATACCTAGAAAATACAAAGAGCTCCTGCAAATTGAATGAGAAAGGACAGGAAACCTCATAGGAAAATGTAAAAGGGTATCAAGAGACAATCCGTAGGAGAGAAACTCAAATTAGCTGGTGTGAGAGGGATGCTCAAGTTCACTGGTGATCAGAACACACTGACAACTGTAGACACATTAGGATGTCACAATTAGACAGCTGTATCATTCCAGGTGTTTTCAAGGATCTAGGGAGACAGGAGCTCCTCCTGGGGGCTGGGAGAAGAGTAAATGAACATGGTCATTTTCAGAAAGCAATCTGGTAATCTCAGTGAAATTAAATAAGGTGACCTGACAAAGGTCTCAACTTATCCAGGATGGCAGGGAAAACCTGAGGTTCTGGCATAATTTATATGAATATGTGCCTTTTCATTTCCAAAATATTTACTTTAGGAAAAACAATCAATTATATAATCACCTTTCTTTTGCAAGTCCACTTTCGAACACTTATCCCAGAAAATTTTTCACAAAGGGGCCATGTGCAGGGACACCTTTTATAGTGCTGCCTGTGGTAGCTGGGTTGGAATTAACATGGGTGCCCTTCATCCAGGCAGTGGATGAGTGAGCTGGCTGGTTGTGTTCTATGGAATACTAAGCAGCAAACAGAGGCCATATCGTAGATGTCAGTGGGTATGCAATATGGATACATTTTAAAGCAAAATTATGAGTGAAAAAGTAAGAAAGTAGAAGATTTAAAACATAATGCCACTTATCCAAGTTTTAAAAACAAATTCAAACTTATGAAATACAAAAGAACACTAAATATAAAAGACATCGCACCTATCCAAACATAATACCCGTGTGAGGGTGAGAGGAATGGTGATAAGGAGGTAAGAAAATAATGAAGGGGGAGAAAGGTCTTGTGGGGATGAGGGCATGGTGTGTTACAAAATGAGCTGCAGAATTATTACAGACCCTTTGCCCTTGTGGTCAAAATGAAGGGTTAAGAGAGGGATACCATTTTAATTTTTGCCTCTGGGAATATAATGGAAATATTTTTCTTCAAATCAAGCATGACTGTTAGCAGGAAGTAATTGTTTGTAGATAGGCAGGCTTTTGATTTGTCTGTCCTGTACTATCTACCCACCAGGAAGATGGAAACTTTGATAATTCCGCTATCTCACTATCTCCTGACTGATAATAGAACCTCTGGCATTGCTACAAATGAGTGACTCAGATGTCACAGCAAATGGTATTTGCAAGGGAAATACTGTAATTCCTATCACTTTTCAGCGGCTCCTGTTTCCTGTCATAGGTAAGTCCAAGCTCCTGAGTTTGGCGATAGAGCCCCTCCACTATCATGTCAGATGACCTCTCTCACTTTTCCATACAGTTCCTTCATTCTCTGAAACAGTCCTTATGTCTCTATCCTTGCTCATATGGTGTGTCCTGCCCGGCATACCCTTCCGTTCTTCTTGTCTAAGTCTTACCCATTTTTGGGACTGTTTGAGGTGCAGCTCTCCTGTAGAACCTTCCTTTACCATCTCAGACCTACTGTGGCCTTGACTTTCTCCTTCATGCAGCTGCTTTAGTGTATGCTGCTTGGAATTATATGCGTCTTTTTACACCTGTGTTTTCTCTGCAGGGACTGTGTTACCTACTCACATATCTCCTGAAAGAAATTCTAAGCCCTTTCACAAAGTATTTTCAAATAGACATTTTTTTTTTTTTAAATAAATTTTATTGTTATATTCCCCATACAATTGCAGCCCCCCCATTCTGACCCCAATCCCTCCCCTCCCACCCCCGCCCCCCTAAAAGTGTCTCTGGTTCATAGTTTTTTGTTGATTTTGATTTTCACTTTCTTATAGTTATTCATTTTCCTGGTCCCTTATTTAAGATAGACATTTTACTGAAGACTCTGCTTAGACACTAAGGGAGGACGCAATGATCCCTCCACACTCTCTCTGACTTTGAAGGAGCTTATGGTCCCATGAGAAGGTCAGTCAATCTTCAGAGAGAATTCGAAAGTGAAAGATATCAGGAGATCTTTAGGGGATGTGCGGGTTGGGGAGAATGATGCATGGGGTTAGGTGGCTATCCTGATAGTCTCCCATTTCAGATTGGGCTGTCACCTTTCATTATGCTACTTTCTGGACTTCAGGTTGGGGCAGGGTGAGTTAGACATACAGACTTCAGGAAGTTCTGACAGTGATGGTGATTACAGGGTAATTTCCTCTCTGTGGAACCAACAGTCCTCTTTTCTGTCTGATGTATTCTAGGGATAAAATAATTGTTGAATGACTGAACTAAGGAGATGTTGGATGGTAACTGAAAACAGAAACTGGCTCCTCCACTGGCTCAGCACCAGAGTGCAGGTCTGCATGGCAGCTAGGTCTGCAGTGGGCTGTGTGACTGTATGGCTCGGGCAGGCACTGAGTGATAGAATACCAACCTAGGAATGACTGAAAAAGAAAACAAATTTAAAGGTCTCAAATAAAAAGATATTTGGGGTAGGTCCTCACCGATGATTTGGTGGCCTTACCCTCATTATTGGATCTGGATCCTTCCTTCATTTTGGTGTGTCATCCAGGTGTGTTTTCTTTTCATCCTCAGACTTACCGGCCTTGGCAGAGGTGGCTGACTTCACACCTCCATAAGGCTATGCTCAATGCAGGGTGGTAAGGAAACTTCTTTCCAAGATCACTCTCTGCCAGAGAACATATTCCCTAGAATTGCCTAGAAGACTTCCCCTTACATTTGCTTGGTCAGAACTGGATAACTTGGTCATGATCACCCAAAAAGGAGTATCAAGCTGGCTTAGCCCCCTTGAAGGAGGCAGACTTTACTAATGTGGGGTGAGGCGATGCTTGGTGGCAGCATGGGCTACCGCGAGTTTTCCACAAGCCACAAATGTATTGGTAGCCAAGAAACTCTCAACTTTTTTTTTTTTTTTTTCTTTTTTTCTTTTTCCTTGCAATTTCATGCCTCCATCTTGTGGAATAAAATCATGTCCATGAGGAACAAGTTCTCACATCGATTTCACCTGAAGTCAAGCCTCCTTTCTTTGCTGGATGATGGGGTGCTTTTCTTTCATTTAATTTAGTTATTCATTTATTTTTCCAATTACTGGCCATATATATTTATTGAGTATTTAGCAGCCATTCTTAATAACTTTTTTATGCCACAGACTCAGCAGCCAGATGAAACCTATGAATGCCTTCTCAGGATAATGTTTTCTTAGCATTCAAAAAATACACAGCATTTTGAAGGAAACCAATTAAACTGAAATACCATTTAACCTTCAGAAACTGTAGCCAGATCCTGTGCTAGGTTATAAAATAATAGGAATTAAGGGGAGCGTTGCTCCCCCAGGGAATTTAAAGCCTATGGAGGAGACAGCAAAGCCAAAGGCAATTTAAAGCTCCAGTAGGAGAGGCACAAGGTGGGAAAGGGGCACATGGGAAGGGGACGCAGCTCACCTGGGATGGAGGTGGAGAAAAAGAGAAAGCCTCCTGGGTACCCAGGAAGAGATTCTAAGGAGTTAACTAGGAAGGAAGTAGTGGGAAGATAATTTTAGTGAGGAAGAAAATTAAGTGCAGAGACATATACTCGAGAGAAGGGAGATCGGCTCGGAGAACAGTTATTAGTACAGTATTTCTGGAACATGGAGGTCAAAGGGGGCAGACAGTTCTGGGGATCCGGGCAAAGATGAGCTCATGACAAACACTCCTAAGAGAGTCTGCTGCTTTGCTGAAATCCACTCTGAATGAGTTTATTATATGAGGCAGCTTTGACCAGTGAAGACATGTGACCAGACGGTAGAGACCTTGTTGGATTTTTGCTCACTGTAGAATCTTCAGTACTCAGCACAGTGCTGCATTAAATGATGGTTAAATGAAGGGAACTCTAGCCCTTTGGGTTTGTAATTCCTCGCCTAACACGTTACAATACATTTTGTGACAGCTCCCAGCTGCATGTGAGAACAAGCTCAGTCAGCACCTGCAGCAGCACCTTCCTCACTCACCCCTTCCCACCGTGTCCCTGGCTAACAGTGGCTGCCCTGACCTTTCGCCAGTGGCCAAAAGTGTCAAGTTCGTGGCTGCATCTGTGGGGACTAAGACCTAGAATTATGGATGGAGCTAAAGTATGGAGGCTTGTCCAGGACAGGTGGGAGACAGTGTGGGCACTTGTCCCCAGCCAGTGCCACCATGGATTGAAGGCTCTCACCTTCCTCTGCCTCCCAGTTTCTTCAGAGCCATTCAGTGGGTGGTTCCTTGGACCAGTCCTTGGTCCTCTTGTTCCCTATTAAGTGACCAAAGCCAAACTCTAGATTTCCAGGGCTTCCTTGTCCCCTTATCAACAAACCCAAGAGTTCACAATAATGTGACTTGCAATGCACAGAGCATGTTATCATAATTCTGTCTCCCAAATGTCAAGGAATGGAATAAGGACAAATAGAGCATTAAATGGGAAGCAGAGGACCTGGATCTTCCCCTAGAAGGGAATGACTAGTCCGATCTTTAGTCTGAAGGGAGCTCAGAATGTAGCTAGTAAAACTCCTCACTGAGTCTCATTTTATAGTTGAAATAAGAGGGTTGGACTTGATCCCATCTGCTGGGACCCTGGCAACTTGTGGAAGTTACCTTGTCTAACTTCTCAGAACTCAGCATCTTCCTTACTCAGATGAGTGGTCTGGAATATTCTTTGAAAGTTCTGGCTAAGCATAAATGCTCTGATTTTGGAGTTATAGCAAACTCTTTCCCTGTACTTAAGTCTAATTCTCACCAAAAAAAAAAAAAAAAAGTAGCCTTCTTATTTATTCCTAAGAGGGACCACATATAGCCAAAATTCAAAAATTGACCCACATTTTGTCATATGGACACTATTTTTGTTTTTCTTTTTTGGTTACCCTATTATTCATGAGTTAATTTGCCACATGGATCTCAGGTAATGTGAGTCAATTATTCACACTTTGTGTTAGGAACATAGCAGCTTTTCCTTTTCCATGTCAGTTAAAAATCACCTAGATCCTATGTTTTCATTAAAAAAATTTTTAGTGAGGGCCTCCCCTGGTGGCGCAGTGGTTGAGCGCTGGGCTGCGAAGCTGCCCGCGGCCTCTGAAGCGCTGGTTCAATCCCTGGCCACCTGCGAGGGTCCCACATGGCGCGACAGACCTCTCCTGCCATGCCCACTGCTCTCCTCAGCAGTGTATTTCATCAGTCTGCCTGTTCTGTTTCCCGCTCTGGCTCTGGTGAATTCTCTCACCCTCCTACGCTTCTGACTGTACCCAGTGCTTGTATAAATAAATAAATAAATCTTTAAAAAATAAAAAAAAAAAAATGGGATAAATTAAAAAAAATTTAGTGAATATGCACATTTCCTTTGTTTTGGAATATGCTTGAAAATGTTCATATTTTCATGTGAGCAGTATATTCGAAAGAAGTTAACTGAAATGGGCAACATTCCTCTAACTTGGTATTCTCTTCCAGTAGTTAAGCAATGCCTTTCTGAGTGACCGAAAGACCCTGATGTCAATGTCCCCTGTTTAGTTCTATTGGAAATTCAGCCCATCAGTTAATTTCACTGTGTCTGATCTTTCATTAGTAAAATGAGAGATAATCTGTCCGGCAACCAGATAAATTGGAATAAAGTTTGCAAGGCACTTAAAGCACCTACAGGATGATTTGAAGAGAAATAGAAAGTAATGCACTTACATTTTTCTTTGATGATATGGCAGATTGTTCTGGTGACATAATTTATAGGTCTTTTTGTCCACAAAGAGTTCTCAGAACTAGGAACTGTACTAATTTTTGGCACATATCAGGCACTGACCTAGACCTAGATTTTGAACACAAGATCAAGTGGGACCAGATTAAACCATCAAAATTCTTTCACTGTGTTTTTCTTTTGATAAATGTCACAGTATATAAACACTTAAAAAGAAAAACACAAAGAAGGCATTTTTAAAGCAAAATGACATTTTGAAAACTTCTTCCAAGGATTCTTGCAGATGCACACTAAATGTGAACAAGGTGAATTCTTCTAGGAAAGCTTGTGAAATATCAATGGGAAAATATATATGTTGCAATTACACAAAAAGGATCTTATAGAGAAAGCCAGGTACATAAGAATGTGTTTCCAAAATATACATTTCACTGACTAAAACAGTACAAACAATTCTAGAAATTTCTAATTAGGTTTTTGACTGTAGAATTTGCCTTTGCCTGGAGCAAGAAACCCAGCTGTTTTACAATAGGGTCTTTTGCCTCCTAGCAACACAGCTGACAATGTGCTAAACAACAAATCTGTTTTCAAGGGTTACATCTCTTGATTGTCTATGGTTTCAAGGAAACATTTTCTGTAGTTACTAATTCATGGTGCACAGCACTTGTTACTTTTCCTTCCTGTTTATTCAAAAATTTGACCTAGTATTAAATTCTTATGAATTTTATCTTTTGATGCATTCAATTTAATTGGGGCATTTTATTTCCATTTTGAGATTTTGGTATTAAAAAAAATCACTGATCTTTAAAAGAAGAAGGTTTGATGGAATATTAAATTTGATGAATCATAGCAAGTGCCTGTTTGTTAGCTTTTATAGTCCACATTAAAGCATTCATTAATAAAGTCACACTACATTGCCCTGAGTAAGTCCAAAGAGGTTAACGACTTGACACAGACTGGTGTCCTTACGCTTCCCTGATTGAGGGTGGCCTGTGTTGAATTCAGTTAGCCTTGAAACTGGAATTCAAGAGATTTTCTTCCTATTTCTAAGTCCAGAAATTTCTTGATTCTTTTTTTCTTCCTTTTTAATTTTTGTTTTTCTTCAACCATCACCAAAATTCTTTCTCACTCTGTGTACATGGTTTAAAGTCAATGACTTGGTAGCCACGGGATGACCCTGTGGGAGTCATGGTGTTGCACCCTCCTTCCTGACTGCTCCTACAGAGACCTTTGAGTAGGGAGAATTTGACTTGATGGTGAATCTTTGAGAAGATATTGTTTATGTTGGAGTTTCTTCCTCTTGGAAACTGTTTTGGAAGATGAGCTATAGACATATTCGCAATGTTCCAGCAAAAGTGACTTAAACAAGCACCTGTCACAATATCATGTATCCAGAGGACACTCGATATGTATGTGTTGACTGACTGGATAATCACCAGATTCAAGAGCCAGGGACCTACAACCTTCTAGCCCGTGGCTTGGAGCACTTGGAGTAATTAGTGCATATGTATGTTTACTCCCAGAGAATTTCTGAGTCAAACTTTTATGAGTCAGAAACTACATCAGATTAAATGAATTTGGAATTGTGTGAATGTTTTTAAAAATTTACCAAATTGTGCAATTCCTTCATTTTAAGTAAAGACTTAACAGATACTTCAGGAAAATTCATGAAACCTGTATTTTTAATCAGAAGACACTCTTTCTTGACAAAGGCATGTGGGAAGGTAAATTTTTCTTAAAAGGAGACTTGGGCAGAACCGTGCTTTTCTTGGAAATTGTTAGTAAAATAAATGACTCAAATTGATTTTGAGTGGGAGACCAAACAAAGCATTTCCGTGAGGCTACAGGATGATCCTGCAGTAGTTTAACCATTTCCTGAGCAAGTGGAGCCTGCTAGATTGGTTGGATGATGGTTCCCGAGTTAGTCAGTGTGGAGAGAAAAATAAAAGTTCATATAAAATAGACCACCAAGGGTTATATCGCTGCATTGTTTCCAGCCCGAAACAAACTTGTATGTGTTTATTATTGTCAGTGTCTTGTTATATTGTTCTTTCAGAATCAATAAAAGCTAAACTCCCTCAATGGTTTTACAACTAAACTCTTCTGGAAGGATGTGTACTACTGAAAATCAAGAACTCCAAAATGAGGAAGGAGGCAGAACTAATAATGAGTCAAAGTTAAATCCATTTTATTTAATAATAGTTTCTTGTGAGGGAGCTGTTTCACTAATGTAAAACATGGAAACATTCTTGTTTTGTTGGTTTGTTTTAAACGTGTTAGGTAATTTTTTTCCTTAGGGGAAAAAAGAACAAATACATATAGTAGAGGTAGTTTTCTTTTGACTAAGAAAGACTGTTTTGAGAAGATTCATTAATGTCAATTTTTCCACCCTCTATGAGATCTTTTAGTGATTGCCATGTGAAGTTTAATTTATTCTACTCAGTAGTCGTTTGCCTATTGTATGAAAATATAGTTTATTAAAACTAGCTTAACAAGCATGATCACTAGGTTTTTTCTTGCCGCTATATCCTATCATTCATGTGTATCTAATTTAGGCACAGGTGAGTGTAGCAGGCACTATTCAAGTCCTCTCTTCAATGCATCTTAATGATAGGTGTCCACAGAAATAACCTTTACCAACTTTGACGTCCAGGTGAACCCATGTCCTACTAGATCTGTGGTGTACTGCTAAATATTTACAACCAGCTCTTAGGGTGTTAGAAGGAAGTGTTGGTCAGCATCCAATATGTAAATATTTCCACCAGAGCTATTTTGAAACTACGAAACTTGAATTGGAAGAGACAGATGCAACTGGCTTTTGTTTGTCAGCTATGAGTTGACTTCCATACATTGCTGCAAACCTCTTTAAGTTACATGATTGTGATCCTATGATAATTTAGTAAATTGGAAAATAAGACCTCCATTGGTTAAAAAATAACTTTTGGCTCAAAAACTATGAAAACAATTGTATCCTTGCCCCTAACTATCAATATATACTGACCTAACCAAGCACTGCTGAAACCAGTGTCCATACAGAAGCTCTTGGATAAAATCACTTTGTTTAACAAAGTTAAAACAGATAAAACCAAATGATTGCAGATAAAACTATTCGTTATATGATGAAAAGTGGAATGGTAGAGTACAATAGTTGAATAGCTCTGTACCTTTAAAAAAGTTTCTTTTTTTAAGGTTTGGTCTCATTAGCAGAATCTGAGAAAGCAGAATGAGGCAGCTTTGAAGGACCCATTCATAGGCCAAAAAAAAAGGCAAGCCACTGAAATTTCTAGATCTTTCAAATTAAAACCGGGAAAATGGGGCCTATCATATCTCTAAGGAACTTTAAAGAAAATTATGTAGAGTGAGGCTTATCACTTGCAGCTGTTTAAGAGGAATGCCTGCAATGCCAGCAGCCCTGTTTTGAAGATAATGGATTTACGCCTCGAAGGAAGCCAAATGTGATCACTTGGACCAGAATCTGTTAAGTATCATGTTACCATTACTCCCCTTTCTTCCTCGTCTAAGGTCACATCTCAAGTACGAACATGACCCAGAGTTTACCCAGGTGATTCCAGGCCATCCTAGTCATGCAGCTGTACAGGGCTTGACCTTGAAGGACAGATGGCATCAGGGGGAATCCTTTCATGCCTTGCTCAAACCAGCGCTCAGCTTCTGACATGCTGTCTGCAGACGACTACAAAAGGCTTTCATTGTAAGCTGCTTTCCAATGCGTGCTTAAAACCAAATTGAACATATTAAAGGGAGAGACGAGGCAGAAATCTACTATTGACTGTACTCTGTAAAGAATTAAATAAAAATTTTATTAGAGTAGATGGAGAGAAGTAGATTTTTAAAAATCTTTATACTTTCCCCTTCCAAATTGGATTTAATGTTTATTTCAGGTTAATCATAATTTCCCATTCATTCCAATACATATTTGTGTTACATTCTATATTATAGTTCTTTTAAAGAATAGACATTTTTAAATAAAACGTCTCCTACAAGTTACATTTAGCTGAATTTGATCTCCCTTTCTGATTTGAATAGTATCATGATTCTTGCAAGCCCAAACCTCCCCCAGTAAAATTTACTGTCACTGGGATATGGTATGCTTTCATGGATTCCTCTCTAATTTTTTCCTATTTCAACTTGAATACTTTCTCAGACCTCCTTCTCTATAATGTTACCAAGATTCTTTGAAGTATTATCTGATTTCAGAACTAAGGCTTAACCATTCCTCTTCAGGAGACTTAAAATAACTCTCTATCCTTCTAATTTAGTACTTTAGTCCACCATGTACCCACTTCAGTCCTTTTGACCTACATATTTCTAAAAAGTACAGGTCAAAATTTCTGAAATTCAGCTGTTGATCTGATTACATAGGGGCTATGTGCTTAAATGAGAAAAAAAAGTAATAACTAAAGTTTATTGAGTGGTTTTAATGTACCAGATGTTCTCAATGCTTCACATGCGTTCCTACTTAATCTTTCCTGGAGGAGGGAGTTCCTAGCACCATCATCCCCATTTTCCAGATGAAGAGGGGGAAGCACAGAGCGATCATTGAGCTCCCCTGAGGTCACAGGACAGCTCAGGGAGCAAGGATTCTATAGGGGCAGTCTATCTTGGGTCCATGCTCCTACCCACAGTGCCAGGATTGCCAGAGTAACCTTCCAATCTGTTTGGAAAGCAAGGTTGTGTGTGTGGGGGATGCACATAGCACCCCAGGTCAGAAGAGGGCTCTTAATGTCTTTTTGTCTCTAATTAGTTGTGTAAACTTGGACAAGTTGACCTCACCAGAAAAAGGTAGGCAGACATCCATGACATTAAGTCCTTTTATAAACAGTTTGTTTATTTTATATAAATACTACAACTATCGGTGGGAGACCATTTAGGCAGAGCCCTCAAAGCTGCCTTGCATGGAATTTCTGGATCCAGATCTGTATTGACACAGGGATTTGGACAGAATGTCTGGCCTTGAGTCCCTTCTCTGCTACATGCATTTGTAAGATGGTGGCAAGGAAGTCACCTTGCCAGAACCTCTGCTCCCTCATCTGTCAGATGCAGGTAAGAAAAGGTGTCCACTCCCCAGGCTTGTTGAGGCCGGGTGAACAGTGCACTTAGATAATAAGCATTATTCGTGCTTCTCTCTGTGATTTTATGAAATTACTATTATTTTTTTTAAAGATTTATTTATTTATTTATTTATACAAGCACTGGGTACAGTCAGAAGCACGGGAGGGTGAGAGAATTCACCAGAGACAGAGCGGAGAGCAGAGCAGGCAGAAGGACAGAAGCACGCTGCTGAGGGGAGCAGCGGGCGGCAGGAGAGGTCTGCACGCCATGTGGGATCCTCCCCCCGGGTGGGACTCTTGAACTGGCGCTGCAGAGGCTGCGGGAAGCTTCGCAACCCAGTGCTCAACCGCTGCACCACCGGGGAGGCCCTGAAATTACTATTATTATCCCCATTATAAAATGAATAAACTGAAGCCTAGAGAAGATAATGAATAAACTGAGGCCTAGAGAAGTTATATAATTTGTCTGAGGATATTCATCTTCTAATTAGTAGAGTATGGATTCTAACTAGAACTAAGAATATTATATGTTATGTATTACTGAGCTAACAGTATCTTTTCCAGTATGTCCTCCACCTTCCCATAGTTCACCAGCCAAAGTGTTAAACTGATACCTGCAGAAGATTTCTAGAATCTGGTGCCGACACTATACCCACAATGTATGGTTGCTGGGGAGGCAGCACTATATCCACAATCTATTCTGATTGGTCAGGGCCTGCCTTTATTTGACTGGTTACTACTACTACTACTACTACTACTACTACTACTACTACTACTACTACACACACACACACACACACACACACTCACACACCCCAAGAACTGGTTTTCTTTTCTAGAAAACAAAGAAAGTAAACAAGAATGCTTCCCCAAATTTCCCTCTGAATTTCATGTTCTCTCAACTTAGCATCCACCCTCCCAGCCTGCCTCACATTCCTCCTTCCCACATAGGTAAACCTGTTTTGCTAAGAGCCAATTTTCAACTCAGCACACAACATTGAGAATTAAAGTTTCACAAAACATTTCCTGGTAGGAATGGTCTTAGGACATGTTGAAATTTGCTTATCTCATTTTGTCAAATGAGTAAGAAAATTAAAAGCTGGGCCTGGGGTGGGCTGAACGCTGGGTTGCGAAGCTGCCCGCAGCCTCTGCAGTGCCAGTTCGATCCCCGGCCACCGGTGAGGGTACCACATGGCGCGCAGACCTCTCCTGCTGCCCACTGCTCCCCTCAGCAGTGTACCTCGGTCCTTCTGCCTGCTCTGCTCCCCGCTCTGGCTCTGGTGAATTCTCTCACCCTCCCACACTTCTGACTGTACTCAGTGCTTGTATAAATAAATAGATAGATAGATACAATAAAAAAAAGAAAATTAAAAATTAAAAGCTGTATTCAGGAAAATATACCATAGACAGGAATAGTGTATGTCTTTAGGTTACAGAGAAAGAGGGCCCAGACTTTATGGCACACGTGCACTCATTAAGGCTTCAGAACCCTCCAACCTTTGAGCTACTGATCACTCCAACCTTTGAGCTACTGATCACCATCTTGGGAGAGAGGCAAAGTCACTTGTGACTTATAGTGGTCACTTCAGTTTTTCTGAAAATGGGTTTTTTTTTTCTTAATTGATAGCGAGGATATTGAAATTTCAGAATAGTAGGATTCGTATATTTTAATATTTGTCTGATTTCTCAAAAGTTTTTTTCCTCACTAGTTGATTTGAATAAACCTCAGTCCATTTGGGGTCCCCTTTGTTAAAAAAACACCTTCAAGGAAAGTTCCCAGCTGACATCCCGTGTGGACACCTTCCTCCCCAGCAACCATCTGAGCTTTCGTGTTTCACAGTGATGCAGAGTCCAGGCTACTGGAAACAAAGCTCTTTTGTAAAATGCTCCAGATTTCTTGTTATTCCCATTGCTGTCTCTTCTGCCCTGAACCTCCCGGGGGCAAAAACAGAGCTGCTCTGTGTCTTTGGGAGGTGGTCTGTGTCCACAGAGGAGCAACACCCAGGTTTCCCCTCATGACCCATAGAATTCATTTAGAACTGAAGCTCCTCCCTCAATTCACTGTTACTCTGTCTTTCTGGAATCCTGCTCTTGCTTTGTGCTACCTGTGTTGGGGGTGGGGTTGGGGGGGGGGAAACTTCATTGTCAGGGGGCTGTCCTGAGCATTTGTCCCAGATAAACTAAAGATCCCCATCTTGAATGCAGTTTTCTGATATCTAAACCTCATCTTCAATCTTGTGATTCTTGATAAAGACAGCAAAATAATGAGTTGGTAAATAGATGTTAACACATGCTGCGAATACTGCTAATAATGCTGCCATTGGTCATGTAGGAAATGTGTAATAATAGTATTTAATTTGCACCAGTAGGTGAGAGCCCCGAATCCTTCCTTACAAGGCTAAATCTGATTTTTGTTTGGGACCAGCATGAACACTGACCTCTGCCCTTTGAATGATCTTTCCGTCTCCCAGAAAGTTCATGAAAAGGTCATGGAGCTGCACCGACTTTCTGTGTGTGTGAATGGACGTGCCTTTGCTATTGATCTGGGAAAAGACCTTGCTTTGTCCATTCAGTGGGTTTATTCACTATATTTTTAATGGCAATCTGATCAGTGATTATGAATTCAACTGAAATTGAATTCATAGCTATGTGCAGAAAGCTGAACTCTCTTCATGCTGTCCATTTAGTGTTTTACCTTGGCCATAACTCCCAATTAAATGCATTTCTGGAATCCTTAACAAAACAAAATATGACACTTACTGGTCATAAGTTCAAAGCAGGAGTGAGAGAAAAAAAGAGCTTAATAGCTAGAAATAAAAACACCAGTGAATTTTTCTTATGGATTCCTTCATGTCAAATTCATATCATGAGTGACTCCGAGTTTTCCCTTTAGATCATCTTGACATGATCTAGGAGCAAAAATAAAAATGATTTCTAGTATATTCTTGAAGTGATTCCTTCTTTTGATGCTGCCTGTCAACGTAAAAGGGGTTATGAATCTCCGGAAGCTGCCTGCTAACGCCGTCAGCCGCGTCCGCACCGGTTTTCAAATCAGACTGCAGTAACCGGTCCAGCTGGAGGGTTTTAAATCTCTACTAGAAAACTATTGCCATTTACAAACAACGAGGATTGTACTGAAATGGTGAAAAATGCACCGGCGTCATATTTAGAGTGATTGTGGAGGTGGGATATAACAATACTTTTCAAGACTGTAAGCAATCCGTATATTCATATCTTGTGCTATTTATCTTGTAGATATACAGCGCTGGAAGTTCTCGGCTGCTCGCTGTTAGGTGAGCATTGAGCGGGAAAGATCCTGAGGTTTGTCACCGCCGTATATCACCACAGCTGTGCCCTTTGATTACACTGGGGCACCACCAGTCATTAATAACAGGGAAAGCTTTTTGTCTGGCAAATGTATCCGCATACAGCCCTTTCTTAACACCTAGGCATCTTGGTGTGGTAGCAACGGTAAATTAAAGATGAAGCTTGTTTATTTTTACAGCCACACTTGTAAATAGAGGTGGTTTATTCCAGAGCCAGTCAAGAAAATGGTTTGCTTTTCCCCTTGTCCAATAAACCTCAAACATTTTCATATTTTGCATTTGCTCAAGGGAAGCCAGTCATTAGGCCTCACTCAAACAGGCAACATGAGCACAATGTAATCACAATTTTAATTCCATCACTGTCACATTCATTTGGCTACCATCGGGATACAAAACAAGCTGTTATCCAAGACAGTTGCTGTATGGACTTGAAAACCCAAGTGTATTCCATGGTTGAAGATTTCTTGAAGAGCATGGTGTGAATGGAATTTGTGAAGTAGAATGTGTTCTGTTGTGCAATAGAAACCACTCTGTCAGATTTGATGCTCTTGAGGGTGTTGCTTTGAAAGGTTGATACCAGCGGCCAGTTTTCCAGGCAGAGATGCCTTTTCATTAAAAGTCACCCCAAAGTTGACCAATGGCTAGGGAGTTTGATTCACAATAAACTAACTCACAGGAAACAGATATATATGTGAAACATTAGCACGTTTTAAAGGTGAGTATTACAAACATGCTCTGTCAATTTATTTTTACCTCCATTTCATTAATATCCATAAAATCCATCATTTTTTGTTCAGACCATTACAGTAGTCTCTTCTGTTGTTTTCTTACCTCCTGTCCATCTTCCCTTAATTCAGTTTTTCAACGTATGAGATTCTTATGTTGCATTAGTGAATTTAGGGTTTCCCATCAATATTATAGAAAAGAAAGAAGAACAGACTTGGATCAAGCATACTGAGGACACTGCAGAAAGTCAGGGTGAGTAGTATTGCCTAGAACTCTGAGTGTCTGTGTGTGTGTGTGTGTGTGTGTGAGAGAGAGAGAGAGAGAGAGAGAGAGAGAGAGAGAGAGAGAGAGAAAGAGAGAATCTACATTCTCTTGCTTTTATTAGTTCCAGATGTTAAATGTACTTCTTCTGCAAGTCCTTATCAAAAGGATCTTAAAAACTCTGCTCTGATCTATGATACCCAAAGTATAAGATGCTTTTGGGCAATTTGGACTTAAACACTGGATGATGGGAAAGTTATTGCGTTTCCTGTTTTTTATTCAGTCTAATTGGGAAAAGAAGAAAGTTTCAGGCTAGTGCCGGTATACACAGCTTAACACCCAACTGCCACAGGTTAAACTACTTTGTTATGCTTTTTTTTTTTTAAATAAAATCAGAACAGCCCTTCAGACAAAATACTTTTGATAAAAAAAGTATTTGGATCAAATTTTATAACATGGTTTTGATAATATTGCTGCCATGGTGTTCATTTCTAAGGCAAATGACACTGATGTCATTTATGCTTGTGATACAAAGTGCATTTTTAAATAATTTTAAGAAAAAAGGAAGTCATTTTTTCAAAATATTAAGACATTTAGGGACACACGATTAGGGAAAAATTGTGATAGGCATATGCCCCTCAGTTTTTCCTGAGTTTTGGATGACATTGCTAATTAATTTTTTTTTAAGATTTATTTATTTATTTATACAAGCACTGGATACAGTCAGAAGCACGGGAGGGCGAGAGAATTCACCAGAGCAGGGAGCAGAACAGGCAGAAGGACCGAGGTACACTGCTGAGGGGAGCAGCAGGCGGCAGGAGAGATCTGCGCGCCATGCGGGACCCTCTTCCGGTGACCGGGGAGCCGTCGGGGATCGAACCGGCGCTGCAGAGGCTGCGGGCAGCCTTGCAACCCAGCACTCAACTGCTGCGCCACTGGGGAGGCCCTTGCTAATTAATTTTAAGACAACTGCCAGAATACTCTTTCTAAAATACAAATCAAGCCCATCATTGCCTCTGGATCAACTCTCTCAGCAGTGTTCCACTGTCTAAAGGTTCTAACACTTGCCTTCATTTCCAAACTCATTTCCTTCCACAATCTACGCCAACCAAGCTGAATCATTTTTTTTTCCTTTTCATCTCTGTGCCTTTGCCCATATTGCCCCTTCCTAGGGAAGGTCAGCCACCCGTCCTGCCTTGCAAGGTCCTCCTCACTCCTCAAGACCCATCTAAAATGTGCAGTGTCCAGGTCCCTCCTAAGCAGCCAGGAACTCTGTTCTTTGTATTCACATAGCAACTTATACATGCCACTGAATACTACTGATTACAATACCTCTAAGTCTTTTTTATATAATATATTTTTATTTACCCTAAGGCACAAAACGCCTCATTCATCTTTGTCTCTTAAGTGTCTGAGTCCTTGGTGCATGCACATAGTAAGCACACAAAAATTTTTTGAGTAAATAAATTCCTTAAAGTGAAGAGATTCTTGGCCCAACACCAGGACCAGACATAATTTAGGAGTAAATTTTATACCCTGAGTTTGCTTTGTCAACACAGAGAAGGCCAAAGGACATTTGAAATTAGTAACAATGACAGTAATAAGAATAAGTACAAAACAACAGTTAGTAGGTGCTCAGCACTTCTCCATGCATAATCTCATGTAGTCTTTATAACAACCCCGTGAGGGAGAAGCTGCTATAGTGCTTACTGTGGAATCCGAGTCTTAGCATGGCTAAGTAACTCATCCAAGGTCAAAGTCGATTTGTTCAGTGGTGAACTGGGATCTAAAGCCAGGACTATCTGGCCTTAGAGCCTTCCCCCAGATCTCCTTCCATGGATGGATCAAACGCCTTTCTACTTTTTTAGGGAGAATGGGATTGGCATCAAGAAACTTCTCCTGGTTTTCCCTTCTCTGTCCCAGCCCCACCTGTGCCTGGGCATTTGTCTTGATCACTGGCTCCTGGTCTGCGTAGTTCCCAATCTTGACTCTATTCCATGGGGCTGATTACAGGCTTCTCTCCTAACTGCCAGGCTCATGAAAGCAGTAACATGTCATGATTAAGAGCAGGACTCTGCTGTTAGACTGCTTGATGGTACAACTGAGCTGCTTGACTTCAGGCAAATTACTTAACCTTTCTGTTTTCTCAAGATTGAATGATGGAGATGGGTATATCTTTTATAATCTTGAACTCATATCAATGGAATTTCATATCTGGTAGGTGTTACAGAGATATATGTTCTCACTGAGTGAGGTCTGTGGTTCACAGAATCACTAATACAAAACAAATTGCTGCCCTTTAAAAAAGACTTACAAATAGAACTTCCTCAAATATAGGGTGGGAGAAGAATAGTACTTTCTACAGAGCTGATTGAGGGAAAAATTGCTCAGTTGGTATTGTTTTCCAGAATGTCACCTCTTTAGTAAGCACTTCATTTTAAAATGGTTCATCGGCTCTGGATCTAATTTCTATCATTTCAAGCATTGTTTTGCAAACAATGATCAAGAGCCAAGTTTTTTTTAACTGTTTACAAATTGTCCTAAATCACACTATTTTTAAAACCACGTTAACATTTGTGCACAAATACATTTACGTATATTGTCTCATTTCATCATAGCTCTATGGGATGGAAATCCAAGAGCTTTAGAGTTGGAAGGAATCTGTGAGATTAAGTCAAAACCCCTCATTGTCCATTCCATTTATTAAAAAAAAAATCTGTTATATGTGTACTTACCAGAATCTAGGCCATTATTTCCATTGTGAATAAGAGAGAGGAAGTTCCTATCCTCAGTGATATTTACATCCTAAATGGGGGGCAGACAGCAACAAACAAGCAAATTATCAAGATACTTAAAGATTATGTGCTCTGAAAACAGGCTTCTGTGATAGGGTTTGGGTGGAAAATTGTGCTCTATATTATCATTGTTAGGAGGTGACATTTGAACTAAGACTTGAATGGGAACCAGTCATTGAAGACCTTGGGACAGAGCATTCTAGACAGAGACAAGTGCAAAGGCCAACTGTGAACTTGATGTGGTTAAGAGAACAAAGGAGGCCAGTGTGGCAGAGTGATATGAGCAAAGGAGAGAGTGCACAAGATGAAGGAGGAGATGGAGAAAAGTACCAGATCCTGGGGACTTAGGATTCTACTCAAACCATGGGATTTTAAGCAGTGGAGAGATAGGTATCTGGTGGGTGGAGAATGGACTTATAGAGGTACCAAGACTAGGCAATGATAGTTAGGAATCAGAAGCCCAGAGAGAGAAAATAACACAGTAGCAGAATCACATTTAGAACCCAAGTTTTCTTTTTTTTTTTTTTGAGATTTATTTATTTATGCATACAAGAACTGGGGTACAGGCCAGAGGTGTGGGGGGTTAGAGGACCCACCAGCGAGAGAGTGGGGAACAAACAGCCAGATTGACTGAAATACACTGCTGAGGGGAGCGGCAGGCGAGTCAGGAGAGGTCTGCCTCACCATGTGGGTTTCTCCCTGGCCGGCTGGGGATCCAACTCGTGCTGCAGAGGCTGCGGATTGCTTCATAGTGCAGTGCTTAACCCCCAGTGCCACCAGGGAGACCCTAGAACCCAAGTTTCCTCCTCAAGATCCAGTGTTCTTGTTATTTTACAAGAAAGGAATTGTCCAAGGTGCTTTAGTTATTGTTTATATAGCAAATCAGGAAAATTTATCATCTTCCCAAATTTCAGAAAAAAAATATTATGGTGAGTTTCAATTTTGTGTGTGTGTCAGAAAACCTGAGTGCAGTTTCAAAGTCTGCATCATCTACAAAAACACGTACTGCGGAGTGACTAGGTATATTGATGCGGCCACTTACCTGTTTGCACCCACTCTCCATTCTATTCCTTTCTGCTTGCCCACAGACTCCTATTTCATTCATGATGGCGTGTGCTCAGCTAACAGCTCTGTATTCCACTCTCCTTGGCCATCAAGAGTACCAAAATTGACCAAGTAGAATGTTGCTGAGGATTTCTTGGAATGTTTTTCTTTCTTGATAAAGGCCACTCTTCATTCTTCATCCTTGTCATTTTCTTCAGCCTGTGTGAAACGGTGAGGATGAGTCAAGTGTTAGGATGGCAGAGCAAAAAGCTGAAACCAAACTGAAAGGAGCCTGGCTTAAAATCTGCTGCACCAATTGTATACATATTACTGGTGAGTTTTATGACATATGAGAAAATATTGGTAAAGCCACTGTGTTTGGATTTTTGTTAAATGCAGCTGAACACATCTAAACTACGCCACTGACCTGGAGGGAGATAAAGATAAATTAATACACAGTGGCTACAACCCAAAGTAAACAGTTCATGAAAGCAGGAGGTAAGAGGTTAAGTAAGTGCTAGTGTCAGGCAAAGTAAGAGGTGTGGATTTTCTTAAACAAGGAGGTGTTTTTATAAATATAGTACTTCTTCAGGAGGAATGAAGCCACCAGTTTTTAGAATAAATTTCTCACCCATGTAAGCCCAAGAATCAAGGAGACCTGGGATGTGGGCTTTTGAGCTACACCAGGAGAGGGAGCCCAGGACAATGTCCAATTAACCTACAGTCACCCACCTACAAATAAGTTTAGGGGTATCAATAGGCAAGTTAGAGAGCCTCTTTTGCAGGTTGTGACTCTGTGAGATTCACCTAGATCAGTCAAGGGGCACTTGGTCCCTTTATTTGGATTAGGTTCACAGCCCAACTTCTTCTAGGCTTCTCCCACCCAAGATGATGGGTCTCTGGAGGTCACCCTGTTCTCAATCTAGGAAGCGCCATGGCTTATCAAAGTGGATGAAAATGAGAACTTTCTGTGTCATTTCTTTTCATGACTACCCAGAAAGACTGGCCCCATTCAAGTCTTTTGATAACTTGATATTGAAAGTCACTCTTTGC
This sequence comes from Talpa occidentalis, assembly GCF_014898055.3. Lineage (NCBI taxonomy): Eukaryota > Metazoa > Chordata > Mammalia > Eulipotyphla > Talpidae > Talpa > Talpa occidentalis. Next base: position 106,082,110 of record NW_023603184.1, read on the forward strand.
GTCAAGGAGGAAACCCCAAGATATTTATTTTCTCCTTTTCTCTTATGCATAGACACATGTGGACCAGACACTGCTGACTTGAGGGAAAAATCTATTTGTAATTATTACTACATCATGTCCAGGCCAAGCATAAAGTACGACGTGCTATTCCATAGATGTCCATTGTATGTTTGACTCATGGATTCAGGTAGAGCTTCCTTGCCTTCCATAGAAAAGAATGAACATAGAAAAGATTATTTAGGGCCTCCCTGGTGGAGCAGTGGGTTGAGCGCTGTGCTGTGAAGCTGTCGGCAACCTCTGTAGTGCGGGTTCAATTCCCGGCCGGCCAGGGAGAAACCCACATGGCGCAGCAGACCTCTCCTGTCTTGCCCACTGCTTCCCTTATCAGTGTCTTCGGTCCGTCTGCCTGTTCTGCTCCCCACTCTCTCTGGTGAATTCCCTCGCCCTCCCGCACCTCTGAACTGTACCCACTTCTTGTATAAATAAATAAAGCTTAAAAAAAAAGAAAAGATTATTTAATGAGTTCGTTGGGATAAGAGGAAGCCCAGGTTCTCCCCCCCGACCCCAGGAGTGCCCCAAAGGCATGACTACAGAATACTGCCCGTGAATAGTCAAGCCAAGACCAGGTTGAGAAATCCAAATGGATATTGTCCATAACAACAGGCTGTGAGACATGGGAAGCATTTTCACTTTCTACGCTCCTTGTTCTGGTGAGTTAGCTCCCCCATCAATAGACCTGCATTGCCCACATTTATTGAGTTTGGGCCTAAGTGATTCTAAAATGTGTTTAGCTTACAGGGTAGCTGGGAAAATAAAACATTAAGAAGATTACAAAGAAAGCCCACCAGAACTAGCAGTCACACATAGCCATCACTCCATGCCAGGCCATTTCAGAGACCAGCCGTGGAGGTGGCCTAATGACTTTCCAAGGAGTTACATGCTGAGTGATGGGGGGAGTTCCGTATGTTTCCGTGGTTACAGTATCCCCTCCGAAGTGACTTAACTGGTTTTAGAAACATTATTTGTAAGGTATATGAAAACTGGTCATGGCTCATGATTGGGGAATAGAGTCACCAAGGTAATTTATTTTTCTTTTAAAAAAATGCATCTTAACTTATTTCTTGACATTCCTTGACTCCTTGTCCAATTGGTGTCCCAGGAAACACTGGCTTTGTGGTCAATACTTGTTCCGAGGTGGGGAATTGTGATGATTTTCCAGCAAGGGTGGGAGAGAGGAGAAAGAGAGCAGTGAGTTGGTTATCGGGCAGCGGGGATGCACTTTTTAAAAATGCACAGCGTCTTGAAAGTTTGGCTTCCCATCACCATTTATATTCCTGAGGAATAGACATGTCTCTCACTCTGCGGCAGTGTTTCGTGACATTTGGATTTACAATGTTCAAGTTGAAGTCTCTAGCCCCTTGCAGTCTGTCAAAAACAGCTTCTTTGTCCATTTATTTTTGTCTTCCACACCCAGTCTGAATATCTTTTGTAAATTTATACTTGACAACCCTCGTATTTCAGTAGCTGGCTTGGGTTTCACAGTCTACCTTGCTTGCTCAGTTACATTAGCTGAAACAACAAATTTAATCCATGATGTCAATAGTAAATTATAGCAGAGAAGTAATATATGTCTGACATCATAAGGGTCAAGGCCATGGTAAAAACACTGCAAATTCTGGAGCCATTGTGCTTGATCAGGAGATGGGCTTTTGCTAAACACTAACATTATGAAAATCAGATTAGCACTAAAAGCTACATTTGGCTAATCTTATTTTTTTTAATATCTTCTTTCTTAAATGGAAAATTTCTAAAAGCAGAAAAGCTCTCTTACTTTATACTGTGCTTTGGATTTTGCTCCCATGGACATTGGCTATGTAATTATATTTTATATTTGGTAGTGGATAAATAATTAAAACGAGAATTACTTTCCTGAAAAGATTCATTTAGAGCACACGTTTTCTATTACCATAGATGTAGGATGGGGGAAGGGATATCGCCTCCTACCTACCTAAACTACCTTGCCATTAAAGTATCTAAATTACCTCGGTGAATTCTGAGCACAGAAGTGGTTGATGAATTGCTTTTGCATAAATGCACTTTTCCTTTGCTAGAATCTAATTTTATGAAACACACTCGTGTGTGCGCGCACACACACACACACATTCACCAAGAGACACACATATACCAAAGCAACCACTGAACCCTCTCAAGAAGAAAAATTGAAGGTTGGAATTTTCTCTATATAATGAAGCTTTTTTAAATGTTGCCAGTAATATTAACATCTCTGAGGAAAGCCCAAATGGTTTCATCTCCTGTAGGGAAGAGCAGTTCATGAATCATTGTTTCCATGCAAAAGTGTTTCATTCCTTTAACTGGTGCTATCAATTGTACTGGCTGATTTTTTTTTTTTTTTTTTTTTTTTTTAGGTATCAAAATTTGATTCTGGCTTAAACTCATTTATTACAAGAAAGAAAAAGAATCTTCTGCAGAGTGAACCAAAAAGCCATTTTGAGGATGAAGGAATCTGAGCCTCCCATCCCTTTTGTGGTCATAATGTGTTTAAATGGTCTGATCTGTCATGGGCAGCCCCAGCAGCCAAGGAGCCTTCTGAAAACATCTGACAGCTCTCACCAGGCTCCGTTGATTTTCATTTGTTAATTAGAAGCATTTATTTTAGTTTCCATGTGTTCTTGCTGCGTATCTTAGACGTGGGAGAGAATGCGGTATCTGAACCCCGAGACAGGATGTAGTAGAATGGTGCGTCCTGGGGATGGTCTCCAGGCAGGGCCATTTGCTGCTTGTGTCAGGACGTGTCTTGGTCTCCCATCGAGCCCAGTGATACCAGCTGCGTTGTGGCACTATTTTCCTGTGGGACTTGTTGCAGCAGCTCCAAGGAAACTAAAGAACACACACAAGAAGGGCAGAAGGAAAATGGCCTCCACCTCCCTGGTGGTGCAAGGTGTTAAGACGCAATCTATGAAGCTATCCACAGCCACTGCAGCATGAGTTCAATCCCCGGCCAGGGAGCTACCCACATGGCGCAGCAGACCTCTCCTGACTCGCCTGCTGCTCCCCTCAGCAGTGTGTTTCAGTCAATCTGCCTGTTCTGTTCCCCACTCAGTCTCTGGTGACACCTCTAACCCCTCACACTTGTCTATACCCCAGTTCTTCTATGCATAAATAAATAAATCTTGTAAAAAAAGAAAAGAAAATGGCCTCCAGCAAGGTCCAAAGATGGCCAGCCTCCACAAGTCAGGTCTCTGATTTGCTTGTAACTGCACAGAGGGAGGGGCTTGGCCCTGGACCTGAGGGGGAGAGAGAGCAGAAAGACGCAATTTTAGGTCAGACTCTTTGCCTCCCTTATAATCACTTACCATGGAGGAGACTGAAAAAAACCTCTCTTTTAAATTGGCCTTGGGCTGTATGGATATGTGCCTGAAGTTTATAAAGAACTTTAAGAAAGAAAATGACTCCTGAATACTGAGATTATTGCAATTGATAACTGCTCATTTTTTATATCCACAATTTCTTCAATTTCGTAATTGATACCATAAGTATGAGAGATACTATTCCTACCTTCAAGAACCTTAAAATTGAAAATAATAACAAAGATACAGATCCCTGTCAGAAGTCTTTAGCCTTTAATCCCTCGCTGTGTCACACTCTGGGGACTGGGGAGCAGACTGTGTTCTTCACCATGGGTGCAGTAAGGCCGCCAGCGCTGACTTGTGTGCCAATGCAAGATGGCGGGTGTGCACGTTCCTTACTTTATGTTGCAACTTGTGATTATGACCTTTTTCTTCACAATAAGATAGAAAAATGATTTACTTTCTCTAATTTTTGTTACAGGATAAGATAGCATTCTACAAATCCAGTTTTGATCACTCTGACAGCAGTTAGATTTTTTTCCCTCTACTTTAATCCAGACTGCTGAGTGAAAAATTAAGTGAATTGTAGTTGGTCCTGTCATCTGCCACCTGGGCTTAATGGACTTCCCTTTTGCTCTGATTAGTGAATAGAAGCATGGAAAAATTTGCCGCCTAGTTTGACCTTCAAGACAGAATCTTGACTTCCAGGATATGTGACTGTTTCTTTGGTTAACTGACAGAAATAACTAATAATTGTTGAGTTGAATGTGTTCCGTATCCTAAGAATGTGCTTGGCACTTCATCTGCTGTGTCTTATCTGGTAGTTGCAAAAGCCCTTTAAGTTAGGTATTATTAGTCTCTTGTTTCACAAAAGGTCAAACTGAGACCAGCAAGGCAAGGTCACCTTTCAAGGCTATATACACATTGTTTATAAAAGGTTGTTTGTTAGCCTATGAACTGATTTCCTTTAGGACAGGTGCCTTCCCCTGCTCTAAAAATCTGTTCACGATCCAAACCTGACTACCTCCAAATGCCACGTCCCTAATCACTAACCGTCTGCTTCTTCGCAGGTTCACATGACAAAGTTCACCTGTTGTGGATTATTCTCCCTGCTACTTCTCCTAGTCCTGGAGGGACAACCTCACTTCCTTTAGAACTGAGAAAGCAGTGGTTTCCTGGGCTCATCTCATCTCCCAAGCAACTCTGTTAGCTGCTGCTCTTGGCAGGGGAACTGGGAACATGACGAATGATGGCAGTCTGCTCTAGGAATAAACAAACTTTTCATTATTCCATTAGCTGTTTTCCATTTCCTGCTAAGCCTAAGCCTAACAATTTATTAGCACTATTTAGGTTAATGTATGGCTGTATTATTTTACATATTTACTTTATATTCTTCACATGATGACATATTTAGGTGCTCAGATCCTCTGTGTGGTTTTTTAAAGACAGAACTGGATCAGTTTGAGAGGCTAACTCTCTGGCACTGGCAAGACCACCATTAATTCTTCTTTATGGAGCACCTTTTCTCTGAGGGCCTGAAAAGAGATGATTTCACAGCAACTGGGAATCAAGTAGGTTTGAAATGTAGCCACATTAGGAGGCACATTTACCCTTGATTCTCAGTCATACTTTGCTGAAGATAAATTTTGTGGGGTGTATTGAAAACAGCACTCCCTGAGACCCCTAAGTCTAATATCCAGTCCACAACTATGTAGGGATTTTTTGAAAATCAGAAAAGCCTGTGGCTGGTTTCTGTTAGGCTGGTCTGACCGTAAGGCAGAGATTCTCATTCTTGCACAGAAAAGGATTTATCACAAGATCACAAGTGGGACAGGAATTGGAGGGGAGAGCAGAGTCCCTAGGGCCGGAGGGCGCTGTAAGTTCTCTTCTGGTCATTCCTCCTTCTTTGTCTCTCCCAAGTGACATGATCTTGACCTGATGGGACCTGTTCTCTGTCTCCTCTTGGCATCTCCATTGCACTCTCTATGGGGACCGACTTCTTCAATCCCATCCTCTAGGGTTTAGAAAATGGTGGCCAAGAAGCCAATACAGTCTGAAGATGTGCTTGATTTGGCCAGTTTAATGTTTAGACCAAAATTTGAATTAGAATGTTCTTTGGCAAAGCTTGTATTGTTGTCATAAAGTTGCAAATGAAGGCATTTGAGTGTGTGATCACTGTACTCCTTATGTTTTTTTCTCTACTTCAATTTAGTTATAATTTTTACTACCTTTTAACTTACACTTTGGTTTTCTGTGATTCCTTGCGCGGTTGACCCCCATTTAAACAAGATGCTTTGCACTTTAATCTTTAGCTTTTACTGCTCATTTGATCAATTTATCTCCATTCATGCACTTGAGAAAAAGACTTCTTATACCATACAGCAAAATAGGTCAACCCAAGGTACCTCTACTGACATGTTTATTATAAGCGGGAAAGTAGTTTGTAACTTACACAATGGTATATAAAGGTAAGGTGTCCATAATTGTTGCTGTTATGTGGCAGTATATATTAGGGTCATATAGGTGGATCTAACTATCCAAAAAAAAAAAATTCTCTCTTGGCACAGGTGATGATTTATTGCTTTGGAATTTATCCAAAGACCTTAGCTAAGAAACACAGCCGTAAAGCTATGGACCAATTTTCTTACTGATGTGAACATACCCGTGGGTCTTCTCACAGCCTCTGTGGGGGAATATTTTCATATGCAGACAAATGGCTCAGATTCTTGGTTGAGTAGTATAGTTTGTAGGCACAGTCAAAACACCCTGGAGAGACTGGGCAGAAACAGGTCATTTAGGGGTAACATGAAAACAGTTTTTCATTTTTTGGATACTACAGATACTACCAGTATTGTGTGGTCTTTACTTTGGTTACAAGTGTGGCCCTTCCCTTATCTTTGATGTGCCTGCTATTTCAAATACCATGGAAATTTACCTGTATTATTCTGTTCCAACTTCTCAAGCCAACACAAGCTCAGATTAAAAATAAAACACAAAAGACAAAATAAGGGGAAGTAGAAACTCTTCTGTTTCCTGCAAGTTTTGGGCACTAAGGCTAGATGCCTCTTTTTATAAAGAGATAAAGACAACCATTATCAGAGAAGTCTAAATACAGGATTGAAAGATTTTGTAAATATTTAGACTTAACTAATAACGTAGCATATATTTACAAAGAATTTGGTCATGGAGATCTCATAACTAGGTCTCATTAAGGTTGGTAATTAGCTTTGGAAAGAACCCAAAAGCAAAGAAAATAATTTAACAAATGAACTCTTAATTTAGAAAAGGCAAGATTTCGAAAGTGCCTATGACTCAGTACAATGTCTCTTAAGTTTCTGCTAGCAATGTGGGCAACTTGATGGACTGGAATCTAGCTGTGTGCTGTCTGCTTAGGCCTATTTCACAGGAATGTCATGAAGATGAAAGAGATCATAGAAGTGTAGACACACCAAGCATTTAGAAAGAAAGGTGCTCTGTATTCCCAGGGTAGTATTAACATTATCCTCCATTACCCATTTTAGCAGCTCTTTTTCTTCAAGGATGTTGCAATATAGGATCCACTTGTAAAAAGCCCAAGATATAAAAACAAACAGCAAGTACAAGGCCAAGAGCAAACCTCTTTGTCAACCCAGAGGTGCCCATCTGAGCATCTTTTGATGGATGTGGGAGGTCTGCCCTCGGAAGGCTGCGGAGGTCTGTGCAGAGAGATGAAGAACAGCCAGCATTGCCATGGGACCCCACCACTGGGCATGCAGGTGTGTGTGTTTTTGTGTGGAGGGAGGGTAGAATGGGGTGTCTATCAAAGTATTCTGGTACCCACAAAATGGTTAAAAGAGAGCTGACATGAGAAGGCTGAGTCTGTGGATGCTGAGAGTTGTAAGGTTATACTACAGCTTATCTGTGGAGGTCTTCCACCGCCCCTTCTCTCCCTCCCTCTCTTCCTCACTTCTTCAATCCCCTCCTCTTTTCTTTTCCTCCTCACCTCTCCCCAACTCTTTTCTCCTTCTTTCTATCATACCACATTCCTGTTTGGGGCTGAATTTGTCATTTAAAAAGATCTATTTTTTATGTTTTATATATATGTTAAATTATTATTGAGTTAAAAAATAATTATGGCCACCTTCGGGAATTAAGACATACTGATATTTTGTATGTCTTTGTTTTTTACTGGTAATGAATTTTTAATGGTTTTATAAAGGTTACCAATTGCTTGGAAATTTTTCTAAAATTTTATCTTTCCCAAGATCACTTGGCTCTATGCTCTTTGTTAGTCACTTGATTTACCAACCCATCCAAAAAAAAAAAAAAAATGAATCACTCCTATGAAATGGATTAATATAAGCCTTATAATAGTGGATCACCTAGGAAACAACTGAAGTTATACCACACAAAGACACTGTAAGGTTGAATTATCGCTTATGAACTAGTGTTGAAGATAAGCTAAAAAATAATCAACAATTTTCACATTCACAACAACTTTTGCCAGTCCCATCCACATCATAGATGTAGAGGTATCATCTTTCCAAAGATGAATCCTGAGGCCACAGTAAGCAGTCACCCCAGAGAAGGTGAGTATGAAGCCGGGAATAGGGAGGGAGAGTCCAAGAGCACAGGAAAAGCTCAGGGAGCACAGGAAAAGCTCAGGGAGCACTGGGAGAGCATCGGGAACATGGGGAGATGGGGGTAGCACTGAGACAAAGCTGTTCTAGGTCACTTCATCTTTTGGTTTATTTATTTTTGCTGATCCCATACTATGTACAATGTGGCCTGGTGTGGCAGTTCTAAAATTGAAATACAACTATAATTCATTAGCCAACATTGAGTAATCGGGGAGTGTATCTGGAACTACTAAGACTTGAGGAAATTAAAAGCTTAGGGGAGAAGTCAATTACAATAACAACACTCAGTGTATGATTTTTTTAAAAGAAAAATAAAGCATATTAACAATGGATATGATACACACACACACACACACACACACATATATATATGTATATATGCATGAATGTGTGTATGCACATATAATCATGCAAGCAAACCTTATTTTCTTGCCTGGGCTTAACACTGCTTTTTTCTTTTTTACAAATTGAACATTTGTGGCAATGTTGAATCAAGCAAGTCTATGGATACATTTTTTTCTGACAGCTTGTGCTTGCTTTGTGTCTCTCTGTCACATTTAATTAAGGTATGTCCATTGTTTTTTAGATATAATGCTATTGCACATTTAATAGACTATACTTTAATGTAAACACAGTTTTTCCACGTGCTGGCAAACCAAACATTTGTGTGCCTCTCTTTATGTGTGCCGTGGGATATTCACTTTATTACAGTGGTCTAGGAGCACCTGTGAGGTAGGCATGAACATAGTATACATTTTATATATATGCTAAGTTATTATTGAGTTAAAAAAATAATCTATTGTTACCTACGAGAATTAAGAGTGCTGAACTTAGCCTCTTGCACGTCTCTGTTTATTGTTTCAGAGACAAGCTGAATGAGTAGCCGAGGACTGGATGCCCCAGCCCCGCCACAGGCAGACAGCCTGCTGCTCGTCCTGACCTCCATCCTGGCTGTAAGTGGCACTGGGCATTGCGGGCAGGATTTGACCCATAGCTGTGCAGTGCTAGCCCGAGCCCTTGGTGCTGGTGGTTTTTCAATGTTGACTCTAGTCTGGCGAAACTGCCTATGCATTTTTGAGGTGACCACAGAACATCAGATAATGATTTTACTTCCCACTAACCTGGATTAGGTTCAAACTGAATGTCTACAGAGGAGAAGATTCATGTGTTGCCCAGTCTTTTTCCTATATTTCAAATCCTAAATTCATTGACCTACGTCCTGCTTCCAAATCTGATTTGTCCCTCTGGTCATCCCTCCTCATAATTCTCTTCTTTTCCTTGGATTCTTTAGGAAATCTGATTTCCACTCTTGGAAGGATATTTGGGATAACTGCTTTTTGATGAACTATTATTGTTTTAGTGGCTAGGACATTCAGCCAACTAAGTATTTTCTTAAATGCAAATAACACATTCCTCCCTGGAGTTCCCTGCCAGAGCATCCCAGCCAGCGACCACAGCCCCTTGTAGGGCACTTTGAGGATTTAAACAGTGAACATGTTCATCTGGGAAGAGGGGAGAAATTGAGAATGTTATTTTATTGGAAAACCCAAGTGATTTAAAAATAAATATAAGGAAAATATAGCTCCCCAATGTAAATTTCACAGTGAAAGGCAAACATCATAAAAATGTGGTCTTGGTTTCAGGTGTTCTGGAAACGAATACACTTTTAGGGCTTAGGGAACTACTCCAAGCATCCACAGGCTTAGGGATGTGCCAGGTGCCTGAGGGGCAACGCGGTATCTTCTTCCCATTCCTTAACAATCTTTTCCATCTTTCAGAAGTTTTGAGGTTGTCATTCCAGTTCTGATAGACAGTTAAATAGCGGTTTCACCAACATGCACTTATATAATTAAAAACTTGAGTACCAAAACCACACTGCTTTACCTTTTTGCTGTCTATGAAGGAATGGATAGTGAAAACAAATCACCTGTGTGAAGAATTTGAATGACTTAAAAATCACGACCTAGACAGATCACTAATTTATGGGCGTCTGCCAGCACTGAGTCAGGAACACCAGAGGCCTGCGTGGAATCCTGACGTGCAGACAAGTAACGGCCAGTGTAACACAGCTGGAGAACGCTCTGCTGGGTGAAGAACCTGGTTCCAAGGGAGCCACAGCTGCGTACTGCCGAGGAAGGAACGTCTCATGGCAAATGGGAAACGCGGGCCTCCTAGAAAGAGAAAGAGTTTCGCTTCACCACTTAACACTTGATCAGCGGATACCAATCCGAATGTAAACCTACTACTCCGTTCCACTGAAATTAGAAGTGATGTCCCAACCCGGGAAACTGCCAAAGTAGAAATGCTTGTCTCAATGCATTTGAAAAGAGTTTTTCAAAAATAGATTGTAGATTGTAGCAGTTGCATATTTTCTGAACTGGAGCAAACTGGCAATCTTTCTTATTTTTCTTTTTTCCTGAAGATGCTGGCATCCATGTCTGCTCTGTTCATTAAGTTTTTCATTAGAAAAAGTACAATATATATAACTTCTTCATGATTAATACATATTGCCTTTTGTGAGTGATGAATTCATACAAGTATCTCTGTCTTTATTTTCCATCAGAGTTGATCATAAATCCTGGAACCTAGAAGTGATAATGTGCTTTGGCCTCATAGCACTGTGCTGGCTGGGGCGCTGGATGCTCGTGTCTCCAGTTTTATTGTGTTGGGAAGACAGACAACTCTTCCAAGTTGCTGATGGAGATGTTGGCAGTGCCCCAGCTCCCTTGGGTGATGATATTTGGATTGCTTTCTCTAAGGGGATGCTTTCCTCTGGCCAACGATTTCTTTCCTGGCTGTGTGTCCACCCTTTGGAAGGCCATGATGAAAGGAGGAATATTTTCCCTCTTTACTATTCATTCAATGGCAGGGAGGAGGGGTTGGCATGTTGAGTGTGAAAACTTAAAAGAAGTGAGCCGTGGAGCCTCCCTGGTGGGTCAAGGGGTTAAGTCTCAGCACTATGAAGCGATCCGCAGCCACTGTAGCACGAGTTCGATCCCCGACCAGGGAGGTCACCCACATGGCGCAGCAGACCATTCCAGTCTAGCCCGCTGCTCCCCTCAGCACTGTATTTCAGTAGATCTGCCTGTTCTGCTCCCCACTACGTCTCTGGTGAATCCTTTCAGCCCCCACACCTCTAGCCTGTACCCCAGTTCTTGTATGCATAAATAATAAATCTTTTTTAAAAAAAAGGAGTCACTGTAAATGCATAGACATTAATTCAGTCATCTTCCCTAATGCCCTCCCTCCTTCATCTCTCCTTCTGTCTGTCCTTCCTCCATTCCACATGCATTTGTTATGTGCCTTTAGATGCCTTGCACTTTACTGGGTATCATGAAGGTCCTAAAGGAGTTTCACTAACAAGATGAACAGTACAACTACAGTGGGAGAGTCAGGGAAGAATGTCAGTTTTGATGGTGTATGTGTTAGGCTAATAATAGTTGTAACAATAAACTTCAAGAAAAAATGGCTTGCCACAATAGAATTTTATTTCTCACTCAGAAAACAATCCAAAGCAGATGTTTCTTATCTATGAGATACAGCATTCTTGAGACTCAGCTTTGTCCTAGGTCTTTAGAACCACTCCCAGCCTCAGAGACAATGGAGAAGGCATAGCCAGTTCTTAGAAATTCTACTTTGGCTCACCTTCTGTTGGTGAAAACTTGTCACATAACCCCAGCTAGATGCAAAGGAGCCTGGCCGCTGCATTTCCACAGTATGGAAGGAAACAAAACGTTCAGTGGGCAGTAGTCACAAGAGAATATGAACGCATTCTCTTTGTTGAGCAATTACTCTTCAGATGATAAAGGAGTACTTAATGGGAAAAGCCTGGTTGACTCACTTGCTAGCATAAGCCAAAAAAAGGACAAGATTCAGGAAACCTAAAAGTTGGGAAAAGCAGCTCAAAGCTCCTATTTCTCAAAAAGAAAACCTTATGCCTTTTTGCCAATTCCTTAGGAAGAAGGGGAGGTTTCATTTTTAAATTTCCCCACATAGTGTGTTTTTGGCTCATTTTCTTTTTTGTTTGTTTGTTTTTCTTGAAGGGATCATAAAAATGGAGTCTGAAAGGAAAGCAATTCCTCAGATAGCAGGTTCCGTTGCCCTTTGAGATACCTAATTTACAAAGCTCCCTTTAATGGGCGCCATTTTCCAGTCGGGGAAATGAGCCACTACCTTTGGAAGTCAGGTTTGCTAGCTTTTTTGCCTGAATCCCTCCATTTTTCTCGCAGGCTCAGTGAGCACAGTTTCTTTTCATCCTAATGTGGTGGGGGATGAAATGAAAAGAAATTTTCCCTAATTCAATAGTGAAACTTTCCAGTTGTAAAGCACTTTGAAATACAAACTAATTAATAAACACAACTCTCTTCTAAAGCAGTGAAGATTGCTGTTCTCATTTTTCACAGCTGAGAAGGCTGCAGTTACAATAGTTGGCCCCAGGCTGTGCACCTCGTCTCTGGAAGAACTTTGAGGCACCAGCCCAGCATTCTCTCAGGATGGCATGTGGCCTCTCCAGAGAATAATCGGTTTTTACACGGGTTGTAGCTAACAGAGACTTCCTCAGTGACTCCACAGTGCCCCAGGCAGTGGCGACGCAATTAGGAAAGCTCTTTTCACAAACTGTGAGTGACCCACTGAAGAGAATAAAGAAAAGTGACTCATCGGACAGTCCCATATCTTATTAACACTTCTGGAAGTTGAGAAAATCTTTTGCAAACCTCAAATCCCAATACTAAATTGGGAATCAGAAAGATATATTCAGTATCTTCACAGTACCAGGTCCTTGGGTCCAATTACTATAATTATTGCACGAAAGAGAAACTGAGACCCAGATGCTGACTCCCCAGGGGGACTGTCCCCCTAAAAACATCCTTCTGTCTTGGCTCAAACGATGAAAATACTCTGTATGCAAATAGCACCATGACTTCCTTGACAAGAAAGAAATGATTACAGGTGACATTACCCATGCAAGTTTGCCTTGAACACAGCTTTTGTGATGAAATCACCGGTTCTGATGCATAATCGCAACCTGCCCCTGTGAAGCCCAAAATGCAAACATTTATATTTCAAGGACTGTATCCTATTTGGTCATGAGGTAAAGGTTTGTAATTATAAACAATTTTTTGCTTATTATAAACTATATAAGAGAAGTAGCTAGAACAGAACAGAGATCTTTATAGAGTCTTCATTTCCCCTTCTTGAAGAAGTGTGTGCTATTTATGTAAGTGAGGGGATTAATAGTCATGAGTAAACCCAGCCAGGACATTTTGGGTTTATTTTCACTGGCGACCACAGTGAGATTAGATGTTATAAAACTACACAGTTCAATGTGAGAGCCACATGCCGCAGGTGGCTACCAGTCACCAAAATGTGCTCTAAGTGTAAAAAGACACTGGATTTGGAAACCATAATATGGACATGTGATTGCAAAACATCTTTCTTTTTATATTGATTATATATTGCCATGTTAATATTTAATACCCTATTAAATACAAGATATACTCAAATTAGTTTCACTTGTTTCTTTTTACAGTTATATAATATGTTCCTGGAAAATTTAAGATTCCATATGTAGATAACAAATTTCTATTGGAAAAAACTTTTATAGGATTCTAATGTTTTGGAAGTCACCTAACTTCTGAAAGCTTATTCAACCACTGAATCCTCCAGATCACTCAAAGTCTCTGCTGTTAGTAACAGCTTCCTTTAGACTCAACACAAAGGCATTATCCAAGCAGAAGAATGTTACCTGACTTTTAAGTTGTCTTTATTATTTTCTAATATTGAAAATCTAATATTGAAAAGGATGTGGTGATTCGAAGGTGGATCAAATAACTCCAAAAATACCAATAATAATGTAAGCCAATGTTACCTCAATAAAAAAATAAAATGTTTGGAATCATTAAAAAAAAAAATAAGGAAGGGGCCTCCCTGGTGGCGCAAGGGGTTAAGACGCAACCTATGAAGCTTCCGCAGCCTCTGCATCATGAGTTCCATTCCTCTGGCCGGCCAGGGAGCAACCCACATGGCGCAGCAGACATCTCCTGACTCGCCCACTTCTCCCCTCAGCAGTATATTTCAGCAGATCCATCTGTTCTGCTCCTCACTATATTTCTGGTGAATCCTCTCACCCCATCTTATCTCTGGCCTCCACCCTAGCTCTTGTATGCCTAAATAGATAAAATTAATCTTAAAAATACTAAGAAAGATCCAAAAGAAAATATTTTTCATCTCTTCCTCCCTTGGCTAACTCCTACACATCCTTCAAAACTCACTGCACATCACCATTATCTAGAGGTGGGCTTTCGCCTCACCACCATTTCTTTCTGTCTCTCCTACTCTTTAGACGTCTGAAGCTGAGTCAGGTGCTCCCATCCTGTGCTACTTTAGCCAGACTTTTTTTTTTTTTTTAAAAGATTTATTTATTTATTTATACAAGCACTGGGTACAGTCAGAAGCGTGGGAGGGTGAGAGAATTCACCAGAGCCAGAGGGGAGAGCAGAGCAGGCAGACTGACAAGTACACTGCTGAGGGGAGCAGTGGGCAGGCGGCAGGAGAGGTCTGCGCACCATGTGGGACCCTCACCCGGCGGCTGCTGATCGAACCGGCGCTGCAGAGGCTGTGGGCAGATTCGCAACCCAGCGCTCAACCGCTGCACCACCGGGGAGACCCTAGCCAGACTGTCTTTTCACATTCCTATTTTCTATATATTCTATAAGGTTAGAGGTCATTTTGCATTTTTCTACTTCAGACATATTGATAGTGCCTGTAAATATTTCACACATATTTATTGAATGATTGCTTAACTAAGAAGTGAAGGAAAAACTAATTCTTTAGTTTTTGTTATTTCAAAATTGTTACTCTAGTAGCTTACATTTGATTGGTACTTGACAAAAGTTATGTTGGTTGATCCTCACAAAAGGATTTGGGGGGAAATCCTTCACATTCTATTAACCACAACTTTTCAAAATGTCTCTCCTCAAGTTAGGAATGCCCTGAAATGTATATTGATGAATACAGATTGCTCTGTGAAAATGATATGGTGCAATCTATTTGTATGTGTATATCATAAACTAAGCTGATGGCAGAGAGGGTATTAACGTTATGCCTGATGCATTTGTTGGGGATTGAGTAGGTGACTAGAGAAAAATTAATAATGTTGTATTTAGGGTGTCACATAATTTATCTTCTAAACTCAAACTCTTTGAAAGTTAATGGGGATGCTGTAATATTTATTCTGGCACAAATACACACACAAAACACCATAAACTAGACGGGTTAGGACCAAGCAGAATATATGTTCATTTGAGACCAATAGCTGTGATTCTACCCCTTCCAATGGCCCAACCACGTCCTATCAAGAGGATGAAAATTTTTAGCAAATTTCCTCCAGGTGGAGCATCTTCATGTGCTCATCAGCTCTCAAAGTCAGAACGTGGCTGGGGAGGGTCGACCCCATCAGCTGAGGGGAGGTTTCTTCCTGACTGATGCTAATGGAGCCAATACCTTCCTCTTGCCTTCTATGCTTCTCAGCAAAGATGTTGGAGTTAGGACAAGCTGCAGGACTCCAGTGTTCAGTGCTGTCTGTCTCATTATTATTTTCATTTTCTCTTAGCAGTCTTGGAGAAAAACTAAAAACTGTAAGCACTTGATATCTTGAAAAATGCTTTCAATGAAAACCACCACATAAATTGTTATCTTCATTTGAGAGATGAAGAAATTGAGACTCAGAGACAGGAAAAGATCTGCTGGGGGGAGAATCTCTGCCCTTCCCACTATAACACGCACTCATGGAAACACCCATGGAGACTGCACTACTTTGATTTAGTTTTCATATCAGTTTGAATCTTTCCAAAGAAATAAAGTGTGACATTCTCTGTGTTTCCTGCAGGTGCGGTGCCCCCATGCCATCCCTTAGGAGCTCTCTTTGGGTAAATGTGCCTGTGCACCTAATAACCCAGCAAGTCCAGTGAACGCCTGTGCTGCTCCGAGCTCCATGGACGCCAACCGGCATTATTTAAGTTTTCATTTAAAACCTCCTTCAGGGTGACTTCTGTGCACCTGAAGTGTCCATTCAAGATGATCAACAAATGGCTGAAGACAGATTTTTCAGCCAGAGGAAAGAATTATTACCTTACCATCAGTCTAATGAAAACAGAGGTGAAATACCAACCTGCACTAGATAAACAGCACACCACGCCATCCATCACGCTCAGCCGCACTGAGCAGAGCACCCTAACTGGTTTTCCCCCTGACTCGCCTGCTGCTCCCAGACCGGCGCTCTCAGCAGCTCAGAGCTGGGACCTTTCCCACCGGTTTTTGTTAGAATAAAGACCTGCAAACGAATCCTTTGGGTCATTCCCTCTCCCAATCTAAATTTCCTTTTCTCTGCGGCTACAGACAGCAACAGCTTGGAGGGGCCCACTTCTTACTTGCATCCTTTAAGCTGCTGCTCCCCTGCAGGACCCAGCTTCTATCCCAGGGTGTATTCAGCATTTCCAGTGGCAACTTTCTAGGCTCCAACCAGTTGATCATTAGCAGCGTATCTACTCGTTCAATGTAACTGTCTCCTTGCTATGTAACGGGCACCTTGGGTACAGAGATGCATGGTCCTGTTTTTTGGGAGTTCACAGTGTAGGGGAGAAGCTAGAAACATCACCTATGTATAAACACTCTTCACCTTGTACACATATCATCTCTTGTCTTGCCTCAATATCATGTGAGGTGGAAGAGGCACTATTCAACTCATTTTCAAGAAAAGGAAGGCCTGGGGGTGGGCAAAATGGGCAAAAGGGGTCAAGTCAAATTTTTAATTATAAAGTAAATAAGTCCTGAGGCGATAATGTGCCACATGGTGACTACAGTTAATAATACTGCATTATAAATTTGTAAATTGCTAAGAAAGTAAATCTTAAAAGTTCTCATCATGAGAAAAAAATTATAGCCATGTGTGGTGAGGGATGTGAACTGAATTTATTGTGGTGATATTTATAATATGAACACATCAAATCATTTTGCTGTACACTTGAAACTAATTTAATGTTCTATGTCAATTATATCTCATTTTTTTTAAAAAAAGAAAAGGCATGGGCCTCCCCGGTGACGCAGCGGTTGAGCACTGGGTTGCGAAGCTGCCTGCAGCCTCTAAAGCGCCAGTTTGATCCCTGGCTGCCGGGTGAGGGTCCCACTTGGCACACAGACCTCTCCTGCCACCCGCTGCTCCCCTCAGCAGTGTACTTCATCAGGCTGCCTGTTCTGCTCCCTGCTCTGGCTCTGGTGAATTCTCTCACCCTCCCGTGCTTCTGACTGTACCCAGTGCTTGTATAAATAAATAAATAAATAAATAAATAAATAAATAAATAAATAAATAAATAAATAAATAAATAAACCTTTAAAAAAAAAAAAGGCAGCTATGACCTAAACATCTTGTGTCACAAAATATCAAAAGTAGAAGAAAACTGGGATTCCTGAATAATTTCTTGAATGTGCAATTAGACTTCAGCCTAGTAGTTTCATCTAGATGAGACTTTGATTCTGTGTTCAGAAAAAGTTTTCAATTAAAATTTTTTTCCCCAGGGCCTACCTGGTGGCGCAACGGGTTGCGCACAGCGCTGTGGAGCTGTCCACAGCCTTTGCAGCACAGCTTTGATTCTGGCCGGCCAGGGAGATACCCACATGGCACAGCAGACCTCTCCTGTCTCACCCACTGCTCCCCTCATCAGTTCCTTCCATCCATCTGCCTGTTCTGCTCCCCGCTCATTCTCTGATGAATCCTCTCACCCTTCTGCACCTCTGGCCTGTAACCCAGCTCTTTATAAATAAAATAAATCTTTTAAAAACAATCTTTTCTTCAGAAAGAAAATTCATTATGACCTTCAGTGACTGAATAATGATGTTGATAGCACAGACCCACGGCCAGGGAGTAAAATTCATAAAGCAGAAACTACATTTATATTCTCTGGGTTTGGCAAGGTGAGTGACACTGCCCAGAAACGTGGCTGTGAGTATGTGGCTGTATCTTTGGAATGTATGGTGAGTAAAACAAAGTAAAGTACATTTCATTAACAATGACCTTTGAGGAACATGTTGGAAGAGCTCTCGCACATCATAAAATCGTGTTGATGTCTGTCAATCTCTGAAATAGAGAATCACAATAGAAGCAAAATTTAATATTAAACATATTTGTGGAATGCTTGTAAGGTTACAGGCACTAAACATGTTATCTTTTTTAATACAACAGTCCCAAGATATTTTAGTAAAGTGAATATACAAATGAAAAACTCGGGGGCCTCCCTGGTGGCACAAGGGGTTAAGTGTCAGCACTATGAAGCTATCCTCAACTACTGCAGCATGAGTTCAATCCCTGGCCAGGGATGCACAGCAGACCTCTCCTGTCTCGTCTGCTGCTCCCCTCGGCAGTGTATTTTCAGTCAAACTGCCTGTTCTGTTCCCCACTGTCTCTGGTGAATCCTTTCACCCCCCGCACCTTTCATTTAAAAAAATGAAAAACTCAAGACATAGAGTCTAGATTATACATTTAGTAAATGGCAAAGATATTATTCTGATCAGAGTCTTTTTAAGGTATCCAGATGGACCCCACTATAGTTAACTCACAAAAAATGGATAGAGTAAATGAAAATGTTGGCTCTCTGTAGGGGAGGATCTCCCTATTCAGAGTACAGAATACCTTTTTCTCTTCCTGGCCACATTTCTCTGGTATCACATTCTCTGAGAAGCTACACTATTATTCAGCAACAGGTAAAGAGTGAGTAATATCGAGGGATATTCCATGCATGGTAAGGACAGATAACATCTCAAGTCACACACAGACACACTCACACGACCTCCATGAGCAGAGTGATCCACCATTTTGCCCCCATCACCAGCTCTTTCTTAGGCATTTCTAGACAAATCACAAAACCTTGCCTCTCTGTTTATCTTGTGTCCTGGTGCACCTCATCCGGATTCTGTTTAACTTGTGCCATGCTGTATTTGAGACTGTGTTTTGCAAATGAGTTCCTTACTATGCTAAAGAGTATACGTAAAAATGAAAAAAAAAAAAAAGCTGGGAGTGGTGATGGAGTTTCATGGTTTAAAAAAAGGGCTTGAGAGAAATGCAAATGTAAAGAAAGTGCAATGGGCACATGGCTATCAACGATTGTCCAAAACTGATTTGAGACGCATCTTGCAGGACTTGTGTGACTCAGGTGCTGGGCTGTCCTGCTTCCTCTAAAATCACTTTGCCCAAAGGGTAACAAAACATTTTGTCTCCTTCAATTATGCATTTATTTAAGTAGCTTAAAGCTTAGAGGTCAACCACTTGCCCTTTTTTGAAGCATCTGAGAGACACCTTGCTGTCACCCCAAGTACCATCTGTCATTTATTGATTTCCTTTGCCTGTAACACAGTGAGTCCATGAATAAAGTTTAAAGCACTAAGTTCATTTTACTGGAACCGTGTCTAACCATATTAGCATCTCACGCACCGTGGCTGCTCCATAAAATGTCAAATGATAAGAAGAACTGGGATTTGGGACTTTTCTTCTGGGGTTGTGAAACTTGGAAGTAATCCAGCTGTCGAATCAAAGACAAACTTCACCTGTGTTGTTTCAGATCCATCATGCGTACGAAAGGGAAAGATAAGGTTACACCCAGTGAGGTGCTGAAACATGGGAAATCGAACCAACCCAAAGGGCCACGTTAATTAAAGCAGAGCCCTGCCAAGCAGGGCTTATCAACAAGGAACCAAAGACTCCCTAAATGTACGCAGTTCAAGATCAAACCCAGCCAGCCCTTACCGTGGCTGGGGGCCGCTGGAGGACCTTCTAAAGCACAACCTGAACCTGCTGGCATCAGCCCAAATGCTTACAGTGGTCTTTGATCATGTAGCCCGCAGTGCCCCAGGCTTTCAGACCAAACTGCGCCTCCTTTCACGAACAATATCAAAAGTGGAGGTCAGAAAAGGACGAGGAAGACCTCAAACTTCAACTACATACCAAGGAGACAGCACTGCACTCTGCTGAGGAGCCGTCAAGGCCTCACACAGTGTGCACTGAGGCTCAGGTCAGAGGGGAGGTGTCAGTAGCTTCCTCATGGGGGGCTGTCTTTCACATGTCCCTCCTGGGACTAAGTCCTTGTGCACCAATTGCGTTCTGCTGTTGGATGTTTATCGCCTGGGTGCCAGGTCCTGTGCTCTGGCAGTCAGAGAATTTTGATGTGGCCTAATTTCTGCACAATAAGTATGAAGATTAGTTTTTCTTTATGATGGAGCTGAAATCAAGCCCAGGGCTTGGAAAACTATTTGTATGATGAGAGCTTGCCAGTTTTGAAAAGACGTGGTATCTGTCCAGCCCTTTCTCTCGTGTGCCTTTTCCTTAGAAGCCTCCCCTCACCGGCTCCCAAAGGCCGGCAGCCAAGTGTTGAGAGAAGCAAGCTGGTGCATGGTGTGTGCTGACGGGGGATGGTGGCGTGGGAGCCCGCCAAGTGTGTTGAGTGACGCTGTGCACGTTCGCCTGGGCCTGATGTCCCTACAGAGGGATCTGTGTGACCCACACAAGTGAGGAACTCTGGGGTCTGCAGCTATGGAGAGGTATTTCAAAAAAGGAGTTCCTTCTTTTTGCATTCACTTTTAGATCTGCCTAAAACTTCTTCCCTGTGTGTAGAGAAACTGTATTTCCTTAGTCATGACCCTGATTCTCACCTGATAAAACAGTTACTTTGTTAATTATACCAGTAGTACCAAACAAGCCCCCAACCCAGTACTGAATCAAAACAAGAACAAAACCACAACCATTTTCTATATTGTTATTATTAGATAATCATGCACTCCCCTGCCTTCCTCTATGAAGGTGGATTCTTAAACAAAATTCCCTTGGAAGCTGAAGTTACCTACTCTCATGTTCTTTTACCTCCATGTAAGAAACTGCTGGGAAGAGATGAGTTGAGACCATGCTCATTATGTCACATGTGGGCCTTTTGCTTGAGACCTTGGAGGCGGGGGGGTGCTTTATTGTTTTGGCATCATTTTATTCAACAAACTTTTGATGGCTGAGCTTTGTTCCCTGTTGATTTATTAGCTTTAAGTCATGAAAATTGTCATTTGAAACAATCTTTAAAGCAGAACAGGGCACAGTCAAGTCTTTTTGAGTCTTCCAGTCTGAGCACACAGTAAATAATAACAAGCAACAGTCCTACACCCACTTATTAATGTGCATGATTAATGTCCTTCTTTCTCTGCCCCCCTCATGCTCTGACCTCAGGTTCCCCTTCATGCTCTGACCTTCATGCTCTCACTTCTTTCCCTCTCCTCCAGAAGGCAATGAGGGTCATGGGTGGTGAGGGGTTCGAGTCATGAAGGCCTTGACAGTGATCTACAGGAGACTGAGCCATGGGGTGCCATGTGGGTTTGAAGAGGGGAATGACATGACTCAGAAGAGCATTTGGGCCAGATTGGAGAGCAACAAGATGAAAAGCTAAAATGAAGCAGACCCCAGTGTGGACAGGCTCACCAATCTGTCTCCGTGAGAACCAGCTGATTAGACAAACTAACAGGTCAGCACAGAGGAAACAAGTGAGACGATCTCTTGAGATCCTCAGTTATTAGAACATACTGAGGTTGTTCCTGCCTCAGCAATTTCACCCACCATGTTCTGCTTCTGGAAACTTTTTTTTTCTTTTAACATCCATCCAAAGCTACCCACCCTTCACCAAAACAGGCAGCCTGCCTCTTCTGGAGAATGTTTTGTAGATCTTTTTGTTCTCATTGAGCTCTTGTTCCTTTGATCTCCTGAAGCCCTGAGATACACACATACACACAACTTGGTTCTTAATCGTCTATTTTATCAAATAAGTTGATATCTTTGTACCCCAAGTAGAATGTCCTCTCTTTGCAAACAAGGGGCCCCTATCCCATGCTACCTCCCCTCCACCTACTTAGAGAAGGGACGAGAACATCCTAGGGTCTTCTGAAATGTACTAATTGGTTTAGGCTCAAGTTACTGAATATACACTGATACTTTGCCATCTCAGAATGACTCTTGAAGAGTTGCACTTTATAAATGAGGACATCTAGGCACATGCAGGTCAGCAGGGAAAGCCAGAGGAGAATTAAATTTCAGAGTTGTTGCCAAAAAAGGAAGGAATGAAAGGAGGTAGGGAGGGAGAGGGTGAGATTGGAAAGCCCTCTAGGATGGGTTGGGCACTTATAAAGAGAAAAGGTAGATCTCAAAGATGGTCCCAAATTCGGCAATTGCCATAAGAATATTTGGTGGGACCTGAAAATCAAAATTAATGGAAGTTTGGAAGAGTGTGTAAAAGACTACAAAACTCAGTATGTTCTACTGAGGTCATCGGGTGAAATATGCAGGAATATTTCTATTTCTTTCAGCAGTAAGGTATCAGCATATCTTTCTGTTGTTGCATCACTGAGAATATGGACAGATTCATTCATAACTACTTCATTCATGTGTTAATCATGTGTACTTGTACACTGTCTTTTCATTGACTCTCAAGGACCATTAAACAGAGCAACATATGTGTGGTATCTCTTGATTCCAGTTTAAAAATCTCAGTTTACTGTAGTAAACCATCTTTAGGTGAAGATTTAGTGATGTTTTGCCGAGGACTTTTGAGAAACAAAATGAACAGGCTTCCCACTGCTGACAGATTAAGCAGTTTGTCTGACTCTCATAATATGTTCTTACCTAAAAGTTATCACAGGTTCCCTGTTGCCTTAGCCATGCAATTATCCTAAGTTTATTTTGCATATCAGTTACAGTATGCTGGGGATGTCAATCACTCAGCTCTAGTTACAGGTGTGTCAGCATTTCTAAACTGGGGCCTTAGATTTAAGAGTCTACAACTTGGTCATAAAAACTAATCAAAGAATAAATCTTAGCACATGAAAGCCAATTCCCACAAATAAATTGAAAACAATACAAATCAGAAAGAAGTTCCACATTTTGCCATTCTTACGTTACCCATAGTCCCCCAAACACATCAGTAAGTCTTTCTTCTGTGTTTTTTTTTCCTCCAAGGAATTTGTGTACTCTGGGGCTTCTGGGTCAGTTCTGACCTGTCTGGTAAAAGTTATCACATGGAGTGAAAAGAATCAAGTTCTTTTGTGTTACACAAAATATATTTTCCTTCAGGTTGTGATGAGAGGCGGGCAGGCTGGTTAACACGAAATCTCAGGCTTGAATTTAGAGCTGTGTTTCTGAGTGTGAACAAATGGTAGTATTATAACTGTGCATCTAGATGCTTGCTTTCTTCTTCTTGAAGTTTCTCTAAACTTTTATGTCATGAAAAATCATAAGGTTAAAAACTTACACTTGTTATTTGCTTGCAATTCCAGTGACAGATATTTACTGACAGCAAATGGTGCTCCAGATTCTTTATGGATATTGAATCATTTAATACTCACACTTAACACTGCAGAGGCGTTGCTGCCTTCATTTTATAAATGAGGAAACCAAAGCTCACACTAGTTAAATAACTTGCCAGAGGTCACACACTAGAACTGGAACAGAAACCCCATGCCCATGGGTAGAAGTTAAATCTTTGGGTATTCTGTGTAGTCATAACAGAGGCAGGTCTACGCCTAATGCTTCAGGGGAACTAACTACTGACAGTTAAATATGTACTTTAAGAGCTTCTGCCAACACACAATTTTTTTTTAAAGATTTTATTTATTTTTTTATACAAGAGCTGGGGTACGGGCCAGAGGTGCGGGAGGGTGAGAGGATTCACCAGAGACAGAGCGGGGAGCAGAACAGGCACATGGACCACAGACACTGCTGAGGGGAGCAGCCTGCGAGGCTGGAGAGGTCTGCCACGCCATGTTGGTTTCTCCCTGGCTGGCCGGGAATGGAGAGGCTGCAGAGGCTGCAGAGGCTGCAGAGGCTGCAGAGGCTGCAGAGGCTGCGGACAGCTTCACGGTGCGGTGCTGCGCCACCGGGGAGGCCCTGCTAACATACAATTAAGTGTTTGGTTGGCAACCGCTAAGACTGCAGGGATAGCTCTAAGTAAAATGTTGATACAGGCAGCCCCTCTTTTTAGCAAACCCACTTTTGCCCAATTATAGAAATTTAGAAAATTCCCTAGTCGCTTTTAATTCATTCAAAAAAATTTTCCATGACAGTTAACTGTCGTGAGGGCTGGCAGGTAGCATTGACTCAAAGCTAGAAGTGCTCTTGTAGTCCAAGAATACTGTCACCCTCCACCCAGCTGAAGATGGGTTAAGTAAGGTGGTGGTTTGTTCTCAATGAGGAGCAACGTTCATGTAAACTGAATACACCCTCTAACAGGTCCACTCCCAATATTAAGCAGTCAAAAATCCTTTTCCTTCTCATAATTTGTCATTTTAATTGCAAGAGAAAGGTGAGTGGTGGGGGGATAAGAGAAAAAAAAGGGGCAGGAGGGAAAAGAGAGATGAGGTATGGGTTAAAAGCATTTTTTAAGCAATCACTGACCTAAAAGTCATCACACATGCAGAAGATCTGTTACCATCTTTGATTTCTTTTATAGTGTATCTATTTTTTTGACACTTTTATTTTTATTGTTTAAAAGATTTATTCATTTATGCACACAAGAGCTGGGGTACAGGCCAGAGATGGGGGGTTGAGAGGATCCATCAGAGACAGAGTGGGGAACAGAACAGGCAGACTGACTGAAACACACTGCTGAGGGGAGCAGCGGGCGAGACAGGAGAGGTCTGCTGCGCCTTTTGGGTTAGCTCCCTGGCCGGGGATCAAACTCATGCTGCAGTGGCTGCAGATGGCTTCACAGTTCTGTGTTTAACCTCTTGTGCCACCAGGGAGGCCCTATAGTGTATCTATTTTTATCCTCAGTCCAACAGGCAAAGACCAAGTCAGTATCAGTATTTTGCATGGCACCTACTGCAATACTGATGATACAATATCCATCATGATTATGAGTTACCCTGTTATCATTAGGTGAATATTATTTTATGAGTTTTAATAAGTTGCTTGAACATTTAAGATGAATGGTTTAAAAGTCTAAATTCATATTCATGCCAAATATGTGGGACATATTTTTCATAATTGTTCCTGTCCCTTGGGTCAGTGATACAGTTTATAATCATCATAAAATTTCATTCTTAATTCCTCTTAATTTATCAGAAGGAAAATATGGATGGTTATTACCCAATTAAAATACTCCTGATGCTTTTAAGGTAGACATTATGGGGTTTTTGGAGTTTCACTGAAGACAATTAAAAAAGAAAGAGCAGCTGTGTGACTTCAAAGTATTTTTAAGTGCTCCGAGTTTGTGGGGATATTCAGCTGTTCTCATCCTGTTCCACTTGTCTGGTTCTCATATCACCTATGATGTAATCAAGAAATAATGGGAACGATTTACCCATGTAAGAGGTGTAGGAGTGTGTGACTAAAGACCAATTTTCACTTGGTAGCTAGAGAATCCGTTCTGACACACACACTTGCCTTACAGTTGCCAAGAGCAGGAACCAGGAAGATAACCCCCAAACCTGACATAACCACATGAATCTCATCTTCCTCCTTGGCTGGACAATGTCACTTGTTTTGTAAAAGACACAAGAGCTTTCACGAAGACAGATGCTATGTGAAGGTGATGTTTTTTTCTAGATGATTCTCAGGCTACTGACTAGTAGGCAACCTAGTTGGGCAGATGCAGTTGCAATGGCTATTATTTCATCCAGAGAAATTAAATGGATCGAAGTGATGAAGATCCACGGAAAGAATTATGCACAGAATTTAGCTTCATACTCCTTCCTTTGGCATGCTCACCTTTTGTCCACTTTATTTATATTTGATTACAATCTTACTTGGTCATGACCTTAATCCAGAACTGTTGAAATCTATTTTTATTTTCTCCCTCCCTCACTTATCAGAAGATCTTCATTTCTTGTATATGAGTCCAGTTCTCTGAAAAGAAAGTCCCCTAGATTTATAAACTTCTAAATGTTTAGGTAATATTAAAATGAAAACACTCTTAGGGAGGAGGAATGTAAAGATGCCTTACTTGTGCCCAGGCTTTCAAACAATTAATGAATGAAGCTCTCCAAAGAGAACAAGTTGAGTCTTAGAAGTGATTAGTTGGTGGATGTACTAAAGATAAACAGAGTCCTTTAAATATATGGAAGTAGCTTTCACTTGTAGGGTATGATGGAGTGTCCATGGCCTTGGCATGCATTGCATCATTTGGTAAAAGCAATCATACCCCCAGTTCCTAGACACAATCACAGCGAATCTGACATTCTGCTCATTGGCAACTAACATTTATGAGTAGATAACATTTCCCCTGAAATACTTAACTGCACACATAGCTTGAGGTGCAGAAACAGTATGTATTCAAAATGTTCAACACATTTTTTAAAGATTAATTTATGCATACAAGAACGGGATTACAGGCCAGAGGTGTAGGGTGGTGAGAGGATTCACCAGAGACAGAGTGGGGAACAGAACAGGCAGATTGACTGAAATACACTGCTAAGGGGAGCAGCGGGCGAGTCAGGAGAGGTCTACTGCGCCATAAGGTTTGCTCTCTGGCCGGGGATAGAACTTGTGCTGCAGTGGCTGTGGTTAGCTTCATAGATTGTGTGTTAACCCCTTGAGCCACCAGGGAGGCCCTCAACACATTTTTTTAAAGGACGTTTAAATGTGGGTTTAAATGGGTCTCACCCATGAGGCAGGCAGGGCACCCCAGAGATTTGCTGGAGCATGCGACACTAATGCCTGAGCACTAGTTAGTCCTGTTCTCAAGAGCTACAAAGTTTGATATATGGCTGCTCATTATGAAAGCTTACCTCTTTGTGGCTTCACCCAGGTGAGTGAGTGGCTCCAGGCTTTTCTAGTAGGCTCTGACCTAAAGGAATGAAGCCTGGGAAATGCACACTGCAGGCACTGACTTGTAAGGAGAGCCCCACAGCTGCAGGTTTCACCGCCTTCAGCGTTGGTGAGCTGGGAACTCTAGCCAGAGACCATGGAGTCCCTGAGTCTTTCTTAGTTGCAAGGGAACTCCAGCTTTTAAGGAGGCTATCCAAACAGGTGACGAACTGCTGTACTTCAAAGACAGGAAGTCCCTTCAAACGTTAAATTGTAAGGACACAAAATGACCTACATTCAGGAAAATGGGGAGCCAGTAATTCAGCATCATGTTTGTTCCAGTTTAATGAGGCGTGTTGGGTGGATATTAACTGATCCTGAGGATCCCTGTTCTGAGTAGACGGTAACTTTTTCCACTGGAAACCCATGTTTTCAAGATCTTATTTTTAAAAAGTCATTTGAGTTCACATCAGATTGAAGTTACTGTGTAAAGACTCTCTCTGGGCCAGTTTTCACCTTTAAAACTAATCTGGTTTAAAATTACAGTTACTCTGAATGTTTAAGAAACTATAAAAATATTTTAAAGTCTTCCTGAACATCAAAACTTCCTGAAAGCAGTTTTGCTTTGGAAGACAAGCAGAGAGGCTGCTGCAGATTTTAAAGACAGTCTGGAAGCTCCCCAACATCGAGACACAGAATTCCCCTGGTAGTTTTTTTCTGTTCAGAATGCAAAGTCTAGGTGGAGGTCTTGCCAATCCCCAAAAGTACTTTGGGCTGTGGCTGTAGCAGTTTGAAGCATGTGAGTGTCAGTACTAAATTCATGCCCCATTCGCTCAGAATAAAAGGAGGGCTGGGGACAGGCATGGCTGAAGGGGACAGCGATGGTGTGTGCTATTTTCTCCCTGCAGGGATTCTGTTGTTCTCCCAGCACTCAGAAGAATTGCTGAACAAATGTGTAAACGGGAAGGAAGTGGGTGGGTGAAAGTCAACCCCATCTCAGAACACAAAAGTTGTCCTTCCGTGTTTACATTTTCAAAAAGCAAAAAGCAAAAAAAAAGGTTGAGGTTGGAAAATTCCTGGGGAACTAAAAAGCTTAACCTACATTCCAAAGTTTATCAACTTAAGCCTCTGTGAGCAAAGAGGTCAAAGTTAACCCTGCTTCCCCACATAAGCAAATCAACTGATTTTGTACCTAGAGCTATAAACTGTTTGCAAGTTTCCTAAGTCAGGCACTTGGGATGAATTATGAATGGATTTAGCCAGTTTGACTTGGAATTTCCTCACTTTTACTGGTCTTTAAACAAGATTTTTATACATTCAATGTAATCAATGGGACCAACACATGAAATGGTCCTTAACACAAAACACTCTGTTTTAGAGTGATTTTGCAGTTAGGGAAACTTAAATATGAACGTCTCCTATGGAGAAGGTAGTTTTTACATGCTGCTTGCTTTAAGGCTGATCTGGAAAATTGATGAACTGATCACAAAATTTCTGTCAGAAACTGAAATTGTTTCTATTTTAAAATTCCATTTCAAATGATTGCTTTCTTTTATATAACCAATTTGCTTCTCATAACCTTAAACTTTAGTCACCCTAAAAATATATAAATTTGGTATTTGGTTATTGAGTTTTGAATTGCAGGATAGAATAACTTAGATAGTCAGAGTACAACTTAGAAATACAGAAATACATTCCTTCCTGAATGCTAAATACCTTTAAAATTGTTATCAAATGTGAATGTTACAAGAGGCCCTCCTGATTTAATTTTAGCTATTTGCTAGAAACTGATATATCCCAATTCATCTCATTAGCAGTTTGCATGCATAAAAACTAGGAGATCAGGATCAAAGTCAAGTTTTGAAGAGAAAAAACGAACTTGGATTGTTTTTTATTCCAACAGAGCACATGTTTAAATTTATTTCAGGCATATATAAAAGAAAATTAAATATTTCTCAACTATTTATGCAGAAGGTTAAGCAACAAATTCCAATCATGCTTTTATCATTTAGCTAATATAACAAATTATTTGGAATATTTAAAAGTACTGATTGTAGTGCATATAAAAATATCGAAGTTTAAAAATCATTGGAGAAAAACACTTTTCAGTCATTCAGAATATAATTACTTGCACACTTTAACAGTCATGTGGTCTTAAGTAGTAAAATGTCTTTACTAACTTCTTGCCTTTTTAATTATCTCAAACATATCAAGGTCTGAGTATGCTCATTTCTCCTCATAGGCTATTCTGAGGTGTCCACCATCTTGACAGAGCTGTTTTCACGGTGATCATTTTATTATAGCACTCCTATAGAATAGTCGCTGACATTTTTTTTTTTTTTTAAAGGAGGGATGGTATGGGAGAATCCCTTTAAGATACATTTTTTATAATCATTTAAAATGTAGTAATTCCTGTTTCTTTATGAAAACCTTTAATATTACAATTTTATACAGACAGGTTTGGAAAGCCTCTTCAACCTCCTTGAATATAGTTAGACTAATCCTGCTTAAAATGAAAAATAACCCTACCTATGGCAATCATTTATCACAAGAGAGTTTAAAAATACTAGTTGTGATGTTTTTAATATTTATGAAATAGTTTTTTCTGAAGGACAAATGAAGTCTATCAGAAATGTGAACACGGAACAAAACCATACAAGTACAGAATTTCCTTTTGAACTTCATAATTCAATAAATTCAGTTTATCAGAAATTTTTTAATGCAAAACTTTAGTCAGAACTATTGAGAAAATCCTATGGAGGAAAACATTTGTTTCTGTACTTCCACAAACATAATTGCCCTTTTTTCCAAAGGCACTGAGACCAACTGCATTCATAACTGCTGTCCGCAGAGAATGGCTCAACCAAGAGCCAGCAACAGGTCCTCTGTCCCTTTCAGGCAGGCACATTGAGTTAAGAAGCAACTTTATTATTTATTTCCATTCCATTAAATTCTGTTTTTATTAACTATCAAAGGTTTGACAGTAAATATCAAACCACATTTAAATTGACTTACTTGCTTTTTTTAAGGCCAGTGCTCCAGGCCAAGTTATTTCAAATTCCTTTAGTTTGCAAATGTCAATAAACAGGGTATTTTTCTTTTTAAAATCTTCAAAAAACAATTTTTTCATATAGCATAGCAAAAAAAATCTAAAATGTGGGGATATAAATCTCAGTATAAATTAATTCTCTTTATTTTAGGCTAGAAGTGTCAAGTGACCACTGCTCATGGGTGTTCCATTTGCCCTTGAACATTAACCTTGCCACATGAAAATCAAATGCTCTTCCATCTGATTCCACCTGAAAAATTAAGAGAAGGCATCCTCATCCTAGTCACCTGCGCAAGCCTCTACAGGAAACTGGACAATCTATGTAGGAACTTGAACTTACCTTTTCTAGGCTTTAGCAACGGATTTACTTCAAAATATTTTCTGGCAAAATGGAACTAACTCTTAAATGCACATCAGCTATCCCCGAGGGGAAATGATGCCACGAAATGTTCAGTGCCCATTTATGTCGTATTTGGCTAACTTCTAATTAACATACTCTTAATACCGACTCTTCCCTGGGCAGCGTTCGCATCTGGAAACTGCAAAACACGATGTACAGCTCTGGCCACGAGGACGCGTCTTTCACTGGGTATCTTAAACCACGACAGCTTTCTCCCTAACAGACGCAAACTTTGCAGACCTCGCACCCTCTCTACAAACCTGCGCAGGGCTTAGGGGGAGTTGGGGGGATGGGAAGACAGGACTGGTGGGAGCTGCTTCTCCTCAGCAAAGGAGAGCTGACTGCAAAGGCGCAAGCCGAGTTTTCCAGCGATTTCCTGCCAATTCCAGATTCCCCTCGGAGCAGCATGGAGAGGAAGTCGGACTTCTTACCCGGGCGGAGGCTCCACGTTGGGCTTGGGGGACCCCTTGGCCGTGAGCCCGGGTGCGCGCCCGAGCCGGTGGCCCCGCCTGGCTGGGAGGGCCGGGGTGAGGGGTCCCCAGGGCAGCGGGGCACAGTGAAGTCCGGAGAAGGGGCCGAGCCGAGAGAACTGGCTAGCGGAGCCCGCCGCGCCTCCAACCCCGGGCGCGCACTTGAACCCTCGGCGGGGCCGGCGACCCTTCGCGCCCGGGCAGGAGCCGGAGGTCGGCCTCGCGCGCTTCGCGGCCGCCCAGGATGGAGCGGCCGGGCCTGGGGGCCGGGCACCTGGACCCCTTCGATTAGCACCGCCGGCAGCAGTGCAACCCGCTCCGGGACCCCAAGTCTGAAGCGGAGACCGAGGACCGCCTGCAGCAAAGCTGGACTTACACTGCATTTTCCGATTTGGAGAAAAATGTCACAGGAGAGGGAAAAAACAAAATACGAAGTGTAAATACAATTTGGAGGGGGGCCGCGGGCGGCGCCGCCGCGTGGGCGCCCAGGTGAGGATTCCCGGTCTCGCAGCGCGCCCTAGTGGACGCCCGGCCCCTCGCGGCGCCCCGCGACGCTCACCAGGTCGCCCCAGCTCATTACAATCTGCAATATATTACTTCTTCCAAAGTATTGACAGTGTGTGAGACTCCAGTAACCCCCGGAGCTCTTGTCTGTAATCAGCACATTTATTCACATTTGGAGAGAAAAATCCGAATGAAATCCCCGTGACCCAGATTGGGTTACAGTGTCATTTTCCCTGGATCCTCTTTTAAATCCACTCCACACTGCTCCTCTGTCTATTACATGCTAATTTAATTTTACTGTGGACGATATTTTCAGCATTTGCTGAGGACAGTAAATTTTGTAGTTTATGTTATTTCACTTTTTATGACTTTTTAACACTTAATAAAATTTTATTAGAGCACTTTTGTGTTTACAAGGCCACAAAACTCTTGGCAGGTTGTCAGAAGTCCTTTTTATTATGATCCTACTGATATACTGCGAGTAATGAAATAATCATGTCCAGAAATGTATCAAAGGCCAGAGGGATTATCCCACTTAATAGCTCCACAGATGCGCCCAGAAGAACGCGGACACGCGGCAGGACAGGCTGACCGGCTGCGGGAGGAAGCAGGCAGCCCCCACGCCTTTCTTTACCATTTCGGTGGCTTTCCTAAAAGGCTACAGGCAGGGTCATGTGACTCTCCGCGGTCTCAATAAAAAAAAAAAAAAAGAATTTATTCTATTGCAAAATGTGCTTTTCTTTTTTATTCTCCTTGTGTGGGCATTTAAGGCTGTTCTAGTGGCAGTGGGGCTGGCTCAGCATATCCATGTCAGTCACTTTCCTCTCATTTCTAAGTGTACTTTTGTGGCATTTAGGCAGCGGATGGTGACATTGGTGTTGATCATTGCGGCAGCTTCTCCAGTCCACACCCAGAGAAGCTCTGGGAGGGACCCAGTAGGGCAGGAGGGGTATTAAGGTCCTTTCCCTCCTGCCAAATAGCACCTTTTGCTGTTGCTTTTTGTTCTCTTTCGCAAAATAGGGGAATAGTGACTTGAGGACCGTGCTTTCTGCTGTGTGCCAAAGAACCACAGTAAGCTACTCTTATTTTCACTTTTTGGATAAGATTTGCTGTGAGGGCTGGGGTATTGCAACTTTATTTTTTTTTAAAGAACCGTTTCCTTTTCTTTTAAAGATATATGTGATCATTTAACATACGGGTGTTACGTTCACTCCTGCTGTAAAAGGAGGCCATGGTATTTCCTGACCCCGAAAGCAAGGTGGGTGGTTTTGTTTTATAACTAATTTTTCTGTCTCCAGCTTCATATTTCTTTTCCTTCTTATTTCCTAAATCGTGTGCCAAAGTGACCAAAGAGATGAGGAAAGGGATCATAAATAGAGTGATTTGGAAACTATTGTTGCTGTGCGCAGGGCACGTGTTCTTCTAAACTTTGGCTTTGAGAGACTTTGGCAATGTTTTTCACAAATGTGTGTGTGTGCGTGCGTGCGTGCGTGTGTGTTTCATGTTTCAACACGTCACATTCAGATTTTGTAGTCTGTCATTGTTTAAAGCAGTCCCTGGGAAGCGTGCTCCTCTCTCTGGATGGCCTCAATCACACACACGTGTGTCCTCTCCGTTTGGATGTACACAAGGCTGCTCACGAGGATGCTTTGATTTTAACTTCAAGGGACCGGTTTTGTTCTTTGTGGCACTGGCTAACCTCGGGAAATCCTGAGCACCCTGTCCAGTCATCTATGTGTGAGCACCATGGTCTGGGTTTGAAAAAGGAGTCTGCAGGAGAGTATATGTCCCTTAAAAAAAAATACGTCCTGAGACTACTTGGGCAGCCATTTCTCTCTTTTTCCACAGTGATTTCCATTTACAAACATGAGGCAATTTTTCTTTTCCCCCTCTTTTTTAAATTATTTCTCTAATGTAACTGAAGAAATTGAAGAGAATGTGTTCTTTGCCTTTTGCCACAAGAGACATGCGCCTGGAAAGAGCAAAGGATTCAGATTTTTAACTCGCCACATTTCAGAACATTTTACATAGCAGAATTTATGCCCAAGCACGGGAAGGAAGAGGAGCTTATTAATATTATTTCTACTATAAAGTGACAGTTCAATTTTATAAGTAATTTGTGTCTGGGACAATTTAAATAATACTTCAAAGGCTTACAAGCCTTCAAGTTAGAAATCTGCTTTATAAGTTTAGAATGTAAACCTCCCCTAAAGAAGATTTTTTTTAATGAATCTAAGTATGTTTGTAATTCCTATTCAGAAGAGGAAGAGATTTGCCTTAAATATGGGAACTGGTGTCTCACAGAGCTGTCAGTGGAAGGCCTAACTCGTGTGCATGGGGATTTGACAGTCCCTTCTGAAGTATTCAGTGCTGAATGGAAAAGAAAGAGTGAAGCCCCAACTGTACTGTCTGGGGATCCACCTTCGAAAACAGGCTCAGTGAACCAAGGCAGAAGCTTAAAATGATCCTTTCCTATGACAAAATTCTGTCAGGAAGCAGTAAGGCATGGGGTTATAGGGGCAGCCCTAGAGAACCACATTGCTTTGTCCAATCCAGTTCTGCTGTGTATTGCTTGTGTTGCTTGGACAAGTTGCTCAACCTCTCTGTGCTTAGTTTTTTCCATCTGTGAAGTGGAATTGATGGCAGGACCTCCCTCTTAGCTTTGTTGAAGCGTTGAAAGTGTTCATGTTTGTGAAATGCTTAATGTGGCACCTGAATCCCACTTAAACCAGCTCCAGAAAGACTGACATATCCCTCACTTTACACACAGCTGGCACATTGTCATTGTCCATAACGTGTATTGGGTGAGTGTTGACTGTTCTTTCACTGATTGCCCTGGTTGTCTAGATGTGGCCCACATCGCACCAACTGAGGCAGTATCAGCTCAAGCTTGGACTTGACCTTCCTGAGAATGGATATCACTCCAGGAAAAGTGTGTCCATCGGCTCTTACTTCTTCTTTTTCTTTTTTAAAGATTTATTTGTTTATGCATACAAGAGCAGGGGTGCAGGCCAGAGATGCTGGGGGATGAGAGGATTCTCCAGAGACAGATCCACTGAAATACACTGCTGAGGGGAGTAGTGGGCAAGATAGGAGAGGTCTGCTGCACCATGTGGGTCACCTCCGTGGCCAGGGATCTAACTTGTGCTGCAGTGGCTGTGGATAGCTTCATAGAGCTGACACTTAACCCCTTTCTCCACCAGGGAGGCCCCAGCTTTTACTTTTTCTATGGATTTCTATGTTTAGCAACTGGGTTATAGAGTATAGAGTTTTTGAGGAGCGAGAGGGTCCAAATTTGGGGAAGGGGTCCCTGTAGTGGTAAAATAATCGAATATACCAACACATGGCAGCACTGTGTTATAATTTATTATTTAATAAACAGTAGTTACTGGCACAATGCTAAATTCTTCAGGTACAGTGTCTCATTTCATGCTCACACTGACCCTCACACAGGTAGAAATATGAGGCTCAGAGAAGTCAAGTTACTTTCCCAGGTCTGTAGGAATGTAAAAGCTATGCATCTACACTGCCTTCCAACCTGGCTTCTTTGGGGTGCTAACCTATTTGGTCATTTACAGTTGTGGTGTAAACCATGATGAAAGTGGAAATGATTGGGCTTCCCTGGTGGCTCAGGGGTTAAGATGCAGCACTACGAAGCTGTCCGCAGCCTCTGCAGCACAAGTTCAATCCGCAGCCAGGGAGCTACCCACATGGCGCAGCAGACCTCTGACTCTCCCTCTGCTCCCCTCAGCAGTGTATTTCTGTTGATCTGCCTGTTCTATTCCCCACTATGTCTCTGGTGAATTCTTTCCCCGCCCAACCCCTCTGGCCTGTACCCCAGTTCTTGTATGCATAAATAAATAAATCTTAAAAAAAAAAGTGGAAATGATTAATACTAGCACTCAGGTTTATTATTCTTGAATCATGTGTGTCTTGTGCAGCAACTTGAATGTGGGGAGAAGACGCAGGCCTGCCTCCCAGGCCTGGCGTACCCTTAGCTCATTCCACCACTGCAAGTAGAGGTTTGAGAAGGGCCAGAGCAGAAGTCAGGGTTGCCTTCTCCACTTTGAAAAAATGCAATTAAGCTGAATTTATCTGAACTAGTATTAAAACAACAAGTGGAGTTGCATGTCAAATCAAGACGAAGAAACCAGAACTCAGACAAGTGAGGGGAGGGGCAGAGTAGTTTTCCCATTCCACCAAAAGTTCTTCTTTGTGTACTTCAAAGATTCTGCATTCTCCAAAGATGCTTCCTGGTTCTCCTAAGCACTTCAGGGAACAAAGAGTAACCTGAGACAATAAGAAAAGGTTTGATCCACGTACATGGTTATTTGACAAGGAAGTAAAGGGAAATGCAGCAGAGCTCTGCTTTAACCACATGATTAATTATGCACCTTTAAAAAGAAACATGTACAGGACCCCAAAACTGGACATCAAGAGCCCATGAGTAATTCTGTTCATTTGAATATTCAAACCTGTGTCCTTAGTAAAATTCCATCTAAGGATAGACTTCCAATATGGGTGATGAATAGACACATGCCAATGGCAACTAGCTGGTAAACTCAATGCATTCCTTGAGAAGAAAAAGCTCAACTCAGGTTTAGTAAGACTCTACCAGCACCAAAGTAGTGAGAATGAATAATCTTTGCCTTGTGACTTTGTGACTGTTCTTGCTGGGATGGGGGAAGAACCAGATGGAAGAATTGAGGGAGCCCTCAAAGTACCCATGACTCTCACCGACACAGCTCACAACATGGAGACAGATGCGGCAGACACTCTAAGCCTGTGTGCTGCTGAGCACCCAGTAACTAACCGTGAACGCAAACCAAATAGGAGCGTTCTACGTTCAGATAGCAGGGGAAACCTGTATTAGGCATTGGTAATTTTCCTGGAGAAGAGTTCTGGGTTTACCTGTCCTCCTAGCATGTAACTGAGGGCATTTAATTTCCTTTTGGAAAGAGAAAAGTAACCAGAATTTTGTTCATGTTTAGAGTAAGGCTATATTTAGAGTTGGTTTTGAGCTCTTCGCTCTGAAGTCTGAATAATTTTTTAAAATAGATGAATCACTTATTGTGTCGTAATGAATATTTGATAAGAAAAAGAGAAAACTGAAAAAGCCACATCAACTGCCAGATTTAACCCCACTAAAGTAAAAATGCAGCACTCTCTGCAGAACTGAGGTTAGAAATCTCTAGGAAGAATACTAAGAGAATTGCTGTTCAAGCCATATAACAGCAGACATAATTTTAAGATATCAATACTTTTAAGGAAAACCTTGAGTCATTTTCTTCAAATTTACCTTGCTTTATATCTGCACCTGTGATTTTGCTCTAACTGGGTTTATTGCTCTAACGAGGTCTGAACATAGTGCATCTTTTTTTTTTTTTGCAAAGATCTAAGTACTTTTTGATTATTTAATGGAAAGAATGTGTGCTTTTTCCTTTATATATATCTTTAAACCAGCTGCCCTAATATAAATAAAATCTTAAAAAATGGTACTGACCCTTTTTAAGATAACAGCAAACATTCTGTTCATGAAAGTTACGAGCAGTTGCTGAAAGAATGTTATGAATGAAATGGTTCCCAGCTCTCACCTACTCAGCTAGCCTGCAGGTCAGACTTACTCCTAAAGTTTCAGAATCCAGAATGAATGCAGAGATCAGCAGTGCCCAAATGCAAAACCCAGGGCAACAAAGCAGTGAGCAGGGGCAGACTCCCTAGGACAGGAAGCCCCTGGAATCTGGTTGCTAGGAAACACTCGTCTTTCACTGGCAGCAGGAAGATGTCCTTGAGCCTGGCTTCCCTTGTGGTTGGCTTTGGACAAGCCGTGAATCAGTCTGTCCTCAGTAGTGCCGCTCTCCCTAAACAACCACCAGCTCCCAGGGCCGATGACACAGAGGGACTGTGTGGACTCTGCTCCCTCCTAAAGTTTCTCACACAGGCCCTGCCTTTCTGACATGCTCTCCTGTAAATAACAATCTACTCTGGGTTATGAGGATATAGAAAAATAAACCTTTTTGTAGGGTGCTTACACCTGTAATAATCTTACAAAATGAAGTTCATGCTAAATTATATAACATTTACAGGTGCTGTAAGGAAAAAGAGGGATGGGATAATTAGTTGGTAGTGATTAAAAAAGGTTTCATGGAAGAGAGGGAACTGGAGTTGAGAGGCTTTGCCTGGGAAATGATGATTCTGGCAAGAGCACGTCAGGTCTACCGTGGGAAGCTCTTGGAGGAGGCCCTTGAACTTGTGAACTTGTCTCTCTTGCTCACAGAGGCATCTACAGCACCAAGGACAGTGCTTGGTAGACAGTATATGCTCGGGGTTCAAAGACTGTTGAATGCAGGAAAATGAAGGTCCTGGGAGTTAGAGGTCTCTGTTTGTGGTCCAGGGAAAAGTCCATTGAAAGAACATAAATGAAGAAGGCTGGTGTTATTATTCCAGAGTGCCAAGATCAGAAAATGGTGAGAGATGAGGTTGGTCTGGTCAGGTAAGGTGCAGCACAGTTATAAAGGCTCTTAAAAATGACACAGAAAATGACCTAAGAAATTAGGGGACTGCTGGGATGTTATGAGCTAGGAGAGATGAAAATTTTATGGCTCACAAATGCTCTTTCAAATGCATTATCTTTTAAATATGTGCAGTTTATTATATGCCAATTACAACTCAATAAGTTTTTGAAAATATATGACCTCATTAGATATTGATATGGTGAAATGCACTTTATCATTATTTCATTTTTACAGATGAGGAAACTGAGATCTAGAAAGACTCATGGCTTACCTGAGTTCATATGTTTTAGATGACAAATCAAGACTTCCAGGACTTCTGCTTCCACACACCTATAAGAACCTGTCAGAAAGCAGTCCTCTGCTGAGAGAGTTGGGCCAAGAGTGGTTTGTGGTTGGGAGTTGGTGATGAATGGCTGTTTTTCAGTTTTCTTGAGATATAACTGACACATAATATTGTGTTAGTTTAATTGAAGGTGGATAACTATGATTTGACATATGTATATATTGCAAAGTGGTCACCACAATAAACACAGTTTACGTTTGTCACCATATGTAATGATCATTTTTGAGAACTTTTAAGTTCTACTCTCTCAGTGAATTTCAAATATACAACACAGCATTGTTAATTATAGTCATCATGTCATACATTATATCCACAGAATGTATTTACATTATAATTGGGAGTTTGTACCTTTGATCTTCTTCACCTATTACCCAAACCCAATCCCTGTCTCTGGCAACCCCAAGTCTGATCTTTTTTCCCATGAGTTTGGTTTTTTAGACTACATAAGTAAGTTGAGACTGTAGAGTATTTATCTCTCTGTCTGACTTATTTCACTTAGCTTAGCGTCCTCAAGATCATTTGGATCTGAAACATCACATCTGTGGCACCCCTTAGAGAGGTATGATGTAAAAGACAACACAAAGAATGAAATGTGAACCCCATAAAATATTACTAACATTGGACCATAGACATGAATGTTCCACTTATATTTGCATTTAAAATATACCATCTTAATGGACTTCCAGATTTCAAAAATATCACCCTCTCACATGTGTGGCTGAAAATCACTCAGATTTTGACTTGAATATCAAATGACCTCAACCATTAGCAACTAGGTCATATGAGAGGCCTGTGGGCTTTGGAGGGAAAAGCCTAAACTTGGAATCCTCACCCAACCGTTTATTAGATGTTATTTAACCTCTTTGAGCCTCAGTGTCTTCATCTATAAAGTGCAAATGAGTCCTATTTTAGAGGTTTGTTGTAGCAATTAGTTAACTAAATAAATGTAAGGAATTGAGCACAGTATACTGAACAGTCACCACGCAGTGCTCACCATGCATCCTCCTCCTGCCTTATCATCATCATCATCTTCATCAGCTGTGTTTCCAGAAACACCATCTCAGCCCATGACATTAGCAAAAAAACAACCTGGTTTCCTTTAGTTTTTGTGTTCTCCCAAGGCTAAAAATCATATTCATGATGCTATAATTTCATTATCAGTCACCCTTCACAGTTCCTATGGCAGCCTTTTCCCAGCTTGCTAATATAGCTCTATTCATCAAAGGACACTGAAGAGTTTCTTAGTTAATGTTTGTTGAGTGAATATATGAAACCCATGACATCATATTCAAAGCAAAGTCATTTTCTCCCACTGATTCCAGTAAGGTTTATTTCTGGTGAAATGTGATGGTGGTAGTGACCTGGAACAGGTGTTATAGGTTGGGTTCAGATACATTCCCATCAACCCCTTGCTCTAAAGTTCCTTTTCATTACAATACAAAGGAACCATCTGGAAAAGGAAAATGCAGTTAGCTAGTTATTTTACCCAAAACATTCAGGTCGGCAGGGTTTCCCCCTGCCCCTCCTGATGAATTCCTTCCCCCAACCCCCATTTCGCAATGAGCTGGCTAGATTGATTCTCTATTTTTACCATTCTGTGACAGGGCCCACAGCTCAAAACTCCTCTCACCCCCAAAGCCACAGCCGCTGTTCTGGGAAGAGTAGTTTGGACAGTCTCCAGCTCCTCCAGCGAGTCATACTGGTTTGAGGATTCACTTTGCCACCCAGCCCTAGTCGGCAACACAGGTAGAGAAGTGGAACACAACAGTTTCAAGCAGCTGAATTCATGACAAAGGATTTAAAAGAAAAAGACAGCAAGATGCTCAAGGATCCAGGCAGAATGAAAGGAAGCTGGAGGTTAGCAAGACATATCTTCCCGAGGCGTTACACAAATAACTGGAAACAAGAGGTCTCTTTTTGATAATAGAGTCAGGCATGTAACACCCGAGGGCCTCCGAGTCCTTTAGCTGGACTTTTTTTTTAATATTAAGGTTATATTTTTCCTTATGACTAGAAGTACTTTTTGGATTTGACCAAAAATGCTAGTAGTAATCTTAACAGGTTCTAAGATCCTAGGAAACCTCACTTAACTCCAGTGGCGCCTTCATCGGAATTTGCCTTGTCATGGCAGCATCTATTTCCAGGTCCATGTTGGTGCTGCTACTGCTGCTGGGCTGTGTCATCTCACCCAAGGATCTGACTCTACATTTCTTTGAATGAGCTCAGCCCAAGGGTCTCATCCTGCAGAAATGTATGACTTGTGTGAGGGAAACACTTCTTTAAGAATCATTTTCCCGTGCATCCATCCATCATCCATCCATCCCTCCATCCCTCCCAGCTCCCTCCCTCCATCTCTTCAACAAGTATCTTCACACAGTATTTATATTCCAAAAGGTGGCTACCTTCTCTGTCTATGTGACTGCCTGGCCTGGCATAGGGTAACCACTGAACGAGTTTTTTTTTCAACAGACGAACAGTCACCAAATGTTCACTGTGCATTGGAACTGGGAGTATTGATAGGCTAAAACACAATTTCTGCTTTCTTTGTGTTCACAATTCACTTTGTACCCCATCAGAAAAACAGTTTTCAAGGGCCTCCCCTGGTGGCGCTGTGAAGCTGTCCGCAGTCTCTGCAGCGCCAGTTCGATCCCCGGCTGACCGGTGAGGATCTCACATGGCACAGCAGACCTCTCCTGTCTCGCCCGCTGCTCCCCTCAGCAGTGTATTTCTTCAGTCCGCCCATTCTGTTTCCTGCGCTGTCTCTGGTGAATCCTCTCACCCTCCTGCGCATTTGGCCTGTGCCCCAGTTCTTGTATAAAATAAATGAATAAATTAAAAAAAAGGACTTTAAAAAAATAGTTTTCAAGGCTGCTACTGCTTTTTTTTTTTATATGCAATTGACTGGCTGTTTCAATAAGTGACTGTGTAATTCACTAAAACAGATGCAAAATTCCCTTCAGAGAGAAATGGGGGAGGGGTGACTGGTTTCACATCAGACAGCTTCTCATCATTTCTTCCTGAAGGGCCTAGCACCGTGAGTCACTAATGGCTGCAGGAGACTTCAGGGACACTAATCTTAATGACCGCGCTATTTCCTACAGGTCTTGTTAGTTCCTAAAACCATCTGTAAGAAGTTATTGTATTTGGCTTTCTTAAGCCATATTTTTAAGTAAGACATTTAATTAGTGCTTGTTAAGATGTTATGGGTGCTTTGGCCACTTCTCTCCCTCCTGCTGTTTGTTCTTGGTCAGCATATTTTCTGGAAGTGTCGTTTCCGGGATAGCGCATGAGATGTTTCTCTATTGGGAGAACTGTTGTGTGTATCCACATGAAGGGCGTCTCTGAGGCTCAGCCTGGCTCAGAAAGGGCCTCCGAGTTCCTAGCAACTACTTTGAAAAGCCTCTGTTTTTGACATTTATGTTGAGAAAGCTGAGACCTCCAAATGGGTTTGGACAGACAGCTGCAGCAGTGTGCCCCACCGATTCAGAGAAGAACGGCACAGGAGGGAAACATATTTGAAGCACTATTTGAAAACTTCATGAAGAGGAACTTGCTGGAAAAGGACGTGATTTTTAGTTAGCCCGAGATGCTATGG
The DNA here is from genome assembly GCF_014898055.3 of Talpa occidentalis. Lineage (NCBI taxonomy): Eukaryota > Metazoa > Chordata > Mammalia > Eulipotyphla > Talpidae > Talpa > Talpa occidentalis. Next base: position 106,123,790 of record NW_023603184.1, read on the forward strand.
AAACTGAAAAATAGCTCAAGGTACCGAAAACCCACCAATAGTCACTGAAGGAATGAATACGTTATATATAGTTCTATTATTTCTTACAAACATTTACTATATATATTTACTGTAATAAAACTAATTATAAATATAAGTCATTTTATGAAATAAGACATTTCCCCCCCTAGGTTTCCCCCAGAATCTTTTACCCATATTAGGATTTAAATGGCTTGCTATTTGTCACAATTTATGAATGACAAATGCATGTCAAATCTAGTTGTACAAATAACAAGGTCTTCCAAGACAATTCAGTATGGAGTCTGTGAAAATAAAGAAATGTATGTACCTATATAGGTTGAGAAATGTTATATAATCTACTAAGGGAAATTTACTCATTACCCCCACTCCCCAAACATATTTTTAAGGAACAAAAAGTTTCATACTGGTTATTGTTTAAGTGGTAATTAAAGCAAATTTCCTTTCTCTTTGAATTTTTAAAGTGCTCCTGTGAGGAGGAAATCCAATAAATGTAATATAGACTTAACCAAAATATTAAATCTCTATATTCTACACGTAAAGTAATTTCAATTAGGATCCTTTTGGCCTCCGTAATCTAAATATTTAAATATATTAAAGGTTTCAATGAAGGATTAGCATTTGGCCCTGTGTGTAAAAACATTTCCTGCTGGGCCCTCAACCACTAACAAGCTTTTTGTTTGGGGAAGGGGGGAAGGGGAGAAGCTGGCAAGCTCTTGACATCTGAAATCTTGATCAGTCCCAGCAAGTTGTTCAGTGTGTGTTGATGGTTTGTGGTGGTGCTGTTTATCTGTCTATCATTCCCTTGGCCTCGCTGTTTGGAAGCGGGGGTCTCAGGGCCATCTGCAGTCTCGATGGGGATTGTAGCAGCAGCCCAGACATCTGGCTGTCAGTTATAATTGTATCCCTGCCGCTGAATTTGTTGTTGGATACTCCTGATTCCCTTTGAACATACTACTGTGATACACCAGTTTCAGGCCATTGATGTGAGAGATGGCGTCAATTCCTGGCTTTAGTCTACTTGGGCACAAGATTTATGAAATGAAGAGGGATATCCATTTTGCTGGAAGGTGGCTGTTTTTGTTGACATTGGGCTTAATGATAGAGCAGTTTCCTCTCTGCAGTCTATGCAGCTCACTCTTTGAACACAGAGAGAAATAGTGCATCAGAAAATTATTTTCATGGTGTTGCCATGTTTACTGTTTCCTGTTGTCTTTGCCTGAAAGTGCTTTCACAAAAATTAGGGTTGAGCATAAAAACATTTGAACCAGGGGATGAAAGGAGTTGTTATTACGTTTCCTTTCCAGGTTAACGCGGTCACCTTTGATTTAAGCGCTATAGACTTGGGACAGGATATGGCACCAATTAAAAACATGAAACTTAATTTTTGGACTAAACAATCACATACTCCTTCTGGTAGCCGGCTGGGGGTAACTGACATGACATTTATTTCTCAGCCACAATCTTAAATTTATTGGATTGACTTTATTTAAGGTACATGAGGCAGCTGATAATAGTGCATGAAAAGCCCAGCAATGTCCCCATACTTGTAAAGCAGCTATTATACCGAGAACATACTATTCCTTGTGACTGTTGGCCCAAGGTCAAGAACGCACGCAGACTCACTCCACGAGTCCCAGACCTGCTCATCTTAGTTGGAGGTAGACTTTGATTAAAGATCTAAATTTCAAAACAAATCCATTCATTTTTTTTCTCATAAAGTACAAGGAAATATTTAACTCCTCCTATCTCCTTGAACTTAAATTTAAATCGCATTTTTTCACAAGAGGGGTTTGGTCATTTATTGAAAACCAGTTGTAGGTAGCATCATGCATCACAGTGAGAAATAGGAAAACCATCTACAGTATATTTGGGTAACCATATATTTGAATTATAAAAGTGGATATCAGTGCTTCACTTTAATGCAGAAATAATTAAAGTGAAGGCGTGCACATGGAGCGAGCCAGGTCAGCCTCCCCATCTCTTCACTTGGACGCGTTGTTTCACTCGAGCTACTGATTCTAAGAAAAAAGTATCAGTGGTTTCAGTTCAGCCCCTGGTGGTCTATGTCACATATTACATAACCTGCTGGGGGGTCCTCAGGGCTATTTCTCATTTACAGACAGTAGCCTTTTATAGTTCTGTCTGGGGAAGGCGAAGAGGGAGGGTATCCTGTTTTAACCTATTTGTTATATATATACTTGAACATAGTGAAACTGTTTCAAGAAAGAAGTCAAATTAAATTTTGGAGGACACTTTCATGTGTTCAAATGTTCAGAAGTGAACCTACAATTGTACACCCAGTACGCCAGTAAAATCTTCATGTTTAAAAGAAAAAGGGCGCTCATGACTCCCACTCCATGTGGAAAATCCCCAAACGCTGCAGTTTTTCTAGCCACGGACATTCTCATTCCCCATGTGCAGTTGGTTAGCGCCTCACTCGCCCCCACGGAGGCTGTGTGAGTCTGAAGCGCTGCAGAAAAATGAGAATTTCCACACTTAGCCAGAGCCAGGGCAGCATCTTCAATGATTAAGGAGAAGGACGGAAGAAAGGGGAGCGGGAAGGACTGTGGGTGCTTGTTTTGTTTTCTCTTCTTTCCCACTTATAAGAAAAGGAGAATGTGGTGTTCCCAGGTGAGAGTCAAATGTAGGCTTTTTTTTTTTTTTTTAGTTTTTCAGGATGTGTTTTTTAAAAAAAAAAAAAAAGAAAAGAAAAAGAGAAAAAATACCAACTTTTTAAATGTCCTAACTCTGAGCTGCGTGCAGCTAAAATGAAAGGAGTCATCGAGACCATTTTCAGCACAGGGCTTTTGTGAACTCTGAGATCATTTTTTAGAATCTGTGCTCTTTATTTAGGTTTTTTCCCCTTTCGGCTGGAATGATCCTTTTGACCAGTTCTTTCTATCCTGTGGTTGAATGTGCATGACCGATTCTTTCAGTATTACACACATAGATACCATACGTGTGTGTGTGTGTGTGTGTGTGTGTGTATAGTTGAAGAAAATGAATATCTTTACCCCTTGGTATTATTATTTTAAAAAGCAGTTTGATATTTGGATTAGAGAGTAGAGTAATTTCAAAGGGAACTCTTGTGGCACAATGTGCTAACTGTTTTCTCTACCACCATTTTATTGTGTGTGAGCAGACAGCAAAATGGTGGATCAGCATTTTGTTGTATGAGGGCTCCTTCATTCAGCTTCCGATTCAGCTTCCGATGGGGGATCCCAGACCAGTTCCTATGCCAAAAGAAAAGCCAGTTTACTCAGGCCCAGAGACTGACTATAAAGCATACACAAATCCTCCTTAACACTCGGCTTTGCAGATTCTTAAGCAATATTTGAGAGAGAGAGATATAGTACAAAGACAGCAAATCCTGGTTAAAATTTTAAAATGCAACAGAAATGATAATTCCCTTAAATATGTAGCTCCATGGTGTTGCTAAATGAGTATGTTATTAATAGACCCTCCAATGTCACTTAGTAATACACCTTGAGAAAAGCTCCAAGGCAGAATTTACACAGAGAATGGGAATGTTTTACTTGTGAATAAATGATCTTTCCAGATCAAGGTTGAGGTCATTGGCAGGCTAGTTTGAGTGAGCTCATTCCACAGTTATTTGCACATGCAAATCAGGGTTCTAATTTTTTCTTATGTTCCTGATTTTCGTTCATGAGAAGATCTTTGATTCATTTCTTAAAATAGCTGAACAAGCTAATAATTGCACGTTGCTAATCGTATTTATTTTTATTAGCCCCTAAATAGAACCAAGGGTAAGATAGATTTAGACTTACCTTGAACTGGGTATCACATGAGAGAGAGATGAATTTGACTAAGAGATGAAGTTGACATTGCTCTCTGTTACCTAAGGCTGATACCACTTTCTTTTGCCTGAAGGAAAACCTTTTCCTCTCAATGAGGTATATATTTTAAAGATTGAGGAAAACTAAGAGGCAAAGAGTATACATATATATTTGCTTTTTGACTACAGTTGCCAAACATTTTAGATTATAAAAACGATGGAGCTACATAAAATAGACCTGCAGCAGCACTATGGCTTGCACACCATTATTATTTTCTGCTGCTTGGTGTGCAGAAGTTGTAAATAGGAAAATGTGTAAGCTATTAAATCTAGTAGCAATAGGACTCTCAAAGCAGGGTTTATTTTACCAATGCCTGAGAAAGCTTTACTTTTTTTTTTTATCTGTGGGTGTTAAATTTTCGTGTTTGCAACAATATTTTAGCTCTGGAGCTATTTATCTGGTAGCATCTGAGAGATAAAGGAAATGGACAGATGTCCATAAACAAAGGGCTCCACCTGGTGGTAAAGAGAAGGTATGAAATGTTGCTGAAGAGAACCAAAGCTGCAAAGGCAAACAAATGGAAAGGGGAAAGGCTGCAGTGTGTGTGTGTGTGTGTGTGTGTGTGTGTGTGTGTGTGTGTGTGTGTGTGTGTGTGTATGTGTGTGTGTACGCGTGTGCGTATGTGTGTGCGCGCGCATTGAATATGTTCAAAGGAACGAGAATGACACAATACCACAAATTTGGATTTCGATGTTGATATAGCTTTATCCACGACTAATACCATTTTATGGTTTTTTTTTCCAAATTCAATCTTCCCAATACAGTTACAAATCATTTCATTCCAAATACATCCATTGGATCAGTCATTAACATGTGACTCTGATAGATACGATACAGTAGAAGGCAAACTATAGACAACGTCTGGGCATCTTACTTTTATGTAGAATACCATCTACCAGACAAATTTAAACAAAGGAATCATTTGCTCTAACACAATTTGTGATCTTTGGGTGGCTTTGCAGCTCACCTGATTAGGAAGGAGGAGAGGATGAGGTGCAGAGCTCAGGGGAGGGAACTCATAGTTTTAAATTCATGACTAAGAAATAACAAATTGCTCATTTCTAAACAATATTTGTAGCCAAAATGCTGAAGTATTTGACTCTAAGTATTGTGACTCTTCCACCATTACAAACTCTAAAATTAGACCAGAAATTACATATATCAAATGCTATGCAAAATGTAAAATAGGCATGCCTTTTATGCCTCTCTACGTAGGGTAGAAATTAAATCTTCAACCTCCAATAAAATTGTATTTCTGTAATAAAACTGCTGCACCTTGACTCTAGACTACATTGAATCCCAAATTAAACACCCCATTTACTGTACTGTAACAAGCAAAAGGGTTTGCTACAGTGAACAGTATTATAGGCAGAAAAAGGTATTATATTTTGCTTTGCCATCCATGTGGATGGAGTCCACTGAAATAGCCTCACACCCCCATCCCCTTCTTTCTTAGAACATATTTTAATGTAGGGCAATTTCAAGGTCTTTCATCGCTAATATTTATACTTCCTCCTTAATTATATAAATCTGCAGAGGCAGCTAGCTCTGAAAAAAAAAATCCATCAAGTAGGATATTTACTACAAAATGTCCTGCTGCATTTCATTGGTAACTCGGTCCTATAAGCAGAAACAGCTGGTGTGCTAAAGGCTAGGTGCATTTCTTTATGCATTAAATATAATGTAGATGCTTTTCCCTATAATGTACATGCCTGGTTCACTCCGTATCCATGTCTGCGGCACGTACATAGTGCTACATAATGCATGACGGTTTTAAACCTAGGATCTGTTCATACATGTTATGTGTTTATCTCACCGATCCCTGATTTAGGAGGATTTGGCTATTTTCCTACACACTCTGGTATTGTCGGTTGGTATCCCCCCTGGCAGCCCCCCTCTCCCCCCTACCCCATGCTCTGGTCCAGCAACTGACTTGCGGCATTTGTGAAGGGGCTTTATTAGAAATTAAAACCTACAAAGGGTGAAGAATAGAGAACGATGAATACTAATGTGGCTTCCTCTTACCAACTAAAGTGCAGGCAAGCAAGACCGGAGCTGTGAAGCTCTGTCCCTCGGTCCTCTGCCGGCTGGGGAGCCACCCTCTAGTGGACCGAAGGGGAAATTTCCTCTCCTGGTGGCCTCCCGCTGCTCTTCATTTAATAAATATGTTCCCCTCCCCCTCTCTCAGGAGATGGTGGATATTATTAACCTTCAAGTGTGATACAGCGAGATGAATGTTAATCGTGAAGGGATTTCTAATCAAGTTTAATGGTGTAGGACATAGAAAAGTTGTGTTAGCAGTTTCAATCCTGCTAAAAACGCTAATTGCTATGTTTCCTATGATAGGTGAAGATAATATGAGAACTGCAACGGCTTTTAGTGTTTCCATTTGGAAGTTGTTGCCAATAATTTTGAGTCAAGTATGGAGGAAAGGAATCAGTCCCCACTATTATTTTCCGAGAGGCTCATTTCTTCAGAGACACTGGCCATTCTAGGCTTGCTGTCGGCTCATTTCAAGAAAAGAGAATTCTCTGCTGCTAGGAAATCTCTTCATATCAGAAGTTTGGGGGTGGGGTGAGAAGTTTGGACCCGCAAACAACCTTTGTCTGTAGTACGGGAGGCAGGGGTTTTAGAGTCGGGTACTGCTCTCTCCAGCACTTTCTGTTTGTTACAATTCGCTCTGTTCCTTGCCATTTTGCCAACATGCAATTTTTTTTCTTATTTATATATATATTTTTTAATTAATAAATTTTATTTTTATATTCCCCATACAATTGCAATCCCCCCATTCTGACCCCAATCCCTCCCCTCCCGCCCCCCACCCCCAAAAAGTGTCTCTGGTTCATAGTTTTTGTTGATTTTGATTTTCACTTTCTTATAGTTACTCATTTTCCTGGTCCCTTATTTAAGTTTTCTAGATTCCTGCTATGAGTGAGACCATCCGGTATTTTTCTTTTTCTTTTTGGCTTATTTCGCTGAGCATGATCCCTTCCAGCGCCATCCATGTTGCTGCAAATTGCATGTGTTTATCTTTTTTGGATGCTGAGTAATATTCCATGGTATATATGTACCACATCTTCTTGATCCAGTTATCTATTTTTAACATGCATTTTTTTTTAAAGCAGATACACACTGCAGAGCACTTACAAAGCAAAGCTGAGAGCCTAGAGGCTACCCAGCACTGTCTCCCTCATTTTAGTCTTTCTACAGGCTGTATTCTCACCTAAGGACTCCTACTCTCCCAGCTCCGTGCTCCTGCTCTCGAAAAGTTCTCTCGCTCCTCTTGTCTGACCTGGCCCCCGGCTGTTGAAGGTGCAGTGCACCTGGGGCAGCTATGCACATGGATGTGGAAGATGTTAGGTGTTCTCCGAGGATGTCTTTACCATATGCCTTTACCTGCCTTTGATAACTAAATTCCGTGGCTCAAGCCAGAACTACTATAGTATAGTCGTGATGTTGCCTGCCAATGAACTGGAAAACATTTTGCTGCAGTGCAGTTTACCAGCCAAATGTGGGTCTCCAAAAGTTTCCTTATATTTTTGCAGTTTACATAGTTAGTCTAAGTTTAGCAAACAACTATAAGATAAATACAAATGATCAGAAGTTCATCCACCAGGGATATGTGCAAAGGGGATGAAGGACCTCTTAAATTGTATTATCCCAGTCTCCATATGAGGCTTTTTTAAAAAATAGACTCCATTAAAAAAATTCAACGTAGAGGAGAAAAAAAGTGATTTCTGGGTGCTCACATGAGATTCATGAATTCCACATTCCACATTATTTTCCCATCAATAATGATAATTACATTAATTAGTCCAGGCATCACACCTGTGTAAAATCCTTGTCCCTATTTTACAGATGAAGTAACTGAGACACCAAAGGTTAATTGCTTGCCCAAAGCCATTTAGCAATTTGGTGAGTATCACGATTTAAGGCCCCTACTCTTGCTTCCTTGGCAATGGAACAATTATGCTTCTCCAAAGAAGGGGAATTTATTGCTTGTGTTACAGGCGTTTGGTGTTGATGAACAGCAAGGACAAAGATGTCACGTATTTTGTTTTAAAATAGTAGAATCTTTCTCATACTAGTAGAGTCTTTTATTTTGTATTCTAGGCTGGAGCTACTTGAGTGTAGAAAAATCTACATATATACTTTTAACAAAATCAGTAGTTACCCACATGAATTACGAGATGGCAGTAAGAAATGGGAGAGACCCCAACACATCCTTCTTTGGAAGACAGAGCAAATTCAGTGAGACACCTAATGCTTCTCATTTACTTCCCCAGAAGAATGTGTTTTTTCCCCACCCAAATGTCTCAGTGAGAACTGCAGCTATGCAGTGAGGTAGTTTTGCATGCATACATTCTGAGAATAATGGAGTATTTATCCCTTGGGATTAAAGAAAAAAAACCGCAGCAACAACAAACTTGAAAACAGATGGTTCTGATACAGTCTGATAAGAATGTAAACAGGAAAATATCTTTGTTGACTTATTTCTTAGTAATCAGTAGTAATTAGTTATTGTCTAGAGATGAATTACAGTTTTGATTTTGCAAGCATGGCCACAAGCAGCCTTCAAAAAGTGAAACTAAATTTCTGACATTGTGAGGGATTTGTGACTCCTATTGAAACTTCCTCATTAACATTCTCCTTATTTGAAAAGAATGAAAACTTTCGAGAGGATAATTTCTGCCTTCTTAGTTGTTTCTTTTGTCATTTGAATCAGATGTTTTACTCCTTTGGTTAATTCATGAATGGTTTCGCTTGAAAAATACTTTAACATTTGTCTGCAGCTTAGAGAACTCTAACTCATCCCTCCCTCCCTCCTTCCTTCCTTCCTCTCTCCCTTCATTACATTTCCCTTTTTTTTTTAAAAAAAATATTTATTCATACATACAAGAACTGGGGTACAGGCCAGAGTTGTGGGTGGTGAGAGGATTCACCAGAGACAGAGTAGGGAGCAGAACAGGCAGATTGACTGAAAACACTGATGAGGGGAGCAGCGGGCGAGACAGGAGAGGTCTGCCGCACCATGTGGGTAGCTCCCTGGCCTGGCATCTAACTTGTGCTACAGTGGCTGTGGTGAACTTCATAGGTTGCGTCTTAACCTCCTGTGCCTCCAGAGAGGCCCACATTTCCCTTTTTTATGCTTTTATTATTTAGATGAAGATAAAAATTTCTCTCTTTGGAGTCTAGACTGGTGTTTATATGAGCTTATTTTACTTCTTCTCAAAGACTTTCTTTCCTGCAGTTTCTTTAGATTTAACAAGCATTTAATAAATATTTCCTATTTGCCACAGCCAGTACTAGGAATTGGAGATGCAAAGATGAATCAGACATACTTTCTTATTTCTTAGGCCTCATAGTTTTATTGGAGAGGCAGGTACAAAGAAGGCAGGTACACTCTCTTTTATTGGAGAGTGAGTTACAAACAATAACTCACTCAGTCTGTTAAGAAATGGGCAAAGTGGCTTAGAAAGGTGTGGGGACAAGGAATGATTCCTTGACCAAGCAGGGAGATATTCGATCAGGTCTTAAATAGTCCTGCAGCAAGTCCTGGCTTCAGAGGGCCACCGGCTATGACATCCTGAATGCATAAGGAAAAATCAAATCACCCACCTTCCTTTAGATCGGATAAGTATACACACACCACTAACTGTTTTGATAAAGTGTAGACAAGATCTTGGAATACTGCCATGAGCTTCTTTAAAATGTACTTGTAGTGGAAAACTTAGGTTATATTCTGCCATAATAATATGCCAGTGGAAAGAATAATCCCTTTTTTAGTTTGTAATTCAGTCAAATGAACATATTTGTTATTAAAATAGATAAATATAAGATCAGAAGTCACAACAGTATTTACAAACAGAACTCAAATAATTATAACCTTCAGCAGTCTAAAAGTTATACCCTGAAGTCCAGAAATGCAATATTGTGTTAACTTTCTTGTCCCAGAGTGCTAAAATCAGTATTTTTCACTAAACTACTAGATTCAGAAATGGCAGCATAACTGCTAGATCCAGAAATGGAAGTATAACAGCCAGCCAACTGAAGAACTAAAAATTCATGAATTTATCTGAATTAGGGAGAAGGTGGAGAGAGAGGGAAGGTATATAAATGAGTGAAACTTTTCATGGCTGCCTAAAGTTGAAAAATCAGGAAAGAGGTATATATATATATATATATATATATATATAATTTATTTAAAGTAGAAATCACTGGAAGAATTAAAATATAAATTTATTAATAGCGACTTCTTTTGGGGAGTAGTTGGTGGTTGGAGAGGGGTTAGAGAGAGAGTATAATTTTAAATAAACTTGGCTAAAGAAGATCTGGCATTCCAGAAATATACCAGTCACTAACCTAGTGATGGCATTTGTGAAGCAATATTATCCTGGACTATGTTAAGAAAAGTATCATTTGCAGCTGGGAAATAATTCTGGTGTAAATTCATTGTAGGTTGAGTCTTGTTGGCACATTACACTTTGAGTCTGTAAGTTAAAACATATATATGAAATTTGTATCGAATTCCTGTATCAAAGGAGAAAAATGATGGCAGGGCTGAAGGTTATATGCATAAGGAAAGGAGGTGGATTGTTTTTCTGGAGAAGGCTGACAGAAGACAAGATCAGCATCTCTGGGCAGTGAGGGGGGTAATGGAGAACATCGACCGGCCTTTCCCATCTCTCTGGACAGAGGGAGTTTCATTAGACAGCACCTGTGAAAAGTCTGTTTTTAGACACAGGAAGATGTTATGATCTGTGAGTATGACTGGACTGGATAATAGGCTGTCCCAAGAACTTTTGGAATACTTTAAAAATAAGGACAATTTTTTTCAAAATAAGGGTTTATATCAGACTTCAGTTTCCTTTTTTTTTTTTTTTTTAAAGATTCATTCATTCACATGTACAAGAATTGGGATACACAAATGCCCAAAAACAGATGACTGAATCAAGAAGATGTAGTACATATACACAATGGAATATTACTCAGCATTCAAAAAAGATAAACACATGCAATTTGCAGCAACATGGATGGAGCTGGAAGGGATCATGCTCAGCGAAATAAGCCAAAAAGAAAAAATACCAGATGGTCTCACTCATAACAGCAATCTAGAAAACCTAAATATGGACCAGGAAAAAGAATAACTATAAGAAAGAAAAAAATTGGGCCTCCCCCGTGGTGCAACGGTTGAGCGCTGTGTTGTGAAGCTGCCCGCAGCCTCTGCAGTGCTGGTTCTATTCCTGGCTGCTCCCCAGCCACCAGAGGAGGGTCCCACATGGTGTGCAGACCTCTCCTGCCGCCTGCTGCTCCCCTCAGTAGTGTACTTCGGTCCTTCTGCCTGCTCTGCTCCCTGCTCTGACTCTGGTGAATTCTCTCACCCTCCCGCGCTTCTGACTGTACCCAGTGCTTGCTTGAATGAATGAATGAATAAATAAATAAATCTTTTTTTAAAAAAAAAGCAAGAAAGAAAAAAATCAAAATCAACAAACAACTATGAACCAGAGACACTCTTTGTGGGGAGGGGGAAGGAGGGATTGGGGTCAAAATCGGGGTTGCAATTGTATGGGGAATATAAAAATAAAATAAAAAAATAATAAAGAAAAAAAAGGACTCAAAAAAAAAGAATTGGGGTACAGGCCAGAGGCATGGGGGAAGGATGAGAGGATTCACCAGAAACAGAGTGGGGAGCAGAACAGGCAGATTGACTGAAAGACACTGCTGAGGGGAGCCGTGGGTGAGCCAGGAGAGGTCTGCTGTGGCATGGGTAGCTCCCTGGCTGGGGATCAAACCCGTGCTGCAGTGGCTGTAGATAGCTTCATAGGTTGCATTTTAACCCCTTGCGCCACCAGGGAGGCCCTGACTTCAGGTTCTTTTGGAGATTGAATGAGCACATTTTACACCTTGATGTCTGTGAATTTATGTATGGAGAAATGCTAATGACATTGTAGTCTTTAATTGTCCTACCTCAAATGTAATTCCCAGGTAATATTTTACTAGGAAAAAAAAATAGTATTCACAATTTTTTTTCTTGGAAGAACTATGTTAGCTACTGGTTCATTTAGAATATATATGCACACACATATACATGCTACTTTATATATCATGTTTTAAAAGAAATTCTTGTGAAATTCATTCTTCGTACCATTATGAAAATATTTACAGTTTACTTTTCTAGCAATAGAAGTAATACATTTTTAATGCTGAAAAACTTTGACAGCACAGAAAATACAATTATTTATTTATTTAAAAAGATTTATTTATTTATTTATACAAGCACTGGGTACAGTCAGAAGCGCGGGAGGGTGAGAGAATTCACCAGAGCCAGAGCGGAGAGCAGAACAGGCAGACCGACAAAGTACACTGCTGAGGGGAGCAGTGGGCGGCAGGAGAGGTCTGCGCGCCCTGTGGGACCCTCGCCCGGCGCCCAGGGATCGAGCCAGAGCTGCGGAGGCTGTGGGCAGCTTCGCAACCCAGTGCTCAACCGCTGCGCCACTGGGGAGGCCCAATACAATTTTTTCTTAAAAAGTAAACAAAAAACATAAACATATTGCTTCTGCCATCTTCTGACAGTTGCCCAGGGGGTCCAGCTGGTATTCTGGCTGGTTGGAATCCGAGCTGTTTTGCCAGTCCTTTCAAGGATGAGATAGTAGTACATGATTACTGCATCTTCACTGTTCCTTCTTACTGAGACTGGACCTCACTCTACCATTCTCTGACACTTCTGTATAGAAATGTGGTTATGGAGTACTTATTACCCAGTACCTGAGTCAGAGCTGCTCACTTTTGAAAGCTGACTGTGTGATTGATCTATGTCTGGCAAGAGACTAAAATTAACATCTGGGTGTGGGTTTAGGCATTATTATATTTCTTCACATTTTATTTTTAATTTTTTAATTGAAGTAATGTTGCTTTGTAACAGTGTCTATGATTTAAAGGTACAGTACACACCTTTTCAGATGTATAATTCCAGACCACACCCACCACCAAAGCACCCCTAGTCCTCCACCACAGTCCACTGTTCTCCTCCTGTGCTCCCCCCCCCCTTTCCTCCTATGGTATACTAATCCTGCAATAAAATATCTTGAGTTTGTTTTTCATGTTGGGTAGGTTTTAGTTTTGTTTTGTCAGATCCTTTGTTTTGTTCCTTTATATTCCACTGGTGGAATATATTCCACGGATGAGTGAAATCATCTGGCATTTGTCTTTTTCCTTCTGACTTGTTTCACTTAGCATAATCCCCTCCAATTCAGTTCACGTTGTTGCAAATGGCAAGAGTTCATCTTTCATTTATAGTTGAGTAACACTCCACTGTGTATACATACCCACTTTATCCACTCATTTGCCACTGGGCACTTAGATTGTTTCTGTAGTTTGCCTCTTGTAGATAGTGCTGCAATGAACATAGGAGTGCATAGATCCTTTCAAATTAGTGTTTTTGCCTTCTTCAAATTTAACACCTGAATGGGATTCTTTAACTTTGCACTTTGAGTCTGAGAAGGAACCCAGTCTGTCTGGAGCTCATGGTTGCTTGAGATTTGGTGTTTGTGTGTCGGGGCAGGTGGGGAGTGGGGAGTGAAGGCTACTGGTTCTCTAACTAACAGTAGTTGCCACAGAAGAATTCTGGGCTAAGAGATATTTGAAAGTTCCAGACCATGCTGGTTGCAGATGATAAAGGCATAATCCTATTGGGTTGATTTATTCATGTGTGCCACTGGAGTTATGTATTTGCTTCTATCAGTGCAGTCCTCACCCTGCCCATCACTTCTCTCCATTGTTCTTGAACTCTGGAGTCAAAAAGATCGTCTGGTTTTTCTTGATTCCCCTGGAAAAAGACTCATTTCTCTGTAACCTCTCTTAGCAATAAAATAGCAAATACACTATCAGGAGCTGTGGCCTTTTTGTTCAGCCACTACTCCAACATGCTTAAACCTTTAGCCCTTTCTACCCACTTGATTCTGTGCTATTGCAGTGTTTAGACCCACATCTTCCCTGAATACGTATATGGAAATCATACAGTCACTCTCTGGCTTTGCATAATGAACTCAAAGAACTACAGAGCTAGAAGGAATTTCATGTTTTTAATTTGCAGATGAAAAATCAAAGCTACTGCTTGTCTTGCCTGAGATCACACAGCTGCTTAATGGCAGATCTAAGAGCAGATCCCAGGTGGTTAATTTCCTAGGATCCTGCTGCTTCCTCCAGAAAGCAGGCTCAGAGAAGACAGCAGCACTGCTATGTTCTCATCAGCCTCCCTGCTCTGTCCAGCTCGGCACTTGTCAGGGACAGAGACACCTTCTCTAGGGAGGCTACTGTTTCCTGAAAGTTGACAGTTTCATAAGAAAAGTCACTGTCATGAGCTAGTTCCTGTTTCTGAGCATGCTTATTTTCTCAAATAGACCTAAATGGCTCCTGTGTTTATATAGTAACTACAGGTTTGTATAAGAAGGTCTATGCATACAAAAGAGTGTTTTTGAAATAAGACACATTAATTCATTCTCAATTTAGTCTCCACAGTCTCAGAGAGCAAATGGTCATTGCCTTTTCAGTTGTCAGTTTCATTGCCTAAAAGAAAGCTGTATGAGGTGGCCTCTAAGGTCTTCTCATAACCCAAAAGACTTGGCTCTATGGGATTTTCTGAGGATCTGAGACCTGGGGACTTGACTTGTGTAGAGGCAGGAATGGGCACTGAGCAGGTTTTCTGATCCAGCAGACCAGGTAACGGAGGAGTCAGAGTCCTCAGTGGCTTTTGCACGTCTTTTATTTAGATTTACCAGGCACATGGCAGGCAGGAGTGCTGGGAGGCTGGGCGGGCTGGGAGGACTGTCAGGCTGACAGTCCTCCCAGCCCCCAGCAAATCCTCACTCTACCTGGGCTCTCTCTGGCGTTCTCGCTGCTTCTCTCGGCTTCCGTTCGTTCTTGGCTTCTGCTGGCGTCCCCATGACGCCGCCCTTATAAACTCAGTCTCTCAGCCCAGGTGTACCCACTTCAGGTGCCCGCCATCAGGCATGCATCCAGGACCACAGGGTTCCCTCATCTATCCTAATGGCGGGAGGGCAGAGAAGCCTGATACTTTTTACCTTACCCTACAACTTGGTTTTGAATACTTTATTGATGAAGCCTTTCTAAAATGTGGTATCTCCTTGCTTGCTCTCCTGAACAGTGTAGCGAGAATACTGGAATGTCCCCCTGGTAAGCCAGGCTCAGATGTATGTGAACATCCATGAGGTTGTCTTCACTGTGCTGGCTTTTTGAAACTTTCTGTTAGAAGTGATATAATTTCTGAAGAAACAAAAGAACAATAGGAAGAGAATGAGATGGTGCAAAAGCCACTAATAAATGTGAAAATTGGACAATGACAGGAAACCAAGTGCCTTTTTTACAACCAATATGTCTTCATTATTTTTTCTATCTCTGGCATCAGCACTCAGTTCTTGAGTAACTTCCTCACAAGCTGGCCTTGGTCTAGCACTCAACTAATTTAACCACAGACACATGTGGGGTTTTGGGGATGGAGCAATCAAGAGCACTGGGAATCACTTATCAGGCATAAGAAAAGGTGCTTACAGGGCCTCCCCAGTGGCGCAGCAGGTTGAGCGTAGCGCTGTGAAGCTGTCTGTAGACTGCAGCACGGGTTCGATTCCTGGCTGGTCAGGGAGATTACCGCATGGCAGATCTCTCCTGCCTCAGCAGTGCATTTCAGTCAGCCTGCCCGTTCTGCTCCCTCCTGCCTCTGATGAGTCTTCTCACCCTCCCATGCCTCTGGCCTGTACCCAAGTTCTTCTATAAATAAATCTTAAACTTTTTTTAATGGACAGTTATATTGATAGATCCAGGATTTTAGACCACTTTGGTTCATGCTTATAGAATACTATGCATGGTATAATTAGTACAACTCTAAGTCTAATTAGAACCTAAGTCTAATTAGATTCTAATTTACTTCATCAGGAGAGCTGTATACCACTTTTGTGAGCAAGTGACTATCTGTGTGACTAGTCTGAGTAGGGAGGGTGGTGGACGCTGAGCAGCAGGACAGCAAACGCTCTCTCCAGTCATGTCCCAAATGTGCCCATGGTGAAACTAACCCGTTCTTTCTAGCTAATGCCACATTGACATCAGATCCAATTACAGATCAAAATAGTAAAAACATTCTTTACACTCAAGATTAGATAGGTGTGTATAGCCACACACATCTATATATATTATATGTACACAAACACAACCATATATATAATATATATATTATTTAATAAAAGTAGAGGTGCAACTTGGAGAAGCCCAGAGAGGAACTACTTACTTTATTTCATAAAAATGCTTGAGGAGGGGCTACTGAGGAGAGAAGACATGGACAGGTGGAGAAATGTTTTGGAGGGAGTTTAGAGGTAGAACAGAGAATCCGGACAAAGTGTCATAGTAAGAACAAGTGAGACTTTGACACAATAAGTGAATGAGAGGAGCTGGAGAATTTGGTTATGTGTTACTTGGCCATGAATTATTCCAGTCACTCTGAAGAGGTTAACGCAACTTGAACAGTTTTTATTTAGGTTACAAATATTTTCATTGACAAGAATATAAAGACTTCTGAAGCCAGAGTAGAATACTCTGGGTCTCTCTGGGCCCCAACTGCCTGCTGTAGTCCTCACTATGGCCTACTTTACAGCTGCAAACCCAGTCAAGTTGGTGCTGAATGCTGAGGCTTGTCAGATATCAAAATTGGAAGCCTATAAAGCAGTCTATGTAAAACCTTTAAGTATTTCATTTTGGAAAATCATTTAACCTCTCTGAGTCTTATTTTCTGTGCCTGTGAAAAAAAGGAGCTTGAAATTTCTGTGGTAAGTAGCTGGGTATTAAGTTAATCAGTTACCACACTGGTGCCACAAATGTATTTTGGGAACTGCAGTGGGTTCTGGGTTTGTCAGAAATTGTTGAAAGATAACCCACCCACAAAAGGTGGGTTCCTTGTCATTTTCAGACACCTGATTAGTGGATCAGAGACCAAGTGTACCACCTTGCTTTGGCATGGAAATAATCATATCTGGACATGGTCCAGATTAGACCATGAAGATGGTAAGGGAGCAGAACCACCTGTTTGCCAAAAGGAACCCAGATCAATTTTAAGCTCCCCTCATGGTGGAGGTGGAAAATTCCATTCTGGTGACCATTCCACGCCTCAGGATGATGCATTTGCTGTGTTAAATATGAGATTTCCTGTTGCCCTCCTTTGTTTAACTCAGTGTTCACCAAGGAGCCCCTTCCTTATGATTCACCTAGCTAGTTAGAGGGAACAGGCTAGGATATTTTTGTTCCTGTGATAGTTAGAGCTCATCGTAATTTTTTTTTTAAGTAATAACATGGAGAGGAAATTTACATGTTTTTAAAATAATAACATGGACCAACTATACTTGGTCAAAGAGTAAAGGGTGGGGATTAGCAGGGAGCTGGGACAATTGGGCATGATTCTGTGACCCAAGGGGACATTTTGCAGGGCATGGAGGACAGGTGGGAAGCTTTGGCTGTGTCTGTGCTGCCAACACGTCAATCCATATATGGTACAAATATCAATATTTACTTCACAATCAAAGAGGTATTTTGCAATTTATCTCTAGCAATGAATGTGAACCATTGATTATAGACTGATTTGCATTGTGAATAGTGTTTGCTACAAATAAATACATAGCACAATGGTCACAAAATGGATGAGTGAGGATCAATTTAATTATCAAGCTAGCATGAAATTGCTAAAAAGATACCCTGATTGAGCGTTATCAAGTGGAAATATCACTATATTAATAGAGTGATATATTTCCATGAACTTCTCACTGGACTAAAACTAATGACTAAATAAATTTGAATATTTCAAAAGTTGAACAGTTTTGCACAGACTTCTGTCAAAATATGAACTATTACTAGTTAACAGGAGCATGTATACTTTTTGTATGTCATTTGAAATGTATTGCAACAACTATTAAATAAAGATCTAGATTTATATCTGTCTCTTAAACCTCAAACTGCAAATCTTCAAGAAGCATAAACACAAATGCCCTCAATCAAAAAGGGTTGTTTAGTAGTCGAAGAAAAATATAATTAATGAAGCCCATGTTAGGCGCCAGAGCAATTATTTAAAATATATTTATAATTTGTATTTGGTAGCAGAATTGGGTTATTAACGATACAGCATATCACCCTTAGTAATCATATTAATGGGAGTAAATGTCCAGAACTTCAGGAAGTTGAATAGTAATCTACATTTTATACTAATTTTGGGAGACATGTTATAGATTATAAATACAGGAGATAAAAATCCCAGGTTACTGAGTACAGAAAAAATAAACTTTCATATATTTTGACAAACATCGCCTGGTCTAAACTATTTATACTACTTTAGAGTGTACTAGCACTTTTTTTGTAATATAAAAAAGTAATAGAATCTTAGTAATATGAGGTCCCACTAGAGATATTTGCTATTAAATTGTTGCTGAGTGTGCTGAGGTTTGGGGTAGAATTATCGAGTTTGCAGATTAGCAAAGCAGGTTCTGGCAATGTTTTAAAATTGAGTCAGTGATGCTTTAAAATGGGGCATATTTTAAGGATTCACAAGAAGAATTTAAAAATAGATGAAAAGATTGGTTTGCAATCCTCCAGCGGCATATGTTAATTAGTGTTTTATGTAAACTAATTTTATGGTTGTCTACAGGTTTAAGCATAACACAAGTGGGGGTGGGGGGAGCGAGGCAAAGTTCACAGGAGACTAATTGAAAATGAGGTGTGACGTTAATTTTAAATAAGTGTTTTCCCATTTTTTACTTGTGCTTTCTTTTTCTTTTTAAAAATCTTTCCCTTTTCAACCATTATCAGAGTTGCAAAACAAGGATGGCCCAATTATGCCAAATTAGCCTTTCACCTTTTTCTAATTCTGAATTTAGTATTCTATAAATTTAAATATATTTATATTGTGTATATGATTTACTTATTTTATAAATATAAAATATAAATATATTTAAATTTACTTTAAATTCTACCCTGAATGTTGCCAGTGGGAGTTCTCTTCTCTCCTGGGTACTGTAACATTCGGGGGACACCAAAAGGAGGGGTCCACTCTGGCATCCCTTTGCCTCTGGTGTTTTCTGTTTTTGGTTTTTTTTTAGAGATTTATTTATTTATGCATATAAAAACTGGGGTACAGGCCAGAGGTGTGGGGGTTGAGAGGATTCACCAGAGACAGAGCAGGAAGCAGAACAGGCAGACTGACTGAAATGCACTGCTGAGGGGAGCAGCGGGCAAGACAGGAGAGGTCTGCTGCACCATGTGGGTAGCTCCCTGGCTGACTGGGGATCAAGCTCATGCTACAGAGGCTGTGGACAGCTTCACGGTGCTGTGCTTAACCCCTTGTACCACCAGGGAGACCCTGCCTCTGGTGTTTTGTGTCCCTATGAAAGTTCTTGTTGCTGTGAGTGAAATTGCCCCACATAATAAAGCTTTGGTGATGGCAGAACTATTACATCTATTCTTCTCCCTGACCACCAGTTTAAAAATGAAGTCAAATAACTTTTCATCCTTTTTATTAGCCTTTATTCTACCCTAGAATTACCAATGGTGAGGAGACAGCGGCAACTAGAATTTCAAGAACGAAATTCTTGACATTGAATTTGAAATTCTTGAAATTTTTGAAATGAATAGTCATTTGGTAGCAATATTTTTCAGCACTTATCTTCAGTTTGTTTTGAAACAATTATTTAAATCAGAAATAGCTTGTTATTGAGTCATATCTGAGGTAGCTAACTTGTATATGATTATTCCAAGGAATTCGGAAGGAACTATTGTTAGACGTCTATACTGGAAAACCAAATCCTTTATAAATTTTACTAATTTTCATGGTACTAATTATAGCCTTCATAAGGCTTATCAGAGGCTTTATTTACCATCAACAGTAATCATTGTTACAGGGTAATCTTAGAATTGCAAGGATCTTGAGAAGTAACCCAATTCCATATCTTACCTTCTGAGATAAGGCTACGTTTTCCTTGAAAATGGTTCCCTCTGCCCCAGCAGCCTTGGGGAGGCTTTTTTCCCTTTGAATTCCATGCTGTATCTGTGTGGGCATTTGGAACTGAGCTTGAGTGCCAGGTAGGGCAATTTCAGGCACTGAAACTGATTCAGTGTCAGCCCTTTCCATGGCAAAGACTGGACTTAAATTTGACACACCTCCCCCAGATCCTAGTGCAACAGATGGCCATAGAAGAGGCTCAGTATGCATTGAGGAAGGTGATGTGAATTTACCTTGAAAGTCATGCTTGTTCTTAGCAAGTCTCTCTTTATATTTGATCAACAACTTGTATTAAAGAATGTGAGAGATGCTTGGGACCATGAACATGTTCTAGTCTAATCTCTGCTTCACATGTGGTGAAATGAGTAAGGCCCAAAGAGGCAAAATCACTTGCCAAAGACTCATTGGTTAATGAGCAAATTTGGACTAGAATTCCAGTTTAATGCCAAGTCCCAAACTCTCTTTTTAACACACCCTCTGATTTATATGTCCCTCCTTAAGATTCTTCATTTGAATGAATGAATAAACAAAAACAAATGGATTTCTTAAAAATATCCGAGGTCCAAGCTCTGTGTTTTCTCCTCGTATATTCCTAGATCGGCAGCAGCTTATAATGCCACAGATGTGTTCTGACATCAGCCAGTGACTCTGGAACTTGATTTACAACATCCGCGTATTCTACGTTCTCTTAAATATGTGATTCCACCCCCCATTCCATGTTTTGTTAGGTTGCTTATAGAATATCAAAGCAGAAGTTTTGGGAAATAAGTCTTAATCATTCACTACTGCTCCAAATTGGGAAAACCAGGCCAGTGAATTGTACATCTGGATCAGCTGGTTTGGAGGGACCATTTCAAGCATTCTCAGACATGATGCTAAGCAAGTCTGGGACTCTCTGACATTACATAATTTCTCTGTGAAAGCAGAGTTCTCGCTGACTTTGCAGCGTAACAGCATACATGGTTGGGTTAGGAGTGTACTGATTCAAAGCTCAGTTTCATCATTTGTCTAGCTTCATGGTATTTCCCCAAATAGGGAGGTGGCCTTCCAGGTCTCACTGGTTTTTCAGACACTGCTGGGAGAGTTCCCAGTTAACTAGTATACTATAGAGTTTTCATTTGTGACAGATGTTATCTTGTTTCTAATTTTTGTTCAAGTTATTTTAAGGAAAAGTACCACCCATTTTCTCAAACTTAAAAAAAAAAAAGATGAAAAGATCTTCTCAGCACGAGTAATAGCAAAAAGCACATGACAATATAAGCTTTTGAACTCAGACAGCTGGGGTGCCCAGAACTGGCAAGATTTTTCTGTAACGACTTCAGAGCCCCATGTGTGTGCGATCAGAGTAAGCTGTGTGATCTTAAACAGCCCTGGTCTCACATGGGGAGTTTCCACTCCTTGACTAAATAGACTTTCTGGTTTGAAATTAGCCTCCCATCATGAAAGCAGGACCGTGTGCTAGAAGGCTGGCTGAGCCTTGCTGTCATTTAAAATAAGCCGGGCTTCTGCTTCTCCTCACCCCAGTGCAGTGGAATGCTGTTTGGATTTGGGGACCAAGGAGTTCTGAAGTCTCTTTAAGAAGGAAAATCTAACAAAGCATGTAGTGTGAATACTTGGTAAAAAATATAGCCATGTCAGTATAGGAATAAATTAGGAGAAGACTGAATACCTTACCTATGCCCATTGACACACCTTTGTGGCACTACCTTTGTTGCAGGCAGGCAGGAGAGAGAGACGTTCCATGACCAGTGGTCCCAGCTTCCATTTACTTCCATAATGGTGGAGGAGAGGCTAAGTTCTGTGGCTACCTTGCCTGTCCTAGCAAGGTTTCCAAAAATAAATTGAGGACCAGTGCAGAACAGCCAGCTGCCTCTCAATCCCAGTTCAGTAAAGATACGGAATACATGCAGTCTCTCCTTTTATCCTTGTTTCATTAAAAAAAAGGAAATTTCAATACTGCAATATGAGAAGACCACAGTCTAAGAATGAAGTTCTTCAAAGTGAATAAATTTAATTTTGGGAAAGAGTCTCTTCATTGTCTGAAAAAAAAAATTCATTTTGCTGTAGACATCTGAAAATATTTGCATAGATCTACCTTTTGGTAATCAGTGCTGAACAGTGAGTGACTTCACTTCCCTTTCCTAGCTTCATTCCTAGCTCAGACTAACTTTCTGTGGGCTTGAGAGATATGTAAATAAAATTCCGATTATATATATATAAAGTTCTGATTGAATGTAGCTTAATACTGGTTGCAGCTTAGTTCAGTAATTTGATGGATGCTGCTGCTATTATAATTCCTTCATTCACCAAATATGTACAATTGCTCTAATTCAGAGTAATGCTTGCAAAGACATAATTTCTGATTCAACAACTTAATTCCATATCACAGGAGTGGAATCCTGGATGGTCCCACTGTTTCTGGAAGCACATTCCGTCAGTGTGGTAGGTCTGAGTTTCTTAAATAACCTATAGTGAGGCTAACATATTGAGGTGTTAAAAAACTCTCAGCAAGGAATTAGGTGCCTGTTATAAGTTGATATTCTGCTACTAAATAGCTAGAAATTCTTAGAAAATAATTTAAATTCTCAGTTTTCTAATACATAAAGTAGAAATATCCCCACCAGCCACACATCCTGGGACTGCCATTTACTGTAGGATTCTCAATGTTTTTAATCTGTAAATTGAGTGAATGTGAGTCATTAAGTAATTAATATTTCTTTCAACTTTAGCTTTTTTTTTTTTAAGATTTATTTATTTATTTATTTATACAAGCACTGGGTATAGTCAGAAGCGCGGGAGGGTGAGAGAATTCACCAGAGCCAGAGCGGGGAGCAGAGCAGGCAGAAGGACCGAAGTACACTGCTGAGGGGAGCAGCGGGCGGCAGGAGAGATCTGCACGCCATGTGGGACCCTCCTCCGGTGGCCGGGGAGCAGCCGGGGATCGAACTGGCGCTGCAGAGACTGCAGGCAGCTTCGCAACCCAGTGCTCAACTGCTGCACCACTGGAGAGGCCCTTTCAACTTTAGCTTTTACTTACAGAAATTGCTAACATTTGCCATTGAAACTCACCACTTGCCTCACATTTATTAAAAATATAATTTGGTCAAGCACTGTGCTATGTCACAAGACACAATGAAAACAATATTATTATTATTATTATTTATGTTATGTTTGGAAGGTCATGCTTTCCTCACTTGCGGTTCATTCCTCACTTGTTAGTTCATTCATTTGTTTATTTAACAAACATGGCCAGAAACAGGTAGGCTATGTACGGGAGTGGTAAAATAAGTTTCTACCTCCAAGGAACTCCTTTTCAAGGAAAAGGTAGCCTAATCATCTCTGAAGGGGAGAAACGGAATTGGGTAACTTCTCAAGCTGTGGATGACAGAAAGACTTCTACAGGAATCAGAGCAAAAGATGAAGATGACAGCTCACTTCAAATGCCTGGACACCCAAGTTCTCAATTTTATCCCAAGAGCTCAGGCATCAGTCCTGACTGTAAATTGCTATGCATTTTGAGACATTTCATAGAGAAGAGGATTTCAGCTCTAGATGCTGAGAGAGGCTACGGGAGGCACTGTGAATATCAAGTTAGTAAGTTATTAAATTCCGTCCTATTTGTTACTGCTCTTGGTTTTGTTGTTATTGTTGTTTTCTTGTACAGTTTTATTCATTAGATGTAGTCACAATAAAATGGAGTTATAACGAACTCACAGGAAGGAAAAAGTGTGCACATAAAGTGCCTCAGTCCCCGAAAAGAAGTGTCCCCAACTGTGCACATGAACCTTTGAATTCTTGCCTTGCATTCCCTGTTTGCAATCCTAGAGTGTCCCCAGACCCCAGTAAGACTCCAGGAGATCTTACTCTCTCAAAATTAAATGAAAAAGAGATTAAAGAGGGACACTAAAAAGAGAACTTGAAGCCAAGTAGTCATTGGGAACATTTTTGGGGTTTCTCAGAGACTGTGTTTATCAAGATGCTCATGAGAACTGTAAAGAGGGCTGTTTTAAAGCGCTCGTCAAGGTGGGCTATGATTTAATAGAAACAACATTTAGAACCAGAGGCTTCTGGTTCCTATTCTGCCATCTAGCAGAAAGTGGCTATCTGTAAGTAGATTACTGAACCCCGCTGATGTGCAGTTTCCTTATCTGGGAAAGAGTTACGAATAGGATGTCATAGTTTTTGTGAGGTTATGATGAAATAACTACATGAAAGATATTCATAAACTATAAAGGATTATCAAAATAGTCATGATTATCCGTGGTAATGTTTTTATGTTTTTATAATGCCTAGCACTTTTATTATAAAAATATTCTGCACCCAACTGCAGATGATTTGATTATTAGATGAGTTGCAGTGCACTGAATGCACAACTGAGGGACTCTGAGATTCCATGTAGATCTTAGAAATCTGAAGCAGTTGTGTCCGATCACTGGGGTTTGTTTGCTTGCCTGCCCATTCCAAAACTCTGCTTTCATGTTCTGAGTGACTATCTGCTGTCCAGAACACCTGCCTCAACTCCTGGAGCCACTTAAAGAGCTTCTGCCACAACATTGTTCCAAAAGAACCAACCCGCACAATTGCAGGTGCTCTAAAAAGAGACTTCTGAGATGGAAATCGGGGCTCAGAGCTCCAGTTCTAACCCTCTGTTAATTGCCTAAACCTCAGTTTTCCCATCTGAGAAGTGACCAATTTGAAGAGCGAATCTCTGGAGCGGGCTTTAGGGATGGCTTTATCTTCACCTACTGTCTCCCAGGACCGATAGGTACCATCAGGAAGGTGAGACCTGCTTGATGTCAGGTCAAGGCATGGACTTCCTGCAAATTGTCTTCAGGAGCCTTGCATTGCACTGTCACTCATGTCACCCATAAGGTTGGGGGGGTGGGGAATGCATCAATCAAGATTATGAGAGAGGTTTTTTGTCTCATTTAAAAAGTCTACATTTTCTTCTTCTTTACCTTGTGTGGGTGGAAGAAACCTCAACTATGGCTAGAGCACCAGAAATGTGATTAGTTTTAGAGTTTTTTCCAGAAGGATAAAAAGTAGATAGTGTATGTGGAAAAGGTGGACTACGTGGGAGGAAAAAAGACAGCCAAGAAGCTGTTGGGCACGATCAGAATCGCTTCCCTTTGCATCTAAAGGGAGCAAGTTTGTTTCAAGACATTTACATGTCGCTCCACATGGTGGATTTCAGCCTATATGGAGCCCTCTGTATTCTGGAATAAAATATTCTTCAGCAGAGTGTTTAAATCCTAACACACAGATTTAATGTTGGGTATTTTCCACATGAAATCAGCACCAGTGCCCTGATGAAAGCTGCTTTACAGGGGATGGGAACTTGCTAGCCTTTGCCCAAGCAAGGCAATGCATTGACAATTTGGGTCAGGTCTTAAAAGAATGCAGAGAAGAAAAGAGTCCTTTTTATTCTTTTAAACTTGTCATCAAGAGGGCCTCCCCGGTGGCGCAGCGGCTGAGTGCTGGGTTGCGAAGCTGCCCGCAGCCTCTGCAGCGCCGGTTTATTCCCCGGCTGCTCCCCGGCCACCAGAGGAGGGTCCCACGTGGCGCGCAGACCTCTCCTGCTGGCCGCTGCTCCCCTCAGCAGTGTGCTTCGGTCCTTCTGCCTGTTCTGCTCCCTGCTCTGGCTCTGGTGAATTCTCTCACCCTCCCGTGCTTCTGACTATGCCCAGCGCTTGTATAAATAAATAAATTAAAAAAAAAAAAACTTGTCATCAAGAATATTTACTGTCAGAATATCATGTTAAATGTTAAAATGTGGCCTCTCAATAAAATAGTTTTGCTTTCACTTTGCTGTGAGAACAGTATACATTCAGCTGAGAGACTCAAGGGCCAAAAAACATGCAATAATTAAAAATGAATTCTTCAAAGCATAAGAAATCTGCAAAATAGGTTTCTTTAAAACACGATGATTTATCAGTTGAAAAGGTAACTTGCCAAAGTGACGCTGCCCTTGTGCTATTACTGGAATAGTCTTCCTGACTGCGTCAGTAAAACACTACTTTTAAAAAACTCTAAAGGGAAGCTGATGTACTGACATTAAATTCCACGCAAATATTCTGGCTATTTAATAGTAATTTATTGTAGTTTTACTGGAAATTTTCTCTTCTCAGTTCTTAAAAGGTTTTACAGCTTCAATTAATACTTTTATCCTAATAATCAATATTGATTTTACTGTAATCATTTTAAATATAAAAAATTTTACCTAGAACTCAACTCTTCATTATTTTTGAAGTAACATAGCTCATCAATAAAAAAAACCCCAAAAACTAGACTTATTGGATAGACTCTTACGGCCATCTGGAAAATGACAAATTTTCATTTACTTGAGATGGGTTCCTTATTCAGAAAAGAGATGACAGTTTTGGGTGATATGAATTTGGAATTGTTGGCCAAATGTTCAACAAGAAAGTATGTGTCATTTTCCAAAATCTTCTCAAATTTGGGTGGCGTTAGGTATTTTTAAATCATATTGTGGATTCTGTTTTTAGCCTATTTGTCTCTGCATTTCAGTACTTGATGTGTCCAGAAACAGATTCTCCTGCCCAAAAGGACTTTTATTTTACACTCTCCTATAGAAACCACTGAGGTGTCCTCAGGAGAGAACAGAGGACAGTTAGGGGTGATTCCGTTGGCTGTAAGTATCGTGACAGCGAACTGGAATTACTCCTTTTTACCACTTAATTGCTTCTCCCCGTCATACTCCAGGCTTTGTCTGATAACACACAACGCATAATATCTAGAACACAAGCATTTCCCCAAATGATTTCAGTTAAATCCTGCAAATTGTTTTTGTTCAAATATATCCTGCGATCTTTTAACTGGCGCTCAATTTCATCTTCTTTTGAAATTTAAATGACCGGTTTTTAGGTCATGTTTAGCATTCAGTGACATGAATAGAAAATAAAAAGGGCTACCTTTTCCAGTCATACATTTCACAAACACGGGAGCTACCTTGGGTTGGCCGGGAAATGTCTGCTGCCACATTAGTGATGTGATAATGGGCTTCACATATCACCTGGACATTAATAGAATGAAATCGCTTAATGCTTCTGAAAGCAGCTTTGTTCTCAGCTGGTGTCCTGAAGGCAGTGGACGCACAATGGGCTCTATCAGGAGGTGAAAGTCAGATATAACCTAAAGTCATCTTTATCACTTCATTCTGTGTGTGTGTGTGGGGGGGGTTCATCTTTGTTTTATGGGTCTACTGATATTTGATGGAAATGACCAAAATTCAGCTAGTTACATAAACTATTTCTGGGTCTCCAATCTGCTCTGTTCTGTGACTTGCAAAACTTCGAATGACTGGGGACCTCTAACTCAGCTGCAATAGCCCATCAAAGGTGCAACTTTATTCTCTCATAACAGCCTTGTAATGTGATCAGCAGACATATCTGCAAACTTTTCCCTGAGCAGTGCAGATGTGGCCGTAAAAGAGGCACGTATGCCGTTGTGTATTTCCTACTTTCCTCCGAAAATGAATTTGGTTTCTGATTATGGCAGTGTGGCTGCCAGCCATAGAAAATTTCCTACAGGTGCACACACCCTCTGAAAGAAAGACCAATCTATGAAAATCGGCAACTAAAAAGGAGAAAGAGTCAGGGCTATTAATAGTTTTATAAAGTGCTCCTTGCTTTGTAAACACATTCACCATAGAAGTCTATAAATAAAAGGTTTTGCTAGTTCATCAATCATACCCTTCAATTAATCAAAAGTAGATGCATTTTTTTTAGGATAGAACACTTGTTTTGAAAACAAACACATAGACATGATTACATAATTAACATTGTGATATTTTTTGTTGGGAAAAAATTAACAAATGTGAATTTATCTGCTATATATGTTTACTTTAAAATTATATAGTCTACTTGAAAAAAAATCAAACATTAAATTATTGTTCCCCAAAATAAAATGTTTAGTTTCTACAACTTAGTTTTGAGTTTTTAACCTATTTCTCCTCTGAGGAATAGGGACTTGTGAATAGCATACATTCTTCATATAGATCTAAAGTCTAATCTGGTTTTCCTAGCAATCCCATGGATAGGTGTAAACAGATAAATAGTCACCATACACCATTGAATGCCATGGCTCATTTTTCATCTTTTGAAATAAAAGCCCAAGAGAATTTTTGTCAGGATAAATTGGAGATAAAAAAAGAGTTCTCGTTTGAAGTGGATACTTTGAACATGGAGGATTTGTAGAGAATTTCTTTTGCTTCTGACTCCTTTAAAGATCTCAGAGGCTTACAAAATCAGCATTTTGGTTACCTACGCAGTATTCATCTGACCCTAAATTTAAAAACTGCTCTTGAGGCATGGCTGGAATTTTTTTTTGGTTTTTATAATCTCAGTTTTATTATCAGGTTTAACACTAGCTTTAAACATTATAAATTATTTGATTTATTAATTAGTCACAGCTACCTTCTTAAATAAAAGCCAAAAATATGAATACTTGCATTTCCCTCTAAAGGAAGTTAATTACATTATTATCTGAAATAATATCTCCTTAATGATTCTTTGAACAATACTGCCTATGTTTTCTTCCTCTATGCAGACTTTCATAAATAACCATCTACACCAAGACAAACAGTACATTCAGCATGTTTTGTGATGTTGGAAAAAGCAAATGAAACCAAATCTCTGTATTCATAACAAACTTCTAGATAGCTTTAATGTGGAATTCACAGTAGACATGTGCATTGTTCATTGAAATATTTTAATATTTTTTCATACAATGCCATCCTTCAGATATCCAAAAAAGGCAAATAACTCACAGGGAAGAATCTGAAAAAGTCCAGAATTACTGAACCATGTAGGATGACATCATGGGAATAAAAAGCTCAGCGTATAATAACAATTCTGACTACTAATATAGTAAAAGCAGCTCTCAATTAGTGGTCATATTTAGTATAGACATTCTTATTTAAGATTAAAAAAAAGGCCCAAATTCTGACCCATCTTCCTATTTAAAACAAAATACAACAATGCTTCTAACAAATCCCTCAAGACATTTTAAGTCCTATATGAGATACTCCTGAATTAAAGAGCATTACACGGGCTTCAGAATGGCACAACTACTAGAATTATTTGTTGAGTTAGAAGGAATGCTTACCCTCTAATTCAGGATTTATTTTTTCCCCCACAGTCAACATTGAACACAGTTTTAGAGTGTCATAAGGCCAGACGTGTCAGCTTTACCTTCAAAGGAATTCTGTTCAGAGAATCACATTGCAGCATGGTGCTATGCGTGGCTCTTTAATAGCAGTTTCTTTCTTTTCCAAAATTCAATTTCATGCTTTATTTATTCATTTCTTGAAGTATACTTGATTCCACTAAAATAAATAAATAAATATAAAGTCCTTATACGTGCTACATGCCATGGAGCTTGGGCATAAATAACAAGACGTGAATTCAAATAGACATCCTTTTCCCATTCGTTTCCATTCTCGGTGCCAACTTTGGCTCAATAAACAATGACCTTCAGCTTAGTATGAAGGAAGCACCAGCACATAATGAACAGAGCAGTGCCCCTTTCGAAGACTAAAACCCTTCCGAATGGCCAAGGGTGAGAATAAAAGAGAAGCTCACCAGAGCAAACTACTGAGAAGGTAGCTTCAAATTCGCCTGAGGTGACAGCGACAACTGCGGCCGAGTCAGGAAGGTATTTTTCAAGCACAGTTTTGCTGATCGCTTTTAAAAACATGACCCAGAACTAAGCCTAGAAGATACTCATGAAATGAGGAGTTGAAATGGTCATAGAATCGAACAAGACCTGAGATCTCCTAATTCATTCTTTACTGCACATGTTCCTTAGCATCTCCAGCAAGGAAATGGAGGCATTAATCCTTTCCACATTTCTCAGAAGCTTGTTTCAAGGATTAAAGAATTCAAGGTGGCAAAGGATCAAATTGCTATTTATCTAGGACTCTTTCTAACCAGTGGGGCATCGTGTGGTATACTGAAAGAGCTTATTTATAGAATCCCCAATTGAATTGGCCTTAGAGAGTTAATACAATGTCCACGGTGACAAATTTACTCACTAGGAATGAATTGCATTAGTTCCATTATTTGTAAAGCACTTTCCCATCTGGGAAGAAAGTTGCAGTATAAATCCCACTCTTTTCAGTAGCATGGCTGGAAGGTATCAACCTTTTATGAGGTAGGAATGTCTGGATTCTTCTTCTATTAATGTGCTAAGTATGCTCTGTCCCATGAGCTTCAGCACATTGGAAATATGGCAGGTGGCAGGGGGTGAGGACAAGAGAAAAGAGGTGGGCCAGGTTGTGTCACCTTTTAAAACTCCTTGGAAGCTTGTTTCATCGCATTTGAGATTGACTCTGGCTCAATCCAGGGACCCTGATTTAACAACAGGGAGAATCATTTATGTTGAAATTCACTTCCAGGTAAGTGTCAAAATTTGATCGTTTCAAAATTTTAGGAGATTCAACATGATCTCAGAAGTCCTAAAATCATAAGTTCCCTTCCCTAAGCATTTCTACAGAGGCAGCAACAGTGCTTAATACCGGGTATACATACTTGGGAGCCCAGTGATCCTTATATAACATCATTGTTCAAGTTAATTTCACCTTTCTGAGCCTCAGTGACATCTTCTGTAAAATGGGCACAAGAATAGTAGCAAGCTGGAGGGTTATGGTAAGATGAAATGTGATGATGCTATGAAGGGTCCATCACTGTTTGCTCTTATTACCATCAGATGGGACTTTTCAGATGGAGACACTGCTCTGGAGACACTGGTTCAATTCTCTAACATGTAAACAGTGGGTTGTAGGCATTTTTCCTTGCTGCTGTTGACACAGCCTGTTCCCTAATTTTTTTTTAAAGATTTATTTATTTATACAAGCTCCCACGTCAGAAGCATGGGAGGGTGAGAGAATTCACCAGAGCCAGAGCGGGAAACAGAACAGGCAGACTGACGAAATGCACTGCTGAGGGGAGCAGTGGGCGCGGCAGGAGAGGTCTGCACGCCATGTGGGACCCTCGCCGGGGGCCAGGGATCGAACTGGAGCTGCAGAGGCTGCGGGCAGCTTCGCAACCCAGCACTCAACCACTGCGCCACCAGGGGAGGCCCGCCTGTTCCCTAATTTTGAAGCTCCTATTCTGAATACTAACCTGAATCCA
Organism: Talpa occidentalis; assembly: GCF_014898055.3. Lineage (NCBI taxonomy): Eukaryota > Metazoa > Chordata > Mammalia > Eulipotyphla > Talpidae > Talpa > Talpa occidentalis. The sequence continues at coordinate 106,154,866 of NW_023603184.1, forward strand.
TTCATTCATTCATTTATTAATTCATTCAGAGAGCACAGAGGGTCTCTGTGGGCAGCTTGTACCAGTCTCTTGAAGAACAGAAGGGAGAGTGCTTGTCTTTTGAAAAGCTCAACGTACATAAAATTACTTTAAAAACAACATAGCATATCTCTACATGCACATGAGCTAGTAATGCCTTTTATACAATAGTTATTGAGGGCTCGCAGAGGACCAAACATTGTGCTAAGGCAGGCACTATTTTTGTTATTCTCAATTTGAACTCAAGGAGTCAAACTCCAGAGACTGTTCTCTTTTCTGTACCCTTAACCTTCCCTCCTAAGAGAGCACTGATCACTAACTCAACTTTTTAAAAATTTCTGTATGGTCTATCTCCTGAAGACAAATCCTTGCCCAGTGCCACTGTCTGTGTTGAGTGGAACACAGCTGTCATTGCATTTTAGCAGTCAGACTCTTTTACACTTTTATTTGCAATTGCCAGTTTACAGAGAAGTCTTATATAGTTTTTATTTAGACCCCCTGTTTTAACCAAAAAGATGTGGTGTTCTCATGTATGTAATCTTACCTAGGAGGTCACTATTTTTCCCATTTTGCTGCTAAGAAAGCTGAATTTGAGAAGAACACACAAGTAGGCCACGGTGATTCCACTGATAAGCAAATCAAGCACAGTTTCAACCCAGATCTTTTGAGCTGAATAAATGATGAAATCATCATTAGTTTTTTAACACTGAAACAATGCATTTTTGTGTCCAATGGAAAAGTGACTTTAATCTTGCTGGATGAACCATCTCATCAACCTTCAGGCCTACTCATTTCTGGCTCTTTCACTCAACACCCCAAGTGCTAGATGCAGACTCTGACTGCAGGAACCTATTTAAAAAGAGAAATTAGAATCTTTAATCAAAGGTAAAATAAAAATAATAAAGGCTATAAAAGAGGGACTGGAGTCAGGAGACTGAGAGCTCTCTCAGCCCCGTCAAAGGAGAGTCTGCTATAGTAGAGGAGGGAGCTGCTAAGCTGGCTTATTCAGTAAAGAGCTGGTTAGATAACCAGGAGACCATAAAGCTCGATTTTGTACTAACATTTAAAAAATTTATATATTAATTTTATCTCTTCTACCAGTTTTGTGCCCACAGTAGGAAATATTTTATGAATTCAAAGGGTTCACAAACCAAATGAAAATTCTGAAGGTCATGTTTCCAATGATTTAAAATCTTGCATTTCATTCATTTTAAAGCTATTCAACGAATACTGTTCAACAACACTGCAGGGAAACATCCCAACAAGCACACTTAGGCAGTTTCCCTTTAAGAAAAGACTCTGGTCCTGTTTTTCAGATGGTCATTCAGTGATACAAACCTGTAGGACTGAGATAAATTGCTCCTGGAAACATTTTCTTCTTGGAAAATCACAGATGAGACTAAATGAGATATTTTATATATATAGTAGCAAACAGTCATAGGTACATTTCATTTTGAAAGTCCCATCTGTCTTGCAGCCCAAACAGGTTTTGACACCACAGAGTGATTGCAGCACTTCAGGACCAAGGAAGAGGCCGGGATTCACACCAGGACGCTACAGGACATGCTACGATTTTACTGTTTGGGTATTTTTAAAAATAAAAATTACTATTAGAAGTATAATTATGTCTCTTATATAAGAGACTACTGTATTTTGCAAATATAGTTTGAATAAGATAGTCCAGCATTTAGGTATAACTGCAGCTTTTCCAACAAAAGAGAAGCAGCAAAGCTTTTTTTGCTAGGATTAGAGTAATTGATATCATTATAGCTAAAAGTTTGAACATGATGGGAATAATGACTCTGGTGTTTTCAGCACCTTATTATTCATTTTACATCTTTATGTCAGCTCTGTGCTCAAGTCCACAGAGTCTGTAATATTTAAATTAATAATGTAAATTTAACTATTGCCATTAAAGCAAAGAGCTAATTAGGTCCCTGCTTGCTGACTGGCAGTGTGATGCAATGAGTGAAATGGTTTGAGCTGATAGCTACACTGCCAGGAAAATGTAACTGAGTTCACTTGAGATTAAACAACCTCTAAGACTCCAAAGAGGGGGGAAATAAAAAGTATCTTATCTCATTTTTATAAAAAATAAATAAAAATCCATAAAGAGACACAAATAGTTCATCAAGCAGCTCAGGGCAAGTTTTCTGAAATGCTATGCAATTATTTTGTGTCTTCTATTCCTTGGCTCTTCTTTCCAGCTCTTGGTGAAGATATAAGATTTTTCTTAGGCTGTGATTAGCATGTTGGCCTCTTCCACAGCATTCACTTTCTAATCCAGAGAGGCCAGCACCTGCTCTCTGAACAGCTCTTCTAAATAAGCCCCCACATTAAAAAAAAGAAAAAGCATGAATGGCATTTCTGTCTGCTGTTATTTTCAAAACAACGCCGAACAAATAGCAGAAATGGAGAGAAGAGGTAAAAATAAAGCTTATTTCCAATTCAAGTAAGGGGATTCTTCCTGGAACTAACAGAAGCAGAAAAAAAGGTGCAGAAGGCATAAGCACACATCATTTCTTATAGAATAAAATCTTTATGATGGGCAGAAATAAAGCAAGGGCTTTCTCACACTGAGTTCATCTTTGAAAGAATTTGACAAGTTTCCCTTACTCTCAGAGGAAATATTCCAAGACCCCCAGTGAATACCTGAAAGCACCGATGATATTGACCCCTACATATACTGTGCTCTTCCCTATCATACGTACCAGTGATAAAATTTAATTCATAAATTAGGTACACTAAGAGATTAACAACAGCAATAATAAAATAGAATAATTATAACAACAACATGGTGTAATAAAAGTTATGTCAAGTGCACGCTCTCTCAAAATATCTTATACATAATAATACTTTTGGAACATAATTGACTTCTGGTAACTGAAACCATGGAAAGCGAACCTGAGGTGAGGACCAACTGACACTGCAGGCGGGCTCACTGGAGTTGCTTCCAGGCCAGCCCCTCTCCCTCTGTCTGAGCTCTGACACAACTAACGGGCACTGGGACGTCTAAGGGAAGCCAGACTAACCAGAGTCCTGCTTGTAGGCACAATGGAACAATAATTGGATGTGAGGCAGAAAAGGGGGTCTTGACTCACTCAATATGCTTTTTAAAAACAAGCTTTGAATGTAATAAAAGGTGAACAATATATTCCTCAAGGGGCAGTTCCCTATATTGTGTAAACAGACTCCATTGCTCTTACTCTAAGGAAACTCATGGTGTAATTGGATTGCTACACCTAGCACCATTAAACATTTGCTTCCTTTAGTTTCATCAGATGACAGTTCATACCTCTGTGCTGAAGAATTCATTGATTGATAATACTTTCTCACCACAAATTTAGGCAAGCCCTTCTGCAGACCCGGCCTTCTCCCTCCCTTCCTCTCGGTTTCTAAAGCATCTCAGCATGACTCCCCAAGCAGAAGTCATTCTGGTGGTCCATCCCTGCAGAAGGTGTGGCGGTCACTGGTAAAAAAGCCCATTGACCAAAAGCCCGTTTTTCTGCCTCTCCATCTCCAGCTTGGCAGAGAACGGGGACTAACATGATGGAATGGGAGTTCTAATTTCTACGAGCCTATGCAGGCTAATGGTGTTAGCTAAATTATTCTGGAACTTTGAATCCTAGTACCAAGGGTTTCTTTTTCAGATCAAAAATTATTTTTATTTTACAGTTGGACGTCTGACATTGCTAGAGGCAATATTGTGGAGTGGTTTATAAAAATTATAGCTGCTATTAATTGAGAGGATACTATGGCCTCGTACACACAATGTCATCTAACCTTTAGGACAATCTCATGACTGGCTTTGAACTCAGACAGTTCAGTTGTGTTGCTTTGGAACCTACTTTCCTTATCTGTAAAATGGGCTCATAAAATCATATGGGATCTTTTGTGAGAATAAAATGAATTCACTAAGAAGTCTGCAACCTTCTAAATGTTCCTCAGGATGCCTGAGGTTGTCATTCCTGTGCCATAGGGGTTTCGTTGCTGCACCCAAAGAGCCATCTGCCCACTATGTTTATGTTCTAGGAGCAAAACTTGCCATTTTCAAAATAGATCCTCCCAAAATGTGGCTGTATTAGAAAGAGCCCATGAAGTTTGTTATTTCTAACTTTTCTCCCAGGTGAATGCTACTGCAGAATCCCTACAAAAGTTCCCAATGGAGCCTCAGAACTGAGTTGCTAATATTCCACTGATCGGATATATCCAAATGGATTTAACCACAATGCTATTGGTAAATATTTAGGTTGTTGTCAGTTGTTAAATATTTTAAAGGGCACTATGTTTAATATATTTATAGCCATCATCTCCACTATATTCTGGATGATTTCTTCAGAAAAGATGCCAGAAATAAAATTGATGATTGGGTTAAAAAAGTGAGCATTTCCATGGATCTTAACATATATTACCAAATTGCTTTCCCATTTAGAATTGCACTGTATGAATAGAGTTTTAATCAAACTCTAGCAAAAGCCTAAGTTATTTCCTCTTACAGAATATCTTTTTTCTTACATAAAATCTCTGTAAGAAACATTTGCTAAAAAACTATACAGAATGATACAATATGGTGCCTGCTGTACCCAGATGTGCAAACATCCTTGGAAACTGGCAGACAAGGACAGATTGCCCTGTTGGACACAGGACATGTAGTTGGAGTGAAGAAATCTATCAAAACCAGACTGGCTCACAGGACTCAGGAGACCACAAGCAGCTAACATTTATTAAGGTCTTCCTGGAAACCAGGTCTGTGATTAGTGCTGTACATGGATTGTTTCACCCACTCCTCTCCAAATCTCCATTTCATAGTTGAAGAAAGTTTATGATCATCTGAAAGCAAACTTTCCAAGGGGAAAGGATAGTTCACAATAATGAGCCCAGTTTCATGTTTTGCACTGAACTTGCAATCCAGGCACTTTCTCCAAAAGCCATGTTGTTATGGGGGTGCGGGGTGGGCAGGGGAATCGTCTAGGGGCTAAGCAAGGAAGAAAGTCCAGTGAGTTGTTCCCTTTCTCAAAGCCATCAGAGGTGTTTGAACCACTAGTCCCACTGGCGCCTGCAGGATGGAAGGTGCCAGTGCTCTGTCAACACCACCAGGTGCCACAACCAGAGATAACAGAGCCAGTCAGGACACCTTTCCTGATGGGTTTCTTCATTTCTGAACCACTAGCCTGTGAACGTTCCTGCCCCGGTCAGACACTCACACTTTCCAGGTCCCCTTTTCTTTCCTGACCCAGCATATAGATCGTGGTCAATGGATGAGAAATGCCCTGTGTGTGCAGTTCCCTTTCACCCCTCTTCCCACGCCGTGGTCATCCAAAGGACACAAGACATGGTGACATTTTGTAGGATCTACCTCTGAAACTGCTGTCAAGAAAGCAGCAGGGAGGGCCTCCCCAATGGCGCAGCAGTTGACCGCTGGGCTGCGAAGTTGCTTGCAGCCTCTGCAGCACTGGTTCGATCCCCAGCTGCCGGGCGAGGGTCCCACATGGCGCGCAGACCTCTGCTGCCGCCTGCTGCTCCCCTCAGCAGTGTACTTGGTCTGTCTGCCTGTTCTGTTCCCTGCTGTGGCTCTGGTGAATTCTCTCACCCTCCTGCGCTTCTGACTGTACCCAGTGCTTGTATAAATAAATAAATAAATTTTTAAAGAAAAGAAAGCAGCAGGGAATATTGAATTTCCCCACTACCAGCCAGTGTTTTAAGGTCTTTCCACTCATTTTTCTCCTGAGTTCACACCAACACCAATATGCTTCTTTGACTGAATGCTGAGACATAGAGATCCTGGGACAGTCTGTTCAGAGAAAATGAGAAGGAACAGGGTAAGTGAGGGAGAGAGAGGGGCCAGCTAGCTTCAAAAGTGCAACAATTATGTAGAGTAAGCTGAATTTTTTTTTAGTTGAGGCATTTACAAACATTGTTTGTGTTTTAGAAGTATAGGACCTCCACCTTCAGGTGTTTTTACCACACGGCATCCTCCACCAAATCACCCACAGTCCACTGCCATAGTCCATTGTGCTCCCGCTGTTTCAAAATAGAACAGCCCTATCCTGTTACAGTCCTCACACCCCCTGGGCTCTCAGGAAACAGCCCAGTTCCTGAGTGTGGCACCCTCAGGACTCGCCTTCTTCCCTTTCTTCTGGAGCCACTATTTGTCCTCATGAGACACTCAGTGGTCTTACAGACCCATTTTTAGCTCTAGGTCTGAGCAGCTCTCTTGCCTTAAGGGCTCTGTACTGGCTGGTTCCTCTGTCTTAAGAACTTTCTGCTCCTTCTCCCTAGATCTGGCTACCTTAAATGCCACCTCTTCCAGGAAGCAGTCCTTGGCCACGCACAATCCAGTCATGCTCCTTGCCTAGGGGCACCTATAAATACCAGTTTTTTCAAGTGCTTCTCCTGTTGATTGACAGTCCCTTTACTTCACTATTCCCTCATTAGGCTGCAAGTAGCAGGTAGAGAGGCTGTCCTATTCATTGCTTTCATACCCATTCAATGTTTTCTTGTAACTGCTTGACTCAGAGAAGTCATCTTACAAATATTTGTTGTTTTGGAGGGCCTGACAGGCTATTCTTTAGCCGATAGGTGTTTAACACTAAAGCGTACTAAGTGCTTACAGATTAGGATTTCATTCCTGTGTTTTTCCCACTGAGTTTGAATTCAGGCTAGCTGAATACCTATTGCCACCACTCAGCACTCTCTGGTTCTCTCTCTCTCTCTCTAATGGTTATTATGTCACACTGTTAAACATTCTAGAATATTGCCTAAAACACTTCTTTGTGCCCAGAAGGCATTATTCACACATGTATGTGGCATTTATGAGGAAACATGGCCGCTACTGCCTGTATCATCTGTTCAACCCAATCTTGGTATGAAATTGGTATAAGTGTAAATGTGAATGTGGTGCGCCAGCCTCCTTCCATTCTAAGTAGCTGGGCATGGGAACCCACAGAAAGTTTCTTTAAATCCACCTAGCTGGTTGGGGATTGGGAAGTTGTACATTTATCTTACAGTTGTTTCCAAAATTAAGACCTGAATAGAAACATAAAATATGTACTATAGAAGCAACCTGTTATTCTGGAGGTTACTGTGACTGACCAAGGGCCTTGTAAATCATCAATGAAAAATACAACACATTTTCAAAGAGTTAAAATGACCCAACTTCAAAACATGGCTTTGTTTAGTCACCTGGAGACATTTTCTCCATCCTCACAGCATAGAGTGGGAGGCACACTTACCACACTAGCACCTAGCTCCTGCCCTCTGAACCCTACCTTGTTACATTAAGGTAGGAAAGTTTTATGTGTATAATTTGTGAAGTTCTCTTAAGCAGACAGTGCTGTATAAATGTGAAATGCTGTTATTAATAATAAAGGTTGGCTAACCTAAGAATACTGTAGAATTAAAGTAATGAGATTCTATTTTTAGGCGGACTTGCCAATAACATGCAAGTATGATAAGGCTGTGATTTAAAGCTCACTTTAGCCTCCCATTGCTCTAAAGAGTACATTTTCTGGGCTGCCTACACAGTAGTCAGCTGCCCCAGGCTCTATTAACGCTAATGGTAGCTCCACACTTGAAGCCCAGCATGCCCAGCTAAAAATAGGCTTGGGTCTTCCAGATATGGAAGCGTATCTCACTGACAATGTGCTTTCAGAAAATATAGATTGGCCTCTTCAGTCACCTCACAAACCCCGATCGCTGTCTTAGAAACAGTCAAGAAAGCTTCTAGAATGTGTTTTGAAATTTCATACATGGATAACTATATGAAGATAAAGAATGTATTTGGGAGGCTTGGATATGTTTCTTTTCACATGTGAAAAGACATTTAACAAAGGCCTATATTCAAAGTGATTCACAACTAGAAAAGAAGTCTCACTCCTCAGAAAAAAATAATTAGCTCTTCCTGCACTAATGTTCAGGTCAATGCTTTGTCAATAACAGTAACTCTTCTTCACCAATTTAGTGCAGCCTATAAAGATCGTTATGACTCATAATTACAGATGCAGATTTATGTCAAAATGCATGTATAAATCTCCGGTTCTGGCCATGGGTCACCTCTTATCAGAAAAAAGATTTGTGTAAGGAGGCATTCTCCTTGATCCTTGTGGGTATTTCTCGCTTTTGGATTTGGGGGCAGAATTACAAGGGTTTGCTACCAATGACACAAATATGACCCAAGGCACATTATAGATTCACAGCTGGAGGGAGTGAGGAGCTGGCTGGCTTTGATGGTGGGTCATGGGGGAAGGATGAGGTAGCTGTGGAAATATACTTTCTAGGATTATTGCTCTCTGGCTAAATGAAGACCCCCTTTTCAACACCTGCAGATCAGACACTATAAATCAGAGGGAAGATGATTATCTGAACAGAGAGAGATGGGTTTTAAAATGACTGAGACTTCCTGCGGCTGAAGTCTGCTGCTTAATTTAGGGACACAGGGAAGTCTTAGACCCGGTGGATTGTCAAGTCTCTGAGAGCCTGAGTGGGCACATGAGATGTCAGGTTGGCCGGGCCCAGAATCCTCATATGCTAGCATTTGTTTTGGATTGAATTTCCTTGTAGGAAATCTGAGGTATGAGATATCACCTGGTATCCAGAGAACTATCTCCCCAAGGATAGAGGGGAAGGATTTTCCCAGGGTCTATAAGGCTATGAAAGGTGCATCTACTCTGTGTGAGCACAGGTAACTGAAAAGCACTGAAGAAGAAGCTCTTTTCTATTTTGTAACTGTCTGAATGCTGGGTCAGGAGATTATCAGGAGCACAGTCAGGAATTCCACTTTTTCCCCTACCTACCTCAACTACATATACCTAGGTAGTAGATGTTTAATATGGCAACTCTCAGACTGTGTTAATAAAAACACATAGGAAGTAAAACACATACCTAACCAATGACAAATCAAATCCATTTCGGGGAATACACCCAAAGTGCATATGTTCGCAAGAAGATTTGTACAAGGATATTCATCACAGCTTTATTCATAACAGCCTGGTCCTGGCAACAGCCCAAATGCCCATCAACAGGTGAATGGATAAACAAACTGTCCTGCATCCCTGCACTCAGCAATAAAAAGGAATGAACTGTGGATACCCACACAGCATAGATGAATCAAAAAAGGTGACAGTAAGTGGAAGTAGCCAGATACAAGAATCCATAACATGCAATGGTGCTGATGTGAATTTTAAGAATAGGCAAAACTAGCCTATGAAAGTAGCAATAAGAAGGCTGGCTTCTTCAGGGGGCGAGGGTTATTGAGTAGAAAGGTGCACTAGGGGAAACTTGGGTGATGAAAATGTTTTATATCCCCATCTGGGCAGTGGTTAGCATGGTACATAATATGGAAGAACTTCATTGAGCTGTGCACGTAAGATTTGTGCATTTTACTGTTCATAAATTATAGCTTAATAAATAATTTTAAAAAAGCTATCAGGAAAAAAAAAATGCATGGAGAAAATTCCACTTTGTAAAAACGATCATGAACAAAGACAAAACCATGAAGATACTACAAAGAGTAAATGAAAAAGGACAAATGAAAAAAAAACATGAACCTTTCACCCCTTCTCTCTTTTATCACAGGACATGAAAATGCCAGGGCTTAGGAAGCTAAAAGCATTATATGACGTGCATAGAAATTCTTCAAGGGTTTATTTTCAGAATGTTCCTCTTAAATTAGAAAGTGCTTCATTTGCAAGTTTCTCCTTAGGAAATGTTGCTGTTTAAACATAAACAACCAGGAAATAGATATTTTAGGTTGATTCATCACTTGTCTTAGCATGAAATCAATTAGTTAATGATACTGTTGGCCTTAAGCAGACTTCAATAAATGTATTTCATTCTCTTGAATAGTTAGATTAATTAAGGTATAGCTTACAGTATTTTTATGGCAAAAAAATTGATGTAAAATACATATTTCCCATTTTTCATTTAGCACTCCTCAGTTCTTTTGCATTTGTCTTTTATAAAGACTTTTAAGTTGCTAAAGGAAGTCTTTGGGTTACTTCCCTTCCTGTGTTGCTAATGAGACAAAGAAGGCTTATTTTTCAAGAATGATCACGACAGAACTTCCACATGGCATCTGCTACTCATTATTCAGTTGAGATTTCCATTTCTGGAATTCTAAATTTTGTCTAAAATTGTTAGTGACATTTATTAAATGCTTGCAAAAATTTTTAAATGGGCCCAAGAGATCACCAAGTCCTTTCCCTTCATTTAAGGCGAAGAAACTGACATCAAAAAAAGAGAGGAAGAATTAGGGTCAAAATAAGGGGGAAGGTGCAATTGTATGGGGAATATAACCAAAATCAAAATGCATACATTGTGTAAAAATGAAAAATGATGTAAGAATTATATGAAATAAAATATTTAAAAAATGAAATAATTAATCTATCAATTAATTAATTAAATAAAAAGGTTAAGTAACTTACCCAGAGCTCAATTCCTTTGGCTACTTCTTGTGCAGAATGTGGAAGGTTTCTTACAATTCTGTGTAAAGAGTAGAGTGTTGATCCAAGAGATATTTCTGTGAGCATGTACACATTGATGGAATCCATTTAAAGATCGTCTTCAGTATGGTGTAAGTTAAGTCAGTCTGATCCTTAACAAAATTCAATAAACATTATTTAATAGATCATTTTGAACTTTTCAAAAAGAACTATTTTCTATTTTATTCTGATTGATGTGCTTACTTCCAATTTTGATTTTTTCCAGTTTTCATGTACAGCTCACTGCACTGAATGCCCCCCTTTCTCCTCTTCTCTCAGGTCCCCTCAATTCCAGGTCCCTCCATCACTACCTACTGGGTTCTCCACACACTGATCATCTGCCTGATTTTCCCTGGCTTGCATAACTCATAGCACACATTTTAGCACTTGACTTTTTTGATTGTATAATGCACTTTAATTATTTGATCTTTCATAAGCTTTCAGAAGGCCAGGGCCAACGAATGGGTGACATTTGCATCTTTTATAGGACAAAGGATTTAGAGGAACATGTGGTAAATGCTTGAAAAACATTGTATTAGAGAATTTAAATAGAACAACTTCAAAATGTTAAGCCTTGGTTCGAATGATGGATGGTGAATTATTTCACTGAAGATATTCTATAAAATCATATTTTAAAAAATATTTGTATAGTTGAAACACCACAGCCAAAAACAAAACAAGCCAAAATTTTGCTCTGAAGTGAAATTATGACTTCACTATATAATTCATGAAAATCTGGTGTTTCTATAGATTCTATGCAATCCAGCTCAAGAATAAAGACTTCTTATTTATTTATTTATCAAATGATGACCCAAGGCCAGAAAGAACATATGAAGCCATATCTTCAAGAATGTAGTGTTCATTTTTAAATATCAGGATGTAACAGAGCCATTAAGAAGATACAACAGCAATGATAAAAGTTATGGTTAATGTTTATAGGCACATAAATATATATTTGTATATCTTAGAAAATAAACTGTCTTGTCAAAATCTTTCAAGAAAGTACCCCAAATACTTGGGCTTTATGGTGATACAGCACAGAAATCTTTTCTTCCCCCAACTTTTTTTTTAATGCTATGATTCCCTAGTGTCCATTTCACAAAAGATCTTTCTCAAGAAAACTTAAGGATGCAGAATTGTTTGAACCATTGCCACTTATACTGAAACTTTTACCTTTTCAAGGCCTTGTTCTAATTTTGTGACTTTTTAAACTGTAAATATTTTTATCCTGTTGACTTAAATTGATTGCTGATTTAGGCATCAGAATTTTATTCTTTGTGTAATTCCTAGGTAGCAGCCAATATACCTTAGTGCCAGAAGAAACAGAGCCAGGGGATACGTAGTTCCTCCACTTTCTGTTAGCTACATCATCATGCTTGGCAGGAATCAGACTTGTTGAGATACCATTCTGCAAAAAATTTTGCTTACTGAGTTTGCTTACTCAGGGTGCTAATATTTGTCTGTGATGGTTAGAATAACGTGCACATTTATGCAACCATGCAACTGTAAGTAATTTACAAGGTCTTTATGGTATTCTAATTTTTCTGCAGAAAAGAAAATACAAACACACCCAATTTTATGCAGCTTAACTCTAAGACTTTTTTCTTTGCGCCTCTAGGGACTTTGGTCTTTTGATCTTTGCCTCAGTTTCACCATCAGACTTTGACAACAACAGCTGATAACTCTCTGCACTCCTATAGCTAGTGAGGGTTTTAGTTTTATTATCATTTGTTTTATGCTATATTGACTACACAAGTCTCATTCTGAAAATATAATCCAAAATATTAATGATTTTTAAATATCTGTTCTCATCTGTCTCTTTAGAGTCTTTGCAGTGAAGATGTTTTCTTAATAAAGTGTGTAATGGAAGCATTTTTTAATGAAGAAATTGGATTTTTTTCAATACACCTTATGTATCTGAGTATCTGTGATACTTGGACAATTAGTTAATGGATTGATAAGCCCACTAGCATTTTGCAGAGGCTTGTTTTGTTTTGGTAAATTTTTACTTTTTTCCATGTTCAAAAATAGAATTCATTTATTGTGCTATTTGGCCCATCAGTGTGTCGCTTTGCTATTACAGTTTATGTAAATGTCAAAATTTGGAGTTCTATGGTCATAGTGTGGACTTACATATTCAAATGTGAGTGAAGGGCACAATGTAAAGATCACAGCTTGGTTCTTGGTTCTTGACTGATCAAGGATGGTAAGAGTGCGTCGTTCAGTACACACACCAAAGCTGATAACAAGCCTACGCTGTGCTCAGTGGAACTGATTTGGGACATCATAAGGTGTTAATTGTTCCTGTAGGTGACGGTGATTTGATGAAGTGTTTGGGAAGGTGGGTACAGGGAGTAAGTGGGGTTTTCCTGACATAGAAATTATTCTCAGAATAGCTAATGATATGTTCATGCTTTGAGCATGGTGAGATTAATAGGAATGGAGAAGTCATTGGTAATTAACTAAGTTCAAAAGCTAGGTGAACACAGCAGCCCTTCTCTGTTTTAAAGAATAGGTATTCATTTTTTGGTTTTTGCCCATTTCTGTTTTAAAGGGCAGTTTTAAAAAAATGTTACTTATAATTGTTTTACATTATCTCACTCTAAAGAGTCAATCAGTTGTTCCTACCATATGTTCCCATCCCAGAGTAGAGGACTATATCAGAATGTAATTTAATGTAAAAAGCAATTGAGAATTTATGTATTGTAGTTATGAATGGAAGCTATGGCTTACAGCCAAAAATCAGTTGGGTTCATGTCTATGAACCTGAAATAGATTTTAGAATATGCCTCTGTTTTCTAAACATTTCTGAAGAATTTCTTTTATTTCTTGGAATTCATAACAAAATGAGTCCTTTTATTGGTTAAGGGATTGAACTAAATGAAAATAATAAAATAAAATAATTGAAAAATAAAAACAGTCATTTTTATAGATCGTTTTCCCACTCAATACAAAGTACCAAAATTATTTTATTTCACTTTTATTTTAAATCTATGGGATTAGCACATTTTAATATCCCTTTAGCAGCTGAGGAAACTGAGGCATGGAGATGAAAAATTTTCCCTAGTAGCAGGATGAGGGCTCCATAGTCCATGCATTTTACCTACTTTTTACAGTGCCCCTCAGGTTAGGGCAAGAGAAAATGAAACTCCATATTACTCTTTTTTATCTCATGCTGTTTATTCAAAGGTCAAATTCACATCTCTTACACTTGGGCATTTTGTGGTTCTATCTTGAGGATGGCTCATGATTCTTTTCAAAGACCTCTTTGACTTAGGTGCTTATATCCAACTTCAAAAGTTGTCAGTCTGAGTAGCTTAAAATTATCTGGTGCTTGCTTGCAACCTTTTTAGTAAATGCCCATCTGGCTTGGAGTCTCTTTGGTATTTCATATTTAGTAAAAGTGTCTGCTGCTTGCCCTTAGAAAATATCTTGGTTTTATGTCTCTTAGACTGCTTTGCTGAAGGCAAAATGTGGAATGGAGAGTGGTAGAATTTCACTGTGCTATAGAAGTTAGGTGCAACTACTACATTAAAAGCAACAGCAGGTGCTATAAATTTGAACTTTGTTTGGGAGGAAAAAAAGAATAAAAGTAAAACATACGAATGGGTAAGCTGCTTCCTCTTGCCAAGAGGAAGACAGTTTTCTAGAGACAATTAAGCCTTTCTACAAAGAAATCATGTTTCATTTTAAATTGAATTTAAAATATGAACGTATAATGCAGATTTCTTAGTAATCAATCATTCAGTCAATTTCTACAAAGCCATTTTATCTCCTTCAGTACATTTATCTTTTTTCAATATTTAAAAAAAATTTTGTTATTAATATAATTTTACTTACTGTAGAACATCCAGAACTACATGAAAAAACCAATGTATCACAATGCAGAGATATATACTGTTAACATTTTAGCATAGATGATTTCAATATTTATTTAACACACACAATTTTAAGGTACTCTGTTCTTGCCACTTATCAATAGTTTTTAATGGTGATTATGTCTCATCTTAATCAAACTATTATTCAGGAAATGGAGATTGTTCCCAGTTTTAAACTGTTATAAACAATACTGCAATGAATACATTTGTAAGTAACTCTTGGAATTCATTCATGATTATTTTTCTTTGGATAAATTCCTGTAACTGGACATGTTGACATCTAGTGTTTGGAAAAGATACTACCCACTTGCTTGTCCAGAAAGGTAGCGGTTTACGTTCGAATAACACAGATTTCTGATCTTCTGAGTAACTTTGGCCTCTTCTTTCTACACCTGCAAAAAGCCATCTTTCCCTTTATGTCCAGTGGGCAGTAGATGAGACAGTTGGCCAGGCTCCTTTCCATTCACTCCCTACCCTATCTCAGCCTTAAGATTTTGTTTTATTGCACTTTGGTGAGACTGTCGTAAAGGAGAGAGAAATGGCAGGGGAGAAGGTTGGGGAGAAAAGTGAACACATTATCCTCAACTTCACTCTTTTGGATATGATAGTACATGGAAACTATATTACAGTGTGTGAAAGGAAATTGCCAAAAAAAAATTCCGTTAGATTGTTTCATGGCTCTGCCCTGTTCAGTGTGTCCTGTGCACTGTGACTTGAGGTTCCCCTCTGCAAGATCCTGCTCCTCAGCAGTGGTGCGTGGGCTTACTCTAGTGTGCTAAATTGACTCAGGTCCTTCTAACACAGAGAATGTCCTTAGGAATTAGGCTGGTCTTCTAGAAGGATGAGATCCACCCTCAACTCCTAAAGGACTATATCTTGCAGCAGAGATTTTGAAAAATGAAATCCCAGGTTATTTTCAGAAAACACCCGGAATGATCATTTTTTCTTTCCTACCTATATCACATATGAATGAAATAGGGAAACATAAATTCATGGCGATTTATCTCAAATATTCCAAAAACAAAAACAAAAAATCATTTATTCAAATGAGACAAGTCTATTTTGGATAAAAATAGCATTTTATAGTTCCAGCCCTTTGCTATCCAATTATATCTACATAATAAACCACAGGGCAAACTGCTTTAATTCTATGCAATTTACTTGCAAAGTTATATGGAGCACAGAAATATTGTTTTCCTTTCTTTTCTTCTTGTGAACAAGCAAAATATGTAATTTAGTGTGAAAAATCCTGGGGATTAGTTCAGTTGAAACTGATATGGTTCATTGACCACAAAGAAAGTGGAGCTATGATTCTAAAACATCTAGCAAAAGGGTATGTTTATAGTATAAAATGTTTCATAACCCAAACATGAACCTAAATATTGACGCTATTCCTCCTAAGTAGTTGCTAGAATGGGCTCAGTCTAAGGCATATGTAAACAAGAGGTGTCCTGCATTGTTTCTGGAGACAATGGGAAGTTAATGAATTGATTGTAAATGTGCAAAAAGTAGGTTGGCTTGATGGGTATTCCAAATGCAGTCATTCAAAGGATGTTTCTTCTAGTCCATTCTTTCTTTATAAAGAGAAGTTGGATTGTCCTATACACTAAATTATACTGTGTTCTACATGTAACCTTTTTGCCAAAACAACCTCATTCAAAATTTCTTATCTGCTGTACCTCAGGGAAGTAGAGTCAATTATGGAAAGTAAAGCAGTTTAACCTTTTGGGACCAAATTAAGCTTCTCTGGCTCCTTGAAATAGTAACTACATCTACATTCAGAGATAAGATCTTTAAGTCAAGTCCAAGAAAGAGAATCAAGCAAAGTCATGGTTCTCAATCCCTGACAGCATTAAAGCTCCAGGATTTGGCTGAAGTGCCTTGGGAGCTCTGTTGTTGGGGTGCTCCCCTTCCCCCAGAGCAAGTCTGCTTGGACTGCTAGTACACACCTACAGAAAGACTTCTTTAGCAAGAATAACAGTGACGTAATAACAGAAAAGAACCAGTGTAAACTGTTAAATCTACATTTAATAATTAAATTATCACAAGACTGTTAATTTAGAACTAAAAGATGTTCTAAGACTCGGACAACTTTTTAAAGAGAATAGCCCTGTGACCAACATATTAGTAAATGCTGTGGAGTGAATGATGCTCAATAAATGTTTGTGGAGTGAGTGAATTAACAAATAGAAGAGAGGAGAAAAGAGTCTTGCACCAGCAATTTAAAGGTCTAGATTTAAATCCCGATTCCTCAAGGGATCTTGGCTTCTTGTCCCAGCCTCTGTATCTCAAATTGATTAGGCTTGAAATCCTGTCCAACTCTGTATGGAATTATGACCAGGAAAATATATGCTGTGTTGGAAAAGGAATTGGGAAGGGAAGAGCAACTTACAAATGCTGAAAGTCAAACAGGACAATGAAGATCAAGCTACCCAGAGCAACACAAGCCCCAGCAGTCTGCCTGCAAGTGTCACTTTGCTGTTTACAATCAGCTCCCACACATTCTTAGGATACCTTCAGCCCCATATTATAAATGACAAAACAGAGGTTTGGTGAGACAAGTAATTTTCTTAGTCTTTTCTTAATGTCCCTGAGTTGACACTGGAAGCTGAATCTTCAGCCTCCATCACCCTATGAACTCAGAGATAGAAGGATTTTATGACGTGGGAGGGAAACACAAAGTGGTAGAAGAATGGAACAGAATCAGGGTGGCCTGGTTCTCCTCTCCTAAGAAGGAGGCCCATAAACTAAATCTTATAATTTCCTACCCTGTGTTTCGAGTACAAATCTTTATGGCCCCTTGAAAGGTGAATGAGTAGATTTGATTCATTGGAAGTTCAGAACAGCTTTTTTAAACATTTGAGAATCAAGATAGGTGGTTAGCCTGTCTTATAAAATTTTCTTATGGATGTCACCATCAAAAAAATTTATCTTAGCTCAGTATACTGCAAAGCTTATTTAAATCCACCACATCTTCAGAGTCAGTCATTGTTAGCTGAGGGTTTTAGCATTAATCCTAGCTGCATCTTAATTCATGTGATCTTGGAAAGTAGCGATTTGTTTTCCATCACCAAATTTCATCCATTTAAAATAGGTCACTGGGATATCACATTTTATGAGGTTATTTATACTACCTTCCTCTTTTGGGGCTGCGGTTTTGCAGGTTATTTTTCTTCTGTGTATTAATGAGAGGAGTTCAAAGTAATGAATTTTGTTTAGTGAAGAAATTGGCAGCTGTGAATCCTGAGTAAACAACAACAAAAAAATGTGAAATACTGAAATACCTTATCTGGCCAAGGAAAAAATAAATTCTTATTTTGCAATATGAACCAAGAAAATCTTCAAGTTTATTTGCAAACTGATAGAATCTCTACACGTGACTTTCAAAAACTACCCAATTGCACATTAACAATCTTTGTGTGTATATAAATATGTATATATATTCCACACATATTCTAGCATTAAAATGAATTATAGATGGGTTTTAAAAATATTTTGCTTAATAACTTCAGTTTCTAGAAATAAGGATAACTTTCTGTGTATCAAAGATAGTTAACAAACAGCAACTATATGTCTATTAGCAAACTAATAGCTGTAAGTTCTAACTTGTCCTAATTATTTCTATTAATCTTTGTGGATACTAATATCTCAAAAGGTATGTATGTGTTGATGATAGAAAGCAGGTTGAAAAGCACTGATTTATTACAACCCTTCATTAAGGTTAAAAGCATTCCAGGGGGATGAAGACATCTGCCTTGTATTTTCACATTGCAGAAGAAAAGTTAAGGACAGGAAGAACAAAAAGAAGGAAAACAATGTTTCAAATTGAATTCAAGCCAGATTTAAAGACAACTTTAGTAGCTTGATATCTGTAAAATTTTCAGGAAAGAAATTTCTCCATGTCCGCAATTTTCATTTATTATGTATTATTATTATGATACCAAATATAGGTAATGCTATGTATTAACAATGAAAATTATGCTCTAAGTCCCTGAATTATTTTTTATATTTTTATAAATGAACATGTATTTTTCAGTACTCTTTTCTTTAAAAAACTAACAAAGGAAGCTACCACCAATAAGAATCCAGATAAATTAATTATTCAATGTTCTTTCAAAAGATTTTTGAAATGGGTCCTTTCTTTCCTCTCATTTTAAAGGGGGACTGGGATAGATTGGCAATTATAGGGTTTGGTGAATAGACACTCAATATCTTAAAAATCAAAGGAAAGGGCCACTGGAGAGAAGCTGAACTTAGCTGTTGCAGGATTTTTATCTCTCTAAATGAGTGCTACTGACAGGAACCATATGTGTTATGTATTATTGCTGAGGAAGAGAACATGGGTGGTTTTCCAAGGAGCTGTGACCCGCCTGCATATGCATGTCTATCTGTGTATAAATCTGATGTATTTATGATGTTTGATGAACATTTAAAGTTACATGTGAGCTTGGAAACTATGTGTTTCTCTTATTTGAGAGATTGTATGTGACTATTCATGTTGATTTTGCCTTAAAATTAAAATCAATCTCTGTATTTAGTGGCATTTGTCATCATAACAAAAACGTCGTGAAAGCATGAGGCTCTCTTTGAAATAACAGAAGAAAGATTAATTCCTTCCTGAATAAGCTTGTATTTATCCCACTTGAAAATATGAAACAGCTTAAGCAGAGCTAATGATCACTCAGAACAATTTTACTTATGTAATTGAACGAGTTTACCTCTGCTCCAGTGACAGAAATTTTGGCAAGAAAAACAGAAGAAACTGACACTTTAGTTCATATGTGTGTGTTATGTTGTACATCATTTTACTTTTAACCTATAGTTTTGATAATAATGCTAATGGCTAGAAATGCCTGGGGATACTCACCTGTGCCCCAGTAAGTTTCCCATAGACACTTTCTCTTTTTAAACCAATATTATGACTGGACTACCAGTGCTGAGGATAGCAATATGTTTGTTTGAACTAGCCCTCTTTGAAGTGGATGCTTCTGTATCAAACTTATGGAAGTAAGTTTGGCACTTAAATTACAAAAGTAAAACTTTTGAAAACTTGCATTATCAAAAGCCAACTGTGGGAACTTACAACACTTCCACCTATATCATGAAATCCGAAGTGAATTTCTTATGGAAAGCACATAGTTGGAGGAGGCAGCATGATTTTTTAAAGTCCATTCTGATTTTCTCTTTTTTAATTTAATTGTGTAGACCATTTATAGTTAATGTAATTATTGATATGTTTGGACTTAGAACTGTCATTCTATTTTTTAGTTTTCTATTTGTTCCTTTTGTTTTTTCTTCATCTTTTCCCCTCTACTGCCTTATTCTGGATTAATTGAAGCTTATTTTAGTAATCCATTTTAATTTATTGTGCTTTTTACCGTATCTGCTTGTACTGATTTTTGGTGGTTGTTCTAGGCACTGTAATGTTATTTTTCATAACCCACTTAGAATCTCTACTTTGCCATTTCAAGTGAAGTGGGCCACCATATTGGTCCTTTCATCCTCCTCTCTCTAGATGTTACAGTTGTCGTATCTCACATCTGCACAGACAGAAAATACTATCAGAAAAGGCTATAATTTTTCCTTTTCAGCCATCAAACATTTTTTTTAAAAAAGAGCTCAAAATGGCCTCCCCAGTGGCGCAGTGTGTTGAGCGCCGCGCTGTGAAGCTGTCTGCAGCCTCTGCAGCGTGGGTTGGATTCGCGGCCGGCCAGGGAGAAACCCACATGGTGTGGCAGACCTCACCTGCCTTGAGGGCTGCTCCCCTCAGCAGTGTACTTTGGTCCATCTGCCTGTTCTGCTCCCCACTCTCTCTGGTGAATTCTCTCACCCTCCTGCGCCTCTGACCTGTACTCCAGTTCTTATATAAATGAATGAATATTAAAAAAAAAGGAGCTCAAGAGCATATTTACCCAGATAGCTACCATTTCTGTTGCTTCCTTCTGCTATCACTTCCCTTCTTTCTGAAAATCTTTTAGCAATAAACTTGCTCCTATAGACAGTGATCCTAATGACAGCTTAGTGTTACTTCATCTAAGAAGGTTTATTTCACCTTCATCCCTAAAGGATTTACTCTCTAGATATGGAACTCCATATTGATAACTTTTCCTTTCACCCCTTGAAAATGTTGTGCCCCTTCCAACTGACCTCCATGGTTGCTGATGAGAATTTGCAGTCATTAAATCCTATTCTCTGTATATAGAGTGTGTTTTTCTGTCTGCTTTCAAGAATTTCCTTTGTGGCTTTTAGTTTTCAGCACTTTGATTATGGTGTATCCAAGCATAGATTACTCGAAGTTTGGCCTGCTGGAGAGTCACTAAGTTTACTGAATCTTTAGGCTTATATCTTTCAACAGATAGATTTTAGTTGCTGTTTCTTCAATTTTTTTGTTTGTTTGTTTGTTTTTAGCACTACACTCTCTTCTTCTTTGGAGACTGTAATGACCTTTTATTATTAGACATTTATTAGGCCTTTTATTATTACCCAACTGATACTTGACTCTCTGAATTGTTTCAATCTTATTTATTCTTGTTTAGTTTGCATGATTTCTACTGATTGTTACATTCACAGGTTCCTTTGTCATCTCATTCTATGATTCAATTATGTATTATTAGTGCTAAAATTTGTATTTGGTCTTCTTTGTGTTTTCTGTTGAGACTTTCTACTTTTCTCTTTGCATTAGAAGAGTGGTCATTGCTTGCTGGAACATTTCTATAGCAGCTACTTTAAATTCTACTGGATAATTTGAATGCCCATGTCTTCTTGGCATGATGTTTATTGATTGTATTTGCCCAAGTGAGGTGAATTTTCCTGGTTCTACATAAGTCATCTAATTTTAGATTGTATCCTGGAAAATCTGAATATTATAATGAGGCAACAAGTCTTGTTTAAAACCTATAGAGAATATTGATGTTTTTGTTTCAGCAGGCAATTGTATTACGTTCAAGTGCAATGTCTAATGTAAGATCCCACTTGCTCTCTATAGCAGTGATTCCAATGTCAGCTCAGATTTTAAAGACCAGTGTTATTCAGATGTGTCCCAGGGCTGTTCCACTCAGTGTAAAGTCTGAGACATGGATAGAGTCTATTCACTTTTCGAAGTCTTGCATATACTAGTTGGGATAAGATTCACTGGTGTGAAAATCTTGGAGTCTTAGAGCTAATAAGTAACTTTATGGGATTGCTTTTATCAACTCTTCCCTCTGCACAAAGCACCTCCATCTTCCCAGTGTTTTTAGTTTTCCTGAGACTCCCTTCTGAGTACTCTAGTCAGAAAGTTGGGGTTCTGCCATGCACTTTTGCGGCTATACCTGCCTCCAGGACTATGTGAGGTAAAATAATGGTAAACTCACACTAGCTTAGTGGTAGTTTGAATTTTGTTCCTCTTCCCCAATTTACTATTTACATTTTGGAGTCCTCAAATAACTTTCCACACATTCTGCCCAGGTTTTGTAGCTGCAAAAGAGCAAGTAGGAGTATGTGTTCTTCATCTCATCCAGAACCCGAATCGTGAGAATGGCGTTTAAAAATGACATTTTGTTATGCAAATGTGTCAATAAAATTTTCAGGTAGAGTATCCTCAGTAATTTAGGGTTTTCAATTTAAAAGGAAGTTTTCATATATTTAAGTGTTAAATCCCTTAATGTTATAATGAATAACATGCTTAGGTAATGAACCAGGAAATAGCTGTGACAAAATCAATACAGTGTCATATAACAAGATAGGGATGACAGTATAGATTTATTCATATATCTGCATAAGATATATATGCAACCTTAACATTTGTTCATTCTGACTTGTGATTTATTCACATGGTGATTCCACAATGCATCATAATAGAGTATATAATATAGCATCACACAATATATATCATATAATACAATCTAATATAGTGTCATATATAGTATCATAATATGGAGTTTTTTAGCTCACAAATAATCCTTGTGTGTCCACACACACACACACACACACACACACACGGACACAGAGCTTTGCTATGAAAAATAATCTTAGAAATAGCTACCCTAAAATAGCATTTCTCAAACTTTAACATACCCCACTTCAAGTGTTTGATTATTCAGTATTTCTGGGATAGTGGTCTAAGAATTGGCATTTCTCAAAAGACAATGCCAGATTTTGCTAGTGCTGCTGGTACCCTTTTAGAACTGCTACCAGGGAGGGATGAACAGAACACACCAAAACTTTATGCCGTCCATTGAAAGATGTAAGTTAATCACTCAATGAAGATTTGTGACTTTTTGTTAACTTCGTGAGAGTTACTAAGAACAAATTCATTTTGGCCTTGAGTTGAGTTCTTATTACAATTACTTGATAGTTTCAGTTTTTGTTGAAAACAAGTATTTTTAGTCAGTTCAGCTGCTGTTATGAGTATGTATATACACAATTACATAAGCCATGTATTTATAATGGTAACATGATATATTGAAATGAGAACCATTCATTTAATCAAATCAATCATTTGGCTTCTCCAGTGTCAAAACTTAATAGTTAATTATCTGAATTGTGTCTCACTCAATTAGGTTTAACTTACTTTTAATCTAGAGCAGGGTGGGTTTATGGGTCAAAGCTGCCCCATTGCCAGTTATTGTATGACTAGTAAACTAAGAACAGTTTCTACATTTCAGAAGTGTAAAAAAAAAATGATGAGGAAAAAGAATATACCAGAGGAATAGTATTTGGCTCACAAAGCATGGAATATTTATGATTTGACGCATTTTAGAGGAAGTTAACTGGTTCTGAAAGTGCCTGGAAGTCTACGTAATGCATCCAGAGAAGATAAAGTGAGAAGGTTACAAATGTAATAGGGGTTTGTGATCAGGTTACCCTCATTCAAATTCTGTCTCTATTAACCAATTTATATTGTCTTGGACAAATAATATAATCTTCCTGTGAGTGAATATTCATATTTACAAAGTGCAAATGATAAAAACACCTAACTTGTAGGGCAATTGTGTGATTTAATACACAGTTAATACATGTAATGCCCTTAGAATAGCACCTGAGCACAAAGTGCAAGACAGATGTCAGCTACTAGTAATCACATGATAAAATACTATGTTAACCTTAAGAGTGATATTTATACTAAGCATTAATAAAAATATATATAAATGTTTCTATTTAGTATTAAGTGAGAAAAGCATAGTACAAAAATGTTCTGCAACAATCTGTGGAATAAGTAAAACACAAAGCCATTCACAGGGGAAAATCACAAAAAGGAAATACTACAACTTACTAGCAATGTAAGATAATTTTCGACATTTCCGAAATTTTTAAAAATTCACTATGAATTTCAGCTCAACAGCATACTTCAGATTAGCTCATTCCTCTGCCAAGGTGCTTATCCCCAAGATAGGATAAGATGAGCTAAGGCAACAGCGGTCACCATAATTCTGCCAGTATTTATTTTGGTCTCTGAAAGTCAGGCTATTCACATTCTTTGTACATAGTTGTATTTAATTAGGACTTAGAGCTAGCCATAAAATGTGCATTAATTGTCTGTTATTTCATAAATGATGGCCAAAATAACAAGCCTTGATAGGAACAGTTTGGGGGTAAGTACTATTTGGTCTGTTCATCTTCCAAGGCTCCCTGCCCCAAGCAAAAGATTTCTATTTGTTATCTCCTTTTATCCTGGAGAATTACTAATCCTGCACTACCATATTAAGTACCAATTAAGCAGAGATTTGTCATTCCTGCTCGAGAACATTGAGTTGGGCTGTGGGTGCATATTTCACAGACTTTTGACAGAAATTATTTTAATTAGACTGCTGCTAGCAGCATTTAAAATAGTCTGTATGGCCAGAGAGAGGAAGAATGGCTCCTCAGTCAGATAATTTACTTATTTTTCTTTCTCACTCACCATAAATCTTAGGATTGTGGTTATTAAGTCTTTGGAGGGGGAAGGGGATAGTCAGGAAAAGAAATCAGCTAAACTTTATCTTACTTTAAATACCAGAAAAGAAAAATCTCCCACAGCTTTCGTGAAAAAGATACTTTTAAAAGAAAAATGTGTCTAGGCAAAAACTGACATCAGTAGGATATTCTTACATTATGAATATCTAACAAGTGTAAATAATTAAAAGGATCTATATACCTTTTCTATATAACTAAGTTTCTTGGATCCTTTTCTCTTCATCTTTACTATGCTCCCCAAATTGAAGCCATTATTTGGTAATTACTAGGTTAATCTGACACTGAAAAGCAATTTAATAAGTAACAACTAAACTGAACCCCACATAAGCAGAACACAAATTTTACAATTTAAAACGATATGTCTTATTTTATGAACTCTACTTATGGAAATAAGAAATTAGATGAGTAGACTTTTTTTTTTCTCTCTTTTTTTTAAAGATTTATTTATACAAGCACTGGGTACAATCAGAAGCACGAGAGGGTGAGAGAACTCATAGAGCCAGAGCGGGGAACAGAACAGGCAGACCGATGAAACACACTGCTGAGGGGAGCAGCGGGCATGGCAGGAGAGGTCTTCGCGCCATGTGGGACCCTAGCCTGTGGCCGGGGATCGAACTGGCGCTGCAGAGGCTTTGGGCAGCCTTGCAGCCCAGCGCTCAGCCGCTGCACCACCAGGGTAGGCCCACAATTTTTTTCTCTTCAGAAAAATTTAAATTGAGAATTTCTTCTCCCCCCTCAATATCCTGATCAGTATTCAGTTAATTGGAATGTTAATCATTTTGTTTCCAAACTTTCTGATTTACTTAATCAGATCAAATTTTTTTTTAGTATATATTCTAAAAATATGCTATACAATTTAGCCTTCAAGATTTTTCTCTTGTGCTCCTTACTCACATATATGGTTCAATTTTCCCTCTACAAAGCAGCCAAAACTCCTTCATTTTACCATAAACTTCAGTTTTAATGTTTTATGGCTTAGCTGACAGGTTTCCCAGATGAAAAACAACAAAATTCCAAATTATAGGATGAATCCAAAGATTGTAGTTACAACAAGTTCTTGAAGAAAAACTTTAAAGACCCCTTACATATCCTCCAGTCATTATTATAAATGAAAAAAGAATACTATCAAATGGTCAGATTTTAATGGGGAGATGGGAAGAATAGACTAAACTGCTTTGGATGCAACATTTGACATATACCCAACAAATCTCAGCAAATCATGAGTGGGTTCAAATTTCCCTTCTGTCTAGTTGGCTACTACACTACTTTCACTATGAGATTTCTTTATTTCTTTTTATTATTTATTTATTTATACAAGCACTGGATACAGTCAGAAGCGTGGGAGGGTGAGAGAATTCACCAGAGCCAGAGCAGGGAGCAGAATAGGCAGAAGGACTGAAGTACACTGCTGAGGGGAGCAGCGGGTGGCAGGAGAGGTCTGCGCGCCATGTGGGATCCTCCTCCGGTGGCCGGGGAGCAGCCAGGGATTGAACCGGCGCTGCAGAGGCTGCGGGCAGCTTTGCAACCCAGCACTCAACTGCTGAGCCACCGGGGAGGCCCGAGATTTCTTTTTTAAAAAAAAAGATTTATTTTATTTATTTATGCATACAAGAACTGGGGAATAGGCCAGAGGTGCAGGGGTTGGGGAGAGAGGGTGAAAGGATTCACTAGAGACAAAGCTGGGAGCAGAACAGGCGGATCTACTGAAATACACTGCTGAGGGGAGAAGCAGATGAGACAGGAGAGGTCTGCTGCGCCATGTGGATCAGCTCCCTGCCTCGGGATCAAACTCGTGCTACAGAAGTTGCAGAAAGCTTCATAGTGTTGAGACTTAACCCCTTGCACCACCAGTGAGGCCCATGGTGGCATTTCTTAGAGCCTTAGAGACAGTAACCTATGTGACTCTGTTGGAGAACTTGTGTTCTTCAAAAATTAGGATAGGCCTGCTATGGAATTGTAGAAACCCAAAGATGACTAGAAGTAAATGAGCAGAAAGTACTAGGGAAGAAGGGATGGTGGACACATCTGCTGAAGCACCAGAGATGGTCATTCCTGCCACATGTGTGTGATGGTTCTGCATGATGTGTGCCTGACTGCAGAGAGCAGGTGGCCAAGAAAGATGGTGATAGATATGAAACCTGGCTTGGAATTAACAATAGGTGGTATAGTCATTAAATCATAGTCTTTCTCTGACTTTCTAACTCTTGAAAGCCAAATTCTTAAAGACTGATTTTCTTTCAGGTAATTGTAGATGATTTTGCAGCTCTAGTACTTTATGACAGTGTTAGTACAGCAAATTTGCCTTGGCTAATATAAAAAGTTCCAACTGGGTGGGACTTACAAGTTCATTTGTTGGTAAATCCTAGTAAAGGAGGAACATGAACTTACAATCCCCAGATGAAAATCTTCTATGCAATAAACCAAACATTCTTTTCTCCTTGTTAATATGTTTTACCTGGTAACTTCTACAGTGCTAGCTATACTCATCCTCCCAGGCATCAAGGAAACATCCTAGCAGCTGTAGTATCTCACTGTGTTCGAGCATCTACTTGGTTCGTTCTACTTACTTTCACATGGTCTTTGAAACTAAAGACCCAACCATAGATAGTAAAACAAACATTTTTTTTCCCTTGGGTATATATTACCATAAAGCCAGGACCATTAGTTTTCTTCTGAATTTATGTCAGATTAATAGAGTCGAAATGTTGAAGCTGAGCTTCTAGTCCTTTGATTCCAGCATCAACAGGGAATTTGTTAGAAATGCAGATGTTTCGCTCCCCCACACCCAAACCTGGTAAACAAAAAACTGTGGGGGTTGAGCTCAGGAAATATATGGAAATACATGTGTGGAAAGATGGAGCTTATACAGCACTAGGAGCCCTCCAAATGATTCTGATACTAAAATCTGAGAACCATGACTGTGGCCACACTGACTATGCACAGGAATCCCGAGATGCATGATATGCTCCACACTACAGCTTCTGACTTCATTGGTCTGGAGTTTGGCTCCAGAATCTGTATTTCTAAGACCTCCTTGGATGATTCAAATGTGCATTGATAGCCCGGATAAAGATGATCCCTATTTCATCCCTCTCTTGGCAAAAGCTGCCTTTTGCCTCAGCACATACCTTGCCACAATTTGGAAAATCACTTATTGTCCTTCGGAAGTCTTCTTAACTGTTAAAGCTTTCTTTCATATCTCTGAGCAAGATTTGTTTTTCTTCATCACCATCACTTTCTTTTAGCCTTTTTGTTTTCAAAAAAGTTTACTGTTTCTATCATAATCATACCCATAGCATGGTTAGGATTCTCAGTGCTTCGGTAGTTACCAACTGGGTGGGATGGGTTAACTGTGTTTACCAAATGTCTCAAAATGAATATAGGCACACCAGATGGAGCTTTCTTGCTTTGGAGGATCAGCATGTGTGGAGTCTAAGTTTTCCCACTAGACAAGCTACTTTGTATGATTTATTTCTGTATTTTCATTGCGAATTATATGTAGGTAGGTCTAACACAGAGGCCAGTTCTCACCATAAAGCCCCACACACATTCAATATTTACATCAACATTACATTTATTCATTCAGCTATTTAACAAACATTCAATTAAACATTTAAGTAATAGTTGTAGTGCCATGGCATTGGCTGTAGTTGAGTAGATATTAGAAAATAGCTTTCCATTATAAACTAGGCTGGTGGAAAGTTGATCAAGGAAAAGACACTTACGGGGTTATGGTTTCGGACTTTTGCTATTAGTGGTGGTTGTATGTGGTATTGACTACGTAGGAGCTTAGCATGGGGGCACTCACTTTTCATTGCCACCAATCTGGGCTTGTGATTTAGACTTCCACCCTCTGACATGCAGTCCCAACTCAATCATCATACATTTATTGAACATTTACCCAATAGTCATTAAGCATCTATGGTTTCCATGTTGCCAAACTTGGAAACAGAGAAGAACTGTTACTGATGCATTACTACAGACAGGCCTGGGTGGCCCCACTGAGGTCTGGACTAAACATTCCAATTTCCTGGGTAGCCATACTTGCTTGGTTTCGCCTGGATTACTTGATGGTAGGGGGTTGTTGAGTACCATGTGAATAAATGTATTGTCTATTATATCCAGGTCTTACCCAGTGTGGAATAAAGAAATGGAGGCATTTTTTATGAAAGGAGTTATTCACTTGCGAATGGCTCGATGAGATTTGGAGAATGTCTGCTTTCTGACTCCTTTCTGGTGAAAAATCAAAAAATTGCTTGTGGGAAGATTACAGTCTGAATTCATATTACGACTCCCTTCAGCATCCCTGTCATGCGCAAAGCTCACTGGTTTCCCAGTGAAGGGATGTGCCTTACCCCTTCTTGGAGGTTAGGGTCCACTTGCGGTTCTGACCCATTCTCAGCTTTTGGATGTTACAGGTTGGTTGTACAAGATTGTGACCTAAAGTTTCCAGCACCCCCACCCCCAAGCTGAAAACACTGCATTTGAAGTTAATATAACTTAACTATAGGGCATTTGGCCAAGGCTCAGACTGGGGGGGGCGGAGTGGAGGGGGGGGCTTGGAGGTGATGTGGCCAGGAGGAAATAAGAGCAAATTCCTCCAAAATGATCTGCCAGGAAATGACAGAGTAGCAGCCTCATACCACCCCACTCGGCAGCTTGGAGAGGGGGCAAGCCGCTGGGAGGGAGAAGTCCTTCCTAATCACAGAGCAGTGCCAGAGCGCAGTAGGTGAGGAGGATGAAATAATAAAGCATTTCCCGTGTGTGTTTTTCATTAGGTCTGTTTTGTTTTTCTTCCAAGTGCTGGGGAAACAGAACAGAAGTCCCGCTTTAACCAGTACCACAGCGGCCGCCCCCCCTGGGAATAGCAGCTGCGCAAATAGGAGGGGACCCCTCCCTGGACGGGTCCTAACACCTTCCTAATGGAAATAAAGATTTGTAAAGCTCTCTTTATACCCTTGGCTACATAATTAGTAGCCCGAAGAGCAAAAGATTAAAAAATGCTGTTCCCACTCCCAGCATTTTTGAAAATTTGGCAAAACATTAAATGTTCCCTTCTGAGAGCCAAACAGGTAGAGGTCTTTGTATAGAGACCCAGCCTTGGCTGGTCTGGCCAGCCCTTGAATCACTCAACACTTATTACATAGAAATTAACTGGCTTGATGTCAATTAGTGAGAATTTGTTAGCAGACATACCCAATGGGACTGCCCCCTCATCCAATTTGGTCGTTTTTATGGAAAATATCTAAATGGCTTTATTCAAGCAAACTTAGGTTAGGTGGCACAAATTGTGTCAACCGCCTATATGTTGGCAGTGTATGCAGAGGCCCATGCTCAGGCCAGGGCTGCATATCAATTTTTATCCATCTCTCAGAGAAGATAATTCCGAGGAAGCTCAAAGGGAGGTAGGCTGGAAAATTCTCTCCAGTCCTAAGAAAAAAACAATCCAAAATGCCTGTTGTTAAATGGGTCATAAAAGCACTGGGAAATCAATATTTGACTTTCTGTTTGGGGAATGGCGGCTGGTACCTGCAGTTTTAGATCAATCTGCTATCGTCACTGTGCCCCGAAGACCCAAATAATTCCTGTGCTAACTCTGGACACGTTGAAGGTGGAAATCTCACATGTTTATCTTTTAAGAAGTAATCTCCCCTCTTCATTCCATCCCAGTGCCGAGCACCTACATAAAATAAACTGTGTGATAAATAAAATAAGGACTCATTTTATTAAATATCGAGGAGAAGCGCTCAGGTGACCTGAAAATGTAATTAAACCTCTAAATAAGCAGATTACTGGCTGAAAAGGGAGATTGATAGATGAACCCCTTCAACTAAAAGGGATTGCTTAATGGACTGAACAACAATCTTGGACTCTCTCCACCTTGGAATCACAGGTCCAGAATTGGGCAGGCTCCACTCCAGCACTTCTGCTCCTAAGATAAATGAAGCTCCAGCAGGCGGCTGTGTGGAGAGCCCAGAGGTGAGACCCAGGTGCTGTGCGGACCCACAGTTGTGCCTCACTCTTTGCAAAAATAGCCAAAGATGCCCGGAGTCCTGTTTCTGAGGGTTTCTGAGGGCTCCTCCTGAATTACTACCCCAAAGGCTTGAAGAACTTGTTAGTCTCAAAAGGTTAGATTTATTTCTGGCATGTTGAAAAGAAGATATTAATTGCAAAATGAAGAACTGCAAGTGAAGTTAACCTCAGTAGGACAAAACAAGCTGAAATAGTGAGATTAACTGTTGTAGTTGTACTTCTACCACCCCCCAAAAAATGAGAGGCCAGGTTTTATGCTCCTGATGGACAAGGATGACAAACTTCCTGACTTTAAGCTTTTCACCTTCTTTCCTGAAGATGATCTCGGTGAAGTTTTGGTAACATAAATATGGCCCCGACTCTCTGAAGTTGATATATTCCAAGTTTAAATATTTGGAACATTTGGATTTATCATCATGGTTTTCTGCTTTGTTTAATTTATAAACTGAAATTAAATGAGCCATTCCACCTAGTGCCGTGTGGCACTTCCAGAAATTGACAATGTCAAAACATAATGTCTTTTCTTTGATACTGATAGGGGTTCTGTAACCTACATGATCGATGCCATTTATCATAAGATACACGCTGCAGTCCTGACTCCAGAGGAGATTGACCGAGTTGCAGTTACTGTAGTTTGCTGCTGTTGCTCATTCAGGCCTTCTTGCTCTCATGTCTAAAGATCAGCCCTTAAACCAGCATCTCACTGGTAAACTCACTCAGCATGATTCGATGCTCAACATTTACTACCAACCCAGGAAAGATGACCTAATAGATCCCCTTTGACGAAACCCATCTTTCCAACCCAGTTTTACAAAACAAAACATCACTGTCTCTTCAACATGAGAAGTGTAATTCTGTCCTCTTCTCACTTTTTGGAAGAGAGCAATCCCTTATCTAAATCCCTGAAATACACCTTTTGGAAGTCATGGTTGTTAGTAGAGTTTAGCTATGGAGCAAACTGTAGTTCACTCCCTGGTGATACTATGTAACACGGTCATAACAGATCTAAGACATGCAGGTCCTTCTACAGCATTGAGCTGGACTTGGAACAGAACAAAAATTACTTTTAATGCTAGAGCCAGTTTATCCCTGAAGCTCATCACCAACAAGATTAGTATTCCCCAGATCAACCCAATCTCTTTTGATTGGAGTAACCCACCCTTTATTCAACTCCCAGATACCTCTCTTTTTCCATTGTGAACCGTGGTCCTAAAATCAACCAATTTCCAAACTGTGTCCAACAGCCTGTGGTCTTAACTTCAAGAATTATCCCAGACTAACTATGGATTGTACCCTTCTTCATTATATTGGTCATATTGTAGCTCTAGCAGGCTGATGGATGACCTTATCCTTAAAAAAAAAAATAATAACCCAAAGGGATCAAGAACTGGACAAATAAGAGTCTCTGGTTTCCTACAAATTAGTCTTGATGCCAGTCAAAATGGAGCCCTTAAAGGGAAGAGCTTGTGTAAATGATGCAGGGATCTGCACATAATCATAGAATAGACCAAAGGTAAACTGGGGGGGGGGAGGGGAGAAGTAATTCCTAATCCTTTCATTGCCTTAGTCATTTCCTAAATTTTAGCAAATACTGTGAACACATGAACAAGTTGGTGTGCTATTCTCTTCAAGAGATGCTTACCTCTGGGGTAACTATTTGTGAAAGGATGCAATATTGACTCCTAGTTTAGTCCAGGTCTTCAATTGCCCTTTCGATATAGGACTTATATGTTGACTAGATTGACTTTTCAGCAGCCTGAGAGGTGAGAGAGCATTGTGATCCAGTCCATAGATACTGGACTGGATCTGAGCCCCAGCTCTACTGCTTATCAACTGGCGTGCCCTCAGAAGTTATATAGAGCCTTTCCCTGCCTCAGTTTCCTCACCTGTAAGAAAAGTTAATAGTGTTTCTCACAAACTTGTTATAAAAATTAAAAGAGCTAAAATAGGTCATAAGTTGAGCTTGCTATTTGGCAGATAGGAAGTGTGTGTGTGTATATAAGCATTAGTTATTATTATGATCTCATCTGCTAGTGCCTTTCTCACAGCAAGCATCCAGCTCTGGAAGAAGTCAAAAGAGGTTCTCTCCAGCAATGAAGTTTCTAACCATTAACCGTGCAGAGGAAGAAGTGAGACTTTCAAATATTCCTCTATACCTGAACTCACTCCCCACAGTTCTCTCCTCATAGTAGCTGTTCAGTTCAGCTTCTAAAAGTTCTCAGGTGATCCTTTCCTGGCAAATACCCCTTCGATTTGTCCTCCACTCTCAGCACTTTGAACTTTCTTCAGGCAGCTTCATACTCCACACAAGTCATCCCCCTTCTAAGCTTCTCTGAGTCTGCATCATCACCCACTAGCCCACCCCATCCATTAATCCCAGTGTATAAAGGGATCCTCCTTGGGAGGCAGGATGGGGAGAAGTACTGTGAATAATTATCCTTTAAATGTTTTTATCTCTGTTAGAATAAATAACTTCCTAAAATACATAAATTTGATCTTATGAATCTTTCTAATCTGAAGGCAATGCCTAGAGTTAGTCATTGGCATATATTGCTGTGGCAAATTTATTTTTTTTAAATATACTATTTGCTGTTGAGCACACTGGCAGCATGATAGAATCATTGCTTTATTATTATTTGTTGTTTTTAAATTACTATAGCAATCTACATTAAGAATCCTACCAAAGCCTATATTTCTCTTTTTACTGAATAATAAGAATGGATTGAAATTAATTTCAAATCATTTCTTTAGAAGAACATTCAGGGTTTTCTTGTTATTCACTACTTGGTTGACAAAGATAAATTCTATTTTGAAATATTATGTGACATTACCTGATACTGTTTTCCTGGAAAGGAAAAAAAGAATGCATCTATTTTTCTGTTTAATGAACTAAGATAACGTAGGTGATGGCACTCGATATATCTTGTGGCTTTTATGATATTGTCCAATTTTGCCTGATTCATAATTTACAACTCAAATAGAGAAGGTAAGGGTGAGAATGAATGGAAATTGCAAACCTGTTGGGCAGTATTTTTCAGTGTAGAGGCTTGATAATCAAGTTGAGAGATTCTACGTTCTTTCCAAGTGAGCATCAAACTGGCAGCAAAGACGCTCGTCACTCCACCTCTTGCCATTAGTGAAGAGGAAAAGTCTACAAAACCTTCCCAGACTGGCAAAGTTGGCATTTGCTGCCATCTCCCCACTGCTTCGTTTTAATTTCCGGCCTTCTAAGTAGGCACCCAGACTCTAATCTCCACTCTTTCCTGGCCCCTTCTTCTCTCATAATGGATGTGATTGCTAGCTCCCCACCAAAAATGTGTACTCCCATCCATCATGCCCTAGGAAAATGGCTGCCAACGCTCTACATTTCCGAGCTCTACCTGTCTACCTGGACAGAGTCACACAGACTAGTTATTACCAATGGTCTGTGAGCATTGAGGTATGATCATTCTCACCAAAGTGTTGAAGAAGCCTTCTTCAGACACTGTCTTTCCCCCCCTGCCACTGAAGACAGAGGATCAGAACTCGTAGGATGTTAGTGCCATAACGTGGAAGGAGTCTGGGTCTCTGAATTTTCAGATGGAAACTCATCATGTTGTTTATCTTATATGATTAAGAAATAAGCAGCTACTACTATGTTAAACCACTGAAAATTCACAATTTGCCAGAGCAGTGCCTTACCCTAGTCTAGATAACAAGCTCAGTAAACTCTGGTACCTATTTCATTCTCAGGTGGCTAAGATACTCCAGGAGTAAATCAGGAGATTATAATTAATCTTCCTCTGGCCAAAAGGATTTTTGTTTTACTAGGAAGAGCTCCCTACCTTCTCTCCTGGGGTAGATTCTGCCGCAAGTCAGCAGGACAAGGGGAAAATGACTGGTTGGAGTCAGAATCCCGAGTCTGAGTTCTATTAGTTTAGTGCTGAGATGGTATAGAGCACCTCGCTTCCTGGGCCACAGCCTTCTCATCAGGAAAATGAGGGAAGGGGAAAATAATGTCATGTTAAGATTTTGGGAACTTACACTACCCAATTTGATTTACAAGGTCTTGGTAAATTTTTTATCCTTTTAAAGCTTTGGTTTTCCCATCACAAAAATATAAATAAAAGCACCCCACAAGTTTGTTGACTTATTCATTCATTCATCTAAAAAGTATTCTCTGAATACAGACTTTCTGCCAAACACAATTCTTATTGTATTTACAGGGAACACAGCTGTGACCAAGAGCAAGACGAAGCTTGTGTTAGTGTAGCTTAACACTGCCATTACGAAGCTTGTGTTAGTGTAGACATAGTGGATGATAAATAATAATCAACCTGCATTCAGCCCACGAGGTGAGGATGAAATGAGCTGATGTCTCTAAATGGCTTATGCAGTGCTTTGGGTAGATAGTAAGAAATGGGAATTATTAATGAATATTGACTATAAATATGAAAATGTGTAAAATAGTAATTGCATTAGTATCCAACAGGGATATTGTGAGAGTTAGATGAAGTTTGTCTTTAATAGTTATTTATTATCACTTACTTAATGATGAGTTGAAGCAAACGCCAACTCATGAGTTGAAGCAAACACCAACGAGGTCCCCCTCGCTATTTCAGAGACCTTTTCTGTTGGCCGTAGCTGTTTGCATCTGGAAACCTAAGAAACTATAGTCCCTGATCCTCCTATGCCAATTTGTATCATTTTGCTGAAAATTTTTAGAGGGGAGGTATATTTTCCCAAGCAGAAGTCATTTTGCTTTGGTTAAATTGAATAAGAATCCAGACCCCTCAAATGGTCTCCACATTCTGCCATTAGCACAAAGGAGAAGCCAAGTCCCTGTGTCTGAATAAAGGACCTGACCCAGCTAACAGCATGTCCCCTGGCTGGGGAGGGTCCTGGCTGATGTAGAATAACTCTGTGAATTGAACCTGATTAAAAAATTCGGTTTAAGTGTGTGTCTAGGAAGAGGCTTGTGTGAGAGCATACAGGTAAAGATATAAGGAAAGCACATGCTCTTCCTGAAATTCTTACCATGCAATTTTCCTACAAAGATGTACACAGAGCACATTAATGGTTGGCATTGCATAAGTAGGGTGACTATAATATTTATCATCCATTCTGAGACACTTTTGAGAGTAAAGGGGACAGTACTAATAACGATAGGAAGATCGCAGAAGTCAGGACTGTCCCTGGGGGCAAAATGGGATACATGTTTACCTTGGGCACTGATTCATAGGAATTTCATTTTTATTGATTTTTAATACTAATTTCCCAAAGTCTCAGACGTAACCAATTGCCAGTATTTCATTGTAACAGTGACAACAATATACTAAGTATTTTGGATCTTCTGTGTCTCATTATGTGCAGGCTCTTCTGCTGGGCTGTACTGGGGATGCAGTTATGCAAGACATGAACCCCGGCCTCAAGGAAGTTGGGATTTAGCAGAAGAGAGTAGCTGTGTACAGTCCACCTCCAGGCAGAAGTGCTTTCATATAATGATGCACAGAACTGAGAATATTCTATTCACCCAGAGGTGACATAATGGGCTTCATTATTTTTATTGTCCCAGTTGCCAGGATGTTCCCACATGTCCAGTTAGATATCTGAGTGTTTTATATATATATATATATATATATATATATATATATATATATATACACACACACGTATGTATGTATGTATATGTATATAGTTATATATATCTCTATAGCATTTATTTAGCAAAAATTTGAAAATTTCTTATGTTATCAATTCTTGAGTCTTATCAAGAAAAGGAAACACAGTCCAAAAAATTATAGCTTTTCCAAACAAGGGCTCAGAAACTATGAGTTTTTCATGACTCTTTTACACCACGTTCAGTCCCAAGGCTTGAACATTAGAAAAGTTTTAATATGTAAGATAGGCCCATTGTGAATAATGGCTTTTTCATGAGTGCTCCTCAATTAGCCCTTATTTCCAATATATTGACACTTAAGAATATCAATGCTCCATTTCTTTAAAAAGCATTATGTAACTTCAGTTTTTCTCTAGGTCCAAGAGTATTCCCACCATCATGAGTTTGTCAGATTCTATGTCATTTTACTGATATGTTGAAACCAATTGGATGATTGGGAAATGTCTTGCCCAAATTAACTAGACAAGTGTTTCCCTGACTAGCCTTGTCATAAAATTTACCTCTGGATTCTAATTCAGCAGTCTCAGCTAGAAACTGGGGAGCTGTGTATTCAGCAGTGATCCCATAAATTTCTAATACAAGTGGTCCATGGGCTACACTTTGAGAATTTGGTGAGGGTGAAATTCTGATTTCCCTTTGACATGCATTTGAATGAGCTCCAAAGAATATAATGTGGGTAAAATTGTGTATTTACACCAACCCATGTGTGAACATAGGTGTACTTGACATATATCAGATGTTGTCATTAGAGATTTAGAGGAAAACTCCTTTGTAAAAAGGCACAATTCCTTCATACCAAGAGAATTTATGGTAATTTTTCTCATTCTTACTCATTTCTTTCAAGGTGAGATTTAATTTTCCGTGACAATCATTTCATCAAATGACACACACTTACAAACACATAATTTTCCTTTGAAAAATTCAATATACTGTTCACCTCCAGGGCCTTTTCTTTGCAGTGGAATGATTTGTATAATTTCACACCCTAACTGCATTCTTTGAATTCTTATTGATAATTGTGCATGATTTGTGATGAAGACAAGCACACATCAATAGGAACATGGAGTGCTACAAATTATAAGCATAAACAAAATAAAACAATTGTCTCTCTCTGCTAGATTGTCTGGCAAACACATTTTATATATGACTTCTTTGACCTTGAAAACGAAACTAGGTTTTAACCAGTCAATCATTTTGAAATATATTTGAATATAGCCTTGATTTAATTTGTTAATTTTGAAATTATAATATTTATATCAATTAAAACTATTTTAAAAGACCACTAATATCTTGCTCTCTAATTTTCAATTTTACAGTTGTTATAGTAGGAGCTTAATAATCCCTTCTTGCTTAGTTAAAAACTTGCTTACTTTCCCCTGACAACAAATAACCTCTTGGTTTGTAGCAAAGGTTTAATGAACAAATTCAGGAGCACTACAGTGTTCAAAGATGAAAGGTTTACAAAATACACCAAAGACATTTACTAGTAGGCAGTGTATATTATCATTAGTAATTAAATTTACATTACCCTTGTCAAAATGAATGAAAAAGCGAGTCTTATGTTGCGGCACTCTTGTATTTTATCATGTTTGTTTCTCATCTGCCTATTGGGGTGCTGTGGGGTCTCCCATTGCA
Source organism: Talpa occidentalis (assembly GCF_014898055.3). Taxonomy (NCBI): domain Eukaryota; kingdom Metazoa; phylum Chordata; class Mammalia; order Eulipotyphla; family Talpidae; genus Talpa; species Talpa occidentalis. Next base: position 106,192,500 of record NW_023603184.1, read on the forward strand.
GTTTCTGCATAGCCTGGTAGCAACATTAGAGAGTAACATGAAAGAGTATGATAAATGTATCCCTAGTTTATGCACCAGGGATCCACTGTGCAAAATCTCGTAATCTGAAGTGGGTCTCCCTACTGTCATTAGTAAATAAGCAAAATTCTGCTTTCCTTTTCACTTTAGAAAAATGTTCTAATTTCTACTCTATTTTCCCGTTCAAGTTCTGATACACATATATCTCCATGGTTCATGAAGTTCCTTTCCTGAATAGGTGGGGATGAAATGGAAGCAAAGAACATAGCAACTAGTCTTTCCTTCCTATAAACGTGCTGCCTACTTATTCGGCCAACACTTAAGTACCTGCCATGAGCCAAATTCTGGATAAGCAATAGGAAATGAAGGCTAATATCAGTAAGATAGTTCCTGCCATCTGGAGTTCACATTCAATTTGGAGATATCAATGCATACATAAATTAAAATGCAAAGTGGTAAATAAAATGATATACATACATGGCCCATTCACATGACACATATTTGACCATACTAAAGGAGCATGTGGGGAGTATCTAACTAGGAGGATGTTTGCCCTGAAGGCTTTGTGGTATAGCAACCAATGAGTTGGAACTTGAAGCACAAGCAGAGAAACAAGAGCAGAGCAATTACAAGGAAAGAAAACTTAAAAGAGCATATTTTGTGGGGATGGGTAAGGTAGGTCTAGTGGCCGGATGTAAAGAAAATGGGAGAGAGAGTGTTGAAGAAGGGGAACAACTCCATGCCATGGACTAAATTGTGTTTCTCCCAAATTTATGTTTTGAAGCTCCAACCTCCAATGTGACTGTAAATGGAGGTAGGGCCTTATGTAGGTAATTAAGATTAAATGAACCCTATTGGCCCTAGTTCAATGGAGCTGCTGTCCTATAAGTAAAGGAAAAGACAACAGCATTTTTCTTTCTCTGGAGACACACAAAGGAGAGCTAAATCAAGAAAAGAGGCCTCAGAATGAAACCTATCTTGCCTTCACCTTGATCTTGGATTTCCCAACCTCCAAAAATGAAAGAAAATTCATTTCTATATTTTAAGCCACCCAGTCTATGGCATTTTGTTGTGGTCATCTATACAGATAATACACTCTGTGAAGCAGGATTAAGGGTTTTGCTTACATTGCTAACAAGTTTGGAGAGGAGGTGATAGATCACTAGTTAGCAGATCAGTGTCTGAAAGTATTCTGTGATACTCTGGCCTGGGCCTCCATGTTTTTCAAGTCCTTTGCCTTGAATAGGAAACTCCTCTAGAAAGTCTAAAAAGTAAGTGGGCCTACCACTTACTTTTCTTAAGGCTTTACACAAGTCACTTAACCTCCTAAACTTTAGCTCCATTTCTTGCAGGATAGATGTGAGCAGAAATTAAGTAATTCATGCCACCTCTGGATACAGAAGCAGACTTATGAGTCAATAATCCTGTGTCTCTGTTGAACTAATAATGGTCTTAGAGTCTTGTAGACAAAATTGGGCTCTCTTCTAAATGGGCCAGAGTACAAATTTCAACTCAGTCACTAATTCCATTAATTTGCTTTGTGATCATATACAAGTTGCTCAATCTTTCTGACCCTCAGTTTCCTTCACCAGTAGGATAGTTAGCTGGAAATATGGTCATATTAAATAAAACCCTTTACTCAAATTAAGGAACTCAATAAATGTTCTCCCTAGTTATAAAACCACTGGATTTAGTCAGAGTTAGGTACAATTGTTAAGTAGTTCTTTCCATGAGGTAAGTGACATTAACCACAATAAACATTGTCCTTTATTGACTGGACAGAGCTGCACTATCTTAGACAATGAATGCATATTTGGGGGATGATCCTTGCTAAATCGCTAAGTCCACTTTGATGTTTTTGCAACAGAAGAGCAAAACCAGATGGAAGTGATGAAATGGCTAAGCTGGGCACAAGTATCAGTGACAAAGTTATTTTTCCTACTAGGTTTTCCCCACTGAGATATTCAGCACCCTCTGCAAGTTGCAGAATTAAAGTGCTTCTGCTCTAAAGTTGCAGATCACAGGGCCCCTAACCATACCGCAAATGCCCTTTAGCAAAATCCAACTTTGAGTTAAAAGTAGAAATGGATTCTGAGCATCTGCTTTGGAGACCTCAGATAACACTCTTGCTTATCAAGCCTTGATCAGAGAGGCTGCCAGAAACACATGGAAAGGTCTCACCCTTCTGACCTACCCACCATAATATTTGGAAATGAGTAGACTCTGGGCACTTTAGGAAAGGCCTGGAAGACAGCTTAGTGTGCCTAAGTTCACACACATTTATCAAACCCATCCCAAGCACCAGACGTTGTGCAGGGAGCTGGGGGTGGGGAGTTTGGGAAGAAGGGAGAATGGGGGATTAGGAACATCACAGAGACCAGAAAGCACTCAGACTCTGGAGCCAGAATCTTGGTAAATTCACATTTACACATTTAATTTGCACATTACTTTTCTTTATAGGTTGCAAACTGGTCCAACAACAATACAGGCATTATTTTTTGTTGCTTTGTGTGCATGAGCTCACAGCATTTTAAACCTAGTACAGAACATAATCACAGCAGTGATTCAGTAGTGCATCAGATCTGAGAACTCAGTTGCCCAACTTAAAAAGAGACCAAAATATGTGATAAATCATACTACTGAGAATGATAGCTGGTAGAAACAAGTAATATCTGTGCCATGGGACTGGTTAGAGGATTAAATAGAATGATTCCTGCAAAGTCCCTAATTCAGTGGGTGACCTATTGTGGGCTCCTTGCTTCACCTGGGCATTACCAAGATTTGTATAAAAGTCAGAATGTTCCAGAAGTCCAGCAAAATCATGAATTATGGAATGATTGGGTTGGAAGGGATTTTAAGTTTATCTGTTCTCTCCTTACCATTAACCTCAATCAGATTTACTTATAAACCCAGTTTTCTTGCCCTGTCCAAGCAATGCTAACATTAGAATTGCACCTTGATTTTTTTTTTTTTTAAGCAAGTTGCATGTGCTAACCAGGGAGAGATGTTTCTCCTCCAACTCCACAGTCAAACTTCAAACAGAAAGTGTCCTTATTGAAAGACTGGCCAGATGCAGGTATATATCTCTGGGAGTTGTCCTGGTTTCTTTTTAAATTAGGCAATGAATATACTTCTTGACACACACACACAAGATTTGTGGCAAAAACACCTTTCTTTCATGTAACTGATTTTCCTTTAATCCCAACCTTAATGTATATCATTCTTGATGCACAATCTCAAATGGGCTTTGAACTAGCAAATGCTAACTTTGAATAATGAAGAAAGAAATGACAGTTTACTTTATAGCAGCATTCAGGATACATGGGGTTGAGGGGCAATGGCGGTATAACTATTCACCTTTCACCTTGGCACAAGCAGGTAAAGTACTAAAGGGAAGTGATTAGTAAGAGGTGACAATAAGTTAAAACCCAGAGACTGAGTGTTCCCAATATATCTGCATTCCTTGGTTTTCCAGGCAGTGTTTAAAATAAAAAAAAAAAAACCATCACCAAGACAGAAAAACTGCTATAGTTATATCACAGCACACTGAGTTGCAAACCTTTTAATGAAAGTCATAATTCTTGGGTTGTCTATATCATACTATATTCTCATGCAAAACACTTTAATGCCTGGTGTAAATTACTTTAGACTTTCTTAGCATGTATTACATTTTTTAATCATGGGTCTTCAGTTCAATTTTCCACTGGAGTCCAGGAAACCAGTATCCAGATAAAGTCTGACGAGCTCCATACCTCCAGCCCCTGCTTCTCTGGTCCAGCCTTCTCACTGCCCCCTTCTTTTCTTCCTCACCTCACCACTACCCACTCCTCCTACACCCAGCTCTAGGAAAACCACAGTTCCTGGTACACCACCAGATAGAGGGTATGATTTGCTTTTGGTCAGATAAGTGAGCAAATGCAATTTTTCATTGGACAAGATAAGGTGTGAGACAAGGGGCATCAGAATCCTGCAGTCGAAACTGCGCCATGAAAAATACAAAGAAAGATGAGAGTTGCCCCGCAGAGTTCTGCCCTCTTTGAAGCAGGTTGCATTTTTAATATTTGCAGCAGGTTAATATTTAATATTTAATATTTATGTTGAAGTGGTTACAAAGAACCTCTCCTTACCCATCTATCTTCTGGAAAGACATAGCTGAAGGGATTTTGAAACTTTCACATAAAATGCCAGGACTCAGAATAGAGTGTGAGTACCACCTGCCTGACTGCTCTGTCACAGGTCATCTCTCTCAAACACCAACCAGAGCAAAATTTTCTTGCTACATACCCCGCCCCCCAGCTTCTACTTCTCTCTCTAAAGCAGAATTAATCATTCATATCTACCCCGATTACACTGTCCATATGCCTTGATTATAGCAAGGGGGCCATAGTTGGTGAATAACATCTTCCCTGACAATCTGTAAGCAAATCTGGGGCCAATTCATTCATCTAAGAACCCCAGGGCATGCACAGTGCTGGTGTGTAACTGTAGGTACTCAGTCAAAGTTTGTTGAATGAATAAATGATATAGAGAAAGAGGTGAGAGTTATACACTGGCATGTAAGTCATGCATATTTTCATTTCACCATTTTCAAATTGTGTGATAAAAGTAGGGAATACTCTGTGATGTGGCAATGGAATTCCATATTCTGGAGTCTGAACAGATATGTCATGATAATAAAATATTGATGATGTTAACTCATTATTAATTCAAGAGATTGGCAACATGGTTTCATGTGAGTTTTTTTGTTGTGGGGGAGTGAATATTTAATATATCCTCTGCAGGATTCCCCTTTTTTTCCCTGATGGAAAAAAATGTGACTTTTACTTATTTATCTACAACCTTTGCAGGGTTCTATTTTTTCAGCTGGTTCTTCCTATCCAGGCTCAGGGTTTAAAAAGGGGGTTGGTCCAAGGTTAGTTACAGCACTGGATGAGCTGAGTGCTGGCAACTGTCCCTGTGCCTATTGATTCTGGGACTATGCCAGGTCCCCCGGGACTGGAAAGATTCCCTATCTGAGGCTACTTGGCTACAAAAACCCTTCCTCCAGCCCTTGCCAACTAAAACACAGTAGGAGCAAATGTTGTATGGCAACTGGGTATAAACACAACAGTTGGAATGCTTCAGAAAGAAGCTTGGATTTCCTGTTAAGTGTATTCAATGTTAAAACAACAATAACAGTGTTAAAAACACATTTGGGGATTGTTAGAATGCCTTACCTACTGATTCTCATTATTCCTCTTTGAGACTCTCTGGATACACTGGCATCTCCAAGAAGTATTCCCTTAGGTATTTTCTTAGAAATTATGTCTAGTAGACTAGGTGAGGTAAATAAATGGATTAAAATAGACCCCAAAGTAAGGCAAATACAGTATGTGTTATACCAACATCCTATCTGTAAGAGTGGAATAGAGAAGGCGAGTAAAGAGATGTGGGTTTTGCTTTTGGTTATGATGCTTACGGGTTCTGAGCTCTCAGGGAACTCATGTCTTTGGCCTTTGCTGTCCTCTGAAATTGACCAAATGTCCTCAGCCCAGCATGCACTGTGCTTTAGTATAGGGTAGCAGCTCCTAGTTTTTAAATCATAGCATTTAGTGTTGCCATAAGAACAGAGAACCTCATGAATTTTCACAAGGGATTACCTAGTGGGTAGAACCCTTGTAATGGTTTGGTTGTGTGTCCACAACCCCCCCCCCACCAAAGGTTGACATCCCAGCCTCCAGGAACGGCCTCATATTTGGAAATAGGGTCTTTGCAGATTTAAACAAGTTAAGATGAGGTCATTAAGGTGCACTCTAACCCAATATAACTGATGTCCTTTTAAAATGGAGAAACAGGGCTTCCCTGGTAGTGCAAGGGGTTAAAATGCAACCTATGAAGCTAACTGCAGCCACTGAAGCACGAGTTCCATCCCCACCCAGGGAGCTACCCGCATGGCACAGCAGACCTCTCCTGTCTCTCCCACTGCTCCCCTCAGCAGTGTGTTTCTGTCAGTCTGCCTATTCTTCTCCCCACTCTGTTTCTGGTGAATCCTCTCACTCCCACCCCACAGCTCTGGCCTGTACCCCAGCTCTTGTATGCATAAATAAATACATCTTTAAAAAAATAAAAAATAAAATGGAGAAACAACACAGGCAGTTATAGAGTGAAGATGTGTGAAGAGACACAAGGAAGACCACTATGTGACGATGGAGGTAGAGATTGTGCTGCCATAAGCCAAGGACTGCCTTGGCTACTAGAAGCTAGAAGAGTCAAGGAAAGGTTTTTTTCTCTAGGTTACAGAGGATACATGGCCCAGTGAACACTTCGATCTCAGACTTGCAGCTTTCAGAACTATGAGACAATAAATTTCTGTTTGTTACAGAATCCTAATATAGACCCTCACCTCATATCTCCTGAGGCCCGGCTCCATCTGGTTTCTTAGCAGAAGGGAATGGATGTTTTGCCCAGGGAGTGGATATTTGTGTTTGACATTTAACAGATGAAAGAGTGGACAAGAGATAAAATGGGGTAAAAGAGGGAAAGAAGAAAAATTAAAGGTAAGTTGTTATGAAAATGGAGAAGAACAGGATCAGTCTTTAACTGTTACATACAAGCACACCCTAACAGCTAAGGTGTTTCCATGCCACTTTATAAATATTCATTGTCCCAGCTCCTTGAATTGCCTCCACTGATAGCCGGGCTGCCCCTACTATTTGGTTTCTCTATCCCTTCCTGGGTGTCCTCTCCAGGAGTTCCCGCATAATTCAGCAAATGAAGAGTTGATTCTTGGCTCTGCAGAAAGTCACTGGATGCTGCCCGAGGGCCGCCTCTGCCACAGGCCCTTCTAAAGGCCCTTCTAACTAGTCAGTGCCAGAAGCAAATGACATAATTTTCTGATTGAGAGCTTCATGCATTTGAAGTGTGGTACCAGACTTCTGCAAGTAATGTGAGAACATGCAATGGAAGGAGGTGGAACCAGAGGCTGCCAAAGGGAGGTGAAGAGAAACAAAGAAGAGATCAGAAAGCACAACCAGGAAGAGGGGCCCACGGACTAGTTTCTGTACAGTTGAGATATTGTTTACCTAAAAACGCTTTCTGGTTTCCCAGTCTGATCCCTAGAAACCAACCACTTAATCAAGAGGAGGAGAGAGGGAGGAAAGAAGACATAGAGGAGAAAGGCAAAGAAAGACCAGTCTCACAGAGATACAACAGAGGTGAGACCCGACCGTAGGTCTTAAGGCCTGGACCTGGTGTCAAACTTGCCCTCTGGACCAGAAGAGATGTCAGGCAAGTGACCGCTTGTTGATGGTAACCATGGAGGCTCAACTCGGCTACAGAAAACTCTTATGTCAGTCAGTCTAGCTGCAATGAGGTGGATAGAGGCAGCACTCTTAGCAGCAATAACCCTTTCACCTCTCTATATGTTTCATCTCACTTAATCCTCAAAAAACCCATAAGAAGTAAATGTTAGCATTGATTCCCATTTTACAGGCGAAGAATCTGAAATGCAGCAAAATTAATTTACCTAAATAGCTATGGCCAGTAAGGAATGGAGCTAAGATTAAAACTCAGGTACATTTGCCTCCAATATCTGGTCCTTGGCCACTAATCTATCAACTCCCTCTAGAGAACTTATTTAACCATGCATAATTTGAAGTAGGCCAGATTTAAGAAAGGAACATATATTCCATCAATGATCCTAGCCCCCAGCCAAGTAAATCTTTTTACCAAATCCATATGAAAGAGTGGACAAGAGATAAGATGGGGTGAAAGAGGGAAAGAAGAAAAATTAAAGGTAAGTTGTTATGAAAACGGAGACGAGCAGGATCAGTCTTTAACTGTTACATACGAGCACACCCTAACAGCTCATTCCTCATTGTCAGATACTTCTGCCCAAGTGACATCATTTAATACTTATTGAATGTCCATTGGGCATTAAGCATAGGATGTACAAGTTCTCACGCTGGCATCTCTCAGGCTTTCTGTATTGGAAATAATATAGGCACTAGCTTCTAAGTCAAAAGTGATCTTGAGAGATCTCATTGTTACTCTACCCCTACCCATCCAGGGGGAGGATATAAAGGAGAGTTTCCCAGATACGATTCAGATTTATGGGTAACATAAATCCAATTATTCTTAAATAAGATTTGCCTTTATCATTTGGAGCATTCTTAACTCTTTATCTATGTTTACCTCATCAACCCCATTTGGTAAACACCACTCAAGCAAGCTCTCAAACACACAACCCTTTAGAAATCAATGTAAATGTAATTCTACCAACCTTAGCTAAGCTAATAAGAGCTGAAAGGTCATAGTGGTACCAGCCATGCAATGAATAATAGCTGTAAATGCAACTCAGTGATTGATTCAACCAATGACAATGAAGGTCATGGGGGAAAAGAGCCATTTCATTTTCTCATCTACGTTAGTAAGGTTTAAAGTACATTTAAGTTTGGGATTGGGTCTTGGGCTCACTATATATCACTACCTGCATTGTTGGACCCTGCAGAAGAAAAGGAAACTGTTAAAAAAGAAGAACTTGGTTTTATTGCTGGCTTTCATATGTTCTCTTTTTAAAAAAAAATTTTTTTTTTAAGATTTATTTATTTATTTATACAAGCACTGGGTACAGTCAGAAGTGCAGGAGGGTGAGAGAATTCACCAGAGCCAGAGCGGGGAACAGAACAGGCAGATCGATGAAATACACTGCTGAGGAGAGCAGTGGGCACAGCAGGAGAGGTCTGTTGCACCATGTGGGATCCTCTCCTGCAGCCGGGGATCGGACCGGCACTGCAGAGACTGCGGGCAGCTTTGCAACCCAGCACTCAACCACTGTGCCACCAGGGGAGTCCCTTGCTTTAATATGTTCTGTCAAGAAAGATCCTCAATCATCAATGTATACTTTATCTATTCCCATTTTCATACACACCTGCTTTACTCTCCTTTGCCTTCCATAACAAATTTCCACAAATGCATCTCTAGTAACATCTGGAACCTACACATTCCTTGGCTTGTAGATGAGTACCCAAGCCTCCTGTGTTTCTATCTTCACATGACTGTTTACCTATAAGACAGCATCATATTAGCTGAGGGATGCACACTACCAGTATGACTTCATCTTAACTACTTAATTACATCCGCAAAGACCTACTTCCAAAGAAAGTTGCATTTTGAGACACTGGAGATTAGGGCTTCAACATATATTTTGGAGAATATATAGCTCAACCCATAGCAACATCCAGATAAAAAAGATTAGAGTTCATGGCACTCTGACTGTCAGGTTACACATTAGACAAAATATTTGCCAAAACTACAATATGAGATGAATGTTTTAGTTATAAGTAATTAAACTTTTTAAGTCTTTTTTAATTAAAAAGTATTTAACACAAAAAGAATATTATGTAAACATACAAGATTGAAAGGAAATAAAATTAATAGTGATCATTTATGAAATGTCAGTTTAAAAAATAAGACACTGCCCCAAAATTAAAGCCCCCACATGTCTCTATCTAATCTAATCTCATCTTCCTTCTTTCTTGATGAGCAAGACATATTAGGTCCCTGCCTTAATGGAGCCTTCATTTAAATTGAGGAAGAAAGACGCTAAATACAAAATATCATAAAAGGAAAGAACCATGAGAAACATTAAAATGGGGTGACATGACAGAAAGAAACCGGATGGCTTCTTTGGACTGGAAGCCTTCTTTGGGTTGGTGACATTTAAGCTGAGATCTCATTGAAAATAAGGAGTTAGTAATGTGAAATTAAGGAATAGAGCATCTAAGTCAAGGCATGAGAAAGTGCAAAGGCTATAGGCAAGACCAGCTTGGACAACAAAAGATCAGAAAGCACAAAGTCGCAGATAAGAATGTACTTTAAAAACTGGAGTAAAAAGTTTAGATTTTTTCTACGTGCAATGAGATACTCTTTGAGAGTTTTAAATAAGGACATCGCATGAATTTATGTTGCAAAAGATAACATGGCTTCTAGGTGCAAGATTGGGGCAAACTATTGATAGAGGCAGTGAAACTATCAGAATTAGACTGATAGTAGCAGAGGTGGACACAAGTACAGATTTAGGGTGTCCGTTAGGGATGGAGTCTACAGGGCTTATTAATGCCCTGGACGTGGGAATAAAGGAAAGAGAAAATGATGGTAATATATTTGGCTTGCGCAACTGGATTGTGGTACATTTTAATGAGTCAGGAAAGATTTATGAACAGCAAATTTTGGGATGTGTAAATCACAAGTTTTCTTTTGTTAAGTTTGATAGATGCCTATAAAACAATCAAGTGAAGATTTTACTAGGCCATTGGCCATACAAATCCTAGAATCTTTGTTAAAAACTTATCTTATTCTTCGTGAAAAATAATCAACTCTGCATTAGTCAAGACACATTCTGTATGTGGTAAATTTCCCCAGCCATTTCCTTGTGGCCTTGTTTCCCTTTGCTTCTGCTTATTAAGCACTCAATCACTTACTTACTATATATTTTCTAGTGGTTGTTATATGGATGAACACAGTGCTGGCATCTAACATGCTGCAGACATAAGTGACTATGAATTTTTACAGAATAAATGAATGAATGAATGAATATACTTCTCAAGTTCTCTTAAGATTTAAGTTTTTAACCAGCAAGTAGTCTAGTACAAGAAATAATACATATACATTTATTATTATTTTTTTATTTATATCTTTTACATCATTGTGTAGTCCCTGTAAAATTCCGACCGCCAATATACCCGTGAACCATCACCATTGTCCCTTGTGCAATTCTCTCCCCTGTTTTGATCTCAATACATATACTTTATATTTTTTTTTATTAAAGATTTATTTATTTATTTATACAAGCACTGGGTACAGTCTGAAGCCCGGGAGGGTGAAAGAATTCACCAGAGCCAGAACGGGGAACAGAATAGGCAGACCGATGAAATACACTGCTGAGGGGAGCAGCGGGCAGGGCTGGAGAGGTCTGTCGTGCCATGTGGGACCCTCGCGAGTGGCCGGGGATTGAATCGGCACTGCAGCTTCGCAGCCCAGTGCTCAACCACTGCGCCACCAGGGGAGGCCCTCAATACATATACTTTAATAACTAAAAAGTGGTGAGTTGAATAGGAAATGTACTAATAAAGGATTATGGGAGTTCAGAAGATACAAAATTCAGGAAATGTGTATAATCATGTGATTAAATACATTCAGTAAAGAGAATGAAGAAACTAAGACTATATGCAGTAACATTAATTCCACAAACATAATTTGAACAAAAAAAGTCACACAAAAACTGTGTACTGTGTGATTCCATTTCTATAAAATGCAAGAAAGGTAAAGCTAATCTATGGAATTAGAAGTCAAGATAGTTGCTACCTTGTATAGAAAGCATGAGAGAAATCCTGGGATTCTGGTTATGTTTTGCTTCTTGGGTTTTGCTTATACGAGTGTATTCACTTTGTGAAAATTCATCTATTCACACACTTAGAATTTGTACTTTCTAAATGTATCAAAAGAACTGTGAAGGGTCTGAGATTTACCCTATTTGCAAGTCTGCCATAGTTTTATGGATGCTGGCAGAGGACATGATACTTCTGGGTCAGCGATAAAGGAATTGATTATTCATAGTATGGAAAGTAATATGAGCTTCATGTTTCCTCTGGTTCTTCTTTCTGACTCCCCAAAATTACACAAGGGGTTGCGCAAATGGATGCTGTATATATAGTGGGTTTGTGTCACAATTTACCCCACATATAGAGAACCCTAGTCCCTCACAATGGGATACAATCAAGCCTGCCCTAATTTTGCCCTGAAGAGAGACAATATCGGCCTCCCCGGTGGCGCAGCAGTTGAGCGCTGGGCTGAGAAGCTGCCCGCAGCCTCTGCAGCGCCGGTTCGATCCCCAGCTGCTCCCCGGCCACCGGAGGAGGATCCCACATGGCGCGCAGACCTCTCCTGACGCCCGCTGCTCCCCTCAGCAGTGTATTTCAGTCCTTCTGCCTGCTCTGCTCCCCGCTCTGGCTCTGGTGAATCCTCTCACCCTCCCGCGCTTCTGACTGTACCCAGTGCTTGTATAAATGAATGAATAAATAAATAAATCTTTAAAAAAAAAAAAAAAAGAGAGACAATATCATTATACTAGATAGTAAGCAAATTTAATCTCTATCTTCTAAGGCTGTTTGCTACACAATCTTCCTTTGAAAAGATACTCTTTGCTCACAAGACTTTCAGAAATGTGACCCCTGGAGGATTATCTGATAACATGGCATACTTCAATAAAACATTTACATTTGAAAATATGTGCTGTCTTAGTAAGGTCTTATTTGGGCATTAGCAACTTAAAGGGAAGTGACTCTTGTGTAAGGAACAAGGAGCAGTTGTGTTTGAGGAGAATGCAGGGTTTTTTTCTACCTAAATGTTCTTCCAGCATGGGAAAGTGAGTAAAATGAAATTCAAATGGCCAATTTTACCATCTTTTTTACTGCTCAGATATGGGCCTGTAGAAGGGAAGAAAATCACATTAAAGAATGAAACAAAATTTTAAGGAATCATCTGTGGAACTCATTTATCCTTTTCCCTACTCCCCCAACACTGCAAGAGTTTGGACTATTTAGAGCTGAGATTCAGAAAATATTTCCACCATAATATGTGCACAGTTCAGTAGGTTTTATTTTGAAAGTAAACTAAGAAACAGAGAAAATAATAAACTCAAATGCCTTTAAAAGTTTTTTTATTTCTGTAATTGAAATTTTTAAACCAAAATTATATTGGCCCTAATTAACTTTACTTTGAAAGACAAATCTCTAAATTCCTCTTGTCTTATTTACAATAAATCTAGATGACCCAATAGCATTTAAGCAGCAATGTGATATACTTTCAATACTTAACATTTTCTTAACAGTTTCTCCCTGAAACATCCATTTTTATGCTACCTAGGTAAGAGTGTGGAAGTGAATATTAAAATCCCATAACCATATTTTGGTGCTGATGCTGCATTTTCACATTTTATGATATATCTTGAGCTGTTTGATTGAACGGCAGTCTGCTGTTTAATCAAGAGCCATGTGTTATTCTATATAAATGTACTGTATTATAAAAGTGAATGTAAAATTAATTTCAGGATATATATGTTTAATTATATAGCCTCATGTTACATATCTGAATCAAAATGTGCATTGCCTTTTAATAGCTTGAAAAAGTTTGGAATTAATTTAAGCAATGAAGCTTGAGATATTTTTAAGGTTTTTTTTTTTTTCTCAGAGCATAGTATCATTCTTACGTTGAGTCATTTGTGTTTTTTCCAATTTAGCCCTTCACATGGGGATGTAAAGGATATAACATTTTTGAATGTTTGTTTTGCACCAGGCAATGGAATAGATAATTAACACATATCACCTAGTTTTTAAGCCTAGCAGAATTCCATGAGGTGGGTGTAATGATTCCCACTTTAAACATGAACAAATAAATCAGGAATAAATTACCTGAGGATATACCATGAGTTAGTGGTGGAATCAGGATTTGATTTTAGAGCTATATGATTTCATACTAAAATCAATTAAAGAATAGGACTTAGAGACCACAACACAGGGTAGACTAGGAAGATTTTGATAAACTCTTCCCTACGTATATTTCACTCAAGTTTGGTGGCTCACAGTTGAGGCCAAACAGGAGAGGGAAGGAGAGTTGCAGCCAGGAGGACAGTATTTCCAGTCAGCTGAGTGGGCATAGACTGTGGCCTACCACACTGTGTAGGGAGGATCTCTCAGCGAGGGTAGAGTGCAAAGCCACCTACACATGGGCAGTGCGTCCTTTGGTCCATTGTGGAGAATCTGACAGCTGACAACCAGAGTGGTGGGATCTCATCCCCACTCCCTGAAGGGAGATGGGAGAGAAAGCCCTGTTGTGCTCCTTGAAGAGGAGTGACAAGGAGGGAGGTGGTGTACTGGAAGTTGGATTTCATGCAGCAGAGATCAGCGCCTGCTTTGGACCAAAGGGGAGAAGAGGCAGTATAAAACTCCCAGTTTGGGTAGGCCTCTCTCCACACCAAAACTGAGACTAAGTCTTTGGGCTCCAGCTTCCCATACTTCCCTCTCCTGCCACCAAATTAAACAAAGAGAAACAAACAAAACTAAAGCCTTAGTATCCCAACCAGAAAAACCAAGGTGATAAATATGTCCATGAAAAGAGCTTCTGAACACAAGATGGAAAAGCAAAAGAGAATAAAAATCCCAAGATCTATACAAATGATACAAATATATTCAGGGACCTAGCAGACAAAAGTTTTAGGATAGCAATCATACAGAAACTTAATGACATCCTAAATCCTCAATCAACCATAGAAAGGAAGGCTCAGAATCTTAGAAAAGAGATTCAGGAATAGAAGTAGTTCCTCACTAAAGTGATTGAAGGTATTAAAAAGAACACAAAAGGAGATGCTGAATGAAGTGAAAAGAAAGATGGAAAGCATGCTAAGTAGAGTTAAACTGGAAGAACAGAGAATTTTAAAAATTGAACATGCAGATGTATAAATGATCGAAGTCGGAAAATGATCCAAGTCCTAGACTTAGGAGAAATGAAGAAATTCCTCAAGAAATATCAGACTCCATTAGAAGAGGAAATATAAGGATAATGGTATTCCAGAAGGTAAAGAAAGAGAAAAGAATGTAGAGAGCCTATTCAAATAAATAATAGCTGAGAACTTTCTAAATAAAAGGAAAGAACTAACTATGGGTGTTCAGGAAACTCAGAGAACACCAATTTTTCTAAATGCAAAATGACAGATACCAATAAACATCATTCTTAAATTATCAAAAGTCAATGGTGAAGAAAAAATATTAAAGGCTGCTAGAGGAGAAAAAGCATGTAACATACACAGGCACCTCGAGCAGACTTCTCAGCAGGTACTCTCAAGGCTAGAGGAGAGTGGAATGACATTTACAATTCTAAAAGATAAACTGCCAACCAAGATTACTCTGTCCTGATAAATTATCATATTCATATATGATAGAGAAATAAAGACTTTCCCAAGCTAAAGGAGTTTACCACCATCAGTTGTGCTCGATAATTGGTGAGAAGAACTACAGGAACTATACTTGAGGGAAGAAATCAAATACTGTTCAAAAATTAATAATGAGAGCCTCCCTGGTGGCGCAGTGGTTGAGCGCTGGGTTGTGAAGCTGCCCGCAGCCTCTGAAGTGCTGGTTCGATCCCCGGCTGCTCCCCGGCCACCGGAGGAGGGTCCCGCATGGCGCGCAGACCTCTCCTGCCACCCGCTGCTCCCCTCAGCAGTGTACTTCATCAGTCTGCCTGTTCTGTTTCCTGCTCTGGTGAATTCTCTCACCCTCCCGTGCTTCTGACTGTACCCAGTGCTTGTATAAATAAACAAACAGACAAACAAATAAATAAATAAATCTAAAAAAAATAGTAATGATATAAGAAAATAAATAAATAAATAACAGGCTACTTTCCCCCACCAAAATTAAAAGTATATAAAATAAAAAAAAAAACAAAGTTATATTTAAAAAGGTTGAAAGGAGTTCTATATGAAAAGAAAAAAAAACACAAAAGAACACAAAGCCTTGAGTATTCTGAGTACATCAGAATCAGAAGTATAAATAAAGATAGTATCAGACAACAACAAAATAGTAAAGGGGAGGAAGGACAGAATCCAGGACAGATAGATCAGCTGGGAGGGCAGAGCAGATGCTGTAGTGTGCCTCTTGGAGTCCTACTATTTGGACTAAGGTGTCATTCCTCAAGCTGCCAGGCATATTGTCTGCTGGCAACTCCTTATGAACGGCCCTTGACGAACAGAACTTGCCTTGTCCAAGGTTCCATGCTTTCCTTGGGGGCAGCCCACACCTAATACCTGGAGTTTAAGTAGGTACAAAAATCAATGCCTTGCCTGAATTTGGGGACACCTCTGAAAAGCCATTGCAGTTCCAGATCTGCCTATAGTATCATCTGAGACTCCAGTTGCAACCTCATCACAATTCATCTTCCTCTTTTGACCAATCCTCCTCCCCTCACTCTCTTACAGGTACTGCTGTTTAGACGACTCACCACTGAACCTTCTCCATCTCAACTGCTGAGTCCCTGACCCAGAAAACCAGAGCTAAGACTCACCAACATTTCCTGTGGTTGCCATATTCCCTCTTTCCCCACAGTGAGTTATAGAAAGAGGAGCATCTAAAGGTGAATCTCATAATAACTGTATCAGACAGATTCCCAGATGGATTTCCCACCTTCTTGGAGGGACTGAGCAGAAGTTAATCACAAAGACTCCACAGAGCAAATGTATTCAAAAAGAGTCTATGTAACCTGCTCTCTAAACTCTGGAGTCAAGAGCTGTACTGCTTGTTAGCTTCTTCTTGTCAACAATCTCTATAGTTGCATCTCTGAAGTTGCACTGGTGTCAACCCAACTCAAAGACTGGCTGATTCCCCAGTCTTCTGGGTACATTAACAGGTCAAAGCTGAGTTTTCTTTGGTAATGGGAAACTCCAGATGAAGTGGTGAAACAGAGGTCTCAAGTTTAAGATATAGCAAAAGTGCTACTTCCTAGGTGACCTTCCTGGATACAAATAGAACCTGACTGTTCTAGATTTAGTGACTGCGTATCTTTGTACCTTTTCTTGGATTTGCAAACACTATCATGTAGCCCACTAATACTGACAATGTTAGAGGTGAAAATGGCTTCAAAGGACACCACTGAGAACTATGTTACCTCTTTGTAACAACTCTCTTTATGAAAAATATACTAGAACAGATTGCAGCAGGACAACCACTCAATAAAGACTTGGGGATTTAATTGCCCACATAGGGGACCATTTTCTTTAACATCACACTGAGCTAATTTCCCCAGAATAACAATGAGTGTAACACAGTTTGTAGATTGCCCCAGTAATCTCTGTAGATGGAATCTGCTAACAACCATGCACAAACAATTGATTCACATGAGCAGAAAAAGACTCCAGGAGACAAATCTTTAAATATTATAATAAGTGGTAGGTACCTATCCTGCTAAACTTGTTTCTCTACTTCCCAAATATAATTCCCTCACTTCAGCATTCAAAAAAAAAAAAAAAAAAAAAAAAGTGCAGTCTGAAACCATTTCATTCAACCAGTAAATTAATTTGGTATCATGAAGATAAATTGTAGCAAATTCTTCTGGTTAGGCAGGATGCAGTGCTGCTCAAAATAAGACCATTAAAAAAACACACAGATCAAGAAACATTCTGGAAATTCTAACAATGGCTGGCCTGGGAGAGACAGGTAAAACACAAGCAATTAGTAAATGGGCATCAAGGAGATGTTTAAGCGCAACATCTTTCCAAAGACAAAGAATTTGATGAGTGTGGATTATATATCCATTATAGAAAATAGTCTCTTTGATATGGAATCTATTTGCCAAAAGTGAAAGATCTGCATCTGAAGCAGTTCTATTGGACAAATTGTGCCCTAAATCTTCTTTGAACTGCTGGGCTTAAATCAAGTTTGGATATAAAAGGTTTCATTTTACATAACCTATATTTAAAGCTTCTATTGAGTCTTCAAAATGATTTGCTGCAATGCTTGTGTTTTTTGGTGTGAGTCCAACTTCTTAACCTGTCTAGAGTTGCAATGATAAAATTTCACATTAACTTAAATAATATGCCAACATTGAATGCTCTCAAGCTAGCTATCGATGTTCCCCATGTCTTCAGCATATTAAAATAAGATGAACTGAATCTTCATAAAAACTGACATTCATTAATTAATCGATATGATTCCCTATATCAGTACCACAATCAATTTAAAATATCTCTCTATTCTGTGGAATCTGAAATGATGGAATGTGTATGTAAAGACAGCATGGGCTGTGATGTGGTAAAAATATAGCCCCGAGTCCCAGTTACTTAGCACATTACAGGTTTACTTCCTATTCATGCTAAGTCTCAATGCAAGTCAGTTAACTCTTTAGAGTAGCTGCCCCCCATGTTGTGGCACAGAGATCCAGGCTGTTTATGCCTTATCACTCAATCATCTCAAAATATACCCTTCCTCATATCATGGCAGGAATAAAGAAAGTCAAGATTGTTTTATACTGACCTTTGAATACCTCAACCCAGAAGTGACTCTTGTTCATGGTCCATTGCCCAGATCTAATCACATGGGAGAACGTAGATATTCAGTGAGCAGCACAAGCCTCTGACTCAGGGAGTGTTCAGCATTCTGAGGGGCTGTGCAAACAAGTTGCATTTGATTCTGTGAAAATGTGGGTTCTATCGACACTATTTTTTTTTTATGTTTCCTTCTTTATATTTAAATTGATGTACAATTCATAATTCCAGTGTTTAAATATCTTGCTTAATGGGATCATCTAGCACACACAAAGCATAATTATATAGAGAGTTACATATCTAATTATACATATAAAATAATTATGCATATAGCAGAATATAACTATTTCATAAAATAACTGTTCCCCCTTGTGTATACAAATGATTCTTCTATGAATATTAAGATTATTTTTTAGTAAAGCCCTGTTTTATTGCTTAAGTGATAAAGGTCAAAGATATATACCATCCAGGCAGAAAGTGGGCTTCACTGGAGTAGCAAGCTATTTAAAATGTGAGGTGCCCAAATTCTAGCAATCGTCTAGGAAGCAAACCCCTGACCGCCAAAGGGGATCAAGGCTGAGAGGTATTTGCTCAGGGAGACAGTAGAGTGAGAATGCTCTTCTCAAAGTGGGTGAGATTATCGAAAGAAGAGCTCCTGCACGTTGGGAGGAGGAGGACAAGCAGATTAAGGATTGGAAATCTAGGTTCCTGGGCAAGGGACTGTTGGGTGTACTGACCCTTCAGTATCAGAAACTAAGAGTGAGGGGTGGAGCACCCCAGAGCCTGGGACCTTGTTTGCTTACTCAGTACTAGGAGAGGACCCAGAAGATCTCAGTCCATTTCAGACTTGTTGGGAGAACCAAAGGCACAATTCACCTGAAGGCCAACTCTCAGAAAGGATCAGAACATCTTGTTCATTATATGGAGACTGGAGTAAAGGAAGTGAGAAGAGCCCAAGGGAAAGCTGTAATCTTGGAGACAAAGGCAGGGCTCAGGTCGTTGATTATGGCTGTTACGTTTTATACACCTAAGAGTGAGGAATAGGGTGGATGGTGAGCAGGAGATGAGGTTGGCAAAATGGGCAAGAGTGGATCACAGATTTGCTTACAGGATCAATGTAGAGTCACTGAGGATTCATACAGGGACTGTACATGAATGGACTATTCATCTTTAAAACATTATCTGGGAACCTATTATAGTCTATAGATGATGATTTATAGAATCATGGCAGTGACAGGATTAGAGATCAAATAATTTGTGGTAGGCTCTACAGGTCTTGCTGGAGCTATTGATGGTGGGTGGAAGAATTATAAATGGCTCTCAGTGATTTCTAAGTTTCAGACTTGGAAGACTGTATGATGAAGGGAGAGAAGCCGTGGGCTGAGTGTGGAGAAGGAGATGGGATTGTTCTGTATATGGCAAATTTGAGCTATTTATGGCATAGAACTGATCAGATACTTTCTGATCCTTTTTGAGTATCTTTTGAACAGATAAAAGGAGTATGTCCCAGTATCTAGATCCCATACAGAGTTGTTATCTTCTAAGTAAAAGACTCAATGTTTATTCAAAACTGTTCTCCATTAAATGTTGGAGGCATACATTAATATCAGACTTGGATATGGTGCTCTAACTATTGGGTTAGGTCACTTGGTTCTGACTACTTAAATCACAGCCAAATTTCCTAGATCCTCTAGACTCTGTGCCTAAGCCAGCATCTATAAGCTGGCTTTAATACTCACAACATCCACCCAGCAGGCACATCTTCCATGTAGCTTTGGCCAGCTTCTAAACTGTCCCACCCAAGATCTTGCAGCTCTGGTAATCATCTGACCTGCTTCCCACAGCAACACTCAGTAATTACTCAATAGCAACAATGCAGACACTGCCTCTGGGCATTCATAGGTAATCATTATATGTTGTAAATCACTCCTATTGAAATAATGTTCAACTATATTAGAACTATCAAAATAGATTACTGTTCTCCTCCGAACTTCGGTGAGATACCTACTTCAGTATACTTCATACATGAAAATTAATCAATTCATTTAATAAATGAATGGATAGTAAATAAATGGGAGGCCAATAGAAAAAATTCTTATGATCTTCAATATACTTGTGTTCATATACTTGTGATTTTCCATAGCCACCATGCCAATGATATATATACTTATCACAAATTTAGTGATGAACACAGTTTTTACTAATAATTTACTGGAAAAGTCCAAATTCATCACACATGTACAGCCTAAGACACACCACACACACACACACACACACACACACACACACACACACACATCAAAGAAGAGGGGCTAACTGGTCAATAGTCTTTGTGACAAAATTTCCCGAAAAAAAGTATAAAGCATCTTTTTGCAGACATGGAAAACACAGCAGGAAAAGAAATAACACGTTTTTAATTAGAAACATTCAGATTTACTCTTAATTTAATTCAGCTGCCCAGCAGCCACGATTAGATTTGCATCATGATGTATCTTCAACACTATCTATTTTCATAACTGCAAACTTTCCTGACTACAGTTCTGATGGATCCTGATATTTTAAAATATGTCCTATTGTCCTTTTCTGTGCAGTAGACCAAGCATAGAGTATTCACTCCTATATCATTGTCACAGTACTATCAGACCAGATGGCTACTTCATCACAGAATCAAGAATTAGGGATAATTTATGCCGTTCCTTGCTCTAGAATGTGAAAATAGAAAGCATTTGCTGTGCACATTCTCATGAAGAGCAGCTAGTCAGAGGGCATTTGGTGCTATGGCCACTGTGCCTTTAGGAATGAAATTTCATTCCATGGAGCCCCAAGCGCTCAGGTCACAGAGAAAATTGTTGAAGCATGTGAGTTGATGCTTCATCCAGTAACCAAATTAAGCCAGAGTGCCTCTTTGTTAAGGAAAACAAGTTACAATTAAACCTTTCTAAAATGGGAAAGATTATATCTGAACCCTCTATTGTTTGATATTCAAGGATTTCTCCCCCTTGTAGGAAAAAAAAAATTCGAATGTTGGCTTAATATTCAGAGCAGTTGTTTTTGTGTCTGTGAACATTAAATGTTAGAAACGGAAGAGCAATTTATCCTCAGCCTGCCGAAGAGAACAGTGGAAATTTCTTTTTATTGGTCTATAAATAAGCAAAGTCTGAACACACCCTTTATTGGGAGAAGAGTCACAGCAACCCATCACACATACCAACAGACTGGCCAGGGTTCCTTCATTTGATATTGCCATAATCGTGCCGATGAAGACAGACAGAAGCCTGTCCTGTCAAGCTAGCAAACAAATTTAACCCAAGGACCAACCAGTATTCCCTAGGGGAAAAGAAAAATTGCATATAAAATCATAAACAATTCCGGTTGCTGGAGTTATTGTTTAAGAAAAGCTAGATACATCAGTGAAACAAATCAAATGGCTCTTGATTTCTTTGTTGAAGAATCACATTATCAACAAAGATATGCAGGGCTTTTGGGCTTTATGTAATATCAAAATCATCTGGTTAATTCAATTTAAAAAAAAAAGACTCATAGAATGTGCTTGTTTGAGTCCTACAAAGGACCTAATTGCATATTTTAAATATATATATATATATATATACACACACACACACACATCTCAATTATCTTTGGTTGTAAACATGTAGAAAAGCCATTGAAAATATATCAATTATATGGGCAATATAATCCATCCTTTCCATTTGAATCTGTTTAGATTGTTCATGTGTCTCAAGTTTTTCAGATTAGATATCCTGCAAAAACAGACAGCTACACTGGGGAATTTAGTTGCCTAGGCAAAATTAAAAGGCTATCAGTGTGAAAAGTGAGAGCAGTCAGAAAGCTTAACAAATTGTGAAGAACAACAGGCAGCTCGCAATAATCATGTTCCCTTTCCAAGGAAGTGCATCTGCCTGTTCCCTGCACATGATTTGAGGCGAATACTCACATTAATGATGATACCTCTTCCATCAATATCTTGGATTATTACCAGTGTCTGGGAGAAATTTTATTGGCTGCTGCAGTTCATTGAGAATTAATTGATATGACACACTTACTCTATATGAACTTGGAAAAAAGTCTATCGAGTGATTTAATTCATTTTGTGTTAATTATAAATTATGCCAGGAAACATTATCACGGATGGACTTGTTTCCAGTTCTCGGACGGCATGTGTGAGCAGTTTGTACACTTCCGCCATCGTGGATACAGAGCTTGGACGGGCTAACCCCGCAGAAACGCATTAATTTGGCCTCCTCACCAATATTTGTCATGCTGCGTGTTCTTAAACAAATTAGGCTAGGACGAGGCAGCAAAATGGCCCACTTATCTTTATTTCTAATTTAGCCAACAATAAAAGAGACAACCTCACATTCTGTATATTTTAAATAATCTCCTAAGTGTTTCATAAAATGGAAAGGCAGCGAAGGGGTGAGAGGTTCTGGTGCCAGATCAAAGGGAAAATGAAAGATTACTTTAGAAAGAGAGTAAAGAGTTACTGGATGTGTGTGAAGGCCCCTGCAGAAGAACTCTTTATTTTCATTTCCTGCTCAGTACTGCTGATGAGTAGATTCCTCTCCATTCTCCCTCTCTGCGAGCGCACACTAGTACTTTTATTAAAATAAGTCCATCAGAAGGCGGGTCGTTGTTATGCAGCAGCGGTAATTCACATAGCAGCGGATGGCATTTCTTTCCACTCGCGCTGCTCCGCTGGTTCTAATAGCAACCTGGAGCTCAATTTCCTCCTCAAGAACATTGCATTTCATGTGGAATGTCAATTATTAAAATGCAGTGTCCCGTGTCTTACTTCTCACTAGATGAATTCATTTGCAAAACTTGCTAATTTATGCAAATGATCCTTAACCCGCCACTGCCTGGAATCTATTTCACCATTTCTAGCTCTTGGCAGCTTGGAGCCTAAATCTATTAATGCAGAGTTTGTCAGTTTTGTCATCATTATATTGGCTATTGAGTTGTTTAAAGCTTATACACACACATACACACAAACACACACCCCACTAACCACAACAGATAAAAATGTGTTATTAAGTAGAAGTCTGCCAACAGCTGCAGCTGAAAAATCTAGAGATTAAATTAAAGATAAACCAGAATGAGAGGGCCAGGTACCTGCTGGTCCTGACACTCTGAGTAATGTTAGAAGCTAATGACCTCTTTTCTGGGAGAAACTAACTGGTTAATAACCCAAGGAGGGTCTATCAGCTACTGACTAAGACAGATACAGATAGTCAGATAAGAAATTTCTTGCTGAGAGTAAATCAAACTGACCTGGTTTAAGTAAATACAAAGTACAAAAGGAACTGTATGCAATTTTCAATTTTTGGTTATGATTATATGTAGCAGCAAAAAAGAGATGCTTGTCAGGAAAGGATTGGGGCATGTGTGTGCAGGTGTGCATGCATATATATGTGTGGGTGTTCAAATATGGGGGTACCTGTGGACCGCCTATGTTTCTGTGTGTCCCCATAAGTACCTCATACATCAAATCTTGAGTTGTTCCTCTGAGTGAGTTGGGCTTTGTAGGGCTTTTTAACTCAATAACCTTTATTATCACTCACACATTTATGGCAAAAGGAATGTAAGAAATGATCAAGGTTGTAACAGAAAAAAAAAGCTAATGCAGATTTGTGCACACTGTTCATTTACATCTGGGAACAGGCTCTCCCAGACATCAGCGCGGCCACTGTGCGTGTGTGATGCCCCCTTGCAGATGCAGCCCAGGGCAGCCCAGGGCAGCCCAGGGCATCCCAGAGCAGCTTTTCTCACAGGAGTGTCGAGGTACAGGTGCAGGAGCCACCAGTGGCGCCAGAGACAATTGGAGCCCATTTTCAGCCCAGGTAAGGCCAGAGGTGCAAGCAAGAGGTGAAGAAGATGCACTCGGGCAGATGAAAGGTCTCAGTGGCCCTAATCAACTATTCTAGAAAGACAGTGCCATTTCTGCCCATCTTGGCCCTGTCTCACTGTTACACAACCTCTTTTTATGACTAGTGTTGATAAAGAGCTTCCTGTGAACCACAGCGCTGCTTTTCCTTTTCCTTTTTTGGAGGTCAGTGGGAGGATTCAGATTCCAGGCCTGGCTTCCGAATCCACAGGAAATGGATTCCTCACATCATCTTCATTTGGGCAAGTTTCCAAAGGCCATTGAGTAGTTGAGCAGCTGAGATTGGATTAAACCAGGGAGCTTTGAGCAAGGAAACAGACTCACAGGTGTGTGTGTGTGTGTGAGTGTGTGTGTGTGTGAGAGAGAGAGAGACATACACCAGTGAGTTTTAGTCTGGACCCACTCTGGACCATCGATGCAGAATCTGTCCACAAGTAGCCATCCTCCCATACCCCTGCATCACACAGACTACACTCCTCTGTCCTCGGTGATGTCTTCTGCCCAGATGGGCTTAAACTTGGACTTGTCTGAATCAGTGCTGCACATATCTAGTCATGACCTGTCCTTGTATCCTGCTCTTCTCATGTTGGGTTGTATTTCCCTCTGTAAGTGTACCAATCATTGCAAAGTGTGTTGGGAATATTAGTTGTAGATATTGGAATGAGTTCTTTCAACTCTACAATGAATTCCAATTCAAGAAAAAAATAATCTGCTCTTGTTTTTTTTTTTTTTTTTATAGAGGCATGTTTTTATTTATTTGTTTGTTTGTTTGTTTTGTTTATACATGCACTGGGTACAGTCAGAAGCGTGGGAGGGTGAGAGAATTCACCAGAGCCAGAGCGGGGAGCAGAGCAGGCAGAGGGACCGAAGTACACTGCTAAGGGGAGCAGCGGGCGGCAGGAGAGGTCTGCGCGCCATGTGGGACCCTCCTCTGGTGGCCGGGGAGCAGCCGGGGATCGAACCGGCGTCGCAGAGGCCACGGGCAGCTTCGCAACCCAGCGCTCAACCGCTGCGCCACCAGGGAGGCCCTAATCTGCTCTTGTTAAAGTGAACAATTAATACTCCTTCAAGGAAGCTGTCCACAATCCAGAAGAATAGTAACAGTGCATATTTAATCACTCACTTTTACTTCTGTTTCTTTCAGAACCATGTCTCTTTAAATCTACCAAGGAAGATAGTCCTTCTGGCCCCCAGACTGCCAACATGACTCCATGATTGATTTATGCAGCACTTGGCAGCCCATAGTCCAGATTGTGGCTGAAGCTGAATTTTATGAGCCTTCCCTAGTGAGTATAAATTTTAAGTTATATTAAAAATACTTTTAAAAAAAGAAGCCTCAGTCATGTTTGGCACAGCCTCAGGCCCTGAGACAGGCAGTGAGAGGAGTAAGGAATTAATACTGCCAAAGGAGCTAGATGGCAAAAGTTTTATTGTGAGAGATTAGAAAGTGTTAAGTCTTCATCTGGGGAAAGAAAGAACAGTATTCAGGCCAAACTGCTTTAGTGATATCAAGTGTGACCTTTTCTATTTGCAGCAATTCATCTGGTCATTCATCAACTGTTTATTGAGCTTCTACTATGTTCCAGGAGGTACACTAGGCCTAGGGGATTGTGGTGGAAAGATAAGCACTGCCCCTTCTCTTCTGGAACAGACATATCAGGGGGGAGGCAGATGATAAACAAGTAAATAAACACTATTGGTAAACAGAATGATTTCAATTCAGAATAATAGTAAGCCCCTTGTAATAGAGAGAGACTTTGAGTTGAGGCTTGCTTGAAATGCATTGGGTTTATGTGTTGGCCTGAGTGGATAGCTTCTCTAATGTCAATTTGGAAAAGTACAGGGAGGATCTGGCAAAGCAATTTCCTGGGCAATTTCACTTTTGAAAAATCCAGGTCAAAAGAAAAATGTATTGTCAAACTCAAATGAAAGGGTTTAGGGCAAGCCATGGGAGCTGAAGTGACCAAAGTGGTCATCAGGCATCATGGTTCCATCGTCTGGCATTGTGGGTTTAAATTGGGCTTAAATCAGTGATTACTGCAATTATTCTATAATTGCATGTTAATAGTAACACCTCAAGACCTGGTGTGACATTTTGTTTTTGGAGTGCCATTCACGTTTTTTATGATTCTCATGACAATCCTGTGAAATATTACAATCTTTATGCTAGATGGAGAAACTAAGCCACAGAAAAGTCAGACAGTTTAAAAACAGTGACAATGTTTTCTCTCCCAGCTTAGCCATTCACTCATAAATGCAGATACATGGCCATTTTAAAGGACGCTTTCTTTGTGATGAAGTTACATGCTGCCCCCGGAGCCAGTTGAAAAAGAAATCTGCTGGTATCCCATTATTTTGTTTGTAGTTTTATCCACCAAATGTGGATTTTAAAAACTGAAGGTATGTCTTCAAAGTTCAGAAAAAAACATGTAATTAAACAAATTGATTGGAAAAATATTCACCTTGATCCTATCTACCAGATAAGCTACTGGAAGTGAAAAGTTTGCCGCAGGGTGAATTAGGCAAAAATCAGTTAGAAAGACATAGTAGAGGTGGATTTTACCTCATTTAAATTAATACAGAAAAGTGGAGGTCAAAGGAACAGCTGGGACTGTGTCTGCATCTAGGCTAGAAGTTATCAGGGTTCTGTTACTCTTAAAACCATAGTCAAGAATAATCACTAAAGCTGAAAATTATATGAAAATCATATGAACAATTACAGTCTAGCCCTCTGCTTAAGAACTGCTAGTCAAGGAATAAAAAACTAGTAACTCAAATTAAAATCACTTAAATCATGTAAATATCTCCTTTTGATAGACAATATTTTCTCAAACATAAAATTTCAAGGAATTTATCATTTATAAAGGAATTGATGTAATTATTACCATGTAAAAGTAATTGAATGTCAGAAAATTTTTATTAATTCATTGGGTACTAATAATATGCAAGGATATTGCATAGAATACATTAGATATTTTCCGCCTGTTGAGTGTTCAATCATAATTCAACATATAGACACAACTCAGCCCTCTTAGGCTGAGATAAATCTGTCACCAGTAAACATATTAGTGATCATCTTAAAAAAAAAATAAAAACCACTATTGAAACTTTCACAGTGTAGCCTTCAACTCCCAGACCTGTTAAGTGAGATTACTTGCTTTTATAGAACATTGTAAAGATTAAAGGAGAAAATGGAGCTTCACTAAGTGTCTGGTAAATGCTCAAAACATGAGCTTTTACTCCTTAACTTTCAAGGAACTTGCCTTATAGATAGACCTCAATCTCATACATTATTTCAAGTCACAGAAAGTGGGTTTTACCCCTCAGTTTCATCTGGCTGCATATTTCATCTGAAGTTTCACTGGTGTAATGAAATCATCTAGATTTCTTGTTCTAGATCCATTCTATAAATGGGAAAGTGTAAAACAGTGTAAACTTTCCTTGAATAGGGTTTAAGTTGAACTCTCTCATATTATCATATAATATATGGCCTATGGGGGGGGAGTGGGGCTAACATGCATTATCCTCATAGGTGATATTAAGCTCCATTTTGCACTTGGGATATAGGATCTTTGGATGTGAAAGCCACAGTTTAAAAAGCAAAAAAAATGTGAACTAACAGTTGCTGAATCCTGTTGTTAATACCATGGAAAAATAATCAAGTTGATTTCATTAAATCCTTATTTTTCCCATCAAGGGCCATCTTGTCACTTTTATAGGGACAGGAATTTAATGTTTTTAATGAATATGACTTCTTAGAGGCAGGTTTCTGGATAAACTGATTCCTATAGCACGGTCTGTTTTCCTAACAGTTATCTAGATGGGATCAGTGTTGTTACTTCAAGAGTTATACAATGGAATGGGGGGGGGGGAATTATAGGTAATCCCTTCTTCTGAACTACCTTGAAATAAAAATTAAACGGGCCTTGAGCGTTTGTGAATTGCAGTGTTTCATTGGGGCCATGGAACACTAAGTGAGGCTCGGAAACAGGGTGTTAATTCAGTCCTAATCATTTAATTCCACTCTGTTATGTGCCGTATTTATTGCCCTCCTGGATCTGTTTTCTATGGCCTGATAAAGAGACAGTGATTCTATGAAGCTCAGTCAGGGACCATTTTATTTATATCGTTCGTTAGTCCAATAAAAGCACTGGCTTCAGATTCCTGCTGTTATTTTCTGTTTTGTGGCCCTGTCATTAAGTATAAAAATGCTGATGGAGTTTTCCTCTCCTGGAGTTGCTTTACAGATGAATGGGAATCTGTAAGGAGAGGGATGGATGGCAGGGACTAGATTGGCTGTAGGAAAGTCAAGTTTAATATAACCAGATGCAAATAGAGGGCCAACTCAGGTTTTAGCAATAAATATGAACTTGCCTTTGTTAAGTGGTCTTAGTGTTGTGAAAACTTGCTTGACATTTTTTAGGATGAGCTTAGACGTCAAACTCTCGTTCTGTTTGTGAACCAAACAAGTTTAATTTTTCCTCCTCAAGCAAAACTTTATTGCAACTCTCTCTAAATTAAAAATATTTCTAATGCCAAGCAAAAGGAAATGGAATGCAGCGCTAAGGTTGTTTATGTATGTCAAGGGAAGGAAAAATGAGAAAAAACAAAACATACAAGAGTATCATACTTCTTTTTAAAAAAAGTTTCAACTGTATCCTTTCATTGACTTAATTGTGTTCCTAACAGTAGTAAAGTATTATGAAGAGGTCCAGAATGGAAATGATGGTGGGAAGCAGCTTTATAGAGGTCACTACAATTAATGATATGACAATCAAGATAATACAGGTGCATTAACATAACATACTGTGTAATTGCCAGTGTTTCCAATGGAATTGATGTGTAGTTATCCATGTAATAACAGGCATTACTTCATAGTGGCTATGCAATTATTGCCCATGTCATTGGTGTGTAGTACATAAATGAAGCAAATTATTGTTGTTTCAACTCTCAAAGATGAGGGCATTTTGAGCACTGATGGGCCCCTTTCTCAGAGAGATCATCTTTTTAAGTTTTCCTAAAGCATGAACAGTTAGCAAGTGAATGTGAAAAGCATTAACAGTCACTGGCTTCCATACCAATGCAGGTGTTTAGATGTTTGGAACAATTAGCCATACTGAGGAAAGTTGTATTTGAGGAGTTTGGTTGAAACCACATGAACAAACTTATGTGGAAGTATAAACATCAGCAATTGAAAGTTATCACATTCTCATTGAAAGATAATAAATGAAGATTCATTCATATTGCCAACAAAGATTTGCTGGCCGCTTTCTATGGGCAAGAAGCTAATGATTTAGGTCTCGCCTCCAGAGTGACTCAGACACACCACAGCAACAACTCTCACTGCCATTTTATTTTTATTTCACATGGGTAATAAAGATTTCCTCTAAGCCACAGAAGGTCTCAGCATGTGCGCGCGCGCACACACACACACACACATGCACGCGTGCGCACGCACACACACACACACACACACAGCAGGACCTGAATTTATAAACTGAGGGCCCACAGAGCCTGGCTGCAGGGACCTGAGGGCATCATCGTGCCCCAGCCTCGGCCACCACCAAGTGTGAATGGGGCATCAGAGGGCACGGGACAGCAGTCCGCCTGGGAAATGGAGCCAGAACTATGCCCTACCAACACAAAGGAGTCCTTGTGGGAAATAACTGCCCAGGATTTTAGCCCTAGGCTAAGATCAACTCTCTCAAATGTATTATTTGGCGACAAAAAATAAAGGAATTATGCAAAATTCTTTTAAATTATGAATCCTATTGCAACAAGGCCATGGGGAGGCTAGAGCCTCCAAATGGCCCATAGAGGACAGATCATAGTGGGTTCTTCACCCCTGTGCACAATTGCAAGACCACGCAGGCTCTTGGGCAACAACAATGGGGTTTATTCAAAAAAGCAGGGAAAACAGAGTCTCTAAGACAACAGGTGGCCAGCTATCTCACCCCAGATAGTATCCACAGTGTCCAAACAGCTACTCATCCAAGATGGTGATGCTGCCAGACCATTAACAGCTCTCATAGGTGACCCACACAGTATGCCATTGTTCTGCAACCATCCAGGCCCAGTAGGTTCATCAGCGGCTCAGGCAGCTTGAGAGAGAAGGTTGGAGCCCTTGGCATCATCCCCACAGGTTAGAAAAACAAGCCAGCAGGGAGACAGCAACTTGGGCCCCCTGTGAATCCCTATATGCTCTTTCTTAGCCATTCCCTGACACTCTCCATTGCTGTCCACTGTACTCAGCTTCACAGTCCTCTGCCCCCTCCTGTCCTCTGCTGCCAAGCTCTGTTCTCTGCCACTGCAACTCTATGATACTTCCCTTATAGGCTCAGTCTCTTGGCTCGGGTGTGCCCACCTACACACGCCCACACCACACTCCAGGTGCTGCCATCAAGCACTCATCTAAGACTACAGATGTCAATCATTGATGCTAATGGTAGGAAGGAGGAAAAATCCTGATCACTTCGTTTATGCTACACCCATCAACAGTGCTGGAGAGCAGGGCCTGTAGTCCCAGTCAGTACACTCACTAATGTGATAGCTGTTTGTGAGCATCTTGCACACACCACCAACAAACAGCCCTTTGAGACACCAGCTCTAAGTCCTGGTGGTTTTTTTGAGTGATGTGAGAAGCAGGCTAGAGGTAGACAGCAGCCCCAGCCTCTGCAAAGCTCTTTGGCTTCTCTGTGAAGCTTTTCAGCTTCTCTTCTCCCTTCAGAAGTCAGCTGCTGGACACTTCTGACAGCATCTAGTCTGATCGAGCAACTGTACAGTCCAGGTGTGTCCCAAGGGAGTCCTGTCAGAGCAAGTCCTGGAGAGTGCACGAGTCCAGAAGCCCAGGCCTCAGAGAGTGCCAGAGTCTGAGTCTGAGAGTGTCCAGTTCCAAGCCAGCTTCTCTCCTGCCTTATCTCCACTTTCTGGGCCCCTCATCTACCAGTCTGATTGGACCATTTACCAGCCAGCTCATAGCTGCACCTGATGGGTCCGTTCCACGCTCCAGGCACCAAATCCATAGGCCTGTCTATTGCCTGCACCTGGAGGGAGCCACAGCCTTGGAGCTGGTCCCTTGGGGCCCCAAGGGTTGCATGCCCTGGGGTGGTGTGGTAGGGGAACCACTTTTGTCCACCATCACTGTTGGCCTCTGCCAGCAGCCTGAGCCCCAATGGGGCCACTGAGGTGGGTAATAAAATGCCCGCTACTGACGGTGGCTTGCATTGCCTGCAAGCTGTGCTCTGGAGCGTAGCTCTGGAGCCCTGAGGGGAGCAGTCTCTGGTTTCACTATCACGTAGTTGTTAGCATCTCTTAATAAAATTATGACAATCAAATCCAACTGGCAAAATCCTTAGATTAATAGATAATAATTGGTCTGTTGTTTTGGCCTTTTGTAAAAAGACAGGTGGCTGTAGTGTTTAGATATGTGTTTGCACAAGAAGTGTTGGATTTTTTCAATAAACTTAAAAAAAAAAAAAAAACCTAATGATTCCAGAAATCCCACCAGTAGTACTGAGGTGGCAGAGATTTCCACTAAAAAAGCCATCTAAAGTGAATAATTACCCTAAAACAGAGAGCTATACCCTTGAATTGTGGCTCATCTTTACTAGAGTATTTGCTAAGTTGTCATCTTCACTGGACACAGAGCTCTTCCCACTGGAGAGGGAAGGCAGGAGGGCCTGCTATGTACCAAGCCATCTGATAAACAGTAACAACACTAAGAACTTGAGAACTTAGACATCACTCTCTTATCCATGGTAACATTTGATGTTCAAAACAAAAGTGTTGGTAATCAGTGGCTGGCCCGATGTCAACTGCTGAGAAGATGGTAGAAGTAGGTCTTCTCATCACTAGTCCAGTATAAGCCCACTCACTGAGAGAAGCTATGTAAAATAATGACAAATGGGGCCTCCCTGGTGATGCAAGGGATTAAGATGCAACCTATGAAACTCGCCACAGCCACTGCAGCACCAGTTCAATCCCCAGCCAGGGAGCAACCCACATGGTGCAGCAGACCTCTCCTGACTCACCCGCTGCTCCCCTCAGCAGTGTATTTCAGTAGATCCGACTGTTCTGTTCCCACTCTGTCTCCGGTGAATCCTCTCACTCCCCCCCCCCACAACTCTGGCCTGTACCCCAGAGTTTGTATGCATAAATAAATCTTAAAAAAAAAGAATGACAAATGGCCCCTTCACGTCCCTGTCAGTTCTAACTTCCCATGATAGTGTGGTAAGTGCCAGTGTATGGGTTTTAAAGAAGAAAGGAAAATCTCAGGGAAGATATGGCATGTGTGGAAGAGGGTTTGGAGGGAACCATAGAGACATTAGAGGCAGATGGAAAGAGGAGGGGCAAGTATGGAGGGTGCAGGGTGCAGCAGCCTGGGGACCCGAGGGAGTGCCAGACACAGTGTCTGCATAAGGCAACAATGGAAAATATGTACTGAATGGTAAACAGTGCCCAGATGGTGGAGGCCTTGAATGTGAGCCCAAGAGTTTGTTTAGAAAAAGTGAACACTGAAAGTTTTGAATAGGACAGTGATGCCATAAAAATGGCTTTTTATGAGGATTAGTCTAGTCATGTGCAGGAAAAAGTAGCTATTGTTGATTAAGACAAAATTATGAGACCACAGCAATTGTCCAACCAATAGGAAGAAGTAAAGGCTGTTCAAGAAAGTATACAGCCACAAGGATTTAATCATTCTCTGGGGAATTAGAAAAACTATTTTCAAAGATCTGAAGTATTTAAACAAATCAGTCACAGCTGCTCCGCCTTCTTAAGAAATAGCTCTAAATTAAGCTTGGCCTTCAGCAGACATGAAAAGCAAAATCAAGCCATCTAAAATCTGGGGCAACGCCCTGAACTTAATAAGTGTTCAGTAAATACTCAGAATTTTGTTGAAAATATTATCCACTTCAATCAAGCAAATATCATATTCTGCTAAATTTCCAGCTTTTTATAGATATCAATAAACTTTGTTAATGATTTACAAAATTGCTTTAACTCTTCTGTGTATTTTAAATGTAGAGATGCAGAGTAAATGAATGTTAAATCTAGAAGTGAATAGAAAATTTTTCTCTTTGTTTTCTAGATAACAACTGATAGGATAGTAGTAAGGGAAAATGAATAAATTTAGTGTTTTTATTTGAGTTTAGAATTTTTATTATAGGGAATTCCATAAAACTTTGGTATTTTCTAAGGGTGATAATTTCAACTAATTGAACCACATGAACTTAAAATAATTTCTATTATCCCCAGAGAAAGTCGGGCTAAATTATGCACTAAGGATAAATGAGTTTTTAGAGCTACCTGATTCTTTAGAATACATGCACTGGTGGATGAACTTGAACTCATTCCTTAATAGCTCTTGGCCTCATTGTTCTCATCCAGGCAATGGGCATGATAAATGTAGTGCCTCCCCCCACTAGTGTTTGTTACACTAAACAAATGGAAGGCACTATTGTGATTTCTTCCCTAATTCTGTGCACCCAATAGTGCCCAGTGTCATGGTGTCTTCTGAGCAAAACCTTCATTCTCCCCTATTAGGGGGTCTGTCTTGAGTTCCATCTCATCTTACTCAGAGCCCTAATTTGGGCTACCCAGAAAACCTGTGGCAGGTCAAGATGTTAATGAATATTAATATATTTACTTACCAACTTTTCCAGACAGCTTGCTTATATTTTAACAGAACTTTAAATCCTTAAACCAAATAGCGAAAATGGTATTAATTTTAGATCCCTCAACTGGCTACAAAAGAAGAATCTGGAGAGGAGAGATGGAAATCACCCCTACACATACAGCAGACCCTGGGGAGAGACTGATCTCCTGGCTGTCCCAGAGAGTCTTTATAATCAACACTCTGTGTGACTGTTCCAGCCATAAACCAATTATAGGTCAGTCCTATATACCAGGAGCACTTTTTTTGGTTAATGAAACATGGTTCTGTCCCTGCCACATTCAGCAAATAACATAAAAGATACTAACTGGGCTTAGGATCTCTGCTTCCTATAGACTTTATAGCAAAGATCTGCATCCTGGGGTCTCTGGTTTCAGTTACAATAAGGACCCACTAGGTTCTCCTCGTGTGTTTACAAACAAGGGCATTTCATCCACAGCTGTGCTCCTGTTGCTGTGAAGAGGCTGCCCGCATCCCCACGGACGGGCTCTTTCCTCTCAAACCAATTGTGGCACTTGCTTCCCCTAGCCCTGGCAGCTACCTACAGCTGTGCTCACTGAAGTGCGACTGTAATTTGCTACAGCATGCCAGAGTATTAATAGACAATTATTTATTGCAAATCTGAACCATTTATACTGTTTACTGGCTGACACAATGTAAAATTTTGATCCAAATGTTAATGTGTCCATGACATTGCATAATTCTGTTCCATGCCATGGTTTTTCTCTTCTAAATGAATCGAATTTGCAGTACAAGGAAATGGCATTTTTAATGGATGAATGATTTACAATCTCAAACTTATAAGGCTATTATTTGTATAACTAAGGGAGAATTGACTAATTGCAATAACAGCAAATTAGACAAATTTAGGATTGTACTGGGAATAAATTCATAGGGAGAAAATGAAAATAACTCACAAAGTTCTTAAAGGGTAACTGAATAAATCTTACTTTAGCTTTACAGGGCAATTGTATTTTGGGGGGAGATCAGGTATCTTTGAGGCCAAACAGACTTATAAATATTCAATTGAGTAGAACATAGATAAAAATTACCTCTTCATAAAGAACCATATGTGGAGGAGAGAGCACTTTCAATTCTCCAAATGTTTACTGAAATTGCCTACACAAATGTTTTCAGCAGTTGGGTGAAAACAAAGATCTTTATAGCTATGTGGTATTTGTGAAAAAGACACCAATTTTAGCACATTTACCTTCTATTTGTTGAGCATGCAACCCAATGCCAAGGAAGAGTGATTTCCTAATGGAGATCTTCATGATTTCTCAAAATAAAAAATGTACATCAGCAAAAATAATATTTCTTTCTGAGGCATTCCTTAGGTTGTTTATATTGATTCCTGCTATTCTGTTACCTCTGCCCACAGAGATTGTTAAGATAAAAGGTGCCTCAACACAGCTCTAATTAAATCTCTGAGAACTACATTGGGATGTCTAAGCACAAGGACATTCAAAGTGAAGTTTCCTTCAGTGTTTTAATACAGGTGGCTCCCACAAATTAATGATCAGAGAAAATGGATTTTGTGGATACTCTAGGAATAATAAAATATTTATGTTACTCCAAATCATATACAAAAATGACTCTCTTCTCCATAAGGCAAGGCCCTCCCTCTCCCTGACTTTAGCAAACACTTTAGTTTTCTCACCTGCTCCAGATCACCAGTCTTCCGTCTGCTCTCCACAATTTAGTTGATCATCTTTCTAAATTGTATGCTTGTCTTGCTTTCTTGCCAAGCACTGTCCCCAGACCAGCCCAGATCAAGCACAAGCACTTGATTGGTGCACTGGGCTCTTGTCAGCCTCTCCACCACCTCTTCTGCTGAACCACACCTTCCCTCCCACAGCAGCCCCCTCACCCCACAGGTGAACAACAAGCTCCAGGTGACTTGTAATCCTTAGAGCTGGTCTTGTGCTGGTCTCTAATTTGAAGGCCTGTTCGTATCCCCCTTCCCTCTGTTTGTAATGCCCTCCTGCTCTTGCTCTGTCTGCTCTGCGCTTATTGATGCCCCAGGAGTGGGTTCAAAGGAAATCTCTGGGAAGACTGTTGCTCCCTGGCTGGTCACTGCCCTGTGCTCCTGAATGCTGCACTTGCACACCTACTTGGGAGCCATGGTTCTTTAACCACCTTCCCCACTGGGTTGGAACCACCCGGAGGGCACAACTTGTGTTCTTCACTGGACTTGGCTACAGAGGAAGCACTGGGTAGATAAATTAGGGATAAATGAAATACCTCCTAAACATCAATTTAGTCTCAGACTCTGAACAAGGTCCTATGAAGAACACACAAAAAAAAAAATGATTTGCACCAGCTCTCTTCTCTCCAATGGAATAACTTATAATTAAGTAGGGGTGATGAAAGAAACTCAAATAAGAAAGCAAAATGTGATAGGGGCCACAAGAAAGATGAGATTTGCTGCTGAGTCTGAGCACTGAGATGCAGTCTTTAAAAATCTGCTTTTGTTGTTCTCTCACTCACTCTGAAATCAAGCAGATTTGGAATTAAACCACTTATTAACTCTGTGACCTTAGCAATTTACTTTACCTAAGCCTCAACTTCCTCATCCATAAAATGAAGATAGTAATATTTCCCTTACAGGGCACAGTGAAGATTAGGATTGTGCAAAGGGCCCAGTGCATAGAAGAGTCTCAGCAAATGGTGCTGGGGATATCATTTCAAGGATGGGCTGCTTACTCTCTCAGGCCTGCTCCACTCTACTTTGAGTTTTATTATTCAACATCTCACATTTCACCTGTTGGGACACTATCTCAGAATAGGAGCTGGATCTATATATGGCCAATGCCTTGTTTTCAAATTAGGGCACAACAGACCCAATATTGATTGTACATATTTGGAAGGACCATCTTGGTACTCTTAAGCTTTAATTTGGGGCTTTTGAAATTTTAAGGACAGAAACCATACCTTACATTTGCAGATAGTTAAGGACTTTCATTGTCTTTGAATGGGAAAACTTAAAAAACATGATTTATTTGTTCATCACATTTTTATGGAGTCCTTATGCAGGTCTTCTCGTTGTGTCCATCTTTCATTTCAGGGGAAAATATCAGGGGAAAATGTAAAGCAGTAACCAACTTTAGCAGTGGTTGAAATTGGATCAAACTTTCATATTAATTGCTCTGCTTGTGTCGGATTGAAGGACCAAACTTCATTTCTGTAGCTTACATGACAAATGAAGCCAAGACTACTGTCCACCAATAGTGGTCAAGAATTTCCGTTGAAAATTAGACTGATCCAGCTGTGTGATTTTGTACAAATTACTTAATCTTTTAAAATCTCAGATGCTTCAGCCATTTCATGGTGATTATAAAGCCTGCTTGGGAGATTGCTTTGTGAGTCGATTGAGATAATGCATATGTAACATAACACAGAAAGAACTCAATGCATGGGCATTTTTATCACTTTGTAGATCAGTCATAAAATCTAAAGCATTTTAAAATACTTTAAGGGCTCCTGTTTGAGAGAGATTTTTACGTTATTCTTACTCAACTGAATGCCAGCACGTACTCATCGGACAGTGCAATCTTGCCTTCCCCCAGAAAGCCAAAGAATGGGGCAGGTGTCAAACCCACTTTAAAAAAAGCAAGATCAATTGACCCCAAAGTCCTAACAATGCGAAAAGAAATTCTGCACTTAAAAATAATCAGCTACCATCTTCAATGTGTGTGACATGATTGAGTCTTGTTTTCTTTGCTATCTAGCAAAACTGAAATGTGGAAATCTTAAAAGTGAAAGAAATATTTTTTAGGCTCTATTTCAGAAAAATCAGGAGAGCAGTTAGGCTAAGGCCTCTGATTTTAGCAAGAGCCTCCAGTTACTTTTTGAGCATTTCTTCTAATTTATAACCATGAAGACACACTGACAGGGTTGAAAGAAAACACATCACACAAATTTCAACCTAAGTCCCTATAATGGATAACAAAGTATGCAGCAGATTACTGAGAAAGGTGATTTACACATCACTGAAGTATCTTTGGAATAACACAATTATCCAACATGAAATATTTTGTGTGAGAGGCATTAAATGGTTAATTTTATTAATTGAAAATATGCTACAGGTTTTGTAACCCCATTTGGATGCTTCACCAATTTTCATACCCAGAACAGCTAAGATTAGAAGTAGCCTGGACACTGTCTTCACTTGTAAGGGGTCACACTCTTTCTAAGTCACTCATTTGGTTAATGCTTGATTTTGATCAATGGGGTAAACTACCCCCTTTTCATATTAATGTATTTATTTTATTTTCTTTCCCATTCAAGAAGGAAGCCATAAACAGGAATATATTAAGAGTCAGTTTTTAATTGTGTCCAATGGACGAATTCCTTGGGAGTTGCATAGGGCTGTATCATTGATATACATGAGGAGGAATTCAGATTTTATATTATTTGTTCTAAACCAGAACATTTTACTTATTATTCATAATACATGTTGAAAGCAGACACCAAAATGGCTCATTTGGAGCCTTTTTGTGCTTGCCCGCTAAAGCACATTAACGCCAGTACACATTCTGTATTATAGATCCATAAAATGCATTTGCATAATATTGAAATTATAATCCCAAATGTGTAGTAAAAATCTTTATGAAAAATTGTTACTGCTCAGCTACTATACAGTGGCTAATTTTTAATCTTCAGCCTCTCAGCTGCGAGTAAAGATGGGGTATTCTTTAAATAAAAATCTCAGGAGTAGGAGCCTGGAACTTAAGTCTCCCCTCTTTTAAGTAGGATATTTTCAGTGGAGGAATATAATATCTAAAGTGTTACACAGTTGTCTGCCCAATCATTCTGCCTTTTGTGAACTGATATCTTGACATCAGGTTGAGAAACATCTCTAATTTACCTGGCTTGTGTCAGCAATGTGGTACTCTCTCATGACCCCCTAAAGTCTTTTCACCTTAATCAGTGGAGAAGCTTTCTGGAAAACAATCAAAGTGGCTGAGGTTGCAAATATTTTATCAGAGAATACTACTGGCCACTGTTTCTTGAGGGCTATCTATGTTGCGTGCTGTAGTAGGCTCTTGATTAAATTATAAGGTGGAGCTACATCCCTTATGGTGAATTAGTCTAGAACAGTTAAACACTTGCCAGGGTCTCTCATCTCTCAGAGGTAGATGCGTATATGTTAACCCCCAAATTCCAGTAATTGTATGCAACATGGTGTAAAACACAATTGCTGGGTTTTCCAAATGACTCCACAACTGTGTTTTCAGATAATTTCCAGAGAGTGCTGGATGAGACTTTCAAGAATTAACATCACTGAGCTGTATTTCTACCAGGTCGTATCGACAGACCTTAATGAAGTGAGTACCTGGTGGGGCCCATTCAGAGATGGCCCCGCATTTCCTCTATGGAACTGGCCTTCTCGGCCATCGGGTCCTCTTGCCTTTGTCCTTGGTCCTTGCTACCTTGGAGAGGCCTACTTGATTCATATTTACAGAGGAGATCAAAAAAGTGAAGCAAGGATATAATCTCTGCCTTTCACAAGGCTCTTCCTCCTTTTTCTTTTTCTCTCTCTTTTGAAGTTTAAACGTGCAGGAAGGAGAAGAGATAGCTGGAGTCTAACCAGTCTGTCCCTGCTGGATGGGTGACCACCTTATTCTATTGGTTTCCTGATGAGGACCCAGGAGAACCAAAAATAAGACTAAAACTTCTACTTAAAGAAGGGTGTGTGTCTTGCAATGCTAAAAGATTTTATTATTTCCCTGGTCATTTATTTTGTTTTGATTTATTTAATTTTAATGGTTATATCTACAATTTTGAGAGGTATAATTGGTCAGAAGTTACTTTTTTAATCATGGGAAGGAAGTCTTTTCTACTTCTTAAAATACAAACTGTACTGTATTACACATGATTTTCTGTATCTCACTTTTTCATTTGTTAGGATCTTAGAAATCATTTTTACAGGGACATATAGAGCTGCCTCTATCTTTTAACACAAATGTGTTTTAAGTTATTTAATCAGTCTTCTTTTGGTGGGTATTTAAGTTGTTTCCAGTTATTTACTATTATAAATATTAATGCAATTAATCACTGATTTATAGGTCATTTTGAAATGTGTGAATAGATCTGTAAGATAAAGTCCTGGAAGGTAATTGCAGAGACATTGGATATATGCACTTTCAATTTTGGTAGATTTTGGGAAACTGCCCACCCTAGAGATTGCACCAATTTACATTCTCTTCCCCCACCCCCCATCCCACCATAAGCAGTGTATGAGAGCTCCTTAGTAACCTTTTAGATCAAGAGTTACTACTGGAGAGCAATGAGTAGACTTCTGAGGGCTGGACAGAGGGCTGACTCGGTGGATGTCAGTTACACTGCTAGACTGTTCCTAGGCGTGTGACAGAATGACAGAAAAAGACAAGACTGAAAAGCTCTTGATGAGCCCATTCTATTTATTTCAAGCTACTCTGAAATAAACCCAAACATATGGGTCTCCTGTCTGCTGCAAAAAACCTCCAGGAAGTAAATTCCACAGTCTTCTTGGGTAAACTATTTGGACTTCTCACATCTCTTCTGAAAGTCAGGACGTTTTTCCTTATGTCTAATATAAATCTTGCCTGCATACATCCACTTGTAAAAAACGTGTGCTAACATTTCCCCAAAGCAATGCCAGTTCAACTAGTTAGACAACATGATAGCGTAATTTCATGGCTATCCACCTTTTAAAAAAAAATAGCATACATCCCTTAAGTCATTTTAGAAAACTTTAAGGTATATGCAAGGGATAGCATGAATGTTTTTATTTTACCCCATATTTAATTTAATTATGGAGTTTAGAGACAGTGTGTGTACTTTAAAATTTTGCCATCTCTCTTATTTTATTGTTCTCATATATTATAATCACAGAAATATGATATTTTCTCATTAGATAATGATTAACAGAGTTTTCTTAACCACACCTCTGTTATCATTTCTGCTGAATAAGACTAAGTCATTATAACTGAGAGGCTTGTAGGTTATTTCTGAGTGGATTTTTCTTCTTCTGTCTAGATACAATAACTATTTTAGTAACATTTGGCATTCCAAAAATCCCAGCATTGTGCAAATTAAAACATCTGTTTATACTTTGACACCCTCATTCTTCAAAGGTTAGTTGGATTTGCGGTTGCTTTGTTCAACAAGACTGCTCTTAGAGCCCAAGGATGCACATTTAATTATTGGGAAGATATGTTTGACAGAGCTGTGGGGGAAAAAAATTACCCTTCATATTCAGACCAGCATTAACATTTTTATAGAACGAGATTGCCTGAGAGTTAAAGAAGGGGGGAAGCTCCAGGAAAATAAATATGAATCTATTTGGTCACTGGTCTTCTTCTGCTGATTTACAAGACACCAACCAACGACTCTTGGCTCTGTTGCCTGGAACTCATCAGTTTGCTCTCAAACTGGCATTTCTGATTTCGGCTGAGGTTAAAGACAGCAAAGAAAACTCTGCTTCCAACAATAAATAACAGAGGGAGTTATTCTTTTCATTCAAACAGGCTTTAGATCATAGCAGACAGCTACAACCAGGTGCATTTAGCTACATTTGTCATTGCCATGAATGCAAAACATGTAAAGAATCTACTGCAAAAGGGTCTCTAGCCAGCCCTTTTCCACCTTAAATATTCTCCCGTCCCCAATTGTGGTTGAACCGCTGTCACCATAAGGAAGGGCCAAGGTGCCTGTAGTAACAGCCACATTTTCTGATCGGTTTGTTTATTTACACAGGTCACTGGTGCCAAGTAGCAGATTGTACACTAGAAGCCTTTCTGCATCGCAGGCCAAAGATTGGTAATCTCCCTGGGCAATGCCAGGATAACACATGTTAAGAGGCAGCAGTGGCTGCTAAGCCAACTCATCACTCACCTAGTCCCACTGCCCCTCCTGGCCTCTCTTGTTGCAGCCTTTTCATTGCCATTCAAAGCCCACAGACCTTAACTGCTGGACTGGGAAAAAGGGGAAGAGAAGGGGCGAGGTTGGGGGGGGGGAGGGTACATACCTCGATCAGCAAGAGGGATTTGGTGAGGCAGGAACCAGCAGGTGAACAATGACTCATTTGGAAACTTGCAGCTGGGTGTGTGTGATTTGCATATCAGGACCCTTTGTTAAAGTGGCTTGCCCAGCTGTGTGGGCAAATCAGTGGGGGAGGGGGTGTGATGGTGTGAATCAGGAGATGAATTCTCACCAAGAACAAAGTTACTTCTATCTAATTTGTACACAAGTTGAGGGAAGGCATTCTCATCAGGGACCTGCTGCAAGAAAGCTGCATGGTTCTGAGATTTATTTTCCTTCTGCCAAGTACATTATTTCCAAACTTGCCTTTTCAAGATCTTGCAAATTCCCTTGAAAAATGATTTAACAATTTAATGAAAACAACAGTGAAACAAAAGCCATGTTGATGAGGGACAGAGGTAAGGTTGGGTTTGAAATGAGTGACGAACCTCGTAATGAGGTGTGCAGCTTTGTATATTAAGCGATTTCTCCGCGGTACTTTTCCAGATGTGATGGAATACATTTATTTTTGTGCTCATCTGAACTGAAATAATACAAATGAGATACTAAAAAGATATCATTATGTGCAGAAGTAGGGGAAGAATTTAGAATCCCAATTCTGTGAGTTAACAGCTGTGCGTGAAGCATTCAAAACTGCTTTGAGTCTGCAGGTTGCCCAGGAAACTCTGTCAAGCTCGTATGGACCAGTGATGATCTACGTGTGAATCCTGCATGTTGATAGTTCAAGGCTATTTTATTTCAAGCAAAAATAAATAGCTGGTAGTAAGAAGTCTATCTCCACCGAAAGCCTGCAGTACGGCTGAATACAGCCACTGCAGTAGTGCAATAAAATGGGATGAGTTTTAAACTACCAGATGGTACCCTGTACAGTGCCTGAAATAAAATGGAGAATTAGGGTGCCCTAAGGTGTGCACAGGAAAGGCAATTACATGAAATAAATGGGCCTCAGGCCTACAGGATGCTCAAGTATGCTACACAGGAGACAAATAGTACATCTGGTGAACAGATTTTATCACACACTGGAAAGCCATAAAGCACGCGGCTGAATATCGGATCCCCGACGCACAATGACATTTTACCTGTGTTGGTATTCAGTGCTGTTTATTTTAAAAGGTGCTGTAATCTCAATGATGTGTTTTAAAAGCCTCTTTAACATTGTTTCCTGCTCTGTACCATTTTGGGGAGGGAGAGTTTGATGCAATGCAATGAGATTTGGTGGACAAATAGCCACTCTGGTCGCACGAGATCATATTTTTATTTCATTTATCTCATTGCTGATGTGATTTTAGTAATAGGATTATACTTGTCAGCACTCCCCGTTTGGGAAAATGCCAACATATTTTGAACGCTAGTTCCCACATCTCCATTTCATTGTCTGAAACCTCTCCAGAGTTTCCCTTCCCACCCGCAGCCCCCCTCCTTTATTTCTTAATGTTCAAAGAAAAAGCGATTTTAGGTGGTGGGGTTTTGCGAGGAGATTGTTGGCACAAAGCCCTTTCTTGTTTCATCCTCCATAAATGCAAATCTGCTTTCTGTTTGAAAATGGTGTGTTTCTTTTCTATGGTAAAAAGGACCGAGGAACACGTAACATTCATTATTGGTTTAAGAGTGGCTGTAATAAAATCCTTTCAGTACTTAAGGATAGTTTTAGCGTCCCTCCTAGGATTCATTCTAGCTTTGATAATTGGGTAATTGCATCCCTCCCCCTCCAATAAATATTTTCACCCAATTAAGTTTAAAACTATAATAAATTTTAAAGAATTATT
The DNA here is from genome assembly GCF_014898055.3 of Talpa occidentalis. Taxonomy (NCBI): domain Eukaryota; kingdom Metazoa; phylum Chordata; class Mammalia; order Eulipotyphla; family Talpidae; genus Talpa; species Talpa occidentalis. The sequence continues at coordinate 106,235,957 of NW_023603184.1, forward strand.
GTCTAAAAATTCATACCCTAGAACCAGTATCAAGTACGAATATTTATCTTAGGCCGCAGAGCAGAGCAGCCTGTTTATCGGCTTCCTACCTAGGGGCAGCGCCCCAGCTCTGAGAGCTGCAGCGGACAGGGGGGCTTCCCTGGCCCACAAGCACCAGGGGTCGGGGAACGAGTACCCTTCATATGATTTTCCAAGTGATCCTTTCCTTCCACATTCTACCTACCCCTGTTTGCTTCCTGACAACATTATTCAACCATTCCTTCATTCACTCACTTATTCAATCATTCATTCCGCTCATAACAGAGCGGTTACCCTGCTCCTGGTAGAAGCTGACCACCGAGGGGCACACCGCATGGACAAGGTGGCTGCCTGCAGCTCCCCGCAGAGAATTTAGAGAACCTTCTCCAGCTGATGTGTCCGGAACAATCTTGCAGGGCTTTTCTAGAAATTAAACTCTCTGTTGCACCAGAGGTGACTCAAAGCTCACGGGCAACTGAGTGACATGAGGCACTAAGCACATCATCTGGCTGAGTAGTAAATGTGGAGCAGTCCCCAGAAGACTGTCCAAGAGTTCACATTTCAAGCCTCAGCCCACTGGAGACACACAAACCTCCTGCTTCCTCCTTAACAAAATAGAAATTCAACCACAACCCTGTAGCCTGTAGCTTTTGGCAACAGCAACGCCTGGGGCCTCTGGAGCCAGCAGCAAGAACAAAAGGGCACCAGTGGCACAGCTGAAGTCTGGGAGAAGGGAAAAGAATGGGAGAGATTTAGTGAAGGAGCAAAAGACAGCTAGAGAATAAATTAAAAAGTAAAAAGAGACCAAAAGGAGGGGTGACCCAACTGGCAGCAAGGAGAGGATAGACCCAAGGGGAGGCACACCCCAAGGGTGAGGAGCATCCCTCATCCTCCCACCGCCATTCCTTTCTGCAGACCTGCTGCCTCCTCTCATCCAGTCTGTCCCCTCTCCCTCAGCCGCCTAATTTATCATGCTGCCCCCAAATGCCCAGGCGTGCTCTTCCTGGTCACCTCCTCTGCCTCCACCATCAAAGCTTAACCATCTCCATTCGTTTCCCACCAGAGCTTGCGGGGGCATTGGACTCCTAGATACCTTACTTCAAATGAAAGGAGGTAAGAGGACAATCACTTGAAAATATAACATCAGTGGTGCTAACTCTCCAGGCTGCGTGGTTTTAAGCACTAGACTCTACTAAGGAAGAGAACACCCATGATAATATTAAGTTGGTGGAAAAATTGTAAGATATTTAGAAAAACTTTAGTTTGTAAAGCTTTCTACACATTTCAAGAATTTCTGAGGACAACTGGAAAGTTGTATTTAAAAAAAAAATTCCGTTTAGAGCACCTGAAAAAACTCAGCATCTAGTAAATCTTTGTTTTTCAAAAGCCTTTCTGATAGATGAGGGGTTAGAGATGGCAATTGAGGTTTAGGAAGAAGAAACATCCTAAATTTTGAAGTTCAACCGCTGAGCTGAAACTGAATCTGCTTATTTACCTGGTTACATCACATGCAGAGCTGATCGGCGTGATGACAATACTGCTTCAATACTGCTTACTCACTCTCAAATATTTCACTTGATTTCATTTGGGGAAGTAAAAGTAATACATTTAAGAAATTAGTCTATTTAAGTGAAGGGTAGGAAAAGATGACAGGGAAAAAAATTACAGGGAATCTCTCATATCTGGATCCAATTTTTACTGTATTTAGATTTTTCATCTGTTCTTAATAAACTAAATAGTTGACTTCTAAGCAAGTATGGGGGAAGTCGTGAATGGAGACATGTTTCCAGGAAACTCTGAGGGCAAAGTGTGTGGAGGCAGGAGTGCTAGCTATGACGTGTGTATGTTTCAATGCTGTTTTCTCCAAAGGCTGTTTGGGCCACAGTGGCCGCTGGCTGCCCAATACAGTTGGTGTGTCACCTGCCCTGTAAGCAGAGATGGCTGGAAGAAGGGATCAGACCAGAATTAGCCAAGGTTGCGAAGAGCACCTCCCCTACCCCCGAGACGGAAGAAGCCTGAGCAGGTGTGGAGAAAGGTTATCTCTGTGGCAGCCATCAGAGGCACTCAGCCAGGGAAGCGTCTGGGACCCAGTGGAATCGATGCAAGATGCCAGTGTCTCCATCCTGCACGTTGCACCAGTGATCAGTGAGCCACACCAGCTGCCCAAGAAGCCATTCTGGTGGGATGGATAAACAAGAGTGGATGGGCTTAATGCCTGCTGATGCTGTCCTCTAGCTATGTGAGCTTTGGCAAGTTATTTCATCTTTGTAAGCCTCAGTTCTCTATTCTATACAGTGGGTATGAAAATAGTACTTTCCTCCTAAAATTATAATGAAGAATAAAAGAGATAATCCAAAAAAAGTGCAAAGTCCATTGCCTGGAATGGATTCATTTTAGCTTTTGTTACAAATAATAACTCCACTGATAAGGATAAGTGAATTAGAGATAAAAGGGAAAGAGAGAGAAATGAGACTTTCTTTGGGACACTATAGAAAATCATCAGAAAGGTATAGATGAGAAAAGAGATTTGGAGGATGGCACAGTGGGGTGGAGGACAGGTAGGGGCGAGGAATAGAGTTAGACGGGATCTGCTCTCCATCTAACATTTCAGGGTTCTCTGATATTAAGGAGTCTCATTCAAGGGATCTAAAGCTTTGGGATAAGCAGAAGCAAGTGGCAGATGTGGGAGAAAAAAATCAGAGACCATTCTAGAAGCTGGCTTGGTAACAATAATGAATTAGGATTGCATGGAGATTTAGAAGTTGTTGGATGTGATGAGAGTTGGGTCACAGATGTTCCTGTGGGTATGAAGACATGGGAATGTGGGCAGATGAGTCCTGGGGGTAATGTTGGCTAGTTCGAAGGAACCAAAGTGAGGACAACTCCAGATTGTCATCACAGGGGTATCGTCAATGCTGATTGAAGATCTTTAGAGAGCAGGGGTTCTGCTGTCTCCACAGGTGGGTGAAGGTGGTGCAAATGAAAAAGTTTTGTGCTTGTGAGAAACTGGTGACATTGATGAAGGGGAGGAAACTGTTCAAAAGGGCCTGAATGGATATAAATGACAGAAGACACTACTTTAATGTTTTTAAGGTGACAGAGTAAAATGCATTTTAATTTGCAAGGAAAATAAGAAAAGTAGTAAAATAAGAGACCTGAATTGACCAGGAGATAATTCCAAATTTTTCTGAAGATAAAAAGGATTGAAAAATATCTGATATGTCAGAATGCACTAGCAAAATTATTGGATGAAGCAAAAATGAAACCAAACTCTGGAAATATTTTGATGCCAATCCCATTGACTAAACAGATCTGTGTACTGTAAGGCTTAGTGATCAGCAAAGACCTTGTTATGTGCAATTAACTGTAGAGAGCTGGCTATAACTATATATGTGCTAGATAGGAGAACAATAAGAAATGATATTTTTCTAGGTTATACACAGACAAAAACTAGGGAGAGAGAAGCTAGTAGTACATGAGGCCAACCTCAAATTAAACTGTACATACAAGTTATATTTTCATAATATTACTTCACAAAGGACCTCTATTTTCCTACTACCCTTTCTCATCTTACTGAATTGAATTCTGAATTCCATCTCTTTGACTCCATTAATGCTCCTTTCTCAAAAATCAAATGCCAAATCCAATTACATGTCTATGTATACTGTAGGGCCCTGTGCTAGATATTGGGTGACATGATCCCTGTCCTCCAAGAGTTTACAATCTTGGGGGAAGGCACATACACAGGTACATACACAGATAAGTAAATATAGAACAGGACAGGAGATCAATATTATGTGATCTGTAGACCATGCTTTGAAGATACAGCATGGTATCATCAAGGATATGAGGCAGCAGCTATGAATTCTCATTGAGTGGACTAATGGGACTTCTTGGGAATTTAAGATTTCAATGATGAGACCAGGGATATGAGAGGATGTTATGAGCAGAGGTACCAGAATAAGCCAAGATGTTTTCGGGAAATGAATAGGTCAGGATAGTGGAAGAAACACTTTGTAGAAGGCCAGTCCAATATATTACATACAATACACAACACTTGATCAGTCCTACATATTTCAGATATGTTACTCTCAGCAATGTGAAACAGAGAGAAATAGCCCTGAGATGATGATGGCCTCCACTGAGTCTAGCAGAAGAGATGGAAAGAGGGGTTGGGTTGGAAAGACACCATGGTGGTAGACTCAACAAGACTAAATGACCTATTGGGTGTGGAGATGAGAGAGAAGTTGAAGCCTGAGGTTCTTTTCAGAGTTCTTATTCTCAAGAGTCCCTCCCACATGATTTTGCTTACTACTTCCAACTTCTTGAAGTTTTCTTCTGTTTCTTTTAGCAAGATACAACTGTCCTGCCTCTCCTTCTGGTCTTGAGCAAAAAGTTAATTAGTAACCTTTGGTAAGAAATCCAATCCTTCATTCCAACACCCATTTCTCTGAAAGATTAAGTGACTGATGTTACTTGGAGAAGGTCTGAGTTAAGTGGTAGGTCCTAGACTTTAAGATTTATCTACTAAACTGAGTTTCATCCCCTCAGGGAGAAGAAAAGGGGAAGAGATTGGTTGCAGATGTATCTAGATGTGAGCCTACAGAAGTGAAATGTTCGTAAGATCCCTAACTGGAAAACTTAATGCTTCATACTAACAGTCAAAAAAATAGTTTAAATTTCATGCCAAGATAGTGAGTTTTCCATAGAGATATGATTTGGAATGGCTGACATGTAAACCTTCTTCCCAGGCTTCACTGTGAAGCACAAGTTTGATTCAACAGACAGCAGCGAGTCTTTAAGAGCTGTGACGGCACATCACATCAGAGGGTGTGTATGGATTTACAGCTTCCAGGTAGGCAGACCCTGTGCAAATATGATAAAAGCCCTCTAAATTTTTTGCACAAATAAATGAGTGCTTAGCTAGCTGTGTTTCTTAAATTAAATGACTCAGCCATTGTTCACTTGTAAAATACCCAAGGGTTCTTGTCTACATTTTGGAGTAATGTGCTGCAACATTTCTGCTGGAAGAACAAAGCAGTTTGGGGACTGTAGGAAATCACTAACTTCTATTTTTGTTTTGCACACTGCTAACTTAATAAGAAATATGCTGCTGAGTACAAGTTTTTATGACAGGCATTTCTTAGACCATATCTCTAGTGACAAACAGGGGTGACAAGAGCAAAATAGTCTTGTGTTTAAGAAAATGATTTGAGACACAGGTCAATAATCTTAGGAACCAAACATTTTGCTTGACTCTTAATTGATAGGCCTTACAGTAATGATCATCTAAATGGAAATCTTGCCTGTAGAACCATTGAGTTTCTTTTCTAGAAAGTAGTTGAAGAAACTTTTTACTATCTCACAAGATGGTAAAGCTTGTATTCTATGTATATTCATGAAATGCCTGTCATGATATAGATGTGAAGTACTCCTCATTCAGCATTTGTAACAAACAAAATAGTATATAAACAAGTTGTGGTAAATGAAGCTTTCTGACCAGTTCCATCCATGTTGACACAAATGGCAAGATTTCACCTTTTTTTAGACGAATAGTATTCCATTGTGTGTATGTACTACATCTTTATCCAATTATCTGTCAGTGGGCACTGAGGTCATTCATATCTTGACTTGTAAGTAGTGCTGCAATAAACACAGGGGTGCATATATCATTTCTAATTTTTCTTTCTTAATTTTGAATACTGTAATGGGAATATGTCATGTAATGGAAGTCATGTTTACAACAAAGTCAGAGGAACTGAGGAAGGTGGCTACAACCCTCCTATCACTGAAGCCTTCCAGGCAATCTCTTAAATCCCCAAGATTCAGACCATGTTCTCCAGTTGCTGGTATGTGGACTAAGAGAATGAATAAAGTTGGGGGAAGAACAGGAGAGGCTGTACCTTCTACCTTTGCCAAAGTGACCTGTCTTCCTTCGAGTCAGGTCCTCCCAGATGTGAAGAAGTCATTGCTTTGATTGTCAAGGAAGACTCAAATTTTCTAATGAAAATGAGTAGGCTCAACTTCATTTATACATGATTTAAGTGACTATTCAGGGTATATAAAAAAGGCATGTGTAGTGGACACTCTACTAGAAATCACATAGACTTCCAACCAGAAAATAGAAACCTGCATTCCAGGAAAAGCAGAGGACTGCCATATCAGAGGCACTGGGGCAGAGGAATGAAGATTTGGTTCCAAAGGGAAAAGGGAATTGGTTGAAAAAACTGAGTCCCAAATCCTCTAGAGTAACTTCAGAAATACTGCAGAACCCATTTTAGGGATGGAACAGCTTTTCAGGTACATGAAGCTATAAACATTTCCTTAATTGTGAGACATTTGTGATCTCCAGGCAAGAGGGGGAACTCTTATGTGTCTCCCTTAAGCTCTCGCCAATTCATATTCACTGGCCGAATGCTTGGAGTGATGAAAAGCCCTCCTTGAGTTTTCCAGTCTCTTCCTATCACTGTCCTCTACTGTGGGACAACCAACTCCAGCTGAATTGAGGGCTCAAGGGGTAACAATGAAGTGCATAAATTCTAGTGGGTTATTCTTTTGGTTGTGGCCACTAGACTTACCCAAGTAAGCAATGGACACCAACAAAGACCATTGAGCAAAGAGGGGGCATGCCTAGAGCTATGTTCTAGAAAGATCATTCCGATAGCAGTGTGGAGGAATGAATTAGACCAGGAAGGGGATGATGGCAGGGAACATACTCATCACTTTTCAAATGTGTCAATGAGAGATGATAAGCATTGGAAGCAGGACAATGACAATTACATCAGCTTACCCATAATTATAGTTATTACTGTCAAACACCGTGGGCCTAACACACCTCCTCATAACCCCAGCCCATGTCATGCCACCCCAGTGACAGTGACCTCCTTGTCTAGGGCCTCCACACCTTACTCAGACATGAGCCTACATGTCATAAGTATGTCTGTTTCCAATAGGGTTTAATATGCATTCCTTGCCATCAAAGTCTTCTGGTAAATTTACAGTTTGGCACAGGGCCATTTCCGCATCCTGCTCCTACCAAGCCCAGCAAGATCCTCTTTACATCTATTTTCTTTAACTTCTGTCACAGAACCAAGTAGTAGGCCCATGTGGCAGCCCAGCCAACAGCCTCTCTTTTTCAGGATGATTAAGGTCAGGAGGGGCTCAACAGATGAGCCCATGCTACCTTCACAGGATGCTACAAGGTAATTATTATAGCTTTGTACTTTGTACTGAGCACTTATTTGGTCCTGGACTCTGGGCCATGTGTTACATACTTGTTGGTCATTTAATTCTCATAGCAACCTATGTCATTTACTTGTCACAACCTATGAAGTAGGTTGTGTTATATTCCTGCTAACCAGAGAGAAAGTCAAGACTAAAATAGACTTTAAGAAACCTTCTTAAATATACCTTAAAGTGATACAATATTGTATGTCAACTATATCTCAATAAAACTGGAAAAAAGTCACACAGTCTACTACAGGTGTGTGTGCACATGCACACACACACATACACACACACACAAAACCTTAATATTTTATGAGCAGTAGGTGGCACAGCAGGGGCTCAAATCCAGGGCTGTCTCATTGTTGAGCTCAAGCTCAGTGACCTTGTTCTGTGAAGAATGTTGACACCTCATCATTTCTTGCGTGGATGCTAATCTATTCCTGGTCTAAGTCCAAGTTGTAAGGTCAAACTAAACCAAACTGCAGCACCTCTTTCAATCTAATTCAGCATAGGAAGAAGAAGCTGTCCCAAGTCATGAGAGACTCTCTGAGATTTAATCCAGCACTTGGAAATAGGGTCTTGACCAAGGGGATTTATCAAAGGATTCAGACCAGATGAGCTCTCAGGTTCGCTACAGCATGGACCTAATCCAGGGACTGTTAGAGGGGAACAGGTTATATCCAGCACCCACAATGATCCTCCTTTCAGGAATAGGGGCTAGACCCATCCCAGTCACTTTGCAGGGACATCCTGGCACAGGCAGGCTCTGTCTCCAACTCATAAAACTTAGGGGCCTACAGTCTTCACAAAGACTCAGGAAAGGTTTTGTACCTGGGCACTATGATACATGACTTCCCAGACACTCAGTGGTCACCTGCCAAGAGAAATGGGTCGAGCAGCCAGAGCTCTAAGATCAAGCCTTCACCTACCACAGTGAATTGTCAGCTAAAATAATCACTCAAATAGAGAAGCTCCTCCAAGTCATCAATTAAGAGCACATTATAAAGAACCTCTAAAAAAGTCAACATAGAGAAAGTAAACAAAAGATTAATATCCAACATTTATATGCAAGCAATACATCATTAATGATCATTATGGAGAACTTGCTTAGTTCAAATGAGGTTCCAGAAGACTGGAAGCGTTTCACTGAAGCACCAGTATTTATAATAGCCACCCTGGGGAACAGCAGGCCCATCAACTTGACATAGCTAATATGCAAGGTAATGGAAATAAGTAGAGGTGAAACAGAGCCACACGGACACTGAATTATCTTGGGAGCGAAACTCCATGCAAATAATTAGAGACTGCCCTGTTTATTAGCAGGCTAGAGAGGACAGTCCTCAGATACCTGAGGTCACATTTTCACTTACCATTTGAAAGTGGTACATCATGTTACCCTGCTGCTTGGAGTCACAGCAAGGAACACACGATGCCATTGACAGGGGACAAACAGCTTCAATGAAATTTGAGGAAGGAATTTGTTTACAGGGTTCAGGAAGCTACTTGATGCTGGAGAGGGTGCTCTGAATTTTAGTTCCTGTCCCAAGAGACTCACTGTGCACCATTTTTCAAGTCACTTATCTTTTATGTGTTTCCTTAACAATCAAATGTGGATAAAATTGCTGAACCTCTCTCTTGACTTAGTTTGTGTAAAATAAAATATAAGGGCCTATTGGAAAATCGCTTTATAGAGCAGAATAAGACAGACGGGAAATGCAAATGGCTTACTGAGCCCTGTGGCTGGGGTAGAGGATGGTAGGGGATGGGCAGGCACAGTGGAAATTCTGGAAACTAGCAAGACATGCCCTGTAACATGTAACTAGGTTCCAGCCTAGTTTTGGCCTGCAAGAAAGCAGACACATGCCATGGGTCCTTTTATTTTAAAGCAAAATAGCTTGTGTGAGAGTGTGTGTATGTAAAATCACTATTTTAAATAGAGCAACTAAAACAATTTCTAAACTCTCTTCAAAGAGACAACATCCTCTTCATGAGCTATTAGTTTGCAACCTCTCCCTAATGGATCATGTGGTCTAAGAGCAACTGGGAATTTCTTTAGTTGATAATAATAACTGCTAATATTTATAGAACACTTACTATATATGTATGAATACACCAGATACTCTTACTAAAGTTATATGAAGTCGTCCCAAGAAGCCCCGAGGGTGTAATGCAAAGGCACCTCCCCACTCAACTCTTCTTAGCAAAATTCTTTGCTGAGCCTGTTCCAAGGAAACATTTTCTCCAAGGATAGTAATTGCAGATAATGCCTGTATATGGCAACAGAGAATTTGCCCACACTTCCTCTCCTACGTTTACTTTTCTTTAGCTTACCCTTGACTCCTAGAGTCAGTCAACCAAATAAAGCTAACAATTCATTTTTATTTAACCGGGCAAAGCAGGGAGTGGCCAGGGAAGGCAATTTCTTAGCATGACATAAATATTAGCGCTGAACATGAAGTGGCAATTTCTATCCTGTGCCAACTTCAAATACAAGGTCACTGAGTCCAGAGACGGCACAAGGGTGCTTTATCTTCTTGTTACTGTAAGTGGAAGACTCCACCAGAAGTCTTTCATCCTGGAAAATAATATCTAGAGGGGGCCACCAAGTTCGAGAGAGATAATGCCAGGAAGGTCCAGGAATAAAGAGGATACCAACAGGAGAGGAGAAGGCCTCAAGGAGTATACTAAGAACATTTGAAAAGCAACATTCTTCGAGGGACAACTAGCAGAAAATGATCATTGTGATTTGCAATTGTTGGAAAACAACTAAGGATGAAGCTTAGTTGTTTCAGATCCCTTAAAGTGTTGAAGCATACAGGACCCTGCATCTGTATCCCTACCCCTCCTATATTCCCATTTGCCACCCTTCTACTTTCTGGGTCTGACCATTTCCAGCATTCTCTTGCAGCATGGAGACGAGGGGATTCTAGGCAATAGAAAGCAGTTAAAAAAATCAGAAGGAGCTGGCAAAGGAAGGTCATAGTGCAGGGAAGTAAGACATGGAACCGTACCAAGGGTCAGTGTGTGGCACTCGGGTGATTCCGGTGCATACCAGTGACGTCCTTGCTCAGAAGAGAAAACAAAGTGGGCAACCCAGACGCAGAGGAGCCTGGTCCATATCCCCCCCGCCCTGGGGCTGGGGCCTGTGTCCCTTCTCTTCCCGTCACAGGTTGACCGTTTCCCCAAGGAAGCGAGGAATTAGAACAGGATGTATGTAACCCCCAAGGGTATTTGAAACAAAAGCAAAGCAAGAAAAGAAACTTCCTTCACCAAAAGGACATTCATTCTGAGAAGCAAAGAGAGATCCCTTAAAATGGCGTTCCCTTGGCCTGTGAGAGGGAACAAAGTCAGTGAATTCTCAGAAACGACAAAAGAAGTCTTGAGATTATCACAACTTGTAGGTACCCTTGATATTACTCATGAAAAAGGAAATGGCAACCATTAGAAAATTCCCGAGAATAGGTTATGCTGGGTCAGACATGAGAATGGCGCAGGTTTTTTTGTTAATAAGTAACACCCCTTCTTTCTGCACTGCCCAAATGCAGTCCCTGGAGCCTGTGTCTTAGGCCCTTTATACCACATTTGATCGTGTAAGTATTTATAGAACTTTGATATTTCTTTGAGGGGCCATGAAGAGAAGCCTTTTTTTTTTTTTTTTCCCTCTTCCTCATTAAGCAAAGACATCACATTTGCAAATGGGGCTGGTAGGGTCAGGACTGGTTTTCATCATTCCCAAAGCTCAGTAGGAAACGTAGGTCTGAGAGTTGATTCGAGCTCCTATCTAGTGCAGAAGCCAGTCCCCAGGAAGTAGCTCCTGTAAGACCTCTCCAGTATCAAAGTCAGGGCTTTTAGATAACTTGCAGCCCATGTCATGTCCAAATTTAGTGGTTCTGTGGAGAACTAAACCCAGTTTAATGAGGATTGCTTTGCAAGTGCCAAGTTTCACGCAACTTCCATTGGATTTAGAGAGAGGAGTAGAGGCCAGCCCAGAGCAAAATGAGCTGAGTCGGGCAAGGAGAAAATAGATTCAGAATCTAAAAAACAGGGCTCCTTGATGGGCTGAGGAACTGACACATGGAAAATGTAATGCATTATTGACAAACACGTATGCTGGCTGCAAAAATAATTAACACAAGCAGGAAAGAAATAGGAATGAAATGGAGCAGAAAGACTTTGAAAGATTGTGAAGTGGCCGCTGAAATTGCCAAGCTAATGTCAGAGAGATGATTAAAATTTTCCAATAGAACAGGTGAATAGGTAGTTAGGAGAGTGTGATGTAAACTAAGAGAGAATGGATCATTACATGAATCTGCACTGAGGTACTAATCAGCATTTTATGTGCAACTTCGCAGAGCACATTTTAGCAGATGGAGAAAGCTCTTAAAAGATGATAGCTAAACCCAGTCTGACAGCCTTTCTGTTCCATAATAACCATCCTTGGAATGGGTACTTTCTCCAAGTGAGCACTCAGACTGGTATCCCAGACATGTCAAATATGTTTGCAAGGTAAGGATACCTGCAAAGCTCTAGGGCCAAGGGAGAGGAAGGAGAGGAGAGAGGGGGTTTAAGTCTTCCTAAACAGGGGTGCCTGGGTCAGCAGACTCAAAAGAGATTCAGATGTAGATGCAGTAATCAGAGCGCAAAGGAAGTGAAGATGAAGGAGAAATTCCTCTGCAGGCCCAACTGTATGCATGCACACACATGCACACATTCTTGTCAAAACTGTATTGCTGCAATAACAAAAACAATTAGATGGTGGATCGTGGGTATGTTAAAAGAGAATAATTCTTCATGATCAGAATGACTTTTTCGCTCATTCAACAGAAAAGGACTCTTATTTTTTATTTGTTGGCAAAGCCAAATTAGAAAAAATATATATCTTTACGACTATAGGAGACAAATGAGTGATACCAAATATCACTAAAAATGCTATTAATCTACAGTGATATAAAATTACCATCTCAGCACAAAGAAAGCCTATATAATCTGAATTTCTCTAGCATCATAAAAACGAATGAGAAGCGAAATTGAGAGTAAGTATGCTTTTGAGATGCCGTTAAGAGTTACATGCATTGTTAACAAATGTGCCTAGACAGACTGGCGATTTACCTTGAGAAACAAATTTATAGAGACACAGAAGATTTGCAAATGAGACCAACTCATTGCCTGTTTGTTGGTTGATGACACCTTTGAGGATGTTACTCTCCCTTCTTAGATATCTAAATATACTGGTTAGTCACTAGCTTTATGGGTTCTATCTCCCTGTTCATTTGCTCATTTTCTGCACATTTCAAAATCCAAAAGTAGCTTGGGGTGTGGGGTAAGAGTATGAAAAGGAAGAGAAAACAGGCCAGGGGTTTCTTCACATTCCACTGGAGCTCAAGTGACCCCACTGGCTTACCAGTAAGGAACACAAACCACTGCAGGCTCCAGCATTAGGGGGCCCACCACAAATCTGAATGAATTTGACCACCTGTTAGCCTTCTAACATCTCTTGCTTGGGTCAGGCATGTGGAAAATCTGCCCAATTCCAGCGTGTTTTACTAGCCTTGGCCAGAACTGGAGGCGGGTAACGACCAGGCAGTATCTGACAGAGTAGAGGACAGTGGCATTGGACTGTTTACTGGGTGGAAGGCTGATGAGGATATGGAAGAGGAAGGGGTGAGTAAGGCGAAATGACAGAGAGATGGGAGCAAGAGGGGAGTGAGTGTTTCCACTTCTTCCATATTATTTAAAAAAAGGCAACATCACACTTATACCACCACCATAGTGGAGAACTTTAGCAAAAGGACCTGTGACAGTTTTCAGCTGGTCTTAGGGAGGTGTGGGAACAGCATATAAGGAGGTAAGGCTTTACCAACTCACTCCCAGTAACCTCAGAGTGCAGCCAGCCCTAGAAAACTGCAAAGGGTCATGGTCATGCCTCTTCCAGTTTTCACATTCAAGGTATCCCCATCAAAGGGGGGAATCCCATTTTACTGATGGGAAAATACAGCCACAGAGCATTACAGCCTCCTGCCCAGAGGCAGATAATTAGAACACGGTTCATCTAGAAATAAATTGAAGTCCCACTCCAATCCACTGTTCTTTCCTTGAACTTAACCAGCCACCTATTCCCAACCTTCCTAGAGGTGGAGACACCAGGCCTGAGAGCAAGGGATCCTGAGCATGACCTTCTGAGTCCCAGCAGAAGTTTTCCAAGGACAGATTCCAGTTGTGACATCTGAAGTTTAAATGTATAGGGCACTCGACACGAAAAAAAATGTTAAATTAAGGCAAAATGAAGTGTGAAAGGGGAAAATGAATTTGAATAAGTGAAAACTGCATCAAATCAGAAATTTTCTAAAAGTGGCAAATATCACAAGTTTTTAAAAAATTCCAAAAAGTAACCATTTTCATTTATTAATTACAGTTCTATAGTGCTTGTTTCTCTATATTTTTGCCTTTGTACTCTTCACCTCTTTCTATGTTGATGATTTTGTAATATTTCTTATAAAGAGAATAGACAGAACCTCTAGCATGGTTCTCAAAATGTGTCTAGGATTGACATTTCCAGTACATGCTTAGGAACTACTTAGAGTGCTCCACACCCTGGGTCACTGCATTTAGTCCTAAAACAAGACTTCTCAAGATTTTAAGGAACTCATTTCCAATTGTGGAAGTCTATGAAACCAGTAGGGAAGATATTGTGATGTTGGAGAATTTCTTCTCAATTAAGCCCAGAAATTTTGCATCTAAAGCCCTTCATATTTATGTCTAAAATTTACACCAAGTCTGAGCTTAGAAGGTTTCAATCATCTAGGATCTGTCTGACCTGTTGACAAATATTTTAGCCTTTATATTAGTGCAGGTTTCCTCCTGGATTAGGTATGGGAGTGATGCTGTGATTGTATTTAGCTGGAAGGATATGAAAGCACCTATCACAGTGCCCTACATATGGTGCTTAATAAAATGTTATTTCCTTCCTATGGTTTCACAATATAGGCTCTTGAATTTTGCAGACTATATGTCTTTCATCTTTACTAAATGCTCCATTTATGCAACTTGAGTTCCTGCTGGAACCCTAGAGACCCCATTGTTTTAAAGTCCTTACTAATTCCTGACTTTTGCTTTATCTTCTTCACCCACAGACCAAACCCTGAACTCTTGCTTCCACCCTCTAGAGCCTGTTTTGAGTGATGTTGACACTAATCCTTGAAACAAATGAGCTGACATGGCTAGAACATTTCTACATACAACTTTCGATGCTCAGTCTTCCTAGAAAGACTGGCTATCTCCCTTGAGGGGAGTGTGAGGCCTCATAATATATCCATACCTAACAACTTTTCTCCACTCACACTTCTCCAGGCTGCACAGATTTCTAATTTTAGGAGTGCCTGTAAGTACTTACAAATGCAATGGTCTGTGGCCAAGCTACCCATGTCCAAATCCTTATCTTTCACATGAATGCTTTAATGCATCAAAGTTTTCCAATAATCTATGAAGTACTTTCCCAGACTTCTTCCTAAGGTATATTGATTTTAGAGTCTGCAGTAGAGTTCATCTGCTTTTGGCTGTTGGATGTACATGGCTCATTCATTATTATTATTATTTAAATTTTGTGTGTGCTTCTAGAGGAGCAAGGGCTGGGGAGGAGTAAGCAGGTGAGGTTGGATTCTGGCTCAAAAGAACTTGAGGAAGAAGGAGTAACTGTCTGTCAGATCCTCAGCCTTACTCTCAAGCTACAACAGTTCTTTTCCAATGTGAAAAGAGATGGATAGAAGTCAATGGGCAGGCCTGTCAGGAGGGGGAAGTGAACAGAATAGGCAGATTGCATCTGCAGAGCCCTCGGTATACAACGGCAAAGGGTACCATACCATAGCTTCCTTCAAATTGATGTGTTTCTAAACTTAAAGGACAAGGGGAATAAAGGCTTGTAGGGATTTCAACTTGAGCAGATAGGCCTGTGGCATTAGCAGATTACCTGGAATTCTTTGAAGTCAAGGCGCTGCCTAAATTTTCCTTGCCGATAAGTGTTTTGTCCAGAGTCAGACCCATTTCCATTATTTGTGTAGCACAAACAGTTCCTTCAGTTTGCAGCAAGAACATTTTGAGTTGAAGTTATGCAAAAATCATCGATCGATTCCTAACATGTATCCTCATAAGTAATAAATCCTTGCCAAGACTTAGAAGTAAAGAGACTGTTAAAAATAACTTGGCAATTGAAGTAAAACTTAGAAAATAATTTCATCTAATCCACTAATCTTACTGAAGGTAGAACTGAGCCTAAGTTGCTCAAGTGATTATGTCAGAGAAAGCTAACAGCAAGCTACTATTAATATCTAAGTGTTCTGACATTATCTTGAAGCCAAGACATGTTAGGATAATATTTGTACACCACACTGGAATAAACTGGAAGAGACTTGACTTGAAGACATACACCTGTAAGGGCTAGGTAAAAATATTTATTACATTTGCTTTGTATTTTATTACTATGATAATAAAATGAAAATATATAACATTAGCAGTAATATCAAATATTGAATTTGAATAAAAGCCTCAAAATAAAATCTTTCCCAAAATTTTTAATAAGAAAGTTGATCTTGCTTTCATGCACATAACTATTTTATACCAAGTTTTATGTTTGAAATGGCTACAAGCAAGTCCTGATCTAGTCTTTTTAATGATCTCTTCAAATTCTTGATAGTCACCATTGATGAGAAACTGTTTGCACAAGTAGGTGATAAAAAATTTAAAGCCATTTTTTACAGCCATTCAAAAATTTACAGCAGTGGAAATTATCTTTATAGAATCTAAGAGCTCTTCTTTTTTATTTTCTTTGACCGATGTAAATGTTGAAGTTTCTTTTGATAATAGAAATGGATTCCTAACTTCAGTCAAACTTTTTCATTACAGCCAGTTCAAAAAAAGGTCTGGCACAGGCAGAGCATGCCCCAGGTGCTGCTGCCCTTCCTGGTCCAGCCACTGACACGGACTCCTTGAAGGGGCACCCAAGTGAACATAACTGCTCCAAGTGTAGGAAAAAAGAGGTGCATGCTGTCCTCTGAGCTAGCCTTACATAGTCTAGCCTGCCCTCCCTATCTCCCCAGCTCTGTTCTCAACACAGGCTTGGGCTGCCCATCTGGTTCCTCTGGCCCCTGGAACAAGAAGTCTCTAGCATCCCTGCAACCCTCTTGCTCATGGGGACAGCAGTGTGTTCAGCAGTGTGCTCAGCTACAGAGAAAAAAAGCAGCTAGGAAAGAGTGCCAGACGGTACTGGCCATCTGCAGGGCCTATGGACCATGTGGTCAGAGCCCCGGAGGCTGTACTTGGCAAGTCAGGCCCAGAAGACCATCTCAGGACCTTAGTAACCCCAGGCCGCGTACAGCAGGGCTCACAGCTCCCAACACACCTGTGCCACCTGCATGGCCATCAGGAAGTCAGAGAAGTACAATGCCTGCCCAGGTCTGCAAGTGACAGACCAGGTCAGAACGGGATTATCCACCACTCAAGCTCACTTGTCTTCCCTTCCCCAGGATTATCTCCACGTAAGAGCTGATCAACATACTGTCCTTGTGGGTGGAGATAATGTCTCCCCAGTTCTACAGGCAGACCAGGAAATGTGGTCATTATAGTTTTTGTAACTAATAAATGGCAATCCTAGATATTCATATAATTAGTATCCAATTGAAATTTTATTTTACAAATAAATTAATAATACTAAATCCTGTTATAGCCACTGTGAGCTCACCGGATACTGCCACCCTCTCCCCTCAAATATTCTATGTCAATGAGCTCTGCACCACTGACACTTTAAAAACAAACAGCACTATGGATAGAAAAATAAAAATCAAGTGATTTCTTTTACATTTTTTTAAACCAAACTCCATTCATTATCTCACTTTGCATGCACTTCATCCATTTCAATTCCCCTGGGCTGAGCAGTTTATGTTATAAAGAGCTGCAGCCTGCACTAAAAATGCCCTTCCTCCATCATTCTTTTAAAAAAGAAAAGCATTTTTTTTCTGTGCCTGGTCAGAAGTGCTGAGTGGACAGCCTAGTGACTGCTGTTTACACTGTGAGCAACTGCGACACAAATCAGCACCAAGTTTCTCTTGATTTCTGCCTGGAACAATATTATCCTGCAGGGACCCACTCTGGGGGTGATATATCCCTTGCTGTCATAAGTATGTGCCTAAGAGAGCAATTTTAGCTTATCCGATGCTGCCAAAAATAGTGGATGGTGATAGAGTCGGGTGGAGGCACCAGGTCATCATTCTGTTGTCATAACCCACCAGCAGCACACGTGTCAGTCCCTACTGTGTGCAAAGCCATGTGTTAAGTACTATTTGCTAAGTTTTTGTGCTATGTACTATGTGCTTAGTCTATGTGCTAAGTTCAGGATAGATAAAATAATAAATATTTATTCACTATTTCCTATATGCCAGACATTAACTCAAGTATGTTACTTGCAATATCAAGTTTTGCCATGACACAATGGAGATTTTATTTTATTATCCCAATTTTATTCATAAGCTTAATATTATTCCCAAGATTACAACACTTCTATGATAAGTTTCTCCCTAATCACCTTATGTAATGCAAATAGTTTTTTCTCCATATCAGCTCCTTGTTTGTTTTCTTCATAATACTGCTCATAATTTATTTGTTCCTTTACTCTATCTTTTTTTTCCATCATCTCCCTTACTGGTATATTATGATCCACAAGGCTAAAGTTTATGTATCTTTTGTTTCACTGCCAAATAGTGTATTAGCGCACATAGAGTGATTTCAATACGTGTTTGATTGTTGAACAGATGAATGAGTGAGCAAATGAGTAAAAGTGAAATGAAGAAATGAAATATTTTACACAAGATCACAGAGCTACAGAGAGTTGGGATATTTAATATCTACACACTTAGCACATCTGCTCTCTCCTTATTCCCCTGTTGGGAATTTGAAATGTAACACTACAGAAGATGCAGGGGGTCTGTACCTGAGAAAAATGTTTTTTCTCAAGGATAGTGTGGAAATACTTCTTATTTTAAAACTCAATCAGTATTTCCCTAGCTGAATTTGTGTTGGAATTCCTGATAGATGTAGTGACCACACCACCCTTTCTTAGTCATCATTTTATTTCTTGTCTTCATTTTTCTTTGTGTTATCATTCTAAAGTGATGTAGTAGAATTTCCAGAAGACTATATCTTGGTTCTGTTTTCCTTCCAGTAGGGCTGGATCATCGTCAGGGCAAATATACAGTTGAAGAGAGATACCCTTCCTCCCCTCAACATCATCAAGATAGTTCATGGGTGTTGACAGTGGGAATTGGGCCAACTAGACCTTTCAACTGATACAGAGGACCTGAAATATCTCCATGGCCTCATTAGTTTGTGCATTTAAATGAGTTCCTATTGACATAATTATCACAAATTTCTTCTCTTGATCCCACCCTGCAACGATCTTCCTATCAAGTTCTCCCATTGTATCACTACAAGTCCCCCAGTTGTGTCTCTTCTAGCTCATACACTCATTAATCAAACTGGTCCCCAACAGCCCCCCACCTTGCACTCCCACTCTAGATGCTCCACTAAGACATTGCTGGAGAGAACCTCACCATAGCAGCAGTGATATGGCCATTATGAGAACAGCCATTTGCAGCACAGGTAATGGCTCCCTAAACCCTCAATCTTCCTCAAAGTCAGAAGGATGGACCCTACTTCTGTGCCATACATGGAAGTACACAAGAAGGGGTGTTCTAGAGACCAGGAAACAAATTCTCATGAAAACAGCCCCTCCAGCTTCTCCCCATCAGGTAATAACCCAGGGAATCAGCTGCGGGCAGAGGCTAAACCATATCTTGCATTCTGTATGTTTATGTGCCCCTCTCAACACCGTGCAAAGCAAAAACAAATAAAGAAACCACCACCTTTACCATTACCAGCATACTCCCTCTTCTTGCTCCAAAAACAGAACTTCATGTAGATAGTTGTACAAAGTGGTATCCAGATAAGTCACTGGTACATATACTGGGAGACACAGAACAGTCTCTCTCCTCTTCCACAAGCAACCAATTCCTGATCCTAGATCTGCCTTCTGAAGCATATTGCGCCACCAAGAGCTGATGGTCTAGGCGACACGGCAGCTCCCAATATCCACGACTCCATAAGCCCTTGCTGGGGACTTCTGCATCCCGCTCACTCACTGTGACCTGTAAACACCAGACAACACACATCCCGTCCCTCCCTCCTCTCCCTGCTACATCAACAGTTCTGCATGTATCAGTTAGCTACAGCCACCCTGATGTTATACAATAAAACACCACAATCTCAATGGCTTAAAAGAACGATCATTTATTCTTATATATTTGGATTACTCTGATCCAGGCTCAATTCAGCTGGCCTTGATTTCAAACTACATATTGGGTCCAGATCTGCTCCACGTGTTTTTGTTTTTGTTTTTTCATCCTCTTTAGACCACCACGCTAGCCTTGGCACTTCTTCTCAGGGCCAAGCAGAAGGATCAGCATATTTCCATCCCTGCTTGTGCGACATCAGCTAATATCCCATTGGGCAAAGCAAGTCACATAGCCAAGCCCAACATCATTGGGGCAGGAAAGTATATTCCCCCATGGAAGTGTGGTGGGTCAAGAGGTGGGGACAGGGCTAGGGAGGGAATATTTGCCGAACAGTCATCTAATCTACCACATGCCCAACTCCACATTTATAAGGTCTGTAAACAGGCTGTGAAGGTCTAGGTGGGATATTGCCCCAAAGCCTGCTCGAAGAAGTTTCTGTGAAAGAATACACCCATGTCTCCTATTGTACAAATATTTCACATCAAAGCATCACCCCTATGCTTCATGATCTTGTTTGAAACTGTAGTGACTTGCCCAGTGAGGGACTCTGGTTTCCAGAAGTAATTCAGCTTTGTTAAAGAAATCACTCTTTTCTCCGACCTGTGTTCCATGCCATTTGAATTGCCCTGACTCCAAAATCTTCTGTGTACTGCCTCTCTCTATACTTCACCTTTATTCCAAATCCCTCCCTTGTTCAGACGTCTCTGCCCAGCACACACTTCTTCTAGAGGTCTCTGATGGGTGTGCAGATCCAAAGCAAGAAGCAGAGGTCCCTTCCTAACACCCTTTTCTTTCTTCCAGCTCAAATCACATATTGTGTACATATGTGGCATGTTTGTGTTACACTCTGTTTTTGCACTGGTGAGCAGAGCAGCACACCCACAGTGCTTCCCCTTCCCGCAGGTGAGGAAAGTGACATTTGTCCTGTGGGTCTACACTCACCTCTATCATTCTGCATCCCCTTTGGTCTGAAATAGTCACATGGAGACTTTCTTTGGCAGGGACAATGAGTGTTTAGTCACATTTATAATTCTTCAAAGTCAATATTTGCAGAAAGTGTAAGCACAGCATGCTATTGCCTTGGAGTTGTTGATTAATCCCCTTCTGAGGCTTCCTTTCTTTAAGTTCCCCTTTTATTTTCAGCTCATCATTAGCCCTGTAATGGGGTGTGTGCCTGTTTGTGTGAGTGCATTATCTATTGCCCCAAAGCCTGGGAAGGACTTAGTGAGCCTTTATTCTAGATTAAGTCACACAAATCTCTTCCTTCTATCCCATTCCATAGATTAGCCTAGTGTACTAGGGAAACAGAGACCAGCATTTGGTGTCTGAAAGAAGCAATGATGACATTGGTGTTACCTGTGACCCAGATGACGCTCATCACCTGTTTTGAAAACTAAGACGTCACCATGAAGCAGTGAAAATTTGATACCAATTTTCACGTACACAGCAAAGGAGGCACATGTACAGATGAATGATAAGAGTTGTACTGTGAACTTGTGGAGGCCTTGAATGACCCTTAGGAGAATGTTTCTCAGGACACTAAAGTCCTCTTTTGAGGGTAAGACCACAAATCCTTCATTGTACTCATGTACTTACATGGCTTTTAGATGGGAGAAAGTGGAATTAAGAAAATATCAGAAAAAGAAAGGTGAGCCATTTTCAGTCTCCTAGCAACTTTAAATTCCTCCTTTCTAGAAGTTTAGAGAAACTTTAACCACCATTCTCTGGACCATTGATTCTCTATCTCATCTGCTACAACCTGAAACAGAGAATTTTCATTTTTTGTGTCTGTTGATGTGATTGCTTGTATAACCTGCAGACCTTAGGGAAATGTAACTTCAATATCACGGCTTTGTTTTATTTTCATTTCCAAAAGTGTAAAGTCTGAGTGTCTTAGCTTGGCATTACTAAGTGCCAAGAAATTAACCAATAAAGTGGCTCATAGAATCTGTGACAGTTACAGCTTCCTGCAAAGCTGAAAAGAAGTTTTGAGTCAAGGCTGTTAAGCAAAATTCATGTTAAATGAAAATTCCATTAAATTTTGGAAAATCTTTTTGCTCAAAGAGAAGTAAAAATAGAACTTAGAGGCCAATGAAGAACTCTGAAATTCATTCCAACAGGCTCCTCTGGGTAAAGGTCTTCAGCAAATTTCTTCCTGTTACTGGAAATGAAAGCATCTTGTGTCCACTGAATCTTGAGCCCTCTTCATCCCCCAGCCAGAATTCAGTCTGCCTGTTTCCAATTCCTCTGTGCCAGCATATCTGTTAATGTCCCAAGTGGTTTCCTTTACAGCCTTGTGATCATCTGTGTAATATTAACTAACCGCAAATTAAAGTCATTACTTGGTGCTTAATTTTATGTAACATTTCTTTGTAATGTGTACAAAAGAAATTTGTTTTTACAGGAGTTTGGTAAATAGCATGTGCCATGATTAATTAGAGAATATAATGGGTCTGTTGATTTGAAATTAAATTCAGTGTAACAATTTTCTTTAAAATAATTTCTTAAATGACATATCAAGGTATGTGAGTTTTTTTTTTTTTTTAAAGTAAACATCTTGCATTGATGATCTTTACACCCTATCTGGGACCCATCTTTTGGACTTTACCAGCTAAAGAATCTACTTCTATTTTTCTTAAATCTGTAGGCAATCTAAGGAACAACATTCAAAGAGTTTTTTAAAATCTCTTTTGGAACAATAGAATGTAAATGAATAAATTAACACACAAGTAAATCCTAAATACTCGGAGACCAGTTATAGCTCAGTGTAATTCATACTCCTCCAGCACCATATGCTCTCTCTCCTCTCCATACACACCAGGTGCACTCTCCACATGAGTCTTCAAATGGCTCAATCCTTAGTCAGGAACTTTTCTGACCATTCAAGTGAAGGGAGTTTGCTGCCCAAGTCCCTGTCATAGCACTGTGTTTAATGTTTTATTCACAGAAAAAATCATTCTCTAATATTATCTGACTCTTAGTTTGCTCATTGCTTTTCCTGTGTCTCTTCCTATAGACGGTAAGAATCTTAAAAGCAAAAACTTGTCTTGTCTGCCCTTTCCATCTCTCCAACATCTAGAGCAATGCCTGGTACATTAATCTGTGCTTAATAAATCTTCATGAAATAAATGAATGAACTGCATTCATTCAAATCTCCTATAAATATATCCATAATAGAGAGAAGGCATAATATGTTTTTAAAATTTTCTTGAAGAACCAGAAAGAGAAATTTAGTATTTGTTGGCCAAGTATGAGATGCATTGAAAGTAAATGAATAATTAAAATGTGAACAAATTAAACACTGAAAAGGACAGGAAGTAATAGTTGTAACTAATTGCTAAGTTTGCATAAGCACCAAACACCAACTGAGAAGTGAAATGTTTAATCAGTTGACACCTTTAGCATTTATAAATCCAACAACCATTTTGAAATGTTCCCATAAAAATAACTTAGCCAAGTCACTCTCTTTACTGATAATAAACTAAAAGATTTGAAGATTCTTCCAACTTTCATATATTTAAAGAAGAATTTTTAGGGTGTTTCGTTGTATAGAGATAGGGAAAAGAATGAGACTAGATTGTTACAGTGATATAATGAAGTTTCTGACCCAGAATTAAAAACTAAGAGGTATAACTATCCATGATAAGTGTCACAGATATGTAAGTTTTATGCTCAAAATATACCAAAGTTACTTTCTCCATGGAGTATTGTGCCTTTTAGAGCTCTTCTACAAGATCTGGAAAATGTTCATTTTCTGATTTTTCTCAATATGCTTATGCTGAACAGATGTCTAGGTTGTATGTGTGGCATGGGATAAAGCAAATGTGTCAATATATTGATGTCACTGAGAACTGGGATTTTTGGCTTGGGTGAGAGCAGATACAAAGGGAGAATGAATCAGGTTAAGTACAAATCCTGAAGTTCTGAAGAAATCTGAGGCAGCCATACTAATCATAATGTGAATAATGTCTTAAAAATATGCATTTTCTGGCTCTGTACACTGAAAAGACTTGTAGACAATAGTTAACCAATAGTAACGAGTTTATCTGGAAAGCTGATTGTGTCTCTAAATACTATTTCTCACAAAAAAGGAACCAGATCTTTTGGAAAGATGACTGACTCTAGGTCTGATGCAGGAAGTTTAAGTGAACCTATAATATCCTGTCATACCAGGTAGCAAGGAAGCTAAGAATAACTACCAGGGTTCTGTCCAAAGGATTTGGGCACCAGTTTAAAGAGAATCCAACTGGCCAACAATAGGATCATTTGAACACCAGTAGTATGAAAAATGCAATAAATTGAAACAACAATTATATTTCAGTCCATAAGTTCAGTATGGTACCAAAAAGCTAAACTCATTAATCACCCTTAGAAAATTGCAAGGGAACCAATTTATTGCATTAAAAAAAAGCAGCCCTGTTCTCAGAGTAACCAAAGAGTCCAGGGAAATTTTACTCTTTACAGAATATTTCCAGATAGTAAATGAGTAAGAAATGATAGAATTGAACTTGCAACCCCCTAATGAATTAGTGGGTCTAGACAATGGGCATTAGTGACTACTTATGTAACCAAAGAGAGTACTTCCCAATGTTAGTGCCAGACACCATGTATGACATATTCTTTTTTTTTTAAGATTTATTTATTTATTCTTTTTTTAATTTTATTTTTATATTCCCCATACAATTGCAACCCCCCCATTCTGACCCCAATCCCTCCCCTCCCACCCCCCACCCCCCAAAAAGTGTCTCTGGTTCATAGCTTTTTGTTGATTTTGATTTTCACTTTCTTATAGTTATTCATTTTCCTGGTCCCTTATTTAAGTTTTCTAGATTCCTGCTATGAGTGAGACCATCCGGTATTTTTCTTTTTCTTTTTGGCTTATTTCACTGAGCATGATCCCTTCCAGCGCCATCCATGTTGCTGCAAATTGCATGTGTTTTTTTTTTTTTGAATGCTGAGTAATAATCCATGGTATATATGTACCACATCTTCTTGATCCAGTCATCTATTTTTGGGCATTTGGGCTGTTTCCAAAGCTTAGCTATTGTAAATAGTGCTGTTATAAACATAGGGGTGCAGGTGTTCTTTGGAATTGATGTTTCTGTGTCCTTTGGGTAAATACCTAGGAGTGGAATTGCTGGATCATATGGAAGCTCTATGTTTAGTAGGTCCAGAAATCTCCACACAGCTCTCCATAGTGGTTGGACCAGTTTGCACTCCCACCAACAGTGCAGAAGAGTTCCTTTTTCTCTACACCCTCGCCAACATTTGTTGTTGCTAGTTTTTTTAATGTGTGCCATTCTCACTGGTGTAAGATGGCATCTCATGGTAGTTTTGATTTGCATTTCCCTGATTACAAGTGATGTTGAACATTTTTTCATATGCCTGTTGGCCATTTGTGTTTCCTCTTCAGAGAAGTTTCTTTTTAGCTTATCTGCCCATTTTTTCACTGGATTATTTTCTTTGTTGTTGTTGAGTCTCATCAGCTCTTTGCAGATTTTTGTGATCAGTCCTTTATCATTAGTGTTGTGTGCAAAAATGTTCTCCCAGTTGGTGGGGTTTCTCTTTGTTTTTGTTATTGTCTCTTTTGCTGTGCAGAAGCTCTTTAATTTGATGTAGTCCCAGCTGTTGATCTTTGCCTTCACTATCACCGCTTTGGGTGATGTGTCTGTAAAGAGGTGTATGACATATTCTTGACAAAATAATTGAATATGAATCTTATGAAGCTTATGGATTTACCAATTTACAATGACAAATGTCAGAGGAACACATTTAACATCATCACAGGGACACAATCAGCAAAATCCAAACTGTTAGGACACACAGGACAGTTTCTTCAACAATAATAACAACATAAAAAAAAAAAAGAAAAAATTATGGATCAGTAGGGAGACCTCGAAAATGGTTTGACATGCAAATTTATTTGATCTAAAAGGCAGAGTAGAATCACATTCACTTTCTTAATGGTATCACTGTAGACAGATTAAATTTCAGAGCCCTTAGTTTGCTTCCAAAACTTTTGAAAAGTCTACAAGTAGCAAGTTTTTCCTTCTCTTTAAGAGTTTCCTACACTTGGGAGAGCTAGGGGAGGCGACAATTGATGCTAAATTAATAGCACAATGTTGAACTTGCCAAGCTCATTTCATCATCTCCACAGGTAGTGGGGTAACTTGGCTTACATTCTTTGAGTAAAATGTAGGCTTACCAAACAGAGAGTATGGAGAGAAGTTTCCAGTGTAAATAATTTCTAAAGGTAAACTCAGAGTTTAATCATTCAATCCCTTTTTTGCTGGCCAGAATGAGGTATGTTAGCAATGAGCTCAGATATTTGGTCTATCGGGACACTAATATAATGGATGCAGTTCCTTTCAGAATGTGTTGGATAAGCTCAACTCTGGGTGGGGACGAGAAGTTAGTGTTACGACAATGGTGCTGTATGAGAAAAATCAAAGTAACAAACAGCAGGCAGTACCCTTTCCCTCTTGAATTTCACCAAGCACTCTACTCCTGCCAGCTTTCAAGTCCAAATAAATTCAACTGGGAGAGCAGAGGGTGGTGACAGGGGCATACAAGTGAGGGACATTTATCCAGATCTGTGAGCCGCTTTAGATCTCGAATTTCCACCACCCTCCCCTTTGTAACTGTGGTAGTTATGCCCCTGGTGATCTAGCAGACTCCCTGGCTTGAATTTATCTTGGCAGTTGCATCATCCTCCATAGTAAGAGCAGCTTCTACAACCCCATAGGTCACTTACTACCACTACATCCTTAAAGAGGCTATCATTGTAGAACCAAGAAAGAAAATTCACAGAGTGCCAATAAATAGCAGGACATTCACATGCTCCCTCAGATCAAGTCAAGCCAGGCTCGTACCTGTTAGGAAGGTCATATAGCTTTGCTTTCACACACACAAAATGCTGTTTTAAAGCCATTTTTCTTAACAAGTAGCTAGAGTAAATGGAACCAGTGAGTGATCAAAGTCAGTGGGGTGTATTCCTCTTCTTGACAGCTGGTCCCAAACCCTCAATTTATTAAACCATGATGGAACCCTAGGACTTACAGAGTTCTGGTTCCAAGACATAGGACTCATCCAGTTTGCGAAGGCTTCATGATGCTTTGTTCCAGGATTGCCTAGAGTCATGTAGAGTTTAATGATAGGAACACCTTCTGATCTTCTGAGAAATGCATCCTTGGGCCATTTTCTTGTGCAATAGTCACAGAATATACTTAAACCTATAATATATAGCCTTTACACACTCAGGCTACATGGTACAGCCTATTATGACCACTGTTGTATGTGGTTACTCCTTGACATAAGTGTAGTTAAGAAAATCATAACTATTGGCCTTGTGACCTGGAGAAGGTTGACCTTCTTGCCCTTTGGTGGAACAGGTGATTAGTGAACTGAACTGCACCCCCTATAGCTGGAATGGCTCAAAAGCTGGGCTAGGACTAGCTCACTCTTCCAATACTGCCAGAACCACTTTCTGCCCCAGGTAGGCACAAAGAACACATCTCCATGCTTTAACAATGGAGCTTGGAGCCAGTCCTGATCCAGGCTCAACCAGCCCAGGGCATAGTGACGCCTGACCCTGCATCTTCAGCAGCACCAGCTGCTCACCTGCTACCTCATCCTGGGAGCCCTAGCACCTGTCAATTAAAAGACACTTTTAATTCACCAATACTAGTGAATGAAACTTGTTTGGAACCCAATCCATGCAAAGCAAACATTTTGATGTTTTGTTTTAAGGAAACAAGACCAATACAGCATTCACAAAAGCAAATGAGACTTGCTGTAGAAATCAGAAATAATTGAGAGGCTGGGGTCAAGATATTGGGGAGGGTAAAAGTACAAGCCTGTGAGGTAGATGCTTCCCCACCTATGAGATACTCCTCATAGCCTCATTTATCTATTGTCTCAAATTTGCCTGTCAGGGAAATATTTTGTTTTGAATATAGTATCAGAATAGGGACCCAGAAAAAGATGAGCTATATTAAACCATGCACTCCAATTCAACTAGAGATAAAACAAGAGAGAAAGGAGACGTACCTCCAAATTCAATTCTCCTATCTTCAGTTATGTTTTATGGGGAACTTATGTCATTCACAAAAGAGATGCAGTTTCCCCAGGGGAGACAGCAGGTGTACATTTCCTCTCAAGGTTATTTAATTGCTGTCAGGAAGACATATGATTAGCAAAACCAAATGCTAGAAATATGAAGTATAGACAATTTTAAAGTTGTTTATATAGTTGATTACAGTATATCATACAGTGTGTTTATTTGCCATAAACCTGCCTATCACAAACTGTTTCTACACCTGTGCCTCTGCACTAAACAGCCCAGTGCTTAGCTGTGCATAAATTCCTGGCTGAGAGAATGGCCAGAACCCAGCAGAAAGTAGATTTCCCCGATAGTGTCTCTCTGTCACCTCCTCTGTGCCCCTGCTTCACACCAATGGTTTGACCACCTCCAGATGGGGCCTGTGGCCCGCTGAACTATAGCAGACTCTTCTTTTATGAGAGTCCTTTAAGCTCTACAGGAGGAAAGCAGGGTGGAAATGACAGGTCTTTTGGGTTCCTCACTGTCCTTTATTACATCGCTACTCAAAGTGAAGCCCACCATCTGTAATCTGTTGGTTACTGTTCAGAAATGAGGCAAGTACAGAACTGAGAGGAAGCATTTAGAACTGTTGAGAGCCATTTGGCAACAAGAGTTTATGTCTGTTGAATCTAATAAAAAAAAGAACTTGAATTTTGTATGTATTGGTTTTTTATTCCATTTTAAGTTGTTTTTATTGCATTGTGTAAAATATCAGTCTGTGACAGATTGGTAATTACAAAAAATTGATCTGCCACTACACGGCTCAAGAAGCACTGACTTAGAGTGACAGCCCCCTACATGCTAGATGCCTTGCTTTCACTTTGACGCTCTGAGAGTCCCCACGGGGCAACTGATGACAAAAATGTGGACCTACCAAGGTGGTCTTGCCAAAGGGCCAAATGGTCACTCCTAGGTAAAAAGCAAAAATCTAATCTACCTTATGTGTGTTAGGTCTATACCAGGGATTGGTAACTGTAATGAAATCATCTCAGCTGATCCGTGGTCATACACTAACCCTTAGGATTTTCAATAGTAGTAATACCAGTAGCAATAACAGCAGCTAAAATTTACATAGGACTTATGGTGCAGATACTGCCCAAAATGCCTTACATATACACAAATATTGAAAGCTTCTTTTTCCTTTGGAATGATGTATATTCTCACCTGTACATGTACACAGGGAAATTTAGCATCGAATCTCTTTATAATAATTCCTTACAGAGCCATGTAAGTGGCTACTGACTGATCCTTTATTAAGGTATTTTAAGACACTATCCTAAATATACTAGAAACAATAATTAAAGAGTAGAAGTGAGAGTTCTGTCTTCAGATATTGGTCAAACAATAGCATCAGAAAAAAATTAATACAGAACAGCATTCAATTTTAGAAAAAACAAGGATTTTTTGTTTTGTATTTCTTTTTTATTTTGGGTAGGATAGTCTGAACTTGTTTTTTGTTGTTATTATTACATTTGGAAATTCTCAGGTACAAAACAGGGAAATACACACACACACATACACACACACACATATGTATATGTACTGACCCTGGAAACTATATGACTTTGATGAAAGAAACTAAAGACACAAGTAAATGAAAGCTATCCCTTGTTTAGCGATGACAGTCATTAAAATCGTTAAAAAGTCCATACAACCCAAAGTCATATACAGAATCACCCACAAAATCATATATAGAATCAATGCAATCTCTATTAAAACTCCATTAGCATTTTTCACAGAAACAGAAATGAACAATCCTAAAATTTACATGGGATCACAAAGACCTCATATAGCTAAAATAATCCCGAGAAAGAACAAGCTATACTATAAAATTGTAGTAATCCAAACAGTATCAATACTGGCATAAAATAGACACATAAAATAATGACCCTCAAAAATAAACCATCACATCTATATCAACTAGTATTTCACAAAGGAGCCAGACTACTCAATGGAGAAAGGACATATTTTTAAATAAATGTATAAGCACCTGCAGAAAGGTGAAATTGAAACTCTATCTTACACCATTTACAAAAATTAACTCAAAACGGTTTAAAGACTTAAACATAAGACATGAAACCATAAAACTCTTAAAGAAAGCAAGGAACAGCTCTTGACATTGACTTTGATAATAATATTTTAGATGTGACACCAAAAGTACAAGCAATAAAGCAAAAAGTCATAAATGGAACTACATAAACTAAAGAGCTTCTGAATTGCAAAAGGAACAATCAACATATGAAAGGGCAACCATAAAATGGGTGGCAATATTTGCCAATTGCACATTCAATAATGACAAAACACAAAACAAAAAGCAATCCAATTGAAAGCCAATCAAAGACTTGAATAGATAGATTCTTTCCAAAGAAAACATATAAATGGCCAAACAGTACATGAAAAGATGCTAAACATCTCTAATCATCAAGGTATGAAAATCAAAACTACTATGAGATGTCACCTCACATCTCATCTTAGAATATCATCCAAAAGATAAAAGTTTTGGCAAAGAGGTGAAGAAAAGGGAACAGTTGTTGTATACTGTTGATAGGGATGTAAATTGGCACAGTTCCTATGGAAAACAGTAGGGCGATTCCTCAAAAAAATAAAACTAGAACTATGTAATCTAGCAATCCTGCTTCCAGATATATAAAATCAGAATCTTGGAGAGATAGCTGCATGCTATTTCAGCATTATTTATGACAGCCAAGATATGGAAACAACCTAAGTGCCCATCAACAGATGAATGGATAATAAAATGTGGTTGATATACAATGGACTATTATTCTCCTGAGAGAAAGAAGGAAATTTTGTCTTTTGCGATGACATGAATAGACCTTGAGGGCATTATGTTAAGTGAAATAAACCAGAAAGATAAATTTTATTGGATATCACTTATATTTGGATCTTTATATATGTCACTTCTATATAGGATTTTTGGTTTTAAGAATCATAAAAGCTGAACTTAAAAACAGAGCAGAATGGTGGTCTCCAGGGGCTCAGACTGGGAGAAACTGGGAGATGTTGGTCAAAGGATTCAAATTTTCAGTTATAAGATGAATAAGTTTGGGATATCTTATGTACTGCATGGTGATTATAGTTAATAATATTGTATTGTATACTTGAACACTGTTAAGAGAGATCTTTAATGCCCTCACCACACAAAAAAGAGGTAATTATGTGAAGTGATGGAGGTGTTGTTAGCTAACACAAGATGGTAGACATTGTGAGTGTAGCAAATCAACACAAAGTATACCTTAAATTTACACAATGTATATCAATTATATCTCAATAAACCTAGAAAATAAAATATATTGTCTTCATCAGCAAAATGATGACCCTGCAAGGCATGGGGCCACATAGAATGACATCTTTCTGTGATACTCTCTTGTATGCTGGTTCCTTTTGCCCTGGATAAAATACTTCATTAAGTGACTTCATTAAGTCTCCTCCCTTCAAAATAAATATCCAACCACTTTCTCCTCTTGTCTTTCTTAGAATAAAAAAAACACATATCTAAAGAAATTCAAGGAGCAATCATAAGGAAGTTTTAAATTGACTGTTTTACTTAGACTTGATTAGGTCACTACAAAATGCAAATCTTTTTTGTCAACTTTCTATAACCTTGGCAAAGTAATTTTTTTTGTCTTCAAGTCCATGCTGTTGAAAATTTTACCATGCACTCCCCAGAAGCTAGGTCTTAATGTTAAACTGCACTCCTAGAAGGGCAAAGATAATGTGTAAAAAACAATGTCAGTGATGCAGATGAAAAATAAATGAATGTTAGAGCAACTCCTGGGCAGCAGAGAAATACACCAATATTTACATAATCCCAGTGTGCACACATGACTTCTATATTTTCCAGCTGAAACTCATCTGGCTTTCCTCAAGATCTCAAATGCAGTGAATTCTAGGCAGCACCTAATATTTATTCATGCCATTGTCAAGAGCATCTTTGCAGTTCTTGCCAAGGTCTGTCATTGAATATGTTTATCCAGCTGCATGGCAAAAACATAATACACAGTCATCATTTTACTCAGTCACTTACTCAATATTTTCTCCTATGATTAAATTAACTCATAAATATAACACTTTTAATGCCAGAAAGTCATGGTTCATCCAGCCAGTTGAACAGTTGTTTGTCCACTTTCTAAAGTTGCTGGGCATTCAGTCATTTCATTATAGAGCTTGAAATAATGAAAATCATTCCATTTACTTAACATGCACAATAGAGCAGGAGCCTTCCACGAGCTTCTCTATTACGCAGTGTAAGGCCATAGAAGAAATTTTTATAAGAAGCTCTGAAGAGCCATGGGGGCTGGATTGAAAACAGTCTTGATGTATAGACACAAATCTGCTCTGACGACCTAATGCAAAGGACAGAGATGCTGGCTCTATCTGCAACTGGCACAATTTCTCCCTCAACTGAGGAAGGTTTCAAATAAACACACACATCTTGGTCTGGCTTGTGCTGGGTTCATTACCAGATAATGTGAACCCTGCAGGCTGTTTCTATGTGCTGTGGCATTTTTGAAACTCCTCTGAACATTCATACCAGTCTGCTTTTTTAAAGCAGTCTACATACACACTCAATTTCAAAACAGGATCAAAGCTTAAGGCAAGAATCTGTGGTTGGTTGCCCTGGATTTAGCTCTGGGGACAGCAAAATGCACATCTACATACAACAGATAGCTGGTCCTCGAGGCAAGAGCCACACACCACAGGACCCTTATCAAATCACCTTCTGAATAAAATATTTATAGCTGGCACTGCAGGGCTTAGTTTTCCTAGAATTATATCCAAATTTGCTTGATCATTCTAGGAATAGCCTTGGTTAGCAATTGCTCATAATGTCAACGCTTTTGGAACTTTTTACAATCATTTTATTGTTTTTATTTCAAAAATAAAACTTAAAGGAGCTTGAAAAGTAGATTTTTAGACGATCACGCAATGGTTCAATTTCAGTGGTTTCAGCTCTGTGCATTTTATTTTATGGACACCCACTGAAATTAACCAAAATTAATCCATATTTGAACAAAAACTGTAGATACAAATGAGCCCTAACTTCCTAGCCGGCTCGGCACGGTGTACTAGCTGAAGTGTTTGGAATGCATTGGCCCTAGGAGACGAAGAAGTTATAGCAAACAGCATATGGGTTTTAAAATCTGGAACTATCCAAGACAGAACAAGAAAGCTATTTTCACTTTACTTGCTCCCTTTTTTTTTTTTTTCTTTCCGGAAAATGAATGATTTCTAATCATATTTTATTTCCATCTTTAGAGTTTGATCCTGAAAGAGCCAGGTCAGATTAAAATTGCTGGTGAGTTTGCAGCCCTGTGCAGTGATTACCTAATGCATTTGTGTCATCTGCTTTCCTTGTTGTGTGAAAACACACTAAGGAAATGTGTAAGTCCCCTGAATTGTTCCCGACTCTTTTATTCACCTTTCAGCATGCTAGTTCCTTCCTTGGCATTGATATCATTATGCATTTGTCAAAGATAGACTGTCACTTTAGGGCCTCTATTATGTGCAAGATTTGGCAGCAAATTTTGCCACTGGGATTTGCTTATATCCTCTGTATGTTATTGTACTTCTTTGGCATTCAGTAAATTCCGTACACCCACTTCTTTGATGTTCATTCCAGCCCCTAAATGTGGAAACAATGACTGAAATTTTGGATCAAAGCATCCCATAGATGGCAGGCAACACAGCTCTCTGATAATTCACTAGAACAGAGAGCACCACCCCATCCCCCCCCACAAATGTAGGCCAATGGTCCTCAAAAAAAAGCTCTCTGGCTTCCCCAAAGTAAAGGCATGAGAGGAAGTCAAAGAAAACAATTCCAAGGTTTTAGGAAAAAGAAAGAGACTAAACTGGATGACTTAAATTGAAGCTCATGGTCATTTCCAACTATACAGAAAACTAATTGCAGTTTCAAATAGTTCGCTCTGGACCAGGATTTTGTCAGGTTAGGAGAAGTCTCCAGATGTAATTTCTGTATAAGTCAGCTGCATGAGTTGGCCCTTATATTTTTAATGAATATTTTTTAAAGAGCTAAAGGATAAATGAACTAAGGAATTTTAAAAGAAATTTTAAAGACACCAGAGCAACCAAGATTTCAGCAAGTTACTTTTGGAAACTAGAATTAGCTCTCTGGAACACATTTTCCGAGTTTGCTTTGCTTTACTCCTGAGAAGCCAATGCAAATAATTACTTCATTCAATTTGCTTTATAGGTCAGCCTTGACTCATAAAAGCATTAAGGCAGGTAACCCCCCTAGGGGTGTTGGAAGACAGAAGAGCAAGTAGATATAACTCTTGTAAGCTTTTGGGTAGGGGGGGGGATGCACTTTATAAATGCAAGGTATTTTTTGCCTGTGTTTTCACTTCATTCCATTTGGTATCCAAAATGTACTCATTATAATTAATATAAAATGTTGGGAGCAATTATAAAAGTACCATACCTTAGTTAAATATAGTAAAGAAGATAATTGGGTTTGGAGAATCTCATCCTGTGTAAATTAGAAGAATTCCCAATAGAATGCCATAATTGAGAATTGGGCTGGCTGCACCGATGGAGAATAGAGTCGTCTTAGCATGATAGCATGTGTTCAATCAAAGGTGGAGCGCCAAGGAGGTAACACGACAGCCCTTAAAATAGTTTCAGATTGCTTCTCTAAATGGGACGTTTTTTAACTGTCAGGCGTATGCAACAGTGACATCCAGCGGTTGTGGAGGTAATTGCAAGTGTGTCTCTTCAAAGTAAGTTTTATATTATAATCAAATATTCTGTACTGGAGAATGTTGTCTGCATTCTTTAAATGGCCACAATGGAAGTCAATAATTCAGACTGAATGCCAAGTAAAACAAAATGAGCTTAGTTTATTTACTAGGTAGTTTCCAAAGTCTGTTGTTATGTTATTGTCATTTTATTTTTCACTCATATTACAGTTATAGTGGCTTTATTCTCCAAGGTCTGTCTAACCCTCCTAGGCGTACTTAGATATTTTTGCAAGCATAAATGATACTGTGTGCATACTGCATAAAGAACAAAATGGAAGCTGCATTTGACTCCACTGGTAAATACTCCAGTGAATACATCTGATGTTGGACGTTTTCTATTCATTGTTCTGGAATTGCTCTAAGATGTTCATTAAGATTTTTTCAAGACTTTGAAGAAGAGAAAGAAGTAAGGGAAAGATAGGGATAGGAAAAGAGAGAGGTGGTGAGGAAAAAGGAAAGAAAGGATGGAAGGAAGAAGGAGAGAGAAGAAAGAACAGGACTGCTCACTGAAGGTAAATAAGTTTTAGCAACAGATATGTACATGCAATATTATTTCTAAGCAGGGACTTCAAGGAGATATTAGCCTCCAAATTTTTTTTTAATTGTCTCCTTCTACTTCTAGGCAGTTTACTGAATAAGATTTTTTTAAAGTAATGAATTTCATCATTAACAGAAAAAAATCCGAGAACAGCTGCTGTTGCTTCAAAGCATGTAGACCAGTGCCACTTGTAAGAGGATGCTGGGAAAATCATTGCCTCTGGACAGAGCGCATTAGCTAAAACTGGCCTGTAAGTTTTTTCTGGCCCCATCAATGCTGGGCCTAGGTGACTGCTTCCCAACCTCCCAGGTGGCAGCCCTTCAGAAGACTGTCATCTCCTGGCAAAGCACTTCTCAAACTTAGACTTCCTCAATGTTGGGGTTTTTCCCTTCAACTGCTTACCTCTTTAAAGTTCTTAAGATGGGGGCCTCCCTGGTGGCATAGGAGTTAAAGATACAGTGCTATCAAGCTATCGCCAGGCCCTGCAGTGTGAGTTCAATCCCCAGCCAGCCAGAGAGCAACTCACATGGCTTAGCAGACCTCTCCTGTCTCACCCGCTGCTTCCCTCAGTATTTCAGTAGATTCACCTGTTCTCCTCCCCACTCCCTCTGGTGAATCCTCTCACCACCACCGCCCCCCCCTTCCCCCGACACACACACTTCTGGTCTACACTCCATAAATAAATAAATCTTTTTTTTTTTTTATAAAAAAAAAAGAAAGTTCTTAAGATAGGAAGAACTTAAAGGTGCCCTCTCTCATTTCCTCTTTGTTAGAGGAGGGGGAATTAAAACATTTACCCAATTCCAATAAGAAGGTACAAAATTCAAGGCATAACTCCATCAAAAGCCTCCAAGTGCCCTTTAGGTAACATACACCATTGTACCTAAATGGTAGAGAAGAAGGAACATTCCAGAAACTAGGCTGGATCGAAGGAACACGTGTGCTTGAAACCTGTGATTTGCATTAAGCATAGCGCTTGGACAAAGCACGGAGGATGATCTTTCAGTCTGGGAAATTTTCCCATTTGTGTCAGTGAGAGTTAGAGGAGATGTGCATTGAAACAGAGCAGGTAAATCTGCAGCTTTAGCCAGGTTTGTTTGCTTTTACGAGGCCTTTGAACTCCGAGCTGGATTATCCAGATTCTGAGTGAAGAATGCTGCACTTCTATCACAGCTTTCAGAGTGTCTTGACTTGGAGATGCCTCTGGTTTCTTGCTTCTTGGTAATTTTCACAGCAGGGCTATGGAGGACAGAGGGATATCAGTAGGGCCAGGGCTCCGCTTTTCTCTTAAGTCTGCAGGAGCCTGGCTGGGCCACCTCTTATCTCATGCACCCTGGATCCCTCACTCGATTATTTCTGGAGAGGAGCCTGGATCCCCTCGAAAGTGCAGGCAGAATTTTCCCTCGACATACTGGGTCTCCTGCACCCAGTTTGCCTCCACCCAGGGATGATCAGCTCCTGCCAGTCTGAGCAGTAAGAGGCTGGTCTGAGGAATCAGGTCTCTTCTTTCCTACAGAAAGGAAAAGCCTGCCTCGCCAAGGCTTTCTTCAGTGTTTCAGGAGGAGAAAAAGCAGTTGCACACCCTTCCCTGGTCTACAGCACCAGGTATAATTTTACTGTAGTATATAATCTAATAATCCATTTAATTTCTTTAGAGAGATGTTTTATATATATAGGTGGCATTTGGATGGAATCACATGTCGTAAACCTGTCTGCTGCTATCCAGTTTCAGAATACAGAAGAAGCAGCTGTTTTACAGACATTCTAGAAATTTTACATGGTCAATAGGCTGTTTTTTTGTATTCTGGAACACATCAGAACATCCACAGGAAAAAAATAAAAATAAATTCTATAAAATGGTGGCAGGATTTCTGATTTACTGATAGTGCTGGTTTGAATTTTCACAAAAATATTTAGCTATAGGACAATGTATTAGGCGTATTCTTAAAGGTAAATAACTGCAGCCAATAAAAGTTGGGCCTATAAAGGGTCCCATCTTCTACTAGTTTTCTGCACCGAGAGTTACTGCCAGTATAATCATGGCTCCCTGCTCACTAATATTTCCTCTGATACAGTATGATCAATGTTGTGGAAAAACATTTATTATATTTCTTCGAGCTACTTAAAGGCATTACTGAATTATGGGCATCGCAAAATGAATCCACTGTGCATTTTTTCTTTATGTGACGTTTTTACAATCTTCATTTTCTGCTTTGCAGCCACTGAGCTATAGAGATCCACACTTTGTCCCTCTTACAACTGCCACCAGGGCCACCCTCTCCTTTCTGCTCTATTATATCTGAAATGCACTTCATATGATAACCTTCCTTCTCATTCCAGACTCTTCTTTGAAAGGAAGACATTAGGAAAGAAGTGGAATCATCAGTGTTGTTAATAACAGTTCATAATCTCCTTGCTTCACAGGGATTATGAAGTTTCAATTGAAAAGAGGATGAGAGGAGGAGACGGTATTTTACAGAATCATTCCAGAAGAGCTGATGGATTCTAAATGGGTGTGGGCTTTGTAGTTTTGACATTTAACAATTGTATTAACATCTTTGCTTATTATGCCCTTAATCCACAGGATCTGCATCTGGGAGAGTGTGTCCAGCTAACAGCCCATGTCCCAGGCCCTGCCAGGGGATGAATCAATTAGCAAGAGAAGCAATGATGCAAATGCTCCAGGGTCACCGGGGATGCTGTTTGCCTTTTTGATAGAGAAAGCACACCATAAATAACATCACACCTCAGGAAATCATTCCGGGAGGCCCAGATGCCGGCAGGGCTGCTGCCGACGGCGGAAGGAATCATTTGCTCATTGTGTGTGTACTTCCCCATCTCAGTCAATGGAGGATTTGTAGTAAAATCAAAGTATTTAAAAGGAGGACAGTATGCGGTAACAGAGGCATGTTTAGCAATTTTTTTAGTACCAAATCTGTGATTTATGACCCAGAGTTACAGCCAACTTTATTACAAAAATGACTTCACCCATAATAACCTCATTCAGGGCTCTCTGGAGAATGATGTAGCACCAACAGAATTATAATCTAGCAAATATTCACAAACAATTCCCTCTTCAGTCTCATTTCCACCTGTGCCCAGCCCTCGGACAGGCTTCCTTCCCCCTTTACCTGCTGGGAGAAGTGAGGTCCCAGACAGGGTATTGTGCTCTTTCTGGGGGCATTTACCTGGAACAGGCATTTATAATAAGCCAGCACAGAAAGTTGCCACCTGGATCTCAGTTACATCTTCCCCAACCTGTGCCCTATGGAATAATAAGCAGAAGACCCCCCCCCAACTCTCCCAGTCCCCTTCCCCACTTGCCCTTCATGTCCTCCCCCCACAGAGGCTTCTGGGGCCCCTGCACTCCCACCTACTCCTCCAGCTCTGATCTCCACCACCCGAAAGGGGCTGTAGCTCCTACCCCCTCCCTTTTTAATTGCCATGGTAACCGCCAGCTGCACTAAAACTGCCAAGGCTGGGTGTCCAAGCAGGGTCCCCTGGGCGTACCAGGATCTAGGAACAAGTCCTCCATCTTATTAAACTCTGGTTTCAGTTCCTAGCAATGGTTTTAAATTTACACCCTCAGAGTGGCTTAGTGGGATTACATGTCCATTTTCATTAAAACAGGTTTCTGTCATTAAACTGCCTTACAATAAGCTTCCTTGGGACAAATTAATGAGCTCTAAATATCATCAAGTAGAAGTTCACTTCACCAAGACAGCCAACATGGGGGGCAAAAGGCAGTGGCTGCTCAGAAATCTTAGCCCAGGAGAAATATAAGCACCCACTAAGGGAGGAGGTCTGGTCCTGTTGCTTCTCTGTTACACAAGTGGTTCTGATTTAGAGTTGATCTGGGAGAGCTGGCAACAGTCACCAAAATCTCACCCTGTACCTCCGACTCTGCTCTATTTCAGCTAGGCCTTCTCCCCTAACTTGCCTGCTGAAATTTGCTGATGGACCCTAGTCCCTTTACTCTGTGATGGCGTGGCAGTTTGACCTGCTTTACTTGTTGCCTGGCTGTCCCCAAGGGACTGTATGCACTGGAGTTGTCAAGTGCAGATGCACACAGCATGGCTCCACAAGGAACCAGAATGAATGTTCTCGGCTCTAAAATGCTTGGACAGTCTCAGGAATGCCTGGACTGAACTAAATCAAAGACAAGTAAATCAACACCCCAAACCTCCTGTTACGCAGAGGTGGTAGGACTGGCTGCTAGTCAGACTTGCTGATCCACATAAACTATGATCTCATTTCTGAGTAGTCTTAACAGGGGACAGTAATGTATGATTGAGACTCTGCTATATTTAGGAGTGACAAGATGGGCATTATTAATAGCTTAATTGACATTAAGGCAATTACCCCTACCCTTATTACAGTTTGTAGAATTACACAGAAAATATTGGCTGAGGCCTTTTTTTTCCCTAGAGCTACCCAAGGATACAGCATTTTATTTCTTGCCAGATCCTGGCTTTGACATTAGATACTTAGCCATAGAATGATTCCAGTAAATCATTATAAATGCATTATAATAAAGATGTTATGAGCTATCAGATATTAACCCCCAACCCCTAAAGAGAGATAAATAGTTCAGTTGCATGATTCCCACTTTTGTTTCATAAGAAATAAGCTTTTGCAAAGAGCAACTGACTAATGAATTATAAAATGGTGTGTTGAGCTCAGATAATTAAACAATGCATTTTAGTGTCTAGTGCAGGATGAACACTAAATCATACACAAATAAAAAGAGAAAAACCTGAAACCCCCAGCCAAACTCCTATTTTCAAATAACATTAAGGTTGGTCTACAGTTCAGAAATGCTTCAACTCTTTTCTTATCTGATTAGAGAGGGTTATCATATATAAGATCAAGAAACAAGTAAGTCAACTAAACTTAAGTCAGAAAAGAATTCTAGAGGTGCTAATTTCAGATAAGACCACAGGTTATTTTAATGGAGATTTTAATTGGAGATTGCTTTTCCTCCCAAAGTGTTTAATAGGGCAAATGTCAAGAAGATTCCAGAAGTTTCCAAGTTTCCTTATACTTTTAGTTTTTAATCTCTGAATCATAGTAGTAAAACATATTGGTGGAGGGACATGGTAAAAAAACTGAGGTATTGAGAGTGATCTGGAAAGACAAATGGGAGGTGGGGAGGTGGGAAGTTTCATTTTGGGTTCTGACCACTATCCTCTGGTAGTCACCATGTCCAGCAGGGCTCCATCTGGTGGCCAATCTTGGATCATCATGACATTTTCATCAATAGCCTCTCTAAGATGGGCCAATCACCTCAAGGCAGTCTTCTATTTCTTGGACAAACAGTACACCACAAATGACTGTGGACAAAATAAGAGATGACCTTCAACTCCACATGGGCAGTGACAAACTGCTGGTGAACAGGGCTTCCCTGGAGTACCTGGTATATCGTGTTCCACCTCCCCAGTTCCCTCCTGTGCTCCAGTCTAGCAACATGCAGCCCTATGTGTCGCCCCCTCCAACCAACTCCTCTTTCTAAGTCTTCTTTCTGGGGGAGGATAATATTGCCTAACCCATAGGGTGGTAAGGACATGAATATAAGATTGGTTAGAAAAAGATCTATCTAAAGTATCTATTTTAGAGTAAAGTCCTTAATTAGATGCTATTTTTATTTTAGTTTTCTTATATTTTTCCTCTCCTGTTTCTTTCTTCATCCGACCATCTTATATCACCCAGATGTCTCATGTCTGTCTGTCTGTCTGTCTGTCTGTCTCTCTCTCTCTCTCACACACACACACACATATACACACACATACACACACACGCTTGCAAATCCTTGAAGGGCAGTTCTAACATATTCATTCAGGTATATTTTTCAGTGTCCAGCAAAGTGTTTTAAGGTGCACACTCATTCATGCTTGCTACCCTGAATAATATTAATAAAAAAAGCTATCAGTGATAGGTGATATTTAGAACTTAGCATGAGCTA
Source organism: Talpa occidentalis (assembly GCF_014898055.3). Lineage (NCBI taxonomy): Eukaryota > Metazoa > Chordata > Mammalia > Eulipotyphla > Talpidae > Talpa > Talpa occidentalis. Next base: position 106,276,917 of record NW_023603184.1, read on the forward strand.
GGTACTATGCTAAGTATCAACATCTCACTTAATTCTTATAATAAGCCTATGAAATAAGTACTATTTTCATCCTCATTTTCTGGGAAACTAAAACACCAAGATGTTCTATAATTTGCACAAGTTCAAAAGAGAGCAGCCAAGATGCAAACCCAGAGTCAGCCTGGATTTGGAGTCTCAGCTGTCAATTGCTGCTGCGTTGGGCTGATTTTGTCAGCTCTTTCCCCTCTAGGCTGGGCTCCACCAGGGATCAATTGCAAGCATGTGCCCACTCTTAAACGGATGAGCCTTGGGACTTTGATCTTTGGTGTTCCAGGAAATCCAGAACTAACTCCAGTTTACAGCTGCCTAAAAGTCACCTGTCTGAAAACTCCTGGGTCATTACCTAAAACCATCCAAAAAGACTTTACAACTGCGCACCCCATAAAGTTAATTTCACTTTGAGAGAATGTGTCTCAGGGAGGTGATGCACTCTGTTATATATTCAAGTTGTGGCTTAGATGGAGCTGTCCTGTCAGCCTTGACACCCTGGCTTCCTGACAGCCTTGCTCCATTACTCAGTCACAGGCGAGGGATGGCCACCCCGTCTTGGCTTAGAGCAGCTATGCTTCCTAATGGCCCGAGCCTCACAAACCCCACACCTCCCTTAATTAAAGAAGTAAATTGAGAGGAATATCTCAACCTTAGGGATGAATTATCTTAGTATTTAAGATTGACATTTTATTGCATAAAAGGACATGCATGGGTTTATTAAAAATGCTGCCTTCCCATATAAGGATCTGTGCAGGAGGTAGCCTGAGGTGGTGAGGAGTTTGTGTAGCCAGGAGACATACTTGGAAAGAGCAACCGAAGGAACTAAGTGTGAGGTCTGTGGCTGCAGCACACAGGCTGACTTTTCATTCTGCACTCGTCCTTCAAGTCACAGCAGCCAGGCTTTTGAAATTTTCCACAGTCTTCATTTTCCTCCTGCTGGTCCTAAGTGCTACTGTGGACTCTGTGGGTGTCACAAAGAGCCAGGCATCCTCTACTCTCAGGCATATGGAAGCTAAGCATCAGCTCCTTTGTAGTTAGATAGGCCATATCATTTGTCTGATGTGAGCAGGCCCAAGTATTTGTCAGTGGATGACCCTCAGTTCTCTCCTTCCCTGCAAAAGTGATCTGGAAGGTATAGATGACAGGATGCATGCTGCCTGGATTCCTGAATGACCTAATGGAGCTGACTCCTTCACTAGCCCATGTTGGCCATGTAGCATCAGCAAAAAAATTTTGTTGAATTAAGTCACTCACATTTGGAGATGTGTCAAAACCCTGCCAATTCTGAGTAATGCAAAAAAAATTACTATCCAGAAAATATGGTCTTTCTATCCAATTTATAAAATCCTATCCTTTTCCCAATTATTTGATTCACTCTTTCAGTGGTCTACACATTTTTTTTTTGGGTGTACTCTCAGAGGCCCAAAGTTGTCAAATGACCCTAAATTTGGCAAAGTGGTAGTTTGTCCTTCTTCCATTGATGGATATTGCTATTTTGAAATAAAAGGGGGATAAGAAGATAAGGTTTGCCTTATATTGTCGGTAAGATGACAAAAACAAGGGAAATATAGAAAAATAAGAGAGCAAGAGAAAGAAAAAGAAATATAGAAAATATAAAGAAAAAACACAAAAGTTAGGCAATTTATTTCAAGTTAGCAATAGCACTATTATTTTTAAAAAATACAAGTTCTGATGAGGATGTGGAGGAAAGGAAACCCTTAAGAACTGTTGGTAGGAATCTAAATTTGTACAGCCACTATGGAAAATAAGTTCCTGAAAAAAATTTAAAATAGAACTAACAGGTGATCCGATAATTCTACCTCTGGGTGTATATTCAAAGAAAATAAAAACATATGTGTATCTTCATGTTCATTGCAACATTACTTATAATAGTCAAGATACGGAAAAACATGAGTGTCCACACACACACACACACATACACAGAGAGAGAGAGAGAGAGAGAGAGAGAAGAATACTATCCATTCATAAAAAAAGAAATCTTCCTATTTGTGACAACATAGGTAGAACTTGAGGATATTATGCCAAGTGAAATAAATCAGACAAAGAAAGACAAACACCATATACTCTCACTTATATGTGGACTCTAAAACAAAATAAGAGCTTAATTTCATAGATACAGAAAACAGATTGACTGGTTTCCAGAAACAGATGATAGGGATGAGCAAAATGGGTAAAGTGTGCCAAAAGGTACAAACTTGCAGTTATAAAGTCATGGAGATGGAATGTACAGCATGGTGACTATAGTTAATAATACTGTAATGCATATTTGGAAGCTGCTAAGAAAGCAGATCGTAAAAGTCATCATCAGGGGGCCTCCCCAGTGGCGCAGCAGTTGAGCACTAGGCTGCTAAGCTGCCTGCAGCCTCTGCAGAGCCGGTTCCACCCGGCCACTGGTGAGGGTCCCACATGGTGCGCAGACCTCTCCTACTGCACCCACTGCTCCCCTCAGACCAATTTATTATGATATACACCTGACACTAATACAATATTTTATGTCAACTAAATCTCAATTTTCTTTTAAAAATTATCCATAGCCAATTATTTGAATTCTACTCCAAAAGGCATCTCCAGTTCATTGCATCCCCTGCTCCCCCCAACCCTGCCCATCACTTAGTAAATGTGCCTAGCTTGGTAACTGTTGGTTGCGAGGGTGCGCAATAAATGTTGGTTGAAAGAATGAACAAAGGAATGAACAACTCTCCATTCTATAATTATGGAATCATATATTACTTTAACTGGTATATGACTATGAATTCGGCATTCCATTACATATTGAAAGACAGTACAAAAAGTGAGAGGGGGGCCTCCCCTGGTGGCATAGGAGGTTGAGCACAGCGCTCTGAAACTGTCTACAGCCTCTGCAGCATGGGTTTGATCCCGGCTGGCCAGTGAGGGTCCCACATAACACGACAGACCTCTCCTATCTCACCCACTGCTCCCCTCAGCAGTGTATTTCATCATTCTGCCTGTTCTGTTCCCCACTCTGTCTCTGGTGAATCCTCTCACCCTCCCGTGCATTTGGCCTGCACCCCAGTTCTTGTGTAAATAAATGAAATCTTTAAAAAAAAAGTGAGAGGGGAACTGGAAATAATTGAGTTTGAATAGCTCTTGGTAACATTTTAGCTTGAGTCCTTGAGAAGAGCAACTATGAGGTCAGAGCAATTATTCTTTGTCCTAGAAACAGGACATCACTGATGACTCAGAGAGGACTGTTAAGATAGTGTTTCAAATAAACTGGGTAGAAGTGTCCTTGTTTTGTTTGCCTCTGGCTGGGCTGAACCGAGGCTGCAGTCAGAACTCAGGGATCAATGGCCTTGATGTGTTGGGAGGTGAAAGTAGGGAAACTAAAAACAGTGTGCTGAATAATTTTTTTTTAACTTAAAATAGGACAAGGAGTAACAATTCACCAGAGGGATAAGAACAAAGCTGAGAGGCCCTCCCCAGTGGCACAGCGGTTGAGCACTGGGTTGCGAAGCTGACCGCAGCCTCTGCAGTGCTGGTTCGATCCCCAGCCGCCGGTGAGGGTCCCACATGGCGCGCAGACCTCTCCTGCCACCCGCTGCTCCCCTCAGCAGTGTACTTCAGTCCTTCTGCCTGTTCTGCTCCCCGCTCTGGCTCTGGTGAATTCTCTCACCCTCCCGCGCTTCTGATGTATCCAGTGCTTGTATACATAAATAGATAAACCTTTAAAAAAGAATCATAATTTAAAAAAATAATAATAATAATTGTCATCCATTTTTCCCAAATCTTTTGGGCATATCCTAAAATTTTCTGCCAGAGACTATATCTAATGCTTCTTTCCAATGTAATATTTAATTCTTAACACTCCTATAAACTAGTATGAAGTCTTTTGCCTGAGCTTTCAAAATAGGCACTAAATTACAATCTCAACACCAAGTGGCAAATTAGACATTTTAAAGACTAGGAGCCCCATGTCAGAGAAATGGCCTTGGCTCCATCTCTGAGAAAGGTGGGGGTGGAAGCCGCCACAGGACTGGGCTGACCTCCTGGCACAGACAGGTGGGTGGGCGGGAGTAGGAGTTAGGAACTCCACGTTAAGGACTGATTGTGTGATGACTTGGGCTGTGACACTGGAGGACACTGTTCCACCTCTAGGCCTCTTTGGCAAAGGGGGAAAATGTTGTACAGAGAAAAAGTTCTGTGAAAAGTACATCATGCACTAGAGGCCAAATGTTACAGTCATCAGGAAAGCAGGAGATTCGGCTTCTTCTTCGGTGCCACCTGTCATTCTGGGGGTCCCCACCTGCACTGCCAGTGGCGGGATCTCAGCAAATTTCACAGAGCTCAGAATCACTTTTCACTTTGAAAGTAACGCACTTTTTGTAATTATTACTGGTTTCTACATGTGACCACCCATGAGTGAAGGGCATTTCCTTCTCCCACATCTTTAATGGAAATAATTAATGAGGTGTTAGAAATTAACAACAATTAACAGTGCATAGGAACTCCGGCAGAAGGTCAAAGACTCTGAGGAAACTCCATGCTTACCTTCTCAGGTGGAATCTTGTCAATTCAAGGAGTGAGAGACCAGCAGAATTTTTCCTGTTCAATCTCTTGTTGTTATATTGACTTTTAAATGGGGAAATCACAAAGGAGGGTTCTAGTAGTCTTAACAGTAGAGATGTTTCTGATGGACTATGAGAATTCTAGTCCCAGGAGGCCTCTCTCAGGCATAAATACTGCTGTTGCTGTTGCAGGAGCTCAGACAGCATTAATTTTCAAGACTAAGCTTGTTAGCAGAAGAAAGGAAACTAAACCTAGTACTTCTATCATACTCATTTGTTTTCCTAAATTAGAAAAATAGTATAACATATTCCGTTTTTAGCTTACTGTTAATAAGCATTGTCTGATATATAGAACAGACAAGTAATTAATAATTTAAGGATAGCCTGATCATTTTTAGATGGTATTAGGGTCTAGTGTATTTCTAGAAATAACTGCCGCTTTGAATGATATGTAACTGTATGTGCATATGTTTTTTAAGTATGTTTAACTACAGGATCTCTGAACATTTTATTGCCTTCATATAGGCAAATTAATAACTAAAATACCTTAACTGTATTGATCTGATAGGTAAGTGCCAAATAATATTATTACTGAGGTGTGGATTGCCCAGCTTTATGCACTTTTTTTTTAAAAAGATTTTTTATTTATTTATGCAAGAACCGGGGTATAGGCCAGATGTGCATGAGGGTGAAAGGATTCATCAGAGACAGAGCGGGGAACAGAACAGGCAGAATGACGAAATATACTGCTGAGGGGAGCAGCAGGCAAGACAGGAGCGGTCTGCTTCACCATGTGGGACCCTCGCCGGCCATCCGGGGTCGAACCCACACTGCAGAGGCTGCGGACAGCTTCACAGCGTGGCGCTCAACCGCCTGCGCCATCAGGGAGGCCCTCTATGCACTTTTTTTTTTTTTACCATTTTCTAAAATACAACAAGAAGTTCTCAGGCCAAAGTCTCACAGATATCCCATGATGAAAATAAAGGCAGTGAAGTCAATCTCAAATACACAAATTGAGTATCTCACCAAGGAAATCCACCAAGGAGATCCTACTAGAGAATGGGCCTGGGAGATACATACATATATACATATGTATACACATATATATATTTATTTATATATATATATATATATATATATTCTGCCCCCACCCACAAAGTAATTACAATTACAATTATATTACCTATAATTATAAACACAATTAATTATATTCCTTCAGTGCTTTAGAGCTTACAGAGTACATTCACATACATTAATTATTTAACCTCATCAGTACCCAGTGAGGCAGACACAGCAGAAAACCTGCACAATAAAACCAGGGGCTTCTCATGAGCCCAGAGCTGTTGCCTATACGTGGCCACTTCCTCCTTTGTCTCTCACGATTATCTCCTAAACCTACCTTGCACGGAAAGTGAGAAAAGACCCTAATTACTTCAGACAATGATGTTTCTGACTCCTTGGTCAAGCAACTTCCAAACTAGCATGAGTGGCTTTCAGAGACTGAATGGGTCAGATTTGGGGGCGGGAAGACCAGCCAGGAACTCAATACTGGCTTGGCTCAGTCATACACAATCAGTTGGCACACCCAGAGCTTTGGTCCATGTTTTCATGGAAAAGGGTCACTGAGAGAGTGACAGATCTTGAGAGCCACAGTGGAAAACATCTATCACACATCTAGGAGGTGCAAGTTACTGCCAATACCCAGAGAGGCTAAGGACCAAGGCACCTGAGGGTCAGTGGGAAGGGACTGTCATCATGAGACCATCTAGCTCAGTGCTTGGGTTTTGCAGGAGACTGGTTTGATGATCATAAGCAGGAGAGAGAGGAATGAGAGCAAGAATTAGGATGGGGATAATAGGAGAGAAAATGAAAGAGCAGCATCTGAGGAGCAGGACTTGACAAGGGACAAGGCGGAAGGGGTAAAGGAAAGTCTGGTGTCAAATACTGTTCAGGGAGTTTCATCTGTAAGGAAAACAGTTATTAACCAAAGGAGAGAACACCAATAACAATAACACACCCCTTTATTCTTCATAATGAATTTTATTCTTCAAATACTTATATACCAGATGCTGTTCCAAGAGTTTTTATTTTATTTTATTTTTATATTCCCCATACAATTGCAACCCCCTTATTTTGACCCCAATCCCTCCTTTCCTCACACCCCACCCCTCATAGAGTGTCTCTGGTTCATAGTTGTTTGTTGATTTTGATATTTTCTTTCTTATAGTTATTCTTTTTCCTGGTCCCTTATTTAAGTTTTCCAGATTCCTCCTATGAGTGAGACCATCTGGTATTTTTCTTTTTCTTTCTGGTTTATTTCGCTGAGCATGATCCTTTCCAGCTCCATCCATGTTGCTGCAAATTGCATGTGTTTATCTTTTTTGAATGCTGAGTAATATTCCATGGTGTATATGTACCACATCTTCTTGATCCAGTCATCTATTTTTGGGCATTTGGGTTGTTTCCAAAGCTTAGCTATTGTAAACAGTGCTGCTATAAACATAGGGGTGCAGGTGCTCTTTGGAATTGATGTTTCTGTGTCCTTTGGGTAAATACCTAGGAGTGGAATTGCTGGATCATATGGAAGCTCTATGTTTAGTAGGTCAAGAAATCTCCACACAGCTCTCCATAGTGGTTGGACCAGTTTGCACTCCCACCAACAGTGCAGGAGAGTTCCTTTTTCTCCACATCCTCACCAACATTTGTTGTTCCTAGCTTTCTTAATATGTGCAATTCTCACTGGTGTAAGATGGTATCTCATGGTAGTTTTGATTTGCATTTCCCTGATTACAAGTGATGTTGAACATTTTTTCATATGCCTGTTGGCCATTTGCATTTCCTCTTCAGAGAAGTTTCTTTTTAGCTCTTCTGCCCATTTTTTGACTGGATTATTTTCTTTGTTGTTGAGTCTCCTCAGCTCTTTGTAGATTTTTGTGATCAGTCCTTTATCATTAGTGTTGTGTGCAAAAATGTTCTCCCAGTCTGTGGGGTTTCTCTTTGTTTTTGTTATTGTCTCTTTTGTTGTGCAGAAGCTCTTTAATTTGATGTAGTCCCAGCTGTTGATCTTTGCCTTCACTATCACTGCTTTGGGTGATGTGTCTGTAAAGATGTCTTTGATGTGCATATCATGGAGTGTTTCACCTATATTTCCTTCTATGTATTTTATGGTTTCAGGTCTTATGTATAGTTCTTTAATCCATTTTGAGTTGGTTTTTGTGCATGGTGTAAGGTAGTGGTCAAGCTTCATTCTTTTGCATGTAGTGACCCAGTTTTCCCAGCACCATTTATTGAACAAACTTTCTTTGCACCAATGCATATTCTTTGTTCCTTTGTCAAAGATTAGTTGACCATAAATCTATGGGTTTATTCCTGGATTTTCTATTCGATTCCATTGGTCTGTGTGTCTGTTCTTGTTCCAATACCATGCAGTTTTGATGATTATGGCTTTGTAGTATAGCCTGAAATCTGGGAATGTGATGCCTCCATTCCCTTCTTTTTTTTTCAGGAGAGCTTTGGCTATTCGGGGTTTTTTGTGATTCCATATGAATTTCATCAATAATTGTTCTATTTCTTTGAAGAATGACATTGAAATTTTTACTGGAATAGCATTGAATCTGTATATTTGTTTTGGTAGGATGGCCATTTTAATAATGTTTATTCTTCCAATCCATGAGCAGGGGATGTCTTTCCATTTCTTTGTGTCTTCTTCTATTTCTTTTAACAGTGTTTTATAGTTTTCTTTGTATAGGTCCTTTACCTCTTTTGTTAGATTTATTCCCAAGTATTTGATTTTTTTTTGTTTCAATAATAAAAGGGATGGTTTTTTTGATTTCTTCGTCTTCAGATTTATTGTTTGTGTATAGGAAGACTACTGACTTTTGCATGTTGATTTTGTATCCTGCCACTTTACTGAACTGATTGATGAGTTGAATTAGTTTTTCTGTGGAGTTTTTGGGGTTCTCTATGTATATTATGATATCATCTGCAAATAGTGATAGTTTGACTTCTTCTTTTCCTATTTGGATTCCTTGTATGTCTTTCTCTTGCCTTATTGCTCTGGCTAGGACTTCCAGTATTATATTGAAAAGCAGTGGTGAGAGTGGACATCCTTGTCTTGTTCCAGATCTTAATGGAAATGCTTTCAGCTTTTCACCATTGAGAATGATACTGGCTGTTGGCTTGTCATAGATGGCCTTTATGATGTTGAGGTATGTTCCTTGTATCCCAAGAATTTCAAGGGCTTTTATCATGAATGTATGTTGCACTTTGTCAAAAGCTTTCTCAGCATCTATTGATATTATCATATGGTTTTTATATTTCTTTTTGTTGATGTGTTGGATAACGTTGATTGATTTTCGGATGTTGAACCATCCTTGTGTCCCTGGAATGAATCTTATTTGGTTGTGGTGAATTATCTTATGGATACATTGTTGTGTTCCAAGAGTTTTTACATACATCAGTTCATTTAGTTTTGGCAAGCTTCAGACTTTGTTACTGCTACACTTTGCATTCTGCAGATGAGGAAACTGCAGATGAGGCAGAGAGTTTAAGTAACTTGCCCAGGGCCACATAGTATGAACACCCCTCCTTATTCTATGGTTGTTATAAAGTAACACTGGGATATTCTCAATGGTTGGGATATTTGCTTCTCGAAAGGACTGAAATTGGTCTCTTCCAAATCTGGAAGCAAAGAGAACATATTTGAGTGAACAGCAAGTTATCTAGTCCAGTAGTCCTCACCCTTCTCCGTACATCAAAATCTTTAGTGAGTATCACAGACACTGCAGTGCTGGGGCTCCATGCCTGGAGACCAGGAGTCAGCTGGTCTGGGGAGAGGTGGGTGCACCATTTGTTGTTTGCTGTTTAAATCTCCCCATGTGTTTAACATGCAGGCAGCACTGAGTTTGTCAACTCAACTGCCATGTGTGTACTGCCTACATTTGGTTGTAGGTGCTGTTTTCCAAGATCCTGATCCAGTCTCAAACTGATTATCTTCCAGCAACTATGTAAGATTCGGGAGAAAGTGAGAAACAATATTGAGGAGCAGAGCAGCAGTGGTGAATTCAGACAAGGACCTGGAATTAATCCTTAGAGCCTGCTACAAGAATCAGGGAGAACTCAAGAAGGCAGTGTTTATACTAAATAAAGCAGATAAGGCAGATAAGGAAACCTTTAGAGATTACTGGGTAAAGTTATGCTTCCCTTTCTGAGGTCAACTGGCTGGTGTAGACCAATTTGTCATCTTCTGCTTCCCTTCTGCACAAGAGCAGCTCTGAATGGTTTATGAATCCAGCCCAGGTCAGGCTCTGGCGCCTACACAGCTAATGGCAGGGTACATCTTTTTCTTGACCAATGGGAAGAGAAGGAAAACATTTTAGCAGCTGCTAAATCCCAGTGTCTTTATTTGAACTTCCCTGTACCAGGAGAGTTAGTGGTATTTATGGCTTAAAAGAATTTCCATCTGTAAGTTTATCTTCTTGTTAAAAATCAGCCATCCCCGGGCCTCCCTGGTGGCGCAGTGGTTGAGCGCTGGGTTGTGAAGCTGCCCGCAGCCTCTGCAGCGCCGGTTCGATCCCCGGCTGCTCCCCGGCCACCGGAGGAGGGTCCCACATGGCGCGCAGACCTCTCCTGCCGCCCGCTGCTCCCCTCAGCAGTGTACTTCGGTCCTTCTGCCTGCTCTGCTCCCTGCTCTGGCTCTGGTGAATTCTCTCACCCTCCCGCACTTCTGACTGTACCCAGTGCATGTGTAAACAAAAAAAACAAACAAACAAACAAACAAATAAATGAATAAAATACGTGCCTCTTTAAAAAAAAAAAAATCAGCCATCCCCTACCCAAAACAATCAAAGACAATAAATCAAGGCTTAAGTAAGAAGCAGAGACTCTACAAATAGGATCCCTATGGTAGCTCACACACTATTTTTTTTTTAGTATTGGACATTGTAAGAACTTAAGTGATTGGTGGGTGGGGTGAGTTTCCCTTCTACTTGGGTACACAGAAGGCATGGAAATGAGAGCAGATGTTATCCAAGCTAAGGGAGGATGAGTTGAGATAACATTTCCCCACGAATTTCAACACCCCATCAAGGTTTTACCTCTCCCAAATGAAACACACTGGTGTTATTAACTGATTCTGCCAACTGATGACCATCCTCTCCAATCTGGTTCCTTTCCCTTTCACAGAAAGAATAGTGGCAAAGCAAGCAAGTGTCATTTCTGAATGCTACATGGATGTGCTATTCTGTCATTGTCATCAAGGAGATGGCGGAAGAATTTGGCAGTAGCCAGCTGGTATAATAAGCTTCTGCTACTGTATCAAATATTAAAAAGGACGATTTGATGCCCACTAAACCAAAAATCTCTTCTTCCAAGAAGACTGTATGCTATTGTCCATACCTGTGTTCAAATACAATAATTCATGAGAAACCCAGACAATGGCCCTAACACCCTAATATCCAAGTTGCTCCCATTCTCCTCCCACATTATATCACATGAGTTGGGGGCTTCATTTTCTCACTGTTCAAGGTCAACTTTAGTCATAGGTACACTTGGAGGAGCCCCTGTAAGTAGAAGGCCTTATATTACCAATTATGTCTACTGATAAAGTTGTCACATTATCGAAATATTTTTTAAGAATTTCTGAAATATCTTTAGCAGCTTTTCTTTTTAAAAATCTTGAGTGTATTACTTATTTCCTTAGAACTTAATTTAAAATGCATATAATCTTTGGAATTTGGGTTTCACATCTTAATCCACTTTCTATTATTTATTTCCCATGAAACAGTAAGTTTTACAATAATATATAACAGTAATAATACACACACAGTGTAGAATTTAAAAACTACAAATCATATTTATGGAAATTATTTGTTCCTTTTAAACACTCTCCTATGTGGGTAGAATGAACTTTCGCCTCTCAGTATTAAAAGTAGCTGCCTTTCCCAGGAGTGTTTTTGAAGATGTCTATGGTGGAGCAGAATGAGAAGTCAGGAGGAAGGAAACAAGCTGTCATCAGCAAAAATTTCTTCTACAGGAAGCCAAGCATTCACTCAGGATTTCTTTCTTTCCCAAATGGAAGTGCACATTGCTTGGGTCCCCCAAAGCTCAATGGGAAATCTATATAATTATTTTCCTCTGACAAAGTTTTCTCCCACCCCACCCCCTTTTCTTGAGAAACTTAAGATATAGAAAATTTAAACTCTAACATTCATACTTTCCAGAGTTAAAAGCTATTAACATCTGGCCATATCTCCCTCTAGTTTTTTTTTTTTTTAAGAAATAATATGTTTCAGATTCCAAACTTGATCCCTTTTAACCAGTCCACTTCCCCACAAGCAAAGGAAACCACTTTCATGAGTTAGGTGTCGATCCTTCTGGTCTATTAAAAATATATACATTTTACAGACACACAGATCAATGGAACAAAATTTAGAGTCCAGAAATAAGCCCACACATGTACAGACAATGAACTTATGACAAAGGAGCCAAAAGCATGTATTGGAGAAAGAAACTCACCAATAAATGGTATTTTAAAAAAATGGAAAGCCACATGCAAAAGAATGAAATTAGACCACTATCTAACACCATACAAAAAAATTAATACCAAACAGGTTAAAAGTTTGAATGCAAGACCTAAACTTATTAAGTATTTATAGAAGGAAAAGAAAGTTGACATGTTCTTTGGCATCAACCTTACAGATGTCATTGGAAGTTCAACTCCAATAGGAAAGAAACAAAGGCAAAAATAAATGAAAGGGACTACATCAAACGAAACAGCTTCCACACAAAAGAAACTATCATCAAAATGAAAAGGCAGCCTACTTAATGGGAGAGGACATTCACAAACCACACATTCAACAACTGAATGAAGAACTCAACAATTCAATAACAACAAAAAGAGACAACCCAATATAAAAGTGGGCAGAGAATCCAAAAAGACATTTCACCAAAGAAGACATATAGATGGCCAACAGGCACATGAAAGAGATGTTCATTGTCTCTTCTTATTAGGGAAATATAAATCAAAATAACAATGAGCTATCGCCTCATACCTGTGAGAATAGCTATCATTCGACAAGTGTTGAAGAGGCTGCAGAGGGAAGAGAACACTTGTACACAGGGAATGTAAATTGGTACAGTCACTATGAAGAACAGTAAGGAGACTCCTCAAAAAGTTCAGAATAGAAATTCCATATGATCCAGTTATCTCACTTCTGGGTTTTTACCCATAGAATACTAAAACACTAAATCAAAAAGATACATACATGGCCATATTCATTGCAGCATTATTCACAACAGCCAAGGGTTGGAAACAACCTAACTGCCTATCAACAGAGCATGAAATAAAAAAGATTTGGTATGTATACACAGTGGAATAGTATTCATTTACTTAAAAAAAAAAAAAAAAGAAATCCTGACATTTGCAATAAGGATGGCTCTGAGGGTATTATGCTAAGTAAAATAAGTTTAACAGAAAAATTATAAACTCTGTATGATCTCACTCATGTGAAAGATGAAGACATAAAATTGATGACAAATAAGACAAAACAAATGTTTAGACTAAGAACAAAAAAAGTTACCAGGAGAGAGGTGCAAGAGGGTGTGGATAAATTGAGTAACAGTTCAGTTGTATGGTAAAGGGTGAACACTAGACTTTTGGTAGTGAATATAATGTGGTCTATATATAGATGTTGATTTATAATGCTGTAGTACACCTGAAACCTATAATGCTACAAATTAATGCTACTTCAATTAAAAATTTTTACATTATATATGTGTGTGTTTATACCCTTATGCGTATCAGAGGTAATGTATAGTATTGCTTTCTATAGGTATTTTGTTAAATAAATGACTTTTTTATAGCTTCCACAACTTTCTTTTTTCCCTCTAACAGTAAAAAAAAATGGTTTTTGACAATCTAACCATGTTGTAGCAGGTATATCTAGTTCAGCTCTTTTCACTATCAAATTTCCAATCCACTGTTGATAGATAACTTGGTCATTCCCAGTCTTTCACTATTTTCTACAATGTCACAACAAACTTTCTTGTATCAGACCCTTTGTACATACATATAAGGGTTTTTGTAGGAAATATACTCAGTTGTGTAATCTATGCTTAAGGTATGGACAACATCTATTTTACTTTGGTGCTGCCAAAAGACTCCCAAAGTCACTATAGTGACTCATATTACCACCAGTGGAAGTATATAGAACAATTTCTCTCACGTGCTGATATATATATATGGTATTATTGGCTATTTAACTTTCCAATGTTATAGTTAAAAATAATTGCTAAGTATTAGTTTTAATTCACCTTTGCATGGTTGTTAGAAAGTTTAACTGTCTTTTCACAGGCTTATTGGCCAATAATAGTTTTCTTTATTCATATAATTTGCTTATTTTTCTATTAGATTTGTATTTTTATTGTCATTTTGTAAGAGCTGTATATGTATCCTAGATAGCAATCATTTACATCTTATACACATTACCAATATATTTTTGAATTACTAATATATTCAAAAGGTACTTAAAGAGTTGCAAGAATTCCCATAGAAAAGTGTCTGTCTCATGTCTAGTCCCATCCCCATATTCAGTTTGCCTTCCAGAAAAAAAAATCAGTGTCCTGATATACTCTTCCAAAGAGTTCAATGCATATGAAAATAAGTTTATATGTTCCTCTACAGTTACTTTTTATAACTTCATAAAATGTAGTATATATTTGGGCTTCATCTTGCTTTTTTTTACTTAAATTTATCTTAAAGATCATTCTATATCAGTTTATATTTCTTTGATGTCATTTTATTTTACTTATTTATTCACCTGCAGTCTTTATTATGTTGATGAACCAGGATTTATATAACCAGTCTTCCACTGATTGACATCTAGATTGCTTCCAAATTTTTATTAAAAATTATGCTACAGTGATTGCACTTATCCCTATATTATTTCATGCATGTACAAATAACTATAGAATAAATCCACAGAAGTAAAAGCACTACTTAAAACTAAGTATCTTTTTAATTTTAATAGTATTACCAAATGATCGTCTGTAGAGGACATATCAATTTACACTCCCACCAGCAATATCTCACTTGTCTTTTTAAAAGATTAATATAATAAAAACAGATAACATTTATTGAGTGTTATATAGGCTAGCCACATTTCTAAATCCATTACTTGTATTTTTAAGAAATCATTATGGGAAATGTCAAATGTGAATTAAAGAGAAGAATATAATGAGCTCCCATATACCCTTCACCCAGCTTCAAGAGTTAAGAACACAGAGATCTCCTTTTACCTGCACACCTGCTGGATTACTTCAAAGCAAATGCCAGGTTTTGTGTCATTCCATTAATAAATATTTCAATAGTAAACCTAAGAGATAAGAATATTTTTTAAAAACCAGTGTCATTATTATGTCACAAGCAGGAACGATAATTTTTCTATGATCACATAATAACCAGTCAGTATTCAAACTTCTCCACTGATCCACAAACATTGTTTTAAAATGTGTTTCTTTAAATCAGAATCCAAACAAGGTTTACACATTTCATTTCAGTGGGATGGTTCTTAAATATCTTTAGTCCCTAATAGCTCTTTGCCCTCTTGTTTTCTCACCAGTTATTATTAAAGGAAGAGGTATCATTTGTTATGTTCAATTGTATTCTAACTTTGTTCATAATGGATTTGTTTGTGGGGGTTTTGCCACATAAAAAAAGGTGAATTTTGCTATAGTCAAATTTAAGTAACTTTTCCTCCATGCTATATGATTTTTGTATTTTATTAAAGAAAGTCTTCCCTACACCAAGGATATTGGTATTCTTTTTCTTGTAGCTTTAGAGTTATAAATTTTAAGCCTCTACCCATCTGAAATTTATGTTTGTGTAAGGTATAAAATAAAAATCTTAATTTATTTTTCAGGGTTAGATCCATTCTTGACCCTTTCTTCACTGATTTGCAATGTTATCTGATACAAACTAAATTTTTACATCTGTATGCTTCCACTTACAGACTGTCTCTCCTGTTTGGTTGATCTATTTATCTGATCCAAATTCAGTACCACACTGTTTTAGCTATAAACAGACTATAGTTTTGAAATATGTCAGGCATCATTGGGAAATATTTATTTTTAATTTTTTTGCTGTGCAATAAAACCAGGTTAACCAGAGCACTCATATGCTCAAACAATGGTGGCAGATGGTTTAGAACAAAAATGATGTTATACACATTATTGGAATGAAAGGAGAAATCCATATTGTCTGATCAGTAAAATTTAAAAGCTAGATTAACTTTGTTTTGTTTAGGAAGGTTTCATGTATAAGCATAGTAGCTTTCACTATAATGTCTTCTCATATCACAAAGGATTTTATCCTTACCCCACTTCTTTTCTTCCTCATCCTCATCCATAGAAAGAAAGGGACAGAGAAACTCACAAATCTAAGAAGTAGGTTAGGATAAACATGTTATCCATGATAAACATGCCATCTTTGCTTTTCAGACTGAAAATAAAAGATCCTGGAAGTGGCAGAAGGTCTAACCTCAAGTCACAGAACTCTTAGTATTTACCCTCAACTAAATTTAGCAGATTTCAATGCCCCAAAAAGTCCATGGTTGACTGATCATGACTAGTTCATCAGATACCTACTGCTTGACCAGTCTGGAAAGTGTGGGAGAGGTGGCAGCAGTGAATGTACTGTCTGGCTTTCAGATGAGAAAATAGTGTTCTTGCTGCAAGGAAAAAACATGAAGGGGCCTCCCTGGTGGCACAAGGGGTTAGGACGCAACCTATGAGGCTATCCACAGCTACTCCAGCACGAGTTCAGTCCCCGGACAGGTAGCTACCCACATGGTGCAGCAGACCTCTCCTGACTTGCCCGCTGCTCCACTTGGCAGTGTATTTCAGTCAGCCTGCCTGTTCTGTTCCCCACTCTGTCTCTGGTGTATCCTCTCACCCTCCCCACCTCTGGCCTGTACCCCAGCTCTTGTATGCATAAATAAATAAATCAAGAAAGAAAGAAAGAAAGAAAGAAAGAAAGAAAGAAAGAAAGAAAGAAAGAAAGAAAGAAAGAAAGAAAGAAAGAAAGAAAGAAAGAAAGAAAGAAAGAAAGAAAGAAAGAAAGAAAGAAAGAAAGAAAGAAAGAAAGAAAGAAAGAAAGAAAGAAAGAAAGAAAGAAAAGAACACGAAGAGCCCCACACAAAATCGTGTCTCATTTTCTCGGACCAACAATATGTCTCACCCTGCCGCAGCGTGGGTGCCATTCCACCACAGTGCACACTGCTTTCTCTACTGTGAGGCTTCAAAGATCTTTTACATCCTCATTAGGCTAGCTAAATAGTGCTTTGATGGCAAATCCCATATAGGTCCAGAATCAAAGAATACACACTTGATAAAAATTAATTCAGGATACAGCAGAGCACTTGAAATGTGGTTTTTATACACTGTATGGAGAAAAAGACCTGGTTGAGTTTCTCGTCTCTGATTTGGTAAAAGACTAATACAATAGACAATTTCACAGTCAAGATGGGTAAATAGGATCCTGGCACCTTAGAGACTTAAAAAGAAGAGCAAAATTAGAAAATCAAGTAATGTTACATTTTCTCTGTGATATATAACAAAGAGTGATGATGTCAGTGATTACTACAAGGACATGACACTTCTGTTTGGTATAATAAGATCAATGAATAGGACTCTTACTCATTCACTGAACAAATATCTAGTGCTCCCTACTAATCCTGAAGAATCCATACTGAACAAAATATATTATGTGTCCTCTTTCGTGGAATTTCCATCCTAGAGCTGAAAAGGCAAACATGAAATATAAATGGAAAACTGAAATAATTGGTGTCAAGGAAACAAAGAAAGGACTGAGATAGAAGCCAAAAACAGGGAACCTGTGTTTTGTAGGGTAGTCATAGAAGGCTTATCTGAGAAACAACACTTAAATCAAAACACAAGGGAGGCTCAGGAGCTGGCAAAGCAAAGAAAGTCGCTGGCAGGTGATAACAGGCAATTTCACAGTCAAGATGGCTCAAGGCCCTGGAATGCACAGAAGCTGGATATAGCCAAGGGATTGAAAAGATACTGAGAGACAGGGCCAGTTGTGATTGACTGAGAGGCCAAGAGCAGGGGTGGTGGTTAGAGACAGGCCCTGCCTTCATATGCAGGAACTCGCAGATCATTCATTCATTCATTTTTTTTACCCAAAAAGCAACAGAAATCCTTAGGTAGCTGCTTAGCAAGAAGGTAAAACAATCTGATTTAGATTTTATAAAAATCTCTCAGTACTGTGTAGGGAATAAATGAGAGGGCAGGTGTTTAAGTGAAAAGGGATGATGGACTAGGATGGGGAAGTGAAAAAGCAGAAAAGTGGATAGACTCAATTTGCATGTGGTTTCAACTAGGCTTGTTGGCAGATTGTATTGAGAAAGTGAGGGAGAGGGAGAAATCCAAAATGACACTTCGTACTTTGCCCTAACAATCAGGAGAGACTGGGTGGGGGGGCTGGGGGCATAAACTGGAAGTGGAAATCAAGCGTTCCATTTGGACAAGTTTAATTGTAGGTATACGATTCTGAGACTCAGAGGATGAGGTTAGGACAGAAGATAAAAATTTGGGAGTTGTCAGCATATAAAAGAACTGAAGCTGGCAAAGAATGAGCTCATCTAAGGCAGGAGCTAGGAAATGGACAAGAAAACCAGATCAAAGTCTAAGAAGCATCAACATTTAAGGTGAGGACAAAGGACAAGCAGCTCACACAACAGCTCATGAAGGAAAGGGAAAAGAGCAGGGTGTGACGTATGGAGTCAGAAAAGGAGAGTGTTTCAAGAAGGATGGAGGGGCTGGCTTTGTTGAACACTGCTGGGATTCTTGGAGAGTGAGACTGAGGCAATTAAGCGAAGAGAACATGCCTAAGACCTAGTTCCCAGCAGCCAGTTTCTCAGAAGGCTCCTACTCCTCCTTGTGGCCTGTGCACCAAAGGTTCAGGGATTTCAGTTCAAAAGGATCTGTCAACCCAAGGACTAGCACTGTCTTCCTGTGGTTACCAGCTTTGAGGCAAATTCAAATAGAGCCCCTCATAGGAGATCAGGTCGTCAGCCTCTCACCCCTGCGTCACTATGCCAGCTCCTTACTGGCTGCCATCATTTCAGCCTTCCTACCCTTGGAATTACATAAAACAATTCCTTGAATGCTGCCCAAAAGTGGCATTATATTTTTTCCAGGAAAATAGCTTTAAAGTTATTAAACTTTAAAATGTTCATACAGTCCTACCTGGCTTTTTTACTTCTAGGCATCTTGTGAGCACTAAGATTAATGTTCAAGAGTGTCCCACTTGCAGTGTTGTTTATAATAGTAAAAAAAAAGAATAATTTAAATGCCCACTTATTGGGAGATGATGAATATCAAAGTAAGACATACAGTAAGTTTAATTTCATGTAGCTATTGGAAAAATGTCGACTTGCTAAGTGTGCTGACCCTAGCAACCCACATAGCATGTACTACCCTCTCCTTGCCTTCAATAGAACCCCAGTTTTGTTCTGGTGTCCACCCCTCCACAAGGCTGCCCAAATGACTCAGGCTTGAGCCAATGCCTGGAGACTTTAAATGTGATTATCTTCTCCAAATCTGTTCTCAAATCTGTAGTCTAAGTTGTTTTTTTTTTTTTTAATCTGTACATTAACTATGCCTTTGGGATAAAGATCAAAATCCTAGACAAAGGTCTATGGGGCCCCTGCACAATCTGATCCCTGACTGGGCGCCCTTCCAGCACCATCACTCTCCATTTGCTTGGGGCAATCCAGCCACACTGACCTTCTTTTTGTTCCTTGAGTCACATTTCTTCCTGTTCTGGTCCTTCTGTAATACCTCTTCCCACAGAACAAGGAACTGCTCTTTCTTTCTCCCTGACACTTGATTCTTCCATTTTCACACTGAGAACATGTGAGATGTTCTCATCTAAACATGACCTCCATGGTTTAACTTTTTATTCTTCTTTTTCTTTGAAATATTACTCATCTCAAGATTTCCATCAAAATCTCTATAGCAGCAATTCAGCCATCTACACCTCTTTCCCTAGCTTTTCACCCACATTTCCATCTTTATTTTTACACAATGTACTCAAATTCCATGTCAAAATCTCCCTCTTCCTCAATTAGTTTTTCTTCCAAAATACCTTTTAAGTCAAAAGTACCATGATTTGGGCCTCCCTGGTGGTGCAAGGGGTTAAGTCTCAGCACTATGAAGCAATCTGCAGCCTCTGCAGCACAGATTCGAGCCCCGGCCAGCCAGGAGCAACCCACGTAGTGCAGCAGACCTCTCCTGTCTCGCCCGCTGCTCCCCTCAGCAGTGTATTTAATCAGTCTGCCTGTTCTGTTCCCCACTCTGTCTCTGGTGAATCCTCTCACCCTCTACACCTCTGGCCTACACCCCAGCTCTTGTATGCATAAATAAATCTTTTTTTAAAAAAAGTACCACGATTCATTCTTGCCCCATTGCCCAGGAGATATGTGAGTTAATACAATTCCTAAATTCATATTAATTCTTTCCTTCCCTTTGGTTTAATCAGCCAAGTGGTCATCGAGGCCTTTTGCGCTTTCTTCATTTTCCCATTCAAGGCCCTCTCCGTTTTTACCGGTAATTATGCAAACTCTTACTACATTATAAATGTCTCTTTCGGTTTTCAAATATCAGACTCAGAAAATAGAATTAGAAAGACCCTTTGAGCTACACTGCCTAGCCTCCTCATTTTCTGAGATGAGAAAACTGAACCCCAAAGACAATCCCATGGTTTTCTCGATACTTCGCTTGAGCTTTCACTTTAGACACCTTTCCATCAATACCTCTACACTGTATTTTCCTTTACTTTCTCTCCTACACAGTTATCATGTTAATCTTCCTCAAGATGGAAAAGAACTCAACATTCTCCTACTCAAAAAGCCATTGAGGCTTCTAAATTTCAGTTAAACTGAAAAGTCCATTCACTGTTCCTAGAAACACAGATTTAAGCTCAAATTCCTCTGCCATCTGTTTTCACAGGCCAATATTCACCTCTTCTGTCAGCCTCAGAAAAGAGAGGGAGGGGACGTCAATAGAAGCAGGATATTGGAAGAGAAATTCACATCAATATGCAGAAGACTTTCTAGTTATAAGAATTGCTCTCCAGTGACATGGTGTAAGGACAGGAATGGACACAGGGCATGTTTTCTAAGATCCAGCAGACCGGGTAAAGGAGTCAGAGTCCTCAGTGGCTTTTTGCAGGTCTTTTATTGGGATTTGCCCGGTACACAGCAGGCAAGGGTGCTGGGGGCGGGGGGGGGGGCGGGAGGCTGGCAGGCCTCCCAGGCCCCAGCAAGTCTTCACTCTATCTGGGCAGTCTGGCGTTCTCTGCTTTTCTCTCGGCTTCTGCTGGTCTTCTGCTTCTTTCTCAGCTTCTGCTGGCGTCCCCGTGACGCTGCCCTTAAAAGCCCAGTCTTAGCCCAGGTGAATCCCATCTACCTATGTCCATGCCCTATTGCAGGTGCCCGCCATCAGGCATGCAGTCAGGACCGCAAGGATCCATCATCTATCCTGATGGCGGGAGGGCAGAAAAACCTGACATTTTTCCTTGCCCTACACATGGGTTCTCCTGGGAGACTGTGAGCCCCCATGCGCCTCAGTGTTCAGGAACAGACTAGATATTTAAGACACACGGAAAAGCGGGCGCCTCTCATGGAGATGAGCAGGGAAACTGGCTGAGATAAATGCAGATTCCTTACCCATACTTCAGCTCTAACACTCAGCATCCTCTCCGTGAGGGCCTCCCCAAGTTCTTTTTCACACATACCCTTCCAACAAATGGAACTTCTAGTGATAATTCATATGGTCCCGCACTTTCCAATCTTTTGACGCCTTTGTTTATGCTGTCTCTAGCCACCTCCATGAAGGTCAATTGAATCACCACCTCTCCATGGCACTTTTGCAGCTACCTCCAACTAGGTCTCTCTGTCACTACCCACTTCAGCATAGACTCAAATTTTTACTTTCTTCCAGCATTGGAAGGACATTAATGGGCATCTGCTCTAAATAGCTATGGTCCTGTTCCCTTGCTCTCTCCTCATCCAGGGAGTCCTGAAGTCCCTTGCTAGACAAATCCACCTGATCTTCCTTCCATTGCATGTTTGCCTGTTAGGGAGACTCCAGTATTCCTACCTCAATATGTCTTTCAGCCTTGCAATTCAAAGGCATCAGCAGTGCCCGCACCTGACTCTCCCACCAGAGGCATCCCTGCATTTGGTCAGATGAGCCCCATCTGCATCTCTGCCCGTGTTCCCGGATCCTTCCTCTCTGTGTATACTCAGGTCATTCGCTCAACCAAAAATGTTTTCCCCTCTCCTCTCTGCTAAAAAATGTTACACTTCCTTCCAGAAAGACTTTCAGTAAGAGGACTGCTCTTTGTATCTAAAATTTCTTGATTGCTTAGCCAGACAAAATCAAATGCATGGCTCTATATCAATAAAGAACTGTTTTCAAGCTGTTTTGAGTTTTGACATCTTCTCTCCCTATTGGAACCATGAGCCACCTCATATTCTTTTGCCCACTCCCACCCACTCAATGTATCAAGTACACAGGAGACAATAAACACTGTTGATATGGAATAAACAAGTTATGTCTGATCAGTGGCCATTTTATCAAACAATAGCTCAAACTGTTTTTTGTGTTGGGAAGTAAAACCAGATAATTTTTAAAAGATGTCTTGGAAAGGGAAGACCAAGAGGAGAAGTGAATTTTAGCAGTGAGACAAAGAGGTAATAAAATCCTTAATAGTTTCCTAAAAGAGCAGGCGTGATTGCTTTAATTGGAGCAAAAAGACACGAACACCGGAGATGTGCTCATTTAACACCAGGAAGATGAATTAGAAAAGCCGCCCCAAATATTTTTTTCCTGAATGATGTATTATGTGATGAAAAGCTTGTAAGACGTTATGGGTGTACCTTTGACATAGGATTTAACCCGTTGGTGGGATGTCTGGATTTCTTAGTTTGCCCCTGCTCTCTGGCTCTTAGAAAGAAGGTTCTGAAATGAGAGCAGAATCAGAGCCTTGTAAGGGTTTGACATGGAGGATGAAGTCTTTCTGCAGATTTATGCTGAGAATTTACTGTAGCTTAAGAAGAATTGCAAAAGTGAACAGTACAATATGAAAGTTATTCCTTCGAGACAGATCACTCTGAAGTCTGGCTCCAACTGGTTTTCCTACTTAAGCTTTCAGGCCAAATGATGGCAGATGAATATATTGCTAGAAATTGGAGATGTGGCACCTCACTTTTCCAAATGTTCCAGAAAGGTAACTTTTACTGCAGGAAAATCTTCAATACAAAGCAGAACTATGCCACGTTGTTGATCTCACCTTGGCCCAGATAGAGGAAGGTGGTAGTGCCTACCCAGGCCAGCCGAAGGATCTGCAAAGGGAGCTTCTGAACATTCTGGCACTGTCCCAGTGAATTCACAGGGCCTCTTCCCATGCCCTTTGAGTCCTGTGAACCCATAAAAAACATGGTGTGCTTTTCAAAAGCAATTAGTGTTACTGATGAAGCTACCAGCTTGCACCTCACTATCTTTCCCAGTAAAAATATTTAAAAAATTTTTTTTTTCATTTAACAGAACAGAAAATATGACTTATTTACATGAGGGCCATGTTGCTAGTCCATTAAAAAAAAAAAAAAGGATCATGACCTCAATGTTTTTCTGCTGTGCTTGCATAAAACCAGTCCAGATACATCTTGTATTTGGCGAGTTTATTGAGTTTCCTATCTCTCTTTTCCATCTAGATCATTCTTGAAACATTTCAGCAAGAGTAGGCTCAGCCAATACTCATAAACCTCACCCTCTTCTGTCTTCTGGGTCAGGCTGACCCAGTCTTACCACTCTGGCTGTATCCTGTATGCTAGCTGAACACCCACCTAATGTTGACTTGGTCTACATAGCATCTTCCTCCAGATTACTGATAACTATGGCATGTGTGTAGGAGAGCACCAAAAGCCAGAGTACAACAGAAGAAAACATAGAATCTGCTTCCTTTCAACCCATCAGTCCCACCCCCCAGCCCTAGATCCAAACTATCTGTGAAATATTTTCTGACTGCCACCCTATTCTCAAAAATATCTTGCTATTACTTTGCTGAGTTTAGCATGCACTTAGTAGGCCTTTGAATTCCACCTGCAGCAATCAGCCTGTGTTCTCTTTTACATCCATTTATGAAACAATTCCACCACCTATTCCATATCTCAATTTTATCCTTAAAAGACACCTTCTTGTCTCCTTGCTTCTGGTCCTAGAATGAACACAGCAGATTTAAATGCTAGGCTATTTCTTTTTTTTTCATGGTATCTCTTCCTCATCATTTACTGAATTTATAGCCTGTCTTTCCTTCCCGGATGGTTCCTTTATAACACTGCATATAGATTAAATTAATAGCACTCCTCAAAAGATCGAAAATAGGACTAACAGATGATCCAGCAATCCCAGTTCCATGTATATACCCAAATGAAATGAAAACATGATATCAGAAAGATATCTCTGTCCTTATGTTCATTGCAGCATTCCTCACAACAGCCAAGACTTGGAAATAAGTGCAGTTTATCAGTGGATAAATAAACATGGAAAATACGGCATGCTTGTGCATATATGTGCATGTGTGCGTATGTGTATATGTACATGAATAGTGGAATATTATTCAGCCATGGGAGAGAAGGAACTCCTAACATTTGCAACAATATCTATGAAACTTTAGGTCATTGTGCTAAGTGTATAAAATCACTTGCACGTGGAACCTAAACAAGTTGAATTCATGGAAACAGAAACTAGAATGGCAGTTACCAGAAAATAGGGGTTAGAGGAATGGAAAGATGCTGATCAAAGTACAAACTTCCAGGTAAAAGATGAATCAGATGAGCTAATACATGACTAGGTGACTACACTAAATAATACTTTGTTACATACTGGAAAGTAGCTAAGAGAGTTGATCATAAATGTTCTCACCACAAAAAAGAAATGGCAATTTCTGTAATGTGGTGAAGATGTTATCTGAAGCTATGGTGGTAATAATTTTACCATATATAAAAGTATCAAATCAACATGTTCCATGCCCTAAGCCTGCAAGATAATATGTATCATTTACATCTCAATAAAATTTGAAAAAAAAAGTTTAAAAATAACCATCAGGCTTGGTTGGAATGCAAAGTGCCTGACTTGGGATTTCCCACAAGTCTGAGAAATGAATTTAGAGAGTTCAATTATTCATTTACAAATGTCTTTGAAATAAAAAAAAGTGAAAAGAGAGCAGATGTTCTGGGTCCACCTAAGAAGTTGATCTCTCTGAGTCAGCTGTGGAACCAGATGGACCCACAGCCAAGAAGGCAGACACAACATAAGAAGGCAATCTAAAACGTTCACCCCAAGAATTGACAAACTGGGTGTTTCCTTTAAAAAAAAAAAAAAAACTTTTGCTTTGAAGTTGGTGTTTCAACAGCATGTGGGACACTACAGCTCAGACCAGGAATCTAACCTTACGCTGGGGGAAAGAGAAGATAACAAATTCCAGGTAACAATATTCTACTGACCGAGTTTGAAATCCTCAATAACACCCTAGCTTCTCAATCCATTTGAGATTGAAAATTAAAATGGCAAGCTGCAAACTCCAAAAGATTGAACAAGGGAAAAGCAAGTTAGCTTATTCAAAACCCTTTCTTATTAACACTAATAACAATTAATTAGAAACATTTATTCTGATTTATGGACACCTGCTTAGCATCAACAACACAGACCCACCCCTCCAATTATTTAATGATACAACGGCACATTCATTTTGCTTAGAGGAGTCAAGGCTTTTCTAATTTCCTGTATAGCCACCTTCAGCTCTGTGTATATCTTCCTATTTTAAATTACCAGCAGGCCTCAAACATATTGCCTGGTTTTGAAAATAGCAGGAGGTACTTTTTGAAGTTTCTGAAATGCATACACATGCACGCATGCATGTGTGTTTACACACACACAGCCTACCCGATCCATGAACAAATATGATAGGATCTCTTTTGTGAAAAAGTTTTCCAAGGACTTACTGTCACTCAGATGTACAAAACTTCTATTTCACCTTTACTTTAACGATCCATCACAATTAGATGTACTTCTTATTTATAACACTGTTTTTGCAACAACAAAGAAATGTGGGATAAATGATGACTAAAATGACTTTAGAAGTCAGTATAGGACATTATTTTTTGTGATTAGTCCTTTCCAATGTCAAGTACAAAATTTAAATTAACAAGCACTTCCCTTATTGGAATGACTTCAGCACTTTTGCTGCCTTCCATTGATTTCTATTTACTTTGGCAGCTACAGTCAAGAAGCACATATTTCTGTGCCTGAAGAAGCAACCCAAGACTTTGAGAGGGTATATAGATGTAAATGTCACGATGAAATGTTGCTGAAAGGTTATTCTAAAAATTAACATAATACAGGAGGAACACTATTTATGTAGTGTTCCTGCAGGCCTTAACTTCCCGTTAGTGTTGTGTTGCAGTAGTCTCCAGGCTGTATTTCTCATATTAACAACTGGTCTATAGTACTTTAACCTAGTCATAAATATGATGCCAAAGCAGTTTTAAAGCTAAACAGCTTACCTGCAAATATGTCATATGCCAGCTATTCCTGACTGAGATAACCTTGACTCCACGTGGTTCATGGGAAAGAAGCTGATGCTTCTGCTATGTCACAAAATTACTGTGGGTGACCGATGTGCATAAGGGAAATACCAAAAATAATTGTCACTATGGGGGGGGGCAAGTCAGCTTTGAAAAAGTATAAAGAAAACTTAAAAAAGGGTCAAAACTGGACTCATCATTCAGGTGTTTTTTTTTTTTTAATTCTTCCAAGCATTTGGCCTCGGTTCTTAGAGTTGGAAAAGCAAAGGAATAGCAACAATCAGAAGATCCCCCTCTCTTTCTTCTCTCCTTCTAATCACCAGCAATGAAAGTTCAGCCATGCTACTGTATAAGGAACTCATCTACCAAAGGTAAGTAGGCAGAAATGTGAATTTCCACATTCTAACAACCCCTGTTGCCCACATCCTAGTATTTCAGACATTTGCTGATAGTCAGTGACTGCAGTGGCTTTATCAATAATAGAGAAATAAAGAAACAAAGTCAGGCTAGGGGTTTCACAAGTGAGAACAACCCTAGAGGACCACAGAAAGTATTTCCTTGCTCTGCTTTTAAAGTAAAAAAGACATTTGAGCCAATGTCCACCTCAATCTCTCCTTCTAAGGCTGGAGGTAACAGCAGGAGACAGCCCTGGCCTAGGAAAAAGGGGGACCACAGTCCCTGCCAGGCCCCTGAGGCCTGTGGGAAGCTGAAAGGGAGGAGGGGCACATTGGCAGGCAGGAGGCTGCTCATTCAGCTGCATGTCAACCAAAGCACCCAGAACAGTCCCGCCTGGCATGGGGAGAGGCGGGTGTCGGCTCCTTTAATGACCCCAGATAGCCGAGACCTCTGTTTTATGTCTTATCTCAATTACTGGGAGGCCAGGCTGGATAAGTCGAAGCAGCTGTGCGGCCACGTGCGCATTAACCACGGATGTGCTTCCCCTTCAGGTCCCGCCCCCCAGGCACCCGCCACCCCCAGTCTGGGCCAAACTCATTTCTTTGATGCATTCTAAACAATATTCATTTCTAAGAAATTCTTTTACCTACTTTTCAGTGATGCCATGCACCTACTCTTTACCTCTTTGAACATTGACAATCAATATTCAAGAAAAAAATTAGCCAGTCCCGGATAAAACTGGACAGTTCCTTAGAAGGAAGTCTCTACAGCAGAAAATATCTCAGCGTCTCCTGCCATTTTGATAGCTGACTTCCTCAGCAACAGCTGAGAGACCAGAGGGCTCCCAGTGGGCTTAATTCAGCAGAGCTCACCTGCCCCACCTTTGCTCTCTCTTGGTCACTCAGGAAACCTGTCCTGATCCAACATGCCAGGTACGGGAATAGCCAGGAACAATTTGAAGGGGTCTTGCTTCCTTTTCAGGTTCTACATCAGGGGACAATTCATTATGTGAAGTGGGGCTAGTATGCTGGAAATTGAAACAAAAACTATAATTTAAATGGTGACAGTGGTGGTTCTCAGGCCACCCACACAGGGGCCCCCTTCCCTTCAGAAGGCTAATTTTAAAGGGGAAAGAGGACGTCTGGCTAAAGAGGAGTGGTAGTCTTCCAGGCCCTGACATGATTTCTACGTTATACCCTTGGAAGTTTTACAGGTTAAAAAACAAATGTAAAAATAAATCTGCCACCTGAGAATATAAGCAAACACTGGGTTTTGCCAGGTCCTAGATCCAGTTACCAGTTTTTTTGTTAAATTGCATTCCTAAAGTTCATTAGGAAGTAATATTTTTGAATTTAGAGTGTATTTAGTTTTGGCATTTAGACTTGATTTGACAGTCTCTTATTTAGGCCTCACTGTGTACCAGGTACTCTTCTAACCCATTGAACCCTCACTGGAACCCTATGAGAGAGGTGCTGTAATTATCCCAATTTTAGGTTGAGGGAAATAAGCGTGGAGAGGGTAAGTACCCTCCACACTCACATGGCCTGTGAGAATAACAACATGCACACAGTCCTTTCTAAACTGTCTGGACTTTGGCTTGTCAGAAAAGATCTTTGAAAACTACAGCCTGAACAACCCATCCCTATGCCCAAGGCATCACCTTTTGTGCTCCCTGCTAGAAAAGGGGACCCTGTGTCCAGAGCAAAATCTGCTCAATGCCAGGTGACAATGCAGGAGATCTTCAACACCCACCCTGAAGACTCCTGAAGTCAGAGACCAAGCAGAGTCCACCCACAGCTCCCCTCCCTACACCTCGCCAGAGTGGTGAGGTTTTGAGCAGCAAAGGGCAAGCTCTGGTTTCTTTCCCAGGAGTCTGATATACCAGGTAACCTTGCATGTCAGTGTGATAGATACCATCAGTCTAATTCCAACCATTTGATGGAGAACTGCCCTTGCAACATAGGCAATAGGCATTTGCAATCTTGTACCACTAAATTAACCACCTGCAGTTATCAGAACAGAAGGAATGAACACCAGAGACAGAGCTTGCAGGTTAAAGCTATTTTCAGGGGTAGCAGAGTTCTCTAGCACTGGAAATATTCAATCATCATCAGGCCCAGAGATTACAGTGAGAACTCAAAGCTCAAAGGTCTAGGTGATTCCACCATATCAATGGTTTCCAAATCTAGACATTCATTGTGGTCTCCCAGGGAGCAGTAGAAAATACACATTGCCAGGCTCAATGCTACTTGGACAGATTCATTAGGTCTGGAGTGGAACTTAAAGAGCCTAATTTTCATAAAAGCTGCAGTTATTCAAGTGCCCCCCATGCCTGGGAAACTTTGTGCAGGATGATCTAATCAATGACTTCTTGCTAAGGATCTGAGCCTCACCCACCACATACTCACGGGTAGAAAAATGCTGGTGGAGATGGCCTGTCACTAGGGAATGGGTTTTACCCCACACAATGCAGTGGTTTGCATATTTGCTGATGTTTCCCCCCAAAAGCATGAGGGAATGAATCATTATTGAAACAATTTACTTTCAGTGACTGCATGAATGCCTTCCCATGATGCTCCGATGCTTTGTTTGTCCTCCTATAAAAATTATTTATGACCCAAGTGTGATCTTTTAAATCAGAATACTTATTCCTGAAATCAAAGCTCTAGCATGCTAATGCAAGTAGAAACCTTGATAATTTTTCAAAGCCATGTTGAATATTCAAAAGCTGGAACTGAAGGAAAGGAGTTAACATTAATTAATATTTGCAGCAGTAAAATAAAAGCAACAGTGAAGCTAATTTTGCTGGACAATTAATCATGAGTCTTGCTAATTACACATGGGATTTTGCAAATGATTTTTTTTCTCAGGTAGCAAAGTAAAAATGATAATCCACTACCCATCAAAATCATTGGCTTCTCACCAATGTCCCCAGCAAGAGCAATTAGTGGGAACAGCAGAGCCCTAGTAATTGCATGTCAAGAGAGGAGAATGTGAGAATTTTAATTGCTCTAAATAAAGACCACTTGCTTGCATGTACACCTGATTGTCCAAAACAACCCTGCAAGCTGGAGCAAGCATGCCACCACTTCCAGGTGCCCGCATAAAAATAACTCTGAGGGAGCAGTATTCTCCCAGCAGCCCATGCAGTTTCTGGAAGAAAATATCAATATGCACTCACATTCTGAACTGCAGTGTCATCACTTGAATATAAGAAGAGCCAAAAAAAAAAAAAATCACCCACTTGGGGAAATGTGCATATTCTTTATATTTGCCAAATATTTATTACTGACATTTTTTTTGAAGAACTTTAACTATCTACAAGGTGCCAAGGGCTTCAAATTTACTGAATTTTAGGATCACCAATAAAATGTTTTTAACAAGACATCTCAAGAGGGCATAAAATAAAAAATTACCATATTCATGAGTGTAAGCCTCTAAGATTGCAATGCTATAAACTGGATGTTTATAATTTGCTTGTGGCTTTCTTAATTAAAAACTGGTAATTAGAAACTCAAGTACTATTTTTACACTTCATCTTCTACACTTTCCATGCTACTGTTACTTTTCAGTTTAATATATGTACACATGGATGCACACAATTGCAAATGATCAATAATATTTAACTGTGTGTCTAAAACCTAAATGATGATGGATACATTTAAATATTGCTTTCCAGGAGATTATTATTCCAATGGCCATGTCATGGCTTAAACATTTAGTTTAAACAAGACAGCTACCATTTTTTGCTCTCTCAAACATGGATCATTTACTCTCATTTTTAAACTGAATTTCTAAGTTACCTTCCAAGTACCACTAGTATCTATTGTCTCTGCTTAGTCTTGCATCTTTAAGAACCCCATATTGAGGAGCTAAACCACCATACAATTCTTTCTACTATTAGCTTTGTCGGCTGGGGTTAAGTATAAAGCGGTAACCTTAACTTTGCAAGTCCAAAATTGTGCACATGGTTTACTACACCAGAACTACTTAAATGCAACAAGCAGGACATGGAAGGGCTGCTTCCTTCACTGAATTACCAGCAGATCACAGGTGTACATCTGGCTCCCAAAGGTGATTCAGGTAATAACGTTAGGATGGTGATTTAAATGCTTGGAAGCTTTTCCAGGGAAGACAGTCCTCACAGTCCTATCATTTTGCAGATATTGCTCACAAATGGCAAATTATTTACCCAGCATCCTTAAGTGATTGCTTTTGATTTTTATTATGTTTTAAACATAAGCCTTTGAAGATGGGTGTTTTCCTGTCAAGGCAAAACTGTGATGCCACCCTTAAGTAAGAATGCCTTCTTTGGGTTATCATGTGTACATAACTCATGAGACCTTCATCTACACCCCCTTTTTTTTTCAATGACCAATTTGGTGCCAAAAAAAGGATCTGAGTATATAATATTTATTTAGAATCATTTTACCAAGATACAGAGAACATGCTATCAATTTTTGTAGGAAGATTTCCGCATCCCACTCAGCCCCCACCCAGGATCCAGAATGAAATGACCAAGAAAAGCCATAATTGTGGCAAAAGCCTCTGGGTGGTTTAGCCATATTGTTATGTCTCAGGTGAGTCTAAAGAATCTGATGTGAATTATAATATGATTGTTTGGAAAATGCATAGTGTTTACAGATCAATAATCCAAGGACATGCTATTATTCTAAACATATAAAGTGCAAAATTCTCCAAATGCCTTCTTTGGACTATACAAGTTCCTGCAGCAGCATCTAGGATACTCACATATGCATTTTGTTTCCCTGATTTTCTGGCATGAACATCTAGGTGTTGCTGACGTGTTCCTTATATTACCATTGGCTACTGGGTAGAAGGAGGACAAGGAAGATTTTAGATCAAAATGTACAATTTCCCAACATTAAGTGTTTATAAAAGGGGGCTGCATTGATAGAGAAATAGGTGTGACAGAAGTTTCCAAATCAAGGGCCAAACCACTTGGCAGAAGTAATCCAAAACTCTAGCTACCCATTAAAGGATTAGAGTAGATCTTGGCTTGATCTTTACCCCACACAGCCCACAGGACTACAGCATCTGCAAACATGTTAGTAATTTTTAACACCATGGCTGACGTCCATTGTAACAAAACACATCTATTATATTGGCCTTTGATGGAGTTTATGGTGCCATATCAACTAAATGAGGCAGAGAGAGACAGTGGGCAGACTTCTTATCACCCATCATTGGGAAAGAGATTTGCAGTAAATAAATAAATTGGGAAAGAGATTTGCAGTAAATAAATAAATTTTCTGCACACATATCATTCATTTAGCATCAAAGAAAAATTATACATATGCATAAGTAACAAAAAGAAGTTCAGGAAAAATACAATGAAGGGCTTCCCCAGTGGCACAGCGGTTGAGCGCTGGGTTGCGAAGCTGCCCGTAGCCTCTGCAGCACCGGCTCCATCCTCAGCCGTCAGGCAAGGATCCCACATGGCACGCAGACCTCTTTTGCTGCCCGCTGCTCCTCTCAGCAGTGTACTTCGTCGGTCTGCCTGTTCTTTTCCCCGCTCTGGCTCTGGTGAATCCTCTCACCCTCCCGTGCTTCTGACTGTACCCAGTGCTTGGATGGATGGATAGATAGATAGATAGATAGATAGATAGATAGATAGATAGATAGATAGATAGATAGATAGATAGATAGATAGAACAATGAAGTTGGACAACCAAAGGTAGATCATTCACACCTTGGTTTGGTACCACAGCAGAAGTTCTTAATCCAGGTGCCTTGAACTCTCTGGAGGATCCCCTTATGAAGGGTCCCCTTACAGAGGATCCTGGGATTCATGATATCCATGAATTTCCAGGAATGATGGACCAAATCATGTTTTCCCATCTACATATTTTTCTGGATTCAGCTTTATAGCTCTTATGTGAGCCTCAAAAAATTCATAAACCAAGTAAAGATAAAAACTACTGGATTAAATAGTTGCTCAGGCCTCTTTCAGCTCTAGTTTTTTGTAATAAGGGGCAGTTTGATAATCTTAATGAAGACTGTCCCAAACGACTCTCCCAGGTCCAAAAACAAGCCTAGAACTTAAAAATTGTGTTTACTTCTATAGTTTAATGTCATTACCTTCTGTGATAGGCATACATCTAGAAACTTGAGATCCCTCAGCAAATATTTGTCAGCAAAACTTGAGATCCCTCCACTTGAATCTTTCCTGTCCAACCTTTTTGAGATAACAAAGCATGTAACTGAGCTTTAGTACTAGCCTTAAAGGAAGAAAAAAGGGGAGATGCATCCTTTACTGCATTGTTGCCCAGAGCCACTTGAATTTCGCCATGGCCTGAGTAGTAACAGATCTTTTTTTTTTTTTTTTTTTTTTCACAAAGGAATATACAGTGAGTTAATTTCAAGGAAAAAAAAATTGCAATTTTTTCCTACATTAGCCTTAAGTCATTTTGCTGTTTTTTCATATACTATGTTCAATTAATCATAAGACATTTGTCCTATGCCATTACACTGTCAATCACTTCAAAATACACAGACCATAATTACATAACAATTGGTTATTAAAATTTGAATGTTTACTCTTTTTTTCAAATCATGTTTATTGAGGTAAAGTAGCTTTACATCATATCTGCCTCGGGTGATTATATCAAATAGGCTTAAACCTCTACATATGCACGTTTTCACACCATGCCCATCACCAGTGCCCCAGTAATCCACCATCAGATCCCCTCCATCCCCACCCTGTCCCTGTCACAGTCTCCTCTGGTTGCCTTAGTTTTGTAGTCAGGTGTGAAGTGTTTGCTATTGGTTTGATTTTCAGTTGATGATAACACCAACCAGGTGAGTGAACTGGATTCACCAAGTTAACTGTATTTTTATTACAACACTGCAAATTTGGTTTGTCAAATTGGTTGTTGGAAATGAGCCATTACTATGACCTCCACACTGGGCAGTCTTCAGCCTGACCGAGACTTGACCCATGTTTGCTAAAAAATAAATGGAAAGGAAATTCAAGAAGTGATTGAACCTGTGAATTAATAGGAAACCTAGGATTAGCTAGACTAACCCTTTAAGCAAATGAAGGTGCTCACCAAGGATTATTTAAAACAGAGAGAGTTTTATGAGTGTTTGCTCTGCTATAATAGTAGTGGAATATGAAGGGAAAATCAAAACAGCCACAGAGAAGCAGGTTATTAAATGAATGACCTGTATTCTTAAGTGGCAGGTTCTCATTTTTTTAATGTTAAGACGGGTGTGACCATTTCCTGAATTGCATGTTAAAGAGATGACCTAAAAGGCCCTCTGTATTATCACTCTGAGAGTAAATGGCTAAAACAATAAAGAAAATAGTGCTCTTGGAATGATATGAAAACAGTTTCTCGGGACAAGGGTACAATGAGAAGTCCTGATGGAGAAGGCCAACAAGCAGATCGTGGTAAGACACAGTGGCAGCCAGGAGCAGAGCATTTGCCCCTCTCTCATGCTCACAGCTCTGGGTTGGACACAGTATTTGGTTTGGTTTTCAACAAGAACACTCGGGAATTTCAGGGAGGAATTGCCATTTAGCACATGCCTTAGTGACCCTGAGCTCATGTGGTCTAGTACGCCCAGCATGGAAGCAGGCACAAAAGGGCATTTTCTTGTGCAAAACTTTACATGCTGACCCAAAGAAAATAAGACTATTAGGCATTTATTGAAACAGATGATCTCCAGGAGAAGTTTCCAGCAGGGAGAGAACTACGCTATGGGCAAAGGCAAAAGCAGCCTCTCTATTAGTGGCTGGAGAGTGGCGCGTCCAAGAGCTACCGCGGGGAGCTGGGGTAGGCGCCTCCCAAGGGAGACGGCACTGCCCACCACACCCTCTCCTTCCCGAAAAGATGACGTTCCAAGTACAGTGAGCAAATTAAAAACAAACAAAAAAAAGTCCAAGTGCCTTTGGAGTCTCCAGTGCCTGCATTTAAATGAAAACACGGGGTTTATAACCCCAGGGAGCGATAACAGAAAGAGGCAAGAAGGGAACATCAACACTGGTGCTGTTTGGACAAAGCAGGGAGAGCCCATATGACCCAGCATACTTTGTCTCTTTGCTGCCAAGGGCATCATCTTTACACATCCAAGAAACTCCTTCCTTATGCAGGAAAGGTCAGCTTGAACCAAACAATCACTTCCCAGTCATTATTCACCCTCTTTCTTCTGCTCCTTGGACAAAACATGCTCTCCAATTCTAGGTCTGCCTTAGAAGCACCATTCATGTCTCTACTCACATTTGTTTCTCACAAGTGGTGGCCCTTGTTCAATGGGGGAGCCCTTGCACAACCTCCACCCAGCCTTCAGACCATCCTATGAAATAAAACTTTTGCCAAAAAGACATCTTTGGGGATGGCAAATTTTTTTTCCTCTACACATGATGGGATTCTGATGAGATGTGGGGTTCAGTGAGAGGGGTTCTTGGGTTACCTCTAAGAAAAGTTTTGGCAGGTCTCCCTTTCAGTGGCACATGGCAAGTTTACCCAGGAGAGGAAGATGTTTGCCAGACACAAACAGGGGATGGTTACATTTTAAAAGGACATATTTTCTAGGAAAAGGACGGGGGGAGAGAGAGATACCTGCATTGGCACAGATGGTCTTGGAAGGAGAGCTGCATTTTGCCTGTGCAGAAATTGTACTGATAAAGTGTTTTTCTTTGGGGGAGAGGTTCATTCCTCTCTATTACTCATCACTTTTAGGTAGCAACTGGGTTAATTAGTAAGGACAGGTGATTCTCTAGTAGCCTAAATCTCCACATCCCTACCTCTGGTCTGGGTCGTGGATATTTTCTATAGCAGGCAGTCCCCCTAAGGAACTCCTGTGTCTCAGGAGTTTTCATTTCTATAGCTGTTTTAATGACTATGTTAATCATTTCTATCCCCACCTCCAGTTTCTGGTCTTGCCACCCCTCTGTCCCAAATTTCCTACTCTTAGCCTCCATCAATGCACACAGCATTTTTAAAAAGCTATGGTGTCAGTCAATCATATATTTCTTTGGAGAGAAATGCATACATAGCACATGCTATATTAGGTCCTCACTTCCTATTTTGGGAGCAAATCATTTGATATGTGAACTTTTATGTACATGAATAGGTTAAAAGAATTAAGCTGAATGATAGAATGTTTCACTTTAAGATTTACACACTTGAAATAGCAATGCGTGAGACATGTTAATATGCCTAAACACATCTGTTGGCAAATAACATTTTATATTTAATATTAGAGGAAAAATATTTTTCATGAAATGACCAGTTCCAACAAATATGATAAATGTATCTGTAAATAAAAGATGATGTTAGTCAGCTCCTCAGAAACTCTCTGACTTCAGTCTAGTCACAGTGATGTGAGTGCTAAGAGAAGTAAGAAGAGGGAGAGGAAGAAACAAGGACCGCTAGTATGTTTGAATATTCCTGGGTAGAAAACTAAAATTCCCCAGCTTTATCACAGCATTGTAAGAGAAAGTTCATGTCCTGAGTATTCAGTATAATTTCAAAATGATCTATAGAGTTGAAAGTATAGATTATTAACTTTTAGTTAGTGGATGTTTAATAAATTGAATGACTAAATCAATAATTCTTAATTATTTTTCTTTTTAAAACAAATACTGTTTTTACACACTGTGTAACGACCATTACATGACCATGTATACAGTAGGTATCACTGTGAATGGAGTTAAAAAAAAAAAAAATATATATATATATATACACATATACATGAAATGAGCCATTGTTTTAGTGAAAGCAGGTTATATACTCTTCAGCATTAAGCCCTTTATATTTCCTAGAATTCAGGGACGGTCCATATTTTCCCTCGTTAGGTTCACAGTATAATTTTTTTTTAAAGTGAAGGGTCTTTTTTTTTTTATTATTTTTTTAAAGATTTTTATTTATTTATTTATACATGCACTAGGTACAGTCAGAAGCGCGGGAGGGTGAGAGAATTCATCAGAGCCAGAGCGGGGAGCAGAGCAGGCAGAAGCACACTGAGGTGCACTGCTGAGGGGAGCAGCCGGCAGCAGGAGAGGTCTGCGCGCCATGTGGGACCCTCCTCCGGTGGCCTGGGAGCAGATGGGAATTGAACGGGCGCTGCAGAGGCTGCGGGCAGCTTCACAACCCAGAGCTCAACTGCTGTGCCACAGGGGAGGCCCCACAATATAATTTTTTTTAAGTTTCTTTATTATGTACATTGTTTGCTTGGTTTTATCCAGATTTTTCAAACAAAACTGTCCACTATCTGACATCCTTTTATAGCCACAAGTCAATTAGTGTTTCTTAATATTGACACTAAAGCAGAGAAAGATTCTGTAGGATCTTCTGTAACATTCAATCAAGAATGAATTATGGGGCCTCCCCGGTGGCGCAGCGATTGAGCGCTGGGTTGCAAAGCTGCCTGCAGCCTCTGCAGCGCCGGTTCTATCCCCGGCTGCTCCCCGGCCACCAGAGGAGGGTCCCACATGGCGCACAGACCTCTCCTGCCGCCTGCTGCTGCCCTCAGCAGTGTTCTTCGGTCCTTTCCCTGCTCTGCTCCCCGCTCTGGCTCTGGTGAATTCTCTCACCCTCCCGCGCTTCTGACTGTACCCAGTGCTTGTATAAATAAATCTTTAAAAAATAAAAAAATAAATAAAGTGTTTTAAAAAAAAAAAAAAAAAGAATGAATTATGGGAGATACCATTTTAAGTTACGCATGTTTTATAACTGGAAAATTATCTTAGCATTATATGTACAGTTTTTTTTTTTTTTTTTAGAATACACATGAAAGTAACAAAAGCTGAACTGTTAAGCAAAATGATCAAGGACCATCTGGCAAGTCTGGTAGATTTTATTTGGAATTCTGCTTCTGTTTCCTATTAACTGTGTGACCTTGAGCAGGTGATTATCTAGGTTTCCTCATCTGAAAATGGGATTACACTAGTTCCTACCCTATTGGATTGTCCTAAGGGTGTCAGATCACATAGGTAGAACATTTAGTATGAAGATAGGCACAAGATACTCTGATAGTAGCAAATATATTATTTTAGGCTTAGTGACTATTATGGGAAGATGAGAAAACATCTAATCATGCATGTGGTTTGCAAGATCAAAAAAATTCTCAAATAGACTTCAACAAGCAGCATCACTCTAAAATAAAACTCCATCAAAAAAAAAAAAAAAGTTAGAGGCAGGGGAGCGCATTCCCGCATCGCCATTTTGCAGCAGGGACCCTTCTTGCTGGAGACTGTGTGAACCCAGCAGAAGGCTCACCGAGGAGACAGAGGTAAGCTGGGAGGCTTGCCCATGCTGGGCGCCTTCTAGCCTGCAGTTCCAGCCCAGAGGGGAGCAGCACCCACTGCTGGGGCAGACCGGGCGTGCAGGGGAGCGCGTCCCCGGCACCAGCATTTTGCAGCAGGGACCTTTCTTGCTGGAGACTGTGTGAACCCAGCAGAAGGCTCACCGAGGAGACAGAGGTTAAGCTGGGAAGGTCGCCCAAGATGCCGGCCAGTACCAGCAACACAGTGTCACAAGGAATACGGCAAATTAGAAAACAGGCAGTAGGGAGTAGAAAAAACACATGCAACCCAGCAACTCCTCAGCAAAAAAGCACACCACAAAAAGAAAACCATCTACCAGATTGCAACGACAGTAACTTGGAAGAACTTCTGAGCCTTCCAGATAGAGAATTTAAAATTGCTGTGATTAAAAAACTGACAGAAGTCATAAAGGAAAACAATGATAAGGGGAAAATAATTAATGACCAGAAGAATGAAACTGAGTCCCTAAAGAGGGAAGTAAAAGAAATGCAGGAGATCAAAGAATTAATGGAGACGCTAAAGAACTCTGGGAAAAGCAATGAAAGCAGAATAGATGAAATGGAAGAACGAATAAGTACTCTTGAAGACACAGAAATAAAAAGAACTAAAACAGAAAAGGAAGGAGAAGTACGAAGGAAAAAGACTAAAGAAAGACTTCGGGAACTATCTGACTCCATGAGGAAAGGAAATATAAGAGTTATAGGAATCCCAGAAGGAGAGGAGAGAGATGTAGGAACAGAGAAAATATTCATGGATATAATTGGAGAGAACTTCCCAAACGCGAAGAAGCATCTGAAAATTGATATACAAGAAGCAAGAAGAACACCAAACTTCCATGACGAAAGGAAAAAT
Organism: Talpa occidentalis; assembly: GCF_014898055.3. Lineage (NCBI taxonomy): Eukaryota > Metazoa > Chordata > Mammalia > Eulipotyphla > Talpidae > Talpa > Talpa occidentalis. The sequence goes on from NW_023603184.1 coordinate 106,315,709, forward strand.
ACAGCAAGACACATAATAGTAAAGCTCCCAAGAATCCAAGACAAGGAAAAAACAATGAAACTAACAAGAGGGAAGAAACAGATAACATTCAAAGGGAAACCAATCAGACTGACATCAGACTTCTCTGAAGAAACACTACGGGCAAGGAGAGAGTGGAGGGACATAGTCAACAGACTCCAAGAAAACAGATGCCAACCAAGAATACTCTATCCCGCAAAGCTCTCCTTCTTCTTTGAAGAAAGAATAAGGACCTTCCCAGACAAACAGAAACTCTGGAATTTTATTACGACTAAACCCCCACTCCAAAAAATACTACAAGGAGTCCTAAAGCCAGAACCTCAGAGGGACGAATAACAACAAAAGAAGGCCAAAGAAAGTTATTAAAAGAATAAATAAATAAAATCAAAGGAAAGACAAACACAATGGCAAATACAGATGCTAACATATCAATACTAACTCTAAATGTAAATGGACTAAACTCTCCAATAAAAAGACACAGAGTTGCAGGCTGGATTAAGAAACAAAACCCAACCTTTTGCAGTCTCCAGGAAACACATTTAGCTGCAAAATATAAAAATAGACTCAAAGTTAAAGGATGGAAAACAATCCTACAAGCAAATGGACCAAAAAAGAAGGCAGGAACAGCTATACCATATCAGATAAAACAGATTTCAAACTTAAAAAGATAAAAAGAGACCCCAGTGGACATTACATTATGATCAAGGGGACAATACTTCAAGAAGAAATAACACTCATTAACATATATTCACCAAATGAAGGAGCACCAAAATATATCAGACAACTATTGGCATCTCTGAAAACAGACATCAGAGAAAACACATACGTAGTGGGAGACTTCAACACACCACTATCAACAATGGATAGATCAACAAGACAAAAAATAAGTAAAGACACTAAAGCTCTAAATAAGGATCTAGAGTGCTTAGGCTTAACAGACATATATAGAACACTAAACCCAAAAAAATCTGAGTATACATTTTTCTCAAGCGCACACGGATCATTCTCTAGGATCGATCATATACTGGGGCACAAGACAAACATCAACAGATACACCAAGATTGAAATCATACCAACCATCTTTTCTGACCATGAAGGCATCAAACTAGAAATAAACCATAAAAAGAAGGCAAGGTACTCTCCTACCTCGTGGAGATTGAAACCCACACTACTGGAAGTCCACTGGACTAACGAGGAGATAAAAGAAGAAATTAAAAAATTCTTTGAATTGAATGACAAGGAGGACACCAATTTCCTAAATGTATGGGATGCAGCAAAAACAGTAATAAGAGGAGAATATATAGCAATAGATGCTCACATCAAGAAACAAGAAAGAAGTCAAAGAAGCAACCTAATCTTGAAGCTCAAAGATCTAGAAAAAAACAACAAAAAAACCCCAAAACCAGCAGAAGAAAAGAAATAATAAAAACCAAAGCAGAAATAAATGAAATCGAAACTAAAAAAACAATCCAAAAGATCAATGAAACCAAGAGCTGGTTCTTCGAAAAAATAATAAAATAGATAAACCCCTAGCCAGGCTCACAAGGGCAAAAAGGGAGAAAGCACAAATAAATAGGATAATAAATGAAAGAGGAGAAATCACAACGGACACAGCAGAAATCAAAATAATAATTAATAACTACTATGAACAGTTATATGGAAACAATTTCAACAATCTAGAGGAGATGGACAAATTCCTACAACTCTACAATCACCCAAAGCTAGATAAAGAAGAAATAGAACACCTAAACAGACCAATTACAATTAGCGAAATTGAAATGGTAATCAATAACCTCCCCAAAAACAAAAGCCCAGGACCTGATGGATTTACAAATGAATTCTACCAAACATTCAGAGACGAATTGGTGCCTATCCTTCACAAACTCTACCAAAAAATTGAGAAGGAAGGTATAATACCTAACACGTTCTATGAAGCCAACATTACACTAATACCAAAACCGAACAAGGACAACACAAAAAAAGAAAACTATAGGCCAATCTCCCTAATGAACACTGATGCAAAAATCCTCAATAAAATTTTAGCTATCAGAATCCAACAGTGTATCCATAAGGTAATTCACCACGACCAAGTAGGATTCATTCCAGGGACACAAGGATGGTTTAACATCCGAAAATCAATCAACGTTATCCAACACATCAACAAAAAGAAATATAAAAACCATATGATAATATCAATAGATGCTGAGAAAGCTTTCGACAAAGTGCAACACCCATTCATGATAAAAGCCCTTGAAATTCTTGGGATACAAGGAACATACCTCAACATCATAAAGGCCATCTATGACAAGCCAACAGCCAGTATCATTCTCAATGGTGAAAAGCTGAAAGCAATTCCATTAAGATCTGGAACAAGACAAGGATGTCCACTCTCACCACTGCTTTTCAATATAATACTGGAAGTCCTAGCCAGAGCAATAAGACAAGAGAAATACATCCAAGGAATCCAAATAGGAAAAGAAGAAGTCAAACTATCACTCTTTGCAGATGATATGATAATATACATAGAGAACCCCAAAAACTCCACAGAAAAACTAATTCAACTCATCAATCAGTTCAGTAAAGTGGCAGGATACAAAATCAACACGCAAAAGTCAGTAGCCTTCCTATATACAAACAATAAATCTGAAGAAGAAGAAATCAAAAAAACCATCCCTTTTATTATTGAAACAAAAAAATCAAATATTTGGGAATAAATCTAACAAAAGAGGTAAAGGACCTATACAAAGAAAACTATAAAACACTGTTAAAAGAAATAGAAGAAGACACAAAGAAATGGAAAAACATCCCCTGCTCATGGATTGGGAGAATAAACATTATTAAAATGGCCATCCTACCAAAAGCAATATACAGATTCAATGCTATTCCAATCAAAATTTCAATGTCATTCTTCAAAGAAATAGAACAATTATTGATGAAATTCATATGGAATCACAAAAAAACCCGAATAGCCAAAGCTCTCCTGAAAAAAAAAGAAGGGAATGGAGGCACCACACTCCCAGACTTCAAACTCTACTACAAAGCCATAATCTTCAAAACTGCATGGTATTGGAACAAGAACAGACATACAGACCAATGGAATCGAATAGAAAATCCAGAAATAAACCCACAGATTTATGGTCAACTAATATTTGACAAAGGAGCAAAGACTATGCATTGGAGCAAAGAAAGTTTGTTCAATAAATGGTGCTGGGAAAACTGGGTCGCTACATGCAAAAGAATGAAGCTTGACCACTACCTCACACCATATACAAAAATCAACTCAAAATGGATTAAAGAACTAGACATAAGACCTGAAACCATAAAATACATAGAAGGAAATATAGGCGAAACACTACGTGATTTGCATATCAAAGACATCTTTACAGACACATCACCCAAAGCAGTGATAGTGAAGGCAAAGATCAACAGCTGGGACTACATCAAATTAAAGAGCTTCTGCACAACAAAAGAGACAATAACAAAAACAAAGAGAAACCCCACCAACTGGGAGAACATTTTTGCACACAACACTAATGATAAAGGAATGATCACAAAAATCTGCAAAGAGCTGATGAGACTCAACAACAACAAAGAAAATAATCCAGTCAAAAAATGGACAGAGGAGCTAAAAAGAAACTTCTCTGAAGAGGAAATGCGAATGGCCAACAGGCATATGAAAAAATGTTCAACATCACTTGCAATCAGGGAAATGCAAATCAAAACTACCATGAGATACCATCTTACACCAGTGAGAATGGCACATATTAAAAAAACTAGCAACAACAAATGTTGGCGAGGTTGTGGAGAAAAAGGAACTCTACTGCACTGTTGGTAGGAGTGCAAACTGGTCCAACCACTATGGAGAGCTGTGTGGAGATTTCTGGACCTACTAAACATAGAGCTTCCACAGGATCCAGCAATTCCACTCCTAGGTATTTACCCAAAGAACACAGAAACATCAATTCCAAAGAACACCTGCACCCCTATGTTTATAGCAGCACTGTTTACAATAGCTAAGCTTTGGAAACAACCCAAATGCCCAAAAATAGATGACTGGATCAAGAAGATGTGGTACATATATACCATGGAATATTACTCAGCATTCAAAAAAGATAAACACATGCAATTTGCAGCAACATGGATGGCGCTGGAAGGGATCATGCTCAGTGAAATAAGCCAAAAAGAAAAAGAAAAATACCGGATGGTCTCACTCATAGCAGGAATCTAGAAAACTTAAATAAGGGACCAGGAAAATGAATAACTATAAGAAAGTGAAAATCAAAATCAACAAAAAACTATGAACCAGAGACACTTTTTGGGGGGTGGGGGGCGGGAGGGGAGGGATTGGGGTCAGAATGGGGGGATTGCAATTGTATGGGGAATATAAAAATAAAATTTATTATTAATAAAAAAAAAGTTAGAAAAAAAAAGCCCTAACCTCAACCCTTAAAAAACAATGCTTATTCTATGCAAGAGGACACATTTTTCTCTTTATCCAGTGCTAAGGAAAGTGGTGTTCCATATGGCCAAACGTTTTGTGATTAGTTAAAATAAAGGAAATGCCCATCCCCAATTCACCCAGCATTGCCAAGTTTATTGCAGCATTCAGGAAGGAGAGCATGTGTGATGCAGAGAGCACAGGACATGCTATGGATTCAACCCAAAGCATCACTCAGAGAAAACACAACTACAGAGAGACCTTTTCCCCCTCTGGCTTCAGGCAGTTCAGTAAGCAGAAATGCAAGAACCGCTGTCACTGTAGCTTTCACTATCTTGTTTATTTACCCATCAAGAACCATAAGGACCTTTACTGCATAAAATGCCAAGTGTAGTGGTAATTGACATCAAACGATCCATGTCTACCAACAAATAAAAGACTAAAGTAATAAACATAGAGAGATGAGTGTTTAATGACCTTCAACAAATTTTTATTGTAAGATCCATAACAGTTAACTATATACACTGACATCTCTGGCCTGGAGCAGTCTCCATTCTCAAAGTCAGAAGAAGAGGCCCAAATTCTGTCTTGCTACAATGGCTCATGAAAACTGGTATTAGTGTATCAGCCTAAAATGAACTTGTCAAAACTGCTGGCCCCTGAGACTTCCACCACATCCTTATAATTAGAATTTTCCACACTGAGTATCACCTTCATACCTACCCTAATGCACTTTCCTTTAACTCTTTGCATCAGTGGATAAAACACTGCAGTCAGCAGATACTTTTCAACCATTTCTTCCCCAAACCAAGACATCTGATGAAGTCTAATAAGTAGCAACAATCAAGATGCTCTTGAATTTCCATGATCCCCAACCACCTGCCTTAACGTCGTAGTCTCACAAACAACTGGCCATAACCTGAATTGAAAGGTCATTTTCAGTGTCAAAGGACAAGCTCAGACTCTTTCCTCATATAGCGACTTTAATTTGTAAACAATATTAATGAAAACAGGAGAAAACAATTGTCCTTCTGCTGAATATCTTAGGTTATGAAATCATCACAACATACTATGTTTATTTCCTTTTAGGCCCACTGCTTAGTTTCCTTCAGGTACTGTAAGGCTTCATTTAAGTCCATGATCTATGGGTCAGGACTTACTTTCATGGCTGGGTTTGCGACTCTCCACTCAGGGAAAGGAAGCACTTTCAAGAACTCACCCAGACCCTCAGATTCACTGGGATCCTAAAGTAAGGAGGCTATTTCTTTCTTTTCTCATAACCAATAGCCAATCTCAGTCCAAGATAGTTCTACTGTAACACAATGTCCCTATGAGTTCTGAGACAATAGGTTACTTTTCCCCTTTTTTTCCAGAATCACCCTGGAGCACCTAGTAAGTGCTCAATAAATGTTTACAAAATTCAGGTCTCTGATCACTGTTTGGGAGACTAAATAGAAAAATGGTGACAGTTTTCATTGCCTTCAAAGTTTCTAAAATTCTAGATAGGTTAGTTTCAAAAAATAAGGATTTCAGTGATTATGAATTCAATGGACAATGCCAATGAAGATATGTAGAGGAGTACCCATTTAAAGCATCTCTGTAACCCCAAAATCTCTAGGATCACATTTTTAGTAATGTAGGCTTTGGGCATAATTGTGATCCAATTTCTTGTAGTTGACAAGCTTCTGTAATTCAAAGAACAGTATCTTCCAAAATTAGGAAAAGCTCAGAGGCATGGATATCCATTCTTTTGTCTTCCCAAAACAAAATGCTTCTCTAGGAAATACTCCTTTTAATATGCATGTCAAAAGCAGTGGCCAAATTCTAGCAGATATTAACATCCCACTTCACATGATTTAGGACCAGCCACCCTACCAAATTTGGGCTTGCCATTGAGCAAATCTCTTTGGCTGTTATGACTGGTGTGGGAATGCTACTTAACTTAAACAGATCATTTCTAGGTTAGTTTTATCTTGAGATAAGAGATTAGGTTTTAATGCCTTTGCCTCTCTAGCAGTAAAAGACAGAAGTCAAGTAGTTGCTGGTTAACATTTCCCAGCCATGAAAAGAAACCAGTCTTTAGCAACAGAGATGATAGTGGCACACAGAGTGAAGTAGTGTGAAAAGAAATAGATTGGGGGGTGCAGATGGAACCCCAGTTCTAGCTCCAGTTGTCTTTTCCCTGTAATCTGGTGATATTATATTCCTACCATGCAGCTATAATAGACGTAAACTCAAGAGCATAATAATAAACTAATTAAGAAGAGATAAGTTGTTTGCATGTTTATTACCTTTTTTCTTAATACAATGTATTTATTTGCAAATATACATAATTTAATTTTTAATGATGTCTCTCTGTTTAACAACCAACTAGCAAAATTTTTGAGAATTTAACCATCAATCCGGTAAGAGATAAATGGTACAAGCACTCCCCTGGGGCACAGTAAGCTTGCTTAGTTGAAGGGGTTTTTTATACCAGAGTTTTACATTTTTCTATAATTAGATCTACCAAAATTTTGTGGTTTCAGCCTATTGTGTTATATTAATAAGGTCTCCTCCTATTCAAAGATTATTAAAATATTCATTTTACTTCTGCATTTTCATCTTTCTTTTTTGCTGTTTTTAAATGATACTTTAATATTTATTTTTCTGAGTGAAAAATAACATAGATGTTCTAGAACATTAATACACAGAAAAGTATAACATTAAAATAAAAATCACCAGGATTCTGGGGCCTCCCATGGTGGCGCAGTAGTTGAGCGCTGGGCTGGGAAGCTGTCCGCAGCCTATGCAGCGCTGGTTCTTTCCCCAGCAGCAGGCGAGAGTCCCACATGGCGTGACAGTCCTCTCTACGCCCGCTGCTCCCCTCAGCAGTGTATTTCGTCGGTCTGCCTGTTCTGTACCCCGCTCTGTCTCCAGTGAATCCTCTCACCCTCCCGCGCTTCTGACTGTACCCAGTGCTTGTATAAATCAATCAATCAATCAATCACCAGGATAATGCCAGCCAGAGACAGATATTGTGAACATTTTAAAGTGTACATTTACAGCCTTATTTTTTTTGTCCTAAGTATATATGTATGTTTAAAATTGAAATTACTTGGATTATGCACAGTATGTTCAGTTTTTTCTATTAATATGCCATGAATGTTTATTAATGACTATCCCTTAGAACTATTTTAATATATGCAAAATGCTCAATAAAATTTATCTAAATGCAAAGTTTACTTAAAATTTTTCCTATTGCAGAATAGCTACCAAGTTTCAATGTCTTGCTGTCTTAAATCATGAAAGTTTGGCTATATTTCTGACTTGTTCCTGACAAATAACTCCAAAAATTTGATCATTAGATTAAAAAAAATTCATTCTTGTTACAGATTCCCAATTTGCCCCCATAACTAATATACAAACTTATGTTTTTTCTATCAATAATTTTTTGGTGTGTTTTACATATTCAACAATAGGCAGTCACCTTGGGGAAAATATTTGCCATTATGATAGTCTTAAAAAAATATTTCCTGTTACTTAAATTTGAAAGTCTTGGATTAAGAGCCATAATTTTAATTAAACTCATACAAAAGCTATATACAATTCATGTATAAAACTTCAAGTTTGGAATAAGTAAACACTAGTGAAACCTTTGCCCCATCTATGCCATAGCCTATATCTCACTTCTGAAAGTTCCACCAGCCTCACTGCCTTCTCCTCCACTCCTCCTCATCATCATAGTGATATTCAGAACATTTCTGATCTACCCTCTTGGCAAATTTTTACTGTATAATTTGCTATTAACTATAGACTATGCTATCAGTAGATCACTAGGACTTCATCTTAAATAAACAAAATTTTTTACCATTGTTTTATTTTGTTTTTTAGCCTTTGTGTCCTTTCATAATAAAGCAAAAACTTAATAAAAAGCTTTTATTTTTGCAAAATTTACTGATCTGTAAAGTATGAGTTAATAATTTTTGCTTCCCCCCAAAAAATGTTAACCTGTTTTCATAATACCTTTTATTTGAATAAACTCCCTCCTACTTTACCTTTATGATATGTTAAATTGTGATGACTACCTGAATCTGTTCTTGGATTTCTGGCCCATTGATTTATCTCTAAATTTTATAGCTAGAGTCATACTGTTCTGATTAGTAAATCTTTAAAATATACTTTATCTCCTTTAGCATATCTCTCCTGCTACTCTTTCAAGTTTTTTCTGGACTATGTTTGTATATTATTATTCCAAATGAATTACATAATCATTTTTGACAGGCTTCAAAAAAATTAGGATTTTAATAGCACTCATATTAAATTTTTTACTCCCTCATGATATTGAATCCTACCTAGTACATGGCATTTATATCTATAGCAATCTGCTATTTATCTAAGTCCTCTTTTCTCTCTCTTTTTTTTTTTAAGATTTATTTATTTATACAAGAACTGGGGTACAGGTCAGAGGCATGGGAGGGTGAAATCACCAGAGACAGAGCAAGGAGCAGAACAGGCAGATGGACCGAAGGCAGTGCTAAGGGGAGCAGCAGGGGAGGCAGGAAAGGTCTGCCGCACCATGTGGGTATCTCCCTGGCTGGCCAGGAATTGGACAGCTTCACAAAGCAGTGTTCAACCTACTGCGCCACCAGGGAGGTCCATCTCTTATTTCTTGTAGTCAAGGTTTTATATATATTTTTTAAATTTAGGCTTTATGCTTTTCTTATTGTTTATTTTTATAAATTTTCTACGTTGTTGCTATTGATAATGGAATTTCTCATTCTATTCTCTCAGAAAGTTTTAGTCAAAAATAAAAAAATGATTGATTTTAAAGGTAATAATTTTGTTTTTTATGTTTACTTATAACTGCTCACTCTTCTGGCTCTCTTACTGATTCTAGTAGTCTTTTATTTGATTTTTATCTTCAGATAAAAGTATTTTGCTTTGTCTTCAATATTCATACTGCTTATTTTCTTTCCTTGTCTAATTGCATTGGCAGGACTGCCAAACAATATTGAATAATAATAGTAAAAGTGAACATCCTTGCTTTGTTTCTTCTTTTTATGTAAATTGCTCTAGTTTTCATCTTTGTAGATACTTTTTATTATTTTTAAATGGTATCATTATAATCCTATAAGACTGAAGAATTTTATTAACTGAATAATGACTTTTATTAAATATTTTTCTGCCCTATGAGATTTGTGTTTTTCCTTTTAATTTTTTTAACAAATTTTCTAATGACCTATCTGTAGAAAACATACCAGACTCTTAAATTGTTGTATTAATGCTGAATTTAATTTAGCATGATGAATTTCATAGAACAAGTACAAAAAATATTGATTGATTCAAAAACGAAAATCACTGCTCTTCTATGCCATGAAGAAATGAAATTGCCATAGTAATTTTATCTCTTAGGATAATGAGGAAAACAAGGATCTCAATTAATGAGCTCCAGAATTGATAAATGCCTAGGATAGCATTTCCTGGGTATTAGGACTTAATTTCTGAGAGAAGGTGACTTCTGGCTTCTATGTAGATTTTTATGCCCCTTGACTTGATAAATGTTAAGGGGAATGGACAGGTTAACATCTGAAGAAAAAAAGTAAAAAAACAGACCTGCTATCAGAACCCTTAGGAAATAGCACTGTGTGAGAAAGTTTAACTAGGATAGCAACTTTACTAACAAAAATTTCCTGTGGCAGTGGAAAACTTCCCGGGGTCTGCCATATGCTCTTTTTGCACTCCATCGATGGTGAGTGTCTTCCTTGCTATTTCAGTATAATAGCTATGGAACCTGAGCCTAGAAAGAGGACCACCTCTTCCTCCCCCATGCCCCCTATGTCCGGGTAGAATTGGATTGAATATAAATACTCTAATGTTCAAAATCTGTTTAAAAAAAAAAATTGCCCTGTATGACAGTTTTCAGCTTTTCACAGTCCTCTTGGTCACAAAAATCTTCCTAATTTATAACCTCAATTCTCCATACTCTCTAGCTCTTATAATTAGTGTTTTAAAGTTGCTTTTGTCAAAATTTTCCCAAAAGAGTTCTTCCCTTTCCAGGTAGCTACCTCACTAGGAATAAAACTATGAGGAATGAGAAACCACTACACAAAATCCAGCTCTGCAAGTTTCCATTCCCTCACCAAGGCTTGATTAATCTCCTGCTATCTACCAAGTACCAAAGCAAAGGTTAGAAGGGCATAGGGAGGGGATGATAAGGAAACCTTTCAAATAAAGATGACTCATACCCCCTTCCTGTCCCCAAGAAGCTTGTATGTATTACCTGAGAAGAAAACACTAGAAATAAAAGATTATTCCCTAAAGGTATTTTTCCATGGATTGTAATTTCAAAATGAGAATCTTACATATGGAAGAAGGGTATCTTCAAACACAATACAAAGCATTTTACTCTATTTGATGTTTGTAGAGATCATTTTCCAAGAAAATAAAGGTGTATTATGTTTGTTCCCCCAATATTTACACATCCCCTCACCACCAACATCCTTCTTCCCATCACACACACACATAAGGCTGTTAGGAACTTCAAAGGGAGTTTGGTGCTTGAAAGAGACCCAGGAAGACTGAAATGGACACACACAGCTATTAATCTCAGAACACCTCTCTGAGTTGGGGAAACAAACCCTTAAAGACAAAGGAGTTAGACTCAACAATTAAACAACTTTCTCAGAGTCAAAATGGTTCATGGGCATTGAGCATGGTGGTAGAGAGCTTTGAAGTCAAACTTTGGAATTTGAATCCTTGCCCCAACCCAGATCACCAGCATAACCTCTGGAAAATTAACCTCTCTATGGTTCCCTTCCCTGGAAAGATGGGAATAAAAATAACACCTACCACACAAGGTTCTTTGAGGATTAAGTGAATCAATACGTGCAAAATGTTAGAATACAACTTTGCACATGTTAACCATTCATAAGTGTCTATAAATATTGTTCTATCAGCAACAGTATAGACCAGCTCCCAGTCTTCTGCATACACATTCGATTCAGCTCACAGCCATCACTTTAACAGCACTTATACTAGATTCCAGCAGCCCAGCCATTAAAACTTTAAGACAGAAATCAACCCTAAGCCATCCCACAAAATCAAATTTTCTTTTAGCTGAAATTACACATTTTCATTGCTATGATCTTTTTGTTGTTGTTGTTGTTGTTTTAATGGCAGGAACACAAATATGACATAGAGTCCAAGAAGGTTTGTTTTGTCCCAGGAAGATTACCTGACTCTTTTCAAGAAATAATGACTACAAATTCTGAGGAAGGAAAAAACATCTCATACTTGTGGTCAAGCTGCAAAATTTTTTTTTACCTATATCAAATTGTCAGATCATTCTTCATTTTCAGTTAGTTTTATGTTGTGTGTTACTATGTGGTCATGATTACAACCTATATTTCAGAAATATCCATACTTAAAATTAGATATTAAAAACCTAGTTCTATAAAATCTTGCTTCTCATTCCAAACAGGTAAGTAGTCACTATATAGGAATCTGTAATATAAGTTTTTTGTGATATAATAAAAATAAATATAATTTAAAATCCTTAAAATATACCACCCTCCATACCAGCCCCCACACTCCTTATCCCAACAAAGCCCTAGATTAACCTCTGTTAACTAGAGGCAATTCTCATAGCCATAAACAAAATTTAGAATCCAGTCTCTATTTGAACCACCTACCTTCACCTTCACATACAGACACATACATACTGGTCTCAGACTAACTGAACTTAACTGAAGAACTCAGATCCTTGTTCGACAGCCATTAGTATCAGACAACTTATAAATTCAGGTGACTTTCCCAAAGTCGCACTGTGTATTTTCACATCAACTTGAGTGTCTGCTCCCTTCAACACATTTTAAGGAACATTATTCATTACCACTATTGGATAAAATAACACATACCCAATTGATGATACACTAGGTATCAGTTTATTAAATAAAGACCACAGTAATGATATTATTTATATTTTTAATTTCTTAATGGAGAAAAGTCTTTGAAATATCTGCTCTAACCCCAATGACCACCTCCCCTTGTCTGGTAACTCTGCCTCATCCTCCAAGGGAAAGCTCAGCAGTTATGTTTATACTATGCCATCTCCTTTCTGAACAAGGGAAAACACTGGTCCAAGTTAAACCATCATATTTTCTCTCCTGAGAATTTGGGCTTGATTCTGGTCCCTCGCTCTGGATGGGGAGACATGAGCAGAGGACACACAAAGTCCCCTTTCTGGTATCTCCTTGACAGGTTTGCAAACAGTATAAAGAGAAGTAGAAACCCAGAGTGGGGACTTGGGGAGTGGGACTGTGTGTTGTCAGCAGAGCCTAGAACAGCATGGCCTTGGTAATGGTTTGGTAGGCTTCCTGCAGCAAACTATGGTCTGGGAGATATCACAAGAATCAGCCATCCATGGGAGGCAGCTGAGAACTGAGGGCGGCCATGTTCAGGAGGGGGATGTAGCCCTTCTTGTGGGAGGAGGACTTTGCTGCATTCCTCACCTGTCTGGCTCCTTGCCGGCACCGCCTCCTTCCCTGGCCAGGTATCAGTCCGCACAACCTTCAGGCATTTATTTATTCATAGAAAATGATGAGTTCATCTCTTTTAAGGGGTTCTCTATAAATAATTCAAAATGTCACTCTTTTAAAGGGCATTTGCATTTCTATAGGCATTACTACTACAACAGCAGAAGTAATACAGGTGTCAGTACTCCACTAGCTGTAGTGATAGTAAGTACTAATAATTTGAGAAGTTCTAGGTTGCTACAGGCCCAGGTATCTCCCTGGGCTCTGCTGCTCCCCTCAAGTATTCTCTCCTGTGGAGACACACATATTACCCCAAGCATCAGCTCCAAAATTCCTGATGAAATCCCTCACAGAGGCTTTCTGCCTTGGTTTACCTTCTTTGTTGACTTTGTTCAAATGTCTCAGAATTCAACACAATGGGAGCCTAACAGAATGGGAACGGGTCTTGGGCAGTGACTGTGGGTACAGAGCTGTGAGAGAGCAGAGAGGGAACGAGGCCAAACACTGAGTTCTGAAGAATGCAAGATGTGAAGGGTGATAGGAGAGGAGGAATCAGAGAGAAAGAGGGAGAAATTAGAAATATCAGAAAGGATGAGGAGAGAGCTTTTGAGAATAAGGGACAAGTTATAGTCCAGAAGTGGAAGAAAATTGTGTGAGCAGAGATTGGCAATGGGCAATGAGGTCAGCAACTGAGAACACTGACGTCTCCATCTCGCTCTCATCTACACCAGCACAGACGTGAGGCAGGAGTCTGCCAGAGAGAAGGCAGAACCCAAGGGCAGTAAGAAGCCAGAGACGGGCTAATGTGTCCCAAAGAGTCCCAAATATGGAAGGTGCCAAGCTGAGAATAATTAAGTCAGTATTATATAGAAAATGCTTTCAAGTCTATTGGTCAATGTCAGTCCCTCTCACCACCACAGCCAGACACTCTGGGCTGCCACAGAGGGACGCCACTACCTGGTGTAGAATGAATCCAATACCCCGATAAGCAGACATGCAGCTACCTGGACTGTTATTTGTTCTTGTTCATCTGACAGCCACTTCTAAAACAGGGAGGGAAATTTTCACCAAAAAACCCCACTTTGTAGAGATGGAATCAACAAAGAGATAGAGTATCTGAATGGATTCAACTCAATCACCATAACTTTTCCAGCCATATAAAACAACAAGAACTGAGGTCTAGGATAATAACCCTGAAATAAAAGACCCCAATCACTGAAGAAATACTTATCCTCATCTACTTCACTTAACAAAAGTTTTATTCATTAAAAAGTTCTATTCACGGGCCTCCCCGGTGGCGCAGTGGTTGAGCGCTGGGTTGTGAAGCTGCCTGCAGCCTCTGCGGCGCCGGTTCGATCCCCGGCTGCTCCCCGGCCACCGGAGGAGGGTCCCACATGGCGCGCAGACCTCTCCTGCCGCCCGCTGCTCCCCTCAGCAGTGTACTTCGGTCCTTCTGCCTGCTCTGCTCCCGGCTCCAGCTCTGGTGAATTCTCTCACCCTCCCGTGCTTCTGACTGTACCCAGTGCTTGTATAAATAAATAAATAAATCTAAAAAAAAATTTAAAAAAAAAAAAAAAAAGTTCTATTCACTTAATCTTGTCAACAATCCTGTGAGGTAGATATTACCTAGTTAAAGTTACTTAATCAAATTTAATTTAGTTATAGTCTCACAGCAAATTTATTTTGGTAATTGTAGATCGTCTTAGTACTCCTGTGAGTTTCAGAAATCAAAAATTAAGTTACTTATGAAGAAACTAGACTTCTGTAGTCTGAGAAAAACACTTTGGAAATATTCCATTTCTTGATGTAACTATTTTTAAATTATTGAGATACCAGATGAAAAAAGCAGTAAGTTTGAGATGCTCTCTTATATTCTCCTAGGCTTAAAAATAACCAGCTTAATTGGGGTTTAAGTCTATAACTTGGGTAAAGGAATACTACTGAAACATCTGTACCCCTTAATAATTTCATTATGCAAATTTATCATTAGGTCTTTGTCTGAGGATGGTGGGAAAAGGTAGCCCTCATTTTCATATGAAGCAAATAAAAGTTATTAGACCAGGGCCTCCCCGGTGGCGCAGCGGTTGAGCACTGGGTTGCGAAGCTGCCCACAGCCTCTGCAGAGCCGGTTGGATCCCTGGCTGCTCCCCGGCCACCGGAGGAGGGTCCTACATGGCTCGCAGACCTCTCCTGCCGCCCGCTGCTTCCTTCAGCAGTGTACTTCGGTCCTTCTGCCTGTTCTGCTCCCCGCTCTGGCTCTGGTGAATTCTCTCACCCTCCCACACTTCTGACTGTACCCAGTGCTCGTATGTATAAATAAATAAATAAATAAAATCTTAAAAAAAAAAGTTATTAGACCAGGAAACACAGAAATGAAAATTATAACTCATTTCTCCTGATTTCCTTTCTTTTTATTTCTAGTTCACTATGATATTTTTCCATCCTTAGACCCTCTGGGCTAATAATAGTAATAATATTAATATAATAGTACTAATACTAATATAATACTAATATAAGATGTGCTACTCTAATAAAATACCCTGTGCTAATCAGTGAAACTATATATATCAAGACTGATTCAAACATTTTTGTACATGATTAGAAATTGCTACATTCTGCCTTTCCTTTTCTCTCTCTCTCTTTCTCTCTCACTCTCTCTCACACACACACCTGGCAGCCTTTCTGACTAGGACAGTTTTGTGAAAGTTTGTCCTGCTGTGGACTGTTGATTGACAGATCCCTCCAGAACCTAGCAATAGCTGACTCATTCTCCTTTTCCACTGACCAAGCCCTGCTGTCAGAGGAAAGATGGCCAGCAGTGAGAAAAGAACTGCTCCAGGAAAGGGTATACGTGCAAGGGGCAGCTGTTTCCCTTCTCTCTCAGGATGTCCAGGTGCCATTACTAAATTTCCTGTATGCAGGGCCCTGGAAAAGTTCACTGATCTCAGGCAAGGACTGGGGGTTGGGGGACAGGGGCACTTTTTCTTTTCAAACTTTCTTTTGCTCACTATGTTGTTCTATAAATTATTCCTGTAAGATTTATAACCATTTCTATGCTTCAAGTCAAACATTCTTTTAAGGCCAAACAGAGTAATTTACTAGATTTGTGTCTCTAAACAATCTTATAAATAGTTACTCTCTAGTTCAAGGTGAATAACAGTCTGTGGCAGGCTAGTATCAAAGAATACTGATTGCAATTCAATTTTATTACCTTTGAGGATTCACCCTGAGGAATACGGCAGACTGGTCAAAAATCTATAGGCTGATCATTGTGGGTCTGCATTGGAAAATCCTTTCCAAGTAAACCTCTCCTATAAGGGTTTTGCTTCCTCTCTTCATTGATGACCATATATATTTTTTTCTTTCTCAGAGATGGCAAAATGACAGTGTTGCTAATCTTACTTGAAGCCACAACTGGGATGGGCAGTGTGTGGACTGCTGGATCTAGGTCATGACTGCAAATATTTGTTTAGACCCTGATATGCCTGACAAACTCCCTCTTTCTTTGATGCTATTGAAAATGGCGGTGAACACTCTGTTAATGCCATTACAGCTTCTCACTCTCAATAACTTTGCCTGCTATGTAAACTTCATATGAGATGGTGCAAGATTTTTAGGAAACTAGATATTCTACCTGGACATATTTAACTCTCATGATTCTAGAAATACTCCCATTCACCTATGAACTTTATTTGGCCTGGAATTTGATAACACATTAATAGCATTTTCTGCCAGTTTACCAGTAGGTAAACTCTTTATTTCCCCAGAAGTATACATAATATTCCAAAATGTACATTGACCACAGCCAACTTAGGAATATTTTGGTGAGGTGGTGGGATGATGTGAAGAAGTCTAAACAGACAACTCAATTCTAGTGCTAATTGTTGTCTGAAGGAACACAACAAAGCAAACTCAGTTTGCACCTATTTCTGTTCTCTTTCATGTCCTTCAAAGCTCAGTATTATTTAACCAGAGTAAAAAAAATAACATTTGTTGAAGATTCCTTTCTCTCATAATCTCACTTGTGAAGTCTGAAGCACTTCAGACATCAGCATTTCTCCAGGGCCAAACTCTGTATTCAGTAAACAAGATTTTGCCTAAAGTGCTTATGTGCTATTATAGAAACCAGAGGCTGGGGCCAAATCATAGGTGGGCGCAGGAAATGAAGTACAAGTGGAAATGTAATGTCTGTGTTATTGGAGATGTCCGTGAGAGAGGAGCCAAATCATTACCGTGGGGTGCAAAGGATTTGTGCTAATGTAACTAGGTAAACTTTATTAAAACTACCTTTCGGTTTCCAAAAGAATGCTAGCACATTAAGGTAGCCCACTACCTCAGCGTTCATCCTGTTATATTACTGGTTGCTATGGCAATATTCTCCTAGGTATTTGGAAGGTCACAAAAGGAAGAGCTAACCCTCTTTCTCCTGGAATAACTAATGTGGTTCTGTTACTTGCTTGATGTAAATGGTCTCAAGTGACAGCAAACTGTACATATAGTCAATTACAACTGCTCAAAGGAAATGATTTGTTGTAACAGCCGCTGTTCAACCTCTGTGACATCAATGTTTCTATGGAAACAGTTGCCTATTGCACTGCTTTGAATTGAGTATTGATCAAACTAGGGCCAACACTATTTCAGAGACTTGCTGCTTTACTGTGTGGCAATTTACGATAGGAACTCATAACATCACTGTATATTTCAAGCCCCAAGGAACCAATTTAGCAGACAGTTACAGTAGAATATTAACAGAGGTCAATAATGGAAGTCTGATTATAGGCCTAGGACAATTATTCAATGCTTTTGTTGTCTGCCCTTCCAACATTCCAGCAGCTATTACAGTTTTCAAATAATAATATTCATGCCTGAAGAAAGTGCTATATTCATTCATCTTCTATTTTAAACTTTATTTTTCATTGTTATGTTATCTATCAATTAAATTATTCAGTTATATTAACCAAGCTGTGACCCCTCAGAAGTAAATAACTATTGATCAAGAAGTAAAGATCTACTGGTGCACAGCACACTGTTTTCCATTAATGATCTTATTGGCACAGCTGATAAGATGGTTGTCTCCAGACAACTGAAGATACAAAAGCAAAAAATAATATAGGTCTAATTTCCATCAAAAATAGTTAAGGTTCATTCCCCCACCTCTGCTGAAGAATGGACTCTCCAACCTCAGTTGACGGTATAGTACAAAAACAAACAAACAATGCCATGCAGAATCTTTCTGTCAGTCTTTTGTTCTGTATAATGTTTATAATGTCCTTGGATATGTTTTGCCAGTCTTCTTTGGAAATGACCTTCATGGTGATTCCAACCCTCTGTTTTTACAGATGAGGAAACAAGATTATGTGGCCTCTCTGGTGTCTTTCTTAAAATAAATGTTTTCCTTACAAATAAACATGTGAAAAATGTTATGTTCAAAAAATTCACCATTTGCATATTTATCACCCATTTGAATGAAAATACATGCCATTTATCTCTACTCTTAGATTGATTTGTCAGGGAACTCGTCAACCAATTCTATAAAATTGTTTATTTCCATCCTCATCATTCCAAAATGGAATTTGAACCAGATAGTTAGTTTACTGCAGTAATATTGACCACAGTATAGACAGTGAAAATTAATTTTTCCAGCTGAAGTTATACAAAACTTATCAGAAAGCATCTGAATAGCATGGCTACATGCCAAAGAAAGGTAGGTATCTGTGAATGAACTCTGTTTCATTACAGATAGTAGCACTAACTTTTTATTATCATAATTGAAAATTTATGACTTGGGGAATGATACTTGTCAGGTAGTGACAAATTCATCCACCTGCTTGAAAGAAGCTCCTCCTCATCTAAGGAAAACTAATATTCCCCTAGCTTAGCTACTGATTTAAAAAATCCTATTCGGATAGCTTTAAAATGAAAATCAGTTTAAAAAATCATTCCTGATAAAGTCAAATCTCATACAGTCTGGATCTCATACTTTTTGAAAATCATCTAAGGCTTTACGTTATCCTTCTTGGTACTATCATCATTTTGTTAGGAGGTGAACTTTCCTTATTCATACATCACCCACAGAATGCAGATCCTGTTCTGAACCTAGAGACACAATGCTGAATAAGGTTAGTTCCAACAGAGGCAGTAAGAACTATTTGTCACATGGAATAGGGGGTTCAGGAAAGGGGTGGTCTTTGATTCCATACTTGATGTTCTCCCTTTGTCTATTTACCATCATTTTTACTTATTTATTTATACCTTGCATTGCTATACAAAGAAGTTAAAGAAACTTGTAAAAATACAAAAAAAAAAACACCCAACAAATTATGGTAGGTGGAAATTAAAATCAGTAAAATAAACTAAAGCCAGGAATGAATCTAGTAAATAAAATAAACAGTATGCCAGAGAATCCTGTACACATTTTATGAGTAGGTGTACCGTAATTTGACTCTGAGCTTCCTAGCAGCCAGTTCAAAAAAGGAAAACTAATCATCCACACTATTCCATGCCTGGGAGATAAAACAAAGCTAGACAAAAATCAGGTGTGCAGAAGTACAATCACTGCTGGTATGACACCAGAGGCAATTCTGCCCAGGGCCTTAGAAACCAAACTAGATGATGTTCTAGATGACATCTTTCTCAACACAATGCCTGGAAACACACCTCTAAGTTTCACAGGGCTAGACCTATAAGCTTTTCAAGCAAAGTTCATGACTACACACCAAAGTACAATTTAATGAACACAGTTGTGCAGGAGAACCATACCTTTCCTGAAATATTGCTGTCAACATCTAAGTACGGAGGAACTATGACAAATAAAACTAGTAGTAAATCCCCCTGTAACTAATTATATATGTTCTTAGTCTATCTTGAAGATTACTCAGATGTCAAGATTTACACCTACATAAATTGATAAGTTGGTTTATATTCAAGTCCATCTATTTATATATTTTAGTTCTGTAAGTGAGAAAAGATGGAGTTTTCACCAAAATGTTAATGCTGGTTTTAATCTATGAATCTTAAATGGTTTTGGTTTGGTCCTTTCCTAGCTTATCCAAACTAGGTTATCTGTATTACTATTTTTTATTATGCATGTAGTATGTAAAATTTTTATTTTGGCATAGTATGGGAAGCATTACAAAAATACTGATTTTTAAAGGGGTTAAGGGGCCTTAAATTGACTTGGACACCTTCTCTCACCTGCCAAG
Source organism: Talpa occidentalis (assembly GCF_014898055.3). Lineage (NCBI taxonomy): Eukaryota > Metazoa > Chordata > Mammalia > Eulipotyphla > Talpidae > Talpa > Talpa occidentalis. The sequence continues at coordinate 106,335,883 of NW_023603184.1, forward strand.
TCTCCCTGCTCACCATGTATATATAAGAGGTATGGGGTGGGTACATCTTCCTGGGCAAGCCTTGTTCCTACAAAGTACTTCTAGATATTTTTAACCTTTCAATATGTAGCCAAAAAAATAAAAGAGATAAGGCAGCTGCCAACTTGTGACTATGCAGGTACTTTTTTTTTCTTTCTCTTTTTCCTAATAAACCTGTACTTTTAAAATGTAAAAAAAAAAAATGGAAGATAAAAGAGATAAGTTCATACTATTCAGCAACCCTTGTTTGCTAATCAGGATATGATACCTGGGCCATTAAATTCGTTCTTTCAAGGAACTGGACCCTGTTTTATTCCATACCTTAACTTCTGCTCTGTTTTTTTTTATTTTGTTATTGCTCCACTTTCTTCATTTTTTTTCTGCTTTATTGAAGGTTATTGACAAGTAAAATTGTATACATTTAACATCTATAATATGATGATTTGACATATATGTGCCTTTTAATGACTACATATTAATTAATTCATCATCACCTTACATCATGGTCGTGTGTGTGTGTGTGTGTGTGTGTGTGTGTGTGTGAGATGAGAGGCTTAAGGCCTACTCTCTTGGCAAATTTTGAGGTCACAGCACAGTATTTCCTTGATTTTCCACATTCCTCGTGGTCTCGCATTGCTCTCTTGACATTTGAAAATGTAGTCACCTTCTATAGCCTCTGCTAACTGAAGAAACACACCTTTTGTCAGCCTTGCTAGGGATTCTGAAGCTTTCTCACACCTTTGTTATGGATATACCTGCTCCACACTTCTTTATTCTCTTTTAGGGGAATTCTTATGATTTATGCCTTCTCTTGATCCTGCCAAGCCAGGCCGGTACTGACAAGCTTCCTCTTGCTTTTGCTGGGGTGGTGCTGAATGCTCGTTTTGTGTGCCTCTCCCAATTCTTCAGACATTGCTTTCTGCATCATGAGTCATCTGTAAAGGCCATACCCAAGCTGCCCCAAGACCATGCAGAGGATGCTGGCCATGGGGGAAGATGTGGGGGAGCCTTGCACCAGTTGGGGGAATCCACAGGAAGGCATTTCTGGTGGGTCATGGGCAGGCTTCTTGATGGTGTCTGTGAAGTGGTTGGTAGGATCCAAGTCCCTTTAATTCTCTCCAAGAGCCCTGACTGCTGTTCTCCAGCCTCTCTCTGTCCCCCAATTCTGCAGCACACCTCAGCATTCTGGACGGGGCCTCTTTGGTAGCATGCCATACAGCTGGAGAAACCAGATGCTCACTCACTTTCCCTTTTGGGGAAATTTCAGGCCACGAAGGGCTCTCTTGACCCTCAGATGTGCTTTCTTGGAAAGGTGTGACATGGGTACAATGAAACTGCTCCTCTTACTGTCTTCAATGCATCTAATCTCAGACATTTTTCCTGCAGTGGTATGCTGGGACTTCTCTACTCCCAAAGAAGCAATCCCATCCTTGGGTAATGAATGGTCCAAGTCAGAGTTCTTTAGGAAAAAGATAGTAAAAACCCTTATTCCACCATTCTGCTTATATCCCTCTCTGACCTCTGTTCCCTCCCTGCCCCTTTCTTCAGTGAATACTGGCTGAGTGATACAGTACTGGCTGAGTGATACAGTACCGGCTGAGCTCAAGCTGCATCTCTGCTTGCTCCTTGTTACCTGACCCTGGAAAGTTGTATGTAGCAAGAGGCTTTTCAAAATCTCCTCCTCTGCTAAGCCCATTTTAAATACACATCCTCTCTTCTGCAGGTCTTTGAGGATTCAATGAGATACCATATATGAAAGTGTTTGTAAACTACAAAACATCTTTTAAATTTGAAAAAAAAATTATGGAAAACATTTTTTCCCCATCATCTCGCTTCATTTCAGATGTTTGGTAGTATTTTGGGTTTTCTAAGTCTCAAAAATTTATTTTGAGCAGATCTGCTTTATACAGAATAATACAAAGAAGAATGTCTCAGATTGGAAATAGAATCCATGTACTATTGTGGATAAGCCCTGGGTCTCAGAGTCTCAACTTTCTGATGGCTGGGGTAGACTTCTGGCAGTAACTGGATGAATCCCATCTGGATGGGTCCCAAGATTGAACCTCCTCATTCCAAATCTCCCCATGAGCAAAAAATATGGACAGAAAATTATCATGGGAAGGACTACATAGTTCTATCCAGTTTGTTTCCTTTCTCTGTAAAATATTAAGAACTCTTAATGACTGAGCTCCTGCTATGTATTAAGTACCTTCGTCTATCATTTATTACTGGGTACCCCCAGGATTATGCAGGTTGGAGACCATTCAACTGAGATTACAAGGTCAGAGGGCCAGGTACCCAGCCTGCGCTTGCATGGCTTACTCCTTCTCGGATGTCCATCACCACACAATACCCACCACCAAGACACCCACATTCCTTCACCATACACCATTGGGCCCTTTATACCCTTTGTTCCAATGCAAGATATTGCAACTAAATGTCACTGCATCAAGCTCCTTTAAGTTTGTTGAACTATGGATTTCCATTCCATGTTTGTCTGGATCCAAGAAATAGTTTAGGAATCAAGAATAAAAGCCACAGGAATCAAAATAAAGGTCTGTCAGTACAACCTTCAATCACAGACTCCTGTAGCTGACAGCTGGGGAAAGTGACAACTATAACTACTGACAAAGCCCCAACTATCTAAAACCAACCCAACCCCCCCGGGTCCAGGACCTGCAGCACACATTAAAAGCTGCAGCTCTCCTTGGGGAAAACTGTTACTGGGATGTGCCCCAGAAATCCACAATGGATTTAAATGCTAAAGAAATACTATAAATTCTCGTAGATTTACTAGTTAAGTAAAGGAATAACATACATACAACATAAAAGTTCTTTGAGAAAAGACATTTCAAGGGAAACAGAATTCTTTGAACTTTTCAGTAGGCACCTAATATTTTAAGGTTATTTCCTACATCATGATTTCACAATTGTCCTGTATCTTTTCCCACCATCTCTTCACCCTTCACTGTCCCTATTCAGAAGGCCAACTTGACTCATCTTCAACTTTGAAGAGAGCAAGAGGAGGATGGTACAAATATACCACAACATTTATTTGTTCCAGACTTTTGAGACAAATATTGACTTGAAAGAGCTTTATGTTTTCTCAAGAAACTGATGAAGATATTGGATTGGGGCCAAGAATGTGTCTTCTCCAAAAGCCACAATTTATGTTGAAAGTATCTTGGGAGACACAAAGTCCTTGAGAGTACAATATTACATTTTTTTCTGCTTCATTGCAGTCATGAAAAGCATGAAAATTTTGGTCTTCCATGAATCTCTTTAGGCTCTGACGATAATGCGTTTCATCATGTCATCAGTCTACTAGATATGAGGGCAGGGTCTCCTGCTGGAGCTTACAGGACCTCCATGAAAGAAGGGAGACTGAAGCAGGAAAGATGGCCTACACGAGTGCCTGTGCTCAAGCTCCCTAATCTGGTCTTGTTCCTACTCCTGAAGGCACCCTACAGTGAACCTGGAATAGCTGGACTGGGGGACCAAGGTCTGAAGTACAGGGGAACAGCAGGAGACCAGGCTGAGACCTGAGGGGCAGAGCAAGTAAGTGATTCTATCAAATGCTGAGGATGGAGTCTTTGTTACAGTTCAAGACAATTTGCCCACAGAAATTCATCACTTCCTATATTCCAATCCCAAATTCAGAACAGAAGGGACATATGGCCACACACACAGTGAAGGGTTCCTTCGTCAGGGTTGCACATTAGAACCATACAGATCAGAGGTAAGAAGTCCCCTAAATCAAAAATCACTTGACAGTGGGGTTCCTACAAACCTCAGTCTTCCCCTGGGGTCATTCATCCATTTGAAGGGTGAACACAAACATCTTCTGTCCTATCCACCATCTTTCCTTGGCTCTGGTCTAGGTCACCTCATTAAGAAAACAATTTACAGCTCAGCAGTGCATTTCAGGGCTTCTCTTATTTAGTTAGTTCTTGAACACAAAACCCTAGATCCAGGGATGGCACTAGAAAGCCCCTGAAATATAAAAATAAAACTTGATATTTCCATAAGGCCACAAAGAAAAGGCATTGGGTCTGACTAAGCTATTCCCTGGAGTTCTCTCCAGAACTCAGGGGTAAGGAAAGCTATATTTCCCAGTATGGACACAGCATACACCTTTATGACTGAAAGAGGATGTTTTTATTTGCACTGCATTATACCCATAAATTCCATCCACTCAGCAAGTCAAATTATTGCTGGCCTCCAAAATACATTAAGTTTGGGTTTAAATCAGTCACTTTTGAAGATATACTGCAGCCTACTTCCTAGCCATATTTGTAATATATTCACCCTGCAAATGTCCTTTAAAATGCATTGTTTGTGGAGTTGTCTTACTTCAGTCAGCCAGGGAAGATATAAGGAAAGTGTGAGCTCTAATTTGCAGTTTCTTTGTGCGTGGTTGTTCGTGATCCCCACTCAGAGAGCTAACGGCTGCCAAAATGCTTTTGTGCTATGAATAGAAAGCTCCCTGACTTTGAATTAAATTAGAATTAGTGATATCATAGTAAACAGAAATGGGAAAATACAGAGCCCTGAGCAGTTTATGGTAGAAAGTGGTGACAGCAGACGAGGTTTCCCAGATAATGGTGGAGAGGGGGAACCAAGGAATTATTTGGGGTGCTTCACGGAGAAATGGCAAGAGGGCTTGCTTTGTGGTGATGCTCCGATTTTCTCCCTTACCTGGACCTGCTGCTTCATGAAGCATTGCCAGCTTGCATTCCTCATCGATTGTCACTCAAATAATTTCAACAAGATGATCTGAATCCAAACGTGCAGAAACTGGGCTGATGATCATTTGAAGCAGTTGAGAAAAGAGATTTTAAGAAAATAGGACCAGATTTGCATTGCTCCCTAGGGGAAGAGGCTGGTGCTCTCTGAACTTCGCTCTGTGCAGCTGCCCTCTGCTGATGGGCTGATGTGCCTGGTAGTGGCAGGGATGTGTGGGGTAGCCCCTCGCAGAAGCTCAGCATTTCTCAGAGCTGAGTAAGAAAACTTGGGCCTGTCAAGCCTCTGAGAAACAGGATATATAGACAGTTTGGCACCTGCCACTATTGTTCATGTCCATTTTTATTTAAGATTTAATTTTGCATATAAGAACTGGTGTTGTAGGTCAGAGGTGTGGGGGGGGGGCAGGGAAGGAGTGTGAGAGAATTCACCAGGGGACGGGGGGCCAGGGGGAGAAAAGACAGATCCACTGAAATACACTGCTGGGGGGAGCAGCGGGAGCGCCAGGAGAGGTCTGCTGTGCCATGATCCCCTAGCGGGGGATCAAATTCGTGCTGCAGTGGCTGGCCATAGCTTCATAGTGCTGAGACTTAATCCCTTGTGCCACCAGGGAGGCCCCATGTCTATCTTATTTTAAAGGACTGTTTAGTATTTAAAGATAAATGCTTGTAGCACCTCACCCCCCCCAAAAAAATGGGAAGGAGCCACAAGCATTATTTACACCAAAGGTAGCATCTTTAAAACAAATATGTGAGACACTTCCCCATTTTTCTATAGTAAATATCTGGTGTGGGCCTCCCCTGGTGGCGCAGGCAGTTGAGCGCAGCGCTGTGAGCTATCCGCAGCCTCTGCAGTGCTGGCTCGATCTCAGCTGGCCGCAAGGGTCCCAAATGGCGTGACAGACCTCTCCTGTTGCATCCACTGTTTCCCTCAGCAATGTATTTCATCAGTCTGCCTGTTCTGTTCCCTGATCTGTCTCTGGTGAATCCTCTCACCCTCCCGTGAATCTGGCCTGTACCCCAGTTCTTTTATAAATAAATAAATATTTTAAAATAAATAAATAAATATCTGGTGAATATTAAGATATGAATTTTCCCCAAGTCTCAGGCCAGTGCCAATAGATATCTATAATATTCCACATTCTCTGATAATTATAATATTTCTGCACAGGTTTGGAGACTGTCACATTTTATGTTAGGTTATAATATTATTAATGACTACCAATTTAAGAGCTTATATGTCCACAACCTTGCTGGGCATTTTATATTTATTACCTCCTTGTTATACGACTATCAATATTATTTCCTTTTTTCCACTAAGCAGACCAAGGATCAGAGAGGTTGAATAGCTGGCCAGAGGTCACAGAGCTAGTTAAGCAGCAGAGGTGGAATTAAACCTTGGGTATTATTCACTCCAGAGGTTCTTAAATCACTACCCACATCTGTTACATGGTTATTGTATGGTAAGGACCAGGGCCTTTGCTGGAGCCTTTCATATCAGCTGGAAGATCTGATTGTTAAATTTTTAGGAAGCTTGCAAGCTGGTTATGGTCATATTGGTGGTTTGAAACTGGTCCATGGTGGGGGTATTTACACCATAGAAATCAGCAAACATTATAAGTCTGGGTGTTTTGGTTTTTTTGAGAGAGAGAGTATTTTTAAACATTTGCCAGCCCACCACGCCAAGGAAGAATCTCCAAGGACAACTGCTTAGTCTTCCTTGAATTAATAGGAAGTATCATAGAATTAGTTGGTCTTTTATCTCCCTATATAGTTTATCTCCAAAATGCACACTGTGATAAAGGTAGCAAAAAGCAGGAAAAGTAGCCTGGATAATGGCTCCAGCCTCTAGGCTAGGTATGGACTTCCCTACACAGTCTCAGCTTGAGTACCAGTCTGGCTTGCGTCTGCCCTTTTTCTTCAGTCACTTCCTTCACCCACCCTCCTGTGAACAAGTTGAGCAAGTCAAGACATTCAGTACCATTATTTAAAAAAAAATTCCATAAGCCAAATTCAGTTCTTGTGACTCAAAATTAATAACCACAGCCCAAGGCACCAATTAGTCTTTCTCAACTCTTTTACATTCCATCAGGCAAGTATAATGTAAATCCAAAGGAAAGATGTATTCTAAATAGAGAAGGCATCCCTTTATGTCCACAACCAGATCTCCACTGGGGATACTCATGCTCAATATTTTTTATTATTATACAATTAACATTTATTGAGTGTTAATAGTGAGCTTATATATAACACAGAGACCATTACTATACCTGGTGTCTTGGCAGATTGTAGGAACAGCATGTTTTTGATATCTTGGATGGCACCAAGCTCCCTATAATATCCCAATGAAGTCAGCTCTTAATTTCCTGAACATCTGTGCATCAAATCCATTAAATGGCTAATGAACACAGACATATAAGGTTCATAAAAATATTTATATCTGACATTAACAAAATGGCACTCCTGCTTTGTTCCTCTACGTGACACCCTTAAGACAATCAAGTTTTTGTCACTGGCTGAAACCTGATAGAAGGTAAATGACTGAAAATTGTACTTTCATATTTTTCCATGGGACAGAGGGATAGAGAATCCAAAACTCAAAGTGGTCAGTGAATACAGGGCAAAAAATGGTGGAGTAGGAGCCAGGGCTATAGGCAAAGTCAGAAGAGGCCCATCTTCCATCTTCATTTACACCAAAAGCTCAGAATCCATGGACTGGAGTTCACTAAAGGCAGAACATTATGCGAATGTGATCAGTGACCCACATGTGCACCCCACTCCAACCGTTACCACTGGCCAGGCCTGGGATCCCCAAGCTAAGGCCACACTTACAAAAATTAATAATTTCAGAACTCCATTCTTAGACGTTTTAAATTTTAGGGACAAATGAAGAGACACTTCTGAACTAAGAGTCAAATGCCTAGTCTCCTCTCTGCATCATTGACATTCCCGTTGGGTCACTTTGGACCTGTTACTGGATTCTCTCCCACCTCCATGCACAGAAAGAGCAGCACGTGGGTTGGAGTTCCAAAATTTGCACATTCCCAAATCTAAAAGTTATAGGCTTTTTCTACTGAGGGGGAGAAGCTGAGTGTTCATGTTTGCCAACAGAACTTCAGGAAAAGCTTGAAAACATTACTCATTTTGTGTTTGTACAGTTGAAAGAAAGGGCTTCCTTGGAGCCTCGCAGGGGAAACCCCCAACTTCTTTTCTCGTAAACACCTTCCCCTTACCCACTGGAAGTCAAGTTGGCAAAACATGGGCAAGTTTGTTAAGGGGGGAAAAAAACACAGGGACTCAGAGATTTGGGAGCTCTGGAACATCTTGCCTGATTCATAGATGAGCAGCACTTGCCAAGGAGCATTGAATTTCGGGGGCAGACTGGGGAGCATTTTATTATCAATTATTGCCCTCTGATTATCGCTTTTCTGCTATCAAAGAATTATGTAAATATATTATTGTGCCCTTTCACATATGCAGTAATTTAGTGCCCTGATTTGATGATAAATTCCTGAGAACAAGTTTTGTATCCCTCATTCTGAGTGCCCCCCTAGCACCCCGTCAGTCTCCACAGTAGACACTTAGTTTTTTCATCTGTAGAATGCAGATCCTGATAATACCTACTCTAGAGACCTTCTGTGAGGAGAAAGTCAGACTAATGAGTAGGTTATGCCTGATTCAATAAACCCTGATAGCATGTAGTATTAATATTGTTAATGTTAGGGCAAAGGAAAGAATGTAGTACTAGAAATGAGAAAAACTGAAGTCTGGTTCCACTGTCACCAATTAGCAGCTTGGTGACTTTAAGAAAGTCAGCCAAATTCTCTGAACCTCAAATTCCTCACCTGTAAAAATCAGAAAGCCACACTTCCTGCCAACCTCCTGTTGCTATGAAGACCAAATAAAACATACTCTTAAGGGTGCTACACAATCATGTCATTTATTGGTACCGGTACATATCATCTAACTTGAATATTATGGGATCCTCATCTAATCACGTAGACAGCTGACTTTCTCCCTTTGTGTCTGGGAGGGCACAGGTCATACCTCTCACAGGCTTGGAGGAGGAAAAAGGGGTGCTCTGGATCCTCTGAATTTCTAACAACAAGATCCTATTCAAGTGAATCACTGCACCTTTGCATCTCCTGTCACAGTGCAGGCCTCTCAGTATATACTTTATAGGGATGTTTCCTTAACACCAGAGCAGCCAAACTAAAAATGTAAAATATCAACCAGTAAACCCACTGTTTTAAGACAAGATAAATATAGCTTTAAAAAGTAAGTCAATGAACTATGCTGGCATGATTGGTTATACCCATGAACTGGAGGGAATCCTAAGGAAGAAAGTGCCAAGCACACCAGGTATCCCAGGATGCTTTTAAGGAATATAAAACCTCCTGCAGCCTGGGCACACATACAGAATAGGGTCTCTGCCTATGCTAATAAGGTGATCACTTTCATAAAAGAAAATGCATCACTGATTAAATTGTACCATTTGAGTCCTTTACCTGCAAATCAACCTCACGTATCTGATGCTATAGGTCATCTAAGGTATATCAGTACTGCCAGTGCACCAAACATTAATTCATCAAATAATTGTTTTATACCTTAAGTGCAAGGTTCAGGGCATACAAAAATGAATGACACAATTCAGGCAATTTATCTTAGTATCTGAGATTTGTTTATTTACTGTTGTGTAGCCAAACTGTGTGTTGTTTCCATTAATCATACTTTTTCAAAAAAAAAAAAAAGAGAGAGAGAGAGAAAGTATTATTCAAGTAATGACACATGGTTAAGATACTTAGAATTTAGTGGGTATTTTCCTTTTAAAGAAAATTAAAGGCAAAGTATTTAGAAAATTACTTGATATTCTGGTTTTCTCTCACTCATTCCTCCTGGAAGCAAGAAAATCACAAGTGCATTTGGACCTGGTATTACAAAGCAGCTCAATAAAAAGATAAAGTGCAGTTGAAGTATACAGGCTTTATGATATTTCTTGAAATTATTTCACTTTTATAGAGGATGATATTCATGCTGGCAACAGCTGTAAAAAATATGGAAATGTAAAAGAAGAGAGATTAAATATGGATTTATCTATGGCCCAGTACATTAAACTCTTAGCAAATTTGAAATATGACAATAACCTAGACCCTCAACTTCAGGATCATGAAGGGAATTTTAATAAAGTTAAAATTTAATTTTAATTTAATTTCACATTCCAAGATGCTAATTTTTGTTATTTTAAAGGTCTTCTTACATATTTTGCTCAACTTGCAACAATTACAGAAATGGGTCAGTTTTACCAATAAGACTAAACTGTTTGAAATCTCTATTGCCCATCCTGACCTGATATGCAACACGTGCAGGCCAGTCCTGGACTTTCTGTGTCAGCTTCCCACTAGAAGGGCACTCAGGCCCAGGCAACAGGCTGGCCCCAGCAGCAGCAGCCACACCTGCAGGGTTGGCAGGACATTCAGCTCTAAATCCTCTCCCTGTGTTTCACTGAGGGGTCAGTCTTGAATCTGCAAGCTGTCAGTGACCAACACAGACATTCTTCAGCCTGTCACCTGTAGCACCTCCTCACCCAGGTGCACATGGTCCTCTGTAAAGGGTGGGGATTTAGTAGCTGGCCATCATGGCCTATAGAGATCTTGACGAGCGAAACCAGAGTTGTGGGGATACAGCAAAGAAGTGACCACAAGGGGCCTCCCTGGTGGTGCAAGGGATTAAGATGCAACTTATGAAGCTATCCACAACCACTGCAGCACGAGTTCAATCCCCGGCCAGGGAGCTACCCACATGGCACAGCAGACCTCTCCTGACTCGCCTGCTGCTCCCCTCAGCACAGTGTATTTCGGTCAATCCACCTGCTCTGTTCCCCACTCTGTCTCTGGTGAGTCCTCTCACCCTCCACATCTCTGACCTATACCCCAGTTCTTGTACGCATAAATAAATAAATCTTAAAAAAAAAAAAAGAAGTAACCACAAGGCCTATAGTAACAGACATGACAGAATAGTGACAAGGTTAAGTGCAGGCTTTGGAAAAAGGAGAAAAAAGAGAGTCCCAAGGCATAGTACTAGTGTGAGGGTGGTAGGTCGAGGTAAGAGACCAAATTTTTCTTCTCTCTTCAGTCCACTGGGCATCTTCTAGCGCCTCACTTACTTATGTCTCACATATGCCACATGAGTTGTAGATAAAAGCAACCTAGTAATTATTTTTTTAAATAAAAGGACCCCAAGGAGTTCCAGTTTAAAATGACATCTGGCTAATAGGCCTGATATAGCCTCTTCCACTAAAACACACACACTAAAAGGCAAACATTTCCACAGCATGAAAAATTAAGATTGACAGTCAACTTCTTACCACTAACTGTAAGGTCAGTGAACCTGGATTTTTAAAGGCAATTAGTGGCCCACCTGTGCTTGCCACCGGCCCTGGAGGAAGGCCACCTGTGTGAAGTTAGAGCGGTCATTATACTGTCCCCATTGTCTGCCACCTGCTTGTTAAATCAGCCACTCTTCCACTACATAAGCTCTCCTTTTTGAACTGGAGTGTTATTTTCCTTCCACATCTAACTCCTCAGCAGCAGTTTGTTTTTTGGGGCTTTGTTTTTGGTTTTGTTTTTTTGCTTTTTTCTTTCTCATAAAAAAAAAAAAAAGGCAGCTATATAGAAAAGAACTAGTCAGCAAGAGGAAATAGGATAGAAAGCTTTGGGAGTGACTCATCAAACTGAAAGTATTCCTATAAAGGAGGACATCATAAGAGAAGTGAGAACAAAATATCCTGACAGCTACATGTACTGAATATTATGGATTGCATGTCAGAAAGAGAGACAATGAAGGCAGCATAAGAGCTAACGCTGGGTGGACACTCAAAGAGTGAAAGTAACTCTAACAGCAGAAATCGAGCTCCTACATCTGGACATCCACCTGCCCTGCAGATGTAGCTCCATCAGGGGAGGCCAACTTGAACTGGAGTGGACAGAAGGCAGGGCCTGTGCTAGAAACACCCAGACTGGATAGATCTCCTGTGTTAAGAAAAGTGACAGGGAGAATAACTAACAAATGGATTTTGATAAATGACATAGAAGTAGAGATAGAGGATATCATCCTAAAGACACAGAGCACAGACTTCTGACAGTAACTTATCACAGAGAAAAAATTTTCAGTTGTCAATAGAATTCAAGAAGAGAAGGGCTCTGTGGAATAGGAGTCAACATCCATAATAAGGGCATAGTTGGTTATGAGATAGAGATAGCAAGGAGAGATGAAAAGAAAAATGTGTGAGATAAAAAAGGACTAAAGTAAAATCAAAATTCAATGGCAGACTTAATGTCTGCATGTGAAATCATGTGGAAGAGAAATAACACTGCAGATTATCAAGTAGTAATGTGAGGGACTGACCTGAGAAAACCCTCTAGCATGTAGAAGAAAAGAACAAAGGTGAAAATGATGAAAGAGAAGTTAATAGACATAGAAAATCTTAAAACTATATGTATTTTTAGAAAAAAAAAACACAGAAGCATTAGAACTAGTCATAATCAATGGGAAATTTTAAATATTTTAACCTTAAAAAATGTTAGAATATGAAAATCAAAAATGCACTATATTCCAGGCAAATAAATACATTAATATATATCTAGAACACCCAAGAACTTCAAAAGGTCAGAAAAAGAAATAGCCTATAAATATGTGGAAAAGAAGGGAAAATGTTTACTCTTAAAAAAAAAAAATGAAAAACAAGCTTCAGATTTCTCCTTCACTATAGCAAATTCCATAAAGACAAAAAGAACATCTACAGAAATTGTGAAGACAATAGTTCTACCCTGACGTTTATGCCCAAATTGTCTTTCCTGTATATAAAAATAACAGTAAGTTAATTTCAGATATGAAAGTGGCTTAGAAAACATACTCCCTAGGGCCTCCCCGGTGGCACAGCGGTTGAGCGCTGGGTTGCGAAGCTGCCTGCAGCCTCTGCAGCACGTGTTCAATCCCCAGCTGCTCCCCAGCCACCGGAGGAGGGTCCCACATGGCGCGCAGACCTCTCCTGCCACCCGCTGCTCCCCTCAGCAGTGTACTTGGGTCCTTCTGCCTGCTCTGCTCCCCGCTCTGGCTCTGGTGAATTCTCTCACCCTCCCGCGCTTCTGACTATACCCAGTGCTTGAATTAATTAATTAATTAATTAATTAATTAATTAATAAATCTTTAAAAAAAAAAAAAGAAAATATACTCCCTAGAATTCTTCTTGAAAAAAGTTACTTAAAGACACACGCCTTCTGATGAGAGATTATACAAAATAAACACCCAAAGAATGAAACTGCTGTGCTTTTGAAGTATTATCAATAAGCTGTGTAAGTTTTATACTTTAATTATGTTAAAGGAAATTTGCAGATTTTTTTAAAGATTTATTTATTTATACAAGCACTGGGGTACAGGTCAGAGGCACGGGAGGGTGAGAGAATCCACCAGAGACAGAACAGGATGCAGAACAGGCAGAAGGACCAAAATAGGAGAGGTCTGCCAGCCATATGGGACTCTCCCTGGCCAGCCGGGAATCGAACCAGCGCCGCGGAGGCTGCGGACAGCTTCACAGCGCTGCGTTCAACCCGCTGCACCACTGGAGAGGCCCAAATTTGTTAAGAACAGAAAGCAAATGTCAAAAAGTAACCAAAAGGGGGGAAAGTCACATGAAAAATAGTAATAATGTCTTAATTTTCAGTTTATGTGAACAAAAAAAGGAAAATGATAGAGAAGAGAAAGTGTTAGGGAAACCATGTTGGTTTTCTCATCATATATGAAGGAATTTTAAAGCTATAATTTATTTATTGATTTTGAAAATTTGAAGAATACAAATTAAACAATGTTCTCTAATTAATTTAAAGGCAACAAATAGTAAATGTAAATAACAAGTTTACCTTCAAGGTTAATTTAATAGAATAATAAATTAAAATTTAAAGGAAAATAAATAAAACATACTTCATGAGCAAATAAACAAAAGATAAAGAAATAGCAAAATATCAAAAAGAAGATAATACAAATTATTAGGAAAAATATAACTGAATTAACTCAGTCCATTTATCAGAATTATTAAAGACCAATACTTTGAAATTGGTTTCAGAAATAAAATTCAACTCTATGTTGCTTGTAAGAAAACTACCAAAAACTAAGTAACCCAGAAAGGTAAGTAAAAGTATAGATAAATATATGTGGCCAATACAAGCAAAAGAAAAACTTACAAACCAACTGTCAAGTGAAAAGCAATACGCAAGCTAGTGATGTAATTTTATGCTGATCAAAGGTATAATCCATAATTAAGAGAAAACAACCATAAACATTTTTGTACACCAAATAACATAGCCAAATTTAATAAGCAACAACTATATATCAGACCATAAAAACAATTCCCCAAAGCAGAAATTAATTCTAAAGGCCACATACTCCCAAACACAATATAATCAAACCAAAAACTAATACCATATATTTAAACAAAGAAATAAGCAAAACAAATAACTTTGAAATTTGCAAAAACATTCTCCTAAACTAAGGAAATCAAATCCCCAATTATAGACTAGGTTTTCAATAATAACTAAAAAATAGCATGATTAAGAATGCTAACAAAAACTGCAGGAGGCAAGTAAAATTCCAATGTGGGATGAATACTCTTTAATGACTTGGATTCATAGCTTTGAATGAATTATTAAATCAAGTAAATACATTAAATCAATTTATTTATTTTATAAAAATAAGTAATTTCATAAATAGATAAACCTGATAATTGATACAATAAACTGATGGTAGAATGATAATGTCCATGATGATGATGATGTTTGAGCATTTGCCATGAACCACATGCTTTACATAATTATCCTGTTGAATCCTCAGATTATTCCTGAAGTGGGCATTATTAATATTTTACAAATAAGTTAATATTTTGAGATATTAAGTAATTTGCCCAAGTTCACATAGCCTGTAAATGAGAAAATTGGGATTTTATCCAGATTTGCCTGGCTCTAAAGTCTTAGCCCTTCATCACTGCCACCACAGGATTAGAAAGCAACTAAGAGTCAAAAGAGAAATATAAACAAAAGTTGGCTTTTTGGAAAAACTAGACAAAGATGTGGCAGATGTAATAAAAAAAGATAAAAGAACAAAAAAGAATAAAAGAAGATATAATGGATGTATTAGAATTAGAAGAGGATTAGTCAGTACATTTGTAAATATTGATGAACTGAATTATTTCATAATAAATTATGAATTATCGATTGTGTCAAGAAACAGGTAAGCTAAATATATAAATAACTGGAAAAATGGAAAGCTATCAGGCGTAAGGGTCAGGATGACTTACAAGTGAAATTTTTTAAGGTTTTCAAATGAAAACAATTTTTAAAACTCAGTTATAGAAGGGCTTCCCTGGTGGCACAGGGGTTAAGTCTCAGTACTACCACCTTAAAGGCCCATCACAATGGCCTGAGTTTGATCCCTGCTCAGGGAGCTAACCCACACAGAGTAGCAGACCTCTCCTAACTGGCCCACAGCTCCCCTCAGCAGTGTATTTCAATCAATCTGCCTGTTCTGCTCCCCACTCTGTCTCTGGTGAATCCTCTCACCCCTCCCCCACACCTCTGGACTGTACCCAGTTCTTGTATGCATAAATAAATAAAATAAATCTTTTTTAAAAAACAATCCTCAGGTATAGAATCAAAATGAACAAACTGCAAAGTTTTATGAAGACATAAAGACTTGAATAAATGTTCCTGAATAGGAAGGCTCAGTTTTATAGGGATCAAAAAAACTATTTTGAGGATTTCATTCAATCTTCATGGGGATAATTTTCAGGATTTGGCAAAATGCTCCTAAAGTTTAACAAACAAGTAAAGAGGACATTTGTGGAAAAGAAAAAAAAATGAATAATGAAGGAATAGTTGGGTGATTAAAACATACTATAAAGTTTTAGCAATTAAACTATAAAAAGCTGTTGCAAAAATCAGTGACTAGATCAATGGAATGGAATAAATGGCCTGGAAACACACGTGGTGTATAAAGGAATTAGTATGTGATAAAGGTGCCACACGCCCCACAGGGAAAGAATTATCCAGTCAATGCAGCAGGATTACTGTGTGGGACAGAGAGGTGGCGAGGAATTAGATCCTCCATCATGCCACACAAGTATGCACACATGCACACATGTGCTTGCACAGTTTAAAGATACAATGGTAAAATTCAAGAAATTAAAGCATATATAATGTAAGGGCAGGAGAAGGTTTTCCAGGCATCATATAAAGGAAAATGTTAAAAATATCAAAAGTCTAAAGGTAAAAATAATTAAACTTTTCTGTGTCAAATAGAAATGCATGTATGATTTAAAAGCAGACAAGATGGTAAAAAATTATTTTCAAAATATGATAGATGTCATTACGCTTTGTGTGCAAGGAGCTCACACAGTGAGGTACAAGCCCACGAAGTGGATTTCTGTCCCACATCCAACACCTCTCCCCTTGGGACGACGAAGGAGAGGGACCAGCGGCCATCCTGCTCCCTGGTCCACAGTGCAAGGCCATGTGACATAAACTCAGCCAATCAGATGCTTTGTGTCATGCAACCTAAACATAATCAATCACATGCTTACACCTGAGCTTCTGCTTCTTTGAGGGTGAGACAGGAAGGCATAGAATTTGATAGAAATTTAAGGGATGAATTCAATTACTGGGGAGGGTCAGAAGTCATTGTCAAACCACCATGGTGCCAGCATCCAGTTATCGATGATGATCTAGGAGTTATGATGACAACGAACAGTAGCCTAATGCTCAGCCTTCCTCTCATTTCTGTGAACTACGTTCTTAACACCCCAACCTTCTTAGTAACCAATCCCTTTTCTCCTAAACTGGAGTCAACCAAACTCATAACTAAAACACTTCTCTAAATAAATGGTCCAAGGCCATAAAATGGAAATTAACAGAAAAAGAAATGCACATAGCTATTAAGTATATTTAAAATGCTCAATATCATTGTATTAGATAAATTACTTCTAGCAAAGAAAAGTAAAACAATTGGGGGCTACAATTAACCTGTTTCTTTATTAATGATAATATTTTAAATTAGTAAAGATGTGAAGAAATCGTAGGAGCGCCAATGTATGCTAACTTTTTGGAAAGCAATTTGACTACACATAACCAAAATCTCCAAGATACTCATAACTTTTTGACATACTGACTTTTAATCTAGGAAATATCCTAGTAATCAATTATGCAAATAAATATATGTATATATTTTCATTTTAGCTTTTTTTAAGTTAAAAAATAAGCAAAAAATGTTCAATAGCAGTGAAAATGAGTAAGAACACACAACAGAATCTTTCTTAATGCACATCCACTTAACCAATATGCTGAACTAGTTGGTAGTTTCAAGTCCCTCTGTGAAACATACTGAAACATTCCTTTTTTGGAAACTCGAGCACTTCCCTACCCAAAGAGTAGACACTTTTGAGAACAGTAGTAGAACACTTTTGACACTTTTGAGGCCTCTTCGCAAACATCAAACTGCTATTTTCATTGTGAACGTCGAAAGAAATAGTCACTTCTGTGATAATTAGTTGAATGCAAAATTTAGCTAAAAGCAAATTGCCAAAAAGTAAAGAAAAGGGAGGAGAATTACTAACTAAATAATAGGAAATAGCAAATATGGGGAATAGCAAGAAAGTCTAGTGATTGTCAAGATTTTTTTTCCTTTATATTCTTAAAAATTTCTGAGGATGTTTGAGAACTTCTGTTTATGTGGGAAATATCTACTGATATTTACCATATTAGAAATCAACACTGAGAAATTTATAAACTATACATTTTGAATTCATTTTAAAAATAATCATAAACCTATCACATATTAACATAAGTAATAAAGATTTTCCAAAATAAGGACAAAAATTAGAGTGACAGTGCTCTACAATGTTATAAATTGCTAATGCCTGGCTTCATCAAAGGCAGCTGGGTTCTCATTTTGCTTCATTATTCAGTCTGTCTTGGGGCCACAATTTATACAGCCCCTGCAAAGCCCTGCTGTATACTCCAGAGCAGGTGAGAGGAGTGAGAGGAACAAGGTTTTCCCCTCAAGCTTCTCTCTCCTCAGCAGGCAAAGGCCTTTTCCAAAAGCCCCTAACACATTTCCTCCCATGTCTAACTGGCAGGACTGGGTCACATGCTCGACATCACAGTAGGGCTGGCCGGAAAGAATGGGGTTGGTCTTTGTGACTGGCTTAGAACAATCATGGGTAACTCTGTCTCAAGCTTGATCAGTCCCATTTCATCCTCCCAGGCTGGAGGGTGTTCACAATCTCTGAACAAGTCATTTCCACATCTGACAAAAGCAGAGTCACTTTACTTAAGACAAAGAAATGTGTTGCTGGACTGCAGGTGACAACAGTATCTGCCTCACCTGTTTTAAACCAAATTCTCCATTAACCAATGGCCCATTTAACTGAGCACACCTAGAGAGGGTACACTCATGCCCAATTATTAAAATCATTTTTAAAGCAGAATTCAGTACTGTATTTACAATGTAAGGTTATCATATATATATATATACACACACACACACACACACACACACACACATGCATATGTGTATAAACATGCAAGGACTTTTCAAAAACTAAAGGAAAGAAATGAAAATACAGCTTAGGGTTTTCTTTGGATTTGTAATTATCTTCCTCATGACTTCACATTTTCTGATTGTTCCAATGGATACATCACTTCAAGAAATTGAAAAAGTGTTTTTAATGACTTGTGCTATGAAATATTCAATATGTTTGGCATAGAATATTTTATTGCATCACACCTATGAAGTAGACATTATTATTCCCATTTTACAGATTGACAAACTGGACTCAGAAATACATATGACTTGCCCAAGTTATTCAGAAGGGATAAAACTATTATTGAAACTCAGTCTTAGCTGTTAACAAATCTATTTTTCTTCTACTAAAGTGCTGTTGCTCTGTTCTAACTTGGAATTTCAAATGAAATTTTGCATGCATTTGAAACATAAAGAACACTTTGAAAAATTTTATTAATATAAATTTTACTAGTAAATTTTATTAATATAAATTTTACAAATGTTTACTATTATGTAAACATTCTATTTTCTAAATGTGCATATAATATACTTATTAAGTCAGTGAATGAAATAATGAAGCTTCCTTGATAATCATAATTGCAACAGGCATACTAACTTCTGCCTAACTTGCAGCTATATTTTATTTAGATTTCATAGACCTGAGAAAATCATGATTCAGTGGGTATAAATTTCTTTCATACTGATTTGTGGTCTCAAGTCACAACTTGATTAAACAGATATGACAGAAAAAAATCTTTATTCTCTCTGCAACAAAACTTGCTAAGCTAGTCAACATGTTAATTTTCTCCAGTGTGTTAAAAAATTGTTACAACTACATTTTAGTGTGCATGTTGTGTTTATTGCAATTTTATTCAGTTTAAAGTTTATTTAATATTTTTGAATGAATTCTTCCCAAATTGATCTATTAATCCCATGTAACACTAACTAAAATCCCAGCAGGTTTTCTTTGAAGAAATTGACAAGCAGATGCCAAAATATATATATGAAAATGCAAAGAACCTAGACTAGCCCAAATGATTGTGAAAAAGAATTAAAAGATTGGAGGATTTTCCCTATCTGATTCAAAGACTTACAAGAAAGTCACCATCAAGACAGTAAGGTGTTGAAGTACGGACAGGTCTATAGATCAGTGGAACAGAATAGAGTCCAGAAATAGAATCACACTTCTCTTGTCCACTGATTTTTAACAAAGATGCCAACATACTGAAATGAGGAAACCAGTAAAGTGATGAGGAATCCAGTAAACATAATTATGTTTAAATATATAAAAAGAATATGTGACATTCAGTTAGGAAAAACACAAAAAGCACAAATAATAAAAGGAAATGTTTATTAAAGTGACAGTTTCAAAATTGAATGCTTTTGCTCTTAAAAAAAGAAGACTATTAAAAAAGACAAAAAGGCAAGCCAAAGACTGGACTATGTAAAACATGTATGTGACAAAAGGCTTATGTCCAGGATATATAAAGTACTTTTACAATTCTTCCAGGAAGAAAACAACCCAATAAAAGTTGGGGAAAGATTTGAATAGACACTTCACAAAAGGAGATATGCAAATGTCAAGGTCATTAAAAGATGCTCAACATCACAAATTATGAGGAACATGCTAGTTAAAACCATCTGAACCACTTACACTCTTGACAATACTAAGTGCTGGTGAGGGTCAACCAGAACGTTCATATATTTTTCTGTGCAAAAACATAAAATGATAAAATTCACACCACGTTAAATATATATACCACATGACCCATCAGTCTCACTCCTAGGTATTTACCCAAGAGAAATGAAAACATATGTCCTTACAAAAACTTTTACAAAAATGTTCCTCGTGGTATTATTCATTTAAAAAAAAAAAAAAAACTGGAAACAACCCAAGTGTTGATTACTGAACAGGTAAATAAATTGTGGTTGAAGATACAATTCAACACCTAAAGGAATAAAATATTAATATACTCAGCAACATAGAGAATCTCAAGAACATCATGCTAAGTGGGAAAAGGACTGCATACTGTGATTCTATTTATATGAAATTATAGGAAAGGAAAAATCAGTCACAGAATATAGATCAGCAGTTGCCTGGGGCCAGTTTGGGGGATGGACTCCCTGTGACAAGGCACAAGGGAACTTTTTAGGGTGATGGAAATGTTCTGTCCTCATTGTGGAAATGGCTACACAACTATATACAATTACCAAAATTCATTAGGGCGGACACTTAGGATAAAATTCTGAGCAACATATATTTCTCTCTCCAAGTATGTGTATGTGACATATCAATAAAATTGGGTGAAGTGTTTTTTTTTTTTTATTTCAGGGTTTCAGAATCCCTTAAAAAGAAAGAAAAAAGGGCTTCCCTGGTGGCCTAGGGGTTAAGTCTCAGTACCATCACCTCTCTGGCCCGAGTTTGAACCCCAGCCAGGGAGCTAACCCACATATGGTGCAGCAGACCTCTTCTGTCTCGCCCTCTGCTCCCTTAGTCTATTTCAGTAAATCATCCTATTCTGCTCCCCACTCTATCTCTGGTGAAACCTCTCTTCCCCCCAATACCTCTGGCCTACACCCCAGGTTCTTCTACAAAAGAAAAAGTATCTTATAAGAACAGAAGTGTGCTCCCTTTGGCAAAATAAGCCTAAGGAAAGACACACAGAAGTTACACAAATATGAAAAAGATTGACTTGATGTTGTCTTCTTTAATTATTTTTGCCCCTCTAATCTCCATCTCAAGAAACACTAAAAATAAATCAATTACATCTTAAATACTTTGGGCTGACTTTAATATATTCAAAACTACTGAATATTAAATCCATTCCCAGAGAAAATCCTTGTTACAGGAGACTTTTTCATTAGACCTTAGCTGCTTAAAGCATTTAAAGACAAGTGAGAAACAGATTGTTTTGCTTTGTTAGTTTTTGGAGTTTGGGGGTTTGTTTTTGGCAGTGCTTAGCTATGTCATCATGCTTTCCCTATTGCCAGAAAGCATATTTATGATTCATCAGTCAACACCCAGTGTCAGATAATTAGCCATTAACATACTTCACCTGTACTGTGATGAAACTGATATTACAACTTGCAAGAGATCCCCTTGAAGATGAAGCTGAAAGAAATTGTGGCCACATGTTGTTTCAAACCTGTATTCATTACACCTCCTGACTGCATGTCATCCAAGAGAGGCCAAACAGATGTGTAAAAATAGCTGTTTAACAGGGAGGAAAATACTGTAAAATTGTTTATGGCAGGACAGTGGGTTCTTATAGGCAAAGTAAATTACAAATAGATTTCCCAATTACTTTTTAAAGCCTGGTATTTGATTCTTATATAACAGTCAAAAATCAATTTTGCATGGAATTTATGTGAATGCCTCATTATTAATAAAACAGCGGTTGGCGGCTGCTACTTCCTCCCCACTAAAGCAGCACACAGTGGGGAAGTATTCACGTGCCAGGCTGAGCAATCCTTTATCTTTTTATCCTCTGCTTCAGCATCATATAAAAAGAAAAGGAGAAAAGAATTCCAAGCAAATTTCAGGCAGAGACTGCCAGCAGCCCTTATCTCCCAGGAGCATGGTTGGCCCACTGAGAGCCTCAGTGGCGGGTGTTCGGTCAGTCCTGACACCCCACTCCCTTTTTGTATGGTACCCCAGAGGTGCTTCTTTTAATAAACTTCTAATCAAGCAAATAACTCCAGTTGCTGGAAAGGACACTGAACTCCATTTCTCACTCCAACCCCCACATATCCATCTCAGTGCAGGAGTTCACTGTCAACCACATGAACTTCCTTAAAATGGCCCCTGGCACAATTACCAATTTTTAAATGGAATCAGTTCCTGACTTGTTCCGAATTCAAACATTCAGATAATAAATACTCTAACAGGAGTATTTATCTCTGATTCACAAATAGAATTAAATCCTATTAACGCCCTTCAGTGATAGTTCCCTGCTCCCTTGTACTTGATTTTTGTACTTGATTCTTCGAACCATGAATGCTCCCTTCTGAATGAAAAGTTCAAAGTGCTGTAGCTCTGGTTTCTCTTGATAACCTTCCCTAACCAAATAGGTGACTTTTAACAAGTATATCACTGACTTTCTTGACTCTTCAGCAGGACATAAGAGTTTTCAAATATGATCTGAAGTTTCTTACACATTCGAAATGATTCAAAGATAGGCAATGAGGAAAAGATCATTTCAATGCTGTTACAAAAACAAATAAACAAAAATTGTATGTTTTGTCACCCAAGTAGAGGAATGTTCATCTTCAGCAGTTAAAACAAAGCTAACTGGGGACTCCCTAGTGGTGCAAGTGTTAAGACGCAACCTATGAAGCATTCTGCAGCCACTGCAGCATGAGTTTAAGTCCCAGCCAGCCAGGGAGCAACCCACATGGCGCAGCAGACCTCTCCTGTCTTGCCCACTGCTCCCCTCCGCAGTGTACTTTTTGGTCCATCTGCTTGTTCTGTTCCCCGCTCTGTCTCTGGTGAATCCTCTCGCCCTCCATACCTCTGGCCTGAACCCCAGTTCATGTATGCATAAATGAATGAATCCTTGGGGGAAAAAAAAAACAAAGCTAATTGCTATTATTTCTTCCCTTGGGTCCACATTTCAGAGATACCAACAGAGAAAAAGGCAGGGATATCCCTGCCTTTGGGTGCTTGCATATGTCTCACAGAGGACAGGAATAGAAAAAAACTGAAAAAGGAAGCACCACAAGACCAGAAACCTGGCTCACACAAGGAGGTGGGGGCAGAAGAGATTAGCATAACCATCAACACAGTTATGGAAACCAGGATCTTCAGGTGTAGGATGCCTAGATTAAAAAGCATAACATCTAGGCAGTTATCCAAGGGGGCATCCAAAGGTAAGGATATGGAGATTGAGCCCATTGTAGAATCTCCCAGTCCCTTTCAAATTCTACATAGTTATCCAAAATCAGAAACTAACCCGAAGGCTCACAAGGAGTGACCTCTCCCAAACAGAAGATCATATCAGTGCAGTCTCTGAACAGGCTGGGACAGCACTGCATCTGCCCACCTGTGACTATGCAGGTGCTTCCTTTCACCAACTCTCCTCTGCTGGGCAGCAGCCTCCCTGACTGCCCATGACCTGTGCCAAGCCGGGGCTTCTCTTCACTGACCTCCCTCAGCCGAGGCTGCTCTCCTCAAGGCCACCCGCCTGCAACCATGCAGGCCTCTCTCAGCAAACCTGTCCCTTAGGGGCAACTCTTCCTGCCTGCTTGTGTCTATGCAATTGTCCTTCATTCTTCTGTCCTTTTCCCTAATAAACCTGTTCTTTAAATATAACTAATGTCTCTGTCTCGTGGAGAAACTCACCTGGAAAACTCGCTGCATATTGCTGAAACGGGAGTTCTGTTGAAATGTTTCTCAGAGTGAACCCAAGGACCCCGCACTCCAAACCCACAGACTCCAAAAACCACAATGTCTGCAGATACTAGTTTCTCCTGGTTTTGAATCTCTGCTCAATAAAGGTTTATACCCAGCAAATCTGTTACAGGGCAGGGAGAGGGGCACTCCAGACCCCCCAAACCTGCCTGCTCTAAATAGGTTCTACCATCTGCCGCACCAACACAAAACATGTGACTTTAATGGGAAGGAACTTTAACACAATTAGGAAACAATACAGGAAAGGCAAAAAATATAGTTTCTAAATCAAGCACCCAAAGTTACCCGTCCCCTCGTGGGTAAAAGTCCATCCAAATGGGATTGGCCCAGAGCAAGGCCCCAAAGCCTGCCACAAGTTTAAAGCATCTTCCAGTGGGAGTCACAGAAAAGGATAAGAAACCACCAGAAAAATCTGGAGGGAAAACAGCAAAATCAAAATAAAGACAAATACCGCTGTTGTCACCTCCCCACGGGTCTCTCACCCACATCTATGTCACCCAGTCCACGACCAAAAGGCAAGCGCAGATTCTTCATGTGTCTCTCGGCTCCACGTGCCTCCTTCAGGTCTCCTTATGGCTCTCCATCCTGCTTCCTTCCTTCTCAGTCTCCTCTGCAGCTTCTTCTCTCTCTGCTCAGCTCCACCCTTCTTTTGGGTGGGGTAGGAAACCTGGAACCTCCCCCTTTCCTGGGGACCACCCTGTTACAATCCCCCCTTTTAATTTTTATTCCACCATATCTATGGTGGCACAGATCTACATGATTTAGGACAGAGCCATCCTTGGTTAGTCAGCCCCACGGGGAAATTGGTCTTCCCTAGGGCACTGGCTACTATAAGCACAAATGTGATTTTTGGTTTCTCTAGTGTGTTTGTTTCATATGTAGATTGGCTGCTGAAAAACTGGCTTGTGCTTTGTGAAGATTCTGTGTGTCTGTGCGTAGTTTGTAGTGACTTATTAAGAGATTTGATTTTGTGGAAATTGTTCTGTGCAACAGTATGTTGGACCATGTGGTCAGATCAAAGATGGTGTCTGAGGCCACTTGGCAGGCTCTTATAAAACTCAGAGGTTCTTGTTGCTAGGACTTTGGACCTTTTGCTTTTTCTTTCTTTCTGTGATCTCTGCTGTCTCATTAGCATTTCTAAAGGCAAAAATGATTCTTCAGTGATACGTTGCTTTGACTTCTACTTCCTGACCACTGCCTGAGGGGTTTTGCAAGCCAACTGTGGAGCAGTGGTGTTTAAATTAGCAAATGTATGCCTGGGTGTTAAGGAAAGAGTAGTCTTAAGCAGTAACTGGTAATTGCTGGTAGCCTTGATGGATTCTTAGAGATAATTTGAATTTTTGCAGTCTGGATCAAAAAAGTTAAAAAGATTTTGTCTGGATCTGAAAGGATTTGCTGCTGTGAATTTTGTCTACACAATTTGTTTTGGGCACATTTGCCATTTGAATCCCGAATTTAATTGCTGGTGTAAGACAAGATTCTAAGTTTCTGCTTCCTACTGATGAAGGTCTGTTGTGGAAAGCACTATTTATGGTGCATCATTTAACTGTACCAGGTTTTCATACCTGTGTTGTTGCTGTCCCCCCCCCCTAGTGTGGGGGAGGTGTAATCTGTGCTTTGATGTTGAACCTGCTCTTTCAGCTTCTGTCCCAGAGTCGCTAACAGAAGTAAGGAGATGATTCCTTTTAATTGAAAGTTAATTGCTGATATTTTAATTTTGCTTTTTCAGGTTCTGTTCTAGGAAGCCCAAGGATTGCCTGCTTGGTGGCTAACAAGAGATGACTCCTTTTGCTTAAAAGTTAGCTTTTTATTTTTCTCTTTCAGCTGCTGTACAGGATACCCCAGGATTGGCTTCCAATGAAAAAGCTTAAACACTGAAAATCCTAAAGTGATAAACAAGGTCATGTAACTCTTGTAATTAATAAAACTATTTCTTCCTATTTCCAAAGTTTTATGTTTGTAGGATGACAACTGGAACCTGTGATTTCTGCCAGCAACACTCCACATTTTTTTGGACTTTGAGATTTTTTTCTGAGCCTATGGAGTAAAATGGCAGTTACATGAGATATTCCACGTGTCATAACTAAAAAAAACTGTCTGTCTATACGTTGTATGCCTGTATGTCCTTGTGTCTAACTGTCTTGACCTCTAGAGGTTGAAAAATTGATATACATGGTGCCTATAGACATTGGGAAAAAAAAGAGTCTCCAGTTACCAAAAAAACCCTAAAGGTTATGGTTTGATTGTGAACATTGTACTACTGAACTAAGCCGGTGCCTTCATAGAGATTGAATATTGATGTTGCTGTTGTTTTCTGATGTTTATGGCAAAGCTTCCCAGAAATCTAAATTCAAGTAAAAATTTTTGCAGCCTGTCATTTTGATGCAAGGAAATTTTGTGGAACCTCAGTAGAGCTCCTGAGACACTCCACAAATTTCTCCCTTTCCTCCTGGGAAAGGCATTAGATGAATTTGTCCTATTTGGTTTACCCAGTAAAGTAAAATTAGAAGGGAAGCATTGTCACTTGGAAAAATGGTAAAACTTTGGCATGTACAGATATGTTAACATTGTTTTTTCTAAAACGTGTCTCTCAGTACCTGATATGTAGGTAAATTGTCAGTGGTGATTGTTGCCTTGTAATATTGTATACTTTAATTGTTTGATATCTACAGAAATGGTTTCTGTAAAAAATAGGGGGGAAAGCCCTCAACAGATTCAATTGATGGAACTTTTGATGGGTTAAAAATTTTTACTACAAAGGACTGAATAGACTGTTGGATTTCTACTAAGTTTTGACATAATACTGGAAATTTTGTTGCATTTTGTTCTGATTCAAAAAAGTTTTCTTCTTTTGACTGACCAGGACCTGCAACAATGTTATTTTTTTTTCTTTTTTCAGCAGAGCTAACTTGTGTTTGTGTTCTCTTTCCCCTTGATACCAACACAGCATGAAAATAGTGGTAGTAATTTTTACTACTCATGTCAGTGTCTATTTTTGCATAACTTCCATAGGGATTTTGTCTGCCTAAAACATAAGCAATTGGAGATGAGTTTCATAGTGTGGCTTTGAATGGAGTTCTTCCAGGAAGTTGAAATAGAGCCATTCCAAGAAGAGGAGAGCTCTGCTTTGTTTGTAGGGTTCCAGAGACCTCCAAAGAAGGTGAGGAAGCTTGCCTCCATTGGCAGGACTGGACAACCTGGCAAACGAAAAAGCCCTGGTACCCTAGAGAAGAGGAAGCCCAGGTGGAGTCTGAGGAGACCAACTTTGTTCTTGAAGCCTGCATGGACCCGATGGCAAGAGTTCGCTCTGATCCTCTATGTGTAACAGGGTGGTCCCCAGGAAAGGGGGAAGTTCCAGGTTCCCTGCCCCACCCAAGGGAGGGTGGAGCTGAGCAGGAAGAGAAGAAGCTGCAGAGGAGACTGAGGAAGGAAGCAGGATGGAGCCAGGAGACCTGGAGGAGGCTCATGGAGCCTAGAGACACGTGAAGAAACTGTGCTTGTCTTTGGGTTGTGGACTGGGTGACACAGACGTGGGTGAGACCCATGGGGAGGTGACCATGGCAGCTTTTATCTTGATGTTGATTTTGCTCTTTTCCTTCCGGGCTTGTCTGGTTGTTTGTGACCCTTTTCTGTGGGTCCCCACTGGAAGATGCTTTAGACTTGTGGCAGGCTTTGGGGCCTTGTTCTGGGCCAATCCCATTTGGATGGAGTTTTACCCACGAGGGGACGGGTAACTTTGGGTGCTTCATTTAGAAACTAGACTCTTTGCCTTACCTGTATTGTTTCCTAGTTTTATTAAAGTTCCTTCCCATTAAAGTCTCACGTTTTGTGTTGATGCGGCGGATGGCAGAACCCATTTAGAATAGGCAGGTTTGCGGGGTTTGGGCTGCCCCTCTCCCTGTCCTATAACATATGGAGTATTCCAACAAAGCCAGCTAAAATTGCTGTTTAGTTATTCTGCCTTGTGATTTTATGCAAAAATAGGTAAGATGGTTTAAAAGTAGATTGAGTTTGTAAACTTTTGCTATGCTGTTAAAACAATTTGGGATCAAGGTTGAGAGAACTTGTTTTTACATAAGTTGAACCAATTTTAAGATTTTTTTTCCTGTGATTTTGATATATTTGCTGTCTTGTTTCAGCTAATGCCTCCAGATTTTTTTTCTTTTGTCTTAGATAATGGACTATTTTCCAGTAATAAAAAACTGTCATACTGGACATTCATGGACAATGCTGCTGCTAATTACAGCTTCTCTTACATACATTGTAACCCTGAAAAAAAGACTGTCTCTTAAGATGACACCCTGAGATCTGAGCCACCATAGATATGGTGGAATAAAAATTAAAAGAGGGGATTGTAGCAGGGTGGTCCCCAGGAAAGGGGGAGGTTCCAGGTTTCCTGCCCCACCCAAAAGAAGGGTGGAGCTGAGCAGAGAGAGAAGAAGCTGCAGAGGAGACTGAGAAGGAAGGAAGCAGGATGCAGAGCCATAAGGAAACCTGACGGAGGCACGTGGAGCCAAGAGACACATGAAGAATCTGTGCTTGCCTTTTGGTCGTGGACTGGGTGACACAGATGTGGGTGAGAGACCCGTGGGGAGGTGACAATAGCGGTATTTGTCTTGATTTTAATTTTGCTCTTTTCCTTCCAGACTTGTCTGGTGGTTTCTAATCCTTTTCTGTGGGTCCCCACTGGAAGATGCTTTAGACTTATGGCAGGCTTTGGGGTCCTGCTCTGGGCCAATCCTTCTTGGGTGGAATTTTACCCACAAGGGGATGGGTAACTTTCAGTGCTTGATTTAGAAACTGTATTCTTTGCCTTTTCTGTATTGTTTCCTAATTGTATTGAAGTTCCTTCCCATTAAAGTCTCATGTGTTTTGTGTTGATGCAGCAGATGGTAGAACCTATTTAGAGCAGGCAGTTTTGCGGGGTCTGGGGTGTCCCTCTCCCTGCCCTGTAACAATTCTAGGCAAGCCACACTCGCCCCCTGCACTTCCAACAACTAACTAGTTGCGGTATTAACAGTCAGTCATTAAGCCAACTCAAAAAGCTGGATTGGAATATAGCTTAGAAATTCTTTTTGAAAGAAAGATATACATCAGATTTAAATTAACTAAGAAAGATATACATCAGATTTAAATTAAGCAAGGAACTAACTTAAGGATAACAGTCTAAAGTAAGTAAGTTCTAAACACAGGTTTATTATTAAGACTGGATTTGATACATTATTGAGAAATAAATAGCCCACATATTATCAATTGTGATGTTTAAAAAAAGATTATTTTTCCTTTTATCTTCCTCTAATTTTTCACACAGTCTGATTTAATATGTTTTCATTGCATATTGTAGAGTTGAGCCAACTGAAATCAGAAAAGTCAATATTCTCAAAAAGTCAATATTCTTTGGGGAGCAAAAGGGAAGGATATGTTTTTTTCCTAAGTCAAATTCACATTTAGGATTTATTGTGCTACACTGCAAATAAATTCAAAGGAAAGCTTGTTCACTATTACTCTGGTCAAATGCATGACCACATCCAACCTTTGCCCTGTGACTTTGAAGTTCCTCTCACTGATGAAGCAAATCTGTTTCCTCATACCTTAAAGTTTGTCTTGGTCACATGATTTGTTCTCGCCAATAGAATGAGCTAGAACTGACAGGTGTACCCAGACCAAGTCGAGGCCTCAGGAAGCCTTTCGTGCTACTGCTTATCCTCTTCTCATTGCTGTGACATGCTCACGCTCACACTGGTGTTGGTTTCAGGAGAAGGTTGAGAGACATGTGGGGCAAAGCAAGTCACCCCAAGTGAGACCACACTAGATGAATGAGCCCTCAGGAGGCCATTGAAAAGTGCATTTATTAGGGATCAAAGCATTGAAATTCAGGGTACACAGATTTAGGTAGAAATTAAAATTGCTCCTAGGAGAGACAACAGTAAGGAAAAGAAAAGAGAAAGATGGATAAGTGGTTCAAGAAAAGAGTTAGTGGTAACAAGCTTAAGCTATTCTTGGTTACAAAGTTGGTGACTAACTTGATTCTCTGGCAAGAAGGCCACATCCTTAGTTCTGTGATGAGCATCTTCCTTCTCCTGGGTCATCAAACAACAGTTCATCAAATGATAGCCATTTGGCCTGTACAAAAGGCTTGGGCCCAATTCAAACAACACAGTAAACAATTGTTTCTACTATGGCATCTCCAACCCCATTTAAAGATGGTAACACATAGGTCAGCTTTTCACAATTCAGTCTGCAGTCAGCCCTGGCCTGAGAATACACATTTCTCACAAGTTCTTAGGTAGTACTGACAGAGGGTAAGAGTAGAAAACTTGGAAAAGAGGCACTATAAGACCAGAAACCTGGTTCAAGCAATGCTGGGAACTGGAGGTGGGGATAGAAGTGATTTACACAGTTGCTAAACCAGCTATAGAAATGAAAAACCCTTCAGTGCCAGCTTCTAGAGCAAGTATCTGACTGCCATAGAGAGTATCTTGAGGCACAAACCAAAGGAGAGAAAATATGGAGTTCGAGGACCATTAGAGAATCTCTGATCCTTTTCAAATTCTGCATGGTCATTCAAAATTAACAAAAGTTGACAATTCCACAAGGAATGAGCCCCTCCCAAAGAGAAGAAGACTATATCAGTGTGATTTCTGCACTGGGAGGGGGCAGCTGCCCACCTGTGCCTAAGCAGGTGCTCCTCACCGCCAACTTTCTCCCTTGCAGGGCAGCAGCCCTCCGGCCCACCCGGGACCTGTGGCCAAGCCTGTGCTTCTCTTCACTGACATCCTTTTGCAAAGCAGTGGAGGCAATTCTCCTCCCAGTGTAACAGGGTGGTGCCCAGGAAAGGGGGAGTTTCCCTGCCCCACCCAAGGGAGGGTGGAGCTGAGCAGGAAGAGGAGAAGCTGCAGAAGAGACTGAGGAAGGAAGCAGCATGGAGCCAGAAGGAGACCTGGAGGAGGCGCATGGAGCCTAGAGACACGTGAAGAAACTGCGCTTGTCTTTTGGTCATGGACTGGGTGACACAGATGTGGGTGAGACCCGTGGGGAGGTGACAATGGCAGCTTTTCTCTTGATGTTGATTTTGCTCTTTTCCTTCTGGGCTTGTCTGGTTGTTTGTGACCCTTTTCTGTGGGTCCCCACTGGAAGATGCTTTAGACTTGTGGCAGGCTTTGGGGCCTTGTTCTGGGCCGATCCCATATGGATGGACTTTTACCCACGAGGGGACGGGTAACTTTGGGTGCTTCATTTAGAAACTAGACTCTTTGCCTTACCTGTATTGTTTCCTAGTTTTATTAAAGTTCCTTCCCATTAAAGTCTCATATGTTTTGTGTTGATGCGGCGGATGGCAGAACCCATTTAGAATAGGCAGGTCTGCGGGGTTTGGGCTGCCCCTCTCCCTGTCCTATAACACCAGGGCTGCTCGCCTGTGACCATGCAGGCCTCTCTTTTAGCAAACTTGTCCCTTTCGGGGCAGCCCTTTCTGCCCACTTGTGTCTATGCAAGTGTCCTTTATTCATCTCTCCCTTTTATAATAAATCTGCCCTTCTGGATATAAGTAACTCCTCAGTCTCGTAGAGAAACTCACCTGGGAAACTCGCTGGTGCTGCTGAAAGGGGAGCTCTGCTGAAACTTCCCAGAGTGAACCCAAGACCCCATTCTCTGAACCCAACATCTCCAAAACTATTGGGGCTGGCTCCTGGACCACACCAAGAGATCCACTCCCGTGGGCCATCAAGGGTTAAGCACCAAGTTGCCAGTTCACATACCTATCTGTGTTTTCCCAAGGCACATTTTCTATCACCTTCTACTTCTGACCAATAAATGAGTGGGGCCAGAGCCAAGATTCCACAGGCTTTCACAAGAGTTCCCTCTGAAAGCGGCTCTCTCTACAGCAAACTGCAACAGGGGTTCTCAACCCACACAGCGGGGACTCCGCATACTCTCTGCCCTGAATTTAGTTATTGCAGAGTTTGGGGAACTTCTGGCTTGCATCCAGGAGGCGCTGAGTTGGGAGGATAAAAGAGTTCACACTTCTCAGTGTCCATCTCGAAGCTTTTGTTCTTAAATTCCCCTTCTTAGAATTCTGGTGTTTTACTGTCAGGGAAAAACCTTAGTCCCATCTATTTAAATGTGTGCAATCAATTTCCCTCTCAAACCACCAGGCAGGTATTCTCATTTCTTTCCTCTTACTGTGTATGTGATGATCCCCCACTGGGAAAACAGAACAGCATTTGCTTATGGTACAGCTCAACTCTGCCTGATTTCCTTTTTACAATGGTCTTAAGTTAAATTTGAACTCAGACGCTTGCATATGGCTCCTTAGCATCAGAAAGAGTTGGCAGGAGTCTCAATCCTTTCCGTGAGGTTTATTTGCAGTACTGCCTCAGAAAATTAAACCAAATTAAAAAGCTGCCCCTTGAAACTTAACATTTTTAAAATGCAATAGGGAAATAGTAAGCAATTATAATGAACTAGCCAGTCTGCTTTACCTTTTTTTTTTTCTTTTTCATAAAGCATGGTTTTCATCTGCTAACTGCTGCATTATTCTAACTCAATGGCTGTGCTTTGAAGAAGGGTAGGGTTGCCCTTGAGGTGTGTGAACACTTGCTTAAGGGCCTGGGGAACCGTCTGGCACTTTTCTGTTCATAGCCTGGTGTAATGGAAATGTTTCTAATCTGTTTTATGAAAGGATTTGACCCTATTTTGAAGATCTTTTATTTTGCAAAACATCTTCATAAGAATCTTAATGTTCGATAATTCACAATCAGCCACTATTTTGCCTATAATTAAAGTTGTATAATAGTTGACATATTAAAATGAAGGTGTTTTCAATCAATAAATATCATCAGTCTTTTACTTAATGCACGTCCTACAACTGGTGATTGAGATACAACGGTGAAAATATTCTCTTTGCTTTCAAATTCTTCATAATACTTTTGATGAAACACATCCCAAAGGGCCTCCCTGGTGGCACAGGCGGTTGAGCGCAGCGCTGTGCAGCTGTCTGTAGCCTCTGCAGTGCCGGTTCGATCCCTGCCAGCCACAGAGCAACCCACATGGCGCACAGACCTCTCCTGTCTCGCCTGCTGCTCCCCTCAACAGTGTATTTCAGTCAGTCTGCCTGTTCTGTTCCCCACTCTGTCTCTGGTGAATCCTCTCACCCTCCTGCACATCTAGCCTGTACCCCAGTTCTTGCATAAATAAGTAATAAAATCTTTAAAACACACACACACACACACACACACACACATCCCCAAACAAATAATTAGTCCTTCATTCACATGTATTAAGTGCCTATTATTATTGACAGCACTTGTGCATAGTGCTCTTATACACATAACAGAGTACAAAATAGATGATAAAGTTAGGCTTGGATCCTGCTCAAATTTAATCTCAGGAGGAAATCAGATCATTTCCCAAATAAGTGTGATGTATTATAATTGGGGCAACCATGTGGCAATATGGAGCAGGAGACCCTGTTTTATCCTATGACTTCAGAGGAAGATTTGGGAAGAAATACGATGCCAGGTGAGACTTGAATGTACAAAAGAAAGCTGATGAAGGAGAAGGGGAAAAGGAAGAGGAAATAGATCTGCAAAGGTTGGTGAGAATATGTCACCTATAAAGAGTTAAAGAAACATCAGTACAATGACCAGGCAGTAAAGGAGGGATTACTAAGAGATGACAGTGAAGAGGTAGGAGGGGGTCATGTTTATCAGTTCGAATTTAACCCTGATGGAATTGATGGAGGACAAGAATAGGAAAAAAAAAAAAAAAAAAAACTGAAAAGGAGGTGGCCACAAGACCAGAAACCTGGCTCACACAAGGAGGTGGGGGTAGAAGAGATTAGCATAGCCATTGACACAGTTGTGGAAACCAAGATCCTTAGGCACTGATGCCTTCTGATGCCTAGATTACAAGGCATAAAATCCAAGGAGGCCTCAGACTGCTGTCTGCTGTCTAGAGCACAGGCCCAAGGATAAAGATATGGAGACTGAGCCCATTGTAGAATCTCTGGTCCTTTTCAGATTCTGCATAGTTATCCAAAATCAGAAACTAACCCGAAGGCTCACAAGGAGTGACCTCTTCCAAACAGAAGAAGACTGTATCAGTACAGTCTCTGAATAGGCAGCAATCCTCTACGGCCATACCACCCTGAACGCAGCCGGTCTTGTCTGAATAGGCAGCAATCCCTCTGCCCGCCTGTGACTATGCAGGTGCTTCTTTTCACCAACTCTCTCCCTCCCTCTGTAGGGCAGCAGCTTCCTACCTGCCCGTGACCTGTACCTGCTGGGACTTCTCTTTACTGACCTCCTTCAGTGGAGACCGCTCTCCTCAAGGCTGCCCTCCCGTGACCAAGCAGGCCTCTCTCAGCAAACTTTCCCCTTCAGGGCAGTTCTTCCTGCCCACTTGTGTCTATGCAAGTGTCCTTCATTCTTCTGCCCCTTTCCCTAATAAACCTGCTCTTTAAATATAACTAACATCTCTGCCTCTTGGAGAAACTCACCTGGGGAACTCACCAGGTGCCTCTGAAAGGGGAGTTCTGGTGAAATTTTTCCCAGAGTGAACCGAAGGACCGACCCCGCACTCCAAACCCACAGACTCCAAAAATGACAACAGAATGTGTAGTCATTTAAACATTTTAAGAAGAGTGGCATGAGCTCTGGGCCTAAGTACAATCATTTAGGACATTGTCTACACTCACATGTGCATTCCATATTTGAAAATTCACCTATTCACTAACACTTCTTTGTCATCTCTTAATCTGTACTCAGAATTCTTTCAAGGCCATTTGCAGACATAAACAAGCAGAGTGGCAAAATATTTGAGTAACTCTATACACCTCTTCCTAGCTGATGTTGGAACGAGGTGATGCTCCCCTTCTTTGTGTCTCAGCTCTCATACCATAAAGTGTCATTTCTGTGGCCTGCCTGGTACCACATTGTTTTCGTAATTGTTTTTTGTTGTTGTTGTTGTTGTTCCTGATTTCTTGCTTAAAGATGGTCCGCAGTGTAGTGTGGAAGTGCTGTCTAGTGGTTCGAAGCACAAAATGTTATGTTGTGTCTTGCTTTGCTCAGATATGAGTCATGGTGCTATTGTTATGGGTTCAATGTTAATGAGTCAACAATATATTAAATTGGTGTTCTTTAAATAGAAACACAATATGGGAAGTATATTGTGTTGATCAGTAGATGAAAAGGGTGGTCACAGGCTTGCAGAAACCTAACCATCTATTTTCCCTAGGAGCAGTGGTCCAGTATTTAGTAATTTTGTGTTCACAGAACATTAATTACTACAGTGAATTACAAGAATTGACTGCCAACTGGACAGAGACAGACTGGAGACAGGTGGACCACGGGTCTCTCAC
The DNA here is from genome assembly GCF_014898055.3 of Talpa occidentalis. Taxonomy (NCBI): domain Eukaryota; kingdom Metazoa; phylum Chordata; class Mammalia; order Eulipotyphla; family Talpidae; genus Talpa; species Talpa occidentalis. The sequence continues at coordinate 106,371,017 of NW_023603184.1, forward strand.
ATCCAAAAGGCAAGCACAGATTCTTCATGTGTCTCTCGGCTCCATGTGCCTCCTCCAGGTCTCCTTCTGGCTCCATCCTGCTTCCTTCCTTCCTCAGTCTCCTCTGCAGCTTCTTCTCCCTGCTCAGCTCCACACTCCCTTGAGTGGGGCAGGAAACCTGGAACCTCCCCCTTTCCTGGGGACCACCATGTTACCGTTTTACTAATGAGAGAACTGAGACCTGGAAATGTGATTTGACATGCTTGGAGATGCATGGTGAATTTCTAACAAAGCAAGAAGGAATTTGTAGAAATCTCTCTTCAAAGGATTCTGTTAGGAGACAGTTGTGTGCCCAATGTGTTTCTCACACACACACACACACAATTGAAAACACTGTAAGAATAAAACTTAGAAGTCTGTGGTAGGATGATTGTGAATTAAAAAAAAAAAAAAACAGCTAAAACTGACTGATGGCCCTCAAATTAGCAAAAGTCAGCATCAACTCCTTGCCCATTTCCCTGACAATGTGAAGGTGAGTACCAGCTTGATGAGAAAGAACAGGCTAAAGAAGAGACCAGTTCAAAGCAATCTTGCCATCTGCACTCTAAGAGCAGAGTCACGCAGGTTTATCTCAAGACCAAACTATTATTCAGTCTTTCTGTTGATGCTCACCAAGCGATGGCTTTGTGCCCAGTCCTGCTCACACAACAAAACAGACAAAGAACCTTGCCCTCAAGGAGTTGATGGCTTAACAGGAGAGAAACCGACAATGAAAAAGTTTGGAAAGTAAATTTTATAGTGTAGGGGAAAAAAATAAGTGCAATGGGAAAAAGACCAAAAAGATCATGAATATGATAGGACAGAGATTGGGGATTGTCTAAGAAATTCTTGGCACCACATAAACCCGAATGGTAGCTCTGAGTAAGTGGGTCCCACTGATGGAAGGGAAAATGGAGTTAGTCTATGAAGAAGGTGAGGCCATATGTTATATCTATTACACATTAAATTGACTCTCTACAATCTTGAGTTGATTTATCTTATGCTTAGCAATAGGTCTCCTAATGACTGTGTTCTAGTCTTCTCTGTTCTAGTCTCTCTGTTAAACCAGACCATTATCCTAATGGCAAACAACTATTCTACAGTGTTAATTCTTTGAGTTATGTGTTGTTACTTTTCAGGCATAAAGACTTTAGTTTCTTTTTTTGTTAGCTTTGGTTTATTTAGACTCTTTCTTTCTTACCAGACATCCTGTGGTTTCAGGTAATTGCCCCCTGGTGGACACTGGGGCTTGGACTTAACAGTTACAACTAATTAATGAACATCTCAGCTTCCCTTGGGCCTGAATAAATGGGAAATCTAGAAAGCATGCTTTTCTCTCAATTTTGATTTCCACAAATATTAAACTATTTAAAAATAAAACAACTCCACAAAGCATGAAACTTGTGTGGATGCCTAAAACGTTAGGTTTCTTCTCAATCTGCTCATGGTTCCCCTCTAGGTACAGGCTGAAGTATCTGCTCGGCCTCTTTCAGTTCCAGATATAAACCTCATTGGCATACACAGGGCACTGTCCTTTCTGTCAACCCTGCAGGCCTTCACCAAGAAACAAAAATACCTTATTCCTTCTGGATCTTCTGCTCTTGAGCTACTCCCAGCCTCTGCACTTTTATCAAAAGGGAAGGAGTCCCATAGACCAGCTAGATATTATGAAAACTGATTGTATTTTTCCAAACAGCAATTGTCCTGCCTTCTAACTTCTAATTCTGAATTTTTCTCTATTTGAGAAATGTTCCAGTTTCCCATTCCCCTTTCTGATCAATAGCTAGCCTTTCCCTGCAATCAATTCCTTCTATAACTAGCTCTAAATCATAGTACCAGATGAAACCATTTACTGTTCAAAGGCTTAATGCTACAAAAATAGTCACAACAACACTAAAACAAAATATGTGACTTGGTTTTTATTTATATTGGAATTTTGATTGAATTGCTTTCTGTGAGCCAATGTTCTTTACTTTTTAAACATCCCATACTTTTGTATGAAAACACCAAAATATATTTACACCAATTTTAGAATTCCAGGTAATGAGTCTCCTTTCTCCAAGGACAACAGACTCATTTTACACCCTGCTCCCAAACTTCCCTAGTCTAAGTTTGAAACTATCGGCATATTGATTCCTGGAGAGGTATAACCTTCTACATTAAACCATTAATTAGGACAATGCTTATATAGAAGTACAAAAGTTTTCTCTACAGTCTGGATCCCTGCAACCCAAAATGTGGTCCTTGACCACCTGCATTGTTTAGTTGCTTATCACCCCACAGGCTTCACTGCAGACCTACCCACAAGAATCTACATCACAAGGAGATTCCCAGATGATTCACATGCACAGTAAAGTTGGAGCAGGTTTGGGTTCCAGGACCCAAGCAAGAGAGTAGTGTGGAGGGAAAGATGAGAAGGTTTGTACCTCTGGCTGTTATTTTCTTTTTTTTTTTTCTTTTTAACAAAATTTTCTTTTAATTTTAAGATTTATTTTACTTATGCATACAAGAGCTGGGGTGCAGGCCAGAGGTGTGGGGGTGGGGTGGGGGGAAACAAGAGGGTTCACCAGAGACAGAGTGGGGAACAGAACAGGCAGATTGACTGAAATACACTGCTGAGGGGAGCAGCAGGTGAGACCGTAGGGGTCTGCTGCACCATGTGGGTCAGCTCCCTGGCTGGGGCTGGAAATCGTGCTGCAGTGGCTGCTGATAGCTTCATAGTGCTGAGACCCAATGCTTGTGCCACCAGGGAGACCCTGGCTGCTATTCTCAATGTTTCACTTCTTTTTTTTTTTTTAAGACTGGGTGTATTTATTTATTTATTTATTTATTTAGATTTATTTTATTTATACAAGAACCGGAGTACAGGCCAGATGCATGGGAGGGTGAGAGGATTCACCAGAGACAGTGGGGAACAGAATAGGCAGACTGATGAAATACACTTCTGAGGGGAGCAGCAGATGAGACAGGAGAGGTCTGCCTCACCTCAATGCTTCACTTCTTTAACACAACCACTGTTGTAGCCTCTCACAATATCACACTCCTGCCCATTGGCTCAGGCACAGGGAAGATGCTGCTGCCCTTTTAGTGCAGAGGCCCCCTCACCTTTGCTTCCAGGGCCAAGGCTGCAACTCTGTCCACCATAAGGTACTAAGCAGTACCTTTTAATCCCCCTCCCTCCTGAATCCATTCTCTAGTGTGGAGAATGCCTGCACAAAACCAGAGGAAACAAAAATGACGAAAGACTCCCACATCTTCCTAACCTCCCCCTTGACTGTAAACTTCCTAGTGCTGCCCAGTGGAAATTTCCATGACAAGGAGACGCTCTAGTTCTGTACTGTTGGGTGACCAGTGTTCATCTGATGCTCGAACCAGTGTGGCTGAGAAACTGGGTTTTTAATTGGCTACTTAAAACTTTTAATAATTAAAAGTATAAGAATTAAATTCATTGGGGCCTCCCTGGTGGTGCAAGGATGAAGACAAAACCTATGAAGCTACATGCAGCCACTGCAGCATGAGTTCGATTCCTGGCCAACCAGAGAGCAACCCACATGGCACAGCAGAACTCTCCTGCCTCACCCGCTGCTCCCCTCAGCAGTGTGTTTCAGTCAGTCTGCCTGTTCTGCTTCCCCACTCTGTCTCTGGTGAATCCTCTAACCCCCGCCCCCCTCCCCACTGGCCTATACCCCAGTCCTTGTATGCATAAATAAATGTTTTTTTTTAAAAAAAGAATTAAATTCAGAGCACTATCCACATCTCAAGTGTTTCATGGGGTACACATGTGGCAGTGAGCACATCACTGGACAGAGCAGGTCTGGATCGCTCTCCTAGGCTTTCCCTCCTCCCGACCTTCTTGATGCTGCCAGGATCCTCACTACATCATCACTGAATGTCCCAGCAAAACAGCACTGATGACTAGAGGGTCAGGTGGGGGTACAGGAATTCTTACACCAAGTTGAGACAGTTGCTTTTAGAGTTACCATATAGTCTGTCCCTAGTCTCTTCCTTAGAAATGCTCAAAAGGAGTTGTTTTGTTTTTAATAACCATAAAGTGCTCTAAAAATGCCTACAAGCAAATGACCAAAATAACCTCAAAACAGTTGCAAACTGCTTTGAGAACTTTCATATTTCAGAAACCCCAGAGGTCCAGAAAGGAACCATGATTATCAGCAAACATCTGAATGTGTTAGGAGGAATCAAATATTCTGATTGGCTAATAAGAAGTCTGAGCAGGGACTAATGGACTATAATTCTCTGTTCAGGATTTATGAGGATTCATCATCATTTAATTAACAATATAAATATTAAAAAAACATTTTATAATAAAATTTTATAATTGTAATAAGACACCCTAGCACATGAATTATAGGGCACTAATTCCTACCTAGTTTTGTTGAAACTGGACATGAATGAATACATTAAAATGCATACTATGTCATGTCTTAGAGCATAAAAAATAAGGTGGCAAAAATGTTCCAAAATTCAAAATCCTATTCCCTTGGAAAAGAAGCAAAGAAATTCAATGAAAATGTAATTTATTGAGTTTGAGTTTTTATTCATTTTCCAGTGGTAATTGCGTTACCCGCACAAGAGACAGTTATTGAAGAGGTTCAAAAAAAATTAAAATGTTTTTTTTAACTCTAGATTTGTAAGCTTTCACTACTCTGCAGAAAGACCATGTTTTTTCCTCCTAAATCACCCCATAATTTAAGAATGCAATAATAATAAAATATTAGCAGTCAGCAGAATACAAGGACCAGAAAATTCTGAACAGCAGCCCTGAATCATATCCAGTATCATAATCATTTATTTATAATTATAAAAATTAATCTTTATGGATATTTACAATGTACCCATCACTGTGCAATGCATTTTGCATATGTCACTTCACTGAAGATTTACAATAACCAGTGAGGTTATCATTATCTCATTAACCCATTTAACAGGTACAAAATTTGAGACTTAAAGGGATTGAATGAACTGCCTAAAAAGCTAAAAATTGATAGAAACAGAATTCAAATGCAGGCAGTCCAATTCCAAAATCTGGTTCTCCAGCCACACCTTACCTATAAGGTGGTCTGTGAAATTAACCCATTCACACTTCAGGAAGACTACAGCAGATAGATAACAATTAAATCATCTTCATGAGGGTTTAGAAGGCAAATTAGTGAATTTGGAGTAATGAGTCAACTCTCAGAAATTCTCCAGAAATTCCCTTAGGGCTGAGAAAGGGTTCAAATGTAGGCTTAGTGCAGAAAGTAGGAGAGATTACTTCAAGGGATATGCCCTTACAAAGTGTTCCTGGGAATCACTGAATTAAAAATTGTGGTCATAGGCTTTTATGGCTGCAATTGTCTATTCAGTTTTCAGCCTGTTTATGGACCAGGTTACTTTGGGGAAGGTTTGGAGATTTGGTGGGGAACAGTGCATCTAGATGTGAGTCACACCAGCACAAGCACAATGCTTAGAGTTGAGGGTGGGGGAGAAGGTGGCTACCCACATTCTCAAGGATTACAGCAAGAGCCTGTGGCCAATGTGAGTGGTGATAAAATCCAAATGTGGGGTCTGGGAGTCCTGGAGGAGGGAGAAACCCAACTTGGAACACTTTAAAGAACCACATCCTCACGCAATCCCAGCTTTGTGACTTTCCCTTAAGCCACTCTCCACTAGGTCCACTTTCTGGAGCAGCCACACCCTGAGTAATTCTGTGGCCCTTTCTTGATAAAATTTGAACCCCCACCAAAATTTAGTTGCTTAACTCAGAATCTGCCTGAAGAAAACCCAAACATTATGGATCACTTAATCTTCTACTTGTGCCTTAGTTTCTTGCTTTTGTTGTCTTATCTGTATGGCTTAGATTTAGGTATGAAATCATCCACCTAGGTGTGAAATGAACTTCTAGATAAAATGGACAGGGTCCAGGCAGAGAATGTTGTCTACTATGGTGTTTTATATATTGCATTCTTACTAGAGCCCAAGGCCCAATCCAAAAAAAAAAAAATTCAGCACCAAGTAAGAATTCTGCACAAAATTTATAGAGCATTCTAAAATTCAGTACAAAAAAAGTTCCACTCCTGCCCTGGGCCTCACCCATAGTCTTCCTAGCATCTGACCCAACCTCCAGACATGGCTACCGCCCTTCTGAGTATTACAACCCAACCTCATGCCCTCATGATGGAGTCTTTTTCAGATTTTCTTTCCTATAATCATAACCAAGCAGGACTGAGTTCTGTCATTAGAAACTCTGCTCATTAGAACATCAACTAGGAAATATACAGAAAGTGCTCTCTTTTCCACTCTAACTTACAGCAATTCTTTCCTCAAGAAATGATTACTGGGCTTGAGGAAGGAGAGAGTATAGGATTAGCTCAGGTTGCTGATTTATTTGAAAGGAAACCAGTAAGCATCAACCCATACACACAGTGTGGTGTTTTAAAACAGAGCTACAGACAGATATTTGGATATTGTAAAGCAGGGAGACATACAAAGAAAATGTTAAAATTAAGTTGTAGCTATAAAAGTGGTGAGTAGGTCAAGATCATCCAGTAGAGTAGGAGAACATTTTGATATATTAATAGACAGGTTTTCTGAAACTCTGGCCCTTCAAACTTATCTTCTTGTAACTAGACCAGGCAGTAGGTAGTCTTCACCTCAGGGAATCAGGAAACAGAAGAAAACACAAAAATGCTTTAAAGTTGTAGCCCAGGTTTAAAACAAAAGATTTTGAGAAGACATGACCTCTCCATGAGAAGGCCAGTTTTCCTAATCCTGAAGAAAGTCCTAAGAGGAAGGAAAGAGATGGGGGATGAAGGGTATGTCTTCCCCCAGGTGGCCAGGGCAGCCCTATCCAAGTCATATCACTTTGGCACATGATTTACTGTGAACTAAGTTCAATCAAATTCCTGAAGGTTCATGGAAATCTTTAATACCTCTTTAACTACTAGTGTTGGGGAGAAAGGATGCCCTGAACCAACTCTACAAACACAGGTTTTATGGATTGCACCCCCACTCCAGACCAAAGAGATTCAAGACACCAAGAACTACAAATCCCATAATGTCATCATCACTGAAGGGATGGTTTTTTGCTGGCTCTTAGTGTGTCATTGGGATTCCAGCTCAGTGGAAGTGGTGATTATAGGAAAGAAAATCTGAAAAAGACTCCATCATGAGGGCATTCACGAATTTATTGACCTCTCTTTCTCCCTGAGTTATTCATTTCTTCATTTCCCCTTCTTTTGTAAATAAACCTTTTATTAATCTTTTTGTGTGTGTATGCAGTTGAGTCTTATTATAAGTCCCCTTTCAGCACACGGGTGAGGACCCGCAGTCAGGCAACCCTGTATGAAATGGATCAGGCAACCCATTTTATACAGGGTTGACTCTGTAATAGTAGGAAGAATGAAAATTAAAGATAGTACCTAGAAATAAGATTTTTGTCACAAATAGCATTTCTATCCAGAAACATATCTACATGGCAAAGCAGATATATCTAACTACAGAGCATCTGGTCTATGTCATATGAGTCACCCCCTTTGCATCTTGTGAATCCCCTCCTCTCTCCAGGCCCCTTAGTGCAAATATATTACCTCATCTTTGCCCAGTTGGCTTTAGATTCTACATCCACGTGGATTCTCCATATGTATGTAATTAAATTTGTTCTTTTCTCCTACTAATCTATCTGATGTTAACTTGATTATGTGGCCAGCCCCAGAAAAATCAGGGGGTTAGAGAGAAATTTCATCTCTGCTCTTATAGGGAATGAGGAAGATATTTAGACTTCAATGGATCTCCCTAAGAAGGGGTACTAATCACTGCCCCATACCCCTAGACTGATTGTAGGGATAAGGGATGAAACAACAGAGTGTCCCCCAATTAATCTAGGTGGACAAAGGCAATGAACATGTATGTGTCATACCTAGTAGACAGGAAGGACGTAATAGTGGATTCAGCTGGACACCATATAGAACCAAAGATAGGACAAGGGTGGCCATCTTGGAGAAATGACTTCCTAGTAACATACATCCTGGTCTCCCACTGCCATAACTCTATGTAAGCTTCAGGAATTCATATAAAAGAGGAAAGAAAGGAGGAAATTTACATTAACTGAGAATCATTCCAATTTCACTGAGTTTAACCTGAATTGAAGAGGTACATATTTTCTCAGCCAGAATGATGTCTTGAGATGGAAATAAAGTTTATCATATAGAAATAAAGTTTCATTTCTTATACTCTAGTCTGTTTAGTAGATGTTTAATAAAACCAAATATGTAAAATAGCCATCTTCCAAAGCAGACAAATTGGATGCCAAATCCTTCTATAATTGAAAAACAAAAAGTAAACTAAAATGGCTATCTTATCCAAAGAAATATACAGATTTAAAGCTATCTCTATCAAAATTCCTATAGCATTCTTCAAAGAAAATTACTAAATATTACTAAAATTTGTATGAAACCACACAAGGCCCCAAATAGCCAAAGAAATCCTGAGAAAAAGGTATAGAGTTATGGCACTCCCTAAAGCAATAGTGAACAAAAATGTGATGTTAGAATATAAATAGAAACATAGATCAATGAAATATAATTGAGAGCCCAAATAAAATTGAGAAATGAGAAATAAACCCACACCTATATGGAGAAAGAATTTATGACAAAGGAACCAAGAGTATACAATGTAAAAAGAAAAGTCTTTTTTTTCTTTAAAGATTTATTTATTTATGCATATAAGAGCTGGGGTGCAGGCCAGAAGTGCGGGATGGGGGGGGGTGGTGAGAGGATTCACAAGCGACAGAGTGGGGAACAGAACCGGCAGAAGTACTGAAATACACTACTGAGGGGAGCCGCAAACAAAACAGGCGAGGTCTGCTGTGTCATGTAGGTTACCTCCCTGGCCAAGGATGGAACTTGTGCTGCAGTGGCTGCAGATAGCTCCATAGTGCTGATGTTTAACCCCTTGCACCACCACGGAGGCCCTGAAAAAAAAGTCTCTTTAACAAATGATAGTGGAAACACTGGGCAGTCACATGCTAAAGAAGGAAACTAGAGCACTGTGTCACACCATACACAAAAACTAATTCAAAATGGATTAAAGACTTGGATATGTGATCTGAAACCACTACATACACAAAAGAAAACAAAAGCAGAACACTTTGTGACATTGCCACGGTGATGCCTCTGGGAACTCAACTGCAAGAGCAAGGGACACAAAGCAAAAATAAACAAACTAAACTAAACTAAAAAACTTCTGCACAGTGTAAGAAACAGTCATTAAAATGAAAAGACACCCTATTGAATGGGAGAAAATATATTTGCACACCTACATCCAACTAGTGGTTGATAACTCAGATTTACAAAGAACTCATACAACAAAATAACCCAATCAAAATATGGACAGAAGAGCTAAATAGACAGTTCTCCAAAGAAGACATTCGATGGCCAATAGGCACATGAGAAAATGCTCATCATCATCTCTATCATCAGAGAAATGAAAACAAAAACCACAATGAGACATGACCTCATACCTGTAAGAATGGCCTGTATCAAAAAGACTAGAAAAAGGTAAATATCGGTGAGAGTGTGGACAAAAAGAAACACTAGTATACTGGTATAAGTGGTTGGGATATAAACTGGCCCAACCTCTGTGGAAAATAATATGGAAGCCTCTCAAAATATTGAAAACAGGTCTAGCCTGTGATACAAAAATTCTACTGCTAAGTATCTGCTTGAAGAATATAAAAACACTGATTCAAAGATGTATGCACTCCAGTGTTCACTGTAGCACTATTTGTAATAACCAACATCTAGAAACAACCTAATGCCCAACAGTGGATGATTGGATAAATATGTACATAAATACAATGAAATACATAAATACAATGAAATAATACTCAGCTATAGAAAAAAACATGAAATTCTACCATTTGCAGAAGTATAGATAGAACTGGAAAGGATTAAGCTTAGTGAAATAACTCAGAAGAAGAAAGACAAACAGGATGATTTCACTCATGTGAAATATAAATAAATAAAGCAAAGGAATAGCCAAAGACAAAACAAACAAATTCTTGGATTCTGACTGCAGACCTGAGGTTACCCCTGGGGCAAGAGAGTAGACAGGTGCAAAGGGTGGAGGGGGGTGTCCAATGGACTGTAGTGGAGGGTTATTTGTACTTTGGTGGTGGACATGTGAGGTAATATACAATTAAAGAGGTGTGAACAAATACTCTTAAACCATATACAATGTTGTAAACCAATTAAAAAAAAAAAGAAGAAAAGTATTCTTTGCTAAATTCTATAGGGTACCTTCTGTAAAGTGGGTATTCATGAGGGAGTGTTGCAGAATAATCTCAGGTCACTTAAAGTCCTGTTTGATTCAAATAAGTATTTATGAACACAGTATCTCAAGTTCAATGCCACTGTATATATGAAATACAGAAAAATACAATAAATACAATAAAACACAAAAATACAATAAAGCACAAAAAATACAATACAAAAATAATACAATAAAGAAAAAAAGAGTAATAAGTAATAAAAATTAATAAGTAATAAAAATTCAGAATAATTAATATGACATAAGTGAAAAACAAAATTAAGGTTAAATGGAAATTTCTCCCCCAAATAATGAAGACTGGAGGCTATTGAAGATGCGTCTGAGGTCAGGGTTTGATGTAGAATTGCTAAATCCCAAATATCACTTTAATAAATTTTTTATTTCCTCTTGGGAAAATTTTTTTACAAGAAATGTCAACAGGTTGTAAAAAAGTACAGTGATTTCAATCTCTCTAACTCAGCAGAGTTTGCAAACAAGCACTAAAATGGTCAAGAGAGTGAAATAATGAACCATCTATAAAACTGAAAACAACTTTGTTGGACACAATGGATCTGAATGAAACCCAGAGTTTCGCTAACATCAGGATATACTTTGACATCTATTGCAATTCTGATTACCAAGGTTCTTGCAAGATTTCACACAATTTTTTCTTTGTGAGTATCACATGATTCAGTTTTTGGACGGAAGAAGAGGATTCCTAGTTGATTTGAAGCCAGGGAACTCACGAACAAGGCTCAGTTGGCAGGTATCTGTTTCGCCTACCCACGGTAATTCAATCTTTCTGAGGCTGCGTTACTGACAAGCTAAAGTAGTTCATTTTTAAACCGAAGCTATACTGCAAATAAACAACTTGCTAAATTGAGCAAAATAATTATTCACTTAATTTCTGTAACTATTCAGGCTTTAGCATTTGTTCCAGCAGTGTTCTTCTATAAAAATAATGACAGCTTTGAAGCCTTTTGTTTTTCTTTTTATTTGGACATAGGGAAGAACTGATAGTGGAATGGGATTTATTGGGAGTATATATGTGGTTCTCTGAATAGAAGATTATTGTTACAAAGTCTATCAATAAAATTTTAGTGAGTAAAAACACAAGTGTCAAGCTTGTTCCAAGTCCCCAGGTTCCAATTGAATTAGAGTAGATTTTTCAATGTTCTTTTAATGGAATTTTTGATGAATAAATTTAATTGAGTTTTGAGACTTCTTGGTCTATTCTCATAGATGGCTTTTTTAGACATGGGCAGGGGGAGGATAGAACTAAAAGGAGGGAAGGAAAGAGGGAAGGAGGGAGGGAGGGAGAGAAGAAGCAAAGAACCTGACTGATTGACAGATGATGCTTTAGTGTCCCTAAAATTCCCAGTCTCATTTGATCAGTCTTTTCCAACATGACAGTATGTTTACAGGGCACACACACAGTGGTAAAGTCTTGGGTCCTGCTGCCTGCACAGACCACATCTCTCTACTGTGATACTAGCAAAACAAGTACATGCAGTCTTGCAAAACCTTTGATAAGCTGGATTATAATAGATAATAGAGCACATTAAGTTTAAGGTCTAGATAAAAAAGTATCAAAATTAAAGTGCTAATTTAGAAGTCAAGACTTTGAAATTGGCTTACATTAGGATGTCATGTGAAGCTGTTTATCAAACCCTCTCTCCTCTGGTTTCTCTACATATGAAATCTGCCAAACTCTTCCCCAGACTCTGTACAAAATTTACTATCATTTATAAACACTGGTATTATTACTGAGATTGACCTGATTCAAATTATTCTAAATTTTTAAGTCAACCAGACTTACTTCAAGTTCTATAATTTTTTAAAGATTTATTTTTTTCATGCATGCAAGAGCTGGGGTGCAGCCTAGAGATGAGGGGGTTGAGAGGGATTCACCAGGGGCGGAGTGGAGAGCAGAACAGGCAGATCTACTGAAATACACTGCTGAGTGGAGCAGAGGGCAGGACAGGAGAGTTCTGCTGTGCCATGTAGGTTGGCTCCCTGGCCAGGGATTGAACTTGTGCTGCAGTGGCTGCAGATAGCTTCATAGCACTGTGTCTTAGCCTAGTATACCACCAGGGAGCCCCTCCAAGTTCTATAATTAGGAAGTTTATTTATAAAACCCCTAATCAAAATGTTCAAACGATACACATCGAAAGTATGCATTACTCATGTCTCCTGCAAGGGACATGGCCTAGATTATACACATTAACTGTATATGTGTTGATTCATCATCTCAGGGAAGAATAGCTCCTTATACTGGACAGCGAGGTTCAATCTGGCTGTATTCCTACAAGTTCTCTGACACGATCAAATATCCCATAACCATCCCCTCTTTCTAGATAGACTGAAAGATGTTTCTTCCAGTTTCTTTCTTTTAGAAGCTCTCCCCTATGTATGTAATAGTAATAGTAGCTGTACGGTATTGTTTAGTACCTGCAATGTGCCAGACACTGGGGCTTTAAGAACATAGGAGAATAAAACAAAGCTCTACCTTCATAGGGCTTACATTCTAGTAGAGAAGATGAACAGTAAATAATCAATAAATAGTAAAGAATTGGAAGCGTTTTCCACAAAACTGAACCTAAAGCCATTTCTTCAACTCGCCCCAAAACTATGAGTCCATTAAGTCCCTTCCTGCTAAAACTGCCTAGAATGGATTCTACTCTATCAACTAAACATGAACCAACACAATTAATCAACCTGCCCTGTGACACCTTCACCCCAATTTCTCTTTTTAAACCATAATAAAAGTTGCAAATAACTGCAACTAATGACACATCTGATTGGCCAGCCCTATATGCCTGCCCCAGTTGACAAAATTATAAAAGTTTTCTAGTATTTTTCAGCATCTCTGAATGGGAGAACTTAAGCCCAGTGGGATAAGATGACAAATCCCCGCTCTTAGAAAGAGGGATGAAAATTTGAGCAGCTCCTCCATGTTGAGCAAAATCTTTAACATAGGACCTTCTCTAAATTTCTCCCTTCAATGTGTTATCTCTTTTTACAAGGTAATAATATCTGCAGCTACTATAAACCCTGCACACACTAACAGTAAGACACATGGCAAGTCTTACTGAAATTCAGGCATGCAGTTAAACACACAAGAGGAAAAGCAGGAAAAACCAGCAGGCTCCACATGTGCCCAGATAACCAGGCTGCAGAAGCCCTGGACTTAGGGCCAAGAGGCAGGTGACGATGTAACCCCAAGCTGGTACTTAGGCGGATGGGTGTATGGCAGCTCTGATTTGGAACACCTGGGCTTCCGCCAACGAGAACACAGCTGAACTGCATAGAAAGCAAGTGTGAGAGACCAGGTTGAATGTACCTGGTCAATGCACCTCAATGTATCTCCCATTCATCACCCTATATTGAATTTTTATAGACAGGTAAACCAAACCACTACGAAGTGAGAAGCTCTGGGGCTCCTACTCTCAGCAAAGCAGCCTTCTTTCTACCCTTCCCAGCAGGCTGAGCTGGGTTCTCCCCTTTCATGCCCCCACGCCAGCTATTCATGCCTTTATCACATCACTTACCCACTATTATAAATATCTGTTCAGATTATTTTGTGTCAATGCTCTAGGACCAAAAGCACCCTGAGAAAAAAGAGTTTGTATCTGTAACAAATCCTTAAGAACTATAGGAAATAAGTAAATATTTGTTTTTAAAAAAAATAATAAAATAAAACCTCAGTGTTGTGACTCCAAATGGCAGAAACTAAAAAACAGTATGTGTTTCTGTATTACTTTATAACTACCCCAGAGCATTCATTTGGAAAAAAAAAAATTTTTTTTTTTGCAAGAGATAAATTTGAAAGCAATGATACACTCATAACCTTCAGGAAAGGAGTCTATAAAAAACACCAAAACTCTGGAAGGCTATGTATCAGAGTGGCTCCATTTCAGGTCCTCTCCACCCTGGCACCATGCATGCTTCTCGGCTCTTTGTCCAGTGGAGGCTCCTGAGTCACAATATCAAAATACACCACTTCCCACCACCACACAAACCTGTGCTTACTATTATCTATTTCCTACTTTCCTTTGCAAGTGAATGCATTACACTTAAGGACCATAACTGTAAAAATATCCCTAGGTTGGAAATCAATGTTCGGTTTTTTTTAAGATTTATTTATTTATGCATATAAGAACCAGGGTGCAGGCCAGAGATGCGGGGGTGAGAGGACTCTACAAAAAAAGAGTAGGGAGCAGAACAGGCAGATTTACTGAAATACACTGCTGAGGGGAGCAGCAGGCAGACAGGAGAGGTCTGCTGCACCATGTGGTTTGCTCCCTGGCTGCCCAGGGATAGAACTCATGCTGCAGAGGTTGCGGATTGCTTCATAGTGCAGTGCTTAACTCTTTTGCTACCTGGGAGGCCCAATCAATGTTTTTTAAACAACTTTTCCCACCCCGCCTCATGCCTAGGATTTTTCCTAGTTGGGACTTTCAATAAAATTGTGTGTTCCAAACACCGTTCTGATGAAGTAGAGTGGAAGAAGGGTGGGCACCTTCAAATGGTTAGCTTTTGCTATATAACAGCTACCCAAAAATTGTTACCTTCCTACAATAGTTCTTCATTATTGTATAGTCTTTAATTGACTGTGTGCTGCTGCCATTATGTGAGGACTAGCTGCTCTTTACTTACCTTGCTCATACATCTGTGGTCAGTTGGTTTGTCAGCTAGAAGCCAAATGGCCTTGGATGACCTCACTCCCATGTCCAAAGGATAATCTGCAGTGTCTGGAACAATGAGGGTGACTGACTCATGTGACTCTTGCCATCTAGCAGTCTAGCTGTTCCATGTGGTAGGGAAACAGCAACCCCATGTGCAACAGAAGAGGGTGAGACTTAATTTCTGTCTCACATTTGCAATTCTGCTACTGACCAAAGCAAGTCATACAATAAATCTCAAGTAAATGAAAGAGGACATCTGGGTACAAGAAAACCATCATCAAATTGGAAAGTATTACTATAAACTTCCAGACTTTTTGTGTATGCCTCACATGGTCACCTGTGTGCTAGGGTGAGGCTTAACACCTCACACAGCACCTAAGCAAGGGAGCTTTTAGGATTGATTATTTCTTTGCATGTTTATTCACAAAGCTGAGTCCATAAGACACAGATTTTTGAGTGCCATTCCCCATTATATTTCCAGAGTCTAAAACAGGGCCTTATATATAATAGGAAGTAATTCATTCAACAAATTATGTTTCTTGATTTCCTACTGTGTGCATTATACTAGGGTTGGAGATACAGAGGTAAAAGATCCAGTCCCCATCCTAGTCAAGAAATGATGGAAATCCAAACTAAGATAGAGGCAAGGGTAGATGGAAGATGGTGCCAGAACTGAGAAATGAAGGAAGAAAATCAACAGGTCTTGGTGACTGATACTATGTGGAAAAGGAGTAGTTGAGGATGACTATCAGATTACCAGGTGTGTGGTAGTGTTGAGGGGAGAAAATATTTCCCCATATTGCAAATCCAATTGTAAATAACAGTATACAGATTCAGAGAAGCTACCCTATTGTTTTGATAACAAATAAATAAAAACCTTGTCCAATAAACATGCATGACATTCCTTACCCCTACATATTCTAAAGAATCCTTTCAGTTCACAAATTTTCAAAATTCTTATCACCATCTCATTGTCTACTCTGCACCATCTCTTTATGCTTAGTAAAATTATTTTTCTATAGAGTAATGTATTTTTATTGTCCTTGCCCACCATTAGACACCAACAATCTCTTTTTTATTGCTATTATCTTGCAATCATAAAAGCTCTGTGACTGGGTTATGATTGCTTCAAATGAAGAAACTTAGTCCAGGTAATTTCTCACGACAGAAGTCCACGTGGAAGGTTAAGTCTGAAATCAAGCATATCAAATAATGCATCCAAGTTCAGACATTTGATTTATTGCCTATCCTTACTAATGATTAAATATTCGGCTGCCCTATTGAAACCACACATATATTCATACTATAATGTTCAAGCAGGTTAACTGCCTACTAACTTTCCACCTTTGTCCTCTGGAGAAAAACATCAGCCTGCACACAACTCATAATAACAAAGAATGATTGGATAGTAAGGTTCAGAAAGAGTAGAAGCAACTAATGAGGATGTATGCATCAAATTTCTCTCTTTTAACATCAGGTTCTAGCAAAGTTTCTTCTTTGTGGTGAAGGAACTCAAGAACAGCTGTCAAAAATATGGCACTGCTAACCCTTTAACAAATTAAAAAGCACCATCTGCAGCCACTGCAGTCTGGATAAACAGATGTTCCCCCATACAAAGCCCAGGGAAGAGAAAATGGCTTGGCAATGCTGAGGTTAACGGGTCTGAAAGCAGAGAGCATATGTTTCTCCAATAAAAGGAGCACTCCACTACCTAAGCCAACAATTTAACATTTATAAACCGTTATTGAACCTCTAATGTACCTCTAAATACCTGCATTCATGTTTTTAAAGTTTCTTTAAGAACAGTAAGTAGATCAATGACAGAGGACTACAAGTTCAGCATCTTTCCATGTACCTACCATTAGTCGTTCAGTTTAGCTGAAGAAGGTCCCTACACTATCTTTAATCTGTTTCTTTTTTCGCCCCCATCCAGTAACGCCTCTCATTAAAACTAACTCTTTTGAAATATGCAACACTGGCCAGCTTGTCCCACTTGCTAATGGTCCTGAATTGATTCTTAATTAGTTGCAGTTTTGGAAAGAATCCAATTAAAATAGTGAGGGGATTCCAACAGCAGAAAAGAACCAGCTAATATGTGTTATGCTCAGAGCTGCTGATCTTTGCATTAAACTTGCTCAGGCAAAAGGCAGCTATGCAAAATATGGCAGGATTCAAATCATACTAAACATGTTCAGGTTTTAAGCAGAAACCTTCACATGGTAATTTATCCTCTAGCCATAAAACATGATCAAAGAAAGGCAGCCAAATGCTGTTAGAAAAATTACATTCCTTCATTCCACTTTCTCTCTTTTCTTCCTAAAAGGACAGGTTACTAATTCAGAAGAAGACAGCAGAATCTTTTCAATAAATTATACTGTACTTTTTACTTGCTGTGTATTTTCCAGCCTCCCATTTAAATTCTAAAAGAGAGGAAGCTCAGTCTGGGGTGAACTGGAAGAAAAGGGTAGAGAGTAGGAGATGGAAGCCTCTAGGAAGCTAAGTAGGATGTTTTCCTATGTTTTTTCCAAAAGCAGGGTGTTGCGACCAGCAACATTCCCAGTGTTGTTTATGAGGGCAGGTGGAGGTCATTTGACAGGTATGGCTTTTATGGTTCACATTTAATTATAGAAAAGCCAGCGCTCAGAAAAGCAAGGTCTCAGGAAACCCAGGCAGAAGGACTCGTGCCACTGCTGGTAGGTGACAGTCACGTGACCAGCTTTGTATTCAGCAGTAATAACTCACTGCCCGCAGCCGGGATGGAGCCCAGCTAGCCTATCCCCTGAGGAGCTTCCACCAGGCATGGATTCACAGAGTCTTTGATCTGCAGATTAACATGATCAGAAATGCAGGCTTTGTCTTTCGCAAACATCCTTAGTCCCTAACTTTGTATCCAGTGCAAGGTTGAGCCCATTTTTATTTGAGTAATGAATTGTAGTAATTAATGCACACATTGATTTTTTTCAAGTCTCCCTAAAGGCTATTTCCATTTTTAATTTATAGAAAATATACACCATTTCCTTAATAAGAGACTGTTCTACATTACCAAATACAGATGGAAGAGACACACTCAACACTCAAGGAAACAATGAAAAGATGAAACAGGTGATTATTAAATATGGGGCAGTGGCCGAATTAAGCACTCACTTTTTAAAAATCAGCAGGAAGAAGTATCTGCTCTGAATCTGTTCAAGTATTTCAGATAGCTCTTTAAAGAAACCGTCATTTGAAGCATTCAGTATTCTTGTAGATAAATATCTCCATTTTAAACTAAGCTTTTCCCCAACTATTAATAAAGGGATGTCCTGTGCAAAACAAAAAGAGACGAAGAAGAGCGTTAAATCTATGTCAAAGTTGTTGTGAAATTGTAATTTTGTCTTAAGAAGAGGTCGTATCACTTCTTCCAATGTCTCTGGCAAAACAGCATTTTATGGGGGCATGAGGGTGAAGTGGGGAAGAGACTCCGGTCTGAGCTCCACCATAATGAAGCATCCCCAGGGCTTGAAATGATAGGATTTTTCTTACTTGAGAAGTAATTCTTTTCTTGCAGCAAGGTTCTTAGTAAATGCCGATAGCAAGAAAGAAGTGTGTGGGTAATACAAAGTGGTATTTATCTGAAAGTCCCAGGTAAGGAACAGTGGAAAATCACCAGTGGCGGGCATTCAGAAGTGGCCTGGCACAGCCCAGGAGGAAGGAGAGTTTGAAGACACATGCAAACTAAAGAAATACCTGATTAACCTTTCGCTGACTCTGAACCACGTGATGCACAGTGAGCCTTCTTAGAGTGATGGCTTTAGAAGAAGATGTTAAATTTAACCTCTGGCGCAATGATAAATTGACAATAAAAAATTCAATGGCTTGGTAATTACCAATCACTTTGGACATCGGCAACATTTTTCAGTTCTGTCACTGTGCATTGGCACAAAAGCTTGAGCTGAAATTCTCTCGATCTTCCTCTTTTTAACTTTGTTTTCATGATGCAGATTAAATCTGCCACCCTATTACTGATTCATTTTCCTAATTTTTCATGTCTGCACCATGCCCCAGCTGCACCAGACTGATAATTGTGGAGCCCAGCCCTGATGATTAACATCAGAAGAATTAATTATGCCTGCCATTAAAATTCCGGGTTGCACATGGTGATCAAGAAAAATTAAGTTTCTCTAGGCCTCTAAATCATTTCACCTTTGCGGGGAAGGATAGTGCCTGGACAGCTAGGCTGCAGCCTGTGTTCCTGCCGAGGTCGAAATCACATGCCCTTTGTCTAATTCAACAAATGCCTTCCCTGTTATTTTCCCCAGGATTTGGACTAAAGAATTTAATGCCTAGAAAATAAAAGAAACCTGAAAAATACTCTCTATTCTTTACACTGAGAGAGGAGAAAAATACTTTTTCAGAGGCTCAGCTGCTGTTTCTAAAGTATCTGTTATTCTAATTTGTAGACGAATGCATCATGTGAAAAAAAGAAATGTGCGGTCCTTGGAAATAGTTGATGAAATGAGGGTGGAACAGGGTCTAATTTTACAATCATTATAAATGGGTAGAAAGAAAATGTTCATTCAAATAAGTAAAGGCAGGGACATTTCTTGGAAATAAATTGATAATGGAATAAAAACAGATTCCTCAGATCTTTAGGCTAAATAATAATGAGTAAAGGAAGCCTGTTGACTGACGCATTTCCAAAATGATTGTTGCATGAGAACTCAAAATGTATTCAGTCTTGCCTAAGGTACGAAATTTACTAGAGCTATAAAGGGTAAGATGATATGCATTTATCATGTTCTTTTTCTACTCTATGTTCCATTTTTAAATTACCATAATAATGTATATTATAGGCATGGCTTTAGAAGACTACAAAGGGAGTCATATTTTGATGAACGGATGTAAATATCTTATACTAAATGGTAAATCTCTTGTTCACCTCTATGCAAAGAGTATGCATAAACCATGCATCATATCAGTTTCATTTATTATATTTAAGAAGTGATATCACAAGACAACTATTTCAATGCAGATATTCTTGTTAGTTTTTTATTGGTAGTAAATTTACAGAATCAAGTTAACCATCTGCCTACCCCAGGTGAGTCAGGGAAAGGAGGGATAAGAAAGAATGAAAAATTAGATGTACCTTTTGAAAATTCTAGAAGCATGTATATTTTGAGATTGGCTCATTTTCACAGGAAATCTTGGAATTAGTGACATGATAAAATCCCAAACTTAATGATTTAGTAGCTTGAACTGAATATTTCTTTCTTCTATTTCTTGAAGTGACTGCCTTCTGCACTAATTACCCAAGATCATTTAATAACACTTTCACAAATGACAAGCTCTGTGTGCAGGGCTGACTGCAAATGTATTCATCAAGTAAGCATTTTTCAAAGATGATATAACAAAAACTAGAAAGTCTGCTGAAGTACCAAAATTTGAAAAGTCATAAAATCTGTTTAGAGGACCTCAAGGACAGGAGAGATGAAAGCAGTAGGCTACTTTAATTCTTCCAACTCTTCTTCACAATGCACAAAACTGATTTTTTAAGATTCTATTTTCTTGATAATACACAAATCCCTCAGGAAGTCTAGAAGCAGAAGGAAAAGCTGTTCCCAAACATTTATATCTACTCCAGATTAAAGGAATTACAATTAGAAATACAAAGCAAATAATAAAATACACTCTGCCTTTCAATAACAAGAAAATTAAAGGCACAAAAAAAGTGAAATGCGGGAGAATATGAAGCATTGGGAGGAGTGGACAAAGGAGGAAGAATAATGGAGGCAAGGAACTGGCAAAATATATATAAATCACATAAGCAACAAATACTTTGATATAAAAGGCATTGCATTTGCTTGATATAAAAATATATAAAGCTACAACATTCTAATCATCAAAGAAAATGACTCATGACAATAAAAAAGTAATATAAGAATCAAATAGCAGTGAAATATAAGAATCAAATCGCAGCGCCTAATGCTAAGAAAATCAAGATGGTGGCTCAGTGGGGAATGTCTGGATTTTTCTTAAAAGTTTTAGAAGGAGCAATAAATGTGAGGGTGGAGAGTGGGGGGAAAGTGAGAAACTTCAAAATGCAAGAAACATTTGAAAATGGATGAGGAACTTCCTGTAACCATATTGAATAATAAGAGTGGGAAAAAAAGATGCAAAGATTTCCCACCTGCATTTGTTTTTCCCTTTCAAATAGAATAATTTCT
The DNA here is from genome assembly GCF_014898055.3 of Talpa occidentalis. Taxonomy (NCBI): domain Eukaryota; kingdom Metazoa; phylum Chordata; class Mammalia; order Eulipotyphla; family Talpidae; genus Talpa; species Talpa occidentalis. The sequence goes on from NW_023603184.1 coordinate 106,392,231, forward strand.
TAGTAAATCCTAAATAGAGACACTTACATTATTTCTTTTTATTTGTTGCAAAGAATATAGGGCATAAGAGAGAAATTTGGATATGATAAATAATTAAATTTTGTTTTTAATATATCATCCCTAACATTCCATTGCTCTTATTGTTACCACTGGTATTTATAATGCAAGGACATTGTGTGTGTGTGTGGTTTCCTGTTAGAAAAAAAAATGTTTAACAATGTTCCCCTATGCTTAGAGGAGGGGGTAGATAATTATACCAATTGAGGAGGCAATGACATTACCCAGCAGCATCCATGAAAAACAAGCATGCATGTGTAGGGTCTTCTGGAATGAGTAAATAGAACTTATCACAAAGTGATTCTGGCACATGATTTAATGAAATACATAATCATAATAGTCCTGTTCTCTAATTAGGAAAGAATAGTAAGCACTTCACATAAATTAATACAATTTGTATTACTAGCAACCAGTCCAATAAAATGTTTGTTTTTTTCTACTTTGTAAGTTCTCAAATGGAGACTGTAGTAACCAATACAAATGAATGAACATTACAGACAGCTGTGGAGACCCTCTGCTCTCATAGTACACTGTCTCCTGCGGGTACAAGTAAAACACCCGGTATCACAAAGCACCTCGCCAAAACTGTTTACCTCAATCTAATTGAGATTTAAGTTTAATTCACAGCATACAAGAAATACTGAGGATGGGAGAAAACTAAATGACACCACAAGGAAAGAGATGAATCTAGAAAGTAAAATGTCTTGTCAAGTCTCTTCACCATGACCATGTCATGGAGAATAAACAAGTTGAGCGGAGAGACTCCTGATTTGGAGACATTGCAAATGCACACATTGTATTGCAATACATTGTTTTGAACAAACTATCTGTAAACAGCATTTGGAGAATATAGTGGAAATCTGACTATGAGTTGAATGTTAAATGAAGTTAGAGAATGCTCATTTCATTTGGTATGATGCTATTGTGGTTATGTAGGAAAATGTCATTATTTTATGTATGCATTCTAGAATATTTTGAGTGAAATATTATCAATAATGCTCTTTAAAATAGTTAAGAAAATATGAAGAACTTGGCAGTTTTATGTGTAATTGGGTTTATGGTTGTTCATGCTACTGTTAGGGGGAAATGATGTCCTGAGTTAATCCCATACAGGCTTTGTGGACCCCACCCCCACTCCAGACTAAAGCCATCAAGACATTGGGAAAGACAAATCCCATCACCACCAAGGGAGGATGGCTGGGACCTGAGGGTGGAGTTGGGAAGCCAGGTTGGATATAAAAACCAAACACGTGGGCCTTGGGGCTCTCCGGCTCGCGATTGCTCGCCTCCTGGCTTCACCTCTCCTAGCTGGCGGCCAACTCTGAGAGCACCATTTTGGGATTCCTGATCGGCGGATTGGGTAGGACTCATTTAAAACTTTGTCTCCCACTTTTCTCCCAGAGCTGTACATTTCCTCATTTCCCCTTCCCTTGTAAATAAACCTTTTATTAACCTTTCATGTGTGCCTGCAGTAGAGCATTGATAAGTCCTTTTAAGCACGCAGGTGAGGACCCACAGTCAGGCACCCCGTTTTGTATCGGGGTTGCTCTACAACACTACTATCCTCTGTGTTTTTCTGAATGTTTAGAAATTTTTCATAAAAATGTATCCTGGAAGGGGTAAATATGGGGAGGTAGAAGTCACAATAGACGTCTTGATCTGAATAATGAATTGAAGTAGTTATGAATACATTAAAGTAATGTCAAAGTAATGTCAGTCTGAGTCCCTGGAAGCCATTTGAAGTTTTAGGAGTCTTTATAATGAACCAGAGGATCACTGATTAGGGTAGCTGTTTTTTAATCTAAAGACTTTTATCACCTGGTCCAACTAACATGCTATAACATGTTATAAAATAACATGCTAAAGAAGGAGGAAGAACAAGCAAAATAAGCACAGGTGTTGCTCAGTTCAAGATCCACCAGAATGGAACAAATCCTTTTGATTTTTACCCTACCCCTTCTCCATTCAGTTCTAAATCTAAAATTCCCTGATTCTTCCTTTTAACAACAATAAAAAAATCATAATTTCACCCAGTCTGTAGTTTCTGGTGTATTTTTCAAACATTACTTCTTTTAAGGCTTTCAACAACCCTTAGGAGAGGTATCATTTTACAGGTAAGGAAATTGAGGTTCCAAGTGGTTAAACAACTTGCCTAATATCACAAAGGAAGAAGCCTGAAGTAGCCTCAAAGCAGGTCAGAACCCCTGGCGCTATGTTTCTTCATTATTCTATAGGCCAGCGCCTAACCCTGTAAAATGAAAAATGTCCGTGATCTGATTCCCCAACAGCCTAGTTAGGGAACAATATCTTGCAACTTTCAGATGAACTTTACTGCCATGTTCAATAAAATTCAATCACATAATATTAAATTACAATTCAATGAAGATAACTAGCTAAATCAGTAGTTCTCAGCTCAGGCTGCACCTCATAGACTCAAGAGTAGAGCCAGGTACCCTGTGTTTTATGAAACTGCCTCAGGGTGGGGATTCTGATGTGCATTCATGGTTCAAAACCTCTGAGATAAACTACCAGCATCCCAGTGTGTAGCCTCTGGTGATCTAATTTGATCAAGGAATAGAATTTGGAAATCTAAAGAAGTGAGTGACATGATACAATATGGATGAGCCTTGACAACATTAGGCTAAGTGAAAGAAACCACTCACAAAGGATGGCATAGTGCATGATTTAGATGAATATCCAGAACTGGCAAAGTTATAGAAATAGAAAATAGATTGGTGGTTGCCTAGGGTTGGGGGTGTGGGTAACTTGAATGATAGCTAAGAAGCATGGAGTTACTTTTTGGGTAACAGTGTTCTAAAATTGATTATGGTGAGAGAGGCTAAGTCTCTGAATATATCAAAAGTCATTGTACACTTTCAATGGGTGAATTGTATGGAAAGTGAAATAAATCTCAAAAGCCTTTTTTTTTTTTTGTGAATGAATTGCATGTATAAACCATCCCTCATTTTAACCATTTCTCTCCCCCTCGCTTTTTGACAAAAGCTGGATTTGTGCATTCATTCACCAATTCAGCAAGCACCTTCTACATGGCCGTTTCTGTCCTGAGAAAAGGTGATGTGATAGCAAACAGGGCAGACAAGAGTGGAGCCTCAGGGAACTTAACAGTCTTCAGAAGGAGGTGGACAACAAGAAGTCAAGTCAACAACGAAGCAAAGGAATCATTTCAGACTACCCTGTAAATGAAATAAAACTAAATGAGGTCATAGTATATGGACTGGGGGTGCAGGGTGACCAGTTAAAGCGTCTTCATGGAGGTGACATTTCAATTGAGGCTTGAATGATAAGAACTAGCAAGCCGCATGAGGTCTGCAGGCTGAACCACACAGCCAGGACTCATGTCTTAAGGCAATAAAGACTACTGTCTTCAAAAAACCAAAAGGAGGCCAGGAAGGCTGGCAGAAAGTGAGCAAATGGGTGCGGGAGGTAGCGTTGGGAGACTGGCAGGAGTCGTCACATAGGGCCTGACAGTGTGGGTGATGATACGAGTCCTTCCAGAATATGCTTGTGAGAGAAAGAAATGCTTTATCAATTACACAGGACATAGGTGTATTTTGTACAAAGTGGGGCGTTATCTCAGGCAAACCAAGATGTCTGTTGACACTACATAAAGACCAAGATTTTACTGTAAAATACAATAGGAAACTATTAGTGGGTATTAAGTTGGATGGCAGAAAGTTTGAAATTGTACTGAGAGGTCCCCAGGGCTCTTTTTTTTTTTAAAGATTATTTATGCATACAAGAACTGGGGTACAGGCCAGAGATGCAGGGGGTGAGAGGATTCACCAGAGACAGAGTGGGGAACAGAACAGGCAGACTGACTGAAATCACTGCTGAGTGGAGCAGCGGGCAAGTCAGGAGAGGTCTGCTGCGCCATGTGGGTTGCTTCCTCGCTGGCAGGGGATCAAACTTGTGCTGCAGTGGCTGCAGATAGCCTCATATGTTGCGTCTTAATCCCTTGCACCACAAGGGAGGCCCCCCAGGGCTCATAAAAGAACCACTTTTAAGAATTTGTTATTCTCCATTAGGGAGATGAAGGATGACAATGGTACCAGCAGGTGAGGCACCTACACCTCTCACACATGGGGATGAGCTGCACGAGTTCCTGCAGCAAGACCAGCCAGACTTGTCCTTCTTTAGCAGCTTCCAGGGCCTGAGAAATGCTCTGCTCAGGCCCCAGGGTTCCATGACATACAGCACAGCAGAAATCATTTAGGCTTGGAAAAATTTCAAAGCAGGTGTTGCTCAGCGTCCACCCTGACCATAGAAAAACTTAAAACTGCTCCCAAGCTTCACCTGACCCAGAACACTAGGAATCTGTCCCATCCCAGGGGGCTCACAGGCATAAGCTATAAAACACATTTCCAATTAACCACTTGGAATTATGTTACAGGTTTACCGAGTTCTGGAGCTTGCCTACCCCAAAACAATCATTTTCATCTGTGTGGGTAATGTTGAATTATTCCAGGACATTATTAAGTAAATGAGAAACATCTAACAACAGCCAACCATTTCCACCCCACAAAATCTGATTTGGAAACAGAATCTAGGAAAGACAAGGAATTCAATTTCCAAGAACAACTTTTAAGGCCCCTTAAACTCTTTGAAAAGGGTTTTATAATAGTTACCATTTATTGGGCACTCAGTAGGCACCAGCACTGGGCTAGCTACCTGACTCAACTGTCTGTAATCCTTGAGTACAAACTTACCAGGTGTGTTAGTGTTTTATTAATGAGAAAATGAAGTCTCTGAGAGGTTAAGTCATTTTCTCAAAATCATATCCTGAAAAAGCTTCATACCTAAGTGTGAAAAAATCTGTTTATTCCCAAATACTCCGCCTTGTTCTCATATTGTTGTTTACATAAATATGCAAATATTCCATGTGTGTGCCATCTTTTCAAAACTCAACACTATATGGGAAAATCCAAATAAAGCAGAACAAATAAATTGAGTTATTGTTAACATTTCTGTAGGCTTTACTTCACTGATTCTTTTAATAGCAACCTCCCCAGGTGGCTTTATGCTTTGCTTTACAAGTTTTCAATTTACATACACCTATTCAGAAGGCATCTTCTGAGAGCTCTCAAGTCCAGATTTATAACCCATTCCACAGTATATCTATTTTTGTGCTTCCTTATACCCCACCCCTTTCCACAAAACATTTATATACCCAGGTGGTTACCATAAAAATCCCAGTGCTTTGGCAAACTCGCTGAAGTCTCTTTAAATGTTATTATTAATGGTGGCCTGTGGCATATGTGTTTATTCAGCAAGGCACTCCCTTGCCCTTAAGGCAAATCCAAACTCCTTAGCCTGGTTTACCAGGCCCTTCACACCTCCCTCGGGCTCTCTGATCCAGGCTGAGAGCTACAGTCACCCAGGGGCCGGTTAGATAAAAGGGAGGCATTGCGTTTTGGGGGAATCTGACAGGCAGATGGCAGGAGGGTATCCTGCAGTAGGAGTGGGAGATACAGGTTCAAAGACCACCCCCCACCTCACAGCTACCAATGAGATCAGCCTGGGAATGGGAACCGGGCATAGATTCGTTTTGAACTGGTTTGTTGTGTATTTTTTTTAAAGATTTATTTATGCATACAAGAACAGGGTTTGAGGCCAGAGGTGCGGAGTGGGGGGGGGAGGGCAGAGGAGGGTGTGTGTGTGTGTGAGAGGATTCACCAGAGACAGAGCAGGGAACAGAGCAGGCAGATCTGCTGAAATACACTGCTGAGGGGAGCAGCAGGTGAGACAGGAGAGGTCTGCTCTGCCACATGGGTCAGCTCCCTGGCCAGGGATGGAGCTAGTGCTGCAGTGGCTGCAGATAGCTTCATAGTGCTGAGACTTAGCCCCTTGAGCCACCAGGGAGGCCCCTTGTTGTGTATTTATTTATCTCATTTGCTGATGCTAAGGTACAGACAGGATTGAAAGCCTGGGATCCCACTCACCCACCAGCCTCTGCACCTGACACTTCCTCTTCACATTTGCAGCTGCAGCCACCAGTGAGCTCTTGCCTCTCAAACACTCCACTCAGCATCAAGCAGTCTCTCTGCCTGGAGCACCATCTTCCACTGTGGCCTGTGCCCCAGCAACTGCTGCTGCTCTCTCTGTTACGCCCCTGGGATACTCTTTCTAAGGTTTCCCTAGCCCTGTTAAATACCTCAGAGAAGTTTCAAAGCACCCTTAAACCAAATGCTCACGGGACACTTTGTCATAAATATCTTATCAAGGGGCCATCTGGGAAATGAGTCATTAGGCAGGTTCATCACGGTTCAAACATCACAGAGGGCACTTACACGAGGCTAGACGGGAAAATCTGCACTGTAGACATTAGTATTTAGAATCTTATTTAAGTTAGATCTGGAGCCGAGAGTACCCACACCTAAGTCAGCAAAGTGCAGGACCCAACACGCATTGTGCCTCTAAAGAGAGAGGTTCACAGTCATTACTTAGGGGTTTGCTAACCTTAAACTGGGGAAGTGTACATGGGTCTCGCCCTTAATGTGTTCTCCACTCTGCCCTCCTATTGTTTTGTTTCTGAATAAACCTATTGTCAAAATAACTATTTTGTTTGAGTTCAACAAAACCTACACATTTGGTGTAGCCTCTTGAGACCAACTTCATTGACTGAAGTGCTATTAGGCAACATGGGGTATGTTTTTCCATATTGATAAATATTAAAATATAAATAACTTTATATTTAGATATAATACATATAATAATATAAATATGTTTATTGTTATAATTTAAAAAGAATGTAACCATATGAACTATATAATCTCTGTGCTATATGTATATGTAGCAATATTTGGCCATTTTCTTTAATTTTTGCCTTTGTTTATTGAATATGTGTTATTGTATTATTGCTTTGTTTTAATGTAGTCATTTTCCTTTATGTTTCATAGTTTTATGTTTAATATAGTCTTTTCCTTTATGATTTTGGCTTTGATGGAATGTAATTTTAGTATTTGTATGTAGTTTATGAGATTTAAAATGGATTGCTCATTTTATCAACAATAAAGTGTCACCTGGAAATTAAATTAGAACTTTTGAAAAATAAATGTTAGACCATAGCACCATATTCCTTATCACTAGTAGACAAAAAATTTTAATGATGACTAAAATTAACATTTATCAATATTTTTTGAAAGAAAAAAAATCAATCTTTTCAAATCTTGTCTGCGCCAATTAGCAGGTGATACTTTGTGTGTTCCATATTTATTATGTGAAATAACATAATCCCAGTAGAAAACTCTAATTTGGTCAGAAAACAATTTTACAAGCTGTTGCGGAATATGAATGCAAGTATCACAGCTTCAAACTGTGAGGAGAGATCCAGCCAGAGTTTGGCTGGAAATGTGTTGATAATGACCACACATGGGATAGAACAACAGAAAATCATTTCCTCTCATTGGCAGACAAAGCATTCTAGAAATGTTTCTCTTTCCTTTAATGGAGACACTGCATAGGTACCTCAAAGTTTATGAAGAATAGAATGATAATAAAGTCAATACCTCTGGATCACACACACATGCACACACACACACACACACAAACACCCAAAAACCTTTTGTTGGTGAGGAGCTGCTCAATGAGCCAATATTTGACCCTTACAGGCTTTCCTTTGTCAATCTAGATTCCTGGTAAGGAAAGTAAAGCGAGCTCTCAAGTACCCAAACTTCTGATACCATGATTTCATAGTACCTGTTCAGCTCCCTTTAAAGTCTCTGACAAAATATTTTTAATAGGTCATAAATAATGGATTTATGAAAGCCAACAATTTAAATTTTTCTTGTTTTAAATCAATAAAATAAACAATAAGTCAAGAAGCAGAAGTCGAAGGAACCATTCCCTATAATAAGAACAGCTGTGTAAGATAAATCTTCATTGTGATCTCTTGAGAATAAAAAAAATGTATAGCTGTCTTATTCTTTGTATTCTACTACTAATTTCTGTAAAAAAAAAAAAAGTTAATTATCAAGAGATAGTCTCATTGACCATGTTCACAACTGTCCCTTCACCTGAGGAAGAAGCAAAAGCCCTGGTGACCTCCTCATATTGCTCAGTGTTTGCTAAGTGAAATGGAGTGCTGGACCATACCATGGAGATACCCACAGAAACCAAAAAATAGAGTCCTTGTCAACAAAGAATTCATTATCCATAAAGAGGAGTGGAGGACTGGAGAGACTTATATGGCAAATAATTATAAGATAGAAAATAAAACTGATAGAAAATCCTGTGTTTAAGGAAAAAAAGAGAGTAAGTATAAGTTGGAATATCATACCATTCAGTGGAGAAAATAGAAATTGATCTGGATATCAAAGAATGAATTGGCAGAAAAAAAAAAAAAGAAATGATGTCCAGGGTGGGAAGAAGGCAAAAACTTCAACAGGAACAGAAATATAGAAACAAGGAAGAGTAAGCAAAACATGATTTGCTTTCAGGAGCCATTGACACTCTCTTGTATAATGATGAATGCTATACCATAGGGGAAAAATAAACAGAAAATAAGATAGGAATATGCAAAAAGAGGCTGGAGGACCTGGAAGAGAGGTTTACCAGGAATTTGTAGACTCTTTCCACTTTCAACTTTCAGAATCAAAAATAGAGCTTAGGTATTTCAATTTGAAAGTTGTTACAGTGTCCAAGGTTGGACAGAGGCTGCGTGCGCCAATGTTACACATTCATCCCTTGTAAAGTGCCCACTCTCCCCCCATTATGACACAGATGATTGGAACAACACTCAAAACTACTTTTCAATGAACAAACAAATGAACAAATAAACTAATAAGCAAGGATGCTGAAAATTATTTTCAGGAGCATATTCTATCTGGACATAAACTATTAGGGGGTTCAAGGGAAGGGAAGAATGGTGGGAGAAAGGCAAGCAGGCTATAAAATTACTGCAGAAAAAAATCAATTATAAAATGATATGGACCTAGATTAGGAGGCAGAAATAGGAATTAAAAAACACAGACATTAATTTGAGAAAATTATGGTAAGTCATTAAGCGATCTTAACTCATTGCTATTCCCATCTAACAGCCAGATCAAGTTTAAGTGGTCTGATCGACTAATATACTCGTGCATTCACATGGAAAATATCTATTGAGCACCATGCACTCTTCTGGCCTCAGGAGTCAAAGTGAAATTCAAATTTATTTTCCTCAAATTTTTGACTGATCACAAAAAGCTCTGACCCCTGGCAGCCTAACGACTCGTATGCAATGGGCCATTATCACAGTAACTATCCTTGATTCCCAAAATAACCTGGCATTTATTAGGAGACAGGTTTGAAAGAATGAATTTTAAGGCTGAGCAGCATCAAGGCAGTCCCAACTGTATATATCTATTGGAAACATTAAACAAGCAATTAAGCACTTCATCTCCAGTCATTTTACATTATTTATCCAGGTGAGACAAAGTCCCACACAGATATAATGTTGTTTTAGGAAGCATGAGTTGGCTAAGATTTTCAAGATAGCAAAAAATTGGCACAACAATCTTGCATTCAACATGAGTCAGAATTCTCTAATTCCAAATTTCAACAGATAGTTTAAATTCCCCATCCTTTCTATCATGTAACTCTGCCTCTGGGGCCTAAAATTACATCCATCCTAAATATCTGCATCAAGATTAGATGGCCCTAAACATCTGTATCAAGATCAGCTAGCATTTTAAGACAATGACTAGCACCCTCATTAAGAATATGAATCACAGGGCCTCCCCGGTGGCACAGCAAGTTGAACGCAGCACTGTGAAGCTGTCCGCAGCCTCTGCAGCATGGATTCGATTCCCGGCTGGCCAGGGAGATGCCCACATGGCACAGCAGATCTCTCCTGCCTCCCCCGCTGTGCCCCTCAGCAGTGTTTTCAGCCCATCTGCCTGTTCTGCTCCTCACTCTGTCTCTGGTGAATTCTCTCACCTTCCTGCACCTCAGGCCTGTACCCAATTCTTATATAAATAAAATAAATCTTTAAAAAATATATGAATCACAAATCTGTGCCTTCAAAGATAGAACTGAGGCTGAAGGACTTGTTTTTCCAGACTATGCACAAGGCCAAGCTAGCTCTTATTCTAGAACAAAAGCAACTTCAGAAAATCTATGCTCTTCCCTCAAGAAGCTTAAGATCACTTCACAAAATCACTATTCAATAAGCTCCTGCTTCAAGGACCTTCCATTGTTCAGTTAAAGTTTGAATTATAACAATTATCATAACTAAATGTACTCAGACTAGGTAATATCAACCTAAAGTTTTCCATGGACTCCATGCATGAGTTTTCAGACAGAGGAGCCCTCAAGTCTAGGAGTACCCCACCCAATGCCTCACTTGTCTTCAGTGTGCTTCTCTCCCAAAGCCAGCAATCTGGAGATAATCCACAAGAAGAGCCATCTGCCTACTTGGATCAGGTCCTACTCTGGTGAATGGACAGAACCATTTTCCAAGAGACTGAAAAATGACCAAAGAGAATCCTTTAAAATATACACTTATTCAGTTATGCATGAGCTCACTTTGCATTGCTCTTGCTTCTCATGGGGAGAAAACTCTGATGCTTTCCCATCAGAGAACTCAGATAGACTATGAAGGTGACATGGACTAAGGAACAGGAACAGGTTGGCAAATTCTCAGAACACATTTGGATGTAATTGCCTATTCTTTTTTTTTTTTCCAGGAAAGCCCCAGCAACAGGGAAGGAACCCCTCCTTGCCCCTTTCCAGTAAATTCTTCGAATAGCCATGGTACTTCCCCAGAGACGTTTAGAGACTGCCATTCATTTAATTGCTTAAAAAGCCCAAACCAAACAAGAGTTGCTGGAACTTGGCCCTCTGTTTGTTGGCTGCCTGCAGATTTACAATTTAGCACCATGTGGATCCTCAGAGCCAACGTGTTAGGAATCTGAAGGTCTCATTCCACGTCTCAAAATACAATGGGCCAGAGTGAGAAAGCTTCAAAGTCCCCAGAAGGCATCAAACCCAATTACGTCGCAATACACGTGTGCAGCCCTTCAAGTTGCTCATTAACATTTGGAAAATTCTTCTGGTAAATGTCTTCATATCCAATTTAGCCTTCTTTTCCCTTCTCTCTACCACCCTCATTTCATAGACAGGCAACAGTAATGAGCTATATAAACGTAACTCTTTAAACGAAGAATGTCATCACTTAAAAATACAAGAGAGCAGTACATGTTGTGTGTGTCTACAAACTGCAGTCGCTGTCTGTTAGCGCTTGTAGCAACTTTTAAATCTGTCATCACGGCATGAATTTCATACTAAGCTCCTTCCTGGTGCTGGAGCCAGGAAGCAAAGGGGAACAGGCTGTATCATTTATGGGCAGACTGGTACTGGGTGCAGTGTGACATCACACTCTACTCTGCCATAAAAAGGTGAAAGGCAAGGCTGCAGCAAAGTGAGGCACCTTGTTTATTGGGAAAAGGTAAGCAGGGCTGCATTTCAATTCAGGATAAAACTGAAACAAAGGATATGGATTACATATTTTCAGCAATTCCAAGGAAGAGGAGAGTGAGAAAGAGGAAGTCATTTAGAAACTTACTAATCAATGAAAAACAAAAAAGTGGCCTCCAACTGGCTTGTTCCCTTGGCGTTTGTGCTATGTCCCTAGGCCCATGTGTTTAACTAAATAGTATCAGATCAGCAGTGTTAATCTTCCTTTCTTTTGCATGGCTAATATTTAGGCAAGGGAAGAGAATCCAGTCCCAAAGTGAGTTTGAGAATGTGTGTGTGTGTGTGTGTGTGTGTGTGTAAATATGGGTTCCTGCTTAATAGCCTGGCAGGTCTCTACCTTGATCAAAAATTTATATTCAAAGGTAGCATGACTATAAGCGCACATACCACATTTCTTCAAGTCTTGCTTTTTTTGCCCATACTGATAGATCAACTTCAATTTCTTCATATCATTACCTACATCCACATATGCATATATGAATAACTAAATACATTATGTACAATAGCTCAATAATATGTGGTAAAAACAGATTTGCCAAATGGAGAAATCTTTCTAGATCTAATTTATTTAGATTAATGAAAATTTTATTGAGAATTGTGGCTACTACCTTCATTTTGGTGTATTTATTGATGCCCTGTAATGCTGTCCATCCTCCAAGAATGCACAGTCTATGGGGAAATGTCATGTAAGACAAGGTGGAAGTCTTACAGCACAGGTACTATAGCTAGAGACAAGGTGGAAGTCTTATAGCACAGGTACTAATGACAACAGAGAGGAAGAAAGAGTTAAAGTTACCTCAAGTTATTTTACCTTCTTATAGTGAGGCAACCAGGTGCAGGGCGGGCAGGCTGAGGGGCCAGGGGTCCGGGAGGCTGGCAAGCCTCCATCCGCCAGTGAATTTTCTCTGGGATCTCTAGTGTTCTCTCATGGCCTCGCCTTTTCTGTAGCCACACCGCTCATCCTCCCACATCCAACCTCCAGAAGCCATCCTGATTTCTAGACCCAGGTGTGCACTTTCGCATGCATACACACCCATGCTCAGATGTTCACAACCACACCCACGTTTCCCAAGTGCCTCCTGTGTTAACACCATCAAGGCCTCAGGAGACAGCCACAAAGGCTAGAGGTGCAAAAAACCTGACCAATTCACTTACCCTACACTTCTCTTGAAAGAACCCTACTCCAAAACTTTTCCTGCATATGAATAAAGCAAAAGGCTTGAGTCCTTCCTATTGGGATGTGACTTAAGCCCCCACTCAAATGATAGAGACACAAACTTCACACTGCCAAAGCCCCATTGAATTCTTTGAAGGAGCTTATTTTTCAAATTGCTTTAAATAGTTTTCAGTTAAATGAGAAATTAATTGTAAGAGAAAATGTCGCATTGTAGGACTGAACATCTACAATTACTCTTTTGTTCTTAATTTTCTCAGCTCTAATCAGACACACCCTAGTTGAATTAGGCCTACATTTTATCAATTCTTCCCCTTGCCTTTTCTGAAGTATCGGTTTCTTCACACTTTTTAGCAATCCCAATACTAATTGGACTCATGTTTTTTTCCTAATTATAGGCCCATTAGAAACCCTGCCTATCTCCCTGGTGTCCATACACTCCTTCATCAATGGCAAGGAAACCCCTCCTTAGCTGTTTTCAGTTTCCAATAGATGCTATGCTGCCTGCCCAGGTGTGTAGCTGAGAGCAGAGTATCCATTTTTCATCCTCCATCAATAGGATTATTAAACTGCTCAATTAAAAAAAAATCAAAACAATAAAGTGATTAAGAACATGATCCCTTGGATTTTTTTAAACAAACTGGTTTCTAATATCAACCCTACCCACCCACCTACGCTACCTTGGACAAGTATCTACCCCTAGGAAACTTAACTTACTCATCCACAAAATGGGGAGAATAATGGCACCCACAATAAAGTTGTTGTGAAGATTAAATGACTCATGAAATACATGGCACAACACTGGCACATGGTGAATACTCAGGGCGTCGACAAAATAATAAGGCTATAATGAAGGGAATATGGTAATAATGATTGTTATATAATAATCATGTATTATATCCTAATCATGGTAAGAGCTCATTGCCTAACATCATCCCAATACCACATTCCTTCCTCTACCTGATTCCATTTTAAGATCCTAGTATTTTCATCTTCCTACCTGTAGGGCAGAAACAGTGGAGAAAGAGAAAGACAATGGGAACAAAATGCAGAGACAGCCAATCAGTCAGCAAAGCCCCCACCCTGTGTGCATACAATCAGCACCAGCTGTAGTCCAATTAAACTTAATCTAGTCACATGCTCATGTGCTCCTCAGAAATTAGAGGAAATCAATTCAAATGCTAATGAGAAAGTCCATAATTTATTATCTGCTGAGGAATGCATGTTACATTAATTTTAACTGTAAACAATTATTTTTATTGCAAGATTAATTACCCTATTTTATACAACTTCCTTTTTTCATATTCTTTTAAGGAATTAGTTTTCAGTTGCTGTTTTGTGGCTCTGTCACAGTTCTTTAGCTTGAGAAAAGTATAATTAATTTAGGGATGCTGCAAATGTTGTTTTCTATTCTTCTGCCAAACGAAAGTGGGATAAATGGCTAGGTCAACCATGGAGAAAAATAGCTGCAGCTTCTGGCCGGGATGAAAAGACATTAGAACTCAGAATAGAAGTTGGGGTGGAGGGTGGGGGCGGTGTACCAAACAGAATTTAAAACATGAGTTAATCTTGGTCATTTCTGACCATAACATTTCTCAAAGTCTTCAGCATGTAAATCCAGTCTTCAAATTATTCCAAAGTCTCTGAATGTCAAGGGGAATGACGTGAGCTAAAGACTTCAGAGCAAGAAAGACACTAATCATTTTTTTCCTTAAAATAGGATCAAGGCCTGGACTTTTGCTCTGTAATATGTGGGGTGGGGTGACTGTTCCTTTGAGCAATCAGAAATGAATGAAATTTGTACTGTCGGATTCCACTCCCTTGACAAAACTGCCCTCACTCTGACTTGGTTCCCAAGGTGAATGAATGTTCAATACAGTGGCTTGTGGGAAATCATTCTTAAACCAGTCTCTTCTTGATGCAGGGAAAAGAGTTTTAGGCAGTTGACAGGGCTCATAGGTTTGAAAGCAAGGATTCTATTGTTTCTGACAAATCATTGGCTTAACTCTAGTGCTTTCTGAATTAAATAAGTCCATTTCCTCTATAGGCACAACTAGACTTAGCATTTCAAAGGTAAATATTTATGAAATAACAAAATCCATTGGTTTACTTCACTGGGACTTTCTTAATTTAAACTTCTAGTAAAAGCAACTGCTGGTCATCGATTAAAATTAAATTAGTCTAAATTAAATCAATAAACCTAGTTGTTGATTTCAATGGGAATTTGGTTAGAAAATGGATGAGAATTGAGCCCAGAGAAGATTCAGGTGCTAATTACTTATAAAAGTTTAGGCTTAAAGGGTAATAAGCATTTAACCTAGGAACACAAACAGGAAAAGGTGCTGGGCATGAGGACCTGGGCCACAACCCTAAAGTCAGGTCTAGTTGTGACTTCCTGTCAAGGGGATTGAATCCTAGTTAGTCCTAATGTGTCTCCAAGTGACCCTCCCTGAGAGCTACAGTCCCGGAGCCAGGAGGGCACACACAACAATTGGCTTGGCTGGAGTAGACAGGATGAAAAATAATCTTTCCCATGAGCAACAAGCTCTCAGCACTCAACACTGTAAATTCAAACCAAAAGGCGGGGTTTTGCCCTTTTTGCATGCTTTCGTGATTTCTATTAAATATTTTCACAAGTCCCTACCAGGAGAGCATGTGCTACTTATCAGAATCACATATAGTAGCTACAAAAACCAGGAAGTGGTTGGAAGGGACAGGCCGTGGTGATACAGGTTACACCTGGTTTTAATTTGATTGTCAGATGTCATAAGGGCAGACTTATAAGACTAAACCTCACTTCTACTCCAAACCTATAGGGAATTATTGCTGATTTATTTTAGCAAAGAATGTTTCATGCTCTTGATTTCCATTCCAATTTCTTCGCTTAATAAAATAAGATGTCACATGTCAAGCTACATTGTAGTGAATTATTTCAACAACCCGAAGCCGTTCAAATCCACTTGAAAACTTGCCACAAAGCCAAGATCTGTCACAAAGCATTAGGATTAGTTACCCCGGGAAAGCCTCCTAGTAGAAGACAAGCCGATAGGTGGCACACAAGAAGAAAACCTTGAAGGATTTCAGAGCTTTGCACACCCAAGAACTCTTAGTTCAAAATACATCAGGATTCTACAGCCCCTTGAATTACTCAGTGCCTAGATTTAAACTCCTCTGTATTTTGACTAGATCAAAATAATCTTGTCATGGGCCAAACTTGTGGCAGACTTTATGAAAACTTCAGATTTCCCTGGTTGTAAACCTCTTTGTCTGTTTCCACAAAACACAGGAGAAAGGGCCACCATTATCAGAGATTTCATACGTGGAAATTTGCATTCTATGAAAACCCTTTTATTGATGAAGAGCAGGACATCCAAGCAAGTAATAAGCCATAAGTTTGCATTTGGAAAGTTTGTAGAGTTCTGGGCCTGTTTCCTTGCAGCTAGAGCAGGGGCACCTTCAATTGAACTCCCCTTCTCAGTGGGTTGAGTTGAAGTATCTCCAGCCCTGATCAATTACAGATGTATTTCACACATCCCAACCAATGTAGTCAAAGAAGAAACTATTTTGGGAAGAGTCTATAGATCACAAATGTGATGAATGACTGTAAGGCGCCCCATCTGTAAGTGCTTATAGATTCTAGAAGCAATGGTAGAATTTCAATGCCTTTCCCTAAAACTCTTCAAGAGGATTTTTTTTGTGTGTGACAGATATGTGTGGAATGTCCTGCAGAACTGCAGGATTTCATTTTCCCAGTGTTGACGAGTATGGGAATAAAAATGAACCAGAGGAGAAACATAGAGATGCTATATGAAGTCTCCTCCTTCTACTGCTCTTTTGACTATTGGGAAGCAGGAAGTCCCAAACATCACACCAAAAACTATTCTCTTATGATTTCTAGCAGAGAAACTCAGTCTTTAAAAGGATAGTGATTTTGGATCTGATTCAAAGCATCCTTAGATCCTCAGCCCCTTTGAGATTCACCAATCTCCGGTCACACTGGGGTCATGCAAGTGTTCTCATAAAGCAGGGCTTTGGCAGTAGTCCATGCCTCTGCTGGCCCCTCCTATCCTCAGAGAAGCTGCTAGATTTCCACCACCAGACCTGGCTCCACTAAGTTTCTAAAAAGAATAGAATTCAGTAAAATTCAGGTTATCTGACTCCTGGGTAAGGAATAAATTATTTTAACTAAATTTTGTATTTCCTTAAAATGTGACTGTATAAACTAGAGCAGTATTAGCACACTTGGACTTACAGAAATCATCTATTTTTTCACATCACCATTACCATTATTGTAGCTACCTCAAAACACCATTTACCTTCATCACTGCTTCAAAATACTGTTGGTTATCAACACATTGCTAGATTTTATTGTTAATATATTAATAAGGCATAAATATTGCTGTATCACTATTTTAGAATATTTGATAACTCTATTTCAATGTGATTGGTTTTCCTGGTAATTCTAGATATTTTATGCATTAAAGCATTTTTCTTAGAAAGGCTTTATTGGCTTGTTCAGATTTCCAAAGAAGTCCATGGCACACACACAAAAGATGAAGGACTCTGATCTTAGCAGGACCATGGAATTTTTATCTGGATACTACCACATAGCTAAGTCCCCAAAAATGGTTTCTAGCTGGTCCTAACAAGTACCACAGTTTGAATCTCTGTCTTAGTAACCTGGTTCATTATCTATTTCTTTTAGGGCTGGGGACTTTGGCTTCTTCATTCATTCATTAAATGAGTATTTATTGAGCTCTTACTCTGTGTCAGATACCATGAGATGTGTGTGTTCTTCCAGTGGGAGAATGGATGGATAGCTAGTTAGGAGGCTAGGGGCTGTGGAGGGAAGACCATTAGGCAGGACTCTATGCAGAAAACAAGTTGATGTTATGGAAAATGACTGATTGCTCACTTCAATTTGTTGGTCATGCATGACTTCTCTGAGATCTGGATGGTAGAAGAAGCAGACATTTGAAGTTCCATGAGGAAAAATATTGGAGTGTTTGAGCCATCAGGGAAGATCAGGTTGACTGGAAACATTTCTGAGGTGGAGAGTGGTCACAGATGAAGTAAGAATAGAAAGAAGGGATTATTTCGTGAAGGGCTTTCTAAATCAGGGTAAGAACTTTGGATTTTACAAAAGTGCTGGGCAGGCAGTCAAGGGTTTTAAGCTTATTTTCATGACTTGATTTATGTTTTTAAAAGATCATTTGGCTGCTGTATAGTGAATGGGCTGTAGGAACAAAAGAGTAAAATCAGGAAGAGAACTAGGAGGTTGGAGCAGCAAACTTGCAGGACTAGCACAGCAGTAGCAGAGTAGATGGAAAGGGAGTGATGGAACTGGGATTTGTATCAGGTTGGCTCAGAAGTAGTAGTGCCAAAATCAAGATTTGAGGGAAATTTGAAAAGTGACAATGTACAAATGTGTGGATTGTATATAAGAAAACCACAAAAGACGACTCAGTCGCCCAAGACTGTTAACTGGAGGCCCAAAGGGAATAAGAAGAAAGGTTACCAGAACCTAAAAGGAGAAAGTGTGTGAAGAGGGTGGCCTCGAGGTCAAAACAAGGGAGGGAAGAACACAAGGGAATATGGTGATGGTTCATGAGTGAAATGGTGGTGGGAGAACTATGGCGACTACAGCAAAATAAGAAAAAAAAAATTAATAAAAATAAAAATTCTAGTAATATCCTAAAAAAAAGAGGGTGGCCTCAAGAGACTTCTGACCTTTGGGTAACACAGCAGCCAGCCCTTGGCTGCTTTGGAAAGTCCCAAGGGAATAAACATCACAACCCCAAGTTCTGTCCTCCCTGCAATGTCCTGTCAGACCTCACTGTTGGCTGGAGAGAAAACAAGTCCAATGTTGAGTCCAGTCAGAATGAAGGGCGATGAGTGATTCTGAAGGGACAAGAGGAAGCGGTGTAGCACAGGTCATGTTCGGAGGCCTCATGGACACAACTTCCAAAGTGTTCTTGCCAGTCAGCCCCTAGAATATTGTCATTGAGCCCTAAACTTCCTGCCTGCCCACCACTCAGAATGCCACTCGTGAGCACCCATCAACTGTAGAGGTTATCTCCTTGTCTCCAAATAATTTGTTCACATTTCCCCCCCAAGACAATTTTCACATTTCCCCCCCACAAGACAAATTCCAACCCCCTCCCAAGATTAAGAATATTTGTTTGCATCTGCCACTCCCAGTGGAATGCTGTTTAGTAAAGAATTGTGATTAGTGAATGAATGAATGTATGAATGACCCCTTCCAGGTTCTGATGTTCCCCATGCCTATGGAAGGCTGCTACTCCATGTTTGATTCCCCCAATACCAACTGCTGGGGGCATAGCAGTAGCTCCCTATCCCAAGTCATGCCGATACCTGGTTCTCCTTTTGGCTCCTCAGATACACCCATCAAAGTGCTCTCTTGTTCATCTCAAGTCCCACTGTCTCCCCTTTATATTCTTCAAGTATCTATTCAAAGCTATTGACCTAGTCTGAAAAATTACTCAGATTTTTATAGGTTATTTTTTCAAAGATATTCTCAGAAATAGCAGATATATGGCTTTCTTTTTGAACTGCTCTCTATCAAATTAGTGCTCTCATCGCTGTGTCTTAGAACCTCGGTAAATTACACACACACTTAAATATCATATGTATCTCAGAGCCAAGGAGACATGATCTGTTGCTGCATTTAGCACTTGAGAATGCCAGCATTTCCCACTAACATGTCTCATTGTGTAAATGTTATAACCAGATTTCCTTTGGAGATATAAACAGAGCCTCTTTAGGTGATGAAAATAAAATACCAAATACCCAAGTATAAATGACTTATTTTTGAAAAGAACAAACTACTACATACTTATCAACCCCCATATCTTGGCTGTCCGGTATAGTAGCATGCACAACTTTTCAGCTCTGCCTTCAAAATGTGATAAATCTTCCCTTGGAGCAAAGAGTGCATCTCTGTATTTATTCAGAGAAAGAATTTAACTCTTGTCTACATGTTTATTAAAAAAAAAAAAAAAGTAGGGTGGGAGAAGGAGGAGGAGGGAAAAGGTAACAGAATGTGAAGGATTGATTACTAAAGCAAAAAAATCAATCTTGAGACTTTGATGATTTAACCAGCCACAAAAGCACAGAAATGTATGAGAAAGCCCTGATTGATTTTTAACTCCGTAATCCTTCCCACCCCATCTATTATCCTGTATGGATGATATTAGCCGTCATTATGACTAAGACAAGATAGGACGCTGACATCCGCCTGACATGATATAACTGTAAATGGAATCGGCTTATACACCAAGGCTTTTACCTGGTTATTAATAGTGTTCGCTGTGGGTGATGGACTGGACTGATATTAAAACCTCCGTCGGCTGTGTGGAGCCATTGCAATTTGATTGCAGTCCAAGAAGCAGCTTCTCCAGGTAGTTATTGCACAGGCCCTGACAGACCGCTCGAGTATCATTCCTGGGTACTCACCCTTTTAAGAGGCTCATAAAATACGGGGGACTGATGACATCTTGTTGGCACCCAGGATCCCAAGCAGCTATTGCTAGACTCAGAGACACCGAGCGAAGGCTTCGTTGACATCCCTCTTCTTCACTGCCTCCACCGCCACAAGTGCAAAGTGGAGGAAGATTTAGGGCATCTAGCTTTTTAGGTGACATGCATTACAGTAAAACACAGATGAACACACACTGAAATATTAAGGTTACTTGGTGACTTTTGCTTGTTTCACTACCTTCAATGAATCAATGAAAGATATTTAGGTCTTAAGGCCACTGTTTACTTTCACAGTCTAGGAGACTTCCAACCACTATTTCATTTCTAACTAAACCAAGAAGTAAATTAGAGGCAGAAATATTTGATGACTTTCCCACGATTACACAGTGATTTGGAAGTAGCTCTGATTAGAAGACCTGGGGTTTCCTTCTTTTATTCAACAAACTGTCTTCCTTTACTCGGCAAACATTTATGCCACGTGCCAGGCATTTGTTATTCAGTAGAGGAAGGACATTGCAAAGTGGACAAAATCCCTGTCTTCATGAGGCTTAATATCACCTCAACTCTAGATTGTTGTGAGGAGACTTGTAGACAATCATGTGCTATTGTGAGCTCCTGTGAACTCAAAAACCTGGCAGAGTTCCCCAAGCTACTCGGGCTTCCTCTTGTTCTCAAAGTCAAACATGGCAGTCAGATTCTGAATAACTTTCTGAGACAGGTGGGCAGGCAGGAGAGGGGAACACTGTATTTTAAGTTAACTCTTCTGAAAACTGGAAAATATTTTCTCATCTATAACAAGGATAAATTTGAAGATTACCATATCTGGGAGTTACATTTTGGTAATCAGTTGTGAGAATTAAATGAGGTTTTAGATAAACTGATAGGGAGATGGCAGAATTTAAAACAGTGCATCGAGATTTCATTCAATGTCATCAGTAAGGAGGAGGATGCACATGATGATACATTCAGGTCACATGAGAATGTCTTATAATATCTACTCCCACACTCAATGGAATAGAAGCAGGAATGGTAAAGTGAGATTATTAAGCTCTTTTATGAGCCTTCCAGCTGCTGGCCCACTCCTGCCAGTGAGTAGCACTCTCGCAGATGTGCAGTCACTCTTCCCTGACTAACATTACTGGAGTAATGCTCAGCCAGAGCACCCCTCTCCTCTGCACCCCCAACTACCAGTCAAATTCAGGATCCTTGATTTCTTTTTGGGTGAGTCTGGAGAGCTCTAGAACACCTGAATCAGGTGAGCCACCTCACAGACACCAGATGAAAAAACTCTATCAAAAGGCAGCCCTAGTTGATGCCTGAAGCAAAACATACCAGCACCCACTTGCACCATGGGGCCAGTGGTTTATAATACACCTAAGGCTTAGAGGCAGAAGGGAAGTGGGCACTTAAATATTACACACTGGCCAGAGATGTGCTGTGTCTCACTCTCGTTTGCAGCACACCCATTGCTAAGACACAAATGGTCACCATCATCATCCATAAGCACCTAAAGAGAACTCTTATTTAATAGTCAATAAGGAAATTTGTCCTTTCTTGAGACGGTCACATATGAATGTGATGATAGGTACAGTGTTCATTGCTAGATAGACCCTCAAAGAGAGGCACCTTGACCCATAAATATTATAAGCTCTTCCGTTCTGAAGCCCTGATTTTTCTGGAAAAATGGTCAATCTCCATTTACATTTGTTTCCCTCTTTTATGCTTCCAAAGAAATCTGTATGTTTCCTTCACAGGTCTCATCATAGCCCATTATATACACATATGGGTGGGGGGTGTGTGTGATAATTCTGTGTCTGCACTGATTACAAACTCCCTGAAGACTTTTGTTCATTTCTAGGTAAGGACAGAGCACATAGTCTAGCATATAGTAAATGCTCAAAAATTATGGTGGAGTGAAAGAAGAATTGAAGTGATTCTGATTCATGAGAATTAAGGGACAAGCTATATATTTGCTTGTTTTTACAAGGCCACCCTCACATGTCACTAAAAACAGGTCCTTATTATCTCTCCCTGAGACCTTCCGCTGTGTAAACACCATTAATGCAGACGCTGACACTCAGATTAATGAAGGGAAGCAATTTATTGAACTGATATTCGGTGTAGATGTCATGAATAGCGCTCTTTGGAGCTACAGCATCAGATTAGACACAGTCTCTCCCCAAGAGCATGAAGACAGTCATTGAACTGCTTTTCTCAGCTGTTTGTATGAAGCCAACCCTCCATGAATTGTGAATCGACTCTGAGACAACTCTGAACCGCTTATGATTGCTCTTCGTTGTAGCTGCCTTTGTCTCTTCTGAGAAATATGTCCTCTAATAAATCATGCTGTTGTGGTTTTAGTTTTTGTTGTTGTCATCCCTTCTCCCACTTCCCCCCATTGAAGACTCTAGAAAAGATCCAATAAGGAGACAAGGTAAGTAGCATTCCAGATGACTTTATCAATAGGGCAACATCTGAAGGGCAGTCTCGGAAACTCTGAATAGGGCTTGGTGGGCTTGGGTGATTTTGTGAGTCTACCAGGTGTACAAGTACTTGGACATGTCCTTAGAGCTAGAAAAGGCAAATATTTTCCTTTTAAAACAAGGCAAGATTTTTTTTTTTTTAAGTTTTGGATTTTTTTTTTCTTTTATAGAGGCATGTTTTATTTATTTATTTGTTTGTTCATTTGTTTTGTTTATACATGCACTGCGTACAGTCAGAAGCGCGGGAGGGTGAGAGAATTCACCA
The DNA here is from genome assembly GCF_014898055.3 of Talpa occidentalis. Lineage (NCBI taxonomy): Eukaryota > Metazoa > Chordata > Mammalia > Eulipotyphla > Talpidae > Talpa > Talpa occidentalis. The sequence goes on from NW_023603184.1 coordinate 106,415,185, forward strand.
GAGCCAGAGCGGGGAGCAGAGCAGGCAGAAGGACTGAAGTACACTGCTGAGGGGAGCAGCAGGCAGCAGGAGAGGTCTGCGCACCACGTGGGACCCTCCTCCGGTGGCCGGGGAGCAGCTGGGGATCAAACTGGTGCTGCAGAGGCTGCAGGCAGCTTTGCAACCCAGAGCTCAACCGCTGCGCCACCGGGGAGGCCCAAAACAAGGCAAGATTTGAGGTAGATTATACTTATCCGTTATCTTCTCAGACCTCAGAGAAGGTCTGAAAATTAGCAGACAAACTTTATTCCATTCCCTCCTGGCACCAGCCCCTTTCCTTCAAGTTTTCTAGTCCAGCTCCACTGGGATAAGATACCTTATGGCCAGCACCTTCCCCTTACCCACCTATTCTGAAACTCATACTCCTCATGTCTTTAATGTCTATTCATTCCCCTGAGGACAGACCTGACTAATGAACAACCTTCTAGAGTCTGCTGGTCACATTCCCAGGTAACCCATTCCTTTTAAACACTTTCAACTGTTGGCAATCTCTCTGTTTTATGGGAATTCTCTTTCTGATCACTTTGACCTGTTCATCCTGGTTATACCCTTCATAGCTACACAAAATAAACTGATTGTCCATTCCCACACACTTTCACCTAGAGTTGAATTTCCTTACTTTTCAAAAGGTTATGATTTCCTAAGCCTCTATCTTTATAAATTATTAACCTACTGGAAAACATCTTAATATTCAATGGGATCATTTGTTTCTGTAATAGAAAGAGCTTTCCATGATATTACATGTATTACTGCTAACCTATGAATTCACAAGCAAGAATTCTCAAGTCATTTTGGGTGCCCTGGTGGATGTGGTGTGGTCACATACATCTGAAGAGGTATGAACCCATGCCTCTGGATCATATACAATGTTATAAACCAATGTTACCTCCTAATAAAAACAAATAAATCCTAAAACAGAAAAAACTTTTCAAGTTCAATCATTCATTTTTTTGGATGAAAAAAATCAAAAAAATCAAATCCTTTCAGAGAATTATTTAGGCATGATGATTTCATCCTGCCATGTGCAGTAACATGGATGGGTCTCAAGGGCATAGTACTAAATGAAATAAAATCAGATAAAGACAAGTACTGTGTGATCTCACTCACATGTGAAATCTAAAATGCCAAACTCAGAAATATAGAGTCGAATGGTGGTTACCAGGGTTTGGGAGTGGGGAAGTGGAGAGATGTTGATTAAAAGGTATAAACTTCCAGTTAAAAGATGAATCAATTCTGGAGGGCTAGTAGCATCGTGATTACAGTTAATAATATTGTATTATATTCTTGAAAGTTGCCAAGAGAGTAGATCTTAGGTGTCCTTACCATAAAAAAGAAATGGCAATTATGTGATGTGATAAGAGAAGTTAGGTAACACTATGTTGGTAATTATTTTGAAGTAAGTAAGTGTACCAAATCAATGCATTGGGGCCTCCCTGGTGGTGCAAGGGGTTAAGAAACAACCTACAAAGCTGTCTGCAGCCACTGCAGCACAAATTCGATCCCCCAGCCAGCCAGGGAGAAATCCACATGGCACAGCAGACCTCTCTTGACTCGCCCGCTGCTCCACTCAGCAGTGTATTTCAGTCAATCTGCCCGTTATGTTCCCCACTCTGTCTCTGGTGAATCCTCTCACTCCCCACACCTCTGCCCTGTACTCCAACTCTTGTATGCATGAATAAATAAATAAATAAATGCATTGTATACATTGTAAACTTACCCTATGTTATATGTCAATTATTGTCTCAATAAATCTGGAAAAAGAAAAGGAATGAGGATTTCAGAAATATATCCTCATGAATGCAATAAGACGATCAAAGCATATTGCAAAACTAGAGAGAAAAGATTAATAAAGACAGGAAAATTAGGATGGATCACCAGGTATTTTTAACGATTCACTGATGAATAGATTATTTGGCAGATTCAATCCTTTGTCCATATCCAAAGTCAAACTATACTCAGAGATGTAGGTAGACAATGGTTTCCCACATCAGTCTTGAAAATCTGGCTGGTTGGTATTTCTCTCATGAAAACACCTTGACCCCAGCATTCTTGCAGCTTGGCCTTTTGAACTTGCTTATATCTGTTTGGCATTTGATTCTCCAGAAATACATATAATAACAATTAAACATGCATTTTAAACTCTGTACTCTAGTTGATCTTCAAAGACCCTCCTTTCCATCTGAGTCTAGTCTTCTGCTTGCACACATACCTTTCCGGTGTTTAAGAATCAGTACTGGCACGATTTAACAAGAAGGAAAGAAATGATGTTCTTAAGAACAAAGCTTTCACATGGAAGTCAAAACAATGACATGAAACACACATGAATAAAAGCATGATTGAAAAAAATACTCCTTTTTCCCCCTAAAGTCATACAGCAAGATTAGTGATCAATGTAAAACTAAAATCAACTAGCAGGTGAAATCTCTTCCCCTATGCATTGCCAGCACACATTATCAGAACACTCCTCTCCACTCTGTTATTTTTCACTGCTGGCACCCTCTAGGTTTCCAACCAGAAGCAGGAAATGCTGAAAGCCTTCCAGGAAGCCTGCACTGGTGAGATTTGCCCAGGTTTGGCAATACCAAGGAGTGAGGGGAGTCCCCACATCATCCGTGTTTGTCACATGGTGGTTGGTTGTTGATCACAACCAGACCAGGCTCTCGATGACCAAGGGGAGCCCCGAGTGCACACAGCCAGCCCCAGCCTCCGGGGAGAAGGGCTCAAAGGGGATGTCAGAGAGGCACATGGTTTCCACCCACACACAAAATGATTTAACTGAAACGCTGCCCAGGTGCTATCTCCTAACTGTCCCTCTAGAACAGGAAAAGCACCAAAATGTGGTTGCAAATGGGGAATCTTGGCAAAGAGAAGATAGATATTGTGACTTCATAGCATTTATTCTCCTCTTTACTCGGTCCTCTGAAACTTCCTTATTTTATTTTATTTTATTTTATTTTATTTTTAAAGAACAGGCCAGATGCATGGGAGAGTGAGAGGATTCACCAGAGACAGAGTGGGGAACAGAACAGGCAGACTGAAGAAATACACTGCTGAGGGGAGCAGCAGGCAAAACGGGAGAGGTCTGCTTCACCATGTGGGATTCTCCCCGGCCCGCTGGGATCAAACCGACACTGCAGAGGCTGCGGACAGCTTCACCGTGCGGCTCTCAACCACCTGCGCCACCAGGGAGGCCTCCAAATGAAACTTTAAGGGACTGAAATAAATAGCATAGAGTCTGTTGTTTTACCAATTTGAAAATTTTCAGTTATCCTTTGACTAAGACCACTACTTTTATGGTTCCATTTGCCCACAATAAATATTTTAATTCAACATTGATTTGATTTAAACAAATTCAATTTCAACCTCTGAAATCCCATTGAAATAAATCCCATTCAATAAAACCCATTGAAAATAAGTAGGTGAAATTTACCTAGGATAAGAAAGGTTAGCAGAGCTAGGCTATTTCATATTTGTTTGATGCAATATTCTAGTTAACGCACAAGTAAAAATATTCCATTGTGTTTCAATCCACTAGTTAGCATGAAGCATCTGTAAATGAAAAAAAAGGCGTAAGGGTGAGTGAATCAAGTTAGTAATTCCAACATTAGGTCTATTGCCAGATATGTTCGCTGACCATTTTAGAAAAATCAAGGGTTTAATATTTATCACCGCCACACCTGGAAATAAATCAGTATCTCCCCCACACTACTTGGTACTTACTTATTCAAGAGCAATCAGTATTCTTTATGTTAAAGCCACTTAACCAATAAAGGGCATTTATTAGCACTAAATTTCAACACAAAGCTCACGTCGCTTGACCTGCATAAGATATTGTCATCAGGCCTCTAGTTCTACCTACCTGTGAAATTCCTCTGGCTCTGGTTTGAACACACACAGGCCTGATCGTCAGGCTGGCTCCCATCAGGAGAGCAAAACTCACCCCAAAAGCTGCAGCCTTCCCTTCTGTGTATCTATCAACCATGAGAAGATTTCGGGTGCAACCTTCTCAGAAAATGTCTTTGTCCCAGTTGGGTTACATGTCCACCCCTGAGCTAATCACTGTGGCCAGAGGGATAGACTAAGCCTGTTAGTGCATTCAGAGACTGCCCGGAGCCCAGCCCAACCAGACCTGGAGCCACTGCCCAGAAACCCATTGAATCATCAGTGGAGCCAACAGTATATTCGTAGGTTTAATGTCAGTTTCCCATTGTTACCTCTTCATTTCCGCTGGAATCAGCTACCTCTTCCAGCACATGCAGTAAGCAATACTGAGAGATAACAGTTCTGTCAGTCCATAGGACCCAGCTCTTCTGAGGATTTCTGTAACCCATACATTAGGCCCAGTCCCAGTTGGGTTATTTTGTTGAAAGTGTTATACTTCTAGCCCACAGCTAAAAAAATAGCTCTCTTGCAGAAATCCAGACTAAATTAAATTGCATGAGATTGGATTCTGCCTCTAAATTGATTTTATATCTTTGAAAGCTTTGTGTTGTATCCTGTGTGTGTATTGTGTGTGTGTGTAAATCTGTTGATCAAATGACTGAGTTTTATAAAGAATCACCCATTTGACTTTTCATAAGAATAAAATCCTATACTGTGACAATGACTTTCAACACAGGTTAAGCAAACAAACTTTGGTATAAAAAAAAAAAAACAAGAATTTGTCCATAATTCAACTGCTTTTATCTTCAAGCTTTTGAAGTGGAAGGTAAAAAAATAATCATCAAATATTTCATTCTTGACATCTTCAGGGAAGGTGTGTGTAAATAGGAAGCACACATAAAATCTCCAAACCTAAAGAGACAAGAAATGATTATAGATAATTGCAATTGCAGAAATACATATATATAGGAAGTAAAACAGGTAAAGGATGTTGCCCTTCAAAGCTACTCTCGGCCAATAAAATATAGATTTGGTAGCCTCATATTTCTCTCATCCACAGGTTGCATTTGCCATCTTCTGATTTTTTGTCACCATTTCAAATATTGGACTAAACATTGTGTATGCCTCTGGGGTATTCACAACCTTCAGAGAGTTGTTGATAGTGATCACATTTCTTCTGAAGTCTTTGTTGATCCAAGAATACATATTTTGTTGTGTAAGTCTTCATAAATCAGTCTTTCCGCCCATTTATCATCCTTGTTGCCTTTCTCTGAACACTCTCCAGTTTGTCTCCAACTTGCTAATAATGAGGTTCCCAGACCACAGTGTATCACTGCAAGTTCAGTCTCTCTCTCATTGTACAGAGATGGACGTTGCTCCACTTCCTGACCCACAGTTTCCACTTACAAAGTTTTGAGCTGCAAGATCACATGTGCGCCCATGATTCATGTGCTCTTCATTACAATGCCTGGGGGAACCCAAGCACTTCCCTAAATAGGTCAATTCCTGACATGTGCTTAGAAAAGGTCCTTGAATAAATGAACAAGTGAAAGCATGGACTCCCCGGTTGTGCCTTTACTAATCAAACCATTTATTACAAAAAGAACAAGCAAGAGGAAGTAGTATATGTTTGTAGTCAGGGAATGGGAAAAGGGAACAGAAAAGACACAGTCACTAAGTATTTAGCCTGTGTCATTCAAACATCCCTATGATTTGAGTGAGCCATAGTCCCTCCTCTCACAGCAGACTGAAATTCAGAAGATTAAGGTTGGTCACCACAGTGACTGAACAGTTGAGCTGCAACTGAATTTACCAGAATTTAAAAATTTTAAATACCAGAATTTAAAATACCCAGAATTAAAAATTCTAGTGCTCAATCTAGTAAACCAATTAAAAAACTATTGGTGAAACCCTTGTGGTTCCTAGGAACCATTCCCTACATCTTCAGTTAAAATATTTGAGACATGGCTTTGTAACAATGGTTTTGTTGATCAAAGTCTTGTCCTTTCTGTCCACAATAACAGGATCCAAGAGGTGGGAAAGGTGGCAAACCAGAGCTAGTCTGGTTTCCTGCTCTCCCTATCCTGAATGCACTAATGTTAGTGAGAGTGACAGTAAATATAGTAAGAAATGCCACTATTATAGAGTACCTGCTATATATGCATCTCTATATATTCATATATGTTATTGTAGGTAATCTTTAAAACAGCCAATTAAAATTGCTATTATTAGATCAATTTTACTATAAGGAAACTGAGTCCCAGAAAGGTTAAATGCCTAAGGCTCACGTGGCAGAGCGAGGGTGCTAACTCAGCTCTGTGACATGTCACACTTCCATCCTAATGTGGATTCTCGCCTTGGTTCAAGACCACACCATCCCTGTAGCCACTCCAGCTTCTGACTCCAATGCACTTCTCACACACAATCCTCAATCAAAATTAATTGAGATACAGGGAGGAAAATCCTATTGCTCTTAGTTTAATTTAAAGAGATTTAGAGATTTTGAAAGGATCTTTCCTCAAAGAAAAAGTGATGGCAAGGATGTGGAGAAAAGGGAAACTTTGTACACTCTTGTTCAGAATGTAAACTGTTACCGCTATTATGAAAAATAGTATGGAGACTCCTCAAAAAAAGTAAAAATATAACTACCATATAATCCAACTATTCCACTTCTGGACATTCACTCAAAGCATATGGAAACAATAATTCAAAGTGGTATATTCACTCTATGTTCATTATCGAATTATTTTCAATAGCCAAGGCATGAAAACAAAAAAAAAAAAATACCCACTAACTGAAGAATGGATAAGGAAGATGTGGTATATATACACATTGGAATACCATTCAACCACTAAAAAATAGAATTTTGTCATTTGTGACAACATGGATGGACTTAGACAGTATTATGCTAAGTGAAGTAAGTCAGAAGGAAAAAGACAAATACCGTATGATCTTTTTTTAAAAAAAAAAAGATTTATTTATTTATGCATACAAGAGCCGGGGTGTAGGCCAGAGGGGCAGGGGATGAGAGGATTCCCCAGAGATCAAGTGGGAAGCAGAACAGGCAGATCTACTGAAATATACTGCCTAGCAGGCGAGATAAGAGAGGTCTGCTGCGCCATGTGGGTTAGCTCCCTGGCTGGGGATCAATCTCGTGCTGCAGTGGCTGCTGATAACTTCACAGTGCTGAGACTTAACCCCTTGTGCCATTAGAAAGGCCCAGCCATATGATCTTACTCATATATCGAAGATCAAGAAACAAAACAAAAACAGACACTTAGACTATAACAACAAAGCAGTGCTTACCAGAGGGGTAAAGGGAAGGAGGTGGATAAATCGAGCAAAGGTGGTGGATAAAAATTAGACTTTCCGTGGGCCTCATAAGGTAGTATATTACAGATGTTGAATTATTATATTGTACACCTATATCCTAAACAATACTGTGTACTAATGTTGCTTCTATTAAAATAATTTAAGGATATTTTCTCTAGAAAATTAAGGAAAACAGCTAACAGGACTAATCAAGCATCAGGCCATGTATAAAGACATTAATGTCTCCTAGCACATTCTTGCCTGGCCACATATGGCAATGGCAGCTTCCTTTCCAGGCACTTCTCATCACTGATCTGTCTTTCCAGCTAGCTCTTGTTGGTCTATTGTGTGTACACGGATGGCCTCAGGCTGAAACTGAGTATGGCAGGGCAATAAGCCACACACACCACTGTGAAGAAACACTGTGGTGAAAGGTTTAGAAAATAAACCAAAATTACTCCCTATTCAAAAAACAAATCACAACAAAAACAAGTCTTAATATTTTTTTGCATTGGTTCATTCCCCGCCCTCAAATTATCTATACAATCATTCCACATGCAATGCAAGACTTAACAATATTTCATGGAAATAGCCCTGGAGAACAGGTTAGATTTGGTAGACTTGTTTCACTAGTGTGTTGGCAGGGACTACAAAATATTTTTGAAAGCCCTCTGAGACATATAAAGCATTCTACAGCACTGTTGGTTGGATTTGTTGAACCAACCTTGGGTAAACCTCTCTCCACATTTTCAAGCTCCAGTCTCTACATTTATAAGGCAGAAACTAATAGTCACTTCCTGGTATCACATGGTTATTTTGGAGTCCCATCAGGAGAATATATATGAAAGTATTTTGTAAACAATAAAGCATCAGATTACAGTAAGTTATGCAGACCAAGATTAACTATGCTGATTCTGCCAATAATGTAAGCATTGTACCTTCAAACAAGTTGGACAGTTAATGACATTTTTTGCTATTCATCCAGGTGTTGGGCATGTTTTAAGCGACTGCAGCCACCACTGGCAAACATTCAGGAAGTCAGAGGACCACTACGAAAGATTTCTCTTCCAAGAGAAAGCACAACTCTCACTCCTGCTGCTGGTACGGAAAACTCCAAATATTTTGCTGATACTGAGCTGAATGAATCTACATAAGACCTAAGTGTCTTCCACTGGAGAATAAACCCTTTAGATCTTACACTTTAACCCCACTTCCACAGCAGTCACCCCACACCAGAAATTTGCACTTGCAAATATTTTTTGAAAGATCTGACTCAGCCATTTTAGATGTTTTCCAGTCTTCATGTGCTTTTCCCTCCCACAGAGCACAATTAAATAGCCACCTTTAAAAAGGCTATTAAAAAACATTGATTGGCTTAACTGTGCTAATGTCATGGCTTTAAAATAAAATTCTATCAAGTCCTTAAATTATTGCAGACCAGTACTTTGCAGCAAAAACGCAGGACAACCATCCAGAGGCTTCAGTTACTTACAGATTGAGTCAATTTTCTGAGTTTAGTTCATTTTACCATTTTTTTCTTTGATTTTTTTAAATCTTCTGATAGTTCTCATGAAAAAAAAAAAACCTAGAAGCCAGTGCTTAGTAGCCACATTTCCCAAAATCATAACCCTGAACTCATACAGAGCACGTCAGGCATATTTGTGCTATTGCTTTGCTGTTTCTGATGCATAAGGAGATGATGGCTTTCTTCTCTTACCTATGGTTGTCAACATACAGTGGCCCTTTCTCTCAAAGAGTTGCCCCACGTTTTGTTTTAGATCCAATCCTGATTAGCATGTGTGATTTGAACATGCAGAATTCTCTTTATTTCTGCCTTTCAATCCTTGGTGTTTTCATACCTTAGGCCAGTCAACTTCCCCTTATTCTTATGTGCAAGGCCAGTTTAAGAAAGGAAGCCTCAGAAATAAATCTCATTAAATGTTATAGTTAGCAGCACATCACCATTTGGGTGCTAGCTAGCGGACCAGAGTTCTGAAACATTGTTACATATTCTACCAAGCTGTAGCAAGAAGACTAAAGAAAACAAGTGGTTTCACATACATGAAAGTATTTATAAACTGTACTTTGTTTTAGAAGGGTAGGGGATTGGTTATTATTGCTGCTGCCACTGATGATGATGATAATGATAAATGTAGCTATGCTGATCATATGATTTTTTGTTGTTGTGGCTAAGTGGGATTTGCTCAAGAACCAAGTAGACTCCATTCAGATTCTATGGCAATCTGGAAATACCTGAAGCTATCTTCTGAGTTGTGTGTCTAACTTATGTGTAAACTGCTGTGAGGCAGTTTGACCAATTACTACACAGGTTCAGCTAAGAGGTGTGATAATGAATGAGTTATTATGGAGCTTAGGAAAGTCTTAGTAAAAGCTCTTAGGAGCTTAGGAAAGTCTCCTCTAGAACATGACTTCCCCTGAAGAAAATTTCAAAGTCAATGGAGATCCTTGCTTTCCCCACCCAGGGTTAGCTTTCCTTACATCTCTGTTCTCATTCATCTCCTCATCTATCCCAGGTGCTGCCATGGCCTCCCACCTGCTCAGGCATAGCTCTTGTCATAAGAAATCATCCCTTTATGAAATATTTATAAGTATCATTTAATTTACTACATCTTGATTATCCCCTATACTAAGATAACTATCTTATTTGGACCCACAGGAGTTCTTTCCATCTATAGAACAGAAGACAACACTTACTGCTGTCTACAGCTAACTGGGTGTTTGTTTGTTTTTTCTAACTTTTCTAAATGTTGAATGACCAATGTGGGAGGCAAAGGGCCTAGGTCCAGTCAAGCAGCACATCCAGGCCAAGAGGCCACGCTCAGAGAATAAATAAACCCTCTCCGAGGAAGTCTCTCCTCCACTCTGTTCATAGACATCTTGGGTTCCTCCTGCAAGGAATTTGAGGACATCATCCCCCTTCATTTGCAGGACAACAGGGCTCCAAACATTGTGAAAGTTTCCCTCTAAGTTTTGACAGAAACTCAGAACACCACCATGTGGACCCTTTCTGGGTGATAGTAAGGGAAGGTTCTCCACTTTTAAGGACACATATGATTCCGCTGGACCAAACAATCCAGGATACTCTCTTCATCTCAAGGTTCTTAACCTTAGTCATATCTGCAAAGTTCCTTTTGCTATGGAAAGCAACATAGTGACAGGTTCCATAGGTGATGGTGTGGGCATCTTTGGGGCCATTATTCTGCCCACCATCACTGGGTTGCAGTGGACATCACTGACATGGATGGAAGTATCCATGGGGCATGATAGGTTTGAGAGTTATTTTAACAGCCTCTCCCCAGACTACTGCACTCCAGCCTTCTCCTGTTCTGAGTCATCCCTCCTGCTGTTACCAAATGACACTTCTAAATTGCACCTCCAGCTTTGTCATTTCCTGTTCCAAATCTCCAGTGACCATATTGCTTTCCAAAGTAGGTATAAAATATTCTCTGAAATTTAATGAGGATGATGATAAGAAAGTGACCAAGTACTTCTCGTGCGTTATCACACCTAATCTTCACAGCAGTCCAACGAGGTTGCCATTTTTAATGTTTACAGAAGAGCTTACAGAAGACAGAACAATTTGAAAAGGTGCAGTAAATTGTTCCACCCCAACAAATATCTTATAATTTAACTCAAATGTCAACAAAAGTGGCCCATAGGTCTGTGTCTGCACAACCCACAAGCTGAGAATTGTTGGTAAAGATGAATGTTTGCATTCTATGTGGTAAGGAACACTTACTTAGAACCCCAATTAATTGAAATACTATCCTCCCCGCAAAATGAAACTTCATTCTACTCATCAGTAGGCCTATGTTATAAAAAAAGAATTATAATCAAACATTGTTAATATATAATATTCAAGGACACATATGATTTTATCAACAAAACTGGAAATTTGCTCTTTTTTGTTATATAAGCACTGACATATTATCCTCTGGCCCCTTGGTCTACAAATCCTAAAATATTTATTATCTAACTCTCTATTGCCAATCCCCCTGCTAGCCAATTGTCTCTCAAATTTGAGTAAAATATCAACCCCTTTTAATATATTCTTTCAGTTACCCATTCTTTCAATTCAATAATATTACAATGTTAGTAAATATGAGCAAACTAAAATTTGGTTAAAAAAAACTCCTTATGCTGATCACTCTTAAATACTACAAATCAAAAATTATAAATTAAATACAAAGAAATTTATAAATGCCAATAGAATTCAAATAATACCAATGTGGTATAACCAGTTATAATGTTCTAATAAAACCCACAACACTGTGGACACTGCTCAGGGCAGATTTTATGTAAGATGGCCACACTGATGACCCAAGATGTGCTTATATTCATTATCTTAGGATTATTATTGAAATAAAACTAAAATTACAATGATGTGTAAAGAGAACTCGCAGCTACCCCAGTAATACCTTCTTTGTCCTCATAAGTCCATAGACTCCTAATTTGAGAAACACGAACCAATGTGAACTGCTCAGGTTCCCACAAACATACTCCATGCAATTTGGCCTCCCTATGTACTCTTCCCCACCCCCCCAGTTCCAGAAACCTGCCAGATGCCCAAATCCCTATGCCTATTTGTGAGGAGATGATTCCCAAGCCAAAGGGAATAGCCAACATATTGGAGAGGCCAAACAGCTGGGTGACTTATAGAAAATTTGCGTAGGAAATCTGGGTCTTGTGGACTAGGAAACCCACCCAATCAGAGCCTGAGCAGGATACTAATAGGTGAGCAAGGAGAAGGCAAATCCAGGATGGCCCCATGAGCTTTGGTCATCTTGGGGACTAGAAAGCAAAGCAACTGTCCAGAGGGTGCCTGGATCCACCTGGTGTTCCTACATGGCCTTAGAATACCTGACCTTCATCATGCCCATGGGCAGGTCTCTTCCTGAGAAACTTAGGGACCACTGATGCCAAGTGTTCTCTCTCCCTGTTGGCCCTGCCTAAGTTTTTCTGAAAAAGTCTTCAGAATATTTTTGTACTCTATTTTTCTTCACTCTGTCTCCATATATTATTTTAAAAGATTTCTAATGGCAAGAAACAATGGTTACTAAGAGAAAGAAAGCTTGGGAAAAAATGGAATGGGGCTCTCACGGAAATTCACTGTGTTACCTCTTAGTCATTTTTAAGGCAGAAATTTTTTGCCTCAGTTTTTCCATCAAGAATATAGTTGTTATAAGGATCAGTTTTATATATAGCATTACTCATCTCTAAAGCTTTAGAGTATGCTTGAACCAAAGTAACAGGTCAGTGTAAATTTAAATGAAGTTCATAACTAGACCAACACATAATCCTCAGTTACTGCAATAACTATTAGATGTTACTTTTGAGCCATAGAAGAGAAATAAAAGCTGAAAAACAGATAACCAACTGACCCCAGAATAAAGGTAAGCCCAAAAAGCAAGAAAGTGACATTTTTTATGTCTTCAGTATTAACATGGTCTAGATTATCTCATTCAATAGTTTTTTGAGTACCCAATAAATATTCTATGATGAATTATGGGAAACACAACACTTAGTTCCAGAACTGAAAAAGTAAGAAAAACAGATGTAAGAGAAACAGTATCTATTGGTCCAAGTGCCAGGAACCTTTTCAGATACATTATTTATTCCTCCTCAATGCTGGAAATGCATATTACTATCCATTTTATATCAGAAGAAACAAAGATTTAGAAAGGTAATATAAATTATCCAAAGTCTCACCTCTTGTAAGGGCCAGAACCATGGTTCAAAACTGAGTGTCTCTAGAGATCTAAAATCTAAAACTTGTCATGAAGATACACTTTCCCCCAATGAATAAGACAACTATTTGAATAATGACAATATTTTTAAATTTAATAAGGGGACACATATACAATAATGAAGCTATTGAGAGATGTGGAGGATATGGGATCTTTCTCTAATCTGTCCAGAGGGTTCTGCTAATGTCCCCTAGACATTAGCAAAGAAAGAAGCTGCTATGTACTTAATACCTGCAACAAAATATGTATTTAAAACAAAACAACAAGATGCTATCAGAAGTTAATATAAGGAATACTCCCACTGTGTCCTGGGCTCCTCTCACTTCACCCAATTAGAGTGCACTCTTAAAACCACCCAGAGGTGTATATTTATTTTTTATTTTACTTTTAACATTCACACTAATTTTAAAGGCACTTGTGTTCTGAGTTCTGGATCTTTATGGTCTTGATTTTGACTTCTCTGTCTTAAAACTAAACCTTTGTGCCCTTGTCCTTACATTCCAGCCTCTATGGGCCCTCCCTGCAGAGCATGGACAAGTCATTCTGGCGTATGGCCTGTTATTTGCAGCCTAGTGTAGAAAAAAAGTCTTTAATGATGTTTTATATTTCAAGCAGGGAACTTCTGGTTTCTGAGCTCAATATAGAGTTTCCAATATTGAGATGGCATTAATTAGTATATCACCTATGACCTGAAAGATTGTGGCATTATATGGATATAATTTATCATGGCTGAAAGCTGAGGGCATTTCATTTGAAACAAGACTATGTTCTCATTGTGTAAGAATAAGAAACCGTTTGCCTTCCCACCCTAGCCCACTCTTATCACACAACCAGAAACAACATTCCACTATTAAGATGAATGCATGTCTCACTGCACGGCCCGGTGCTTATGCACAAACAGGAAGCCATATATACAAATGATTCTCATCATCCTACCTCCCAAAGGGGACATCAAAGCCTTTCCACTGGTTTTGATATGGGTCACCTGAAGTACTTGATAATTTCCTGGAAAGGAAGGATGAGATATAAAAATCAAATAAAATCATCCCCAGATCACAAATGGGTCCTGGAGCTGAGCAGCAATGGCCACGCACACCATTGGGAGGTAATGGGGCAGAAGCAAAAAAATGGAGACACTCACCAATTAAGACCCTGAACTGATGGTGGGAAATTAGTTTATGGCAATTTGGGGACACTTTGTCATCTGGAGATATTATTTTATAGCAAGAATATCTGAGCAAAGAATAGAGTGAGAGAACCATGAGTCAATTTTTCATCTTAACACAGAAGATAAGGGTTAAGTCTTCATTTCCTTCTGCTTCCACATAACAAGCTTACTACGAATGTTTGTTAAATGAATGAGTGATGTCACTGGGGAGCAGCTCCATTGAGGTAGAAGGTCATCCCTCATTATCCCATGGATGTATTGCATTGTAGCTTCCAAAGTACTGGCAGAATTATTCCATAGTTGCCCAATAATTAGATGGTATAAAATTGGGAGATATTACTCCATACTACCCTGAGGTCAGGGGTATTGCCCCAATTTATGGATGAGGAAATTATGATTCAGAAAGTGAGGAAGACTCACCCAGGTCACACAGGTATTTAGTACCAAAAGCTTACCTGCAATCTAGGTCTGCTAGACCAGAGTCCTTAACTTTATCCTTGCAGAGGGTCAAAGCTGAGAAGCTTTGTTTTTGCTCTATGCCTCTCATTTCTGTGGGTCAGTGACCACATATCACTGGGAACAATCTAGATCATTAGCAGCAGTCACTAATACTTAGTGAGTTTGACCTGTTACCTTTGTGCTTCTGAGTCTTCATCTGCAGATGGGATATTAACAGTACCTACTTTGCAAGGTAGCTTTAAGGCTTAGATGAACTGATGTAATTTCTAAAAGGGGCTGGCATATAACTAGTATTAGTGATACCTCCTGCCTTCTTTCTAATCTTACAATCCAAGCCCACCTGTCCTTGCACCCTCTTTTTTTTTTAAAAAAAGATTTATTTATTTATGCATACAAACAAGAGCTGGGGTATAGGCCAGAGGTGTGGGGGTGAGAGGATTCACCAGAGACAGATTGGGAACAGAACAGGCAGACTGACCAAAGTGCACTGCTGAGGGGAGCAGTGGGCAAGTCAGGAGAGGTCTGCTGCTCCATGTGGGTTGCTCCCTGGCTGGCCGGGGATTCAAACTCGAGCTGCAGAGGCTGCAGACAGCTTCATAGGTTGCATCTTAACCCCTTGCACCACCAGGGAGGCCCCCTTGCTCACAGACTTTTATCAGTTCTGTTGGGGATTAAGGTCATCCTATGCTTTCGTTTAGAGACTGAAATGTTTCCTGTCTTTGACTACCAAAGATTTTCATTATTTTTCCTTCGTGTGTTCTCATTTTAAAATGTTTTTGTCTACCACCTGCATTCATTAAATAATATGAACATGGCCTCCTTTCTAGGAAACACACCACTTCTTTGGCCTTTTAAAGCACTAAAAATAGTTCACAGTTTCCCATTACTCCCCTGAGAACCACAGATTGAGAATCACTGAACTAATCCAACCTTTCCAGCATAAGAAACAGAGGCCCTAAAATATTGGGGGGCTACTTCAAGATCACCCAGTTAGTTAGTGTTAAAGTCTGAGCCAGAATCTGAATCTTTTGACTCAATTGAGGGTGTTGACAGCTTCCTAACTCTAAATCTATATATATAGTTAGATCCTTTCTTCTACCAAAACCATTATATTAGAGCTCTTTGCAATCTGGATTTCTAAAAGTCAGCACTAGCCCTCATCAAAATTGTGAAAGGCTCCGTTTTCACTATTCCCAGTGCAGGGTAAATGTTTCATAACCAGGCAGCAGTCAAAAGTCCCAATGTTGAAAATGCAGATGCTGACCTGGTTATTTCATGACATACATCTTGATTTTCTATTTGATATACTTTGGGGTCTGGTCATTTTCTACAATGCCTCTGCCCTGGGAATTAGGTAGTTTTTTTTATCCTATGCAGTCTGGTGGTTGTCCTTAATGTTGCCTGGTAACCACTCTCTAAAACTAATCACTCTTATTTTTTTACATACAGTATAAGACTGGCTCTCTAAAACACAAGTCACCCTACCCACTTGTTTTTATTGGCAAAATTAATGAGCGGATTCCTATTCCATCATCCCAGTCATTAAGGAAATGTTGACTAGGTCTGGACCAGGGATGGTCATTATGGAAATCTACTTAATCTTCCCATTGGCTGATATTGAACCAGTGACATAATATTAAGTGACAATGCAGATCTCTAAAAATTGGCTGTCCAATCATCCAGAAAAGGCAAAACTCAAAAGCCACAAAGGTACTTCAGTTGTGTTTAAAAATAACTTTAAATTGAGAACAAATTATACCCAAACTGGGTATTGTGGTCCCTGATTACAAGAGCTATATATCTCTCCCCTAAAGAAGTCACACATCTGAAAGGAAATATTCAGTGGAAATTCAGACCACACTTTGCTGTAATACCACATGCTTCTCAGAATCCCCAGCTGCATTCTCCAGCATCTCCAGTCACCAGGGAATTTTCAAGCAGCTTGTAGTTTTCCACATTTATCAGCCAAGGCCGACTCTAAATACACCATCTTGTCTCTGGTGTGAGTTGCAGTGTGTGACTCCCCAGAGGGCCAGGCTATAGCATTTAATGAATAGATTATAATGAGAAATAAATATTCTAAAGTGTTTTTCAGCTGGGCAGATGGACTCTTATTCCAGTATTATTCTTGCTTAGTTGTTTTCTCTAACAAGAAACTGAAATGCTGTAGCTGTAGCGTGAGCGCAAAACAGTTGATCTGAGAGCACTGTACAATTTGGTAAAAGCCATTTCCTTTTTTTCCCCACAATTTTCTGCTAATATGAACAAGAGCCCAGTGGAATGCAAACCTGAGCACATGGCACTTCTGGCCATGATACAAAGGTCTCCAACATCCTTCTAAATATTTGATGACTCCCAGTCCATGGGGTGCGGCACCGCTGCGGGGACAGCTGAAGCTGCTCTGTACACAGCTGCTTTTGTTTCCCACACTGCTGGGAAGGACGGCTGCGGGAGGATGTGGAGAGAGGCAGCAGGCTGCTTGATAACATGAGAAGAGTTCATGGAAACCCACACAGCAAAGTCAGGCTGTCTGAGTTCTAAATGACTGAACTCTGTTCCCCACAGACCCCCCATATTGTTACTGCCCCCAGCCCCTGCACTGCCCTTCTTCACCATGCTGAATGCTCTCACATCACGAACCAGGCAAACTTCTGAAGAAAACATTGATACTTCAGGTCAACAGCAGGGACGGTTCATCTGGGGCTCTGTCCCCACAGGTAGCAGACAGGACAGTAATGACATCAGAGGGGGCAGTGGTGACTGCATAGCCAGAACTAGCAAGGCGTTGGGAAGAGACTGGTGACTTCTAATAAAGAATCACCTGCAGATGCCTTGTTAATAAAAACCTTGGTTCCATTAATTAAGGTAACATCACTGCTCTTCCCACATCATGGGTATGGGCTTCCCCAACAGTGGTTTGGGGCAGAGAGCTGCCTAATTTCCATAAGCCTCCTCCCAGGTGACCCCAATAGACAAAACAGTGTGCTTGCTATGTTAAGTGCCACCTCAAGAGGAGCTTCCTGTTTCCCCCTACCCAATCAGATACTCTAAAGATCCTTCTCAATAGCAATCATATACCCATTGATAAGCATGAGGTTAACTGTGCACCACTGAGCTTCCCTGCCATTACTGAATGACACATAGCCAGCACAAAAGCTTTGCCCATCATTTCAACCAACTTAACTTCCCAAGCATTCAGTTACACACGCCAGAGCAATGTTGGGCTGTTGTTACCCTTAAACATGAAATATCCTCTCTCCACGGCTTCTGAAGTTGTAGGAACATGCCCCAAAATGCTACCACGCAATAGTCTGCTGTGATGAGCAATCTTCTTATTACATACTCTGACCCATAATGGCGACAGGTGACACTTTGCCAAAACAGTGTCAGGAATAATCCATCATAGGTCACCCCTTAGCACTCTGCCTTACTGTGGGGATCATGTCAAAATGTGCTTTAGCTAATCTAATTTCTGGCCCTAACATAGATAAGAAAAGACAAAAATTATATAGATCACTCACTATAGGAAACCAGAAGAGTATGTTTTGCACTAGCATAGTCCTGATAGGGCTGCCTTGTGTAAGTATCTGCCATCATGGGTCTCTAGTTGTCCCATTTATACATGAGCTACAATTCCTCTGATGTTCTCATATTCTCAAACCCAAAGTTTCAGTAAAATGACTTAAGCCTATTTTGTTTTGTTTTGTTTTAACATGGGGTACCTGGCCCAAATCACCCTTCAGGGCAGACTCTCATTTACCTTTCTATTCTAAGTTTTGACCCCATATCACAGTCAAGTTCCTCTACAGGAATTGCCCTTAACTGAGGCAGTTGCCTTGCTGAGTTTAGCCCTCCCAAACCTGGAGGCTGGGAAGATGGGAGAAGTTCATATTCAATAACTGACAGCTCAAGAGGGTTCAAATGCCTAGCCCTCCTCCTCAGTTTGGGGTACTCTGAAAGGTCACCTCAGCTCAAGAGCTCCCCATAGGGCTGAGAGAAGGAAGCCTGTTTCAATCTTCTAGCTATTCCATATTTGCCTCCACCCAGACCTCTTCCCTCAATCCCTATAGGTGTCCCCAGAAACATCCCCCAGTAAATCTCCTTCAGGAAAATCTCCATCTCAGAGGCTGATTTACAGGTACACAGACCCTAGATAATATCTAACAAATATAGGAAAAGTTTACCATTCTAAATGCAGTAACAAGAGAATGGAATAAGAGCTAATACTGATCCCTGTTACTATTCATAATTATTAATTTGCAATTTCCCCCCTTCAAGCAATGATTCTCAACTGGGGTGATACCCCCCCCACCAGTATATAGACAATGTCTATATACTTATTTTTCTCTGTCATCTCTGGGGTGGGAAGGTTGCTATTGGCATCTAGAGGGTAGAGGCCAGTGATGTTAAACATATAATTCACAGGAATGTTCCTGCAACAAAAAGTTATCCAATCCAAAGCATCAATAGTTCTGCTATTGACAAACTTTCCTAGAGATATCAAACAAAATTTGATATATTATTTAAATGAGTTATTCCCTGTCTTATGTTCAGTAAAATGTCTACCAAATTGTCCTAGGCTAGACCAAAGAATGTTTAGCTTTATATGAGAATGACCTCTCCCAGCCATGGAAAAAAAGTAGGATCAATGTGCCTCAGAGCTACTAAGACCAGACATTCATAAGATGGGGTTAATAACCAAAATTCTATCACCTGGTATGCTGTTGACAATGGCCATTGACTATCTAGTGAAATTTCAACCAACAAGCAATCAGATGTTTGGCACACCTCTAGTCTTGAAAATGAGATTCCTTGAAGAGACATTAGTCTCTATTGTTGAGAGGAAGGTGTATTCCAGAGTTAGGCAAGATTCATCCACAATATTGCAGAAGTATAGGGATTATAAGGTAACAGGGGTCTTGATTCCACTGTTACTTGTGACTCAGTTATATCAATGACCAGAAATTAACACAGCTAAGTCATTTGTCATAAATTTTAAAGGCTAAAAATAGCGATGATTCGGTTCAGATGGAGCCATCAGAAGTTGATAAATTATATATGATATGGTCTAGAGTGGAAATTAGAAAGACAGTTATCTAGAAAAATATAACACCTGAACTCTGGGTTATAAAATATTGTTATCAAACTGCTTTTTAAGATTCTTGAGTTTTTCAATCTAATCTTTCAAGATCAGGTGTGAGCAGTTATGTTGATCTCTATAACAGAAGTAACAGTGAACGGGAATGTTATCTTTCTTGGTTATAAAAATGACACTAACTCCAAAGCACACTAAACTGCTAAAAATGCTTCTGACTTATTATCAGTCCCAATTTCCTGCTATTACATTGTAACAGCCTGACCTGCTTTAGGAGGCCACACTTTACTTGGGAAAGAGCCATTTAAAATTGAAAGCAAGGTGGCCTCCCCGGTGGCACAGCAGGTTGAGCATAGTGCTGTGAAGCTGTCCACAGCCTCTGCAGGGTGAGTTCAATCTCAGCCAGCCAGCAAGAATCCCACATGGCACAGCAGACCTCTCCTGTCACACCTGCTGCTCCCCTCAGCAGTGCATTTCGTCAGTCTGCCTGTTCTGCTCCCCGCGCTGTCTCTGGTGAATCCTCTCACCCTCCTGCACCTCTGGCCTGTACCCCAGCTCTTGTATAAAAAAATAAATAAATCTTTAAAAAAATAAAATAAAAAAATAAAATTGAAAGCAAGAGGCTTTTGACCCTGGCCTCTACCACTGACTTGTACAATGCCAATAGAGAGGGGACTCACTGAGCAGCTCCAAGATGCACTCTGAGTTCAGATAGAAAGAATTTCAAATCTTGAATTAAAATAGATTCTATATTCAGTAAGTCTTGTAAAAACTATAAAAATCTTCCAAGTGTTACTGTTTATAGAAATAAAATCCCCACGCCTAAATATAGACAAGACATATTTTAAGACTCTGATGATCCAGAACCAATAATAGATGGATGGCTTGAATTTGGACTGATAACTTGATGGTAGACACCTAAGCGGGTAGATCAAATTAAGGAAAGGTGTTTCCTAGTGAACTTGTCAAAATTCAAGGCAGCAGTGCAAGTCTGCAGAGCTGGAGTTTCCTGATCTACTCGATTAACACTTTTCTGGTTATATGGCTTATCCCATTTTCCCAGGAAGGGTACTATTTATGAAGAGTCACGGCCCTTTCTTGGGCTAGATGGAAATGCTGCCCTCCAGCCACCAGCATAACCTGGATCAAGAATGCTTCATTGCCTCAATAGGACCCTGGAGACCCTTATATCCACACATATTTATCTCCTCCCTGTGCATACAAAATTTCACTGGGAGGAAACCCCATGCTCTCCAAGTTGCTGGGCTTTTCACAACCTGTGTCTTCCATGGATTATGGTCGCATAGTCTCTTCTAAGACACTCTCCCTCATCTCAAGCACCAAGTAACCAACCTGTCTCTCAAGCCCTGTGCCTCTATCGCTTCTACATTCCCCCCTTGGCGATCACCACACTCCCAAAGCCCCTGCCCTCCATTTGCTGGTCTTCAATCTCTCTGTGACCCTGAACAATAATCCTATTACATCCCTGAACTCTGTCCAGGACGTTCATCTCCATCCACCTTTTTAATGGCATTGTTAATGATTTCAGGGGAGTAAATCACAGTCAAGATAATGGCTGCAAAAAATTAATAGACATGATTTTTATGATATAATATACTAGTGTACTAATCGTGAGAACAGTTAATTGAAAAGCACTAAATATTTTATTATCCATTCAGCATTCTGTCTCCTTTTACCATTCAGCATTCTGTTTATTCTTTCCCCCATTCTGAACTTTTTACCTATTATTCTTTCATAATTCCCCATAAAGGAAAACTGCAGAGTAAGATAAAGGGGATTCTAATCACTACATCTAATTACAGAGATGAGTAAATCACCGTTTAACTTGTCTTGGTCTTAAGAAAAAGAGACAAGGCACAATTCAAGGAGAAACTAATGTCTTCAGCTTGGGGAGAAATCTCATATAACCTAAAAAGTGTTGAAATACTTGAGAAAATGTGGGGTTTTTTTCTCTTTCTAATTCTTGAGCAAGAAGAGTAATTCATTTTAAATGGCAGTATTTTCCGATCAACTAAACTGCTTATTGTTGGATTTTTTTTTGACTGTTGATCACACATCTGGAGTGTGGAGGTACAGGGGGGAGGGTTGCACTGATATCTCCTTCATCTCTATAGCCCCAAGGACAGGCACAGAGAAACTCCACAAATACACCAACATGCCACTTTTGCCAACGCACCACATGAGGATCCTGTTCTCTGTAGGATTGCTGCGTATGCTCCATGACTGTATGCCTACTTTATTCAATGTTAAGAAAAATATAGTTCTCACAACCTGGAATATTCAACTTTCCAACCATCGAGTGGCCAAACTGACCTCCTGACAATGAAGTCAGGTATTTTCATATCTAATAGATTCTAATTAAAGTCTCCAAGTCTGCATTCAGTACTCAGACTTGCTGGTTAGTTTACATAACAGTTCAATTTTCTTTTCTTTCTCAGGTTGAGGTGAGGATAAAAATCATAATACAATATAAATTCTTGAAACCTAACTGGCTACCCCATTCACCATTACCATCAGTATCTCAAAAACAGGCATAATACAAAGCTTACAAGCTCTGTTCACTCTTCCAGAGCATGTTTATCAAATGGGCTAAGTTTCTTTTCTATTCTCTCCCCAGTTCTTCTGATTCCTGAGTCCTTATTCATCAGATCTCACCGCTACCATCTGCCACTCCACTCTGCTTCCTACTATCTTTCTGCTTTCCCACCCACTAGCACCCAGCTCTCCCCTACAAAATGGCCTGAAGTATTAACTAGAACATTTACATTTTTGGAAAGAACTCTTAAAGGCGAGGGAGAAAATTATATTTGGAATTTCAAGCCCCTTGAAACATAAGCTTTGATAATTAGTTCCCAAACTTAGAGGAGTTTCAGAATTATCAGGGGAACATAATAAAATACAGATTCTGGCTTTACTCCATGGGGCTACACTCTCTGGAAGGTAGCCTGGCAATCAGTCCCAGCAAATTTCAGGCAGTCAGACCAAAGAGTATCAACAGCCTGGCTACAGGGGGCCATTGCATGACCTGCTCCCTAAGGTGCTTCTCCCAAGCTGGGCCTGCCTTTGACAAGTTGGAACAGGAGTTTTAGAGGGATTGATTACCATAAAATGTCAAAGTCCTAATAATACATACAAAATGGAGGGAAAGAGTCAGTTATATTAACCATGGTTATATTTTTGTTAAATAGGATGCTAGCTTCAATTCAATCAGCTGAACCTACCAAACTGACACATTTGATCAGCTAATTGTATCCAGTAAGAAAATGGCATTGACTATATTTAACTTCTTCATTCCATTAGGCTATTGTAAAAGGGAGGATTTATAGGTGCACATAAAGGCTTTTCCTTTCCTTCCTTAGAAATGAGAATGAACCCTTGCCATCTCTTAGCCCCAATCTAACATATTTTTAATGCCAGACCAATGTTGAGCAGTGATCAGCTCCACTTCCCCCTTATTAAGTAGAGGCTTCATAATAATGCCAAGGACCAAAAAGACATTCTACAATACGCACCCCTCAACCCACCTGCCACCCAGTCAGGGAGAAGCCTCTCTCTTTCTGCTCCCTGCCCTTTAGAAGCTCATCTAAGGACTCCTGACCTAGAGAAAGGTACTCTGAGTTCAAGTTCTTACTCAACAACAGCATGACCTTGGGCATCATACTTACCCTTGGGCGGTGAGGAGTTCTCACATCATCTATAATATTGGCATCAAGGGTCTTACCTGTCTAAAGTAAGATGTTAGGCCTCTTAACCTTTCTTTCATCAGTTTTATCTCAATGCAGTCAGTCCTGTCATCCTTCAATTAAAACCATTTGATGCAAATGAGAGCTCTTACAGATGAAATCTGATTGATAATTTTCATACCACTAGTGAATGTCTATCTCAATAATTGACAATTAGAATGCAATTAGTCACATTAGTATGATAAATTAAGAAGTTGTTCTGAAGGGTGATAGTCATTATTTGTTGAAGAAATAATGTCAGTGGACTTCTTCATAGCCAAAGGTGGTTAAGCATGGTCCAGAGGACCTTTTGGGAAGTATGAAGAGGGGATTCAAACATTAGCTGAGTAGATACATTGTATGAGGGACCCTTTCAACCACAGAGTCTAATGTTATTGCTAATCCTAAATATTACTCACTATACATGTTATTAATATTAATCTACATTTCTTTATTAAAGATGCATTCTTGAAAATCAAATTCTGGTGAATCAAGTCATATTTCATGATCAAATGTTGTGATTCGGCTACTCCAAGGTCACATGTATTCAATCACTTGGAGAGGTAAAGAACATTTATTGGTGTGAATAACCATCTCACCTATCTTAAAAACCCAGATTGGACATTTTTGATTCTTTCTCAAGTAGCACATCTTTGAATTAATGAATAGAGATTTTGCACTTCTATGAAAGTATGTAATTATAAATGTTAAAGAAAAAAGATTTCTGGGGAGAGTACTGTGATCCAGTCCATGCAATACATAGCAATCATAAATAGGCAATAGATTCTCTTCTTATCTTTAAAGCCTCATTTCCAAGATGTCACTGCACTTGACCCATCACAGGATCAAAACACCATTGTCATTATAACTGAAGTACCACATCTGCAATCTCATACAATTATGTCTGAATTATTGTCAGCTGTCATTAATAGTCAATATAAACTAAAAAGTCTCTGAGAAGGTGCACAGTGCCCTTACACTAACCATGACAAAAATATCCTCTGTGTTCACAAAGAACCCAGCCTTCCATGGCTGGACATCACACATTGCTCTGTGACCCCTTGCTTCTGCTTATCTCTTCAGAACCCATTATCCACACCGTTCTAAGCATGCGCTGAACCATGAACTGAAAGCATGGATTCCCTTAGTCTCAGGTTTCCAAGTGGGTTCACCCACTTGGAATATCAGCAGATAAGAAGGAAGGAGAATAGCTAAAGATACTTATTTAATTGACTGCCCCAGCTGGGTGGCTTTGAGCTTCTACGTGCCTCAATCGAAGGCACCATTACTTGCCAAGTGGCCCTCTCCCCACAGTGCACAATCCCTGTCTCTCTCCACCTAATAGTGACCTTTCTCTGTGACTACAGAAGATGGGTTGAGAAATGAAATGGTGTTCTCTTTGAAAATGAAGGAAGAGACAGGAGCTGGAAAAGGCAAGGAAACAGATTATTCCCAAGAACCTCCAAAAGGAACATGACCATGCTAACAAACTGACTTTAATTCAATGAGACCTGTGTCACACTTACGACCTCCAGAACCATGGATAATAAATTTATGTTGTTTTAAGCCACTGTATTTGTGGTAATTTGTTATGGAAGTGATAGGAGACTAACACAAGACATATATGAATTAATTAACATTAAAAATGCATAGGAAATACTATGAATTAATTAAGTCTTAAGCTACTCATCTCTCCAGCCCATCTGGGACCCTTCCCCCAAAGAAATATTGAGGCTCACTACCCCCTAATCTTAAGTAGTATGTTTTTGGGAAACATCTATACCAGAGTAGTTCATCAAATTATATTTTTCAGAGTGTTTAACGTGGTACACAAAAGAGGAAAAACAAAGCCTCCATCTCAAAAGCTTCTTTTATTGGGAATAAAAACAGTTTGCTATACTGTAAAGAGATTGTGCTTTGGCACTAAACCAACTGAATCTCCACTTGCTTAGCTTTGGTTTTAGATGAGGTGCATAACCTGAGCTTATTGGGAAGTGATAAAATAATAATCATACACAAGGATACAAAATAGATAATAACAAACACACAAAATAATAATCATGATGTATGTAATGCTTTCAAGAAAATGAGCATTGGAACAATGCTAAGTTGTTCTTCCATTTTTTTTTTTTAGTGATATCTATTGAAAGTATGATATACCTGTGCCTCTAAGTAAATCTCATGTGCCAGTGATGCCAGTGATTGGTAAATTGAAGAGTAAATAGGAGGTATAGGCAGTTTATGGGAGATCCATGTAGTTTCCCAGTTATAAAAAAAAAAAAAAAAGGCACTACTATTACACAAAACAGAGATGCAGACCTGGACCCCAGCACCACAAAGCTTACTCATCCCTTATGTTTCTGGAAATGTCTCTGCTCCTGGTAACTCATCAGCCTCTGCATCTTGGATATGTTTTCTGTTTTAAAGTCATTAATAAACAAAGCAAAGAGCCTCATAGCAGAACTGGATCTACACCCTGTATCTCTCTCTGCAGAAGACAGGAAAGTAATCCTCCCTCATTCAGGGTAATGATTGCATTTACCCTTCAACTCTCCTGGATGCCACCAAAACTGCCCTGGGCAATTCACCTGCTTAGGATGCTAGACAAACAGGGAAAGGTGATTCTAACCAGGAGGAATGCTGAGATTTCATTTTCCATTAGGATAATGGAAACTATACCATTTTTTCTTTCCTAGAAAACATACGGATTATTCTAAAAACATAATCACTGGGTAGGTTCCCAAAAACAGAGAACATAATGCCTTCTTTCAAAAGTAACACCAACAGGCTTGACGAGACATCACCTGAACAAGGTATTCATTTCCACATACAGTAGCCCCCACTTATCCACAGTTTCACTTTGTTAGGTTTTAGTATCCACCATCACCATAGTCCCAAATACTACGTATAATGAGATGTTTTGAGAGAGATCACATTCGCATTACTTTTATTGTAGTATATTGTTATAATTGTTTTGGTATTATTACTTATTGTCATTAATATCTTACTTTTCCTGATTTATAACTTAAAGTTCATCATAGGTAGGTACATAGAGGGAAAAACAGTATATGTTGGGTTCAATAAGATCTGTGTTTCAGACACCCACTGGGGGTCCTGGAACCTACACCCCACTGGTAAGGAAAGGCTACTGTATCTGTTCCTGAGGATTCTCACAGAGCCCTAAACACAAGGTAAGCTCATTACTGTATCAAAAAAGTATTTGACAGCTCAAAAAATGTACGTTAGTATACAAAAAGCATTCTGCTTGAAAATGTGTGAGTCCAACTTTTAACAAATACGCCAGAACTTAAGCATTCTCAATAAATGGTATCTCCCTCAAAGCAGTATCTTTGAAAGCTACATAATTGTCCCATGACATTGCTGTTAGCAAAACATTTTTGTAACATCTTCTGAGAAGCTGCCTTGGAATTCAGGCATACCCTCCTGATCTGACCTTATTAGTTACAGATGCTGTTTCCTCAAGAGATAGATTTTATGTTGCAAAGAGTGCAAAGTCATTTGAAACCTGGTTTGATTATCTGTGTTAGTTATCAATGGAGATTGTGCATTTTGGATCAAAAACAAGATTTGAAGATAAAATCAGAAAACTGGGTTCTCTGGAAGCTCAAAAACTGGCCAACAAGACCCAAAGAGGAGATTTAAAGGGGCATAGAGCAATGATGTCACTGGACTAGGAATATTGAATTTCAAAGAGACTATTTTGAAAGGGGAAACCCTTCTTGATGTATGCCACACATCTGTTTGAAAGAGAAAGACTCATCGCTTTTGAGCAGCAAATCGTAAATATTTGGTCTCGGTACTGTGCTGTACATTTCAAGTTATAAGGACTGCAAAGAAATTTTGTTTACATGGGTTATAGCTATTGATGTTTACCATACTGGAAACTTAAAGCTGAGAAAAATGTTTGTTGATTCATCTTCAAATTATATTATTAATAATAATAAAACTAGTAGATGATAATATGAAAAACTTGTAAAATTTTGTAGAACAAAATAAAATTTAACAAGACTAATGGCATTATTTTAGATCTTTGAAAATCCTTTAGATATTTGGCTTAATTGAAAACTACCAGACTTGTATACCTGCTCCTAATTTACTCTGTTGTGTTATGTACCTCATATTCTGGAACACTCCACTGTATACTGTAGGAGAGAGTCTGAGAAAGAAATAATATCTCCATATTATAATGAAAATGTTCTCATCTGACATACACCTTAAAGGGTTAAAGGGTCTCTGGACCCCAGAGTTTCTCAGACTGGGAAAACACTCTTTTAGAGGCACACCTAGAGTGTGACAATAAACACAATTGTGTATGTGCATTTGTGTATGTGCATGTGTGTATGTGCATGTAAAAACTGAGAGCAAAAGCAAGTACAGAATAGCAGTTTGGAAGCTCCTTAACATCGCTCCAAGAAAAATAAATTTTAAAGTCTTCATGTTTCTAACTAAACTTTTTACTCTAATGGGGCTTTGTGCTAATTTGGCTCACCAACTCAGCTAAAATACCATTATCTCCTGTACTCTTTAGCCGCACTCTGTGCCCTGATTGTCCTTGTCTGCCAATTAACTGGGCTCTTTAGTCTGCTGCAAGCAAAATGAACCCGAAAAGCAGCTTAGCCATTCAGCAGCAGATCTCTCACTTAAAAAAATAATGTAGAATTGCTACAGTGAGAACATTCCAGGCTTTTCTTAAAGTCTATTTTTCCTGACAACTTACTATCAGCTTATTCTTTATTCCATACACACAGATTGTTGTTTTTGCAAACTGATCATGATATTACTCAGTTAACACATTAACCACCACAAAAGACCTGAACCTTCCCTCTACAAACATGGGTGGGGGTGGGGGGTAGTGTTGCATTCAGCCTCTGAAACCCCAAAAGATGCAGACATACTTTCCCAATAAGGCAGTTCTCAAATGTTCCAACTAACATTATCAGAAAGATTTTGACAATGAATATGCCATAGACCAAACATTTGAGAAGAATATTATAGTTTACGAAAACCTTCATCCCAGCAGACATAAATTGAATTCTCCCCACCTTCCGGACACTGATCTGGGTATTTGCATCTTACTAGAAAGAGTGTTCATTGAGGAATCCAGCTGAGAACTGACTCCCAGTCTGCACCCACCTAGCTGTGTGTCCCCGGACAAATCAACTAACCTCTCCAATCCCGAGTCCCTATGTAGGTAAAATGGAAGGCATAAAAACAAATGAACTCTAATGACCTTTCCATTCTTAATTTCTATGAGCACATAAATTTCTATGAGAACATGTACATAAGCAGAAAAAGACATATGTACATGTATGAGGAAAGAAAACTGTGGGGCACGTTTCTCTCATAATGGGGGATAAGGTCCAGCATTCTTTTAAACAGTGTAGGTGCTCACCCATGGACAGATAATGGAGACACCATCCAGCATAGCTTCATGTCTCAGAGTTGGGGTTCACTGAGCATCCCCTGAGCACTTCCAGCAAATATGGTTTCGTTCCAGGGACTCTGCCCTTTGCTGTTCCATGTCTCATTATTCCCAGTGCTCCAGACGGAATACACAAAGCCCCCATGAAGCTGAGCATATGGCCTGGCTCAAGAACTGCTCTCCTGCACAGAGAAATAGGACATGTCGCAGAGACAGAAACACCTGGTCGTAACCAGGATTCTCAATGGAATTATCCTTATCCTTGAAACATGTGAGCACAGCTAATGTTAAGCCTTCAGCTAAACATGAAAATGTAGTAGCCTAGACCATGTTCCACTGAATGACACTCCCTCCTCCCTCGGCTCTGCCACATGCTCACATGAAATATCAAATTGCTTGCAGCTCATATTGAATAATGAATATGCCCGCCTCAGCCTATCACCAAGGCCCTCAGCAGTATGCCTGGGGAACTGGAAGAGATGTTAGAGGTTTGCAGGCCAAGCACAAAATTGAAGACAAGCTTGAATTAATAATTTGCTTATTCCTATACACGTGCTTCAAAATAAAGTGCAAATTGAATAAGGTAATAACAGAGCTTGGGAGGAGAAAAAAAAGCCTTCCTTTTGCAAACTGCTGACACTTCAATTTCATTATCTCTCACCACCCTGAATGTTATTTGCAAATGTGCTCTCCCTATGTCATCATGTGGAAATGTCTTTAGGAAGAGCCAAAAATGAAGGGAAAATCATCCCGTGGAGCTTTAGAGGGGAAAAAAAATTAAAGCTCTCATTTTCAGCTGATTTTTTTAGAGCACATTTTCTTAAAATGGTGCTCGGTGGACCTCTGCACCTGGACATTCCTTGGAAATCCCGGGGAAGTTTCATATGTGGTCTGTTCCATCTTACTTCAGCTTTTTCCTACCTTGACACAAAAATCTCCATCATGTTCTTGCCAATCACAGTTGCATACAGGCCTCAGGAGCCTCGTTTGCATGTTTTCTGATCTGTCATTTCCAAGCACATTTGTTGGTGCCTAAAATATGGAGATACATTTCACCCTTGTGTTTTTAATCACTGTCACCCTTATATCATATTCAGGCACTTGTGGAGGAATAGATACAATATATGTCAGAATCCAGACTCAACATCTTACCCTACCTATTTATTTCATCAGGGACTTTTTATGTGATCTAGGGGCCCAGGGGGTGGTGGTGGGAGACAAAATAGGTAAAAAGAAGTATGAAGATGGATACACACACACAAATTTTTTTTTTTACTCAAATAATGCAAGAGCCATACCCCAAACAAACCTTGAAGGATGAACAAGACTTCCCTTGGTTCCCAGTTCCCTTGGATTGGAGTTCTCTGTGAACACGGAGGGGCAGCTCTGAGGAACCCTCTCTCCTGTGGCTGGTGGATAGTGCCAGATGAAGATTACTGGGTGTAAGATCAGAAAATTGGCCCCTTTCCCATGCTTTTCCTCAGTAAAAACACTCCTTCCCCTTCCCTCCCCTCCCAAACCCCACCTGCTCACTCCTACTGCCACTTCTCTGCAAGTCTTCCTGATTCCTTAAGATTGGATTAGGCTTCCTTAATGGATAGTCCCATAGCAATTACCACCTTGGATTAAAACTGCCTAATAACTTATTTATAATTTCACTAAAATATAAGCTCCTGAAACAGGAGCTCCAAATTGTTGGGTTTTGCATTCTCAATACTCAGTCCACTGCCTGGCAGAGGAACAAACTATAGGTTGAATGAAAGAATGAATGAGCACATTTAGACCAGACTGAATTGTTCAACAGAGGAAGTAAGGGGAGGCAAGCAGAGGAAATGAAAATTACAAATCTAGAGATTAGCAATGGGATATGATATTTCCCACATCCAGGTTACTGGCTTGCATTCAAATTTGGTAAGCAACTTGTAAAAACTGATATCAACAAATGCCA
This sequence comes from Talpa occidentalis, assembly GCF_014898055.3. Classification (NCBI taxonomy): domain Eukaryota; kingdom Metazoa; phylum Chordata; class Mammalia; order Eulipotyphla; family Talpidae; genus Talpa; species Talpa occidentalis. The sequence continues at coordinate 106,446,042 of NW_023603184.1, forward strand.
TTTGGTAATGGGTATTAATATAATTTCCAGAGGCTAGTATCCAAAGCCAATAGATATGGAAAATCACTAGAGTTCATTTTAGTTGTCCAAATTGGAGCTTCTGGGTTAGGGAACAAGTAAAGATTTGGGGGGAAAATGGAGCACCTGGAGAGGACATGGAAGTGCCACCCTTTCCCTGCATACCTAGTCCTATGCAGCTGTTCCATTTGACTATTGATCTATATCTTTCAGTATCCTTTGTAATAAAATGGTGAACTACTAATAAATAAGCAAACAATCCTCCAATATATAAAAGATTGGTTGGATATTGGAGGCTAACAATTATCTTTCCTGTAGAGGCAGACTAAGTACCTCCTGGTGATTACCATCCAAGAAAATCCAAACCAAATAATGTCCCTTAGGATGTTCATTTTGCATTGTCTTTTATCTTTCATTAAGAGACGAAGATAAAGAAGATTGCCTAGTGTGGTCAACGATGACCACCTACTTCCCTTGCAGGGCTGACCTTATATCTAAAACATAGAAACTGATAGAGATGAAATTGTGTAACATAATCTTAGAGAGATTTCAAGAAGTAGAAGGAAAAAAAAATTATCAAAAGTCCTTATGGGGCCTCCCCGGTGGCACAGCGGTTGAGCGCTGGGTTGCGAAGCTACCTGCAGCCTCTGCAGCGCCGGTTCAATCCCTGGTTGCTCCCCGGCCACTGGAGGAGGGTCCCACATGGACCTCTCCTGCTGCCCGCTGCTCCCCTCAGCAGTGTACTTCATCACTCTACCTGTTCTGCTCTCCACTCTCCGCTCTGGCTCTGGTGAATTCTCTCACCCTCCCCTGCTCTTGACTATACCCAGAGCTTGTATGTATGCATTAATTAATCAATTAATTAATTCATTAAATCTTTAAAAAAAGGTCCTTATGGATCATGGTACCTTATAAGCTCATCCACAGTCAATGTCAAGTTCCCAGAGGAGCAAGTAAAGAGAAATCAACAAAAACATCACTTGGCCTCTCACACCCCCATGTATAAAGCCAGACTCTTACTCCTCCCTTTCAAAATATACTTTTCCTCCAGTGTTCATTGTCTTATGGCATGTTCACTCACTGTTATCCAAACTGGAAACTTGAGATTCACTCTTTCTTCATTACTGATTTGTCCTTTTCAAAATTCCTCCATCTAATCAACCACCAAGAACTACTTATTCTACCTTCAAACTCTCTTTTTTCCATTGCCAGTACCTTATTCCATTGTTGTGTATTGCCTACATTTTATATTACTCAGGTTAAGTAATGCTTACTATGTTAACAAACAAACTCAAAATTTAGGTGATTGAATACAATAAAAATGTATTTCTCCAGCTAGCAGAGTTCACTAAGTTGGTGCTGGGGCTCCTATTTCAAACAGTCGTCTAAGGAGTCAGGTCCTTTCTATCTGGTAACTCCACCATCTGCTAAGGCTCTTGAGTTCTCGGCTGGGGCCACTGTTTTTGGCCAGAAGATGAGAGAAGAGTGAGCATGAAAGGTTGCCAAGCATGGAAGTGGCAAATATCACATCCATTCTCATTCCATTGGCCAGCGCTAGTCATCGGGCATCACCAAATTGTGAAAGAGCAAAAAATAATCTAACTCAGGGTCAGGAAGTAAAAAGCAACATAGTTATTGGTTCTAAATAGGATTTTCTGCTCACAGATCTCCGAACATCTGCTTTTGTTCTAACCACTTCCTCACAGATTGGGGGTTAGGGGGAGGTGGAAATCTGATCACACTTAGAACCCTTCAATGGCCACTATTGCTTTTAGGATAAACATCAAAATCCTTTTCATAGAGTATCACTTCGGGTTTGATCAGACAAAAAGAACCATCGTGATAAAGAAAGGGGCGTACTCATGGGGTAGACCTTACACAATCATGGGAACTGATGGAGCAGTCTTTGTTGCTTATTGCCTGTGCATCTAGTTCTGAGCCTGAAGTTATCATAAGTCAGCCAGACTGATAGCTGGAAGACCAATTATAGGTGGAAGAACAAGACAAAGTGGAATCCATGAGGATGCACTGAGACCCATAAGGACAAGTGGAAGTTGTGAGGACAAATGAGAACCCATGTCTGTCTCTAACCACCTCCAATCTCAGCCTTAGGTCATGTTACTGAACACACGCTTGGCCCAGCACTTATAGAAGCTGAAGGAAGAGATATGGAGGGAGCTGGAGGATTTGGAGATCCAAGGAGGTGCCCATACCAGTGAGGTAAGCTAGCAAATCTAAGACAAGATGCCACAGCACATGGAGCCCTGCACCAACCTTCAGAGCATGAGAAATATGGCTGAAGCTTTACTTATGCCATCCAGATCTCCTGAAAAATGTCTCTGGTGGCCTACACTAGCCAGAACCATATGAAGAAGGACATTCTGGAGACATGGTACAGCTTAGCTAAGTGGACATAGTCCAAAGCCCTTCAGACCTGGCATGATCTGGCCCCTGCCTACTTGTCCATCCTCATCTGAGTGATCTCTTCCCTTTTCTATTCTTTAAAGGTCACTCCCCTAGAAAGATTCCCCAATATCTTTAAAATTCTCAGTGCATGTTTAATTATTTAATTGAAGTCTAGCTTTAACACTGGACTATACACTCCAAGAGCCAAGGACTGTGTATACAGTGTGAACTCTTTCCCCTCCCTGAGCATGGTACCTAGTACACTGAACACACTCAATAAAGACCTAATGAAAGCAGTCAATTGGTCTATCAAAGAACTCCTTCTTAGATAGGATTCCAATTAAGCATACAGGATTGATACTTATCTAGCTTTATTTTCAAAGACTTTCTCAAGTAGGAAACAGCTACTTAAATGAGAATTCATTCGAAAGTCTGACATTCATTTTCATTGCACTTCACCTAAATCTTTAATGCCTTTAAAACTACCCAATGAAGTTCCTATTTAAGAGATATAGGCCACTAAATTATTATATATGAGCACCAAGGAAGATAAGAAATTCTCTCTTTGGGAGATTTATTAGAAATAGTACACAGCTAACATTTCTACATTATATTAGAACCACCTGCCCAAAAGCAGGGAGATGGCTTCTATGACCCTTTAGGGAAATTCCCGTTCAATGAGCCTATCAAAGTTATTTTACTAGCACAGTCATGTAAGATTAATCATCTTTGTGAATTCTTAATTGCTGTGGTCAGACAACCCCCAGAGAGTAATCATACACCATGGCAGAATTCACATTTCTTTTTCATTCTTCCATGATGAAGGAGAAAGCAGGTAGAAGCAGTGGTTTGCTACCATTTGCTCATTAATTCATTCAAGGATAATTACGAGTGTTTCCTGCAGGGTAAGTGATAGGGATACAAAGATGTCTAAAGATATCCAAAGTCTAGTGGGAGAAAGGAAAATATTTTTTTAGAGGTATTCAAAGACAAGCAACTGCTATTTAAATAAAAAACTAAATAGGTGAATAAAATATCAGATAGTGCTTAGTAAATATTAGCTAAATGTCAGGCACTGATGTAAGTAAGCACATTACATAAATCAATACATTTATTTCCCATAAAAATTCTATGAAGTAGAATTTTCCTTTGCCACAGATGAGAAAACCAAGCAACAGAGAGGCTAAGTAACTTGCCCAAGGTCACACAGCAGTCCTCCATAGCCCCCTTTTTACCACAGCACTACCTTGCCTCAACCAATGTATTTCCCTGTTCCTTTCCATGATCTCTCCATGATTATTTGGCCAAATGGTTATAATTAAAGTTATGAGAGGTTCAATAATTATTTGGAAAAAAATACCTATTAACATTATAACTAAAAAGGCATTTTAAATCTATGGAGGGAACATGTTTGTAAACTCTTTCATTTGTGAATATAAATATCTGCATTATCTCAGAAGATGAATACAAATTATTCCCCAGAAGGAAATCCAGTCTTTGAGCATGTCCCATCTTTGTCTACATCTGTGTTTCTCCATTTTCATAGGCTGAACAATGGAATCTTCCACTACCCATTACACAAGTCACCACATTTTACACAAAAAAAGAACCAAAGCAGTGTCCAACAACTACACACTGAAACAATTGCTACTCTTCTCCCTCGATCTGGGGATCTTCTCAGACATATCTGCTGAAAAATGGGCTGGTCTGGACTTAATCCTAGGGGGAAGAGGGAACTGAGGGCATATAACAAATGCACTTCTTCTTATTCTACCAGGAGATACAGAGATCTGAAGATCTTACTTTTCAAAATGAATTGGATCAGGATCAGCAGCAGAATGCTGATACTATTGCAGAATCTAGTCCAGCTCCAGTTGGTCCACACTGGGTGCTATGGAAGCTCACCAGAGCAGTGGGAAAGGCTTCGTGGAAGGTGCTGGATTTAAAGAAAATGACATGTCAAAACTGTTGAGCAATGCAGGAAGTTCCCTATGACGGGAGGATAGAGCAGTGAGAGCAGCAAGTAGAACAGGCAGTGAGAGTAAGGTGGGTGTCCTAAAGATGAGCCTGAGACAAACAGGAACTATGCCACTAGGAGGGATAACTCTAACTCTGATTCCATGAGGAACCACCGGAGGATACTGAAAGAGGGTGGCTCCAGCAGTTCAAGGAGGTGAGAAGTCCTATTCCTAGAATCTCTGTGGTGATCTAGCCTTAGGGAAATGGCCCTGTATATATGGTTGAGATGCCCCATGACCCCTAACAATAATACAGCAGTCCCCATTATGTGAGGTTTGGCTTTCTGCTGTTTCAGTTATGCTGTCAACTATGGTCTGAAAATACTGTGGAAAACCAGAAACAGAGAGAAAAAGAGAGAGAGGGAGACCATAGTCATAACTTTTATTACTGCATTATATAATTTTTCTGTTATTAATTGCTGTTGATCTCTTACTGTGCCTAATTTATAAATTACACTTAATCATACGTACGTATGGATAAAAGAAAACAGTGTATACAGGATTCTGTATCAGCCATTCCAAGCATCCACTGGGGGGGGTTCCAATTAAACATAACAAGGGCCGTTTTGTTTTTTCCTTCTTTCGCTATAATCGTAGACTATATATGAACCTAAGTCAGGTTCAAATGTCCACAGCAAAACTCAATGGAATTCACAACTCCCAAAAGAGACTTGCCTAGGAAAAGACTGATGAGAAGTAGAGATCTAGCCATGAGAAATAAAGAAGCTTTCTAATTTTTTTTTTTTTTTACAAAGGGATAGACAATAGTTTTGGAAGAGAGTCCAGTTAGTGTAAAGAAAGCATCAGAAATGCTTAAATGGCTTCCTCTGGGGACTGACTTTAAAATATGACTGGGAGGACACAGAAGTTTACAGGACCACAGTCTGTTCTCTCTTCATGGTGCTTGGCCACAGATACCAGGGGAGTAAAGTGCATGGATCAAGAGCAGCTTATGATCCTTTGTCTCATTTGATCAGAGGAGAAGTTTTTATGATACTTTACAGTACATAGTAGTTAAATTGAACAAATATTATGACCACAATAAAACACATTCTTATCACTGGAACATAAATCAGTAATTGCTACATTGTGAAGGAGTTTCCCCCACAAGTCAAGGTAGCATCAATAGGGAGAGAAGTTTAAAGGAAAACCACACCATCAAATAACATTTAAAATCAAAACACCACAAAATTAAAACCTGTTCCCTCCGGGCTTTAATGTTATTTTTCCAACCTTGTGCAGAAAGCTTTTCACCCTCTAGTCGGTCACTAAAAAGCCACCTAAACATACCCTATAATAAGGACTCCAGTGGAGAGACTTGCAGTAAAACCAGGAATGTTCTGCAGCTCGGTGGAGTCACTCCTGCCACACACAGCTTGGCAGCAGCCGCGCCACCCAACCCCAGCACACATGTTTTCCATCACCACTAAAGATTCCTATCAGTGTTCAAGTTAATTGTTTGATCCTGCTAGAGTGGGAGAAACTCTTTGAGGAGAAAAATATCTACCGCTCAAGTGGTTTGACTTCTCAGGAAGGAGGATGCACCATCCTCCACACACAAGTCCAAGCCAAGGGAAGGGGGAAAGGTTGATAGCCTGATAAAGTGAAATCTGCTTTGCAGCTTTGGCTTGAATTCCTTGGGTTATCACACCTTCTTGAAATCATCTTGCATGTGTAACAATGGAATGAGTATTTCTTGATCATAGACTCTGGAACATGGCCAGCTCGGACATCGGATACAACTTCGAAGGTCCCTGCTCTGCTCTCCCGGGACTGAAAGTGGGCTAAACGAGGCAGCTCTGAAGGCAGCTTGGGGAACTCAGACAGTGTTGCTTGCTCCTTCTTGACTTGGAGTCATATAAGTGTATGAATTTACATGATCATTATCTCCTTTAAAAAAATTGTTTTGTGGAATGATCCAAGACTAGATTAATTTTGGAGAAGAATTTTTAAAATTTGAAGCAACAAATTCCCCCCAAATATGAAAAGTGGTAATTATCTCTTTAAGTTTCCTTCTTTTTTTCTTAAACTAGCAAATAATGAACAGTTAATTTGGGCCAGCCACAGATGGTCTGGTGTTAGGTGAGCCGGACATGTGCACATATGGGAAAGTAAACATAGAACCCCCAAATTAAAATAATAAAGTAATAATATGTGTCAGCCATTGTGCTAAACAATCACTCAATCTCAGTAACACCTGATGAGGTACATGTTCTTCTCCTCCATTTTGTTAGTGACGAAATTAAGGCTCAGGCATTTCATTATGTTGCTTGATAAAACATAGGTAATAAGGAATGGTGGTAGGATTTGAACCTATACTGCTTGGTAGTTTATTGCTGTGATGTGGTGACACCCCATCAGAAACAATAATAGGAGATACCTGGTGTGGGGTCTCTGTTTTCTTTCTACTAATGCATCAGGGGGAAGCCACCCCATTAAGTATATCAATATTCATAACTATCATACTCTTAATTTCTTACTATCAATTATGTAAGATATGTATTTGTAGGGGAGAAAGGACTTTATTGTTTTTGTAGTAAATGTGTGTAAATAAATATGTCTGCAAAAAGATCACTTTGCCTTTTATAGTACCTTCTGAAACCTGACACACAGATCACATGCGGTGGTCCAGGCAAGCCTTGTGTTTTACCTTGTGCTCCAGATGATCATTGTATTTATTTTGTACACCAATGAGGGTGCTGCCTTAACTTTCCTACTTAAGCTTTTGTAAGTGCGTCTTTTTGTCACAAAAGGAAACAAGACGTGGTTTCTAATACACACACGCAGAAATGTGAATTAATTGTCAAGTTTGAAATTTGCTGTGCACATAATAGTGATAAATTCAGACTCGCCCATATAAAGGGAGTAGGCATAAAGAACCAAAGTTGAGATGCTATCCTAAGACCACTAATAAATAATTCACCTTCAACACAACTGCAAAGAAAACAGTATATGGAACCTATTTTCTAATGTTCCCTAACTGCAATTGTTTCCCACCCAACACAGAGTTAATATATAGGACATTTTCATTGCCCCAATTAAGGCAGGAAAAAAGCTTCAATATTCTTAGGGCAACCTGCAAGAGAAACTCAAATCAACCTTGTAAAGAGCGCCTGTCTCTGGTTTTATAATTGCCATGTAAATTAACAAAAGGCACAGTCCCACCAGCAAGGAAAATGAAGGTTTCTTCACAGACCATCAGCAAAGTCGCCCCACAAGCCTAAATAACATCATGCCTGTTTCTTTAGACAATAAAATGCCAAAGTTTTTCTTTTGCTGTCAGCAAATGATGAATACATGTGGTACCGATTATTTAATACCACTAGACCACCAGGGAAGAAGATTTAGGTGAACTGCAGCAGAACTATGCCATTTATTTTTATTACCATGCATTAAAAATTACGTTTACAGATAATTGTTTTTCTCCTTCCAATAAAGCAAGATAAAAAAAATCCAGAAGAATATTTAATAATACTGGACCACCAGGGAGGAATTTTAAAAGTTGATTTTTTATGGAAAAATTAGATTTTCTTTTTTTAAATTTCCAATTATTTTTAAGTGCAATTTGTGAAGAAATTATTTTAAACCAGGGCGGTATGAATTTTCTGCTGGGGGTGTGTCTCACAGATTAAGTTACTCCTTTACTAGGGTAATTAGCTAATCAAATCACCCCTCAGAACCATCAGTTTAAAATACCTGTGTAAACATCTGCATGTTTTACAGTTCTAGGCATTGCATTCTATTTGAGTCGGTTTTTCTAAAATCTCCAGATAAAATAAACTCTTAACTTTCAATAATGTTGTGCCAGATTGGGGAAATTTTCTGTTTACCAGTTTCTTTTAAAAGGAGAATGAAAAGCAAAGGGAGGAGCAGTAAACTGAGAGAATAAATGGGCAAAAAAAAGGAAACAAAGAAAAAATCAAAAGCAAATTAAATCAGGCTTCACACAATAGTTGAAATGATGCTCTCCCCAAACTTGAGCAGGCAAACTCACAATTAGGAGAGAGAAGCTTGTTTCCCCCAGTGCCTTCCCTTTCTCCCCCCAGCCCCTCCCTCTTGCGTTCCCTTCTCCTCCCCCTCCCTCTCTCTCCAGAATGCAAAGGCTACAATTAAAGGGTAGCCTCCCCGGTGGCGCAGCGGTTGAGCACTGGGTTGCGAAGCTGCCCACAGCCTCTGCAGCGCCAGTTCGATCCCCGGCTGCTCCCCGGCCACCAGAGGAGGGTCCCACATGGCACGCAGACCTCTCCTGCCGCCCGCTGCTCCCCTCAGCAGTGTACTTCGGTCCTTCTGCCTGTTCTGCTCCCCGCTCTGGCTCTGGTGAATTCTCTCACCCTCCCGCACTTCTGTCTGTACCCAGTGCATGTGTAAACAAAACAAACAAATAAATAAAACATGCCTCTATTAAATAAATAAAATAAAGGGTATTTTAGACATCTTCTAAGCTCATCCTCCGTCAATAGCAGAATGCCCTCCTCTGCAGCCTCACCCATACCAGGCTGCCATGTCAACGTATTAGCCGATTTGCGTAAAAGGCAAGTCACTCTCTTGCTGGACAAGCCCTGAGGTGAGAGAAGTTCCTTGTCTCCCTGCAACTCTCACTCGAGGTCCTAGTGTTGCTTTTTGTTTTTTTAAACACACAACTACTTTCTTTTTCTTTTTTTTTTTTTTTATTTTTTTAAAAAGATTTATTTATTTATTTATACAAGCACTGGGTACAGTCAGAAGCGCGGGAGGGTGAGAGAATTCACCAGAGCCAGAGCGGGGAACAGAACAGACAGACTGATGAAATACACTGCTGAGGGGAGCAGCGGGTGGGCAGGAGAGGTCTGCACACCATGTGGGACCCTCACCAGTGGCCAGGGATCAAACCGGCGCTGCAGAGGCTGCGGGCAGCTTCGCAGCCAGCGCTCAACCGCTGTGCCACCAGGGGAGGCCCCAGTGTTGCTTTTTGAAGCAATGAGAAGAAATAACATTACACATCTCTCAGCCATCCCAAGCCAGTCCTGCAGAAAATGCACTGCTCTGTTAATTGCATGTAACAAGAACAGCACCTGTTTTCTGGGATAAAATCAGTAGGGGCTGTAGGACACTCCCAACACAAATGCACGTGCACGCACACACAAACATGCACTCACACACACCTCCAGTCTGATATTCTAAAAGGAAAGCTCCTTTGAATCTGATTCTAGAGTAAAAGAAGAGACAATGGCCATACCAGCAAAAGTACGATGTCATTAAAAAGGTGGTTTTTGGCTCCTCCTACTTCTCCAATTTGAAGATTAAGGTTCTAATTCCATCACACTATTTTGTGAAACTATCCTAATTTTATTAAATAAGTTTGTCAAAGATTTGTTCAAATAACCTTAATTTGGGGTGGAGTTTGTGCCTCTGTTGCAGAGTCCATTTGCATAAAGGCTCTCAGGAATGCATCTCCTCTGGGATTCAGGTTTGTTCTAGAAATACCAATATGCCCTCATGTAAGCCAGAAAAACTTTTTTTTTGGTGCCAAAAGCTATCTTTGTTTAGAGAGGCCAAGAATGTGCCCAAAGCACAGGAAGCCCCAGCTCACACAGGGAGCCTCGTCATGGTCACAGTCTTGATTCAGGCCCCTTTGCCCTGGGGACAGTTTTGCTATGACATAAAGTTGGCTTCTGTACTCCAATCCTTTGAAAGAAAGAAGAAAAACAAACAAACAAACAGACAGGCTGTAAATGGATCTGGTCAGGTCTGAGCAGAATTAAACTTGTTCTTGCAGTGTGCAGGTCCCTGTCGGTGGGAACAGCATGGCTGTGGCCAGCCCCCGGAATACTTCTGGATCTGACCCTCCACGGGTCCCTGGTTTCAAAGCACTTAGTCTTCCCTGTTGCTGTTAAGCAAAAAAAAAAAAAAGAAACTACAACAACAACAAAAAAAAACCTGCCTCTTTAGTCTTCCTTTCAAGGAAACTTCTTGCTCTACCTCACTGAGGCTCTCCTTCCCGCAGACAACTTGAGGCTTCACTTCTCGGTTTCCCGCATGCAAAGGTCCAGGAACCCTGTGGGTCTCCAATCAAATGTTCAGAAAAGGAGCAGAGTGATCCAAGGAAAGCTGATGGTGTTCCCCATCTTAACACACTTCTGAGCTCCCTGCTGTCCACAAGAGCAACCCCAAACTCCTTTGTTGGCTTAGAACGTCTAATTGAGTCTTTCCCCTTTGTGTGGGCCTCACATAACGAAGTACTTGGACTTGGACTTCCTGGGACTTGATGACCTGTGAACCTTTGCAGGTGCAGTTTTCTGGCCAGCCCTCTACTATGAATTTTTCCCCATCCAAATCAACAAGATTAGCCTAAGAACCTGGATGAAGGAAAGCTCTAAGTACCTTGGAGGGATTATTGTCCTCAGATTTTTGTGTTTGTGGGATTTCATTACCAAAAAAAATAAAAAAAGAAGAAGAAGAAGAAGACAGAATGGGGGTTCCAGAGTGCCAAAGTCACAGATACTCAGTGGACAGAGAACAAAGAAGGAACAGTTTGGCCTTCCTGATCATCTTTCGATGGCCACATGGACCTAGGAAGATGAAGGCAGTTAGCAGAGAGCAAATATCCCAGACCAGGAGAGTAAGCTCACCCTTACTTACTTCCCAGGGGAATCTGAGGGGCCTCCCCTAGCAGGCTGGGAGCATCCAAGGGAGGTATCCCATCAGCTGACAAAGATAATCTGGCTTTGTTGGTGCTCTGCGGGGTGCATGTGCTCAGGTCACTGATGGGTGCTTGGCCAACATGCTTTCCTGCAGCTTTTCCCTTTAACTTGCAACAATTCAACTTACTACATCCTGGGACACTGAACTGAAAATCAGCCATGATTAAAATAAAATAATAAAGCTACAGTAACAACAACAAAAAATAACATGCTTCACATTTGAATGGTACTTCCCGTTTTAAAGACGTTCACAAACCCCCTTATTTAAAGACATAACCCTGCTTCTCAACCCTATTGTGAAGCAAGAGACCTCATCCCCATATCACAGGGAAGAAAACTGACTTTGGAAGTACAAATGACTACCTGAAAGCTATATACTTTGTGAGTGGAGTTCATATTCTTAGTATATGTCTCCACATCAGATCATGTGCTCTTTCTGTTATAAGTGGCTGATTTTCACCAGGACTAAAGTCAACAGCAAAGCTGGATAAAGTAGAGGCTTAACTCTTTGATCAAGACTCAAGCTCAGTTCACCAGATATTTATTAGCCTCAACTCTGTACTCACGCATGGCATCACCCCAAGCTTTTCTCAAAGATTATGAGACTTTCGTGATTTTCAATTATTCAGGCTTTTGTTTTATAAATATAAAGTACATTACACCAAAACTGTTATAAAACTTGAAGTTGTTTGAATGTTTAACAAATTAGTGATCAATTAAGAGTTAGAAAAGAGCTGAACACACATGCACACAATCACTGAATATATAAGATTCACTTTGAAATAACGTCCAAGCCTAAAGAACTCTTGGTCAAGGTGAGCCATGGGAACAGATCCTCTGTGTACCAGGAAATGCCTAATTCACTAGAGAATTCAAACATTTTTATTTTTATTTTTTAAAGATTTATTTATTTATGCATACAAGAGCTGGAGTACAGGCCAGAGATGTGGGGGGTGAGAGGATCCACCAGAGACAGAGTGGGGAACAGAACAGGCAGACTGACTGCAATACGCTGCTGAAGGGAGCAGCGGGCGAGCCAGGAGAGGTCTGCTGCGCCATGTGGGTTGCTCCCTGTCCGGCTGGAGATTGAACTCATGCTGCAGAGGCTGCAGATTGCTTCCTAGTGCGGTGCTTAACCCCTTGCACCACCAGGGAGGCCCTCAAACATTTTTAGACTCTAAAATGGGCTTTAAGCAAAAAGGACTTCAGAGCACTTTGATTTAATTGCCAAGTTGCCAAATATTTACATTTAATAAATGCATGTAGACTGCAAAAGAGCACTGGACTAGAAGTCCAGAGACGTAGGTTCTTGACTCAAGTGGCCTGCATTAACTAGGACAAAGCCCCTCAACCTCCCAGGGCCTAGATTCCCTTGTCCAGCTGTCAGCTGCTGGACAGGGCTATGTGAGATGCTCACAGCTACATGTACTGTGATTTGAGTGTCCACCTCTGGAGAAGCTCATTCCTGGCCCATGACCTAAAACGAACAATCACTTCAGACAAATGGGACAACTGGGAAACTAGGTGAGAAAATGAATGTGCAATCTCCAGAACAAACAAGCCTGACTTCCAAAGTCCAGGCCATGCCAAAGGATCGTAAGTGGCAGTGACTCAGAAGCTGGCTTCACCCAAAAGGGCATTCAGTTTTAGGTGTGATGCAGGTCCTTTGGGAATTTTCATCAACACTCCTGCACAGAAACTTCCAAAGCAAACACCCTTTGGAAATAAAAACTGCAGCCCTAGATGTCATCACTTCCCCTGGACCGTGAGTTGCTCAGGTGTCTGCATTCTGTAAGGGTCTCCACAGGGGTCTTAAGGAAATCTTCTTCATTTACCCAAGAAGCTAATCAAACCTAGAGGTGTAGAGGCAGCACTTTTGTGCTGATGTGGTTTGTTTGTTTTAAATCAGACCGCCTACTTGGTGTGCGCATGAGCCCTGTTATTAAATCCCCTTTTGTTCTGCATGTACAGCCATCAATCTTATCTTACAAATCAAATAGAGAAGGGAGAGCATGTTTATAATTAATCCCTGTAAGCTGTTTCCAAATATCCAGTCAGATGCCCTATCCAATGTGTACCCATAAACATCTGTAGCTATATACTGAAGTTTATCTTAATGGTGTTTATAATCTCATTTGCAGTAAAACAATGCCTGTAATCTCTTCTGGTTTTAATATAACTTATACTATATAACTTGCTTTGAGTTAAAGTATTAGTCTGATTATCTTGCTTATATCCATGACAGAATAGTTTTATTATAAATAAGGAAAAGAATCACTTATAACCAATACCAGCCAACTTTTAAAATTCCAAACTCATATGTTATTATTTATTTATAGATTGCTACAAATTTGGAAATCAGGCAGAGGCTACTGATTACATTCACCTGCTCCATTGCCATTGTAGAAATTGAATCCCTTCCTGGATTTTAGCAAGGCACAGAGACACCCAGATAAAAACTACATTTCTCAGCCTCCTTGGAAGCCAGGTGCAGTCATGGCCATGAAATTCAGCTCTTGTAAATAGATATGAGAAGAAGTGATGTGAGTGGCTACCAGCTCAGTGTTTTAAGAAATCTGAAATGCATTCTTCTATCTTCCTCCTTCTCATGAACTGGGTTCTGGATGTAATATCAGTTGCAACCAGGCAGACATGGGCAATACTTTGGTGCTGAAAAAGCAACAAAAGAGAATCTCAATTCCTGGGTGATGCTGGACCTCTGCCTCCCTCCAGGTAATTATGAAGGTGAGACGGGCATCTCTTTCAACTGAACTACTGTATGTTGTTATAGCAGTTTAGGAAATACCCAAATATAAACATTCAAGTTTAACCTTTTATTTCACAGCCCCTTTTTGATAGAAATCATACTATCCCATGTATTTTTCTCTTTTTCTTTTGAATGCAAAGTGTTCATTTGAAAACAAGACAGTTTATTTTTTTTTGTTTGTTTTTTTTTGTTTTTTTATTAGATAATAAATTTTATTGTTATATTCCCCATACAATTGCAGCCCCCCATTCTGACCCCAATCCCTCCCCTCCCGCCCCTGCCCCCCTAAAAGTGTCTCTGGTTCATAGTTTTTTGTTGATTTTGATTTTCACTTTCTTATAGTTATTCATTTTCCTGGTCCCTTATTTAAGTTTTCTAGATTCCTGCTATGAGTGAGACCATCCGGTATTTTTCTTTTTCTTTTTGGCTTATTTCGCTGAGCATGATCCCTTCCAGCGCCATCCATGTTGCTGCAAATTGCATGTGTTTATCTTTTTTGAATGCTGAGTAATATTCCATGGTATATATGTACCACATCTTCTTGATCCAGTCATCTATTTTTGGGCATTTGGGTTGTTTCCAAAGCTTAGCTATTGTAAACAGTGCTGCTATAAACATAGGGGTGCAGGTGTTCTTTGGAATTGATGTTTCTGTGTCCTTTGGGTAAATACCTAGGAGTGGAATTGCTGGATCATATGGAAGCTCTATGTTTAGTAGGTCCAGAAATCTCCACACAGCTCTCCACAGTGGTTGGACCAGTTTGCACTCCCACCAACAGTGCAGAAGAGTTCCTTTTTCTCTACACCCTCGCCAACATTTGTTGTTGCTAGTTTTTTTAATATGTGCCATTCTCACTGGTGTGAGATGGTATCTCATGGTAGTTTTGATTTGCATTTCCCTGATGACAAGTGATGTTGAACGTTTTTTCATATGCCTGTTGGCCATTTGCATTTCCTCTTCAGAGAAGTTTCTTTTTAGCTCTTCTGCCCATTTTTTGAGTGGATTATTTTCTTTGTTGTTGTTGAGTCTCATCAGCTCTTTGCAGATTTTTGTGATCAGTCCTTTATCATTAGTGTTGGGTGCAAAAATGTTCTCCCAGTTGGTGGGGTTTCTCTTTGTTTTTGTTATTGTCTCTTTTGCTGTGCAGAAGCTCTTTAATTTGATGTAGTCCCAGCTGTTTATCTTCGCCTTCACTATCACTGCTTTGGGTGATGTGTCTGTAAAGATGTCTTTGATGTGCAAATCACGTAGTGGAAAACAAGACAGTTTAGATTAAATAATATAGTTTTCCAAAGTTCAGTTTGCTCATTTGGAACTCAGTGTTTCTGCTTGAAGTAAAAAAACAAGTTCCTGTCACTCCTCGTCAGGAGGACAACTATTCTGATGATCTGTGATTAGATGAACTGATCAATCTCAGTTGTAAACATCCCTTTTTCTTGTTGGTAAGTATTTTAAAAGTTCTAGAACAAAAGCATTTTCCTAGTCTTATATCTACAACTTTATCCCAAATGTCTTCTGTGTATACCATGTGCAAGAATCTGTCTTCACCCTTCTCAACTTCATATGCTTCAGAAATTGGAGTTGACACACTCCCTATGCCATGTCCATTCACTAACAGGAAGTAGGTCTGATTAGCTTTGAACTGTAAGCTCCTTCTAATTATCTCAATAGTTCACTAATGTTGACATGATCAGGTACAAGGAACTTGGCTTTCTCCAGACCAGGAAGCTGCTTCTCACCTTGCATTGTTGTATTAGCTGAGATGTTGGTAGAAAGCTAGTCTTGGATAAGTCAGGCATCTATTCTTTGTTGGAAGGGGTGATGCTGTCTGCAGATCTTCTCCAAGGGCATGGTTATGGAGGTGGCTGGGGCAGTGAGTGGGTGGAGATTGCTGTGGTTCCATAAGGCAGTGACAGAGGCTAAGCTGACTATCTCCCATGTATTTTTCTCACTGTATGAACAGTTATTAAAAACAACCATTTTAATTGCATAATATGTACATAGAGAGGTAGCATAATGTGGCATTGAGAAGTGAGGGTTCTGAAGTCAGTCCCCAAAATTCAAATACTGGCATTGCCACATACTAAGCTTTATGTGACCTTGGGAAAATCATCTACACTTTTTAGCCTAAGTTTTTATCATCTACAAATGTGATCCTATCAATGCCTATCTCTCATGGTTGTGGTGAAAAGTATATGATAATACATATTAGGGATATAAATTCTCTGTAGGTGCCAACTCTTATGGTAATGATAATGTTATTGCTATGTCTAACTGGCAATTTTCGGTAGCCATAGAGAATAAAAAGTACAGCTTCAATTTGTCCATACTCTAATAGAGGTAGCTGAAGTAAAATGGACCATGTAAAATTGAAAAGTCTCATTTTTTTAATTCATCACCTTGCTCCTCTTTGTACCAGTGATGTATCCTTCCTTATTTCTAGTTTCTAGCCTAGCAGGAATAGATATGTTGTCATCGACTAAGTTCACCCAGGTATTTTCATTTAGAGACTTTATTCAGGGAATCACAAAAAAATATAGTTTAGGTAAGAGAGGAATATGATAACCCCTCTTGCTAAATTCATACTGAAATTCAATTTGTCACTGGTCTTTCAATCTGCTCTGCTGTTCAGTCATCATGCTTCTTCCTTCTATTCTTTAGTCTCCTGGACATTTGACTGCATACAGAGAAACACTTATTAGCTATTTGGGAACCCCACATGTGAGGAGTAGAAAGAGTGAAAGAGAATAGAGAGAAGTGGTCTAATGATGACACACTGGTCATCCAGGGCTGGACTTGGGGAAGTGTTGGGAGTAGGTGGGGCAAGAGTAAAGAGATGGTGTAGAAAACAGTGAAACACTGATCATTTTAAGATCTACAACACTTATATTTTAGGTCTTTGAGCTGTTGATAATAATAATGGTAAAAATGAGGGATGGTGAGGGCCTCCCTGGTGGCACAGGCGGTTGAGCGCAGCACTGTGAAGCTGTCCGCAGTCTCTGCAGTGCCGGTTCAATACCCGCCAGCCTCAGAGCAACCCACATGGTGCAGCAGACCTCTCCTGTCTCACCCACTGCTCCCCTCAGCAGTGTATTTCATCAATCTGCCTGTTCTGTTCCCCGCTCTGTCTCTAGTGAATCCTCTTACCCTCCCACGCATCTGGCCTGTACTCCAGCTCTTGTATAAATAAAATAAATCTTTTTTAAAAAATGAGGGATGATTAAAAACTGTAGGGTTTTAAGGTAAATGTTAACATAATTATTAAATATAGATCATAAAGGACTGAAACCAGAGAAGATAGGCCAAGTTGCAGAGTTTCATAAATAATAAGGTTTCAGAAACAAGGCATTCGTAAGAGCTATGCTGACAGTGATGAAGACAGTTGAAGAAGACACCTTAGCTGCCTTGCTCAGATCAGAGCAGTTGTTCTAAACACTATGTTATCTCTTTCCACCTGGCCAGAACAGATTAGAACAGTTGAAGCACCAAGTTCAAGAAGATTCTCTCTCTAAAATATATGGTTCATTTACTTGACAACTGGTTTCCACTTTTGAATATGTGGACTAGGCTTGTTTCAAACCAATCTTCTTGCCAAGTACATCCAAAGGAGTGAAAGTAGCAAACCAAAAAAATAAATAAATAAAATAACCACCAAGATAGCAAGACCTGAGGGCCAAGATCCTATAGAGAAGAAAATGAAAGCACAAAGACATTAGGTTGACATTAGGCAACACTTTTCTCCTTGAGACTTTTTAAGCAGTGGCTAAGAGACTGAAAGCTGAGAAGTGATTTCTGCTTTCTGTTTTCTGCTGTGAGACAAAAAATTAGAGTTCAGGGTTCACCAAGAATAGGTTAAAACACCCCAAACTTCCCACTGGAATAACTGAATGACTACAACCTAAGAATAAATACTCACAAGAATAAATAATACCTGTAAAGATTGAAATGCTAATTTGAATTCACTCAATCTAAGATTGGATTAAGATAATTAGCCTCTACCCTAACAGCTCTGTCCAAGTACCAGAAGCAAAAGTATATCTCCTCTGGGGGTAATAACCTCATCCAGAAGCTCAAATGATTTCTTCAATTTTTCATATACAATGTTTACCTCTCAATGGGAGACCATTTACCCAATATCAAGAGATGAAAGTATATCAGACACCGGAAGTAAGTCTAGGAGATTTACTCAAGCCAGATTTAATCACCAATTCATTGCAGACTTATCATGAGTTGTGAACTGCGGTAAGCACTAAGAACAAACTGATGAACAAAAACATACTGATGACTGCTGCCTTCATGGAGCTTAGGGGCTGATGGGAAGATCAATAATAATTCTTCTTTTGAATTAAGAGAAAGGTTCAGCAAGAGTCCATAGGATGGTGATAGCAAGGATCATGTAATTTGGTGGTCAGACCACATACAGGCAAAAATTTTGAAGGAGAAAAACCTTTGAGCCTTGCAAGGAAAGCTGATCAGCCACAGAGGAGGATGGAGTATATTCATGGAAAAAAAAGCACAGATGGGAGAATATGGAAGTTCAAAGAGAGAACCAGAGAGAATGAGAGTAGCTTCCTTATGTTCCAATTCCAGCCACCAGTGTTTTCCAAAGTGGGTTCCACAAGTTTGAGCCTATACTCTTTTAAATCAAAGCTATTTTTCTTTAAGCCTTTCTTGAATGAATTTCTCAGTCTTGCAACAAGTAAAACACCTGATAAAGGGAACTGTTATGCTTACTACCACGCTGCAAAAAGTGAAAGACATATAAACTAAATGTACTGGGTGAGTTTGTTATGAATTACATCTGATTATGCTGGAAAATCCTACATATATATAGTCAAACATAAACAATGTAGTCATATGCCAAGAATTCAAAACAATAAATTGCATTTCCATGCCCCATTCATAAACAAGGCTTCCTGTAAATAAGTCAAGGTTACCTCCAAGATAAGTGAACATTTAAGTACAGTATTTGAACAAGTTTTATTTGGTTGCACTCTTTCACCAGGTCACAAAATGTGTTCCTAATGTTTTTAGCCATGCAGTTGTTCCTTTTCTGGGGGTAGTCTAGCATGGCATTTGCTTCTCCTCCCGCCATGTGTGAGTCCATAAGAAGAACCCCTTGACCCAATCACCTGTATTCAAAGAGGTTCAGAAAGACAGTGCTAAGAAGAGGCAGATGGGGCACAAAGCAAATAAATACATAAAAAGGACATGAATGTAGCAGGGAAATGTGCAGAAAGGTGAATGGTACTTGGAGTTTAGCAAAACAGAACAACAAAACATTTTTAAAGTAATATAAAAAAAAGGACATGGGGTATATTGAAATTCCAAGAGTCAGAACTTCAGTGCTCTTTTTAGACCTTGACCAAATAGCCTTTGGTGATGATAAAAAATCGTAGTTTCGGGGCCTCCCCGGTGGCGCAGCGGTTGAACGCTGGGTTGTGAAGCTGCCCGCTGCCTCTGCAGCGCCGGTTCGATCCCCGGCTGCTCCCCGGCCACCGGAGGAGGGTCCCACATGGCGCGCAGACCTCTCCTGCCGCCCGCTGCTCCCCTCAGCAGTGTACTTCGGTCCTTCTGCCTGCTCTGCTCCCCGCTCTGGCTCTGGTGAATTCTCTCACCCTCCCGCGCTTCTGACTGTACCCAGTGCTTGTATAAATAAATAAAACAAATCTTTAAAAAAAAATAAAAAATCGTAGTTTCCCCTTACCCATTTTGACTTCTTTGTAAGTAGGCCAGTTCACTTACAGGCTCAGGTTGTTTATGGTCATTTACTGGTTCATCTGTACACAAACACATATAGCTCATGAATTTCAATCCAGCATTACCAGATAAAGGAATAGAAGTCTTCCATTGGTGGATTCAGCAGAGCATGGCATACAATGTCACTCATAGAAATAGTAGGTCATTCTTTCCTCATTCAGATCTGCAAAGATAAAACAAAAGAAACAAGCCTCACTAAGTAAAATGAGTTAAAATTAGCAAGCAGCAGAGATGATGCCAGTTGCCCAGGGCAACAAATGGTTGATGGATGGAATAATTAAGATCGACAGTAAACTAATCTGTGTTCCCTTATTGAAAACGAAGTCCCTTGAATCAATTAGCCTTGTCATGGATACCTTTTATAAAATAACTATGACATCTCAACCATTTCTCTTTGTTTATGGATTTGCCCACACTTCAGTAAGTGCAGGGACTGATTTCAAAAGCACCAAGAGATGATAATGAAGGATTCTCACACATTAGGCACTGCATAAACAAATATAGCCACAGTCCTTGTCATAAACAAACCAGACCCAAAAGACTTGATGGACATTCTTGTAGACATATGTCCAAAGTTTTTCTGTTAAACAAGTAATCTAAAAGCCATCATTTAAATGGAACAAGAGTGTATTATTAGAATGGAGATCCATTGCTTATGTCCTCATAAACAGAGTTGGGAGAGCAAATGGTGTTAAAAGGAAGGAGATCACTCTGTACTCACATAGTCATTTTAGAGTCTGAGACAAAATAAAGGCAAGAAGCTGAAAGAAACAGGAGGGTGTTTCTCTGTGTGTGTGTGTGTGTGTGTACGCGTGCATGCACACATGCGCATGTACTATTAACTCTGCAGCTACTTCAAGAGCTACTGTTACTGTTACCCTTAAGTTAGGGGAGAAATTGAAATGGCCAAGGAGAACTGCACCCTGACTTCAAGTGCTTTCATGACCTGAATTAAAGCAATGGTTGCTATAGTCACAAAGAATCTGAGGGATTCTACAATTAATCAATAGGCTTGGAACATGGTTATGGGTTATGACTTAAGCATAAAACCTTTTTGAATTATTTTTATAGAAAACCTGCTCATTGCATTTGTCTACTTTCCTGCTTCTTTTTCAGGAGAGCAAGTCAGTTAATGTTTCTTTGATGATACAGTCTCCTGCAGCACTCTGAAAGTATTATTTCTGAATGTCCTGGTTGGATAAATTTGGGAAATACTGGTTTATACAGAGTTTAAAGGATTTCTTTACTGCAAAACATTTCAGAGAACTTAATGTGAGGATATGAATTGAAAATAGAGCTGGAAGGTATTATAGTATACACAGTGTTTCCAAAAGTTTTGGAAAACAGAACCCTTTTTTCACTAATGTGTCATGTAACCATTTATTCCACAAAATACACTCGTAGAATTGCTATTTTAGAACATAAATGTAGGTGTGAAAGGTACATAAGATTAGGATGAATAGATATAACCTAAGGATATATCTTATAAACTGCCCATTTAAAACCTATATTCGTTTTATTGTGGGAGAGAAACTAGAATTACTCAACAAAGTACCTTGCCTCTTTGCCCTAAAAGAGTCACATGTCAAAAAACAAAAGCTCCATAACTTAGGATATTTAATTACTTGATTGCTTTTGTGAATAAGATTTTATTATAATAGTAATAACACTTGTAAACATTTATATGTAAATATATATACTATATGTACATGGCTTGCAATTTTTCTTTGTAGAATTTTTTTTTTAAAGATTTATTTATTATTTATACAAGCACTGGGTACAGTCAGAAGCGCGAGAGGGTGAGAGAATTCACCAGAGCCAGAGTGGGGAGCAGAGCAGGCAGAAGGACCGAAGCACACTGCTGAGGGGAACAGCGGGCGGCAGGAGAGGTCTGCGCGCCATGTGGGACCCTCCTCTGGAGGCCGGGGAGCAGCCGGGGATCGAACCGGTGCAGCAGAGGCTGCGGGCAGCTTTGCAACCCAGTGCTCAACCGCTGCGCCACCGGGGAGGCCCTCTTTGTAGAATTTTATCTTACTGCTCTAAGATGAAAAAATACAATCCTCTTGGCATCAAAGTTAGAACCACCTGGGAATTGATGGGGAGAGCAAAAGTTTCCTGACTTGCTCCCCACCAAAAAATATTGGTATCTGTCTCAAAAACACTAACCTGGGTCATATTTAGACACTGTTATTTTTAAGGTGAGAATAGGCACATCAAATCAAAAGAGTTGGCTAACAGACGGGGGCTGTTTTACCTCCCAATAGAGAGGATAAAAAAGAGTGATAATAGATTTTGCCTCGTAACAAATTAAACTTGAAAACTGTCACTAATGGAATAAATTATTCCATTTTTAAAAAATAAACATTTATTTTATGCAGATTTTAAAGGGATATACTATACATTCCCTATAGAAAGCCTGGAAGTCACTGGATATTAACAGTCACATAACTAAGTAGACCCTTAAGTGTGCTACCCGCTATGGGCATTTTGGTGTATGTCCCTCTTAATACCTATTGTTTTAATAAGTTTAGATCATACTCTGTATATTTTGCATCCTACTTGTTTCCTTCACTTACTAATGACCTGAGGCATTTTTTCATGTCTTAAACCCTCTTTGAAAACATCATTTGAAAATGGCTGTCTATGGTTTCCAAGCCATTAACATGCCCATTACAGAGAGCATTTAGCAACACAAGGCTCTGTTTTCTCCCTCTCCTGAGACCTCACCCTGCTGAAACCTCCCTGGCCACACAGCAGGATCCTGCTGTCAGGTGACAGGCTTTGGAAGCCAGACTACCAAATTTTCTCTGTAGAAAAACAAGCCTTTGCTTCAGCACGATATCAAGGGCTAACATTGCATTTTTCATTCAAATTTAAATGTAATCGGTGCCCTTAGGCCTAAAACATTATTTGCTTTTGCCAAAATCACCAAACACAGAAAACATCTGTGCAGCAGCACAAGACAGAAATGGCTAAGGCTCCCCTCCGAGCCCTGGGATAGGACAGACCCTCAGGGCTGCAGGAAGCACAGCCCCAGCATCAGTGAATCACAGGCTGGAGTTTACTACCAGTAAGTGTATCTGCCTCCGGCCACTTGAAGTCCCTCTTTGTAAATAAACACATCTAGTGGTGAAAAGAAAACAAGTCTTCTATATTTCTTTTCACATGATTATGGGTCCCATGAGAAGTAATACAAAAATTCTATTATCAGTCCAATCAGGGGTAGGGAAACATCTACCAACCATTCACAGTGCCATCCAGTAGCTAGGACCAGGCCATCTGTTGGAGAGGGAGGGCAGTTCAAGTTGAGTAGGTATTGTTGCTTCTTGGTGGGCCATGGCTAGAGACCCCAAATACCTTTTCCTGGGGTCAGGAAGAGTCATCAGTAGGAAATAATGCGTGTGGGCTGGATATGAACCAGCCCCTAGAAAGGCTGATCACAGAACAGCACTAAACTCTGGGCCCTGCCAGCTTCCCACAGTCCAGGCTGTTGACACTTTTATTTGCTGGCATTTACAATGTTGCAGCAGCTCAGTCCTGCAAATGTGGCTGCTTCTAACACAGCACTTAGGGAAGGACCTCTGTAAGAAGAAAGCAAAAGGATGCTTCTCTGGGGTAAGAGGCCACCTCCAGTGTTGTTCATACAAAAAGAAACATGTTGTTTCAAAAGCAAATGAGGACTGATTAAGTGCCCTAGTATTTGCTACTTTCCAAAGAACATCACACCTCTCTCTCTCTCTCTCTCTCTCTCTCTCTCTCTCTCTCTCTCTCTCTCTCTCTTCCTCCCTCCCTCTCTTTCTCCTTTCTTCCCTCCCTCCTTCCCTCTCTCCCTCCCTCCCCTCATCACACACAAGCACACACACCTATTAAGGTATATCATTAGTTTTTCCTTCCATATGTAGAGAAAAAAATTAATTTGCATTTACAAATATGGCTGCCTCCTAAGGAAAATGGTAGGATGAGCATCTGCTAGAGCTGGACATAAGCGTTATTGGACTGAGTTTTGTGTACATAGAGACACATGTGGAGTCCAGTTAGGATTCAGCCTGGAGACACAGAGTTTAATTGCACTGCAAAAGAGACAGAGAGGAAAACTGGACAATCCAAGTGCCATTATGGAGGGATAGAGGTATAGATTATGGAAAAATAAAAGCACAGTTATCAAAAAAAGACATACAGGCAGTCAAGCGGCACACAAAGTGATGCTCACCATCATGTATTGTCAGGGAAATGCAAATCAAAACAACAAAATGATATCACTTCATACCTATGAGAATGGCCATTATTCAAAAGTGTTGGGGAGGATGCATGAAGAGCTCCCTCGAGTACTAGCGGCACGACTGGCAGTGGCTGCAGCCAATATGGAAAATAGTATGGAGAGTTCTCAAAATATTAAGAATAGAAATACCAAGTGATCCAGTTAGCCCACTGCTAGTTATTTATCTGAAGAGTATGAAAATGCTCATCCAAAGATATGCATGCACCGCCATGTTCACTGCAGCATTATTCATAATAGGCAGGAGCTGGAAACAATTCAAGTGCCCATGACAGATAAGTGGACAAAGAAGCCGTGGTATATAAACACAAAGGAATGCCACTCTGATGCAAAAGAAAATGACATCTTGCCATTTGCCAGTACATGGCTGAACCAAAAAAAATGTAGTGCTGGCTGAAATTAGTCAGATGGAGAAAGACAAATATCATATGATTTCACTCATATGGAGTAAAAGTTGAGGATTGGCTAGTCCCCTAGCATTTGACTTCCAACAAAATGTGATATTCTCTCTCTCTCTCTCTCTCTCTCTCTCTCTCTCTCTCTCTCTCTCTCTCTCTCTCTCTCAGACACACACACACACACACACACACACACCTGTTAAGATAGTTATAATTTTTTCCTTCTACACATAATGAAGAAAAGAAATTTCCTATTTAAAACTACAGCTATTTCCTAAGGTGATACAGAAACAAAACGAACTTTTAGACAAAAACAACATGGTGGTGATGAGAAGGGAAGGGGTAAAGAGGGTAAATTGAGTAAAAGAGGTCACTGGTAGGGTGATGGGTGGAAACTATACCATATTACATACAGATGTTGACATGTGCCTGTATATGATGTTACTTCAATAAAAACATTTTTAAAAACTGGCAAAGGAGAAGAAAAGAGAAAGGGGATGGGAAGAGAGTCAACAGCCAGAGCCCTCTGCTGAAGAAGGTAGTGGGCAGAAATGCAGACTGTGGACACACAAGAGGAATTTTCTCAACAGGGATACCTTCATTTGCTGTGATAAAGCCTTGGGACCTTCAAACCTTCAGTGCACATTGTTTATGTAGTTGGCTGGGAGAGCTAAAATGTACTGAGAACTCCTGTATCTTTAACACTTTGTACTTTACAGGTTCAAGCTAACTGAAAACTTGTAAGCTACTGGTGAGGTAAGTGCTCTTATTATCATCATAATCATCTTCACTTTATAAATAAGGAAACTGAGAGGAAGAAAAGTTAGCAAGGTAATAAGTGGCTGGGGGTGGGGTTTGAACTTTGATGGTAGAACACCAGAGCCATGCGCATGAGCACTGTACTGTACTGTACTAAATTTAGGGACAATAAAAATTCCACACAGAAATGAATTAGGGCAGAAGTGATAAGTCCCTAGATACAACCAAAATACCTTAGAACAGGGCATT
Source organism: Talpa occidentalis (assembly GCF_014898055.3). Lineage (NCBI taxonomy): Eukaryota > Metazoa > Chordata > Mammalia > Eulipotyphla > Talpidae > Talpa > Talpa occidentalis. The sequence goes on from NW_023603184.1 coordinate 106,471,373, forward strand.
GGGTCTGCCTTCCTCAGACCTTACATTGGTCCTAGTTGGTGTCTGAATTATATACCCTTCCTTTCACGATTCATTGGTCAAGACACATTTAATGAAGCTCCTACAAGCTTCCAGGCACTGCATTTGTCACAAAGAAAATTATAAAGAAAGCAGGTCTGGTTCTTACCCCATGGAATGTACAGTCTAAAGGAGAAAGAGATGGATGCTACAATAATGCAAACTTGCTGTGATGAAAGTGGTATTGTATGCCTTAGGATATGCAAGAGGGCTCCTAACCCAGACTTGGAAGGCCAGCAAGGCTTTCTGAAAAAATAAATAATACACAAATAAATAGAACTGAGTCCTAAGGATTTAATGAGAGCAAGAAAGAGAACAAAGAGAATTTCAAGCAAAAGAATCAGCATGGCCATGCTGATAGGCTACAAGCAAGATAGGCTATGGGTTGGTAGAGCTACACCATTCAAGACAAAAAGAAAAATAAATTCATTTGGATAGGTACACTGGGTATGGACTATAATACATGTCACACAAAGAAGATACACTTTATGACAAGGCCAGTAAAGACTATGATCGTGTTTTAAGCAAAAGAAGGATATGATTCATTTATTCAACAAATATTTTTAAGCACCTACTATGTGCCACGTGCTGCTCTGTATATTTAGGATCAATCATAGAACTTTCAAAGATCCTACCTTACATGGGGCCTGGAGAAGGCAGACAATTAACATCAAACATAAAAAGTAAATTATGTGCCATGTTAGAAGAAGGAAGAGCTATAAAAAAGAAGCAGCAATTACTGTAAGACAAATTGGGGGTGAGGTGGGTGAGGGAGCATGGCCAGATCAAATTTATAAGAGAACAGTCAGTTAGGCCTTACACAGGTGATAGCCAGCAAAAATGTAAAGGATCTCACTGTGGTCACTCTTCAACTCATAAGGGCTTATGCAAACAGAAAATCAAATATTCAAAGCAAATTGGGGGACTTTTTCACATCTACTCTACGCACCAAATCCTCCTCACTTGAAGCCACAGTCACACTCCAATTCAGAAACATAAAATCACTTTAGACTCTAGATTCTAGGAAATAACCCAAAGCCAGAAATAAACCCCTAACCTCAAGTATTTTCATAAACTGCTAATATCATATGTACCCCTGGGATATCTTTAACTCCTTTAAACCTTCTATACTCCCTTAGCTTCATTCCATCTATTCTGAAATGCAACAGGTTAAAATTATTTGATTTACATCTCTTTTCCCTATGGTCTCCTCACAGTCTTCCCACTGGAAGACAAAAACAGCCGTATTCGGTCAATTTGGGTTTTTTTCCTCCTTTTTTTTTTTCTTCTGGAGTTTATAATTGTTAGGAACAGCTGTGTGCATTGCCAATACCTTCCCCCAAACTAACAGAGCTCTCACATACAAAACATCTATTCTGCTTCTAAATTTGTTTTTAATTATATTACAAGATGGAAAAAGAAATGCCTTAGCTGTTAACACTGGCTCAGTGGGGCCAACAGTAGACATAGAGCAGACACGAGGAAATACTTCAAAAAAATTTTTTTAGTTTGCCATGATTTAATAGCAGATATTTCTGGCTTTGAGTGAACTCTGCAATATCCCTGTGCGACAGGATAAATGATCGTCTACCACTATTAATTTCAGGTCATAATGTCTGAAACGCCACTTCAAAAATAAATGCAGTATTTTCACTTTATTTGGTCAGGTAAATACTAAACTATTTTGTCATAATAACTTTACAACACTGTGTTTCACCTTGTCTTGCCTTGACTGCTGAAGGTAATAGGGACCGTTTTATTATGTCCATAAATTGAGTCAATTGACTTATCCTTATATCCTGTTTCCTGAACTTAACGAGAGATTCTGCATCATTAAGAAAACACACCATCCTGCAGCAGGATCAAAAGCAAAGGAAGCCTGATAATAAGTCATTTTGATTTCAGGGAACGTTCACCAGGCAAACTTTCAATATTCTGGCAGAAGTAATACAAATAACTGACTTTGCAAAGCATAGTTTGCTAGGAACCATGCTTATGCTGGAGACATCCCAGAAGGGCCCACACACCCCTAAAAGAAAAAAAAAAATCATTCTCTCTGAATATGAGGCACTTGCAATGAAGCTGCAGGTTTAGATGGTTCAATGTACCAATCGAAGAGCACAAAACAAAATATTAAATATTTTTGCAAGGAAATGTTTTTCACCATCATGATTTCTAAAATTCAGACTGACAATCAGAATCTTACTCTTGGACTAGATCTTATTGTGAGAAATGAATGCTCATAGGAGTCAAGCTATTCCTTCTAAAACTTTGGAAACTGTGAAGTCATTTGTCTATTTATTTTTTGGTTTGTTGCGTTTTGCTTTCTTAAGTCCTCGTTTAACTCAATAAAAGTTGTTTTGTTGCACTGTTTGAAGCATGATGTTGGCAAAGTTTCACAGGAGGATCAGGACCCAACCCACACATGCAAGCAGTGGTGATGATGAGCAATGATGATCTTAAATGACAGCTATCATGGATGGGACATATGTGCTGTGCTGAGCACTCATCATAGATAACTTCATCTGATCTTCACATTTCTATGAGTTAGGTACTACTATTATTACCATCTTGCAGAAGAGTAAATTTGCTTAGAGAAGTAGCATAATGTGTTCATGTTCACACAGGTGCTAAATTGTATCTGCTCCAAGCCTGGGGTCCTTAGTACTACATCGGGAACCCTAGAAATCCTTAAAACTGCATTGGGAATCCAGGGTCCAAATCTCACAGGCTCTCATCTAGAGGAGTCTCCCCTGACAGAAATCACAGGCAGCCAGAAGAGTCTAGAGAGAGAGGTGTGCCTATGTGTGCAGAAAAGCCAAACACAATGGGTAAGGGTGAGCTGAGCAGGTAGGTCTCTTTAATTGAACTGGTTCAAATCCACATCTGCAGGAGCTACATCTTGGATCAGCTACTCCCTTGGGCCTCTCCAACCTGCTGGGACCACATGGGAACTCTTCCGCAAGAATCATTGGAATTCTGACCTCCTTCCTTTATGGAATTCTCAGATTCTCTCTCAGCTCCTAGACAAAAAATCTGAAAATCTCCAGCTTCTAAATAACAAAGCCAGTAACTACTCTCCTTACTCAAAATACTTATGTATTGAGGACCCAATTCAACTGGGTCACTGAGATGAGCTGGGGAAAACAATACAGAAACCACTGCAGGTTACAGTTATATAAACCAAGTAAGTCAGAGAACTGAGTGATTGTTAGTGAATTGTATTCATATTATAGACCATCAAGATACAAAATTATTCCCATTCACCACTATATGAAATTAAAGGCAAGAATCATGCAGCATTCTTTGGGAGTCATTCCAAACAGAGTTATGTAAGGAGTTCAAGGATGACTCTTTAATACTCAAAGCTGCATACGGCTAACATGTAGGGGAGGTGGTGAGACCTGGTGTGGTGGGCCTTGGAAGGCAAAATGTTCACTAGAGACAAGATGACAGTGGTAATTCTGCCAAGGCTAGCTGGACAGGCCTGGATGCTACTTCCTGAAGAAGCTGTAGTCTTCTTTGTTTAGAGTGATTTGAGAAATTCCACTTTCAGAAAGCAAGCATCCCTGCAGCATCACTTACAATAGCCAAAATATAGAAACAACCTAAGTGTCCATCAGTAGATGCATAGATTAAGAAGATGTGATATATATGTATTATATAGTATGATATATCAATATATCAGACATATATCTGTTATGATACTATTCAACAATAAAAAAGAAGGAAATTCTACCATTTGGATGGACCTTGAGGACATTATGCTAAGTGAAAGTAAAGCAGACAAAAACAAATACCATATGATCTAACTTATATGTGGAATCTTCCCAAAAAAATCTTACATACAGAGATTCTTACATACAGAGACCAGATTCATGGTTCCAGTGAGGGAATCCAAAGGCACAAATTTTCAGTTATGAAATAAATTAAGTCATGGGGATGTAATGCACAGCATGGTGACTATAGTTAATAATACTGTCATGCATATTTGAGAGCTTTTAAGAGAATAGTGTTAAAAGTTATCATCCTAAGGAAACAAAACTTTTGTGATTATTTGTGGGGACAAAAGTTAACTAGACTTACTGAGGTGATTAATTTGCACTATATACAAATGTTGACTCATTATGTAGTATACTTGAAATTAATACAATGTTATATGTAAATTATACTTCAATAAAAAACTAAAATATTTTAAAAATAGTCACCATACTCTTAAATAATAAATAATCATTTAGATAATAGTCACCATACTCTAAAGTAACAGTATCTACCCAGAAATCATGACCATGAGAATTCGGTCATTTTTCCTTGGAAACACATAGCTCCCCCTTACCATGCCACACTCTCTCAGGGAAGTCTTAAGTGCTGCTAGGTATAGGGTGGATATTCTTCATGCAAATGGCCATGGGACTTTCACCCATACAACATGTGAGGGATATTGAGTACATGTAAGAGTACATTCTATAAATGCAGCAATTCCTACCTAAAGAATTCAGAGAATACATGGTTGGAAGATGTGTTGTTCTACATTTATGCCATGAATTTGAGTATAAGAAATTTAGAACCAAAGAAATGATGGTTTGCATCTTCCTGCATAGGCTGTGAGGTTACCACATGTTTGGGAAGACTGATATTTGTAACCTTCATCAAGGAAGCACAGTAGCAATCGGAGTTGTTGGCAAACAACATTCAAGGTAAAAGAAGTAGTAGGATGAGTAAGAATATAAAAGCATTAATATAAATGTACTAGGAAGCCACAGCAGCAAGAAGATATATATAGTTTCAATACAAAGTTCAATAGATAGTTCTAAGGAACTATGTGTTTGAGACTAATAATAGTGTTGCTGCTTGTTTACTGCATAGGAGATACAAAACTAGCCAGGAACAATGGAGAACAAGGACAATGAAGACATGCTGGGACATGCACGCTGATTAGACAACACACAAATGTATACTGATTAGACGATACCCATAATTCTAAACTTTCATGAACAAGTTATTTCACCTGGCCTTTGTAATACCTTTTTAATCAAACTGCAGAGGCAGAGAGGAGCCCACAAAAACACCCAAGTCCCCACACACCCTGGAGAAAGCTGGAAACCCTGTCTCTCAGTATCAATTCTCCCCTTCTACTGTAGAAATAAAATTTCAGCTGAGCATATGACTGCTTAAAGGTAACATTTCCCAGCCTCCTTGTTATGATGTATGGTCATTCGACACTTCTGCATTATGCCACCAGAAGGGCACTTCTCTGACCTTTTACTGTCCTTGCTGCTGGGAAAGGGTGAGAACAGAAGCATTCCCGGAATCAGAAATGGAATCCACGAATAAGATGGCAGAGCTGTCCTACCTGCATGACTCCCCTGTGTCAAAACTGTCCTGTGAGACAGAAATAAATTCCTATTTTATTTATGCCACTATATTTTAAGGTCTCCATGAGACAGCAATTTCCTGAAATTGAGAAAGAAAAAAAAATCAAGATTCCATTTTAGACTTAAGTTTGAAATTCCTATGAAATATTAAAATGGTGATGTCATGTGAATAGTTGGATCCACAGTCTGAAACTCAAAAGAGAGATCTACATTAAAAAAAATGCAAGAATGGTCAGCATACAGATTTTGATTAATCTTATTGAGGTATAACTTACAATACATTGCACCTATCCAAAGGGTTCAATGTCATGACTTCTGTCATGAGATGTATGTACCTGTGACTCCATCCTCACGATACAGATACTGAACATTCCCATCACCCCAAAAGGTTTCCTCCTGCTCTTCGCAGTCCATCCCTCCCTTTATCTTCAGTCTCAGAAAATGCTGATTGACTTTTTGTTGCTATAGGTTAGCTTTCACTTTCTAGATTTTTAAATAAATGAAATGAAATTGTATATACATACCCTTTCATGTCAGTCTTCTTTCACTTAGCATAACACATTTGGGACTCATCAATGGTTCTGTGTATCAGCTGTTCATTCGTCCTTATTGCTGAGTAGAATTCTACTGTGTAGCTAAAACATTTTGTTTACCCCTGTTGATGGATTTTAGGGTTGTTTCCAGTTTTTGGCTTTTGTGAATGAAGGCTGATGTGAATATGCAAGTACAAGTCTTTGTGTGGACTTACGTTTTCCATATAGATTGATTTTTAATCTTTAGGATTCCAAATTCTCAAGAATTTGAGAAAATAAGAGTGTAGGGCCAAGTTTTGAGATAAAATATGTAGATTGGATGAAAGAAAAGTTCCTGAAACAGAGTTTCAAAGAAGGCTACAAAAGCGGAGGAAAACCAGTTAAATGTGGTGTCACTGAAGTCAAGAGAAAAGGTACTTCAAAATGGCAGAAATTGACAGTTCTGAAAAATGCTGCTGTGAAGCAAAATAGGATTCAAACTGAAACGTGTCAATTAAATTTGATAACAAGAAAGTGATTGAAAACCTTAGCAAGATGTATTTTGGTGGAGAGGCGGGGAATGAAAACTGAATTGGAACTGGTTAAATCGTAAATAAGACGGGAGGAGATGAAGTATGTCTATGTAATGTTTCTCAGAATCTGGACAGAGAAAACAATGAATGAGATGATGGAGTTAAGGGAGAAGAACTCTTTTAAATGGGAGATACAAAAGCACATTTGAGTGATGATGGGAACGATTCCATTTGGGATTGGACCTGGATGGATGATAGGGTTTATACAACATAAGAGCTTATTATGGAATAAGTAGGGTGAGGGAAGCCAGGATATTTGTAAGAAAGAAGTTCAAATGACCATGAAATACAGGCAAATCGGAAAGAAAGTGAAGCTAGAAGGAAATGGAGAGATTGAAGGACTGGAGGCTTTAACGCAGCATGGCTATAGTGGAAGCAGGAAGGAATGAATTAGTGGCAGGTTTGAGTAAGTGACTTCAGAACAACACAATGTACAGTGTGACCATGGAAGTGAGCGGCTAAATCAGAGTGTGGGAGAAAGTAATTGTCAATATGGAGGTCAAAGAACTGAGGAGCAGTGTGCTTGCTGCACAGGTTGTCCAAATAAGCAACGAAGTTGCCAAGGGCAAAGGGAAAACTTGGGCTAGAGAAAAATACTGGCAAAAAGTACACTTGTCACCAGGAAAAGGTCAAACTCTTGGATCAAGATGAACTGGGCATAGGAGGGGAGAAATGTAGTGGGCGGCACAGGGGAGTCCATAAGCACACAAATACAGGATGTGGAATCATTTCATCCTTTTTGGGTGTCCTGCCTCAAATCCAAAAGATGTAAAACATCCATGGCGGGTGGGGGTTCAGGTTGCAAATCTGACTTTTGTGGAAGCCCTTAATTGGTTTAAAAGATATTCTTGTGGCGTTAATGTCTTAATGAAATAATACTAGGCAAAATCTGCTTCTGCTATTTCCCCCAGAAGAAATTTTTCCTGTAGCCAAAGCACCAGTCCTATGAGACATAGCCACCATTATTTTATATTTATTACTGTACTTAATCTTTTAAGAAAACAGGATTAACTTTCAGATTAAACACCATGTAAATGTTGCACTGTACTTTAATTAAAATGAATAAGCTAATTAAACCAGGAAAAAAAGTTCAAATAAACCCTTGGGAGTATAGCACTAGAGAATAGATTCTTTGTTAATGCTTTGTGATGTGAGTAAAGATTATAGCACATTAGAGATAAATATTAGTTGGCTTTGGTTATATTAAAGGTTCCTGGATCATATATCATGCTATTAATGGCTAGCTTATATTAATTATGTCTGCAGACCAAAGCAATATTTGACAATATATGATATATGGTATATTATAACATGACTCAATTCTGAATAGCATTGTTAGCATAGATTTAAGTTCTCATATTCAATTTAGATTTCTGGGGATTCTTGTGTTTAGTTAATGCCAATAGAAATGAGCCTTTTAAGAAAAATAAGACGTGGTAGAGGCAGAAATGCATTCATTCTATCCTGCTTGTTATACTAGGATCCTGAGGACGTAAGGGTTCCACTGGAGCTATTACGACCAAGTTAGGGGAAGTGCCTCAGTGCCTGGTAGCTCTCAATGAGCGTTCAGTCCACAGCTCATTGCCACTGAAGTCAAGCCATGGTCTGCTGTGTAAATGTGCACTGTGGGGCTCTTTAATGCATGGATTATGGGTACAATAGGCTATTGCTGCTTTTCTTTGCATAAACACATTCTTGGGGGATTTAAATATCTATACTATTGCTCAAACCGTATAATTTCTGGGATTGTTCTTATCATTTAAGTCACATAGCTTTAATGGAGATTTTCTCAGTTTGCAAAACAGTGATTTCTCCACCAGAGAAGATATAACAGTCCGCTATAGATGTAACAGTCCACTGGGATTAACTGTGTCCAAACTCATTTCACAGTTTGTCCTTAATGTGACTTAAGATATTTAGTGTACCCTCACTTAGCGGGGATTCTTGACAATTCCTGCAACAGACTAATTAGATTCAATTGATTCTGAGATCATGGATGGGTAGGTGGATGGCTGGATGGATGGACGAATGGATAGATGATAGACAGATAGATAGATGTGGCAGTGGATACCAATCACTGTCTATGATCTCAGAGTACTCTATTCAGGGCTATTCATTACTACAGACAGCTGGCAGAGTCCTTCTCCAAAGTGCCGACTGTGTAAATCATACAGAAGCCACGCATCAAGAACTGGTATGACATTTATCCAAGTGCCTCTAGTCACTTCCCAGCAGTCTCAGAAATACGTGACCTACATCCTTAGCATTGTTGGCCTTTACAACACCCACTCTCAAGTCTTTATGCATAGTATTAGTCCCAGTCAATACGCTATTCACAGTTGAACACATTTTAAAACTACTTACCTAATAAATCTGTGTCTTTTCAAACTTGCAAACACAAGGCAAAGAAACATCTGAAGACCCTTCCTTGCTATACTCCCCACAATTTTACTGAACTGCAGGGATGCTTTGCAACTGGAATTATACTCTGCATCCTGTAAAACACCAAGAAACTTGGAGGCTTTCAGCCACAGCATAAACAGAGCTAAGCTAAATCTGCTTTTGCTGCTTAAGATTTGATGACATATTATTTTTATTGTTTCATTATTATATTGTAGTTTTATAGCCTCTTTTTTCAAAGGAGTTGAAAGAATTTAATCTTTTCCCTCTACATGGTCACTTTATTTTTCAGAGAGTGAAAAAGAAATAAAAGATAATGAGAAGGGGGAAACTACAATGGGAAAAATGGAGAAGCAGCAGTATTTGTAACAAGCTCTTTCTACCAAATATCAATGGATTTCCCACACAAGTGGAAATGTGTTTAAACACAGTCCTAATATATGCAATTTAGATATGAATAAATAACTCCTTCTCTTAATATAGTTCTTCCCTTCAAGGCAATTCCACATAATAACAACAACAACAGGTAACACTTACTGAATGCTTGCTATGTGCCTGGCACTGCTCTAAGTGTGTAGCATGTAGTAAGTTGTTCTTCACAACAGCCCTATGAGGTAGATATTATTTGATTATCCACTTCTTACAGATGAAGAAACTGAGGCACTGAGGGGCTCCGTAACTACCCCCAGGTCACACACCACTAGAAACAATGAAGCTGGGATCCCTTTTGTTCCACCCATCACCCGATCACCTTAAACTGCAAGAAAAGTGTCCTCGCCTTAAGAGTGAGGCTCCCAGCGGCAATGTGGCCAGTCCGAGGCTAGAGATAGCAGAGATCCAGCAGAGAAGAATGAAGGTTGGGACTAGGTCTCTTCACCACAAACCTGGTGGGTGTTCTCCAGGAAACTGCATTGTCTTAGAGAAGAATATACTTTTCTGCACTCTTGTCTAATTCTGTAAAAGTGTGTGAGAAGGAAAAAAAAATGTGTGTGAGGAGGTCAGCTGTGAAAACCAAGAGCATTAGCACAATGCCAGACACACTGTAGAAACCAAATTGTCAGTTTCCCAGAATGCCCCTTGTTTTATAAAATAGAAACTAGGCAATTATGTCAAATATATAAATATAAATAAATTAAAAGATTTTTTAAAAATGGAAGTTAGAACTGACTTGTTTCTTTGAGGTGACTGGGGTATTGAGAAGGACTGCTGAGGAAATTCAGGGTGCCATTCCCATACTGGCAGTGACAGAACCTCCCCTCTGCCTCTGCCCTTCTGCCTGGAGGAGGCAGAGTTAGAGAAGCAGCAGGGACAATGGGACGTGGGGAAAGCGAAGCCTACTGAGTAAGTAACCTCGCAGCCCCTGCCTGGGCCATGTGCCTTCAGAACCAAGAAATACCTGTTCTCAGGAAAGCTCAGTTCAAACTGGCACAGAGAAGGAAGCTCTGCACCCCCAAAGCTCCCGTGCGCTAAGAATGTGGACAAAACATTTTTTCTGAGTTTTGAGACTATTACTAGGAAAAGTAAAATAGCATGAAATAAAAATAAAGCATAAGTTCAGATAAGTCAATTTGTTATCACTTCCAATCTTAAATTTGTGATTCTAAAAATGATACCCCATATTACAAGTGAAAAAACTGAGGTAAAAGGTAAAAAGGCTTGCTTGGGCCATAAAAAATATCCAAGGATGAATTTGCTAAATTTCCAGATACTTCCTAGACACAATTACAAAAGTTAGTAATAATTAGCTATTTGCTAAGCTTTGGAAACAGCCCAAATGCCCAAAAATAGATGACTGGATCAAGAAGATGTGGTACATATATACCATGGAATATTACTCAGCATTCAAAAAAGATAAACACATGCAATTTGCAGCAACCTGGATGGCGCTGGAAGGGATCATGCTCAGTGAAATAAGCCAGAGAGAAAAAGAAAAATACCAGATGGTCTCACTCATAGCAGGAATCTAGAAAACTTAAATAAGGGATCAGGAAAATGAATAACTATAAGAAAGTGAAAATCAAAATCAACAAAAGACTATGAACCAGAGACACTTTTTGGGGGGTGGGGGGTGGGAGGGGAGGGATTGGGGTCAGAATGGGGGGTTGCAATTGTATGGGGAATATAAAAATAAAATTTATTATTTAAAAAATAATAATTAGCTATTTGTTACTTATACTTTCTTAAAAAAGAATCTTCATAAACTAAATTTCTTCCCAGTTAGCTATCAATTTCTTTTTAAAATTATATACTAAAATACTATAATGTCTTGAATTTTTTTTAACATGTTAATAGGTTTGTAGGCAAGGTTAATAAGATCATTAATTTTATGTTATAAATTCACCTCATATAGAGATTGTTTCCTTGTACTACTCTAATTCAAAAAAAATTAATGCTCTAAAATTCTTACATAAAGTGGCTCATATGTGGAAGTCTTGAATTAATGTAGTTATCATAGTCAAAAAATATTAGGATGCCACAATAAATACAATATTTATTTAATAAATATTATTAAAATAAAATATTAAAAAGTGACAGTAATTATTAAGTTCTGTGTGAGAGAAAGAGACAGAGACATAGAGAATAAAAGTAAAAATGTCAGGGTTCCATAAGGTGAGTATCATTGTAGTACATGAAATGTATACAAAATATCCTTGCTGATTTACAAATTAACCATCTTTGTTTCTGCCAGAAATGTGCTCAACATCCTGCCTTTGGTCATGTTGGATTGCCTGGTGTGAACACACTGACTTTATCTTATTCTGTCACTGCTGGCTCCTTCCTAAGAACAGAGACTATCTCTGTGCTAAGAAGGAAAAGGAATTCATTCAATGGATTAAAAATTCTACATCCATAGAACACGAAGATTTTCATAAGTCAGACCTCATACTGAAGAATAAATACATATTTATAAGAAGCATCTTACAGAAGTCACAGAGCAGAAAGTAAAAGTTTGCTGAAATGACAGCAAAATGAAATGAACATTTGCAGCAGTTGCTATCTATTTATTCTGAAATAAAAGCCTAGAACCATCTTTCACACAATGCTTACCAACAATAAATCACTGTTAGTAATGATTTTCACACCAAATACCCTCTTTGATTAACCTTAACATATCTTGAAACTGAGAAGTTTGATCAGAACTGTGTTCCACACCAGTGGCCAACAAACTATGGTCCATAGGCTAAATCTGGAGGGCTGCCTGTTTTTTATAAATAAAGTTTTATTGGAATATGGTCATGTCATTCACTTACATATTATCTATGAATGTGTTCACACTACCGTGACAGAGTTGAGTAGCTGCAAAATTGATATTCTGACCTACAACCTGAAATAATTATCTGGAGCTTTCCAAAAAAAAAAAAAGTATGCTGACCCCTTTTCAACACAAAATAACTCAATGCTTTTTCACAAATAACATTCAAGTAATAAAACAGATCTCTTTGCTGTATCTGTTCTCTTCTGCACCCAGTCATTCAGATATTTTTCTTTTTATTTATTGAGGTATAACTGACATGCAACATTGTATTAGCTTTTGGTATACAATATAATGATTTGATAGTTATCTTCAGGGCGCTAGCAAGTAGCTTCTAGTATCCTCAGTTCTGAATTACTTATGCTTCTCATGCATTGAGAAATGATTACCACAATAAGTTTACTTCAACAAATTAAAGTCAACAAATAGTTATGAGTGGCCTCCCTGGTGGCCTAAAGATTAAGTCTCAGTGCTGTCACCACTATGGCCTGAGTTTGATCCCCGGCCAGGGAGCTAACCCACATACAGTGCAACAGACTTCACCTGTCTCACCTCCTGCTCCCCTTAGCAGTGTATTTCAATAGATCCACCTACCCTGCTCCCCACTCTGTTGCTGATGAATCCTCCCAGCCCCAAACCTCTGTCCTACACCCCAGTTCCTCTACGCAAAAACAAATTTTAATAAAAAGTTGTTTTTTATATTGTTGTTCATTCTTACAAAGAAACTTTACCTTTTTTTTAGATTTATTTATTTATTTATTTATACACGCACTGGGTACAGTCAGAAGCACGGGAGGGTGAGAGAATTCACCAGAGCCAGAGTGGGGAATAGAACGGGCAGAAGGACCGAAGTACACTGCCAAGGGGAGCAGTGGGCGCAGCAGGAGAGGTCTGCGTGCCATATGGGACCCTCGCCTGGTGGCCGGGGATCGAGCCGGCGCTGCAGAGGCTGCGGGCAGCTTTGCAGGCCAGCCTTCAACCACTGCACCACCAGGGGAGGCCTCCAAAAAGTTTTAAAAAAATAGTTATTGTGTGCTTCCTCTGAGCCACACACTATATGAAATCTCTAATGCACATGCATGAAAATTGAATAAGAATTCTTTTAGTCACAATATCTAAAGAAATGCTAAAGAAATCTAAAGAAATCTCAAAGTGAATTGTTTTTCAATGCTTTCAGCCATTAATATTTGCTTCCCAATCATCTCTTTAAGTGATGTTAAATTTTGGAACAAAGTAAATAGATGAGAATTGCATCTCTTTTCTAGAGCAGCACATGCCTCAAACAAGAAACCCTGTTTTGCCATTTCCCCACCCTCTCTGGGCTCTCTCCCACCCCACCTGAGATGAACCTCACTGGGAACAGATTGAAAATGTGCTCTTGGCCATTCCTTTTGTTTAGGAATCTAATACACTGCAGGGCAAAAAAGAATCTCTTCTTATTTTTAAAGGCCTTTAAAATTAAAAACACAGTTTTCAGAAGTAGCTCATTTCAATCTCGACCATTTTCTCCAATGAGAAAATCCGGTTCCTTGTCCTTTTCCATTTAAATTCATTTACTTCTTTGTAGTTATCTTCAGGGAGCTAGCAAGTAGCTTCTAGTATCCTCAGTTCTGAATTACTTATGCTTCTGTGGTTAATATACATAGGGAGGTTAATCTTTTGGCTTCTTTGAACAGTTTTACAGCTAATAAAAGAAACATTTCCATAATGGACAAATATGTTATAAGAATTATCCTCAGACCGGGGAATTCTACTCATTCTCCCAAACTGTACCACATTAAAATTCTTTGGAAAAACATATTGAATATCATACTCTATAAAGATAGGTGATGCTTCATTTCTTATTGCTCTTCCTATCCAGATCACCAATCCCTAGAAGATGCAAATACTCCCAGAGAGGCAGGAAACCAGGGAAGAGAGCATGGATGGCTCTTTGGAACTGTAGACTTAATCAAGCCTCTGTGCTCAATACACTGAGCTAAAGAAGCCACCTCTGTGCCCCAGATGAAGTTACAACCCCGTGCCACTATATACACAAGTGTGATGACTGGGTGAAAGAAAATAAGTAGATTAATGTAAACTCCTCATTATTTCCAGGAAATAAACACAACTGATGCCTCACATGGCTTTACATTAAAAAAAAAAAACCCAAAAGCTATTTTTTAATTTCACTCCCACTAAAATTTTTGCAATAAATAGTTAAGAGATTTCAATCTGTCATCAATGCTAAAAGAATTAGATTGTTAGTTAGAGAAACAAGAAGATAATTAATTATAATGAAGTTAACCCAGATATTATTCCTTCTGCTACAGTTACCAAAGACCAAGCTGAGGGAACCCTGGCATAGATATTCAGGGTTTTAAGTAAATGGTTCTTTACAACCTGCTAGAATCATGAAAATGTTCAGAATTTGATCTAATGTTCTTGGAAAATAGTATACTCTTAAAATAGCTCCATTTGACAAAGCAGATCCCTGAGCAACAGAATTGGAACCTCCTTGGTAAATCCTGCTGGCTCTGGGAGAACAGCCTCAGTCCCTGGGCCTCATGCTATGTTGTCTACTCCATGGCCAGCCCTTTTAAAGTTGCCCATCTACTTCCACCCATTCATTCATAAGCAATAAAACTGCTTTGATGGGATTGGTTTAATACTTGGGAGACTCCTGGATTTGACGAATGTATGACAGCTGCTTATTTTGGCCCCTTTTACAGAACTGTAGCTAATTCTAGATGGAAATTCTATTTCTTCCCTTTGGTTTCACACATCAGAATATATTCAAGGATCTGGTGCAGAGAGCCAAAAAGAAATGGCACCTGGGGTCCTGTCAGCACAGAGCTGAATTGGTGCTCAGAGCATACTCTCCCCAAGACTAACGAGTAACAACTCCAGTTAGCACCAAAGTCATCGTCCACAGACAGACCCTCCCTTCTCTCTTCAAATCCCTTCAAGCCATGACTGGCCTACAGCTTTGCGTCTTCCAGTTACCATGTTTGCCATTTTTTGGACAATTACCCAAGTTGCAGGGAAGTGTTTGAGGTGCCTCCAGCTGGCAAAAGCCTCCCACCCATCCCCAATGGACTGCTCTTCCCTAGCCACGTCCTTGACATTTCCTCCAACACAAACACCAATAGTGTTATTTTACTTGTGTTCTTTTGATGCAACTCTAGAACCATAATTTCATGGCCTTATATCAGCCATTAGATTAAATGGCAGAAAGTAAACATGCATTGCAAAATACACTCCACCAAGGGTAGGGAGTCAACTGTGTTTACAGTGAGGAGAGCTAATACTCCTTAGCTAAGAGGGTACAGTTCAGTTTGACCGGGTAGCTTTCATTGGCTCTGTCATGTTTAGATAGGGAGAAAATATATATTAATAGTGTACTATAATCAATTGCTATATATATATATATATATATATTTATATTTATTATATTTTTATTATTCACATATGCACATTTTAGGAATATTTCAGAAACAAATAATATCAAATCAGGCCAAAATAACAGATGATATGCCTGTGCCCCCTGGCAAATTCTTCAGCTTTTTGAGAAGGATAATCTAACTCTTGAGTTCCCCCTTGTAAATCTTCATTCCAAACTGGAGGGCAGATTCAGAGGTCACTTTTTGCAGCATCAAAATTCTTACTCTCCATTAAATGGAAGTCTGGGGAAACAGTGCTCCACCTCAGGAGAGACATGGGGTGCCTGGCTGGCAGAGATTCACTAAGACAAGGTAGGACGGGGGTGGGGAAATGGCTGGATAGCAGAAGCTGGCTGAGGAGAAGGTGGCTGGGAGCACTGAACAACGGTGAGGGTGTGTGTCCTCACCCCTCATGATGAGGGCATTTATGTCAGTGTAACACCAAGAACCAGGGCGAAGGAAGGACAAAGGAAACAAAAGGCTACCCAGTGTTTAGAGGCCTGCGGGCTGTTGTCAGGAGTCTAGATCTGTCTGTACAGTCCAGCAGAGGAAGCCAGATAGCAGGGGGAGAGGCTGGGCGGAGGTCAGTCAATAGAACTTTGGGAAGAGCAACCAGGAAGCTGATAATTAGTTTGACCCAGAGAATCAGGGGCCTTCCAAAAGCAGTTTCAGAAAGAGCAACACAAATCATCACCATTTTTTAAAAGTCACCATTATTGAGACTAAGTAGGTCCCTATATTAAATCGAGTAGTTTATCTATATATTTAATCCCCATACACAATACCCCATACAGGTATATTTATTGTTTAATACAATAGCCCAATGGATTACGTATTATCTTCATTTTAGAATTAGAGTGTTTGGGCAATATCTCCAAGATTAACAGCTATTAAGTTGCAAAGACAGGATTTGAATTCAGGTATCCTGTACAGGTTAACCTTAGTGCCTGCAATGCTTATTAACACATTATGATATCCTACCACAAGGAGAGGGAGGGGGAATTATCTTACTATGTAAAGGTACAGGAATATGTTTATTTTAAAAAATGCCAAAGAACAGACTTCATAGTACCATATATATGAAGAGAAAATAGTTCAGTTAATAAGACATGGCTCTGAGTTTTCACCTCACCCACATGTATATTCTTAGACGCAAAACTTTCTTGGAAAACTATGTAATTCATACATTTACTTTTCGCAGCTCCTCTAGAACTATTTAAAGTTCAGGACAATTACTCTTCTTATAGATTTATTAATAAATTTTTAAAAATTTTAAACTTCCTCCCATCCCCTTCCCTCCTAGTTTCAGAAAATTCACTTTCTTTGTTAGTGCCCACTAGTTTTTGTAAGTATTTTGCTTCATTGAATTGGCTGGTATGTAAACATCCAATGGTTGTCTTTGCCAGCCTGATTTACTTTACTACTTCCATTTTGCTGTAAATGGCAGCATTTTGTCTTTCCTTATGATTCTGATGTGTGGATATACCTTATCTTCCTAATCCAATCCCCTATCAGTGGGCTCTTAAAATAAAGCTACAAAAAACACTGTACAGCATGTAATTTTTTTGAGCTGATGGTTTTATGTTTTTTAGATAGATGTCATGAGTTGATTGCTGGATGATACAGTGTTTCCAATTTCAGTTGTTTTTTTTTTTTTTAAGGTAAATCCAGATCACTTTCCATAATAGTTTTACCTATTTACATTCCCATCAACAGTGTATCACATTAATTCTTACAGAAGTTATTTATTCAGCATTTGTGTTTAAGGCTGCCAAACTCCTTTCAAGCACCATTTCCCATTTCTGATCAGAAACACATTCAACAGACCCTGTGACCGCCCTCTGTGTGGTCCTCCCTGGTGTTTTGACACATTTTCCAGGCTTTCCTGATATCCAATGTAATGTGGTCTCTTTACCCACTAAGAGCCACAGACATCAGCAGCAGACATTGACCAATGCAGATGTAGAGGGACCTCTCTCCTGAAGGACTTTTTCTAAATGTCTACAACTCCATCTCTTTGGTGCTCAATAGAACATCTTTTCTGTCCCATGGGAATCTTTCCTCTCTAAGCAATTCAAGCACCATTCACATGATATTTCATTACCATTTACATTATACTATCATGTTACATGCCATTTGCTTATTCCTTCATAGTCATTGCATTTTGTTAGCTTTCCCTGAAGCATGATAATCTGATGGGCTAAAACCCAGAAAGGAAAATGAAGACGATGTAATGCAGGTAGCAAGAAGTGTTAAGCAGAGGAAGGTACTTGGGAGTTAACAGAATGACTGTTGATTCAGGCAGATTCCCTAGAGGCAGACTCCAAAAAGTTGGTTTATGTACTATAGCAACACAATCCAGGTACACACCCTGCCTCATTTAAGGCTCAGCCTTCCATCCCACCATTCTATACTACAGATCCACACCTAGAAAAGTTAGCCTGCCCTGGAAGGGGGTGATAAGAACAAAGAGGAGCTGCCAGGGCCAATATCCTTTACACTGAGGACTATGGCAAGAGAAGTCAATAGGAACATGAGAGGTGACCAGTTGTTCCCTCAGGAATCTAGACAATGGGCCAGCTTCCCACACCCAGGGCAAGAAAGGCTGGGTCCCGAGCTTGCAAACTAAGT
This sequence comes from Talpa occidentalis, assembly GCF_014898055.3. Lineage (NCBI taxonomy): Eukaryota > Metazoa > Chordata > Mammalia > Eulipotyphla > Talpidae > Talpa > Talpa occidentalis. Next base: position 106,489,616 of record NW_023603184.1, read on the forward strand.
GTCACATAGGCAGAGCAAGTAATGTGAGTGAGCGAGGTGACAAGAGTGCAGAAATCAGGAATGTATCTGCAAGCTGCAGGGCTCCCATCCTACTGAAGGAGCCAGCCTCTCTCAGCTTTCCCCAGTTATTACCAGGGAGAATTAAGGTCAGTGGTGCAGCCCCTCTGGTTTTGAAAGAAGTCAGAAACCCAGATTTTTCATGTAAAGGCTCTCAGTTTTAAAATGTTACTGACGAGTACCTCCCTGGTGGCACAAGGTGTTAAGTTACAGCACTATGAAGCTATCCACAGCCATTGCAGCACAAGTTCAATCTCAAGCCAGGGAGCTGACTTACATGGTGCAGCAGATCTCGTCTGTCTCACCTGGTGCTCCCCTCAGCAGTGTATTTCAGTAGATCCACCTGTTTTGCTCCCCATTCTGTCTCTGATGAATCCTCTCACCCCCCACGCCTCTGGCCTGTACCCCAGTTCTTGTATGCATAAATAAATAAATCTTTAAAAAATAAAAAATAGGCCTCCCCGGTGGCTCAGCTGGTTGAGCACAGCGCTGTAAAGCTGTCTGCAGTCTATGCAGAGTGGGTTCAATTCCTGGCTGGCTAGGGAAATGCCCATATGGCGCAGCAGACCTCTCCTGTAGTGTCCACTGCTCCCCTCAGCAGTGCTTTCGGTCAATCTGCCTGTTTTGCTCCCTACTCTGTCTCTGTTGAATCCTCTCACCCTCCCGCGCCTCTGGCTTATACCCCAGTTATTATATAAATAAAAAATAAATCTTTTTAAAAAATAAATAATAAAAATGTTACCGATGATTTGGGTATATTTTTAGACTCTGTGTTCCCTTGAGTATGGACCTCCATCTATCTGTGGTTTCCATATATCTATTTGAAGCCCTGCCTGATGCCCAAAAGCTAAATCAGCTTCTTTCCTTTCATTAGTGTGTTCAAGATTTTGCTCTCACTGCATCCTCTGCCTCTTCCTTTTGATGTTTCTCTGCTTTCTTCTGGCTCACGTCATCCTAATTCCCTCAATCTAAACCCTCATTCCTTTCTCCAAGGCCAACCTCCTATCAAAATTCCATTATAATGATTATATAAAAATACCAGCCTTCCCAATCAAACAAAACAATTTATGAAAAATCAAAATGAGTAAAACTTTTAAACTTTGCGTTAAAAGTCATCTAATACTCCCTGTCCCTGGGGGTACTTTTGAAAAATTAATATTTCAAAGGTTCATGCTTGAATTTATTTTTCCAGCCCTATTTGATACTGCCTCATACATATGCTATGTTTTCTCTTTGAATTCTGGAAGTGTTCTATTAGCTTCTCCTGCCCAGCCACTCCACTTCCCAAATGCCCCCAGCTCCACATCACAAACATGAAACTGCTAAGGCTAGAGCCCTCTCTCCTCAGAGTGAGCAGGCAGTGGTGCTTGCCACCCCCTTATGATCTCCTGTTTGAGGAACTACACCTGTGACTGGAATCTCTCTGAGGGAATTCTGAATATTTATCCAGCAGCTCCATAACCAACTCTCCACTAATACAAAAGCATTTTCATGCCACTTTTCCTAGAGTCTTCTCAATTTCTTAGTCACAAGACTAAGATGTCAATAAACAAGGCCAATCTTGAGTCTAGAGAGAGTAGACATGATCTACATACTGAGATTTACCACAACATACAACACAAACTAAAAATGAACCCACCTGGGCCTCCCCGGTGGCGCAGCGGTTGAGCGCTGGGTTGCAAAGCTGCCGGCGACCTCTGCGGCGCCGGTTCGATCCCTGGCTGCTCCCCGGCCACCGGAGGAGGGTCCCACATGGCGCGCAGACCTCTCCTGCCGCCCGCTGCTCCCCTCAGCAGTGTACTTCGGTCTCTCTGCCTGCTCTGCTCCCCGCTCTGGTGAATTCTCTCACCCTCCCGCGCTTCTGACTGTACCCAGTGCATGTATAAACAAAACGAACTAACAAACAAACAAATAAAAAAATAAAAAAAATAAAAATAAAAATGAACCCACCTGTTCACAGTGGCTGAAATCTCAGGCCAACCTTTTCATTCCACCATGGAGATGCAGGAGACTGTGCCCTAGGAAAAGCTCCAGCAGACTCAGTCCATCCTGAGGGGCATCTACCAGAGATCAGATGTCATCCTGAAATTGAGGCAGGAGAAAGGAAAGACTTGGGGCCATGAAGTAAAAGGGAGGTCCACCCAGGATGGGTGAGCCACCTGAGGGAGGAGGCGAGCAGTCTCGCGTGATTTTGCCTGCACTTCTCCACCCCACTCCCACTTTGCTCCTCCTCCAACCCTGGAGTACAGTCAGCACCTGTGCATGCCATATGGGAACATTCGGAGAGAAACGGTAACACTTCCTCTGATCATAAAGACAAGAGCAAACATCCTAACCCACCTCCCATCCCCATAACTCCTAACCCAGCACTCACAACAATTACACGGAAACTCAAGAGACAGATAAATTTTGCTGAATGTCATGCTGGTAATTTCTGAATCTGAAGACTCAAGGCAAGTTCTTTCTCATCAAGGAATTCACTTTCCTGATCCAACAGAGATACAGCCCAGAGGGCAATCTCCCCTGTTGGGTATAATTCTTTGGGTGAAATGTTTAGAGGAGGGCTGCCTGCACAGAGCAGCAATTTCCATGCAAATTTGTGCCTGCGGGGGAAATGCAATTGGTCCAACTAGTTTACTGATGTAGCTCTCCCTTCTCACTCCAGTGGGGTGGGGTGTGGAAGCGAGACCTGGAGAAGTCTGTTTGCTCATCTTTTCTCTCCCTCTGAGCATGCCAGACATAAACGACTCCTGGGTTCCAAAAGAGGCGTTTGCTCCACGCTGCTGCTCAATGGCTAGGACTGCATGGAAATGAGAAGCTGTGTTTCCCTCCTTCCCTGCAGGACCACAGAACAAATTTTCTAGAGTTTGTCTTTTCAGAAAAAAAGAGGGGGGAAACACCCAGAATATTCCATGTTTTGTGAAACAAAAAATTGGCTGATTGAGAATGTAGAGTTTACAAAGATAAATCAGCAGCAGCATCCAAATGAACTTGGGTGATTCCAAGCGATGAGAGTGCTGCACCCCACCCACCCCATTCCAACGGCCCGTGGCCACCGGGAGGCAGTGGCATGTGTTATGGCAGGAAGAGTTCAGGACCAACAGATTGTTCTAGTCTCCAGCACTAATTATCAAGATGAACTTGGGCAAACTGCAGTAAATGTGATGGAGCTGAACTAGCTCAGGACTCCTTAAACCGAGATCCAGGTGTTTGCCCTGGAGCATGAAGGCTTTCCAAGGGGAAAATAGACAGGAATACCTTTGGGGAGTCAACTACCGAGTCTTCAACTTCCGAATATACTCTTCTTTGAAATTAATCTGCTTCGGATCATGACACAAGGACTGTTTTTCCACAATAGTCTTTTTCCTACTTAGCAAAAAAAAGCATGTCCTTCGCCCACCATAGTCCTAGCGAGATACTTTCTCCTGGAAAGCACCACGCTTCTTCCTGAGGAGAGCCCCTTGAGAGAAAAGCAGAACTTGGGAAAGAAATCTTGAAGGGAGATGAAAAACTCCAGACAAGGCTTTTTCTTTCTTTTACCTTCCTCCATTCTCTTCTTTCCTTCCTCTATTTCTCAGAATTCAGAGCAAGAAGGTCCCAAAGGGTTGCGTATTAACACATTTATTTGAATTAAAAATTGAAATAAGATTTTTTTTCCTGAGAGAAAGTAAGACCAACTTGGCAGAATGGATTAACAAGAAGGATTGGCTTTGCCAATTAATTTGTATGATGGACACTCGATAAATTTAATGAGCTGAATCTGCAGACCTGAAGTTTTGATGAAAATATATTTTAATCATGGCTATGATATTCAATACATCATCTAGTATATGCACTCTGCAACAATTTAACTTTGATAAAATTTTAGATATCAACTCAAAAAGAATCTCAAAATTCTTTTATGGAGTGCACAAGCAAATGAGACAAAGCCACAAGTATCGCTAACTCATTTCAGATGAAATTTCTTTTTTTTTCTTGTTCTTTTATTATAAATTTTATTTTTATATTCCCCATACAATTGCGACCCCCTTATTTTGACCCCAATCCCTCCCCTCCCTAATCCCAACCCCCATAGAGTGTCTCTGGTTCATAGTTGTTTGTTGATTTTGATTTTTACTTTCTTATAGTTATTCTTTTTCCTGGTCCCTTATTTAAGTTTTCTAGATTCCTCCTATGAGTGAGACCATCCAGTATTTTTCTTTTTCATTCTGGCTTATTTCGCTGAGCACGATCCCTTCCAGCATCATCCATGTTGCTGCAAATTGCATGTGTTTATCTTTTTTGAATGCTGAGTAATATTCCATGGTGTATATGTACCACATCTTCTTGATCCAGTCATCTATTTTTGGGTATTCGGGTTGTTTCCAAAGCTTAGCTATTGTAAATAGTGCTGCTATAAACATAGGGGTGCAGGTGCTCTTTGGAATTGCTGTTTCTGTGTCCTTTGGGTAAATACCTAGGAGTGGAATTGCTGGATCATATGGAAGCTCTATGTTTAGTAGGTTAAGAAATCTCCACACAGTTCTCCATAGTGGTTGGGCCAGTTTGCCCTCCCACCAACAGTGCAGGAGAGTTCCTTTTTCTCCACAACCTCGCCAACATTTGTTGTTGCTAGTTTTTTTAATATGTGCCATTCTCACTGGTGTAAGATGGTATCTCATGGTAGTTTTGATTTGCATTTTCCTGATTACAAGTGATGTTGAACATTTTTTCATATGCCTGTTGGCCATTTGCATTTCCTCTTCAGAGAAGTTTCTTTTTAGCTCTTGTGCCCATTTTTTAACTGGATTATTTTCTTTGTTGTTGAGTCTCCTCGGCTCTTTGTAGATTTTTGTGATCAGTCCTTTATCATTAGTGTTGTGTGCAAAAATGTTCTCCCAGTTGGTGGGGTTTCTCTTTGTTTTTGTTATTGTCTCCTTTGTTGTGCAGAAGCTCTTTAATTTGATGTAGTCCCAGCTGTTTATCTTTGCCTTCACTATCACTGCTTTGGGTGATGTGTCTGTAAAGATGTCTTTGATGTGCATATCATGGAGTGTTTAGCCTATATTTCCTTCTATGTATTTTATGGTTTCAGGTCTTATGTCTAGTTCTTTAATCCATTTTGAGTTGGTTTTTGTGTATGGTGTGAGGTAGTTAGTCAAGCTTCATTCTTTTGCATGTAGTGACCCAGTTTTCCCAGCACCATTTATTGAACAAACTTTCTTTGCGCCAATGCATATTCTTTGCTCCTTTGTCAAAGATTAGTTGACCATAAATCTGTGGGTTTATTTCTGGATTTTCTATTTGATTCCATTGGTCTGTGTGTCTGTTCTTGTTCCAATACCATGCAGTTTTGATGATTATGGCTTTGTAGTATAGTTTGAAATCTGGGAGTGTGATGCCTCCATTCCCTTCTTTTTTTTTTCAGGAGAGCTTTGGCTATTAGGGGTTTTTGGTGATTCCATATGAATTTCATCAATAATTGTTCTATTTCTTTGAAGAATGATATTGAAATTTTGATTGGAATAGCATTGAATCAGTATATTGCTTTTGGTAGGATGGCCATTTTAATAATGTTTATTCTTCCAACCCATGAGCAGGGGATGTCTTTCCATTTCTTTGTGTCTTCTTCTATTTCTTTTAACAGTGTTTTATGGTTTTCTTTGTATAGGTCCTTTACCTCTTTTGTTAGATTTATTCCCAAGTATTTGATTTTTTTTTGTTTTGATAATAAAAGGGATGGTTTTTTTTATTTCTTCTTCTTCAGATTTATTGTTTGTGTATAGGAAGGCTACTGACTTTTGCGTGTTGATTTTGTATCCTGCCACTTTACTGAACTGATTGATGAGTTGAATTAGTTTATCTGTGGAGTTTTTGAGGTTCTCTATGTATATTATGATATCATCTGCAAATAGTGATAGTTTGACTTCTTCTTTTCCTATTTGGATTCCTTGGATGTCTTTCTCTTGCCTTATTGCTCTGGCTAGGACTTCCAGTATTATATTGAAAAGCAGTGGTGAAAGTGGACATCCTTGTCTTGTTCCAGATCTTAATGGAAATGCTTTCAGCTTTTCATCAGGTGAAATTTCTTGATTTCTTCTTTCTCCCTCTCTTTGCATCCAACCACATCTCCCACACTCTCTTTACCTTGCCTTATTGCTTTCTCAATCATAGCATTTGAGAGGAGTCATCAGTCCCAGTCCTCATTCTTTTTAGTTCCCTGAAAATAAAACATACTTGAAAGACCCCAAAATTAGAGAAAAGCTGTGGGAGCCAAGCATTAGGTCCCCAAAGCATTTCCCAATAACTTGACCATATTTTAGGTAAGGGGACTGGAATGGGATAGACTGAATATCTCAATTATTTCAGAAAAAAATGACTGTTCTGTTCCCAGTTCCCTCACTAGACTAATTTAATATTTCCTTCCCACTCATAAGAAATAAACATGGTATGTCAGGTCACACGGAGTAGCAACACTTCTTTTTAACTTTTTCTCTGTAATGTATTCCATTGACACAGTTAGCTTTTTGTTCACAATGACCCCTTGATTCCATTCATATTGGTGCAAATTGCAAGATTTCCTTCCGTTTTAGGGGTGTGTGTGTGAGTCTGTGTGTGTGACATTTTCTTTATCTATTCATCCACTGATGGACATTTGTTTCTATAGCTTGGCTATTACGAATAGAGCTGCAGTGGGAATGCAAATATCTCTTTGGGATCCTGACTTAAAGTCTTTTGGAAGTGGGATTATAGGAATCTTTTCTCAGAATATATAAAACAAATAACTGAGATTGCAATAGGAGATAATTATCTTGAAATACTGTTATCAAAATATTTTTAAAAGCAACTTTGTGGCATAGTAATATATGTGATTTTATGAATATATGAAATAGCAAGCATCAGTGACAGGAGTAATATCTATCATAATTTTAAAGCAGTGATTAGTATAAATGATATTTTGAAATATCTGCAACCACTATAACTTGTTATGAAAATATCTACTATTTGGTGACAAAGTCACAAATACTGCTGCTATTACTGAGGTTTATTACACAATAAGTCTTTATTATATGCATAATAAAAGCAAATGTTCGTTTTTGGTTAGAGTTTAATGAAAATAAAGATTTGAGCTTTTTCCCATCCAAGTTCACAGAGCCCCCGCTCTAGAAAAATTTTTGACTCAGACAGTAGTTGTTATATTTGCATACCATGTAACAACTGTCCAAGACACTTTATAAATTAAGTAATTGAAACTCTGAGACGTTAAATAACTTGCTTAAAGCAGCAAAGTAAAATATTTATTATTTAAACTCAGGTTTGTATGTATTGCTTAAAGCTTATTCCCATTTTTCACTACACGACGCTGCCTCCTTCAGGTACAGATACAGTTTACATTTGGTGGGGAGTCTTAAAAAATCAAATACTTCCAAAAAAGAGATTTCCAGTAGATTTTCAGGGATGATGAAAAGTAGTACTATTTGGAAATAGGAGTCTTTAAACAACCATTAAATCTTGTTACACAAAGGACTGTTCTCATTCACCCACCCACTTCTTCAAAGAGGTAAGGAATTGGGCCAAACCATACAACTATGCCCATAATCCTGTGAGAGCTACGCAGGTCACAGATGTAGGGACAAGCAAAACTAATACATATTTTTGAATGAAAACAGCAGACTGTGGGAAGGATATATTTTTACAGCTGTCATTGCAGGTAATGTTCTAGATGCACTCTGGACATTTAAAAATTATTCCCAATTATTATGCCTACTCATAGAGGAGTAACTGATGAAACAAAATGGAATAAGAAGGAATCTCCCTCTTTGTACAGTTTTCCAATGGCTTTGTGTTATTGAGTAGATTTCCCAGATCTTAGAAGGAAGAAAACATTGGGAGAGGAGAGAATTAAAAACACTGCTTCACCGACTGTATGCAAACAGCTGAAGGCAGGATCCTCCTACCAGACTTTAGCTCACCAAAGGGGGAGACCACACCTTTGGCCCTGTTTATGTTCCTCCATGTTTTCTGGCACAGAAAAGGCACATGATGGTTGTTTAGCTTAGGCAGTGCTGGCCAGTGAACATCTTCTGTAACTCTTCAGCACATCCAAAGCATTTATCTGTCTAAAGAGTGCATTCAGTATTTTCAGCAGGTTGATTTTCCAGACTGTGAACTTTTTGGACTATGTTACATTCATTAATCACTGAAATGAAGCACATCTTACCCCTTGCCTTTATATTTCTCTCCCACCAAGTTTCTTGCCATTTTTAAGTAGAGTCAGTAAGTATTGTAGCCATTGCACCCACTAGAGGACATACCTCATCTGACTTTTTCTAATGTGTCAAGTTCAAATATGTGGTATTCTATTCAGTGCATTAGAAAATTTAGATGGATAGCAGTGAATTATCTCTACTAAGTATAATTATCTTACACTACAAACACTACCAAAAAATTTCTCCAGTCTCTAATTAAAATTTCTCCAGTCTTCTCTATCTAGTGTTAATTCCAAGACTCTATTTCAACAATATTTATTAAGTACCTACTATAACCTTTGCACTATTCTACCTGCAGAGTTGGGAATCCAATGTGATAAATGCTTAATGGTGTATAAATGAAGCTTTATGAGTGAATAGAGAAGCAATACATTTTTGTAGTGCTTCACAATTTTTAAATTGCTTCCATATATAATAGCTCATTTTTTTTCCCTCAAGGCCTTACTTTCTTTCCTAGGTGGTAGGTTGGGCAGATATTACCACCAAGTATTAATAAGTTTTGCCCAATGTTCCAACAGTGCATGAATAGAAAAACTAAAACTTGAATCCAAACCACAAAGATCTAGCCCAGTTCTTGAGTCTCCATGTTCATGATCCATTCCCTTTCCAAGCTGACTGCTTTCCCACCTAACCAAAGTCATTCAACAAAACCACACAATGATATATTCTGAGACCACTGTTGTTTTACATCTTATCCCAAAGTTCCACCTGCAATTATTCCACTAGGAATAATTGAGTAGAAACATTTAATAATCTATTAATTCCATACTGAGGGTGTCCATTTATGTATTGCTACTTAACAAATTATTCTGAAACCCAGTGGTTTAAAACAACAACCACCTTGTTTTATCTCATGATTTTTTCTGTCAGGAATTTGGGATGGCCTTCCCTGGTGATTCATCTATTCATCTGTGTTGCCAGTGGTCACTCTGCTGTATTCAGCTGCCTGATGGCCTCAATCACATGGCTGGCACTTCATAGGGGATGGCAAATGGCTATAACTCTAGGCACCTATGTGTGAGCTTTCAAGCATGGCAGCCTCATGGTAATCAAACTTTTCACCTGGAATCTCAGGGTTTGAAAGTGATAAGCCAGAAGCTACATGGTCACTTGTGACCTTGCTTTAACGGTGACATAGCATCACTTCCATTATACTGTTTGGCCAAAGCAGTAATAAGCCTGCCCAGATTCAAGGAGAGGAGACACAGACCTCTCCATAAGAAGAGGGTCAAAGAATTCATACCAGGTTTTAAAACAGTTACATTTGAGTTTCTGAGTTAACTTACACCTCCCCTTCTTGACCAACGGTGGCCAAGAAAGTCGTCTCTGTTCTCACCCATTTCCTCTTTGTTAGTTCTCCAAGTTTGCTCACCATCCTCCACCTGTTCTGCACACGCCACAAGGTCCCATCGCCCATGCTGTTATGTTGGAAGTTACTTCCTGAACCTGGGCCCTCATCACACAAGGTTCTCTGTCTTCATCTACAGCTGCAAGGAATGTACACTACGGGACTGAAACTTCATTAATTTTATTTAAAGTACTACTTGTCTCTGGATTCTCAGTGCTAAGGATGGCGCTCTCACATTGGCACCACTTTTGTACTGTTCAGTTCCCTGAGGCACTCCTGCTGCTTCTTGGTATACATGTCAGTTCTATACTGATATCTGCCAACTTCACATTGCACTCCCACAGTAGGGTCTTGCCCTGTTTTCATAGAATGTACTGTGCTCCCAACAGCACCCTGAGTTGCAGCCCACTAAACAATACACTGAACTGCAAAGTAAGAACACAAGCATGGGGTCAGAAAACTCTGCATCTGTAATCTCTGCTCCACTACCTATTCCAGGTTCTTACCCAAACTACTTAATATCTCTCAGTCTTAGTGTCCTAGTCTGTAAAATGGAGACAAAGATAAATATGCCATAGGGCTGTCAAAGAGATTAAAAGGGACTGTGTAGGTAAAACAAATGTCACACTGCCTGGTATTTAATAAATAACAACCAAATGGTAACTGTGGTAGTAGCAGTGATACAACTAGCACTGACGGTGGTTAACAATATTTAATTGATGAAGGACTATAAAGGCATAAAGTACCTATGAAAATGCAAAAGAGTTTTTACAGCTCCAGTCCTCTCTGTGTATATATAAACTGACTTGAATAAAAACGTGTATGTGGACAGATACACACATACATAACATCAAAGTATTTACATTTACCATTTGTACCAGATACACAGTTGAACCTCCATATATGCAGGTTCTGCATCTGCAAATAGAACCACTGAATTTAAAATATGTATTATGCAGTTAGTCTATGATGATTGCATCTAAACCAAACATGTATAGTTCTTCACCCCTGTGTTATTATTCCTTAAATGACATAACAACTATTTACTTATAATACCTTATACAATGTAAATGCTATATAATCTAGAGATATATAGGACTATGTGCATAGGTTATATTCAAATACTACCCCATTTTATAAGGGAATTAATTGTAACTTTACTGAAACCAATCCTCTTGGATACTGAGGGATGATTGTATTTTTATTTCTATTTCTTAAATGTCCACATGGGTATTTTTGGACAGTCATTCACACTGGCTTTTCAAGTAATTTTTTGCTTAAAGAATCTACCTATCTTAGAAAAGCACTCAAATGCAATGGTTAGATTCAACAGATCACAAAGAATACAGCATGATGAAAATGTCTCTGGAGCATCATAAAGAAACACTTTAATATTTCAGATAGCTGGATTCACTCCAAGGACTGACACACCCCGTCTGCATAGAACTAGCTGGCTTCAAAATATAGTTCTTGGTGCCAGTCTGCAGTTCAATGAATGTGATCAGTGCAAATACAAGGTGAATAAATCTTACAGATACTGCACTAAGTTATTTCCCAACACAAGAACACTAGAGGCAAGACAATCTTGATTAGTCAATAGCAGGGCTAGTATTTCATCTTGGACTAGCTGATGCAAAGGTTCATGTTATTGACTTTGTTTGAATCTTCTTTGAAGAAAAAGCAATATTCCACTTTGAATTGGTTATTATTGCAATACCCTCCCATAGCTAAGATCTGTCAATATTCCTTCATCTGCGAGATGCTTAAGGTCTAAGGTTTTACCCCTCCTGACATGAAGTAATCTGCATCACAATTCACATCACTGACACAGTTCAATCTTTCTGAACAAATGAGAATCCCCCCAATGGGACCATATTTAACTGTCACTCATCTATAGTTATGCTGAGGAAAATGAGTAGAGGATAAGCTAAGGGCATTTTAGAGGGTTTGAAATTTGCTTCTTAATAAACAACAAAAGTTTGGAAGCAACACTGACAGTTCCTAGGTTGGTGTAAGCATAGTGTTAATTCCCTGGGACTGCCATATCATAGTACCATAAACTGGGTGGCATAAGCAACAGATTTATTGGCTCACAGTCCTGGAGACTAGAAGTCCAAAATCAAGGTGTCAGCAGGTTGGTTTCTTCTAAGACTTATGGGGGAGGTTGTATTCTAGCCCTCTCTTCTAGCTTCTGGTGGCCCAGGCACTCCTTGCCTTGTGGCAGAATAATTCTAATCTCCGTGTCCATTTCACAAGCCATCTGTTCTCTGTGTGTGTTCACAGCATCATTATTCCTTGCAGATCTATCTCTGTGTCCAAATTTCTTTTATATAAGGACATCTGTTATATTTGATTAGGACCCACCCTAATGATGTCATTTTAACTCAATTGCCACTGTAAAGACCCTATCTCCAAATAAGATCATGTTCTGAGGTATTGGGGGTAGGACTTCAACAGACCTTTGTGGGGGACACACAATTTATATACAAACTATGCAAAACATGGCAAAACTTTGAGTGAAATAGAGAAAGGAAATGGCATAGTCATATTACAGCATTGTAGGTCTGGGGGGAAAATACCAAAGTATTACAATACAAAAGGTTCCCATTCTAGCCTTGTAAAACTGTCTTTCCATTGTTTAGTCTACTTTTCTGCAAGTTACCATTAACATTGTTCCACTTTGAATTCTGTGATTTGAAACCCAGAGAACGACTTGACAACTTTTTTCCCAAATCTGCTCTAGGAAATTTAACTCCCAAGTAGTTTCTTTAGCTAGATACAGGATTACCCTGATTTCTCTATATTTGTTCTTTCTTTAGCAAGAGGGTTTGGAATAACTTGCAGTCAGCTTCTTTGTATCTTACTGTAATAGATGTGCATGGTACTTATCATTAGCCATAAGATAGCTGCAAACTGATAAAAATCCTTCCAAACATTGGAAAACTTACTTCATCTTTCTCAGAAGAATATTTTTCCTCTTTCCATCCTCTGGCTTCTCAGAACCAACACCATATAGAAGGGGTCAAATAAAGAACCTTTGGTATGTATAAAGTATGTTCTTGGGCCATAAACATTACCTCTGCCAAGGACTAGGTTCCTAGAAATGGATTTTCAGTTTCTCTCAAGCGCACTCCAAAGAAGAAAAGGGAGGAGAACCTCCTGAAAGACTATTTGGTAAAAATTGTACAAGAAATGAAGGATAAGAGATTAATTAATAGGAATCTTATCTGAATCCAACTCTGGATATATGTAGGATTTTGAGATTCTATTCCACAGTGGAAGCAATAATGAGGAAAGTAAAACCACGTTAGAAATACTGGTCTCCCTGGTGGTGCAAGGTGTTAAAACACAACCTGTGAAGCTGTCCTCAGCCTCTGCAGCATGAGTTCGATCCCCAGCCAGCCAGGGAGCAACCCATATGGCGCAGCAGACCTCTTCTGACTCGCCCACTGCTCCCCTCAGCAGTGTACTTCAGTCAGTCTGCCTGTTCTGTTCCCCACTCTGGTGAATCCTCTCACCCTCTGCACCTCTGGCTTATACCCCAGCTCTTGTATGCATAAATGAATAAATCTTTAAAAAAAAAAGAGATGCTTACACTAATCTTTGTAACTGTACATGTACATATGTAACTGTATTGTCCCTCTAAATTGAGTGCTGAATTGTGACTATTCCCAAGTCAAAAGAACCTTGGTTTAAGAGATAGACAAAGGAAAGTTAGAGAAAAATAACAGCTGCTAGAACTTACAGTTATAGAATAATTAATTGTAATAAATTTGAAAATGCAATGCCAGAATCAGAGGATCATTTAGTTGTCTCATATTTTTACCTGAGCAACTGATTACAGAGAATCAAGTTGTGGAATGTACAATGGCAGCCCCAGATTCATGTTCAACATGTGGATTTCTGGACCTTTCCAAAGGTGCCAACATACACTAAATGAAAAAAAGAAAAAGAAAGAAATATTACAAAATCATCTACCCCAAATTTGTCCTATTAATTCCAGTGATAAAAGTCACATAGTTTAATGGTTATTTGGCTATTATGCTAGAGCACTAGCTTTAGATATTCTTCTTTCAAGTGAAATTGTATCTTTGTGTACATTTGATGACATCACATCATATTGATATGGTATATGAGTAGTTGTGTTGCATGGTCTCAAAACCAGAACAGCCCTGAGAGATTTTCTAGCTATCAAAGTGTCATTTACACAGAAAATCCCTATATGTGCTTCCTACAGTTCTGTAAGGGAAAGGAAATGGGTGCTCACTGAGAAGGATGCATAGATCCTGAGTGCATGTGCGACTTACCCAGACTCACAGACAAAGCCAGTATCATGCACCACATGCGCTCTCTTCACATTTGTGTTTCATGCTCCGGTCACTCCAAACACTGTTCTCAAATACTTCAGCATCTGAGACAGCTATTCTGTCTCCCCAGACCTTACCCTTTGTTCTCAATAACAGAATTATCCATGCTGCTGATCACAAAATTTCTCAACCAACACACTCACTTCAACTCCATTGCATTTTGGGCACAATTTGGATTTTCTCATCACTAAGAATGGCTCACCTTCAAGGTCTCTAGTCAGTTCTTTTTCAGAAACAATCCCCTCATTTTTTTCTACTGTCCTCATAAACCTACTCACTCTGCCTTTGTCAAGAAAATACTAATTGAGAACATGCAGTCCTGAGAAATCAGTGGAAGAACTATTCAACAGCCTGCCCACACGGCATTTTCCCTCTCAGCATAGCACCCCCTTAGCCCCCTTGGCTATTAGCACCTCTCAATCACTAGTCCACACCTGCTCTAAAGGCCTTCACTGTCTGCCAGGAAGTAGATGGTCATTTCATTGTCACTCTCACTAGCATTCTAAATCCTTCAATTTGTTGATCATCCATCATTCTAATTCCCAAATCTGGGTCACTTTGTTATTCACATTTGCTGCTCCTGCACAACTTTGCTGCTGGATAAAATCAAAACCACGATGACCAGGTCCACCACAAATTCAAACTGACTCACTCTAAGACCTTTAAATTATTTCAAAAGGAGCTAATAGAGAACAAAAAAAAAAAATGGTTGGATGTTTTAAAGATGCAGATTCGGGATTGAAATAATGTAGCTACTTATAATCACAATTCAGCTAACCATCAACAGAACGTAATGAACTCGGTGTCACAGTTGGTGCTTAAGCAGAGTTCAGATGATAAGTTTCCAAAGAGAATGGCTGTAAGAAACAGCTAGAGAGATTTTGTTAAATACATGATCCCAAGTCCTATCTGATATCTACTGAATCAGAACCTCTGGGAAGAGTATTTCTAAAACTCCATAGGAGATCTATTGCCACTAATCCAGAGATTGACATTAATTAGGGTCCCACTGTGTTATATTACTCACTGTATTTTTTTCCAGAATGCAACAAAAGGGATGTCTTCAATGAATGTCTACGTTGGATGGTTGAATTTTATATTTCATTTCCTCTTGTTTCTTTTTTCCTCTACCTGAGCCCAAAGTTTATTAATGCTGTCTATTGCTGTTCCATGCATGACACTTAGACAACAACACATAACTGCAACTTGGAGCATGATCCCTGCCCAGATCAGCTGTCAGTCTAGGGTTTCCACCAGGCTGGAAATGACAGTGATGAACATACACATGAATCCTGCCCATTCCACCTCCACCAGTGAAAACACCATAACTCTTCATTTTCCCACTGATAGACTGACTGTTTGCTGTCTTTATTTTCCACTGTTGTCTTCTTCATTTGCAAAGACTTTATGTTAGCCAGAATGAATGCTTCATTTCTGCCCTTATGGTAGAGTAAAAGCAAGATGAACATCACGTCTTGCTGGACTAAACACTTAAATACATTTGTTGCTGCTGCTTGTCTCAGTGGACTCGACCTAGTGCAGCTCATGTCACTGTTTTTCAAACATCTTTATGGTCAGTGAAAAGATCAAGCATTACCTCCAGTGATGGTAAGATACAAATAGCCAGTTCCAGGAACATCCCTGAAGATGAGTCACAGTCTGATCAGTTGATTTGTAATAAATCTCTCCCACATGTTTCTTGATAAAAGCAGACCTTTCAGGGTTTTTTCAAGTTCCTTATTCAGGCTTTCTTTCCCATACTTTTCAGTTGCCAAATTCTATAAAACTATAATTTTCCTGATTTACTATGGATATGATTGTCTACACAGTCCTTAAAAAAAGTTCGCTGCAAATATAGTTACTTGACCCCAATTTCATATATACACACACACACAAAAGAAGTACTCTACATGCCTCTTCTTGTCTTCTTTCATTAAATTACAAAAGGTTTCATATAGGTCAGCATAGCTGGTGCCCCCTTACTTTCATTTCTATGATAATTTTCTTTATTATCAATAACAGTGATGGCAATAAAAATAATAATAATGCCTGCATTTCTTCCCAAGAGTACAAAGGTCTTGGCCCTGGGTACCAACATGCACTAAAATAAATAACAGATGCTGTATATCTTTTTTTTTTTTAACATCTTGAATGTCTTAAACAATTTCCCTTTGGTTACTATGGAAATTGCTAATGATTCCCAGTTACTAAAGGCAAGAGTGGTTTAAAAAAAAATTTTTTTTAATTTTAAAAAGAGAAAGAAAACGTCTGTCTTTCAAAGCTTGTAGGCTGACCATAGACCTGAGGCATAGAGCAGGGGAGGGGAGAAGAGGGGCCATCACAGGGGAGGGGAGAGAGCAAGGGCTGTGGTGATGAATCACGGGTGCTTTGGTGGTGGGAGAACTACAGTGATGTGGGAAGAAATCAAATACTGTCCAAAAATGAAGAAAAAATCATGTAAGGAAAAACAGAACTTTATCTAAAAATGAACTAAAAATAAATTTAAAAAAATTAAAATTCCATCTTTTCTCTTGTCCTTTTAACAGAGCAGTCTTACATTTTCAGTCTTTCGAGTCTCATATACACATCACAAACTCTTTGAAATTAAACAGACACTAGAGCAGTACTCCAGGGTTTTTCTCAAGGAGAATGAAGGCCAGAGTTTATATAGGAGTTTTTCTAACAGAGACGGTGTCTAGAGAAGATGGCATGACTTATCTAGACGAAAGTTTGTCTCTGAGGAAAATATGGGCCTCAGGCCCCCAGTCTGGACTATTCTCTTCTTGCCCAAAATCATTCACTTCCGCTTCCCTTATTAAATCATAAATCAGCCTTTTGGAAATGTAACTTTTCTTTGAGTCACTAGATAGACCACTTAATATCAATGAAGTAGACTTTGATTTGTTAGTTATTTCCTTGCAGACACCATACCTACCAATCCAGAGGCAGCAACAAGATAAATGGGTCAGGAGGCACAGATCAAGTTCTTCGGAAGCACAGAGAGATGAAAATGATTAAACAAAAGGCTCCGTTTAGCCCATATTTTATTTTTTATTCATTTCAATTGATTAAACATTTATAAAACTTTTATTGTCCTGGAATAAGTTCCCTTGAAAATTGAGCCTGGGGCAAGGCTTAAATTCTGAACTGTACAGGGAGATGTAATCCAGGGCAGTGTGAGAGATAGAAGAGAGAGCTGAAGCAGGTAAGATTAGGAAGCAAATGCAAGATATGCATTGTGTTACAAAATCATTCACTTCACAAAGAGACACAGTCTCTCGGGAAAGGCAATACCGAAAGGTTTCTCTTGGAACAGTCCAACAAGGGGTGGAAAAGAGAGATAAATGATCTCTCCACTCCATCCATTACACCTGAGCCATGCCGTTGCCATCCAGGAACTAGAGTGGAAGAAGAGTTCCTGCACTCCAGAGAGACAAAGGCCAGAGAATCAGAGGTGCCACAGAAGAGGTGTCTGTGAAGTATTTGTCTTATATCCTATCCTTAGTCAATATGGCTATCAGAAATGTAATTAAGTATATCCATTGTATAGTTTCAAATCACAACTAAAAAAAAAAAAATACCTTATGACCACTGGTTTCCTTTGAAAAAGACATGTAACAGTGTATGATTTGCCTTTGAATTTCCTTTACAGTATTTCCAAACAATAAACATAAATAAAAAAAAACAGTTGATCTTCTGAACTTTTGCTTGCTAAAGCCCCTCTAGACTAACAGAATTAAATAATAGATAAGAGTTTCTAAGGAAGCACTAGGAAATCAGATGAGCTGCTAGGTGGTTGTCTGGCAGGAAGGTGGTTAGGAATGACCCTGACTTCCACAACAAAATGGTGTATAGGGCCTCCCTGGTGGCACAGGGATTAAGTCTCAGTGCTATCAAGCTAATGTCAGCCACTGCTGCATGAGTTTGAGGGATTTAACCCACACAGGCACAGCAGAACTCTCCTGTCTTGCCCGCTGCTCCCCTCAGCAGTGTATTTCAGTAGATCTGCCTGCTCTGCGCTCTCTCTCTCTCTTTCTCTCTCTTTCTCTCTCTCTCTCTTACACACACACACACACACTCTCACACACTCTCACACACTCTCTCTCTCACACACACACACACACACACACACACACACACACACACACCCCTATGGTCTAGACCCCAGTTCTTGAATGCATAAATAAATAAAAATACATCTTAAAAAAAAAAACCCAAATGGTTTATCAAGTCCAGTGCTGTGGGAGGAGGGAGAAATTTTGGGAAAATAAATAACTCCTTTTATTTGTATGCAAATAAATTATTTATATGCAAATAATACAAGCAGCTCTGCAACTATGGTTATAATATTTTGTATGTCTTATTAAAAAAATATTTTAATTTATCTGCCCTGGGGAGAAAGCTTTTATTTTTATTGTGTTACCAAATTTTCCACTGAATTGTTAGAGCCAAAATAACTCTGCATCTGATGCAATCTGAACCAGAATCATCGGACATATTTCTAATTGTGATTAAAATACTTCAGTTTAATTTAATTTCTTTCTGCCGCAAGGGTGTCCAAATGTCCTTAGGGCAGAGGATTTGCTTTGAAAAATTAAGCATTTGCTTTGAAAAAATTCATTTTTGCTAATGTCTAATGTTAAAGAAGTTATTTGAAAGGCATGGGACAACATAATTCTACTATATCAAATCTTATTTTCCCTAAATTAGCAAGTTTAAGATGCTTACATTGTTAACCCCAAATCCTTGGACTACCTTTCTTTTCAGTTTGTCTGAATTTCTTGGAAAAACATCTATTTCTTGATCATTCTCTACCTACAAGGAGAATACAAAATAATATTGGGGGAGCTTATCTTGTTATAGAACTAGTCTATATGAAAGAAGCCTTATATTAGTTTTCTAGAGTTGCCAGAAAAAAGTGCCACACCCAGACTGACTTAAACAACAGACATTTATCATAATTTTCTGGGAGCTGGAAGCCCAAAATCAAGGGGCTGGTGATTATTTCCTTCTGAGAGAAGGATCTATTGCAGGCCTCTCCTATGGGTTTGCAGCTGGTCATCTTCTCCCTGTGTTCCTTCTCATCATTTTGCCTCAATGTGTGTCTCTGTGTCCAGATGTCAACCTTTTGATAAGAACAACAGGTCACATCAGATTAGGATCCACCCCAAGGATCTCATGTAACCTGATTACCTCTGTAAAGTCCCTATCTCCAAAAGGTCATATTCTGAGGTACTAGGGTTAGAACTTCAACATGTGAAATTGAATGGGACAAAATTCAATCCATAATGCCCCCCAACCTTTCAATTTGCTTATATGATCCACAAAGATGGATTCCACTGGGTAATGCAGATGTTGGAAGGCAGGCTTTTGTATCCAGTCACAGCCCCTGGCTGCCTTTGAGACCTCAAATAAGTCAGTCTCCTTAAGCTCTGTTTCTTCATTTGTAAAATAGGACTGATAATAGTTCCTACCCCTTAAGGTTTCTGTGAGCATTAAGTAGTAAATCCATGCAAAGTGCTTCACCCAGTGTCTGGCATAAGTAAGTGCTCCTGAGCTGTGACGACTAGTATGAATTACTAAGCTATAATGATCAGTATAAACTTAAAAGTAAAGCTCACAATGCAGAGGTGGGGAAAATAATTTCTACCTTTCTTTTCCAATTGATTTACAGCCCCTCCTGCATAAGATTAAGAAGATTCCCAGAGCCAAGCTCTGGGAAAGGTTGGGCTAGCATTACAGAGGCTGGGTCTGTACCCACAGGGTCATCCATGCTGACACTTTGGGTCTCAGAACTTCCTTCTCACAGTATCTGCTTTTCCATATCGCAGAAAGTCAGCTCTACTCTCTATATTCTATTTCTAAGCAGTTCGTATTTTCTCCCTTATTCAGCCAAAATTAGATTACCTTTTTATTTATTTTTTTTGGTCATTGCTGAATTTTCTTCTAAAACCTTCTTTACAAATACATTAATATTCATGTGGTTCATATATTAAATTTACATAAAAGAAAATTTTCTGTTCCCAAGATACTCATTTTACTTTAGGAAGTCCTGAGACTTGTTATAAATACCTGTTTTTGTTGTTTTTCAGCCTTGGCTTACCTCACCTTCTCATGAAGCCAGGAGTAAAAAGATCTATGCTGTGAGATGGGTCTCTGACCAACGAATTTGCTTTCCTAGCGCATTCGAGAAGGAGTGAAATTAGCAAACTCTGCTCAATCTGACATGTTCAGGAGATGCACCTCTTGGGAAAAGGTCTAAAACTTCATTAGAGCATCCTGGGCTGCTGTGAGTTTCATGGACCCTTCCTCCATGGAAAAAAAAAAAAATTAGAAACTGTTTTTCAATTTCACTGGCATAAAGATGAATATATTAATATTGCATATAAAAATATTCTCTTCCTCCTAAAAGTCCACATTTTTTCTGGTTTGAAAATAAATTAGAATGATTTGTTGGATCCCTACAAGTCTTATGGACCCCAAGCACCATGTCTACTGTGCCAACAAGTGTCATCCTGAAAGCATCTGAGACCACACAGAAGTTGATACAAGGTTCTTAGTTGCTAACTTAACCAGCCCTTTATACAGCAGCAAAGATCTGACTTTGATAACTCTTCTGTTATTAGCCATGAGCTAAGTCTTATTAAGAGGAAAATAATATGCAAGGCTATTGTAACTGTGGCCTCCAGCACAGTTAGAGCAAGGATTACCCAGACTCATGGCACATATTCATTTTCATCATGTCTCTGAATTTCCTCTATAAATGTGCAAATACATAAATTTGGATTTGCTGCTTTTCAAATTTTATTTTTCACAAATCAAAGTTGCCAATGAAAAATAAAGGAAACTAACTTGCACTGAGAACATACTATGCATCAGGCATTGTCTTGTCCACAACCATGGTCCAGGGAGACAGAGTCTTAAGCTCATTTTTACATACAAGCAAACAAAGACTAAAAAGGGTCAAGTAACTTGTCCAAGATAATGGAATTTAGTGATGATAGAACAACAATTCAAATCCAGATCCTTTTGATTTCAAAGTCAGTACTCTTTCTACTGCATCAGATAGATTGTTTATGTTGAGTCGTCCTACTTAGTATCTTTAGATAAAAAGATTTGGAGTGAAATCTTTTTTTTTTTTTTTTAAGAGAGAGTAACTATTTTCAAATTAAGCCAGTTATCAGGTAAAATCATATCATCTAATAGAATCACAATCTTTGTTGAACCTGAGGAATATTAGAAGATATGCTTAACTTTGGAAACAACCCAAATGCCCAAAAGTAGATGACTGGATCAAGAAGATGTGGTACATATATACCATGGAATATTACTCAGCATTCAAAAAAGATAAACACATGCAATTTGCAGCAACATGGATGGAGCTGGAAGGGATCATGCTCAGCGAAATAAGCCAAAAAGAAAAAGAAAAATACCGGATGGTCTCACTCATAGCAGGAATCTAGAAAACTTAAATAAGGGACCAGGAAAATGAATATAAGAAAGTGAAAATCAAAATCAACAAAAAACTATGAACCAGAGACACTTTTTGGGGGGTGGGGGGCGGGAGGGGAAGGATTGGGGTCAGAATGGGGCGTTTGCAATTGTATGGGGAATATAAAAATAAAATTTAAGATTAAAAAAAAAAAAAAAAAAAGAAGATATGCTTAATTCAATCTCTTCATGTTCTGGATGAAAAACTTCTAAAAGGATTTGTAACATTGCCAAGGGCACATGGAAAGAAATGCACCATAATTATAGCTGCTTGCCAAACACAAAAAGCAAAAAGTAACATATATGAAGTATGAAAAATAGAAGAGTTACAGGAATAGAGAAGACCAAGGAAGTTAATCTCATACAAATTTGTGTTGGTAGAGATTCAATAATCAAGGCAGTTTCTATTAAGCTATAGAAATTGAGGTAGGCTTGAAAGATGAGTAGGAGATAAACTAGCAAAATGGAGTACAGAGTGCTTTCTAGATAACCAGTGCAAAGCCAAGGACGGAAGCACATTAGCATTTAGCCTCAGCTTTAAAAATTTAGAAAGCAATTTCATAAACCCTTCCTCCATTATAGCTTACTATCCTGTGTTTTTTTAACAAATATATATATATAATTTTTATTGTTTTTAGTTAGAAGTAAATGAATGCTTATAAAAAGTTCAAAACATTACAGAAGTATATAACTAAAATCAGAAAATTTCCCCTAATCCTTTTCATAAATCTATCCCAACTCTCTTTCCCATATGTTAAGTTTGGTATGTATCATTTCAAACTTTTTAAAACAGAGATAGTCAGACACCTGGCATTTCTAGAAAAGTTAGGGCTAGAGGAAGGAGATATACTGGAAGAAGAGAAGAAACCTTGGGGAAAGAACTGAGATGTTTGAGAATAAATTAAAATACTTTATTTTGTATAATGGCAATGTAAGTCATATGCCATTGGAGATGCTGAATGGATTTTAAGTTTGGTTTGGGACAGGGAGAGAAGAGGGTTAAAAAGAACAATTAGTGGAAGTCCTTAAAGTGGGTGAAAGAGAGCTACCCCAAAGGGCCTGGTAATTAGGGTATATAGGTTACAGAAATTGGAAAGAACAAGACTATCAAGTGTTTTAATCCACAAGCTAAAGAATCTGGAGGGTTTTCTCTAGGCAATAAGAAGTGACTGAGAGTAGTTGAGCAATGGGATGGGTGACTTAATAGATGTTTTAGGAAGAGTCATCTGGCAGCAATAGGCAGGGGATAGACTTGAAAGTTATGGAGACCAATCAAAAGGTTATTGGATCCTTAAAGCATATAGTCCCAAGGAGATCATCTTAAACAGGGACAAAAGTTCAAATATAAGTATTTTCACTACAGTGTTTTAACAGCAAAATATTTATGGAAACAAGCAAAATATCCAAAAGTAGGGAAGTAGTTATAAGAAAACGATGGTATCCCCAATTTGATGAAATTTCAAGAAGTCATTAAAAATAATGTGTTTGAAAAATACTTAGTGACATGGAAAATGCTGGTAATGCAATGTTGAGTGAAAACACTGACACAAAAATGTGTATGAGTTTGACCCCAATTATATAAAGAATTCCCTTATGAATACTGTTGTGATTATCTTGCCTTAGGAAAAGATCATTAGTCTTAATGAACATGTTTTAGTTTCTAATGTTCTGCATTCAGTAAATAAATTGAAAAAACTTTCATATATCAGCATGACTTAGCTAAAGGAATGTTTCAATTCCTATTATTAATTCAGTTTTATCTCCCTAAGCGAAAGATATAATAATTGACTCTACTTCTCTGAGTAGGTCTTAGGAGTAAATAAGCGAAATGAAAAGTAAGACCCACTTCTGAAGTAAAAATACTGAACCAGTGGGGAGCCAGCACCCACTCATGAACCCCTTGTAATGCCATGTTTACAAACAAATATTATAAAGCCACAACCTTCTGGAACAAAAGAAGTTAAAGTTGTAGGAGGGGTTATCTCCAGGAAATGGAACAGTGAGTGATTTCATTGCCTATTAATAAGTTTGCATCACTTTGATAATTAGGAGGAATTTGTTTTGTTTAATTTACTTTATTTGTTTATTTCAACAAAGGAGCAGTGTTTAAGATTATGAAGTACAGGAACAACAGAGAAACCAAAACAGGTCCAGAATTGCCTTCTGATTCAGGATATAAAGCCTTGACAAGGGCCTCCCTGGCAGAGCAAAGAGTTAAGACGCAGCACTATGAAACTGCCCACAGCCACTGCAGCATGAGTTTGATACCCTCCAGGGAGCTATCTACATGGCGCAGCAGACCTCTCCTCACATGCCCGCTGCTCCCCTCAGCAGTGTATTTCAGTCAATCTACCTGTTCTGTTCCCCACTCTGTCTCTGGTGGATCCTCTCACCCCCTGCATCTCTGGCCTGTACCCCAGCTCTTGTATGCATAAATAAAAATAAATCTTTTTTTTTAACAAGCCTAAATGCCTAAATTCTTTTTTTTTTAAAGGTTTATTTATTTATGCATATAAGAGCTGGGGTCCAGGCCAGAGATGCTGGGGGTGAGAGGATCCACCAGAGGCAGAGTGGGGAACAGAACAGGCAGACTGACTGAAATACACTGATGAGGGGAGTAGCGGGTGAGACAGGAGAGGTCTGCTGCGCCATCTGGGTTTCCTCCTGGCCAGCCCGGGGAATTGAACTTGTGCTGCAGAGGCTGTGGATTGTTTCATAGTGCGGTGCTTAACCCCTTGCACCACCAGGGGGCCCTAAAAATAAATCTTTTAAAAAATAAAAATGAATAAAGGCTTGATAAAAAACAATTTGTGGTATATTTCATCGACTTTGTGACTACAAAGCATTATGAACACTTCAGATATTAAAAAAATCTAAGTAATTTTACTGGGATATTCCCAAAGACTTTAAATGGAATAAGATACATTTTATTTATGAAACAGCACCTTCTGGCTACCAAATATTTCATAAAGCTTCTAAGATGACTTTCATTAAGAACTGTCAATATGGGGGTGGGGAATAAAAATATCTTTGAAAAGAACTGTCACAATGGTAATGCAATACAAGAACATTTCACAATTTCCATTAGTAGCACAAAACAAACAAAATACAATTTTAAAGACTAGAAAATTACACTTTTCAGTATAATTACCTTGACATTTTTTGACATTATAATGACACTAAATTCAGACACATAATTACCTATACAAGTTCTCAAATCATCATTCTATAGATCTTAGCATTGTAGCTACTTCATAAATGCTAATAGGACTATAAAGGTACTATAATGATTTATAATAATGAAAATGGAGTTTTCTAAATTAGCAGTTTATTCTCCATTTTCCATCAAAATAGTCAACAGGTAAATTTCATTTTGTCATAAAATTTCTATTTCTATTATTTTAGTCATTAAACCAAGCGGTAATAAAACGAAAATTTACTGTATCCGATGTGGTAGGATTAACCCAATCCCTGCCATCTTCAGGTGGCATTGACTATGGTCTTCCTTCCTGTCCATTATCCCCCAGGAGAAATGGACACCTTTAGACCACCCAGAACTTCCTGTCAACTCTAAAAAGAATTTCCCTGGATAATTATGTAAAGCTCAAACAAAATAAAACATAAATCAGACATACTCAAAAATTATTTAGTTATTAAAAAGAAGGAAATTTTGCTATTTGCAGCAACATAAATGTGCCCTGTGGGCATTATGGTAAGTAAAATAAGTCATACAAAGAATGCAAATATTGCATGAGCGCACTTAAATGAGAACTCTAAAAAACAACAAACAAAATCAAAACTCAGAGACAGAGAACAGATGGGTGGTTGCCAGAGGCAGGGGTGGGGGATGTGGTTGGGTGAGGCCAAATCATGGTCAAAAGGCATAAACTTTCATTTATAAGAAAAATTAGTCCTGGGGATGTAATGTACAGTATGGTGATTACAGCTACCAATACTGTGCTGTATATTTGAGAGTTGCTAAGAGAATAAATCTTAAAATTAAAAGTTCACCACAAGAATAAAAAAATTATAACTATGTAGGAGGACTTAACTAGACATTGCGGTGATTATTTCATAAAATATACATCTATGGAATCATTATGTTATACACCTGAAATTAATACAATGCTTAAAGTCAATTATAAGTTTCAACTAAATTTACTCCACACTCCATAGTTCAATGGTTTCTGTAGTAATGGAAGATGCATAGCAAGTACACAGGGAGGGCTTCACCAGAAACAACTTGACATTGTGTATTTTTGCAGTCTGACATGGTCATTTTTTTTCTGATCTCACAATAGAGAGCTTAGCCTTCCTAAGTTGTTTTAAACCTCAGCATTGCTAGGTGACCTGAAACTGGTAAATTAAACTCCTTGGCACCCATTGGCCTTACTTGGAAAATTTATTTAACAAATATTTATTAGCCAATTACTTTCTGAAATGCACTATTAAATAGATGTTGGGGCCTCCCTGGCGGCGCAGGGCATTGAGCACAGCACTGTGGAGCTATTCACAGCCTATGAGTGCCAGTTCCATCCCCAGCTGGCTTGGGAGATACCCACATGGCAAGGCAGACCTCTCCTGTCTTGCCTGCTGCTCCCCTCAACAGTGTGTTTCGGTCAGTCTGCCTGTTCTGCTCCCCGCTCTGTCTCTGGTGAATGCTCTCACCCTCCCGCTCATCTGGCCTGTACCCCGGTTCTTGTATAAATAAATAAATCTTTAAAAATAAATAAGTAAATAAATAGATGCAGTTCTCTCTCCAATGTTTTTTGACTCTTGCTCATTGGCCATTCTTTCTCAAAGCCTCTCTATCAATAAGAGAAGAAAAGTAATAAAATCTAAATATTTAAAATTCATTAACATAAAATTGTAATGTACTTCTGATTTTCAAGTATAAAGCCCAAATATACATAGAAATGCTAAATTTCAAAACTAATGTAGCAAAACTTGCAAGCTGACCATAGATATGAGGCACAGAGCAGGGGAGGGGGAGGAAAAGGGGTCAAAACAGGGGAGGGAAGAGCACAAGGGACTGTGGTGATGGTCACAGGTACTATGGTGGTGGGAGAACTATGGGGATGACACCTGAGGGGAGAAATCAAATATTGTACAAAAACGCACAAGGATGTAAGAAAACAAATTAATCAAAAAAACCTGTGATACATTAATTAATGCATGCTTAGAAAGCCTTTTTTTCAGTTTTATTGCACATAATTGACAAATAATATTGTATTAGTTTTATGTGCACAACATAATGACTATATGTAGATGTATATACTGCAAAAAACTACTACAATAAATTCCGTTAACATTCATCATCTCACATGGTTACACTTTTTTTTTCTGGTGATAAGGACTTTTAAGATCTACTCTCTCAGCAACTTTCAAAAATACCAGAAAGTATTATGTCCTGCTGCATATTACATCTTTAGGACTTATATATAACAGGAAGTTTGTACCTTTTGACCCCCTGGCTTCACTCATTTTAAACTTTTTAAGGATACCAAATCCTATGGCACCGCTATGTTCAGCAACATGACTGTTTCTATTTGGTAGCTCTAGTACTGACCATTTCTTGTACAAATATAGCTGCAAACAGAGTGCCCCCAGGTCTCCTCCCCAACTCATGAATACAAATAGAATCACACTAACAATTGGAACTCAAGTTCTACTGACCCTTGCATCCACACAGCAGGATTCAACATCCTATAATAGTTTCTCAAGCACTTCTGGAAGTCCAAGTTCTCTCTGAAGTCAGGTGCTTCGGGAACTCACGAATAATCTGAGCGTCTGTTGTGGTTCTCTCCAATTGGGCATTTCCATAAGACCAGGCAGAGGGCACGTGACCAGGCTTACATTCACCAGACCACACTACTGTTCTTCTGCCACCAGAGGTGCCAAGCTGCACGGCGAGATGGGACAGTGCCTGATGACTACCTAGTGCTGGCAAACGGTGGCCGAGCCTGGCAAAAGGCTCCAAAGCAGCCATGCTTGCATGCCTATGCCATCTGGAATTTTAGGTTTTGTTTGTGGTTTAACTTTTTTTTCATTGACACAACTCGGAATTACATATTATGGTTTGGCTTTTTTTCAGACAACATGCTTCACAGTAACCACAGACCTCTACTGTGTGACTGGCAACTCTTTTCCTTAAAATGAAGATTCTCCTTGGACACTCCGAGGTTTCCTTAGAAATATTCTCTAAGTTCTGTACCATGAATCTACCAGACACATTAACACATATTCAGACTCTAGCCCAGGCTAAAGCTGATACCCCCATATATGCTAATTATACCTATACAAGTCTAAACAAAAGTGCTAAATTTCGAAGAAAAAACATATTTTTGGTTTCCTTTAGAGAAGGATGCTAGGGTTAAAGTTTTGGGTTTATTATTTTGAGAAAAATAATTTGTAATTAAAGAATTCATATTTCTCCCTTTGGTATAAAATTTCACCAAAATAGTTCAAATTATACCCCTAAAATTCCCGTTTGCTCATTCTAATAGAGTAACTGATTATTTAAATCAAGCAAACTGAACCACTTCCCCATAAATTGTTTCCCCACTTTAAACTTGGGCAAGTTATTTAAGCTCTCTAAATTCTAGTTCCCTCATTTTTAGAATGGGGATGATGATAATAGGACCTACCTTATAGGGTTATTTTAGGGTTAAATGAGTAATGTATATAAAGCCATTAGAAGAGTGTCTGGTGCATAATAAGCATGTTTATTAGTCCTTTAGGACTACTCTGTTAAGGACTTGAGGCGGCAAAGCAGGCATGATTTTAAATGAGACAATGTATAACATTATCTCACCCTAATCTAAAAGCACTCCGGGTATTTGGTCAGTGGTTACTGACATACTCTTGAATCCTCTGTCTCTTAATCTATAAAATGGTGCTAACTGAAAAAGTACATGGAAATTATTTGGCAATGACATCATATACAGTAAACATTCACTTATTATAACATTTGTTAAATAACCTGTAATTACGTCTGCTTTACATTATTTTTTTTTTACCTTGCACTTTCTTTTTAAATATGCTTTTTGGGTTATTCTAACTTAGACACAGTGAGATTGTTAAGAAGTTCAACATTAGCAAAAGTAGAACTTACCTCAAAATATCATTATTTTACTGGCACAATAAAATTAGTTACAAGATACATAATCTATTTTTTACACTGACTCAGTTTAGGAATAAACTATGTCTTACAGTTATAATTCCATTTCACTCTAGAAATTATGACATACGTTCATTATTACTATGCTATTTACTTTTTGGGTGAAACTTACTTTTAATTAGTCTCAAATCAAACCTACCTGCTTTTTATACTTTGATTATTTAGTTCAATGTAGTTTTATTTCCGAAGTTAGGAAGGAGTGTCTCTCAGCTATAGCCTCAGCCTTCAGAATTCTCCAAGTTGTAGCCTGGAGTAGTTTCTATCACAGACTTTTATTTTTTATTTTTTATTTTTTGCTTTACATTATTGTGCTGAGATAACTCAGGTATAGTACTAGCATAATGATTTTGTATTTATTAAGCAAAGAGTTAACACATGTTTGTTTTCTCGCCACACTTTCCTTTTAAACCTTAAGGAATCATATATCATCTTTTTCTGAATTACCTTTGAGTTTCTTTTCCTTGTCTGCAATACCTAGAAGTTCAAGGAATGGAGAGAGCCAATGATTGATATAAACTCTGCCTACCCTACCACCAAGACACTGCACAAACCTGTGAGTAATAAGCAAGGCTTCATCAAAAGTGAGGATTTATCTGGATAAATCTAGTTCAAAAAAGGTAGCTGAGTTTCTGGCAACACACATACTAAGTATCAATATCAACCCTTCCTTGTAATGACTGAAAATATGGGATAAAATATAAGAACATCTTGAATGCATCCTCATGAGAGCAAACAAGGCAGGAAAACCTAGGAAGGCAGTACTAAATCAACTTTACCCTTAGGACATATGCTGAGCCCACTGAACCTGAGCACAGATTTTTGTGCTCTAGAGACAGAAGACAAAGCCCAGGGACCACCCAAGTTGGAGTGTCCTACATTAGAACCCTCATAAAATTGGGAACTAAAAGCAAACACTCAGTGAAAGAGGGGGCTAAAACAAACTACCCATTTCCACACTCCCACCCCAAAGATTGTATGGAAACTAACAGTTTCAAAACTTGGCAGTGAGTAGAGTGGAGAAAAATTATATCCTGAGAATTTGTAAGCACAAGCTTACAAGTTTGCTCCACAAATTTGCACTTTTTAAGCAGTCTAAATAAAACTCAAAGTCAATATTATTTAAAGTGGTCCTAGACTGGTAATGTCCCACATGCCTAGAAAAACAAATGCAAATTATTTGTAGGAAAGGCCTCTTTCATCCCGAGACACAAAGAATCTCAAGGGATAGATTTTCAAGCAAACTAAACCTGAGTCAAAATTGCTAAACACTCAAGGAACCAAAGCCATGAGTAAGAGCCAGCAGAAATAAAACAGGACAATCAGATCCAAAACACATCAAATGTGACTGAAAAGTACTTGAATTGTGATACACAATATTTAAAAGCATGTTTAATTCTAGAAATTAAAAAAGTAGCACCAAAATTAAGGAATCAATGGACAGATTTAACAGCAGGTAGGACACAGTATAATAGAGAGAATTAGTGAACTAGAAGATAGATAAAAGAAATTATCAACAAAGGTTAAAGCAACAAAAGAATTTAAAAATTAAAAGAAGATTGAAATGTATATTTTAAATGAGTGAATTGTATGGTATATGAATGATCTTAATAAATCTATTTAAAGAATTAAAATTTGCATTAACTAAAGTAAGCTAGGTTTTAAGACCAAATAGACTCAAAATACAAAGGGTTCTAACAAAACCGAAGCTTAGATCTCTTTGACATCACAGCCCATATCGAGTGTTCTTGGCCTATGAGCACCTCTCTGCTTGCAGTGAATCAGGGCCTGCAGCTCCCTTCATCTCATGGATCTGCCAGCCCCCGAGCCTTGGGCCTCTTCATAGCCTGCATTCATCAGACATAAAGGGAAAGAGCATAAAGGGGACACATCTACTTCCTAAAAGCCTTGGCCTGAAAATGGTCACACAACATGACCACTCTATGCTATAAGAAATGCTGAAAAATCTCAGGCTTTTACCTGAAGATATAGAGCTAATCAGACTTCCAAAAATCCAAAGGGAGTGAAATGGTGCAAAGGCAACATTCAAAGAGATACTGGCTAAGAATTTTCCAAAACTGGCGAACAGTTGGAGAAATCTACAGGTCAGAAAAAAATCTTCTAAGACCACAGGAGAAAAAGTTGGGACAAGATACTGCATATATTCATGGAATGAAACATGCCACAGGAAATTGCCTAATTATCTCTCACATCATGAAGCAAAAAAAAAAAAATTTATATCATTGTTCATTTTTAAACAATATTTGCTTCCCACCCCCCACCTCTCAAGTATAGTCTCCATAGAATTTCCTTCACCAGTGCACCCATGCACCATCATCTCAGACTCACTACAAAGGAAATGGAGGTGTATATGGCTGAGATTTGAAAAGAAAAATAATCAGGTATACACATATGCTGTGTAAGTTCTCTATCTTTTAGTGTAACTGCTATAAATCTGTTAATGACAGGTATTGGGATTAAATTACCATGCTACCTTGGGATTTGTGGAATCAGATTGTAGCTTTTATAATCTGATGCTTTTTTCCTATGATTAGAGTTTTTACTTGGGATATTTCCATTAAAGCAAATTCACCATAAGCCTTTAAGCTTTTGGTAGAGATGGTCTAGCTTAGCAAAATTTATTCCATTGTTTAACTTCAGCTTTGATTTGTATACTAGCTATACTTTTGGAGTAAAATAAGTAGTTTTTCCCCTTTATAATATTATGTAAATAAGATACTTCATGATTTCAACTTTACTAAACAGCATAAAGCAGTGAGGCTTTGGAGTCAGATGTAGATGAAGATTCTGATTGTCACTGAATCACTGTTGTCACCATGCATACTAAACTTTCCACACCATGAAATGAAAATAAATCCTACCTTTTTGTGACTTTAAACAACCACAACAATAAAAAGAAAGAACAAATATGTCATTTGAAAATTAAGTGACAGTCTAAAAAAACAAATTATTAAAATAGAAAGGTTGGTAAATATACTGAATATAAAATCATTACGCAAAATGGTATTTCTGTATACCAGTAATAAAAAGAAAAAAATTAAAGATGTCATTTATTATAGCACCAAAAATATGATGTGTTTAAGAATAGATCCTACAAAAGATGTGCAAGACCTTTAAGAAGAAAAATATAAAACTTTATTGACAGATATAAAGAAGACATTAGCTAATGAAGAGCTATACAGTGAGATTGATATTTGTCAAGAAGAGACGATAGAATCTTAAACCAAAGGAATAGCAAAGAGTCCAGAAACAAACCCACACACAAATTTCAGAGGTGCAACTGCAGGTCAGTGGAGAAAAAACTTTTTTTTTCAATAAATAGGGATGGGACAATTTGTTTTTAATATGAAAAAATTAAATTCCTTCCACACAGTAAACAAAATCAGTTCCAGGCAAGACTATAAAACTTTTAGAAGACAACAGAGTAGAGCATTTTTATGGTCTTAGGCTAGGAAAAGAGTTCTTAAACCAGACACTAAAAGTTCACATTATAAAGGAAAATATTGACAACATTAAAATTAATGTCCTCTGTAGCTCAAAAAGCATTATAAAAAGTGAAAAGACAAGCCCAAACTAAGAGAAGATAATAGCAACACATTAAGTATCAGAATGCAAACTATATTTTAATACTTCTGCAAATCAGCAAGAATGACAAACAACCAAATAGAAAAATAAAGCACAAATAGCCTATAAACACAAGAAAAAATGTTCAACCTCACAGTAAATCAGGGAAATTAAAACCATGAAAGACGATTCCAAAACAGTCAGACTTAGGAAGTGTGATAAAGTCAACTATTTATGAGGTTGAGGAGCAGTAAGAATGCTCCTTCCCTGCTGGTGAGAATGTAAATGGGCACCACCTTCTGGAAAATAGCTTGGCATTACCTAGGAAAAGTAAGTGCACATACAGAGTTTAGTATCCAATGTTCCTACTCCTAAGTATATATCCTAGAGAAATCTTGTGTATGTGCATCAAGAGATCAAGAGACATGCAGAGCTGGATATGACAGCATTGTTTATTACAGATAAAACTGGAAAACAACTTCAATGCATTCAACGGACTAGAGCAGTAAGTTGGGTTATATTTTCATATACAAATATCATACCATACAACAATAACAATTTACTAGAGCTACAAACATCAACATGCATGGGTATCACAAGTGAAATGTTATTAAAAGAAACTAGTCACAGAAGAATATGTGCAATTTCTTTTCATTTATATAAAGTTTTAAAACCTTATATACAATCCAGACTAAACAATGCGATGTTTAGGGGCATAGGAATAGGCGTGATGATAATAAAAAAAAAGCAAGGGAAGAATTAATAACACCCAGAACTGTTGATTCTTCTAAAGGAGAAGGAGGGTCTGGACTGGTGTAAAAAAATAAAGGGGGCCTCCCTGGTGGTGCAAGGGGTTAAGACGCAACCTATGAAGCTGTCTGCAGCCACTGCAGCACAAGTTTCATCCCTGGCCAGGGAGCTACCCACATGGCACAGCAGACCTCTCCTGACTCGCCCATTGCTCTTCTCAGCAGTGTATTTCAGTCAATCTGCCTGTTCTGTTCCCCACTCTGTTTCTGGTGAATCCTCTCACCCCCACACCTCTGGCCTGTACCCCAGTTCTTGCATGCATAAATAAATAAATCTTTAAAAAAAAACTTAAAAAAAATAAAGGAGGAGGACATTCCCAGGATATGGTTATGTTCCATTTCTCTGCTAGATGTGGAAGAATCTATTTGTTTTTCTTTAAATTTTTCACATCTATTTTCATACATTCTTTTGCATACCTGTTATATTGTATAGTAAAAAAGTAAGATTAAAGTCATTTGACAATTGCCTTAATTATCTGAATTTTTCCTGAATTACAAGAACAATTATTTCAGTGTTCTCATTTGCATTTGTAAAAGAAAGTCAGAACTTGGGGTTTCTCTCTGTGACAACACCTAGAGACTTAAAGAGAAAACTTTTATTCACAATCCCTATTCATTTACTTCAGCAATAGGTTTTAAATAAGCAAGTTTTCATAATCACTCAAAGCATGGTAGAAAATTATATCATGTCTTTTTTATTCTTAACGGTACTTATAATATTAAAGAAATATCACTCTTTAGCAGTGCTGTCCAATTGAAATATAGCATAAGCCAAATAAGAAATTTTAAACTTCCTAGTAGCCTCCTTTTCAACATTTGATCCTTTTTTACAAATTATTATTGATATGTTTGGCATTCTTTTATATTAAATTTTCTAAACCTGGTGTGTATTTTGCACTTTCAGCACATCTCGATCCGGACTAGTCTCATTTCAAGTGCTGGACAGTCATGGTGCTGAGACTACCCTACTGGACAGCACAGCGTTAGAGTCTCCAGATGAAGAATGAGCCACTTGGCTTCAACCCTAGAAATTAGGAGAGATCTACCCCCAAGCCTAGAGGCTTATTTGCCCTCCAAACTACAAAGAAGTAGATTTCTAATTTTAGCACTAAGAAGAGGTAGGTACCTTATTTACACAGAACAATAGAACTGGTCATTTGTATCATATCTTTTCTCTTTATATCCCTGAATTTCCTCTGGATTAGACCTAACAGGAACTTCTTGTAAAAGGGAAATAATAATGCTTTGGACTTCTTAAGCCCATTTTCCTGAGGAATCTAAAAAATTTTAAGAACATTGGTTCACTAATCAACAGTCTTGACATATTCTACCATTTCAATCCATGTATTTTTAGAAAAATTGGGGCTTGGAATAGAATGCCTAAAATCACAGATGGAGACAAAAGGTGAACCTGGGCCGTGGGCCCCCTGAGCTAACACCCCTGGGCGCATGTATGTGTTTCTTCAGGTTATTCTATTTTCTTTTGGTTCCAAGCATTCATGGTTCCAATTATTCATGAATGTAATATTTCCTTATATTATTTCATATTTCACCAACTCTACTTCATTGCAATATTCTTCCTTCCATTCCTCAATTGGCTTCAGGAACCAAATTTAATATGCCAACTTCATGCCTTATTTAGTAATATTTCCAAAAGGAAATAAACAACTGGTAAAAGATTTTGTTTTCCTGATTGTGTAAAGAAAAGCTATTATAACTTTTTCAGAACAACTTTTAGCATTAAAAGCCAAATATTGACTAATCACCAGAGAGCTAGAGAATGAGATCATCAGTATTGATGGAATTTTTCTTTTGACTCATTTTCACTATTTTGCATAGGAAATAAGAATGTTCTTAGTACATGTTGTTTAGTGAGTGTATTCATTTTCTAGCCATAATTGCATAAAGGTATTATTAATGAGAATCAAGCATTGGCTTTCTGGGACTCATTTGTATGTTTAATACACACTCATTTCCCTAGTCTTTCCCTATATTTTAAACTGCATTTTATCCACAAAATGTTTAACTAACCTCTAGTATGTTGATATTCTGACTTTCAGATTTCCTAAGCCAACAAAAAATAAACATTTTAACTGAGGGATTAGCATAAACTTACCAATTCTTATTTTGCCACTGATAGCTATAAAAAAGTTATATTCTATCACTTATTTTGTTACCATCATTTCATTAAAGCAGTGCTTCTCCACCCTGAGCATGCATCGGTGTCATCGAGAGGACCAGTTAAGTCACAGATGACAGATGACTGGGCCCTACCTGCAGAGCCTTTGATTCAGTAGGTGAGGGCCCAACAACTTATATTTCCAGCAAGTTTCCATGGTGCTGAAGCTGGTCTAGGGGACCACACTTTGAAAATCACTACTTTAATGAGGCCATTTTCTTCAGGAAAAAAGAATGATGAATGATAATCTCAGAATAAAGAACGATAATCTCCTGTCTCGCCCACTGCTCCCCTCAGCAGTGTATTTCAGACAGTCCATCTGTTCTGCTCCCCACTCTATATCTGGTAAATCCTCTCACCCCCACACCGCTAGCCTATACCCCAGCTCTTGTATGCATAAATAAATTAAATAAATCTTTAAAAATAAATTGATTAAACTTAGCTTACTTTTCTCATTTCTTTCCAGGTCAGTGAAAATTTCACAAACAGTAATAGTCCTTGATGTCACACTGGAAACCAATGCCTTAGTCCAGTGTCTGAGTCACTGGTGGCTAACACTTGAAATGAGACGAATCCAAATTCAGATGTGCTATGAGTATAAAATACACACTGGATTTTAAAAATTTCTACTAAAAAGAGTACAAACTATTTTTTTAATAAAATTAATAATTTTAGGTTGATTAGATGTTGAAATAACATTTTGGATATATGTAGTAAACGAAAAGTATTTTAAATAATTTCACTTTTAAAGTGTGGCTGCTAGAAAATTTGAAATTACATATGGGGCTCCTCATAATTCTATCAGACAGCACTGCTTTTAAGCAGTGGGTCCCAGTGTGGTCTCTGGGCCAAAAGTATCCGCATCAGCTGGAAACATGCGTGGAAAAAATATTCTTGGACCCCGATAATGTTTACATTAATGAGTCAGAATTTCTAGGACTAGAACCAGCAATCTACACTTCAGTAAACCCTCCAAAAGAGTCTGATCCAGGTTCAAGTTCAAGAACCACTGCTAGAACAATCCTAATCAAACTTGAATGTGCTTACAAATCACCAGCGGAGCTTTTCAAATTCTCATTCTAGTTCAGTAGGTGAGAGGTGGAACTCAGGAATCTGCTATTTTAACAAGCTCCCACTTAGTAAGAGAAACTGCCAGAACTGAGGCCATTCTTTGAGATGGCCTAGGACCTAGAACTCCTTATGGATCACTCTAACAAATATCCTCTACAAACAAATCAACACACATCCCCAAACACCAAAGGATTCAAATCACAAGATTCCATTTGGGCTATTCAAAAGGAAAGGAAACGTGTTCCTCTGCCAGAAAGGATTTTTGTCAGGATCCTTTGGAAGCTATAAATAAATGCTTCCATTTAATTGTCTGCATTATCAGACAACCTGCCATGTTCATCTAATAAGAAAGTGTGTGTTTGTGTTCCTATTTTTCCAGTAGGTTAATGGTGATTCAATATATTTAGAGCTGGAAGCTACTTCCACTAGGTTGGAACATTTGAATGAAAAATGGGCACTCCAGCTGCATCTCCCTTGGCAAAGTGATTCATTTAATCAGCACTGTTGTTTATATCTAGATAGTGAGTTTTAATCTTAGTTACTATCTGCTGAATTTAACTAAGAGATGGCAAGGAGGACAAAGAAAGGAGAGGAAACTCTTCTCTTGAACTGTGCTGAGTCCATCTATAGTGTATCTATCATTAGAGGAACCACAGAGACAGGGGAAGATGATGGGAACCAGGGTAGACCTCAGATTCTGCTTGGTTCCCAGGAGACTGAATCAGACATCCAAGAAGTAGCTACCTCCATATCTGAAAGAGGTATTATTTTTCTTTCTTTCCTCCTCCTCTTGAGTCTCTTTTATTTTCCTCACAACTTGTTATAATAGAAAATAGAGAAAAGTAACATTTACAGTAGTTTGGAGGGGAAAGTTTACAATCCCAATGAAAAGACAGAAAGTGACTATTAGTTGTTTGACGTGTATTATGTCATGATGTCTTAATAAACCAGAATACAGACATGAAAACTAGTAATCATGTCTTCTACAAAACTTTGCCAACAGTCTGTTTTTTATTAATTGTATTATTTTATTGCAGCATTGGTATACAACATTGTGCCAATAAGCTTTGAAATAAAACTATAAAAAGCTTTATTTTTTTAACCAAAGTCTATCTCTTTCATTGTTTATTGTAAGTACAGGAAGAAAAAACACAGAATTAAATAGGTGAGGCATTTTTTATATGTGATGTATTATCCTTCCCTTTCAATTTTGATAAAAATCTATAATATATGGTACATAATCCATGCTAAGTATGAGAATGTGCTGCAAAATAGCTTTTTGGTACATGCGTACACATATATATGTATATGTATATACTTCTTGTTTTTTTCAACATTGACTTAAACCCAGCCATTAAATTCAATTTCTAAAATTCTTCATCAGGTACAGTGAGTCCACCATATGCCTAGTCCACATGCCATTTGAAGAGACAGAGTCATATAATGATAAGGCAATAAAATAAAAAATTTTGACTACTGAGATCTGTGAAGATAGTTTCTTATGTTGACCATTCATAGTCTAGATAGAGATAGTAAAAAAAAGTTCCTTAGCTATAACACAGTAAAGGGTTTAATTCAAAAATTCATTGTATTTAACAACAATTTGTGACTTCGGCATGAGTTTAGATGCTGGTGTGGTCACTCTGGGGTAGGTTTTTCAGAAATTGAATTTTCCGGGGAAGAAAAGTGCCTTGTGGAGTCCATGAAGAATGAACGTGACAACCTGGAGAGCCTAGAGTGTCCCAGGTAGAACATCTGGTCACATAGAGAAGTGTGACATAGTCCCCTTACACAGGTCTGGTTTGGAGCCTCAGCTGTTCTACCTACCAGTATGTGGACTTTGAACAAGTCACTTAACTTCCCAACATCCCAATTCAACTCAGATCAACCTTGCATGAACACCAATGATTTTCCCAGGTATTTCTGGATAAATCATTTTCTTCCTTAGACTCTAGTGCCCTGTGATTTTGAAATAGAGGATAATATCTACTTTTCAGTGTTGCTGAGCATGTGAAAATAGTATGTGTAAGATTTCCCCCAGAAATTGAAAGTAGAGCATTCCTGTTTGGTATGATTTGAGAAATTATGTTTTTGGTCTGGGAATGCTAAAAATGGTTCCATATAAATTAGTGGTAATAGCACTCTCAGACCCTAAAAATAACCTACCAAATCATGCCAAACAGAAATGTTCTGCTTTTTAAGACTGGGGAAAACCTGTACAGTTCCTGGAACAAATCAATGCCCTGTACCTGTATTGTGCAAATATGGATGCAAACCTGGCTGAACCAGCAGCGGTGGCTCAGGCAGAGTTGCAGAGAAACTCTGGCTTCTCTTTCTACTCCCCTCCTGCATGGTGGCGACTTCGAGCCTTTGAACTTGCTCCTCTAAGGAATAGGAAAGATACTTATTTTCTTTGGTTAGCACACTAAATGCTTATGTAATCTTTTTCATACCATGGGATTTTCAATTAGTTCAGAAAACTGTTCTTACTCTATGTTCCCACCATACATTTTCCTTACCTTCACAAGTCCTAGCTTTGTCCATTCTTTCATTTACTTGTTTATTCACCAAATATTTATTTAACACTTACTATATTAGATTTTTAATGCAAGAGGAATTTTTTTTTAATGTCCATAATTCTCTAACTTCACATTTCTGAGATATGGAGCTCGAACCCATTATACTCAGTTCAAAGTTTGGGCAAAAGTCTGGGTGACTCAGTCAATAATGAGTGCAAACAACCTGACTTTAGGGTCAGAGTAAAATACCAACTCCTTTTGAGACAACCTGGGTAGAAGGAATTTTGAAATGGGAGGATAAGAGTTGCCCGGTGTCCTGTTGGAAAAGTGGACTAAATCTAACATCTTGTTCAAATAAGTTGGTCCACCAGACTGAACAAAGGTGCCATGCCAGACAAAAGGCATTAGATTGTGACTCACAATTATCTCACAATCTGCTGAAGAGGGAAGGCCAAGAGCCCCTATGGGCAGTTGGTAAATGCTGATGAAACAGCAATGTATGGAGAATATAATCCATCTGCCCCATGCCCCTGCAGAGTCCATCTCAAAACCCACTGTGACACTGTTCCCCTCTGCCCCAACTCTTGGATCTGCCCCTTAAAATCCTCCTCCCTCCTCCCATTTTCCCTTCTGGATCCAAGTTATAACTCTGCCGTTCTGGTACTGGCTCCCTTGTGTATGAGTTTTTAATAAAATCTTGAATGGCTTAGCTGAAACTCTCTAGTGAATTCTTTCTCCAAGAGGGTCTCCAGACCCATACATTTTGGAAATCTGTAACACTTTGTGTGGTCCCTCTAACCTCTCAGCACTCTATACAAACTATTTTAAAAATTCAAAAACCGCCTTCTCCCAGAAGCATCCCTCATGGCCCTTGACCTCTCCCCGTCTCAACCGCACCTATCACAGTGTGCTCTAATTGTCTGCCAAACCAATGCACCTCCTAAAGACTAGTGGTTCTCAAACCTTAACTAATCAGCTGGAAGGCTGGTTAAACTAGATTGCAGGGCTCTGCTCCCAGAGTGTCCAATTTAAGAAGTCTGGAATGGATGGAATACAAGGTTTGCCAGGGGATGCTGTTCCCAGGGATGCTGTTACTGCTGGTCCAAGATCATACTTTGAAAAGCCCTGTTCTCTTTCTTGAGAACTCCAATTTCTTTTATTTGGTAGCCCTAGCACCTAATGCACAGTGTAACACATGATAGATATTGAAACAATAGCTGCTGAATGGAAGAATGGGTGAACTGCTGAATCCTTTGCCATTTGGATATGGAATGAATAAGATAGATATGGAATGACAAATTTATCTCATAGCACAAGAGGGACCCCAGATGTTCCTCCATTAGTACTAAGCTCCTTCTTAACAAGCAGAGGATGAGATTCCCTCTGCTGGAAACTGTGCTACAGTACACTGCTATCTGGTGCTTCAGAAAGCTGCCATATGAAAATGCAAATTTTATTTTTGATACATGAACTCACCCCCTAGGATCAGAGACTTGATTTGATAGGTTAAAAATAGTAAACTTTCTTTTCTGTTAAATAAATATCTCTTCTTTAATAATAGCCATATGTGAATGAGTAAAAGATGACAAACAGGACACCAGCATTAGAAATTCATTCCAAAATATGACAGTAAGTGCTCCTTCCCAATATCGACACCGGAAATCAGGCTGACCAAATTTCTGATGACCTGGGAGTCCTTCCCATGGAGAGTCTAAGTTCATTAAGAATATGAGATGGATCCCAGATTCAGTCTTTTTAACAAGTTTCAGGTGGGGTGCAGATGGTGGTTTTTTAAGTCCCCCAGATGACTTTAATGTGCACAAGCCTGAGAACAACTACAAGAACCCAAGGAAAAATTTTCTTATGAAACTATTTTGACCTAATATTTTTCACCTGGAGCAGGTTAGGTCATGGTGCAAAAAACCAGGTTCTCAACCTGGAATGTGGCTTTGTTGCCCTTTGGTTTCCTGGAAGGAATAAATGTGTAAGGCATTTCTACCAAAGATCACATTTTGCGTCATGGCTCCATAGGGCTTGAGCCACTCCAACAATAACAATAGGGCCATTAGTCAAAAAGACCTCAGGAAAAGGGGGAACTTGTCACAGGATGATGCCAATTACCCAATTATTCTGAACTCCTAAACTAAACCTTGTACTCTGGTCTTACAACATCAAAAGTTTGGGTATGATCTGGAGAAGCCATTAGCATATTGAATCTTATGCTGGGACAATGGGAGGGTAAAATAAAGGTGGAACTAGGAATGGTCTTGCACGTGAGTATAAATATGGTGGTGTCAACAATTAACCTTCCACTGAAAACATTTTTTCCTGTTTATATGTATGCTGCTCTGGTGAGAAAAAAATGTGTTTGATGTCATTGGACATTATGTTTTGAAAAGGACTTCCCGTGTGCTAAGTTTATTTAAAATGAATTATAGTTTTAATTCAGAAGTAAAAAATTCTACCTTTTAAAAGCCCAATTATGTTGGAATCGTACTGCTTTCCTACTTTCTTCACTCTTTTGCCTTCACCTTTAGAACAAGAATAAAATGCAAGCATCTCACCATAGTACTCTGTATGGGCCTCTGCTCCAGGATTGGGGCAGTTAGTCGAGCTTCGTGAGGTCTGAGCACTTTGGCTCATTAAATTGTTTAATATGAGCTCTAGTTTTTACTATCGTGTAGCAAAAACAGATATTTTCCAAAATGAAGAGTAGACAAAGGTAGAAACATGTATAGGACTTCCAGGACACACCCTCACAGGGACTCTAGAGCTAAGTCATTTTGTTAAAAAAAAAAAAAATAGTATTGCAAATTACCATTCATTTTTAGCATGGCACCAGCACACAGGAGTCACTGGATTAATGTGGGTGACATTCGCTTCTTTTCAATAACTGCTCGTGTCTTTCATTAAATAATTACGATCAGGAAAGAAAAAATGGTTTCTTGCAAAAGAATGATTTGAGGAAGGAAAGGCTGCAAATGTGCAAACTAAAGTTCATTATATTTTCAATAAGAATTTCAAGCACAATAAAGATTTTATTATCCAAATATATTACAAAGAAATTGGTATGATGCCCCATGAAAGATATGATGCTACACTAGGTTCATTTGTCTTTCCTTTGCTCTCATACCCAAAATCATAGGCTTCCCTTTGAATAGGACAGGTTTGAGATCCATGTAATCACTCCCATTTTTATGTCTACAAAGTTTTTGTGCATCATCTGGTGCCCTGGACTCCACATTTGTGATGGGAACATGTGCTGCACATGCAAAGGGAGAAGGCATTTCCACAGGCTAATCTCTGCTAGCTCCCCCACTTTACTCCTCCCTCGAACTGACCACCTCACCCTTAACAACTCCTGCATGGGAGATCAATTAGTTGTGATGTGCACAAAAACCTCCACTAAGAAAGCAGGAATTAGATCAACCTCCCTCTCTCCTACCACTTAGATTCTTGGCCTATTGAAAAATGTTAGATTTGATAAAATTGAAAATTCCATTCCTCAATTGCACCAGCCACACTTCAAGTGTTCCACAGCCATCTTGCCTAGTGACCACCATATTTTATGGTGCAGATGTAGACAGATGTCCAAAGGTCATAACTAAGATGGAGAATAATGGTTCCCTTATTTCTTGGAAAGTCAACCAAGGAGGAGAAAAGGGAAAAAATAGGGCAGTTCCCTCTTTCTCAGATAATTTTTTCAGTCCCACCAAATCCACCATTTTTTTTTTCTTTTCCCATGGATTTCATTCTTTCTCCTTCTCAATCCCTTCCCATATTTTCTAAGCACAGTGCATCCTATTTTCTGCATGGTGATGTGTGAGAGACTTTGAAGGCAATACACGAAAAACAATACTTCTTCAAAATGTATTGCTAGGCCTGCATTTGTGCTGCTGACCCTCACAATAACCCAGCTTGGGTGGGGTGGGATGGGGTAGCCACCATATGGAAGCTGCTCTTGCTACCCCCATGCTCCTGTGCTCAACAGGGGTATACTATTCAGTTATAATTATTTTTGTCATGCAATCATCATAGTGGTTGGTGTTTGGAATTCATATTCAAGTTGCTTGGTGGTTTAATAGCCTTGGTAGTTTAATTCCAACACTTTAAAATAATTGTTTTAATATTGATGAAGACTGCTCTTGCTACTACTTTTAAATAAAATCTGATGGGCAGCAATCCCATGTGTATTAAAATAGAGTAATAATAATAACTAATAGGGCCTCCCTGGTGGTGCAAAGGATTATCTCAGCACTATGCAGTGATCAGCCGCCACTACAACACGAGTTCAATCCCTGGCCAGGGAGGTGACCCACATGGCACAGCAGACCTCCCCTGTCTCACTCGCTGCTCCCCTCAGCAGCGTATTTCAGTAGAACTGCTTGTTCTGCTCCTCACTCTGTCTCTGGTGAATCCTCTCACCCTCCCTGCACCTCTGGCCTGTACCCCAGCTCTTGTATGCATAAGTAAAATAAATCTTAAAAAAAAAGAACAATAACTAATAGAAATGAAGTCATTTTTTCCATAGTGTGTGTGAAAAGCACAATCTTTTTATCTCCGACTTACAAGTGGAGTTGAAAAGATTGCACCGCAAATCTTAGTCACATTCCCCTTGATTCATCTGTTATCCACTCAGCGTACACAAAGACTATAATTCTCCCATCCCCTTGAACTTAGACATGGCCAAGTAATACTTTCTAACCAATAAAATTAGAGCAGAAATGAAGTACATCACTTCCAGGATTAAGGATTCACTGGCCATTCTTGACTCCATGCTTCTCCTCTCCTGCTTTGATCAACCTTGAAGTATTGCACAGGCAGATCACATTTTAAGATGGTAAAATCTCCATATCACTAGACAACTCTGGAGAAGAATTCACCACCCACCAACATACCAATCCACAATGAATACGAAGAGTGAGCAAGAAATAAACCATTCTTGTTTTAGCCACCGATGATAATTGGGGCTATTTTTATTGCAAGCACAAGTAAGTTATTCTGACTAATTCACCAAAGCATAACCAACATAGTCTCTCTCTGCTGGCATAGCAAACTGTTAATGTTACTTAGAGATAGGAAACCAGATTTTCCCTGGTGTTTGTCAGATACCTTTTGAAACACCATTAATTATTTCTATTAGGGTCTCCAATAAAACTCCAGTGTAATGTATCAGGGATTTAATAATACACAAACACATCACACCCCCCATGTGCCTGCAGCTATACCATTTAAGATGCTCTCCTTGCCCTCCAACACCATGGTTCCTGTATTACGTGCATGATGCTTAGCCTCCGTGTGAATCCTTCCCTGCCACTTCCTCCCTCTGTGCTCACGGGAGTGGACCTCGATTGCAGCACAGCAGGTTACACTGTTATTGAGATATAAGAAAGTGAGTTCCTGTATGACTCATCTCCATTTCCCTGATGTGTCACACACTATGAGAGTAGATAAACTAGTGACTATTTGAGGGGAGAATGAATGGACAGATGTATTTATCGGTTTTCTTAGACTTGCTTAAGCCCCTCTGTAATTTCCATTTTTATCACCTCTTCCAGCAACCATCTCAAATATATATACATCATTGTAAAAATGATGTATTTGTTA
The DNA here is from genome assembly GCF_014898055.3 of Talpa occidentalis. Classification (NCBI taxonomy): domain Eukaryota; kingdom Metazoa; phylum Chordata; class Mammalia; order Eulipotyphla; family Talpidae; genus Talpa; species Talpa occidentalis. The sequence goes on from NW_023603184.1 coordinate 106,534,075, forward strand.
TACAAAAACACAGCTTCAAGACAAATCCTAAATACTCCCCCCTACCCTTGAAGTTGTATCACATGGTGGTTAAGCTCACCATCTCTAGAATCAGATGACCTAGATTCAAATTCTGAATCTACTACTTACCAGCAGTAGTAACCCCGAGAATCAGATCTGAAGCTTTGCACTCAATGTGCTCCTCAGCCAGCTGCTCCCAAGTCACACCTTGTGAGAAATTCCACATCTTGGAACACATTTCCCACCACCGAAACTAAAATCTGATATATATATATATATATATATATATATATATATATATATATACACACACACATACACACACACAGATATATATACACACATATATATTTTTTACATCATTTTTCATTTTTGTACAATGTATACATTTTCATCTTGGTTATAGTCCCCGTGAAATTCCTACCACCCATGCACCCGTGAACTATCACCATGGTCCCTTGTGCTCTTCCCACCTTTGTTTTGATCCTACTCCCCTCTCCCCCCCTGCAGAATGTCTCTGGTTTATAGTTGCCTGTTGATTTTGATTTTTACTTTATTATAATTAGTTGTTTTTTCCTGATCCCTTATTTGGATCCTCTACATTCCTGCTATAAGTGGGATCATCTGGTATTTTTCTTTTTCTTTCTGGCTTATTTCACTGAGCATGATCCCTTCTAGTTCCATCCATGTTGCTGCAAATAAAATCTGCTTTTTAATAAGACTCCCAGGTGAGTCTCAAAGTCACATGTTCAAGAAACACTGCACTAAAGTAATATCTAGTAATCTGTAATTGAAAATTATATCAAATGTTATGGTTGACCTTGTTTGAGCAAGAGCACTCACAGCAGTGCTTCTTAATCTACAAGAGAACACAGAGTGACCCTCTAAAGAAATCACATAGGCCTGAGACCAATCCCACTTAGCCCACACCACCGGACCCCTTAAACCCTCACCTTCATCCTATTGATCAGAGGTTGGTGGGCCCTGGGCATCCTTTTTTACTTTTTTCTTTTTTCTTTTTTTTTTTTTTTTAGTTTCCAGGTGATTTTAATAAGATGAGACCTATTAGCCTTAAGGGAGCATTAAATTCTGACTAGGTGTTCTGATGATTGGGCTCACCAGAAAAAGAAACTGGTCGGGCCTCCCTGGTGGCGCAGGCGGTTGAGCTCCACACTGTGAAGCTGTCCGCAGCCTCTGCAGCAGGGGTTCGATGCCGGCTGGCAAGAATCCCACATGGCGCAGCAGACCTCTCCTGTCTCGCCCGCTGCTCCCCTCAGCAGTGTATTTCTTCAGTCTGCCTGTTCTTTTCCCCACTCTGTCTCTAGTGAGTCCTCTCACCCTCCTGCGCATCTGACCTGTACCCCGGTTCTTGCATAAAAATAAATAAATCTTTAAAAAAAAAAGAAACTGGTCAATAAAAAGAAAATAATCTGTGACTTGGGGGAAATTCCAGTAAACCCCATCGGGTTTTTAAGATCTCTAGTGTTTTTCATGGTGAGGGCCCACCCTGGGCCTTTGTACCCATCTCCTGCTTCCACTTATATTCACCTTCATTCCCACCGGTCTGCTCCCACCATCCCCAGCTGCAACAACCTTTGTTTCTCGTACTGTTGGTGACCCAGCCTTGACTTCTCAGTACCCTTCTGCATGTTCCCCCACATCCTGTTTTTGACCCAGGGCTGGGCTTTGATAGTTTTTCTGATCAGAACTAGAAGAGACTTTCCAGTTCTCTTCTAGTTCCAAGGAAAAAAGAACAAATCCCTGCCCCCAAAACAGAAGACTCAGGGAGCTGAGGAGGGTATTCACCTGCTTGCAGCCTGTAGACACCAGCCTCTCAGAGCTGAAGCCACTTGCTTGTATGCCTCAATCTTCCCCTTTCCCATCCATTTGATTTCAGGAGCAAATGATCTAGTGGCAGAAGAAAATTAAACAATTAAATGTGGCAATTGTGATCCTTTAACTTTGAAAGTTTCATAGCAAAAACTCGGGTCAAACCAAGGGTTAGAAAACAATTTTAAAACATACTCCTATCAATTAAACCAGGGTTTAATAGCACTAATTCTTAGGGCAATGGAAGGTCATTACAACGTTTGAGCAGAGATCAGACATAATCAATTTGCATTTTTAATAGCCCCTTCTCACTGAATGTTTTCTCTCTTCTCTGGAATATGGAATATAAAAAAACAAACCAAAATAACAGACAAAAACAAACCCTTGAAATCAGAACTGAGGCTATCAAAAGGGGAAGGAGGGTGGGAGCAAAGTAGTGAGGGAGCCAGTGGTTTAGGGTGGAAGATGATTGGTGCTTTGGTGGTGGGTGTAGTGTGGTAACATACATTTGTAGAGGTATGAATCTCTACTCCTAAAACATACACAGTGTCACAAATCATTACCTCAATGAACATGATTTAAAAAAATTTTAAGACCCTTATGGTTACCACGTGGCAAATAAAATGCTGGGGACAAGAGTAAAAGCCAGAAAACCAGTAGGAAGCTATGGTGGGGGTTCAAGCACAAGATGGTGGTAAATTGGACCTGGAAATTATAGCAGAAGTTAACAGAACTGGGCAGATTCAAGAGATATTTTGAAGGTAGAATTAACAAAATTTGCCAATGGATTCAATTAGGTAAAAGAGGAAGGAATTAAAGATAACTCCTAGGTTTCTGGCTTGAACCACTGGAAAGGACCACTTACTGTGCTGGGAAAGAATAATGAAAACAGAATCTTTTGACAGACCTGCTGAGGTGTTCTGGAAAGTACCTAGCAATTAGGAGAAGGGGCAAGTGGGACCACCAGGTGAGATATTAAGAGCCAGGAGTCTGGCAAGAGCAGATTTGCAGGTTTGCATTTAACACTAGGAGAATCTAGGAATAGGATCTCAAAATCCAGTGCACCTCCCTAAGTCCCGAAACTTTTAGTACTTTGGCTATTTGTCAGAGAATAAAGACAGACTCAAGCGTGAGAGAAGAGAACAAAGAACCAGGGAAAGCAATATGTGGAGCTTGGGGACTAGCTGTGAAGCAAGCACTCAAATCCTGGAACCCAGGTCCAGGGGACCAAAGGAGCGGTAAAGACCCTCCTTTCTGAGATGTTTTCTTAGTACCTTGCTTGTGCTTGCCCATTTAGTGTGTATGGCTCCAGTTTGCCTGATCAAATTACAACAATGAAAAACCTTAGTTTGGGGCGGTGGGGGAGTCTGAACCGACTCAAGAAGCATGTGGGAGCCTTCCTGGTGATGCAGGGGTTAAAGTCTGAGCATTATCAAGCTATTGCCAACCACTGCAGCACTAGTGCAATTCCTGGCCAGGGAGCTGACCCATATATGGTGCAGCAGACCTCTGCTGTCTCACCCACTGCGCCCTTCAGCAGTGTATTTCAGTAGATCTGCCTGTTCTGCTTCCCACTCTGTCTCTGGTGGATCCTCTCACCCTCCTGCATCTCTGGCCTACACCCCAGCTCTTGTATGCATAAATAGATAAAAATAAATCTTTTTTTTTTTTTTAAAGAAGCACCTGTGCCAATTTTCTGGGGTGGAAAATGTTTATATACACTAAAAAGGCAGGATGATCCACAGCCAGGTTCATCTTATGCAAATGAGGTTTTTAGTCAGTGCAGTACTGATTGATGAAAAGCTTGTCAAGTGGTGATTGGTAGAATTACAATTCTGGCTGGTCTTTGGCTGGAGGTTGATTTTATTCTCAGCTGTGAATATGACTATGCACGCTCAGGAGCCTGGACATGCCTGGTTCCAATTCTCTACAGACTTCCTGCTCTGGTTTTTACCCATACTTGGTGTAGGGTAAGAAAAAATATCAGGCTTTTCTGCCCTCCCGCCATCAGGATAGATGAGGGAACCCTGTGATCCTGAATGCATGCCTGATGGCGGGCACCTGAAGTGGGTACACCTGCGCTAAGACTGTGCTTTTTTTAAGGGCGGCGTCACAGGGACGCCAGAAGCCGAGAAAGCAGCAGTAGAAGCTGAAGCCGAAAGAGAAGCCGAGAAGCAGCAGAACGAACTCCAGAGAGTTCAGATAGAGCGAAGACTTGCTGGGGGGGCCTCCCAGCCCCCCAGCCAGCACCCCTGCCTGCCATATGCCTGGTGAACCCCAATAAAAGACCTGCAAAAAACCACTGAGGACTCTGACTCCTCCTTTACCCAGTCTGCATGGGATTAGAGAACCTGCACTGTGTCCAGTCCTGCCCCTACACTTGGTGACTCCATTTTTATTTTTATTTTTAATATTTTCATTAGATATTCCAATATTCAATTAATATTCATTATTTAATAAGTACTTGTAAAAAACTTACTATATACCAAGCGTCATCCTAAGTGCTTTAAAATGCTCATTAAATCCTCAGAATAACCCTATGTTAATGGTAAGAACCACTATTGTTGAGTTGACAACACCACACTGACAAAAGAGAGTCATGGAAAAAGCTGTAGGATGTAGGATGCTGCCAAAGAGCAAGATCCTGGCCTTTCCATTGATAGAATAATCATACAGCATCAGTTGTGAGGGGAAGGAGGACAAAAAAAAGGGAGGGGAGAAACTAGAAAATGTGCTCTGTCATCTATAGCATGGGGGTTGTGAGTCTCCCTCCAGGCACTTCTCATCTCCTTGATGACTTGGTGTTGTAATTGAGATCAAGCCCTAGATCCCCAGTCATGGTTTCAATCTTACCAACAAGGCTGTCCATTGATCAGCTTTTGGGGTCCCTTGTCATACATCGGGTCCTCAGCCCCCTGGCGTTCCTGGTCATACCTCATGATGCATAGCTTTCCCAGAGTGATCAAGTATTAAGCTCTTGGTTGATTTGAAAAGCACCTTGTAAGGTTTGGCTCCTATGACTGATTGAGCAGTTCTAACCTTGTATAGTATAGGGTAAGGAAAAATATCAGGCTTTTCTACCCTCCCGCCATCAGGATAGGTGAGGGAACCCTGTGATCCTGAATGTATGCCTGATCGCAGGCACCTGGAATGGGTACACCTGGGCTGAGACTGTGCTTTTAAGGGCGGCATCACGGGGATGCCAGGAGAAGCCGAAGTAGAAGCCAAAAGAGAAGCCGAGAAGCAGCAGAACGAACGCCAGAGAGCCCAGATAGAGTGAAGACTTGCTGGGGGCTGGGAGGCCTCCCAGACCCCCAGCAACCCTGCCTGCCACTTACCCGCTGAACCCCAATAAAAGACCTGCAAAAAACCACTGAGGACTCTGACTCCTCCTTCACCCGGTCTGCATGGGATCAGAAAACCTGCTCTGTATCCAATCCTGCCTTTACATATAGGAATGCAGCACTGCAGGTAACAAAAAATGGTGGCCACTTAGGATTAGCAGACCCACACACTATTATCCCCATGTTTCAGCTGAATAGATAGGTATGCCAGATTAATTAACTTGCCCCAGGTTACACAGATAAATAATGACAACTCCAGGAACTGGTGCCAGAGTTCATGCTCTGAACCACCATGCCCTGTAATGAATGAATAATAAAATTAGAGGTGTTTCCTTTACTGAGACAGATTTTTTTAAATAAAGTTTTACTTCCAAGTTGTGGCAAAATACTGGTAAATGCAAAGCTGTTTTGAGATCAAAGCCAGGTGAGTCTCAATTCACTGCCTCCACCAGTGAATTATCATACTAGACTTCGATATCTTAGAACATATAAAGGCAACATTACAGTCCCCAGAGGATGATATACTCTTCCTTTTCTAACTTTTTTTTTAGATTTATTTTTTATTTATACAATAGCTGGGGTAGAGGTCAGAGGCATGGGAGGATGAGAGGATTCACCAAAGACAGAGTGGGAAACAGAACAGGCAGACAGTCCGAAAACACTACTGAGGGGAGCAGTGGGAGAGACAGGAGAGGTCTGCTGTGCCATGTGGGTCGCTCTCTGGCCGGCGGGAGTCAAACCCACACTGCAGAGGCTGCAGAACAGCTTCACAGTGCTGCGCTCAACCCACTGTGCAACTGGAGAGGTCCCTTTTTTTAACTTCTATACAGATAGTTGAGTTCATAGCAGATGATTCTTCCTAGTTGAGTTCATAGCAGATGATCCCTCCTACATACATACATAGTCCAATGGGAATGCTATATTAACCACTTGGTCCAATTGACTTTTATTTTTAAGATTTATATATTTATGCATACAAGAACTGGGGTTCAGGCCAGAGGTGTTGGTGGGGTTGTGAGAGGATTCTCCAGAGACAGAGTGGGGAACAGAACAGGTGGATTGACTGAAATACCCTGCTGAGGGGAGCAGCGGGCGAATCAGGAGAGGTCTGCTGCACCATGTGGGTCACCTCCCTGGCCAGGGATTGAACTCGTGCTACAGTGGCTGTGGATAGCTTCATAGGTTGCATCTTAACCCCTTGCGCCACCAGGGAGGCCCCTCTGATTGACTTTAAATTATGTTGTGCTATATTCCTTGCGACTGTTTTTAAGTTTATGGAATGGTATTATAAAAGATATCACTCATATATTTTTAATTGAACACTTTAAATCACAAGATGATACTGTACATCTATATTGCTTCGAACTATTGAGAAGTATGCATCCAACATATTTTATTCATTCTTCCTTTTGAGAAATACACACAAGATTCTCAAATGCCCTGTATCACTAGACTATGATGAAAATTTTTTTGTGTAGCCCCTACTAGACTTATGGAAAAATGTATCCAGAATATATAATTATAAGGGGTCATAAAAACATTAATGAACTTTGACTATTCTTGTTGGGGGGAAAGGATGCTCCAAATGAACTCCTCAAACACCGGTTTTATGGACCCCACCCCCACCCCAGACCAAAGATATCTAAGACACCAAGCACTACAAATCCCATAATGTCATCACCACCGAAGGGAGGATTGCTGGGAACTAAGAGTGGAGATAAGCAGCCAGGTTTGGTGTATAACCAGACATGTGGGCCTTGGGGATCTCTTGGCTTTTCGCCAGCTCTCAGCAAGCTATAGGGATTCCAGCTCCAGCAGAACTGGTAGGACGCATTCTTGAATTTATCTCCCTCTCTTCTCTCTGAGCTATTCATTTCTTCATTCCCCCTTCTTTTGTAAATAAACCTTTTATTAACCTTTTTGTGTGTGCCTGCAGTTGAGTCTACTTATAAAGTGCCTTTTAAGCATATAGGTGAGGAGCCATAGTCAGGCAACCCATTTTATATCAGGGTTTCCCTGTAACAGTTTAACAGCTTACTTTCTGATATGAGTGCACCACCTAAACTTCCACACATGGGCAGTTTCCATTGCCCATATCCTTGACAATACTTACTATTATTTACCTTTTTAAATTTTTGCCAGTTGGATGAATATGAAATGATAACTTGTTAAAATTTGCTATTCTCTGATTACTGATACACTTCAGCTTTTGTTCATGTGTATACATTTGTTAGATTTTCTAGTACATCTTTACAAAAATAACCTATTTATATCTTTTGATAATTTCTCTGTTGAACTTATCTTTTTCATATTGATTTGAAATGGTCATTGTATGTTCTTCATATTCATTCTTTGCTACTTTTAAACATTACAGATAGTTTATCCTATTCTACCACCTCTCAGATTTATTAAGGACCTTTCTACATTTTCTATGGCAAATAGTAGGGACTTCTGGTAACATAGGATCTCTTTCTTTTAAATTAGAATGAAGAAATGTGAAGGTCTTCAGCTCCCATAATTGCTAAACCATCCCTGCATCAAACCATGAGACATAATGACTAAAGAGAAAGCCTCACACATGAATCTGAAGTTCTATTGCCCAGGTCACTAAATTGATGTTTAAAGAATGCTTTTGGTGTAACATATTAATAGACGGAAGCCATTTTTTATTTACCACACCTTGTTCTACAAGGGTCTAAGGAAGCTTACAAGAAAACAAGCAATAAAATTGAAAAATAAAAATAACAAAAAAATCAGGAACAAGGAAAACACACAGCAGAATAGAAGGTCAAGACCAGAAGGAAACTAAGAATGCAGATATGTAGGCCACAGGGTCTACAAAGCTATTAATGTTGAGCCAAAAATTTGGCTCTGAGCTTCTTGGCAACCTGAGGGAAAAGGGAAAAGGGAACACAATTGGGCACATTCTACGATATTCTCTTTGCTGATAAGAGAACATAATACATTCCTTAGGAAAAGATAAGCCTATCCTGACCTTGAGTTCCAAGGGAATTTCTCAGGTGGGCTTCACATTGGGGGCCCAACATCTCTGTAGTTTCTTGTAACATATCTCAGTGAAAGCGAATGGCCATCAAACTGTAATTAATTAAATCACAGAAAGTAACCTACTCTATCATCTGCCAGTTAAACATGAAAACAAAATGAGACCAAAAATAAGCCTATGAAAATATGCAATTTTGAAAGTCCAATTTAGTAAAGAATCAAACCAAAAACATATGGAAGAAATGGTGACATATTAATTAAGATAATGCCAGCATTGAATTAGAAACCCCTGAAAATCTTACTGGCTTAACACCGAAATTAGGCAAATTTGTGAAGACCAGACCTGGAACTTTCAGCACACCACTGCTGCTCATGATCCCCTAGCTAGAACTTAGAACTATCTCTGCCCAAATTATCAGTCATGTCTTTGAAGCATTTCTCATAGCTTCAATTTCCTAAGAGGTTTGCAAATTACAGCCTACTGCATAAATCTTTCTAACCACCTATTTCAAAGGTAGGAATGGTATTTCCATCTTTTAATGGAAAATATCTTATCTTAGTTCTATCACCTATCAGTTAAATTCATCTAGGGCCTTTCTACATTTTCTATGGCAAATAATAGGACTTTCAGCAACATGGAATTCTCTTTGCTTTTAATGGTTGGGGGGGAAAATCAGAAAAAGAATAATGTTTTATAACACATGGAAATTTTATGAATCAAATTCCAGTCTCCATACCTAAGAATTTTATTGGAACACAGCCATACTTATTTGCTTACATATTTAATCTATGGCAGTTATTGTGCAACTCAACAGAGAGTTGAATAGTTGTAAGAAACCATATGATTGTCAAAGCCCAAACATTTTCTATCTGGCCCTTTATAGAAAAGGGATGCCAAACCCTGCTTGAAGCTGATTGTTGAGCAACAGTTACCTCAAGGTGGTACACTAAAACACAAATATTTCTAATTTAAGGGGATCCATAAGCAGTAATAATCAAATGAGGTGATGTAAAATCAGTACCTTAAGGGAACAACTGAGGAGACTGAACAAGATTCTGGCCATTCCTCTGTAATGCAACTGGAGTAAGGAGACCCTGTAGGCAAAGCCAAAATTTTCCTTAAGAAGCATTTCTGGATTCATACCAGTTCAAAGACAAATGATTAATCAGGCATTTTTACATAAACAAGTAAAGAAATAATTTCTGGACCTACTAAACATAGAGCTTCCATATGATCCAGCAATTCCACTCCTAGGTATTTACCCAAAGGACACAGAAACATCAATTCCAAAGAACACCTGCACCCCTATGTTTATAGCAGCACTATTTACAATAGCTAAGCTTTGGAAACAACCCGAATACCCAAAAATAGATGACTGGATCAAGAAGATGTGGTACATATATACCATGGAATATTACTCAGCATTCAAAAAAGATAAACACATGCAATTTGCAGCAACATGGATGGCGCTGGAAGGGATCATGCTCAGCGAAATAAGCCAAAAAGAAAAAGAAAAATACCGGATGGTCTCACTCATAGCAGGAATCTAGAAAACTTAAATAAGGGACCAGGAAAATGAATAACTATAAGAAAGTGAAAATCAAAATCAACAAAAAACTATGAACCAGAGACACTTTTAGGGGGGCGGGGGCAGGAGGGGAGGGATTGGGGTCAGAATGGGGGGCTGCAATTGTATGGGGAATATAAAAATAAAATTTATTATTTAAAAAAAAAAAAACAAGTAAAGAAATATTTGCTTACCTGAAAATTTGCTTTCCAAATTTCTTCTCTTTTGGAAATGTTAGGCATTAAACTAGCATGGTTTGATTTCAATAAATAATTTATCATTTTGTTGTAGAAAGGATTCTATTTTCTGAATATTATAAATTCCTTAATTCCAATGGTGCAAAGGTTAAGGCTAAAGGTAAATGACTAAGAATCATATTTCATGGAACCAAATATTGAGAAGTTTATTTATAGGATTATACTAGCATCACTTCATTTCTTGATGGCTCTAAAACCAGATAAAGAACATAAAGCAGCTCCTTTTTATCAGAATATCTAATCAACCTCAATATCAACTGATTGCCTTTCTTTCTACTGAAGTTCTAAAACAAATTGGTTGACAAGGAATATGTGCTGCTTATACATACATAAGATCAGTTTAAGAATAAAATGTACTAAATTTATCTTTTTTTAAAGATTTATTTATTTATGCATACAAGAACTGGGGTACAGGCCAGAGGTATGGGGTAAGAGGATTCACCAGAGACAGTGGGGAGCAGAACAGGCAGATTGACTGAAATGCACTACTGAGGGGTAGAGTGGGTGAGACAGGAGAGGTCTGCTACACCATGTGGGTCAGCTTCCTGGCCGAGGATCGAACTCATGCTTCAGTGGCTGAAGATAGCTTCATAGTGCTGCAACTTAACGACTTGTACCACCAGAGAGGCCCCCTAAATTTATCTTTTAAAAAAAGTTAGCATTAATATCAATAGATCTCCCTACCCCTCCCCACAACACTTGAGCATTACAGTAACATAAAATATAAGCCTCAGGACAGTTATTCTTTCAGTTATTGTGTTCGTAGTCATCCACAACAAACAAAATCCCCAGTCCTGGATATCCAGACTATCTGAGACCAAAATATCCAAAATTGGGGAATGATTTCAGAGATCACTTTCAGGATCCAATGTCAAACTCTGTGTTTTATATAAGTAGAAAATTTGCACAGACTGGGTAAGAGACTTGGCTGGGTGACACAGCCAGCAATCAAAAGCACCAGCATTCGAGTCCAGCAAACCCAAGCCCCACCCCTTGGTTCCTCCACTACACCACAATTCACCTACCTAAGCTCTGGCTCTCTGGGCCATCAGCTCACTGACTCAAGTAAGGTTCATGTAGCCTCTTTCTAAAATAGATAAATTTGAGTAAAATACTACTAAGTGCATGAACATCTTCCCAATGACACCTAAAAAGCAGAGGCCCTGTCTTTTCCACAGGGCCCCAAAGATCCCGCAATGCCTTTATTTTTTTCCAAATAAATTTTATTTTTATATTCCCCATACATTGTTTACCTTGACTCTTTAGCCAAAGGCACAGATATCTTTCACCTTCCTGATCAAACTGTGTGGGCTCACCATGGTTCTTTTTTGCCTCCGAATTCTTCCCTCTTTGGTAACAGTTTTGTGGATCATTCTGTGGTGTACAGGAAGAGTAAACACCAATAACTACACAACTATGTACCAGTTAGCAAATATAAGTGATGAGCAACAAGATCAACCATTTTTATCTTAATATTCCAAATTGCTATGGGACAATTCAAGAAGTGTTCATAGGTTTATTTCTAACACGATAATTTTACTAATTTCTTATTTTGTCAGTGTTTTATTTTTTTAATTCTACACCACGACCTGAGCCACTACCTCTTAGTAGGTTATTTGGGGAAGAAGTCTAATCAACGAAACTTAATTACTATTATTTGGTATTACATGACAAAACTAAATAGTAGTCTCCTATTTCCCTCAGCTTTTGAAAAGGACCAACTGTCAATTAACAGCATTGATTTATTTAAAATAAAAACGATCCCTCTTTTCTTCTACTTCCCAATTGTAAAATCCCACAATCTCCAATTAACAGTGATTTATTTAAAGCAAAAATGGTAGCAACTTTTTTTTTCTTGCCCATTCCCAAAATGCCTAACACTTCCTCTACACTAAATCAGATTGCTGAAGTTCTTTCAAAATCCAGTGTGAAAATGACACCAAATGGGTAAATGCTGTGATCTTGATTTTCAAAGATCTTACCTAGTAATGAGTGTGGTTTTCTTTAAAGAGATTTAACTATGATAGTTTTAACTACAGTACTCCTGCAATTTCTGATTTTTTTCACCTAGACCTAACCAGTGTCAAAACAAGGAATCCATGCCAGTGCAAAGTCTGGGCACACAGAATGGAAAGCATCTGGATTAAAAAGTTTTAAAATGCAGATACCTGCGTGTTTGGTGGGTGGTATACATGGAAGACAGTTCATTTTTCTCTTTTCGCAAAGGTACCTGATGAAGCTAGAGTTTCATACAATTATAGAGAGAAGGGATCATGAAGTCCCCTACCCCTCTTTCCTACCCCCTGAAGTTGATCAAGTAGACTATCTTTCTGTAGTTTCATGTTCCCATCTACAAAGCAGGATAATCATGGCATTTGTCTCGTTTGTTCTATGAAGATTAAATAAAATAACATATATTTTATGCAATTGAGGAAGGTGCTCAGAAAAAACCTATCACTTAATTAACTCTTGCTAAATATAAGACTTTTTAAATATAGATTAAGAAATTTAGGTCAAGGAGGCTATCTGACTTAGTACAGTATAAGAATACAAGAAGAGCTGCAAGTACTAGTTGTCCTACTTCACATTGAGCACTCATTTGACTTTTTGTCATCCCCTTACAAAAATTTCCATCTCGTAAATGGGTTTGACCTAATAAAGTGAGCCATAACATTACTTAGCATTAAAGAACATTTGACAAACAGAAATGCTTTTGTTAAGAATAACAAAAGATGTCCACAAATATGGATGCAACTAAGGGCATTGCTGTGATACTGCCCTTATTTTCAAAACCATTCGTGGTGATTTGGCTAATGTTCCAGTAGTCATTGCTCTCATCACTGTGTAAGAAGTGTGATATCTACTGTTCCTACTTAACAAAAATGGAAACTGGAGAACAGAGTAGATCACAGAAATCAATCTGCCTATATTCCTATAGTTTTATGAAAGACACAAAGATTTAGCTAGGTAACAACTTCTTCTAGGAAATGTAAACATTTCAATTCTTATTTCTTTCATTTACATGAAAATCAACAGAGGCCAAACAAGTCTTCCAGAATCAATATGAGAAAGTAATTCCATTATCATCAACTGGGTAACATGCCCCAGTTTAACTTTTTTTTTTAATCTTGGGCCATTTCATACAGTGAAGAAATTCAAACAAGCTACATTTCTTTTTTTTTTTTTTTTTTTGCAGCAACATGGATGGCGCTGGAAGGGATCATGCTCAGCAAAATAAGCCAGAAAGAAAAAGAAAAATACCGGATGGTCTCACTCATAGCAGGAATCTAGAAAACTTAAATAAGGGACCAGGAAAATGAATAACTATAAGAAAGTGAAAATCAAAATCAACAAAAAACTATGAACCAGAGACACTTTTTGGGGGTGGGGGGTGGGAGGAGAGGGATTGGGGTCAAATTGGGGGGGTTGCAATTGTATGGGGAATATAAAAATAAAATTTATTATTTAAAAATAAATAAATAAATAAATAATTGAGAAAATTAAAAAAAAGATTCATTTATTTTTTAGATTTATTTATTTATACAATAGCTGGGGTACAGGCCAGAGGCGCAGGAGGTTGAGAGGATTCACCAGAGACAGAGCAGAGAGCAGAACAGGCAGATCTACTGAAATACACTGCTGAGGGGAGCAGCAGGCGCGACAGGAGAGATCTGCTGTGCCATGTGGGTTTCTCCCTAGCCAGCCAGGAATCGAACCCATGCTGCAGAGGCTGCGGACAGCTTCACAGCACTGCGCTCAACATGCTGCGCCACCGGGGAAACCCTACATTTCTTTTAATTTTGGAATGAAAGGAAAAGACACTATAAGTTTACCTATTCTTTAATTTTTAAAAAAAGGATATTTTCTTGACAAATGCCCAAAGATATAAGAATCAGGGTATTTGTTACAATGCTGTTTGCAGTATATGAGGTAGATAACAACTTAAACTTCCAATAAGGGAGGATAGATCAAATAAACTATGGTATATCACCATAATAGAAAACTATATAACCATCAACATTGAGCATAAATTTATTGTCATAAGATGTTTACATTAATAAGAAAAAGCAATCATAAATGGTAATTTGTTATGATCCCAATTTGATGAAAATCTAAAATGCTATTTCACATGTATAGATCAGAAGGACATACATCAAAATAATGATGTTTATTTTTGAACACTAAAATTATAGGTTGGTTAGGGTAGTTTGTATTTTCTAAATGTTTTATAGAGATGTATTTTTCTTCTAAAAAAGTAATAAACTTTTCAGTGCAGCAGATCAAGCTTCATCCAAAAAAGGTTAAGATTAAGGTTAAGATTAAGAGATTCTTTTCAAATGTGTGGTACATTACTTCTTCATACAAAGTAAGTGAGAAATTGCTTTATTTTCCTTCCGTCCCTGGAAAACCTGAGTTACCAACGAAATCAGAGAACTAAGATCAGAAAACAAAGTTCAGGATTTCAATTCCCATTCAAAAGTTAATTTTTTATTTGTTCAGTAAATATTTATTATGCAGCTTAAATTTAGGGAACTAAGGATAAATCATGAAGAGATATATGAACAGGTTTCTCTCAGAGAACACAGTTACTAAGAGAATAAGGAAGGAATCTACTTAAATTTAAAAAGAGATAATATCACAGGAGAGGTATGTGTGAAGGAGGTTTCTTTTTTACTCAGGGAATTAGGAAAGTGTTATTAAACAATAAAAATAACGCAACTGAGATTCACTATTGAAAAATTGAGTTTGTATGGTTATGTGATGTCTATTACCTTAGAAAAATGAAAAAAGCAAGTTGCAAAATGAAAAAAGCAAGTTGCAAAATAATTTCATACACACATGCCCCTTAGAAATTTGTATGTCAAATGTTAATCATGCTAGCAGAAGAATTATAGGTGGTGGATTGTTTTTTTTCCTAATCATTTTATTATCTATCATGTATTATTTCACTATAATAACCTGAATGGTATATTACAAATCAATAAATAGGGGAACCTTGCCCAGGTTGACCGAATGAAAGTTTACATCATGCCAGGCTTAGTGCTGGACTGTGAAGGAACTAATGCTGACATGTGATGGATTGTGGCCTACTTCTCTGATAGCCCAGCTCTGATTTTTCCCATTTGACAATACCAAGTAAGTGGTACAAAATAGTCTCTACTCTGACATAACATTCAGAGAACCGAGTAGATGCCAAAAGACTAAAAAATGGATCAAGTAACTCTAACACTTGAAGGTGTTTGTAGCTTTAGAATGAATACCAATATGACCTCACAGAGAACTTGTTCTATCTTGGTAATATACGGTTATCTTCTTAAATAATAGCAAAGCGGCAGGTTTGGTAAGTCACAGAAAATAAATTGATGAAAACTAGCTTGACTTTAGGAAAGTTTGCGAAAATGTCCTGTAGGAAATTTTTGGAAAAATATGACTGGTTCATTAGCCAACTACAGCCTAATTGGCAAGAGGAGACTTTCAATAAATTCTTAAGAATGAATGAGACAGGGGCCTCCCTGGTGACTCAATGGGTTAAGACGCAACCTATGAAGCTATCCACAGCCACTGCAGCACAAGTTCGATCCCTGGCCAGGGAGCTACCCACATGGTGCAGCAGACCTCTCCTGACTCACCCACTGCTCCCCTCAGCAGTGTATTTCAGTCAATCTGCCTGTTAAGTTCCCCACTGTATCTCTGGTGAATCCTCTCACATCCCATAGCTCTGGCCTGTACCCCAGTTCTTGTATGCATAAATAAATAAATCTTTTAAAAATAATGAATGAGATAATCCTCTCATATTCCTCAGGATACCCATGAGGAACTGGATTTTTTTTATAGAACTGGGGTTTATAGAACTGCATTATTTATGAAAGAGAAAGCTGGGGGAATGGGTATAATATTTACAATGCTCAAATTCTGAAGATATTTTACACAAATGGTATATTCTTTACTATGGAATCACCCAAAATAGCTGGGTCAGAGACCTACACTAGGGAAATGGACCGTTAAATATTGTAATGGATAATAATGATAGCAACAACAACCAAACTAAAATGTATTTTACTAAATACATTTCACAAAAGAGATAGCTCCTCATCTCCAGTGATGAAGGGTATATATAAACCTCTTTGAATTAAGGAGCTAGCTTAAGGGACTGCAAACCAGTCCCTTCCAGAAGCAGGATCCCTTGATTCTCATAATAAATATGAGTAATCTGTCATCATCAGAATATTTGCACAATTAAGCTAAAAATGCAAAACCAAATTTATTTTCATGAATTTATATTCAAGATATCATTTCAATAGAATATGATTAATATCAACATATCAATAGAATATAAAATATACTATTTTGGATATATGGGTAGTAGATTTCTGAAAAATAGATTTCTATTCCTTTAAAAGTAGCTGGCTATTTATTAACTAGAATGTGCTAAATGGAAGCTAGAATGAAATCTAATATAATTCTTTCAGTTCCAAAATGCATGACCTTTGTACCTAACATGTTCAATATACTCAGTAGAATATAATTGTAGTAAGAAAAAACAACCCAACTCTTGTTTATTCTTCTGACCTATTTACTGAATATTATTTTGTTCTATTCTTCGGCCATCATTTTTATTTACAACATATAACCATTCTAATAACCCAGTTGTCACCATAAAGCACTTTGGGGTTTCTTTTTATTCCCAAATAGTAGTGAAAGGGGCCCCCCAAACCTATTGATTTAGTACCAAATTGAAATAAGTCCAGAGACCCACTCACTTTTCACAATGAGTAAAACAAGGTCAGACTGGGCATCTTCCAAATGTAAAGGCTTAATTGGACTAATTCTTTCATGATAATAATGTATATTTAAGATAGCCACTAAAAATTGTCAATGCTAATTTAGTAGATCAATTCCATTAAATGCTTTGAACTTTTCACCACTTGCTAATCTCATCTATTAAAGCTGCTGTTTTGTTGAAAATCTGAAACTAGAACTTAATATCAAATTATAAAAATTCTAGCCAGATCTAAGAAATACTTCCTAATATGTGAAATATAACCTTAAACGGTCTTGAGTTTAAGTGCAAGATGCTATTCAGACAATTTCTTACCATCAAAATACAGAAAGAGAAATATTATCAGTCTACTAGCAATTGACACTGTGGTAAGAAGCTTACAGGGTTTAGCTCTGTTTTCCAGATACACATTTTATGTGTCTGAAGCAAAGTTTAACATTTGTGATTATTGATTATAGACAAACCTTCATACAACTGCATTGTTCATATTTTAAGAATTTAGGTAATTGTTTCATTCAGATCCATAAAAATGTTGAAATTTTGCTCAACATTTGATGAGCAACTTAAGCAATATAACTCATAAATATGAAAGTTTAATAGATCCATCAATTAGCTAATGAATTTTGAGAGAAGAGACTCCAAACCACTATCAAGTGGATCATGTCTCATTTGTTTGGAACCAGACTTCTAAGGCTATTTTTATTCCCTGTGATTTACCACCAGTATCCTCTGGGTGATAGTTGAGGAAACAGATGCTGGGAATCTCTCTCCACTCAGTTCCTGAGAGGAGAATTCTGACTCACAGTCCTGCCAGCTCTGGCTTTGTACTCACACAAGCCCAGGGTGGTGGAGTAAAACGTAAATGACTGCCTGATTTCCAGTCTCTCCCTGCCAGTTTCCTCAAAGTTTCCACTTACGCATATGACTCCTTTACCAAGTTCGTTTGAAGTTCCCATTCCAAAATCCTGAACGGCATGTTCCCAGGATACAGTTAATTTTTTTTTTTAACCCATTCAGTGGGGATTTTCCAACTGAAATAAAAGATAAATTGAAAACTGGGGACGGGGTATTCATTTTTTTATTTTTTCCCTCACTATTGATTAGTAGTACTGGTATCTGCACTGGGAAAATGCAGGGGGAAAAGTTGTAAAATGTTCCCTTCTGAACTCTAAGCACACTGTCTTGTAGAGAACCACAAACCTCCCCAAGTTTCCTGGATCCTATTACTTTTGTGAAAGGATTTTTACCTGAAATAGATCTGCATCTATATGGAGATCATATTTAACTTGTTGATTAAAAAAGTAATACTTATTAAATGTCCACAAAGTATAAAGGTTTATTCTTTTTTAGTTTATCTAGACTAAGAAGCCTATGGGGGAGGGATGGGGAATTTATGTGGCTTAAATGTACTTTCTAATGGATTTATAACAGAAGCATGTTATAGATTAAGAATTCAATCTCACAAGGCAACAGTTTCTATTAAAACAAAATCTTTTTTTAAAAAAACTTACTTTATTTTAAACAATAGGACATAGATTTTTCCCAATTTATGTAAGCCAATGGAATTTCCTTATCAAGTCCAATTGAATTACCTAAATGTTTATTTATTAATCCTGTTATTTAGTGTGACTTAATGATAACCTAGAATAATTGATTTAGGCTATTTTTACATTAGGAAAATTTAGCAATTGTTATTGCCTCAGATAAAATGAGTGAGATGCATGAATTAGATTTCACAACATAACTGCAACACCTTCTGGTGGTATAGCTATGTGAGACAAGTCAATTTACTAATTTAATGGAAATCTGTCAGTTCTTGAGAAGTTTATTAGCATGTATATCATGTATATCAAGTAACCAACTAAACATTAAATTTTTGCTTTTCTATCACAAAGATACTTAACCACACTCAAGTTTACCACTATGTATGTGATTCTTAGGAAGAACTTACTACTAGAATAGACATAGTGCCCCATCACCAACAAACAAATGTTTCTTACCAGTCACCAAAACAATAAATACAGTTAAACAAAATAAAATTATATGTATGCATATATCTGTATATATGTGTATACACACATACACACACAGAGACATTCACTATCCATTACCCTAATAGAAAACCACTTACATGCAAAATTTTGGTGAGATGTTCATAATGAGCAAAGAACCTTAAAATGCAAGAGATTCTCAATGGAAAATCCTATAAGCCACTACACAATAGGCAAAAAGTCAGCATGAAAGTTGACATTTAAAAAATCCATTATCCAGTAATACTCTACACAGATATCAAAAGAAAATTACACACATACACACAAAAAAGGACAATGTAAATGATACTGAACTACTTTTGCAGTTGCAACAAATAATTGATGTTTAACAGTTACACTCTGTGACTCTCACCAAAATAGTCAATTGATTCAGATAGATATTCGAGCAAAGAAAGTCAGTCAAATGTGCTAAGTTATCTAATCTAAACAACTATATGGCCACCCAAGCAAAGAAGTAAATTCACCACTTGCATATATTTGAAAAAAAAGACTGGGTCAGCAACATGCTTATGGTGACACAGACTAGAACAGAGCGTGACATTTTAAATGAATATGTCAACTCTGGTATACAAATTACAAGACTATAATCTCCCCAATACACAAATACAGTTGCCTCATTAAAAAACCCCAGGCAGCATTGACAAGGGTAAGACAAAAAACTCACATTTTAACATATCTCTGACCAAAAGACCTAATATGTGTAATACTGAGGGTCAGTCCTGAAGCATCTCAAGAGTTAAGTTCTGTTAGGAATAATTTTGAAAAAGTATCCCAGTAAGAATCAGACTTAGGCTAGTTCAGCAAGAGGAACTGTTCCATAATGAGGCTTAGCCTGGACCAGTCCCAGTAGAATTAATTTTGTGCTGTAGAACACCTAGATAAATTAGTTTTGCTTTAAATATTGAGTCCTAAAAGAGTTAAAAGAGGGAGAATATCAATCAATAATTTTTAGATTAACCACTTTGTATATGACAAAACAAAATTAACTTTGGCATTATAACCCTTTCTTCCAGCATTTCAGATGAACCCCAAGTTTAAAATAAATAATTGGAGACTTAAAAACCAACCAAACATGCACATTTGTTTCTTGGTACAGAATACTAACTCACTGCCCAGGATGTGAAAAGAGAAGAGTACTCACACATTTTTTCTAATTTATAAATATCATTACTGGTTTTATTTATAAAAATAATCACATCTGAGAATTAAGAGTCCTATAAATATAAAGAAAGATTTCTAAGGATTTTTTTTTAATGAAAATACAGAAGCAGTTAAGCTTTAAAATTATGTGATAAATAATATCTCAGTTACAAGTTAGCCTAAATTCTTTTTTTTTAAGATTTGTTTATTTATGCATACAAGAGCTGGGGTACAGGCCAGAGATGCTGGGGGTGAGAGGATTCAGAGACAGAGTGGAGAACAGAACTGACTGAAATATACTGCTGAGGGGAGCAGTGGGCAGGACAGGAGAGGTCTGCTTCGCCATGTGGGTTGCTCTCTGCCTGGCCGGGGATTGAACCCGTGCCGCAGAGGCTGCAGATTGCTTCATAGTACGGTGCTTAACTCCTCTAAATTCTTAAAATTAAATTTTAATTCATTCCTCCCAAAGTCTACCCATTTCTTCCCTTTTATAAAACTGGTTTCTATTGAAATATTTGTGCAGATTAAAAGCATGTCTACAAATAGCAACAAATTTTAAAAAGGTAAAACAAGATTCATTTCCACAGGAGATGAAATCAGGCTTTTAACCTGGCCAATTGCCCACATAAACACTTTTCAATGTTATTTGGTAATCATTTGGTAATTAAAATGGCAAATCACAACCACTCTTAATTTACATCCCAGTGCCAAAAAGTTATTTAGCAGATAACTAGAGATGGAGGAAATGTCTCTTTAACAGATTCTTCTAAGAATACAGCTACAGGAAGCATCCGGCTTTCAAACAGCCATAAAAAACAAGAAGCAGTTGAACAGTGGCACCCAGAGGTGAAAAGTATATTACTTCTAGAGATGACATGGTAAACCATAATCTGTTTCTCTGTCATCCTTTTTGTCACTTCCAGATTTTTCACTGGTAACATATCAGAAATAATATTTTCTTAATTACATAGCTGAAATGCTGTATTTTAACAAATAGAAATAAATACTTTATTTCAGAAAAAAGTACTTGGATCAAATTGCATGTCAGCTTCCCTCCTTCAAAACAATAAATAAGCCAACTGCACACCAGGCAGAACAGAATAGAATGGCCACTCACCTACTTAAGCCTATCAAAATTACCAGAAAAAACATTTTGAAGAAATAGTTCTGTGACTACTATATAATTTCCATATACTCCAGATTATGTTTTTTCAAAAAATGTTTGCTGAACAACCATATATCCTTTAAACCAAGTTACCAAGGCAGAGATTTTTAATTTTTAATTTTTTTAATTCCATAACTCCCATAATGCTGATAGCAGAAGATGGGGATGGGAATAAGAGTGTTGGACATGAATGAGAAAAGGAAATAAAAACACTGTTTTATTCCACAGGAAGTTTAAAAATAACAAAATCTATTTTAACCGAAATTAAAATGAGCCTGACGATTTTTAATTAAAGAAGTTCCATACCTTTGAACCTGTCAACTAGCAGCTGCATTAAACATTTGGCTGGTGCTGGGTTCCTAAACTAAACAGCCGAAAAATACCTCCTCCTGGGTCTAATCACCTTCAGGGAGCCTCAAATAAACCTTAGTTTGTGGGGCCAGCACAGGTCAGGTTTTTTAAGAGCCTCAGAAGACCAGTCTTATTTTTGCCCCTGAACTGAAATGCACACATGTACTTAGTAGAGAGGGTTTTCCGGCCCGTTATGCCTAATCTATCACCGGTTTTCAGCTGTTCCTGGGTTTCCATTACCTTTTGTCAGACGTTTTCTTCAAGATCCGCTGCTTCTTTTTAATCACCTAAGAACCAACATTGATGTGACAAGCTCCAGAATAAGGCTCATCCTTTCTGATCTGCATCTTCAGCCTAATGATGAGAAATGGGCTTCCAGAAACTTAAAAAAGGCAGGGAAATGCTGCCAAAGTCATTATCCACTACTTTGAATTGAAGCGATCAGCCCCTTTTTAGAAGAGTAATAAAATATAAACACTACAAAGCCTTCAGCATTTCATATGCAAAATGAAGATTACCCAGCGCTATTCAAAAGAAAAACAAAACACTTCATTTCTACTATGAAAAGCAACATCAGAATATAGGCTCAATTTTGTATATCAAGCAAAGCGTTCAGTTGTCAAAGTGTTCGGTTTGTGCCCAAACGAAAGGTTATTATTAAAATAATCTCTCCCTTTTTTGATACCTTCTAGTTTTTGTTTCCCTTTCCCATAAAACGCAGTGTCCTTGCCTAAATCAATACTTGGGCATTAAGGTGTAGCTTCTAAGTCTCCAGCATGCTATTTGTCCTTGAATAGGCTGTGAAATGCAGCGAAACGGCTGTCTCCCTGCTTATGGTTAAGTCTCACACAGTAGAATTGCAGGTTTTCTCTACTCAAAATTACACCATCAAAAACAAACAAACAAAAAGACCACCATCATTGCCCATATTTGGGGATCCCATTACAATAACAGTTTGAAGGAGCACCGGGCTTACAACAATTTGGAGCCGACCTTACGGAAACTGTGCTCTTGAATCCTTTTGATCTTTCCAGCCATTCTTAGAAAATCCACAGCCCTTCCCAGGCCTGAGCCTAGCTGAGGCAACACGCAGCGTAGATCTGGGCGCCATCTAGTGGACTCTATTGATCAGGGGCAGTCTTCAGGACATTATGGGGCTCATCCAATATTCCGGGAGCCACCCCACAGCCACCTAGAAAATAAAAGGCTCTTCAAACACAATAGAAGCAGTGGGGAAGGAGACATCTGTAGGAAAAGGAAAAGAATATATATTAATTCAAATGATTCGTAGAGGAATTTCACAACTAATTTTTCTTTTTTTTATTTAAATTTTATTTTTGTATTCCCCATACAATTACGACCCCCTTATTTTGACCCCAATCCCTCCTTTCCCCGCCCCCCACCCACCATAGAGTGTCTCTGGTTCATAGTCACAACTAATTTTTCAATATGCATTTTAAGTCTTTGAAATGCCCAAGTGCTTTATTATTTATATATTTCTTATGAAAAGGAAAATATGGAAAGTCCATTTTGCCAAAATGTTGTCATTTTTCTTACAATCTGCCAGATTGGATAGTATAGCGTTTCATTTTACCTTAAGGGTTTATAATTAAATGTGCCAATCCAAATGGGGTGGAATCCTTATTTTTCCTATCATGTAATAAATACATAAGTTATAAAGATGCTGTTTACAAAATACTGGACCAAATATTTCTCCCTTCTCTATCCCAACACCATCCATTCCTAACATCCTCCAAAAGAGTTCTCACTCTCTCCCCACTTCATTCCCCTTCTGGATAAAGGAATTCAACTTTCTTCCTAGCAGAGTTGTAGCTATTACTCAGTGTAAGATCAATTTCAAAATACAACTCCTGGAAAGTTATATCCCCTCCTGATCCACAATCACTTCCTACTCTACATTTCCAAACATATTGGAAATATTCTAAATATTAGAATTTGGAAAGAAATTCCAAACATTTTGGTTAACATTGCAACTTGTTTCTGATTTCCTAATGGTTCAATGGGACAAATAGTATTTTTGTGTGATCTACAGCTTCTACTGCAGTAGAAAAGCTATTAAATATTGAATAAAGGGCTAGAAGTAGATAGCTGTCTCTGTCAAGGTAGTTAATAAATACTCTGGTTATTCTGCCCTTTTGATGGGCTAAATATATCAACAATAACTAACATTTATTGAGTCTTACTAAAGCTGGCTCTCTGGTAAGTACTTACACTTTTTTTTTTTTTAAGATTTATTTATTTATTTATACAAGCACTGGGTACAGTCAGAAGCGCGGGAGGGTGAGAGAATTCACCAGAGCCGGAGCAGGGAGCAGAGCAGGCAGAAGGACCGAAGTACACGGCTGAGGGGAGCAGCAGGCAGCAGGAGAGGTCTGAGCACCATGCCACCATGCGGTACCCTCCTTCTGTGGCCGGGGAGCAGCTGGGGATCAAACTGGCGCTGCAGAGGCTGCGAGCAGCTTTGCAACCCAGCACCCAACCGCTGCACCACCGGGGAGGCCCAACACATTTTCTTACTAAATGCTCACAACAGCCCTATGAAATAAATACTACCATCCTTATTTTACAGTTGAGGATAAGCTGAGTCTGAAAGGTTGAGAAATTTGCTTGACACTTGACATCCATAGGAAGAGATGGAACTCCCTCTGACCTCAATCTGATGAGCCTGAGACTATACTCTCAGCCCCTGTGCTCCACTGTGACTCTGCTGTATGTTGTTACTAAATATCTGATACACTATGATCTTATTACTGGATATATTATATTTCAATAGTCTCTTTGCAAAAATTAGAGTTATCACTATATTCCATGCAAAATCAGTTATTTTCAATAGTTGCTAAAATTATTCAAGTTGTTAATATTTTTACCATGTTTGTTCTTCAAAGAAAGAGCTTACTATAATCAAAAGATTTGTACAGAGGAAGGAAAAGAAATTACTTTGCTGATCAAAGGACTGATGTTGGAAAATATGCAAGCTGACTGCATTTAGCTAAGAGTCAACAATGAAGTGGAAGAGAAGGGGAAATGGGAGATGTAATAAGTGCTGCTTTGTTTTTTCAGCTCACCTGGTCTCTTTAAACTTTTTAATTTAGGAATGTTTCTTACAGTTCTAGGTTTGGCCTCATGAGTAAGCCAATCAAGGATCCCACAGGAACCACCTGTAGTGTTTCATTTCAAGGAACTGAACAGGGCAACCAATCCCTTAAAATATTCACAAATATTTAAAATTGCATTCTTAGAACTTTGACTAAATTTACAAAGGAACAGTGACCAAAATCGCTTAAAACTGGGAATAAAGCATAACATGAATAAAGAACATGGCAAAATCCTGTGATGAAATATTATTCATCATTGAAAATGAATGCATTAAAGCCACACACAACATGGATTGATTGCAAAATATAACTTTAAGCAAATGAAGCAAGACCCACAAAAAAATACACATAATTCCACTTGCAGGAAGTGCCCACACAGACAAAAGTAAAATCCATTATTTAGGGATGCATAATTCAGATGGGAAAAGCTGAGAGAAATTCAAGGGAATGATGCCATGAAAGTCAGGCTAACGACTGCCTGTGAGAGGAAGGGGAATGGGACAGGGCAGAGACACAGGCACCTTCTGGTTCTCTGGCAGTGCTTCTTCAAATTGTACACTTATACTGTGCTCGCTTTTCCATTTGTATAGTTCCCAGTAAAAATGTAAAATAAGCACATCCAAGAGTCATTCTTAAAATGGATCAGGAAAAAGAATGCTTTCAGCTTTATGTTTTGGTGAGAAAAAATGTACTGGCTCTATGATTGCAAGCAGGATTGGGAAGAGATAAGACCAAAATAAGCCTGAAGACTCAATTGTAGAAGAGGATAGTGGTTGGATTGTGAGTCTTAGAATCAGTCAGCCCTGGATTTGACTCAAAGCCCTGCTACCCACTGAGGTCCTTGGGCTGGTGAATTAAAAACTCTAAAACCTTCCACTCAGCTCTGAAATAAAGATCAGTGTAGGTCATTATCGGGCTGGTTTTCATTCATTGCCCAACTCATTTGTTTGGTTTTCTTTTTCTTTTTTTGAGATTGGAAGTAGAGAAGAAAGATGCTACAGGGAGGAGAAAAGGAGAAAAATAGAGACTGCACTCATTGTATTTCCTTTCCACACATCCCAGGGTCACTCCTCAGCCTGAGGGCCTTCTTCATGAGCCACTCACCTGACAATGCTCTAGCAAGAACCAGCAGGGGCATTCTTGTCGCTGAACCCAGCGAGCCTCTCATCTGTACATCATTTGACTCTGTTAGCTGTTCTCTTGTCCTGGGAATTTTCTGCCCTGGGCTTCTTCAACACCCAGAGTAGTCTCTGTCTCACCAAATCCCTACCACTGACCACAGGTTTTTGTTATTTCCCACAGGTTTTTGTTATTTCCTCCGAGAGCCTAACTGGTCCCCTCTGGTGTGGCCCCCTCCCTAATTCTTTCCCTACACTTTCACCAGAGGGTTTATCCTAACATGGAAATCTCATAGTGCCTCTTGCGCAGAGGCATTCTATGAAGCAGTATGTCCCTTAGCCCTGAAATCTGTCTATCTGCTAGTTTCCAGGCTCATCTATTGCCATACTAACCTACTCAAATTCATTGGGATCCTCTTGCTTTTATACCACCTGTTCACCCTCTGCCTGGAGATACATACATATTTTTTTTTAATAGAGGCATGTTTTATTTCTTTATTTGTTTGTTTGTTTTGTTTATACATGCACTGGGTACAGTCAGAAGCGCGGGAGGGTGAGAGAATTCACCAGAGCCAGAGCGGGGAGCAGAGCAGGCAGAAGGACCGAAGTACACTGCTGAGGGGAGCAGTGGGTGGCAGGAGAGGTCTGCGCGCCATGTGGGACCCTCCTCCGGTGGCCGGGGAGCAGCCGGGGATCGAACTGGCGCCGCAGAGGCCGCGGGCAGCTTTGCAACCCAGCGCTCAACCGCTGCGCCACCGGGGAGGCCCTGGAGATATATACATATCCCAGAGGGAAAATGCCCTGAAACACAAGCTTGGGTATATATATATATATATATATATATATATATATATATACACTTTGAACTGTACAATGATTTTATTTATTTTATAACTGAAAAATATCTGATCTAAAGTAAATTAAATAAAAACATACATAGATTTGACTCAGTAGATTTCACAGTGAAATCTACATCTTTTATTAAATATTCATTAATCATCTATGTTACTCACTGGCAGAACAAGTTTTAAATATAAATATGAAAAATCCAATGCCATAAAAACATAGCCTTTGCTATTCTTATTTTTGGTGTTTAATATTGCAACTCAGATGTTGCTAAATTTCAAATGCTGGTTTTGAAGACAATAAAAACAGAACAAGGGAAATGAAGGAAAACAGAACTGATTAGATAGAACTGCATGAGGACACTTGTATGGCCTTTGTAAATGTGAGGACATGATCTTTGGAAGATATTCTTGATCTTTAATTTACATTATAGTATGTAATATACTTGTAATTTTTAAACCATTAATCTAAGAGTGAAGGATCTGTTTGTCTTATCTACAAAACTTACTTTCCCTCTCTGAGTTGCTCTCCCCAAAAAAGAAACAACAAATGTGAGCCACTTTATTCAGAAGAGAGAATTTCATGACAATAGAATTATTATGACAAACATTTTCCACGCTTTATTCTTCATGCCCAGAACGACATTGGTAAGATAAGACACTTTAGAAGTCAATAGCACTTATTTTAAAGTTTAAGCTATCATGTTTTAAAAAAGTCATTTCCTTAAACAGGAAATATATTAATAATGACACAAAAGACAGTACCAGTCATACTATAGAGCACAATGTTTCCTTTCAAAAAGAAAATAATTTCCTTATCCTCAAAGGGTTGTTATTCCATAATGCAGTTGTTCAAAAAATAATTACAGAAGGGGAACCACCTCGGCACCCTTCATCTCACATTCACATGTTTTGCTGAGTTCTTGTCATTTGATATAGCTAAAGGTTTAAATTGAGACTACCTGAGATTTATAGTTGCATTAATATTCTCTTTCTTACCAATGCAATAATTTTTATTTTCTTTACACATATTTTTACATCAACATTTGCAAAACTATCATGTCTTTGCAATTGATCCATTCAGTTAAGTATTACAGTCCCAGGAAGCTCTGCAATGAGTGACTTATTAAAATACATCTTTCCAGACTGTTTAAGTGTTTAGAAGCACTTAAAGAATAGAATTTCATACAGAAGCATTTTTGGCATTATTTAATATGTATTTTTTTTTTTAACAATGACTGGATTAGATGGTGGGAGGTAAGAGGATCCCAAGTAATGTAATTGTACATATTTGAAAGATCTGCGTTGTTACAAGTGGTATTATATTCATTTCCTAGTAGCTAAATCATATAACCTTATATGCTGTTTCAATTCACTGCCTAACTCATTTCACCAACAGTCTGATTTTCCCATTCTTATCCAAATAAAGTTCTTTATTTGACCTTTATGCTAACCATTAGTTATAGTTTAGCCTAGTAGCCAAGGGGTATGTATTTGTTTTAAATTCCTTTGCATATTGATCAGCTACTGGTCAATCAAAAGCACTGTCAAAGTCATCTTGAAATATAATAAACTATATTGTGTCTATTCACATAAAATCCATTAAAAGACATCAAAATTAATTAATGAACTTGGGTCAAATATTCCAAACTCTTTTTCCAAAGTAGCCAACAAACTGACTTCCTGGAGCTGATGGATGCCAGTGTGCAGATTCTGGGTGGTGTTTGAATTCATTTCGTCAGCATGTTTGTGAGTGAACAGACCCAATGGAAGCCCCTGGTCTAGGCTCAGGATGTAAATTGGTTTCTGGAAACAAATAGTTCTTCACTTGTTAAAACACACTCTAAGATAAGATACCCCTAAATCTCCAAAATTGTTGTTCTGCTTTTGAATCATTCTCAAGAGCCAACATGTAGATTACTCCCTTGAACATAACTTTTTACTAAAATCTGATTTACTAAACACATTTAGAAATGCTTGTTCTTAAAGTCTCATTTTATTGAGTAAAGAGGATCAGTTTGGGTTTGGTAACAGAAACAACAAAGATGGAATTTTAATATTTCCATAAAGCTGGAGGTAGCATAAATACATCAACATGAAAAGGCACATCATTTTATGTGAATTACCTAAAAAATGTGATTTTAACCAAAAGCTAAGAAAGAGAAAATATGATAATATCAAATCTACTTATTTAACAGACTTACAATCATTTACGTTGGGGGTTAAGGGAGGGGGTAAATCATTCCATTAAGCTGATTTACTAAAAGGCAAGAAACATGCTCTTGAGTGCAGTGTGGGTGGAAAAATGACTCACTCTTCCACTGTTTCTTCAACTGTTTCATGGTCAAAGATGGCTCCTATTTCATAGCATATGATCTGAGGGAGATTTAAAGAATTTAAAAGTTTCTCATTCATTAAAAAAAAAGGCAGACTAAAATAAGAATTTTTTTCCACCCCAAAATATCTTCCCTGCTAATGTGAAATTGTACCATTCAGTTAAAGTAAGTAAAAGAGCAAATCTTTGTACTCCAGGGAAACAGAAGCCACACCTGACTCACAGTTCTATACCCAGGACAGGATCATTACCCGGCACAGAGGCTGATCAATAAATATCTGTTGAACACCTTTCCTAACATTTTTATGTAAAAGAAGATTTTTAAATTCTATTTGTTGATTTACTTTCCAATCCATAAATTCGAGAACTTAAATAACTGAAAAGATAAGAAAGAGCTAACTTCAGGGCAAAAACAGTGTACCTACACTTTACAGATAATGGAGATGAAGGCAAATTTCTGTTTTACAATTTTTAGGCCAGCCTGACTACAATATGAAAAAATGAAGAGGAGAGAATGTGATCTCTTCTTATACTTGAATTCAGTCACTTAATAATGTAGTACTTTCTTTCTCATCAAAATTTTGTGACCCAAAAGTCAATGGACGGTAGTGAGCTCTTGTCTTTATGTTTCTATAAAACCTAATTCTAACCTTATTTAATTGAGTATTTGGGGTATGATGAAGAGTTAACTGACAAAAGCTAATTCTAACATATGGATTTTCACTAGCCCTTCCACATTGTCAGATTTCACAGTAATAATATTTATTATTGGGATTGAGTACTAATATAGTAAAGAGGGACAAATACCTGGTGCTGGAGACATAATTTTAATCTTCATGAAAAATCTTACATGAATAAATTCCCCCACCCCTTCCTAAAGGCCTGTGGGCCAGCATTAATTTGCAGTTTGTAAGCTAAAGTCTCAACAAGGCATTGGAGTAAGTCAAATGGAGAGCTGTGTACTGTAATATTATGTCAACTCTTAGATTACCTTTAAAGAGGGAAGAAAATATGGCAGGTTTCATTTCAACACTTGAAAGAAAAGGCAATAGGGTTATGTTAAATTCAGGAAGGAAAATTGTTTAGTTGCATCTTTGTTAACAATTTGGAAGCATCTATTGTATTACTTTTATAATGTTATTGAGCTAGTTTTATTAAAGCAAATTTATAGCAATGTTAGAAATTAATACCACTCTTATTTCCTCCACTGCCTGACTTTATTGAATGCCATGGGGCATATTAATCAGTAAAGCCAAGTAGTGCATGAAATAAAAGTATAAATTAACCTGTAACATGAATGTAAAAGAGGCTTAATAAAATAGAAATAAATAACACTTTAATGATAATCAACCTGCCCTGTCTAAGCCAGGCAAAAATTGTAATAATGCCAAACACAGTATCTAAAGAGCACTATATATTTATATAAAGTTAGAAGGAAGCACACATTGACATGGAAGTCAAAGATGACAATTATGGCCACATAAGCCAGAAATAATGTGTTGCTTAAATTGCCGTATTATTGGTCCACATATAAACACTTGTACTGTGTTAAAAGAGTTTGGAAACTGAGACATTAACTATTCTAAGTTCCCACTCTTTGTCAAGTGGTTTAGAAGAAATAATTGTCTTATTGGACACCCCTCCTCCTAACTCCTCCCACCCCCAGTATTCTGATACTTTTGAAAGTATAGTATATAGCTTTTAAATTTATTGATATGAATTGTATGTTCTTCAAACTGTGTTTAAAATACCATGTTCTACTACATTTTTTAAATCTCTTTTTTTTTGTCTATAATCATAACTCCCATTTGCTCTTTTTCATGTTATGGTACATTTTCTCAATCTTTCTGGCTCAAGTAAAATACAATATTAATGTCAGTATTAATACAGTATGTCTATAAGTTATATACATACTTTAAAAAATAAAGAGATTACCGAACAACAAATAACCAAATGACACTTTAATTTATTTTCCTCCAAAAAGTGTTTCATAGGCGTATAATTAAGTCAACTATGGAATTGCAGTGTAAGACACCTACAAAATGAAATTCAAAGCTTATTTAAAAGAAGTAGCCATAGAATGAATATTCTTCTCAACTCCTCACAGAAAAACTGGAAACAACCATAAGCTTCAGTCTTATCTAGAAATAAACATTTACATGTGCAATCAAAAGCAGATCATAGGGGATAGGGAGGAGGCTCGTAATCTTATTTTCATAAGCACCTGTTAACTTTGCCAGGTTGATGGGAAATCAAAAGAAAATAACATGTTAGCATTTGGAATAATAAAGCATGCTCCCCAAATGCAAGATGTTATTATTAATATTCATGTACAGAAAATACCCATACACAGCTCTTCTCTTGGTCTCCAGGATTTTAGAATTGACTATATTTTTCAAGGAAGATGATATAAAAATTCTTTAAAATCATATTCTAAAATTATGCAAACAGTGTCTTTTAAATTATAACTACTTTTCTTTACTAATACTGATGATAAATCAATGTGATTAAATCTGCAAGGGCCACGTGCTCTTTCACCAAGTCAATCTCCCTGGAATATTATACTCCTATTATGTTTCCCTCCAAAACCCTACCTGGTTCTCATTACTTTCAGAATAAAGCCCTAACTGCCTAGCTGTACATCGAAATTTCACAGAGCTCCCCACTCCTCTGGAGGCACACAAGGTTTTTACCTCCAACACTGGCCCCCTTTATGTATGATCTTTCTGCCTGAAGCCTTTCCCCCATCTCCCCCAACTACAAACTTCAGACCTATCACCATTCCCACAAAATTAGTCTTCAACTGCTCAAATATTATATATAAGGTTTTTGATCACTGAGTTTGCATTTTGTAATTTCAACATAAAGGGAATTAGAAATGTGGACCCACAGAATTGTTGATCAATCATGAAATTTTACGCCTTACCCTATAGAACTTTAATTTTGGCAAAAAAAAATTATTTCTTAATTTCAAAAAATTTGTATGTGTTGTAGCCATATTCAGTGTCCTTGACAATGTAAAGTCGATGCTTACTTTTAAACTATTTCTTATGAAATACAAAAATGATTCTACCAAAAGTGTTCAAAATTATAATAAAACTCTTCTTAACATAAATATGCAACCTCACATAGTGAGGTTGGGCAAAATATTATGGGCAAAATCGCCAGTTCAGGTATGTGAATATCAGTCTGGAGTTCCTTCCTCTCCAGTAGAGCAGAAATCTAGGACGACCTCAATATATAAAATGTCTGACCAGAGACATTACAAAGGCTTATTTAGAGTGCAAAAAGTAATTCAGATATTTCAAATTATGTTATGGTAGTGAAAACCTACTGACCCAAGGACTTCATCAAGCATAAGAAAACAATATCAAAGGTCACTGGGCTTTGGCATTTTATTAACTTCAAAATTGAAAATTAAGTTTAGGTCATATTAGAACACCCAAGTGATTGTTGTGAGGCCTCCCCTCACTATCATAATGTCCAAAATGGTATATTTTCACTTTTCTGCTTTATTTTAGAGGAAAATAAGTAGAGCTGTAAATGCCAGGGAACAGCAGTAGATATTACACAGGGACTTTAGCTGATCTCACTTTTCAAGAAATAACAAAATTCAGAAAAGGATTTTTCCCTTGATTAAAATACAGAGAAAAAAGAACTCTTAATGTCAAATTCTTACCTATAAATTATTCTTTGGGGTGTTATGATAATTATAAATAATTGAAGAATAAAAACTGATCCTCTAACTTAAAATTGTAATAATCTAGCACATAATGATTGTATTCTAAACATCTATGGTATATATGTATGCAGATTATAAATATCTTTGTTATAAGTGTAAAGCAACAACTATAATAATTATTATAAAAATCCAGCTAGGGAGACTGCAGAGCATAAAACAGTATGGGCTCCTCCTGCTGTTTCTACTGCTAAACTTAACTAACATTTCCGGTTGCCAGGGCCGAGTGCCCTGATTTTAAGGTTGATTCATAAACAAAGGGTAAACAGAACAAAATTAAAATACTATTATGTCAATAAATCAGTGGGTTGAGAAGAACTAGAAAAATAAGATGGTCAATGCATTTAGTGTAATAACCACATATCCAAAGGTGAGCATGACCTGGAATTCCAAACTTATGATAATGAGTTTCTGGGGTACATGGAGGCTGTCCTGCCACTGCAGTTAGATTAAGAAGTTTTCCAAGTCTGACTTGCCCTGGAACTTTGTCAAATCCGAAAACCACATAAAGCCCTTTGGCAGATTGGACGCGTTGCTGCCATCTCTACTCTCTGCAAGTGCAGCATGTCGACCAGCCCAAGCCCAACTGAGGAGATTATTTTGGAGAAACTGTAATGACACTGAACAGGAGGCTAGCCTAACATCTTGTCCAAGCGAGCTCCCAGGCCTCTTCCATGATGGCTGCTTGGAGTTCTGTAGGCTAATGAGGGGAACCATCTGTACTGCTTTGCTGGCAGATGCGTCCCCCCTCACACTGTGCCAACATCTCCTAATGGGAAGGTCTATAGAGGGCTTCAGCACCACTCTGAGGGAAAGATTGTGCTATTTAGCAACTGTGTGATCTAGAAGCCAAACAAATATTTAATTATTCGTATATATACATTTTAGTATGCTTTGTGTTTTGAAATGTATCAGAATGATGTGTGAGCATATTTATTATAACTTTGTTTTCATGTTGTCACATTCAGAGATATCCACAAGAAAAATGATATCATATGTTTATTTCTTTTGTGAAAACTATACAGACTATTTCAAATGAAAGACTGGATACAAAGTGAGTGAACTGGTTATTTGTTGATATCCCTATTCAAAGTTATCAGAGAAACCGCCACAGGAAAATATATATTTTTCTTAGCTTCCTTCCTTCAAATATGTTCATTTACAATGTAGCATTAATTTATAATTTTCTAATATCTAAAAGTAATAAAAGTTAAACTCAAATGATCTTAAAATCTTATGAATAAATTTCAAATAATGATGGAATGACATTTCAAATCATTTACTTGGTAGCATATGAGAAATTATATAAGGATCATAGTAGGCCTCAAGATATTTTAAAACAATCATTAAACAATTTTAAAGAAAGGCCTAATAACAATCTCAGTATTTAAAATGTGTTTATATGTTACAAAGCTATTTCAAAAGAAAATAAATTATTTTATCTTGCTGTAACTCTCAAAATTTTATGGCAATTTAACTCTGTCATTCACTTGTTTCAATTAATCTACTGTCATTGAAATAGTCCTGTTAAACTTTTTCCCAAAAAAATAATAGTCCTCCTTTTCAGGTACTGATATGAAATGCATTCAATTCTACAAACTCAGCTGCCGCAGCAAGAGAGAAAAGAGACACAGAGGAGATCAGTTAAAGAAGATTTAAGATTTTTAACCAGGGCTTTATTATATACCAAAGGTTACATGATGCTTAAAATCAAAGAAAAATGTCTACATTTGAATTTGTTGATAACAAGTTTGGATGAATTTTTAGTATGAAATATGAGGCTTTTAGTATAAGTATAAAATAAGCTTAAAGTAGTAGTTTATCTCAAACAGCAACACCATGACCAGCCATGTTATTATCTAATGTCTCACTTACATAAGATTTTAAATATATTTCCCCAACAACAGAGTAACATAAATTAGACCGCCAGGTAAGACAGTGACAATTCTTCTTTGAAACCATCTTTGAA
Source organism: Talpa occidentalis (assembly GCF_014898055.3). Classification (NCBI taxonomy): domain Eukaryota; kingdom Metazoa; phylum Chordata; class Mammalia; order Eulipotyphla; family Talpidae; genus Talpa; species Talpa occidentalis. Next base: position 106,568,687 of record NW_023603184.1, read on the forward strand.
ATTAGATTTGCCTTCCAAAAAATATTATTCTGAGAAATTTCAGTTCCAGTGATCCTTATTTTGTATTACTGACATATAGATATACTTAAAAAGAAAAGTTCTTCTTTACAAGCTTCAGCTTGTTTTCAGAATAAATTAAACATCAAATATTAGTACTAATAATTGATTTTAGCAATAAGTAATACAGTTATAAACATCTCCCACTATTTAATGAAAGAAATGTCTCAGCTTCAGGTTTATTTATTAGCATTTGAAGTTCCTCCATAACCCTAGTAAGATCAGTTATGGCTTAATTAAATGAGAAAAATGGCCTGCCAAAGATTCTTTGTTTCTAAAATAAATACTGTATGTTTTCAATTTTCCTGCAAATCATCATTACCTAGTTCAATTTCAGGATAAATTGAGTTCCAAGCCTAAATCTACTTCATACATCCCTAAAAAGGTGGCTTTTGCCTGGAACCTTTATATTTTTTATCTTGTACCAGTACGAATATCGTCTTAAGAGGTTTCTGCTTTATTAACCATTTGAGAGTTATTTATCTTAGAGTTGTGTCAGTGAGAAGGTAGGCTGTTCACAGCAGAAATATTTGCCATTTAAAAATGAACACAAATTTAGACTTACAACATGTCTGTCCTCATTGCTGTGTTTGTGAAGTTCCAGAATTATTATATGTCCTAAGTATATATTCAAATATATCTACAAATAAAAAACAAAAGGTTAAACATTCACTGGCAAAGATTGAGATGCTCCATCAACATGGCAGGAATATTTCAAATAGAAGACTGCTTCTCAAATCCTTTGGAAGAAAGACTGCATTTTTCGGGCCTTCCCTCTCTCCGCTCCTGACCACCACTTTTCTCTACTTCCAGCTATATTCCCGCCTGCCCCTCTCTGGCCATACTGCAACCACCTCCCATTGGAAAAAAATCGGAGGACAACGGCTAAAGGGAAGCGACCAGACGTCTTCTCTGACTTGAGAGCAGTTTCCGTCTCCGACCACTAGCTGTCGCTAGAGCTCTACAGATGCAGCTATCTATTGCGTCACAGTTTGCTAATTAACGGAGCTGTTTGCAAACTAATCGTTGCCGTCCGATGAAATGATTTTGACTACGAATATGGGGAAAAGCAACGGCACAAAGGTTGCTATCTCGAGTAAAATAATTCCATTTTATGCCTCCAAGCTTTTGTCATCAGAAAAAGAAGAAAGGCATCATTAAAGAATTCGAGGTGTTTTGTTTGTTTGTTTTACTTATCCAAATAACAGGGGGAAGTTTTTTTTCCTTCACAAATTACCGCGATCTATATAAAACTGTAAACTTTTCCGGTTATATAATGCTCTGATAACGTAAATAAAGTGCCTTTTTCTATTCTATCGCTAGTCTAAGAAATGTCCACATTAGGGTCACACCTGAAAGCCACTGTACTGCTTTGGCTACTATATATAATTCACTCCAACACCCTCATTCCTTGTAACTGGCTTCAGTTTTCCACATCTTGGCATTAATGCTCCAAAATACCATCTTTCCGTTCTCTCACCCTGCCATTGCCTCTTCCTGTAAAGCTGAACACTGCCCTTCCAGACAGATCCAGGGTGCAGACATATGAGGAGCAGTGGGAAAGCCTTCTGAATACACCTGACCTTGCTCATTTTAGGGAAAAATAGCCTCTAGGCAGCAGTGTGACTCATGGCATAATTTGCATTATGCAAGGGATGCTGGGATTTAGATCTGGACAGAACAGAAAGTTGTGTGAAAAATGCAAAACATATGCTACTGTGGAAAAATTGTTTCATTTGGGAAATATATATGTATATGTAGTACTTTTCTACAATTTCTAATTGTGAACACTGATTATTTGCGCAACAGAAGATAAATTCAGGTGGAAAAAACCTACACTGGACTACCACGATTAAAAAAAGGAATACATTATAGTTTGGTTCGTGAAGTTTCTAATGGCTAGTGAGGCTCATTGGAATCACAGGCCACACCACCCCCATCCCCAGCCCTCCAGCCCTCATTTCCTGGGACAGTGGAGGTGGGGCCCTTGGGAAAAGAGTGGAAGCGAAGGAAATGGTTTCTCGGAGGCTTCCTCTGTCTGTCAGAGAAAGAACATTTTCAAGTACCCCTTTCCGCACCCTTACCCTGATTCCTCAAAGAAAAAAATGCTATACTTTATGTTAATAGACGTGCTTTACCCTACATTACAAATGAGATAAACGTCGTTTGTACTTTACAAACCAATCCTCTTTGAGTCAAACTTATACCTGTGGTGCCCGGCAAGGCAAGGCTTCCGAGTTCTAAATTCTAAATCCTCTCCTGAGCTGTGTTGTCCCTCTGGGTATCAATGAGTGCTGGTCCTTTAGTCTTCAAATAAGGCCCCAGAAATGAACTAGGACAGAGTGTGGTATGAAATACCAACTTCTGGTTGTTTCCGTGCCTTTTCCTTTCCTAGCTGAAATTTCTTTTAAGAACGCTTATCTAATAATACCTGGGTGACTTTGATGTAGGAGGGAACACATAGATGGTGAAAATGAGGTTTGAGGGTCGTGTCCAAAATTCTGCCTCAGCGAACACAATGTGGGAGCTCAGTGTGTCTGGGCGTGATGGAGGGTCAGATTTAATCCTTCGCAATCAGACATCATTCGCTGGGCCTTTCAAGGAGACATGATAGGGAACTACATTAACCACATCTGAAATGCCCTATGCTTCATGCTAACTATAGTTATTTTTTGTTACTTACTGGCCTTGACCTATCCACGGACTGAATCAGTTGCTGTTGAAACCGGCAGGTCTCTCTCCAAAGCCCCGCGCTGTCCTGAGTCCTATGCACAGTTTAATTCATATTCCACTCAACATGCCCGTTTTATTTCCAGTGGAAATTGCTCATTTAACTGCACTGTAAGTTTTATGGGGTATGCCCCAGGCTGCGTTCTTTATGCTAGGCATTTCAGTATTTATGAGCAGAGCTATACCCAAAACTTCAAACATAAAGTAAAACCAGCAAAATATGCTCTCCTCTGGTTCCATAAATACTTTTCACCAGTTTCATTATTTTTTCCAATGAAATTAAATGAGTGTGTTAAACCTGTAACATAGACTATTGCTTTGCATCGCCAGAACTGCTTTTTGTCCTTCATATTCAAAGCTGATACAGCTCTACTTTCCTGCTGAAGGATGAGACTGCGAAAGAGCATTCTGCATATGGTCTAGCTCACCAGTAACAGGAAAGATGTCCTCTTTTGAAAGTCTAGAGAATTTTTCTCCTTCTAGGTGACACTGACACACAGTGAATAAATACCCTGGGTACAGCTCTAATGCACATGTTGCAGAAAGGCCTGGTTAAACGAGATAAATACAGTCAGCCTTCTGCTACAGATGGTTTCTGTGTCTGCAGGGTACACAGGCATCTGATTTTACCTATCGCAGACTTGAATACATTCCTAAACTACTCAAAAGCTAATGAGGTTCTTCTGTGTTTTGCTAAGTCTATGATCATCTTCACCTACTATTGTATGCCACTGCATTAATAGAACAAAGCACGTTTCCAGGGAATTCCAGAGTATGAGAGAAACACTACTCGATAAAGGCCATCCATGGATTTTGAGAGCAGTTTCAGTGGAGTGGTGCAACAGAAGACTTATGAGAGCTTCAGAAAGTGTGGACAGCAAGAAAATAGACAATAGTTACAAACCACCCATGTATCCAAGTATTTGGAAAATTTAGTAGGGTCAATGGAGAGTTTACTAAATTGAGGAGTTAAGGACATATTTAGAGTCCCAGGAAAGATGACCAATCTCTAGGACTAAGGTTTGAACCCAGAGCAAAGCAGAACAGAGCAAAGAGGTGTTCTTTCCAAAGAATAGGGAACTTTTCCTATACTGATAAATAGCCAGAGGTGATATTGGAAACTACAGGAGGAAATTCTTAAATATTTGCCCTCTATGTGCTAGATCTTCATGATTCTGGGATGTAAATAAACTAGACCAGGGTATGGAAATCTATAAAAGATGAGATTTCAACCTTCCAGAAAATTTTCTGGGCGAAACTGTAACAGGTTGTCCCCGGGTGGGGCAGGGAACCTGGAACTTCCCCCTTTCCTGGGGACCACCCTGTTACAAAACCACCTCTGCCAATCCTGCAGAATATGAGGGAGATCCTCAGCAGCTGCCTCCCGTACAGGACTTGGTTTAAACTCATGGATGACATCACTGATGACATCACATGAACATCTCTGCACCAGTGGGGGTCAGTCCAGCAGCACATGGGTGAAAACTCAAAATAATAATAATGGCTTAAATGGGCCTCCCTGGTGACACAGGGGTTAAGACACAGCACTATAAAGTTATTGCCAGCCACTGCAGCATGAGTTCAATCCCCAGTCAAGGAGCTGACCCACATGGCACAGCAGACCTCTCCTGTATCCCCTGCTGCTCCCCCCCTTATCAGTGTATCTCAGTAGATCTGCCTGTTCTGTTCCCCACTCTGCCTCTGGTGAAACCTCTCACCCCCATATCTCTGGCCTACACTCCAGTTCTTGTATGCATAAATAAATAAAATAAATTTTTTTTAAAAAGGTTCACATATTCTGGTTCTCCTCCCTTAGGGGTACCTAGTAGGACTGTACATTCCTGAGCTTTTTTAGGTTACACATGGCCATATGACTTGCATTGGTCAACAAAGTGACATGAGTCATTTCCAGGTAGAAGCTTTAAGAGTATACAATTCACTACATTTCCTCTGCCCATATGAGCAGTAGTGGGAGCACTGGCTGAGATGCAACACTGTCAGCTTGGGTCTGCGTCCCCATGATGTGCACAGTCCCCTTGCTGACCAGCACTGGACAAATGGCATAATTAAGAAGTAAATTCTTGTTACGTTAAGCCACAGAAATAATTCTTTTTCACATGAAAGTCTAGAAGACCAGGCCTTTTACATGGTTTTAAGGAGCACAGCTTCTCTGTCTCCTGTTCAGACGTGCACATTCTGGGATTCCAAGCATCAGAAAGCAGGAAGCTCCCAGAAGCTGTTTCCCTCCCACCTAGAGCCCCTTGGGCAGAGCTTGGGCACACGGTTCCACCTACAGCCACAAGGGAAGGAGAAAAGATGAAGACTGGAGGAGATCCAACTAAAACATGCAGGAGGGGAGGTACTGCCAACTTGCTCTTAACTCTCACAAACTCCTTTTGTAAATGCGTGGACTACTGCCCCCAATATTTTTTTTATAAAAATGAAGTAATTTGAATACTGAATAACATGGATGGGGAGAAATTGAGCCCACCTAAATTTATTTTGTTAGGGAGGAACTAGTCTTCCTCCCTAATACCTACGTTAGTAAGAGATTATGAGATAATATCCTCATTATATCCTTCAACAAGATTTGAAACGACACTATTTATACTAATTCCAACAGTAGAACTACATCATACTGTAGGAGCCGTATCGTTTTAACAATTTGCTCAGTTCAAAGCCAAGTGAAAAGCTTTTTTGCTGGTTTTAGTTTCACACCTAAGTTCATTTTTGGTCACCATTCCTTGTGTAGCAAAAAAAAAAAAAATTGTCAAAATATTTCCTAAGCATTTTTGGTGAGCACTACACCTAGGCCAGGCAGAAGCCTAACTCACAAAGCATTATGGTCCAAGATATGGAGAAAAAAAGGCAGACCAGCGGGTGGATGGCAATTTTAGTACAAAAATTATCCACCAAAATGCACATCAAAAAAGGGCCTAACTAGGCAATGTTGTTGTCCTTCATTCTCCTGTCCTTGACCTCTACTTCTTTCCCTACCCCTGTACTTTACGTAGTGGGAAATCTATTGTCCATTGCTGGGGTTCAAGCAAGCTTTGGCATGTTTGTCAAACTGGTGGGGCAGGCCTTGCAGGAGCCTGAGGGGCCCCTGGAAAAGAATTCAAACTGGGTCTGCTACTTCAATGCAAACGCATTGAGACAAGTCTGGCAAATTAGTAGGGGATAAAAGAAGGAGGGAAGAGATGCAGAAAAGTCTCCCAACAAAACAACTCATTCTCTGAGAAGAGGGAGAGCTTTATTTGCTTGACATGAGGACTGATTTATTTTCTCCTTTCAAAATAACTCTTGTGATTGTTTTTCAGTCTAGGAATTGGGCCACAGGGTCAGAATCTGTGGACCTCCTGGGATCATCACTGTTGAGGCTAACACAGGTTTTGGTATCAGATCAAAAAACCAGCCTGAAAAGTGTCTTTGTATACATTAGAAAAACATGTCCTGCCTCAGAGCCTGATGGAGAGAGAGGTCAGGATAGGTAACCGGAGTCAAAGCCGCCGACCTGTCATGGAGGCCCTGATAGGATTGTTGTTCATGCTATTCAGTCAAGGGGCCCAAAAATGTCCAACTCCTTCATCATGTCAGTCTCTTCTTTTCTCCAGAGGCCCTGGAAAAGATATTTAGAAGCAAGAAGAAACCGGAAATCAAAAGAACCCTATGCCTAGGCCAAAGCACGGCTCTCTGGTTAACAGCGAAGAACATGGTCTAGGCTACACTTGAAATGGGTTCTTCCCCTCCCCCTCAGGCCAACTTGAGTCTTGGCACCCTTAAGCCAGCTAGTCTCATGGGATAAGAAAGGAAAGTAAAAAATAGCCCAAACAGTGACCTGAAATCTGACCTCAGAAGGAACAGCAAAGGGGGCTGGGGTGTAGACACCGGGAAAGTGATCCCATGTTTAAATCCCCAGCACTTTGTGATTCACGCTTGATCATAATAATCCTCCAAGGGCAATTCTGGGGAGACTCTTCAACAAATTGGTGAGGAGAAAAAAGTTGGGGAGCCAAAAGGAATGTGGGATGAATCAATACAATATTCCAATACCATAACCCCAAAGAAACAAAAGCATTAACAAGAATTTAAAGGAATAATAACACTGCTCCCTGGCACATAAAATATAAAGGAATGGCATTTTTCTGGAACAGGTCCATTTGTGGATTATTTAACTGACTAGTTCAATAAAGGCTAAATTTACTAAACTTCAAGCTCACAACTAAGGATTTTTTTTCTTTCTTTTGATATATTTAAAACATTTTAAATTAATTTCAACTGTCAGTTGATGTAGATTTATTAGAAAGGTAATGGAATGTAACCTAACTGCTAGAGTCAGTAAATAATAAATTTATTGTAGTTTCTTAAAACAAAGTGATATTAAATAATAAAATGATTCATAACTCTTCAAATTATAATAGTCACTATGTATTTGACTTGGGAAGGAAAGAAATATCCAACAGAGGCATGGTTTTCAAATTTTTTCATAGTCATAAAACCTTTTTCTAAAGCTATGTTTTATACAGACCTTTCCTATAAACACAAGATAAAGCTCTAAGGGTGTGCTGGAAAATATTTAAGAAGGAGCTCTCTAAGAAAAACTAATTTGAGGGCCTCCCTGGTGGCACAGGGTTAAAGTCTCAGCACTATCAAGCTATCACCAGCCACTGCATGAGTTTGATCCCTGTCTTGCCCACTGCTCCACTCAGCAGTGTATTTCAGTAGATCTGCCTGTTCTGCTCCCCAGTCTGTCTTTGGTGAATCCTCTCACTCCCCTGCACCTCTGGCCTACATCCCAGTTCTTGTATCCATAACTAAATAAAAACAAATATTTTTTAAAAATTAATTTGAAAGTGTTTTTAAAAAGAGAGAAAAGAAATAGTCTCATTATAGAGTCATTCAGGTCAAGCCCCACCAAGACTTAATGCCTAACCTAATTGCAGTATCGTCTCTCCCCCAAAATGGAATTGTAAACCAATCAATCTGGAATTTCCTGGTCAGCACTAGTGAGGTTATCTGCATGATAAGACCTCCTCCCTCTAAGGAAGGTAGCTTTGCCTGAAATAATCTTTTCTTGTCTCACCCTCTTTCTGATTAGCAACACTTACATTTTTCACAGCTTCAGGCAGTGCCTTTCTACTTGCTAGATGGGATGCAGCCTACCTGAGAAATCACTTAAGAAAGCCAGTGAGATCTCTACATTTATTTGCATGAGTTGTGAGGGTAGGTGGCTTTGATCAGAGGTTTGCTACTTTCATTAGTGTAAATGTTCCTACAATGGCCATTGCTGAGTTAGGTAGAGATGCAGGTAATGAGCTCCTGTGGACACAAACCTTTGCCTTCCTCTGCAAGGTGTCCTCTACCTTCATACACCAAGGGCTGTTAGAAAGCTCACAAAGAGATAATTTAGCAATCCTATTTTCCTACTCCTAATCTACTAAATAACAAAAATCCAAGAGTGTATTTAAAAGACCTAATTGGCTTATCAAACATTTCCTGAATCAGACAATATCCCTTCTAGCAGATAGAAAAGAGCTGAAAGGGACAACAGAAAAGGAAGTTTTTAAAGGTAATACAAGAAAGTCATTGATGAAAAATAATTACTGCAGGTTAGGTAATGTAATCTACCTATGGAGAGTGGGAGGAGTCCATGTGGCACATTCCTCATTCTCCTTGGGGAGGGAAGCCAGTAGAAAGGATTACTAGTTAACACATTCCTGGGGGAGGCTGTGACTATAACTAGGTTAGCATTTAAGTCTTGGTGGGTTTATTACCTATATTTTGGGTTAGCCGTGTTTTTTTTTTTTTTAACATACCTCATGATTCAATGACAGATCTTTATAAAAATACAAATACACAGTAGGAATTTAATAACTACCAATAGACAACTTCCCCTCCATTTAAATAAACTTTGACCTTCATCCTATGATATCCTTACTGTGTGTTTTAAATACAATTTGCCTCAGCTTTTGCATTAAATAGAATTATACAGGGACACACAAATGACTTCTTTAAAATTTGTTCTTGCTAAAATGATAAAGTCAGAGCACACAGATATTACCTAACTCCCACTTGCCCTTCCTCTGCTTTCCCTTATCTCTTTCTTTCAGTCCCTCATCTTCCTCCTTTCCCCTCCTTCACAACCAGGTTAGCCTGGTTGAATGAGGCATCTGTACGGAAGCAGGCCATATGTCCATCTCTTACTGTTCCCAACTTTAGAGTGATATGGGCCTTCTGAATTGAGGGAATCTAGTCCAGAAGCAAGGCACCTCCTTTTAGTGTTTCTTCAGAAAGCCCAGGACCAGAAGAGTTGACTCCATTCAGAGGACAAATGGCCTATTAGAAAATGCCCTAGGACCATGGCAGTGACATATAGACAGAAGAGTAAAAGAAGGAAATAATAGAAATTCCAGCTTTTGCAACTTCTTACAATCCCTGTGTTTTCTCTCCTCTTAGAATGTGTTTGTTCTTGTTATCAAATAACCATGTCTTTTTTCCTTTTTGTGCCTCTCTCCAGCCACTTTGTTCTCTCTCTCTCTCTCTCTCTCTCTCTCTCTCACACACACACACACACACACACACACACACACACACACACACACACACACACACGGGGGTTGGGGGGAGGAGGGATAAACATTTCTTCACACTTGCTAGGAACCCACAACGAAATACTTGCAGTATATCAACCTTAACCAAACAAAAGCAGAGGCGGGGCCTAGTATACAAATTTGAGTAAAGACAGTCCTAGAAGGCCGCCTTGTCAGACTGTGGCCTGGCTAAAGGATCAGTCAGTTCACCCTTCTACATACATACACACATTTATGGAGTCCCTAGTATGTGTCAGATACTTTGCTAGGTGCAGAGGGTCTGAATTCAGCACTGCCTTCCAAGAGGCCCAGTTTCCCCTGTATTCCAGTATGGAAAAAGAAGCGGACCCTTCTGAGAAAAAAACTTTTCTTTTCTTTTTTTTTTTTTTTTGGTGGGACCCTCGCAGGCGGTGGGGGAATGAACCGGCGCTGCAGAGGCTGCGGGCAGCCTCGCAGTCCAGTGCTCAACCGCCACGCCACCAGGGGAGGCCCGAAAAAAACTTTTCTATAATGATTTGCTTCAGTTCCATAATCTACTCTTTCAAATATATTTATCATCACCTTACCTACAGGCTTTAGTATCTCATTCTAAAAATATTACCTAAGTTTTCATCAGGGGAGGTTAACACCTTTTACTTTATTCTAGTCAAAACATTTAGAAAGGATTATAAATTATTTTGGGGGCAAATGCAAAAACATGGCAAACTTTTCCACAAACAGCATTAACTTTACTCTCTTTCACCAGTTGTACTGTACCCAAGGCATTTCTCTGTGCATTGATTTTATTACTATTGTACTTATTAAATATGGAAAATTATTTGGTGTCTGGTCTAGAAGTGAGGGGAACTTAAGGCATGTATGTTTCAAAAGCAAACAGGTTGTAGAGTGTCATAAGTATTTATAGCATTCATTTCTACAAAGGCTTGTAGTTATTATTTGACTTAAATTGTCTAATACCTAGTCACTATTGTAGTTTTCTCAAGATCATAAATTTTAAAATAGTATTAGTATATTAATATGATCTGTCTGCATTAAGAAGCATTTCCATTTATGATTCAAAATAGAAGATGAAAGGATGCTACACCAGTGCTGTACTGAAAAACAATATCACACAATGCAAGAAAAAGGAAATTTATGAGCTCATTAGCTCCAACTGGGCAGAGATAAAGTCTTTTTTTACTCACTATTTTATGTTCAGTACCTAGCATATAGTGAGGAACACCAGGTAAATAATCAATCAACAGATTTGGTTCATGAAAATAAGAATGGAAGGAGAATGAAAGGAAGAAAAGGAGAATATCATGGAAAGTAAATGTGAGAACATTTTTTACCCTTGACTTAAATAAGGTTTTTGCATAGAAAACCAAATATTTTTCAATGATGATTATTAGGACTATGTAATGTATATATTGCCAGAACTTTTTGATTGCAAGTGACAAAAGCCCCCCTCCATGTATCTTAGGAAAATAAAGATCAGTAAGATAGTAACTGGTTTATATATTCACAAATTCATTTCAACATTCCTGACTGTATGTATGTGTATATATATTTACCATGATAGTACTGGTATTTTTGATAATAATATCCTTCAAATTCTCTTTTGAGTGGATCTTTATATCCCACTAGTACCCTCACTGATTAATGACATGATGAAATCTTTGACATATCTTCATTTTATATTTGTATGAAAACTGTTTTTACTTGGAAAAACCATGCTTTAACACCACAGATATTCCGAGGAACATTTTTGGGGTTATGTTAGCAAGTTCAAAAATTTTTAACTTTCAAAAAAATACCATTCCACTTTCAAAATAATATGAATTTTATAATAAATTCAACTTTCCTGAATTTGAACTTAAAAAAATGTACCCATCAGATAATTTCGAAGTAGAGTTTTCAAAGAAGATAGTATGTCAGTTACTTTAAAATCAAATCTTTAAATAAAAAGACCCGTCTGTCAAAGCAGACAGATCTAGAAAATATGAAGAGAACAAAATTAAAGGGAGAGCAATACTAAATATATATAATTTTAATATCAATCCTAAACAAAGATCAATAGCACAATTGGTTAAATAATGACTTGTGAACATATACTAACAAAAAGAAAGAATTGATCATTAGTCAAGATTATTATTGAGGCAAGAGTTACTGTGAAGTAAGATCCATATACTCTCCTGATTAACTCAATAAATACTTTTTGATTGTTCAATATCTTGCAGAATCGATTATGTACCAAGTGCCTTTTTATCCCCCAGATCATTTACATTTCTTCTTTGAAAAGTTTATCTTCAGGCATCCTCTACTCTGGCTCTTAAAAAATGTTAAAACAGAATAAAATGTAATTTAATCTATTTTGCATTTTGCTTCCTGAATATTTTATGATTAAATCATATTTTATGATTATATTTTATAGTGACTCAAAAAGCCAGCAGAGTAAAGCAGATCTAACTTGGTATGTAGTATTTAAACCAAAGACAATGAGTGTAAAAACCTGCATGGCACTTGTCTTTGGTGCCCCTTTTCTCCCTTCAGCACCCCTTCTTATCACAGTTCCCCTTCTTCAGGCTCGGTGTTGTGCCGGAAACCCACGACTCTGGCTTACCCAAGCTTGTCCTTCCAATTTTATCCCAGGCACTGACTACAGGCATCCAATCTCACCAAATCTCACTGTGTTCTGCTTTCTTAGGAAAGTTGAGGTCTTTTCTCCTTTCTCCTAAATTCCTTTCTTGCTTGCACCCAACTTAACCCTCAAGGGCAAACATTTTTGACGATTGATCCAAGCCCAAGACATCAAATTCGGCCAAGTGTACTGCTGCACAGATTCACTGTGTGTCTAAAGGTCATGCGCTCTACTCTCTTTCCCACGACACTAGATTCAGGTTCTCTCTCATTATATTCTTTCGTGTGGTGGATCAGATGATAATATCTCAAAGCAAGTTGGAGAACAGAATCTTTGAAACCTCAAAAAGAAACTAATTTTCTTTAACTTTAATTGAACCCTTAACCAGCAGTCTCAAGGGAAGTTTCCAAGGCAAAACAAATGTAAAATAGTTTTTTTTTTTTAAAGAAAAAGCTATATTTTAGGAGGGAGACTATTAGGTCAAAAGTGAAATTGATTGTGAGAACTGGATAAAGACTCAAAAGGAGATTACTCTGAAAAGTTACATTTTATGTTTTGCCTAATAATGTGTCAAATATTCACAAAAATCTTTCTCTGTAAGGAAGGCAGCAAAGGTACTTGGGAAGTGCTGGGAATTTGTCCTGGCATGGAGTGAAGGGGAAACTGCCAGACATACATATACATACATGAAATCAACTTATTGAATTTCTTTGTTTAACCTGGAAGATATGGATTACTGAACAAAAGGGAAACAATAGAGACAGATATTCTGGCACTAGAAAACCAGGTGAAGGTGCAATGGGAAGGGGAGGGAGGTCTGGTTCTGGTCTCAGATACTTGGAGTTCAATTGAGAACCACCACCTGCAGGAATATGCTGCTGGTCTCTCATGAATATGTTATTATTTTATAACTGCTGTGGAAAATTTTTAAAAAGAGATAAAGCCAAAAGTATAAGGAATAAAAATGTGGAGTTTTAAGTTGGACTTTACCCATGTTTGGCAATTAGATTTTGGTCAAATAACTCAATCTACAATGAAAAGACATTTTTGACTGAGTTGGGAGGAAATGATAATAAGTAGTTATAAAGTGCCCCCTGAAAAATCAAAATCAACAAGCAACTATAAACCTGAGATACACTACAGACTGGGGTGGGGGGGGGAAGGGATTAGGATCAAAACAAGGGGGATGGGAATTGTGCAGGGACTGTAACCAAGATGAAAATGCATACATTGTACCAAAAATGAAAAATTATGTAAAAAATATACAAAAGAAAAAAGAGAAAAAAGAAAAAAATCTTAAAAAAAAAATAAAGTGCCCCTTGACAAAACACAAATATTTGTGATTAAATATAAATTAAATGTTAAATTTTTTACTCCTAAAAACATGATGACATTTTCTCAACATGATACTAGCTAGAGATTCCTGGGTCTTCCTGAGGTTGTCCATCGGAGAGTATACAGACAAAGCCAATTAAAAGAATGATACCTCTGAAAATATCAAGGTGTGGTTTCTATCAAAAGGATTGCAATATTTTATTTTAATGTTAAAAAATTTAAATATGCACCTCAGATAGAATGTCCTTTAGATGTCTCAAAATTAGCCCAGACAAACCACACAGTTTACAGTTATTCCTGGAGAAGAAGACAGGAATAGTGAGTGACTTTACCGCAGTACCATATGCAGTCTGCAAGTCCTTATTTGGATTTGAAACTCTCACTCAGAGCACCTTCTCTCTCCCCTCTACCAATTCAGATATTATCCATTTTTTAAAACACCATTGAAAAGTTTCATCTCCATTATGAACTTTTCCTAGATACTAAATTCAGTTATTTCCCATTTATCTGAGATCCAGATATTAATTTAGATCATACCAGTCAGTACTTATGTACTGTCTTCCTATCCTAAGCATACTATGAAGACAGAAGACAGAAAAGGGGGCTTAAGACCTTTTAGTGTTTCCAAAGCTTTTCAGGTACTGCATATATTCTTGAGTAACCAAAACATAAGGGAAAAACCTTAGGAGTCTGAGGGAAAGAGATTAAATTTATATAAAGTACTGTCATGTCTCTAAAACTATATTAAAACAATTATTTATTATGCATGCAATTTGAAGACATTAGTATAAAACTACACATATATCAATTATTCCTAAAATTGCCTACATTTGTACCTTACATACTCAAGGTTTTTTGTTTTGATCTACGATAGATATAGTGGGCTTATGTTTTAGCCCGGCTTACCAGAAAACAGTCAGAGGGAGACTGGGTGCTCTTGATAGGTGTAAATCCAGGGCAGTGAGAGAGGAAAAATAGAGGTGAGACAGAAAGGAATGGGAGAAGCGCTATGTAGGTAGGCTATATGGTAAAACTGTGCTATGAGGTAGTGAATGAAAGGGAGGAAGAGGCTGATGACTGATCTGCCATGCTCTCCTGTTCAGAATTCATCCCATGTATAGTTAACACCCCAGCCCTTTCATTGCATCATCCAGATCTTTTTGCAGCCATTTGGGAAGCCAGGTTCTTCAGTGTGGTTTTTCTTCCAAGTCCCATAATGGGGAAAGGAGCCAGAATCTCCGAATGACTGGCACAACTGCAGCCAGGAAGAGCCAACATCCTGGACATGCAACTGGTCAGCCCCAGGCAGCAAAACCACGTGGGTGCCAGAGTTGGCAGTTATGTTCCTGCCTAAGACAAAGGAACCAGCCCTGTGGAAGCAGAGGGAATCTGAGGAAGTGCATTAAATGTCTCTGATATACTACCAAGAGGTTCAAAAGACAGAAAGTTCATCCCCCATTTTCTCTGAGAATTCTTTTCCCTGATTCTCAAATGTATATGTTAATTACTGTAATCAAATCCAACACCCAGCTTTCATTTGGTGTGCAGAGAGCAAGGATCTTTGCTCACTTAAATGAAATTACATTATAATTGTAATTGTGTAATTTTTACCTTGTGTTTAAGATAAAGAGGTATCCCTTCTGGCCAGCTACACCATATAGTAGCAAGCAGTGGGAAATGGCTTCTCCATTTTCCATGTAATATACTATATAAAAAAAATTACAGCTTAAATCAAAATGTATTCTGTGGCAATTGTATACATTTATCAGGGGATTCAAATGTGCAGCTTCCACAAGGAAATGGGCTATGGGCAAAACTGCTCCTACTCAAACCCAAAGAGAGCAATACTTTTCAGTCCTATGTTCAACAACCACTTTCCATCATAAGCCTTGACCCTTTGGATGATGGAGAAAGCACACCATAGCTCATCCAGTTAAATCAGGTAATATTTGCAGGGCCTGGGACAATACTATCAATGGAGGCATCACTGCCTACAGGTTGCCCTGAACTTCTCTTTCCAGCTCTTGCTCAGACCCGCACTGAGAGGGTCCTCTAGAGTCTTCATGTGAATGTTCCTGTCCAGTCATCTAAGACCTCCCATAACAGAGGAGTTGTGTCCCTTAGGGAGGTGAGATAGAGGAAAAGGATTGCTACAAGCTCTGATGTGTGTTCTGGGCTGTTTGGACAAGAAGTTGAGGGGCCCCAGGGAGCCACAGCATGTCTAGAAGAGGACTTGCACTAAAAAAAAAAAAAATCACAAAATTGCATATGTTACTGCAGTTTGTGCTAGTTGAGGACAACTGACTAGCTCAGCTCTGTTGAAGGCTGGAGACTTACCCATGAATTTCTAGGTGTCTGCAAATGACATCTGGCATCTGGAGGTGAGTATCTGCATAGATTTTTATGAAAGCTCAAAGGCTTTGTTTGTTTTGCAGCAATTTCTTGTTCTGTTATCCTGGTAGTGTAATCTAGTCAAGGCATTGGTTATTGACATTCAATAGCTTCTATTACAGAGCTTGTTTTGAGCAAAGAATAGCCAAAGCAGAATGGTTATTTAGATGTTAAGAATTAAATGATGAGAGATTTACCAGTTGATAATTATACCTAAAGTTTAAATTATGTATTGCAAAATACCTGCTTTCTTTTTCTTGCAGCTGAGGAGATGAGGATTGGAGGATTTAGTCAATCTCCCAATCTAATTTCTCAGGGAAGTAATTCTTGGAAGTAATTCGTTCTTCTGGTATGAAATGATCCTGTATACGATTTTGATTACAATTTTTGCCATTTTACTCTTTAATCTGAGAGATTTATTGTATCTTGTAAGAAAGTAGTTAGTGGTTTATTTTATAACCCTTAACTCACACATCTAATTAGATGAGCAAAACACAATTAGCATCTAAATTTCACAGCACTTTGGAGGAAAAAAAGTCTTCACTGAAAGCCAATCATGAGTCTTAAGATATAAATGGTTTGTTAATTGAAAGAACCAAATGGGGAAATGTCTGAAAGCACAAAAAGAAGCCTGTAAGGCTTAGTCAAGGTCATCTGTAGAGAAAGCATCTCCTGTAGAAGGTGCCCCACATCCCCCTACATTGTGAGTTCTACCAATTCCATATGGAAAATTTTACTTCAAAACTGCTAATAAAAGTAACTCACTATTAACCATACATTTCCTTATGGCATTTTACTTAAAATACACTGGGCAGGTCATGGTCTGTATTTCAGAAAATTAAAGGTTCTATGGGATGGCAATTACCTTCATTCTGTATGGAGGGCCAGGGCTACCTATTGCTAAAGCTACTTCCGTTCGTTTGGCAGAGCCAAAGAGAAAGATGGGTGAGTTGCTTTCAGAGTAAGCTGTTCATCTCACACTACCTCTATTTTCCATCAGACATAGTGTTTCTTCTTGTCTTGCTCTTATTAGTCACATGCTCTTAGGCAAATTCTCTGACCCATAGTGTCCTAGCCTCCCAAAAGGAAATAGTAAACCTACTAATGGCCAGCAAAATGATTAAATGAAACAACTGAGCTCTAGTTTTGGCAACTAGTGGGCTCTTTATCTTTTAAATATAGGTGGAAATGAGAAGTCATACTGTTCCTACCTTATCATTAATGCCTAGAAAGTCAAGCTCACATTACAGGAAATAACACAGGATCTTATGCTGATATTGACAGAAGTCAGAAATGGGGGAAATGGCTATACCATTCTTTCCTAATATGTACTTATTTCTAATGAAGTAAGTTCTCCAAGGAATAACCCATTTATGTGTATATATACATATATATATAAATTTTAGATATGTATTTTTCCACTAATACTTAGGAATCTGACTTTATGAAAATTTAAAAAAAAAATGTGTTCCACATGTTAACATAAACTTTAACAACACCTTGGAGTTGGCTTATACTACCAAGTGAAAATATGTATTGGCTAGAATGTGATGTTCTTGGCAACTAAAAATAGCCTGGTATCTGTCCATGAACCCTGAAAGACTCCTTTCAGTTCTCAAAGGTGTGTGCAGTCACTAAAAGATGAACAAAACTGAACCATTTGACATGGAACTTTAGCTTGAGGACTTTGGAACACATACTCCTTCCAGCTGACATGGCACCTTGTCCAATAGAAAACTGCAAATGTTAATGAATATAATGTAGTGAAAGCTTTTTGTTATCAAGTAACAATGTTAAAAACTCTGAACTCTGAATGTTCAGAGGACTAAGTAATTTGCCTATGGTCATTATAAGATTTATGTAAGCTTTTCAGATTTGTCAAGAGTAAAGTCTCAGTGCCAATGATAATATTAGTATCTATGTATATTTGAAGTTTAGTTAATGATGATGTAAAAGAATAACCTCAAAGTTGATTTTATTTGCTATAATAGACACCATAAACATGGTTGCCTTCTTATTTCATTTCTGTGAACATTATGATTCAACTAATACAAATTAAAACTGCCCTTGTATAAACATTAAGGTAATACTTATGTATAATAAATAAAGCTTCACTGATAAACATGAGGCCTGATTTGAGTTTTATTTCTTCTTCAAAAAGTACTTCATTTTTATTACTTACCTGGAAAGGAAGATACCATGATCACAAAGGTGGTTTTCCCAGAGCGAGGCTTATCCATTGCACTCCAGATGTGCTGACCCCTGCGAATTCCCCAAATGTGGGAAACTCGATTGCATAATTTGTGGTAGTAGGGGACTGCATTCGTGCTCTCCCCTAAAAAAAGAAAAAAAAAAAAATACTTCATTTTAGGTAGTCTTAGATTTTTCTTATTTCTTTCTATTAAATTAGTAGTGTATTGTATCAATAATTAGAACAATAAAATATGATATAAATTAATGAGGAAGCTGGACTATATAGTTTATAAAATTTGTTCCAGCTTTAATGTTCTAAATTACATTAGAACAAAATTCCATCATATAAAAATGAGAGGAGAAAAACAGCATCACACAAAAAATGAACTTATTTTAACATCTGAAGTATAAAATCTTTCTTTCATCCATTGGGGCTATTCTTTTTTGAATGGGTTTGAGTACACATGGAACTTCATTATTATAAAATGAATTATAGTAACTCAAAAGAACTGTGATGCCTACAAAGTAAAGAGCACCTTCGTAGTTACATGTTAATCTGGTGCAAATTTGTTAAAATTATCAAATAACGAGAAAAATCTTTAAATAACCTTATTAGAGTTTATGTGTTAGTTCACTCTGTTTGATTGGGATTTCAAGGTCAAAATGCAGGCAGATCTATTGTCCATGAGAACCTTCTACTGCATTGTGGATGACTGCCTTCTTGTTGTCTCCTCACATAGTAGGGACAGATAGATCATCTTCTGGCATCTTTTACTATGAGTGCACTAATCCCATTCATGAGAGCTTCAACCTCAGTACCAAATTACCTACCAAAGTCCCCCACATAACAAATTAGGACTTTAAAAATATGAATTTGGAGAGGGAGGATATTTAGTCTACAGCTTTATCCCTTTTGTTAATTTGAGCTGTTTGCTAAGTGGTATTTTTGAGAAATATGTGAATTTAGAAGCACAGTGATAGGAAGTTCAATATAGCTCCCTCTCCAGCAAGCTGTATAAGTCTCATATGACTCACTTCCTTTGACTGTATTTCCCCTTACTATTCTATAAAAGTACAGAATTGAACTAAATAACCTACAGCGCCCCTTCCAACTCTAAAATGCTATAGTTACCACTAATGAGGGTTTTTGTGATATTTTATTTTTTTTATTTCACATAATTCTGTTTTAATCTTTGAATATTCTGAATATTTTGAAATGTCGATATAACATCTGTTTCTCTAGCAGATCGAGAGTTACAATTAGAAATTTGTTTAGGGCCTTCCTGGTGGCACAGGTGGTTGAGCACAGCACTGTGAAGCTGTCCACAGCCCCTGCAGTGCGAGTTCGATACTGGCCGGTAGGGGAGATATCCACATTGCACAGCAGACCTCTCCTGTCTTGCCTGCTGCTCCCCTCAGCAGAGTACTTCAGTCAGTCTGTCTGTTCTGTTCCCCGCTCTGTCTCTGGTGAATCCTCTCACCCTCCTGCACATCTGGCCTATGCCCCGGTTCTTGTATAAATAAATAAATCTTTAAAAAAGAAAGAAAGAAATTTGTTTAGATGAAAATATAATAAAGAAGGAAAAGACATACAAAGAGTCAGGTACACAGAATAAGAAAGCAATAGTCTCTTCCTCAGCTCCATCTACATTGCAACATTCCTCCTATAAATTGTTTAAGTTCTTGCCAACTGAGTATAATACTAAGAGAACATCAGAATATGAAAATGTAGTAATGTTACTATTTTCAAATGTCACTGATCTCCCTGTTAGTATTTTTTTAAGATTTTTTATTTATTTGTTTATTTATTTATGCATACAAGAGCTCAGGTGTAGGCCAGAGGTGCAGGGGGTGGCTGGGGGGGAGGTGGGCGGAGGTGAGGGTTCACCAGAGACAGAGTGGGGAGCAGAACAGGCAACCTGATTGAAATTACTGCTGAGGGGAGCAGAAGGTGAGACAGGAGAGGTCTGCTGCACCATGTGGGTTAGCTCACTGGCCAGGATCAAAGTCAAGCTGCAGTGGATGCACATAGCTTCATAGTGTTGAGTCTTAACCCCTTGCTCCACCAGAGAAGCCCTCTGTTTGCATGTTTTGCTTTTTATTTTTCATTTTCTTTGTTGTTGATGAACAAGATTGATCTTTAATACCTAGGAGCCCCAGAATTAAAGTTGATTGAAGTGAAACTGGTCTATCCACTGGCTTTCCTGTATCAAATGGCTTGTGTCTCTTTCTGTCCTTCTCAAAAATTTCTAACAGACCCTTAAAACCTGAAGGTAGTTATGCTAAAAGGTCATATAGACTTGAGAACTATCTGCCATTTTGGGAACATGAGATTTAATGTCAGCCACTTGAAAGAGGAAAATTCAGTAGATTGGCTAAGAGGAAGGAAGAGAAGATGCCACATGGCCCTAGTGAGACCAAAAAAAGGAAGAATGTGGATTCCTTGGTTCCTGATAGCTAAGCCGTTGACACTCTTCTTTCCCATGAAGACTGACTATATTTGATTTTGTGAGATCTTTGTTAACATATGTCCCTACCACATTTATTTGAACTAATTTGAGATCTCTGCTCTTTACTTTTAAAAAGAGCTGAGTTAATCAACTCAAATAATTTATATTTTCTGCAGTGTTTATTATAGCATCATTTACAATAGCTAGGATATGGAAACAACCTAAGTAGTAAAGCAGATTGGATTAAGAAGATGTACTATATCCACACAACGGAATACTTTTCAGCCATAAGGAAAGCTGAAATGTTAGCATTTTTTACAGCAAAATGGAAGGAGTTTGAGGGAACAATGAGTAGTAAAGCAAGTCAGAATGACAAAGACAAATAATGGACATTTACATAGTGGACAGTTCAACAAAGCAAAATACTTATAAAAACTAGTGAAAAGAGGCCTCTGTGGTGGCGCAAGCAGTTAAGCACCGCACTATAAAGTAATCCACAGCCTCTGCAGCACAAATTTGATCCCTGGCCAGCCAGGGAGCCACCCACATGGCACAGCAGACCTCTCTTATCTGGTCCGCTGCTCCCCCTCAGCAGTGCCTTCAGTCCATCTGCCTATTCTGT
This sequence comes from Talpa occidentalis, assembly GCF_014898055.3. Classification (NCBI taxonomy): domain Eukaryota; kingdom Metazoa; phylum Chordata; class Mammalia; order Eulipotyphla; family Talpidae; genus Talpa; species Talpa occidentalis. The sequence continues at coordinate 106,589,675 of NW_023603184.1, forward strand.
TCCCTGCTCTGTCTCTGGTGAATCCTCTCACCCCCCACATATCTGACCTGTACCCCAGCTGTTGTATGCATAAATAAATAAATCTTTTAAAAAAAACAACTAGTGAACACTAATAAACAAAATGGGTTTCTTAGATTAAGAGGGAGATGGGAGGGAGAAAGGTTCAGAGGGATGGTGGGGGCAGGGGAAGAGCTGACATTAAAATCACTGGGGATACTCCTCAAGAACTACCTATAGTTGCTGACATGATCTATACGCAGTGAATAGAAAGTAGCACTTCAGTGGGCTTCATGAAATTATCTAAGATCTTGGTTTACAAGGCTTATGCTGTTAGTTTACATGAAACATGTGCTATGAGTGCCTCACCTGTATTTAATTGGCCCAAAGTGTTTCCTGAGAGGTAGACTGGAGACCCAGAGAGTGTGGGGAGTCTGAGTCAGGGAAGCCTGAGTCAGGGTACCTGCAGGCAGTGTGCTCACCCACCCCATCAGCTACACCATGTAGCACTGTTTTACCTTTCAATAAACAGCAGCAGTCATTGAAGGACAACCTGTTTTCTACATTTTAGAAACGTAGATGAACTATCTGATACAGTCCTAACTTTAGCAGTTATTCCAGTATGTGACTATTTTGTCTTTGTTACTGATTAATAAGCTCTAGGCTAAGGAATGTGTAATTTCAAAATTGCAAAACCAACATTATTTTTTTTAGCCAAAAGGAGAAAAAAATTCCAAAGCTCCCAATTATTTTATATTGGGGATCAAAATTTGCCACAGTCTTTCCTCAGATACAAGAAATCAAGTGTTCTGAATATGTTAGGACATTATAAGGTGTTTAATGCTAAATGATCTTTTATTAGGACACTTGGGTCACTGCTTAGGTGCATTTGAATCTTTCTTTTTCATCCTCCCCAAAACATTTTTATTATTTAATAATACTACATTCTCCTTTTTTAAATTGTCTTATACCTTCAAATAATAGTTAATGCTTAAAATGAGGCTAAATTTAAAACAGTATTAATGAAGTAATATATAAATTTTATTTCCAGCATGCATTAAAACTGCTTTAAATTTAAATCACTGCGTATTAGAATATTATAATTATTCTTCTCATATGGTTCATATGATATCATCTGATTTAAGGAACATTTCACCAAGACATAATTAACCTGTTAGAAAAAAAGTACAGTAGCAATATAATTATAGCATGTAGGTAATTAAAATAATAAAAATTGAAAAAAATCTGAGATATAAATAGAAAAGAATTATTCTGGCTTTACTAGTATATCTAATAGATACTGTTTAAAACATTGTAACTGCAACTTTTAAAGACAATGGTAGTATTTGAAATGAATAGAATTCACAGTTGATATTATAAGCTTGGAGTAAATACACAGCATATGCTACTTAGCACATTTTATAAATAAGCTGCAGGATGTAAACAAGGTCAGAGATATACTATCATTGTAAAGTCAACATAGTCTTCCAGATAGAGATTATTTGCTTGTGTCTTGAAAGAAGGGAAAAATAAGACATTGAGGGTTCTATCAACTTTGTCCCTATGATCCTTTATATTGTCTATCCTATTTTGTCAGATTTCTCATTAGTGATCCTGCTTTGTTCTCATATATTTATTTCCAAGAACAATAGAAACTGTACTTAGCTTTTGACTTGCAGTTTTGTTATTATTATTTGTTATTGTTATTTGTTATTATCATATTGCTGCAAGGGACCAACCAGAAGAATAGCTCTATCTACAAACAGCAAAATAACACTGCTTGAATTTAAGATTTCTCATCTGTAAAAAGAATTCATTAACTCAGAATTCACCTCAGTTCATCTATTTTCACCTCAGTTCATCATTTTCTATGGCTTTCACATTATGTCCATTACATGAACTGATAACACAACTGAAAGCATATTCATCAATTAACTTTTAAAAGGATTATGTTATTACCATGTACATTTATGAACAGTCAAAAACCACCTATTTTCTGAGTCAAAATAGACTTCTTACAGGCCCTTTCCTCACTCATTTTCTCCATCTTGTTCCATGAATCATAATAATATTAATACAAAATAGCTAAATTTTTAAAATTTTTTAAAAAGATTTATTTTTTATGCATACAAAAACTGGGGTACAGATCAGAGGTATGGGGGATAAGGGGATTATTCACCAGCGACAGAGCGGGGACCAAAATAGACAGATTGAAATACACTGCTGAGGGGAGCAGTGGGTGAGGCAGGAGAGGTCTGCTGTGCCATGTGGGTAGCTCCCTGGCCAGGAATCAAACTTGTGCAGCACTGTCTACGGATAGCTTCACAGGTGCATCTTAACTCCTTGCACCACCAGGGAGGCCTAAATTTTTAAATTTTATGTATGTTGTAACTAATCTAAACCTTGTAAGAACCTTATAAAAACCTTGTAAATATTGTATGAGGAAAGTACTAGTTTTTCTTTTTTTAAGATTTATTTATTTATGCATACAAGAACTGGGGTACAGGTCAGAGGTAGGGGTGAGAGGATTCACCAGAGACAGAGTATGGAACAGAACAGGCAGACTGATTGAAATACACTGCTGAGGGGAGCAGCAGGCGAGTCAGGATAGTTCTGCCGCGTCATGTGGGTAGGTCCCCGGCCTGCTGGGGAATTGAACCCATGCTGTAGTGGCTGCAAATAGCTTTAGAGAGTGCGTCTTAACCCCTGCACCACCGGGGGGGCCCCAGAGAGTACTACTATTCTTATCTCCCTTCATACAGGGGTGATTAAGTAGCAAGGGACTAGTACTGGGGACCAAACCTGGAGAGTTTGGCTCCCAAATCCTAACTATAAATCATTATATTATGTGGCCCCTGTGCCTGTGTGGTGTGAGTTGGAGTCCAGCGCAAAGCAGAGACCCTCCTAAAATGGAAGGTGTCAGAGCGGTGCATGTCCCAAAGTACACACTTCCTCCTGCTGCTACCCATCACAGCCTCAACAGGCCTGGGGTCCAATCCCATTTTAGAGGTTCTGGCTGGGACTTTTCCTATTCTTCCTAGTTCCACATCCAAGCTCTTCAGGAAGTATAACAGAGAGATTTCCAACAGGAACCCTTCCTTCCTGGGACTTTCAGAAGGAAGAAGTCATTTCCCACATAGTTTGTGATAAAGACAGGCCAGGACTAGTCTTAACTGAAATTATAAAAGTAGAGAACATTTCTTTGTTACTTTCTCAGCTAACAAAACATTTCCCAGCCTTTTGATGTGCTCAGAACTAACCTACTCAATACCCTTGAACTGGTTTGTCTCTGGGCTGTCCAGAGTCCTTCCTTATGGCTTTCCACTCAGTATTGCCTTTCCTTTGAAGTCTGTAATTCAAACTACTTCTCTTTCTGTAGCAGAAAGTACTAATAATTTCCTAATATCTGTATGTCCCTTCTTCCATAATGACAGAGCTCCTATTTTCTAGCTCCCTTGCAGTTTATTATGGCCATGCAACCAAATGTTGCCCAATGGGATATGAATATACAATGTGTGTGCAATTTATAGGAAGTGACCTTAAAGGAAGGTGATACACTCTTCTTTCCTCCTTTAGTCTTACCTCCTGGCTACCCTTGTAGATTTAATTTCTGGCATGAAGCATAACAGATAGCAAGATAACATGAGTATAAGTCTTTACACCATGGAATACCAGGCCAAATTCTGTCTGACAACTTTAAAAAAACTTTTGGAATATAACAGAGAAACTTCTACCTTGTTTAACTACCTTTATTACCTGAAGAATTTTTGTTACAAGCAACCTTAACCTAAACTACTCTACCTCTTTTTGTTATTGAGTAACAAGACTTGTGGCTTTGCTAATATAAACAGAAGAGTATTCCCTTTAAAGCACAGAAGTTTATGAGCTGGTCCTTCCTGATTAGGCTAGTGATTATTAAAGGAATGTGAAAAAATGCCCTCTTAAGATAAAATTCAGTTTGAAAGGCTACTAACACACATAATACCAGGTTGTGTTCAGAAACTGATTATCATGTAGCCTTTTCTTTCTGCATCCTTTCCTAATCCTTATTTCCCATTTCTGCCAGCTAGATCAACACCTCTGCCAACTGGAGGTAAGATTGTGTTCTGAGAAAAGCAAAACACAGCACAATAATGGCTTATAAAACATTATATATCAGTTATAATAACCCAGAGGAAAAGAGCTAAGTCTTGTTTCTTTTGCATTTCTTAAGTCAGTTCCCATCCCGTAGCCAACAAAATTCATCTTTTCAAAATGACCAACAAAATTCATCCAGACGGAAAGTAGATTAGAAGTTACTAGAGCTGGGAAGAGAACAGGGAATTAGTGCTTAGTGGGTACAGAGTTTCCATAGTAAAAGAAAAATTTTGGAAATGATGATGATTATATAACATTGTGAATGTAATGTTACTAAACCATACATTTAAAAATGGTTAAAGGGCCTCCCCAGTGGTGCAAGGGATTAAGATACAATCTATGAAGCTATCCTCAGCCTCTGCAGCACGAGTTCCATTCCAGGTCAGCCAGGGAGCTACCCACATGGCGCAGCAGACCTCTCCTGTCTCACCCGCTGCTCCCCTCAGCAGTGAATTTTAGTCAGTCTGCCTGTTCTGTTCCCCGCTCTGTCTCTGGTGAATCCTCTCACCCCTCACACCTCTGGCCTGTACTCCAGTTATTGTATGCATAAATAAATAAATCTTAAAAATTTTAAAAATAAAAAAATTAATAAAAATGGTTAATGTGGGATATTTTATGTTATATATATTTTACTACAATAAAAACAAACAAATAAATAAACAAAATGCTAGGGGGAAATGCCTATTAAGCGAGACCAGGGCCTACCTCTGAAGCCTCTTCTTTTGTTTCTTACACTGCCACCAAAATTAAGTCTATTTCCTTTTAGGGCTCAAATCTCTTCCTCTTACTTCATCTGCCTAGCTCCTTTCTAACATGTCTTCCATTTCACACTGAGATTCCTTTCAGATCCAATCAAAACTATCCCTTGCTCCCAGAACTGGAGCTGACAGTTCACCCTCAGCTTCTTTGGTTCTGACCTCTCCAACTCTAGCTTATTTCAGTTCAAATATGCAGGGTGAGATATGAATTACATTGGCCAGAAGTCAGTACCAGTTCTTTACTGGGTGTGGTCTCCCACAGGGCTTTCAAAATCCCTCCAATTGAGTGCAATTTCCATGTAGGTACTGTGTTTTAGTGCAAGTATACTCATTTGCATTATCTCAATTAATGTTATCTCACCTAACACTTTAAAGAAAATATCACTATTTCCATAGCTACTAAGTATCAGAAGATGTTTCTGCAGACTCAACAATCTACCTTCCAACTTCTTTCAACTATCCAGCATCAAATCCTCTCAAAAGTTGTATTTTTTTCTGTTTATTTTATTCCTCGCCAAGATGTTTTTTTCACTTCCCTAGGTTAATTGATGTGGCACCTAGCAGTTTTCTTCTGTATTCCAATCCCTGTTGACATCAAGATAAATCTGGTGTCCATGGCAAACTAACCTAATACTCTAATTTCATATTTCCCTAACCCTCTTACCCCCAGGAGGCATAATCTCCTCTTCACTTACACCACACAGCACCATGGACTTTGTCATTACAGAGGACTCCTCTGCCTCTGACATCCTATGCTCATATACCCCACCCTGACCACAACCTTTGATCCCTCTAGCTCTCTTATCCGGTTATTTCCACACTTCTATTTCAGTATCTGGCACTTTGATTGCTCAATTTTCTCCCAGTCCCTCACCACCTTTACTTTGTTATTTAATCCTCATGATCCATGACTTCAAGCATTCTCTTATCAATGCTCTCAATTCCCTTGGTTCCTCCCATTCCACACCCCAATCCTAGACTAAACTGGCCTCCTAGCTTCTTTGTTCCTACTCTCAGTCTACTGAGACCTGTTGGGAAAAAAGTACCCAGCTAAGGAGATTGAAGATACCCCAGTTTTCGGTTTTAGTCCTAAAACTGATTAGGGAGGCCCTAATCAGTTCTTTCACAACTGTTATTCAAAAGTTCACCACCCTCCACCCCAACCATCTCAACAGATAACTTTATTCCTAATGACCTACCTTATTCCTAACGAGGCTAGAGACCATCAGGCAGGCGTTTCCTTGATGCCCACAATCTAATTTAGAACCATATTGGTCCAGTGAGTGTACAACTGCCTCCCCAGTCTACACTAATCATGCCTTCTGTGCTCTTGAGCCCATCTGTTTCAGCTCTCCAAGATTTTTACTTCACTCATCAATTTTCCTTTCTCATGCATTTTAAAATTCTCCTGCTCTGTCACCTCTTTCCTATGAATATATTTGTCTCTTAAATGATATTTAATCCATAGACTGTGTTTTCTGAGATGGGAGTCTTATTACAAAGAAATCAATTCTTCTCACACTTAAAAATTTATAGCAAATTTTATAGAATTTGTTTTTGCAATCTGAAAAACATGATTCTAAGATTATATGGAAGAGTAAATGGGGGGAAATAACCTATTTAAAAATTTTAAAAGTTAAAATTTTTAAATAGAGTCTGGTTTTTTTTAAAAGATCTATTTATTTATGCATCCAAGAACTGGGGTACAGGCCAGAGGTGTGGGGGCATGAGAGGATTCATCGGAGACAGAGTGGGGAACAGAACAGGCAGACTGACTGAAATACACTGCTGAGGGGAGCAGAGGGCAAGACAGGAGAGGTCTGCTGTGCCATGTGGGTAGCTCCCTGGCCAGCCGTAGATGGAACGTGTGCTGCAGAGGCTGTGGCAGCTTCATAAGTTGCATCTTAACCCCTTGCGCCACCAGGAAGGCCCCAAATAGAGTCTGTTTTTAATGATCTATTTTTTTCCCATCAAATTACTTGTATTTTGCTTTATTTGCTAGGGTTTCAGGTATGTTCGTGAAATCCTTTGTAATATTTGGTACCAATAAAATAGCCTTGGGAGAGCCATTCTCCTACCTGTGACCATGACACCAGAGCTTACAGTGAACCTCAGAATTAGATGGACACTCAAGAGGAGAGCAGTGCATATGACATCCTCATTGAGGTACTGGCAGCAGAGGCACAGAAATGTGGAGTGGTAAGGAAGATATGAGGGGCAGAGTTGTTTAAGATACTCTCCCAGGGAATCTCCAAGATAACCTAGAGAGACTTGGGAAGGGAATGATTCCATTGCTCTTTTCTTCCTTCAATTCTACTCTTTTCCCTTTGGGATTTCAAATACTCTTTCTGTCTTGGCTAAAATAAAGAAATCTTCAAAAATAGTCATGTTAAGAAAGGCCCCTACAGAGTCTGGGGGGGTTTCTCTCCCCTTTCCTTCTCAAGGTCCTTTAGCACCTGGAGCAGTGGATGAGCGAGGTTCCTCATATTCTCAGAAGGAGTAAAGCCCTCACTGTCTTGGTAGCTCACTTGATGGTTCTTCTCTGAAAGATATATAGCTTTGCTCTATTCCAAAGATATATTAAGACTCCTTTGCTCCAGATAACATAGACCAAATTCAGCTTGCTTAAGTATGAATAAAACAGACTCACATAACTGAAACATCCAGGGCAGATCCTAGCTTGAGTCTAGCTGGATTAAGAAGCAAAAATAATGTCATTAGGACTAGATCTTATATTTGTGATTTTTTTGGCACTGCTTCCCTCCCAGGTGACTCCATTTTTGGACTGGCTTTGCCCTGTCCAAGGCAAGCAAGAACTGTAGATTTCCCTCCTTCATTTCAGCAACCACACAGAAAATATTCTTTCTTCCCAACTGTTTAAACAAGAGATCAGAAATTAGACTAATTAACTCTATCTTTCCAATTATTCACACTTGGATCCTTTCTTTCTCTCATGTCCCATCTCCAATTTGACAGGAAGTTGTATTGACTCTACCATCAAAACATATCCCAAATCAAACCAGTTCTAATCCCATTTCTCACCATCTCCTCAGTTATCCCTCAGATCTAAACTACCATCATATTGTAGGGAAGCAAAAATCTGCTATCCCAAAACATGTTTTTTTAGCAATGTTAATTTCACGGGAGGGGCTGTGAAGCCAGGTAGAAGTTGCCCCTTTGAAGGAGAGTAGACATGTATAAAGGAGAAGTTAGCTCCTTCACTATGTAGGAAAGCCCTCACCTTCTTATCTCTTTTCAATGGAAAAGGCAAAACTTAATCTATATACCTTTGTCTAGTGTGACTTCCTTGGTAAACTTCATAAACTTCCCTTTTCTTCCTCCTAACATTCCTTAGCTAAGCTATTTAAGATGGTAATCTGGGGCCTCCCTGGTGGCACAGGCTGTTGAGCACAGCGCTGTGAAGATGTCCGCAGCCTCTGCAATGCTGGTTTGATCCCCGCCAGCCACGGAACAACCTACATGGCTCAGCAGACCTCTCCTTTCTCGCCCGCTGCTCCCCTCAGCAGTGTATTTCGGTCAGTCTGCCTGTTCTGTTCCCCGCTCTGCTTCTGGTGAATCCTCTCTCTCCCGCACATCTGGCCTGTACCCAGTTCTTGTATAAATAAAATGAATCTTTAAAAAAAAAAAAAGATGGTAGTCTGAAGCTAAGTAGATGAATTACTTAGTTTTATTGGGTCTCTCCCATGTATACAGGAATATGTATACATATTATTATTAAACTTCTTTTTTGAACTTTTTCTCTTATCAATCTATCTGATGCCTGTTAATTTGTCAGCCTAGAAGAACCCAGAGGGTACAAAATGATTTCCTTTGTGCCCCCAACTATTTTTATTTTTTTTAATTTATTTTTTTTTAATTTTTTTTTTAATAGAGGCATGTTTTATTTTATTTATTTGTTTGTTTGTTTGTTTTGTTTATACATGCACTGGGTACAGTCAGAAGCGCGGGAGGGTGAGAGAATTCACCAGAGCCAGAGCGGGGGGCAGAGCAGGCAGAAGGACCGAAGTACACTGCTGAGGGGAGCAGCGGGCGGCAGGAGAGGTCTGCGCGCCATGTGGGACCCTCCTCCGGCGGCCGGGGAGCAGCCGGGGATCGAACCGGCGCCGCAGAGGCTGCGGGCAGCTTCGCAACCCAGCGCTCAACCGCTGCGCCACCTGGGAGGCCCCCAACTATTTTTAATGTGGATTATTACAATAATCTGAAACTATTCTTACTTCTACTCTTACTCCCTACTACCTATTCTCAGCAAGCAACCAGAGTAATCCAGTAAACTATAACAAAACAAAGAAAAAGTTCTTTTTAAAAAAAAAAAAGATTTATTTATTTATGCATACAAGAACTGGGGTACAGGCCAGAGATGTGTGTGTTGGGGGGGGGGGTGACAGGATTCACCAGAGACAGAGTGGGAGAAGAACAGGCAGACTGACTAAAATACACTGTTGAGGGGAGCAGCAGGTAAGTCAAAAGAGGTCTGCTGGCCCACGTGGGTAGCTCCCTGGCTGGGGATAGTGCTGCAGTGGCGGCGGAGAGTTTCACAGGTTGTGTCAACCCCTTGCACCACCAGGGAGACCCCAAAGAAAAAGTTCTGAACTGACTATTATCCCCAGATTTCATGCAGAAGGGGGAGACAGAAGCACCTATCTCCCTGTCTTTCCCAGAAAGAATTTTATTTGCATAATTTGAAAAGCTGCTGCCCAAGGATCTGGTTCCCCATTAGTTTACTTTTAGATGATGATAAAGGAGAAGTCAAAAATTAGGACTAGTAGTAATATCAACCCATGACTTAGGGAGAGCTTAGAGACTGCATGTTTGTGCCCTCTTCCTCCTCCTTGTCCCTATTCGCTTACTGAAACCTAATCCACAATAGATAAGATGGGGTCTTTCGGAGGTAATCAGGTCATTGAGGGTGAAGCACTCCTCTTATGGTATTAGTGTCTTTATAAAGAAGAAAGAGGAAAGTACCTTTGCACTCTCTCTAACCTCCTTCCCACCATCCTGCCTCTCTTCAATGTGAGGACAGAGCAAGCTGACAGGTATTTGCAACCAGGCAGAAGGCTCTCACCTGAACCCAACCTGCTGACACCCTGATAGCCTTTCCAGTCTTTACAACTGTTAGAAATAAATGTCTATTTTTAAATTCACCCAGTCTACGTATTTTGCTAAAGCTGTCTGAACTAAGACAGATTAACGTTGAAAATAGGGAAATTAATTCAACAGATAATCATTTGTGACTCAGAGAAGGAATTTCCATGACCCAGGGCAGAAACGTGATTATGAATACTTACTCATGAGTGGCTGGAGGCAAATCACAAAATAGCAAATGAATAAACTGCTAAGAAGAGCCTGAGAGCCTACTCCAGAGAGGGTATTACAGTAGTCATACAGGACCCTGCATTCAGGAGACTTCCTGACTTGGCTTAATGTTCATATGTCACTGTTAAGAAATTCTTAATAATTTTTTAATAAAGAGCCCTCCATTTTCATTTTGCACTAGGTTCACAATTATGCACTAAGTTGTGCAAAGCACTGAAGGGACCCAAAATGTTTTATTCATTGAGTATTCACTTAATATTCAACAAGTGAATAAATTGCCTATTATGAGTAAAAAGGTCTCTACAACCCCTGACATTCAACCTTCTTAAGCCCTAATTTAAGTCATCTAAAAAATGAAAATAATAGGGCCTACTCATAAGTTTATTAGAAGAGGAATTAAATGCGATCAGGAACATAGGGTTCTTAGAATAGTGCAAAGTAAATGGTAAGTGTTCAATAATGTGAGTGACTATGATGAATTTCCAGGACCTAGCATTGTCTGGCACATTGTAAGAGTTCAATAAAGTGGAGATAAAATGGAAATCTCAGATTAATCTAGTTTGATATATTTTTGTATAAATGAAACAGATATGGCAGATATGGCTACATATACACATCCATATGTACTTAAAACATTAATTAGGCCTAGAAGAAAACATAAAGGGATATTCACAAAGTTGCTGACTATGGTCAAATCTGTGTGATAGTATTTAAGGGAAGAAATTCTTATTTTTATTTTATATATTCTCCTTATTTTAAAAAACTTGTCTTTTAGAAAAATAAAGCAACTGGAATATTCTGAATATAGTGGCTGATAACAAGGTTTATAGAATAACACAATTCCTTCCTTCTAAGAATTACCTTCCTTCTGTTCAAAATATCTTCATCCAATTTCTATTCTTTCAGTTGATTCTGCTATAATTTGCTATTGATCTTAGAAAAATCAACTCCTTGATCTGCTTAAGAGCTTTCTCATTTATAAGATGAGACAATTGAGATAGTGCTTTCCAATAATGGACTTTGCCATGCTAGTGTCCTGAATGTAGGTGAGGTTCTGATAATAGGCCAGTTGAGAAGATTCAGAGCCGGGAAGAATCTCCCTGGCCAGTCCCTCTGGTCATGAGCAGCTTTGTTTAGGGGTTCCTGGGATATCTGTGCAAAGAAAGCAGTTTGAGGTGTAAGTCAAATAAGCAGCAAGTATGGGGGACAACAACCAGCTCATTCAGTTCAGCTGTTTATATGCTACCAAAGAGATGCCAGTGACATGGGTATCTATCTGCAAAGCACCCCAAGGCCTGGCATAATGGGGTTCCTGATGGGCTCAGTTCCAGGTAATGCCTCTAATATTTGTCTTCACACACATTTAGTGGATATTTCCATCCTTTTGCTGAGATGAACTCTTTTAGTGGCACACGTTAGCTGTTGACAGTGTGTGTATGTTCTGAAATGTATATTTTCAGCGAAAAAATTTTGATATAAAATGCAGTATTGGGCCTCCCTGGTGGTGCAAGGGTTTAAGACGCAACCTATGAAGCTATCCGCAGCCACTGCAGCTGGCCAGGGAGCAACCCACATGGTGCAACAGACCTCTCCTGACTTGCCCGCTGCTCCCCTCAGCAGTGTATTTCAGTCAGTCTGCCTGTTCTGCTCCCCACTCTGTCTCTGGTGAATCCTCTCACTCCCCACACCTCTGATCTGTACCCCAGTTCTTGTACACATAAATAAATCTCTTAAAAAAATTTTTAATAAATAAATAAAAATGCAGTATTGGGTTTGAAATTCATTAGCATTAGCATATGAAATTGCAACATTACATTTATCAATAAAAGAATTGTCATTCTTTAATATAATTAGCTTAGCTAGATGCATTAAAAAAAACTAATGTTGATAAACTACATACCCAAAATCAATATAATCTATGTTACTATCCTGCCTAAGGTAACTGATAAATCTAACACAATCCCAATCAAAATACCAACATATTTTTCAAAGAAATTGAATTTATATTGAATCACAATAGGGAACCTCAAATAGCAAAGGCCATCCTGAGAAAAAAGTAGAGAAAGAGAGGCATCATGTAACTGACTTCAACCTTTATTATAAAACAACAGTATTAAAAACCATAAGGTATTGAGACAAAAATAGATATATGGATCAATGGGACAGAGTTTAAAGCCAAGAGATAAATCCACATAGGTATTCAGTAACTAATCTATGATAAAGTAGGCAGGATCATACAATTGGGAGAGTCTATGTAATAAAATGTGCTGGGAAAACTGGGAGGCCACACACAAAATAATGAAGTTGATCACATACATAAAAATAAATTCTAAGTGGACCAAAGATTTAGAAATAAGGTCTGGAACAACAAAATATATAGAAGATATGCAGAAGGCTAGTAGATAGATGAAAAATGTACATCATCGCTTCTAACAAGAGAAATGCAGATTAAATTCACAATGAGATACCATCTTACATCTTTGAGAACAGCACATATTTTTTTTAAGTAATTTTTAATTAATTAATTAATTAATTATTTATACAAGCACTGGGTACAGTCAAGCGCAGGAGGGTGGGAGAATTCACCTGAGCCAGAGAGGGGAGCAGAACAGGCAGAAGGACCGAAGTACACTGCTGAGGGGAGCAGCAGGCGGCAGGAGAGGTCTGCGCACCATGTGGGACCTTCCTCCGGTGGCCAGGGAGCAGTCAGGGATCGAATGGGCGCAGCAGAGGCTGCGGGCAGCCCAGCGCTCAACCGCTGTGCCACCGGGGAGGCCCAAGAACAGCACCTATTAATAAGATCCCCAACAAGAAGAATTAGAGAGGATTCAGAGAAAGAATAACTCTATTACACTGTTGGTGGGAATATAAACTGGTGCATCCATTATGGAAAGCGATTTGCATTCATCTTCAAAAGGTAAAAATGAAAAGAACATATGACCCAGCAATCCCACTCTTGGACATCTATTCAAATAACATGAAATCATCAACATAAACCTATTTACTCTATAATGTTTACTTCAACACTATTTACAATAGCTATGACAGGGAAGCAGCCTAAATGTCCTTCAAGAGATGATTGGATAAAGAAGATGTAGTATAGCCACACTATAAAATACTATTCAGTCAAAGGAAAAAATGAAATGCGGCCATTTACAGAAAAAGGGAGGAAGTTTAAAGGAATTATTTATAGTAAAGCAAGTTAGAATAAAAAACACACTGGATATTTATGTAACAAGCAATTTGACAAAGTAAAACAATTACAAAAACAAGCAGACATTAATAGATTTAATGAGGACTCAGAGGCAGGAGTGGAGAAGGCGAAAGGGGACAAGAGGCTATAAAAGATAGGGTTGGGGGGGAATAAAACCCCACATACCTTCTGGATGAACAAATCTGGAGGCACCAAATTTCACTGAAAGGCAAAGACTTGAATAAGTGCACTGAATAAGAATACCATATTCTTCATGAAGTGGTTAGTATCCCTCTATTGTTTCTTAAATATAAGAATTTAATATAATTCAAAGAAGACTAACAGAAGTTATTAATTAGAAATAACTTGGTTGAAAAACATGTGTACAAACATGACCTAAAGTTAAGTGGTCATGCTAACAGTGTTTCATATGGTACTTTGATATGAATATCATCTTTTCAAAATTGATCAAGTTACCTACCACTGTTTCATAGTACTCAAACTCACAAAGCCTTGATGCATTAACTGGACATAAAGGATATAAATTTCCCCAATTATTTCAAGTACTGTTGTTAGCTATTGGGAACATTGATAAGCAGCATACATAATAGTTGGCTTATGATGATGGAATCAGAGCAACAGGAGGAGGCTCGTTTGGAGGTTATTTCATCCAAATTCCATTAAAGCCTGGTTACAGCCCTGCAACTGAGTACCTTTTGTTCATGTCTGCCAAACAAAATGCCTGTTCCACTTGGATAAGTCCAGATAAACATCAATAAATTTTCTTTCCTAAACTCCAAGCTCTGCTAACACAAGCTGTTTTTCAAACAATTTACAATAAAATTGTTGGATTTGTAACCTTTCCAAGTGAGGGCCTGATCAATTCTAAAGGACGGTTACATTAAAATACAGAGGGCATTTCTCAACAAGGGAGGGAATCTCCCTTGCCAATCAATTGTGGTCACTTTTTTCAGTACCTTTGTTTAAATGTGGACCCACAAGTTATTAATTTATAGCTTGCATGCATGTTAGAGATCACCTAATTTCATCCCCATTTTCATGAAAAAGACTAAAGTTCAGTGAGTTCAATGATTTCAAATCACCTGATGAGGCCCACAAAAGATGAACTCTCCAGCCTTTAACTCTAATCATCTCATTCATTATATTTTCACAACAGGAAACATTAAAGTAAAAATGACTGGCAAATAGTTTATCTGGCCACCCTACTTTTAGAAAACTTGTAAATTACACAATTCCTTATATTCCACCTATGGGAGAACGGTTTCAACTCTTTCCACAGAAACCAGAAGTGTTAGAAAACAGTGCCAAGAGATTTTTTTGAGTTCATTGAGTACCTAATGAACTGACCTGGTCTAATCCTGCCTCATTTCTTTAAAGGGAAAATTTCAGCATGTCAGCCGCGTTTCGGGGCCTTCTCGAGGTGCCCATAATCTGTATCTGGTAGTGTCGTAGGTTTCAGTGCGGCCCTCACAGGTGGGTGTCACTGCCACACAAACTTGTCCCTGGCAATAAGAAACCGGCGCGATGCCGAGGGGCAAAGAAGATTTTATCTTGCAACCTCTGACTACAGAAGAGAAAAGTGTGGTTTTACTCAGGCACGGTGGGAATAAACTCGGAAATGGAGACCGAGAGACCTCTGTGGAGGAGGGGAAAGAAGCGCGAGAAGAAAGGGAAAGGCCCTTTTCACCGGTGACGCGCGGTCACGAGCCGTTCTCCCGACGTGGGCGCGCGCCATTGGCGGAGCGCAAGCTGACGTCCCTGCAGTCGCCCGGGCGCGAACGACGGCAAGGGCGGCGCCGCACTGGAAGTTGGCGAGGCGCGCGCGCTCCCGCGGCTCGCCACGCCCCCGCCCTCCATCCGCCAACCCGCTCGTCCAGTCGCTCTTCGCGCCCAGTTGGCCACGCCCCCTCCACGCCCGCCCCTCCTCCACCAGACCGGCGGCGCGCGGAAAGCGCGTCACGTGACGACTGGCCCCGCCTCTTCCTCTCGGTCCCATATTGAACTCGAGTTGGAAGAGGCGAGTCCGGTCTCAAAATGGAGGTAAAACCGCCGCCCGGTCGCCCCCAGCCCGACTCCGGCCGTCGCCGCCGCCGCCGGGGGGAGGAGGTATTAGGGGGAGAGTGGGGGGTTGATGGGTAGTGGCCGGCGTGGGGGGCCTGGCTTGGTGGGAGCGGGGAGGCCGGGTGGACTGGGTCGGCTGTCCCGCGCTCTGCGTTGAGACGGGCGGTGGGAGGGGGAGGGGAACGGGCCTCAGCGGCCTCCTTGGAGCCCCTCGCCCGCCTCATCCTCCTCTTCGGCTGCACAGGTGGCCTCTAGCAGGAGCGGCGCGGCTGGGGAGAACCTCGGGAGGGACGCCGGCCCGCCGGCCGCGCGGCCTCGGATGCGAGGCCGAGGGCGGCATGGCGGGCCTCGGCGGGAGCGGTTGGGAGGAGGCGGTGGGGGAGGGGAGGGGACGAGCAGGCACATCCGGGCGAGCGAGCAGGCGGGCGGCGGCCACATTGACATTGATCCGCTGCCGCGTTACGAAATGGCGCATTGGCCCGCAATGGCCGCCGCTCCGCCGCCGGGAAAGAGAGCGCGGGATTGGAAGCGAGAGGGAGGAGGCGGCTCGGCAGAAAATGCCGCAAATGGCCTCGCAGCTTGGGGCGCAGTGTTGGCGCTGAAGTTGTGCCGGCGCCTTGCTAGGCCTCACCGGTCTCTTTAAGACAACGAGGATTTCGTTTTCTGTGCGGTGGTTTGGGCCGCCGCTCAGTTGGAAATAGGAAAAAGTGTTAGTTTGCTGCTTTTAATTACTTTCTGATGTGCCTCGTTAAAGTCCTAGTAATTTTATATATTTCTCGTGCCATGTGGATGCCCGTGTTCACCATCTCGCTTTGCTGTACAATGGGGCCAGAGGTTTGTTTTTTTTTAATCACCATTTTTCTTCGAATGGTCGACTCTGGTTGTAGTTTCTTGGATTTTTATTTTGGAGAATTGCAACCATAGTTTTGAGATGATTTTATGTTGCTTGTAATGGAGTTTTCTTGTCGTGTTTGTATTGTCAGTTAGTTGTATTTAACAGGGTGGAAAAACAAAACTAAGTGAGATAAGGGCTTAGGCTATTAATTTGACCTTTTTTTTCGCAGTTCCTGACAATTTTCATATTATATTCCTTAACCTCTACTTTCAGGAAGACAGCTGTTATCCCCTTTAAACAAGGTTTCAGTCCGTGTATTAAATTAAATGCCAGTTAATATCATCAAAGAATTAAGTCGTAAACCGTTTAGGCCTCATTTTAATTTTTTTTAATGTCAATTTTTGGTGTACTGTGCTCCGTTTGCTTTAAGCTATATATGCTATACTTATGTGCAGTTTGGGCTTGTAAGCCTCTAATATGTGTTGTTGAAATTTTGCTCTGTGATAAAAGTGCAGATAAATGTTTGCAGCTTACAACGTGTAAAATGTAAATGGTTACAGGAAAAAAAATTTGAATTTTTTTCTAGGATTTTGGCGGGGGGCGACGATGCTTTTTTAATACAAAGACTATGTTAGCAGTTTCATTTTCTTGAAGCCAATGAGTTTTTTTTTTTAATTTGCGAGCCATAACTTTTAAGTTGTACTGGATAGCTTGTGCTTTAAAATGTTGGGATGTGGACTGAGGAGGGAAGATGTGAAAAGAAATAGCATGGATGAAATACTAACAGCATTTTTTGGTTTCTTAGAAAATGGTTTTTCAGTGGTAACTTCTAAAATAAACTCCAGACACTTGTTTTTTATTGTTGTTCTGGAGTTCTCTAGGTCTTCAATTTAGTTAAGGTGATAAAATGTCATTTGAAAGATTGGTTATTGATTTTCACTGTATCAACTTTAATCCATTGACGTGTAAGATTAGGCTGAAATTCTTAGCTAGGCAATGTTTAATGGTACAGGAATTTGATGTTGTTAATTATTTACAGCAAATGCATGGGGGTTTGTTTGTGGGGTTTTTTTTGTTTTTTGTTTTTTGTTTTTTTTTTCCTCCTCTAGCAGTTATTCTCAGAAAGATAACTAAAGTATGTTGGTTTGTTTCTTCAGGGCCATGATCCAAAGGAACCGGAGCAGTTGAGAAAACTGTTCATTGGTGGTCTGAGCTTTGAAACTACAGATGATAGTTTAAGAGAACATTTTGAGAAATGGGGCACACTTACAGATTGTGTGGTAAGTAAAGGAACAAAAAGGATCTTTAGAAGGGATAAAGGCCCTAAGGAAGTGTTTCAATGCTTTAATTTTTATTTTGTAGGTGATGAGAGACCCCCAAACAAAACGTTCCAGGGGCTTTGGTTTTGTAACTTACTCTTGTGTTGAAGAGGTGGATGCAGCAATGTGTGCTCGGCCACACAAGGTTGATGGGCGTGTAGTGGAACCAAAGAGAGCTGTTTCTAGAGAGGTATTTTAATATAACCATGTTGTATAACGGGTGGAGTTGTTACGAAAATTATTTTTTGACTTTTTTTTTTTTTTTTTTTTGGAATAGGATTCTGTAAAGCCTGGTGCCCACTTAACAGTGAAGAAAATTTTTGTTGGTGGTATTAAGGAAGATACAGAGGAATATAATTTGAGAGACTACTTTGAAAAGTATGGCAAGATTGAAACCATAGAAGTTATGGAAGACAGGCAGAGTGGAAAAAAGAGAGGATTTGCGTTTGTAACTTTTGATGATCATGACACAGTTGATAAAATTGTTGGTAAGTAGCATATGGAATTTGAATGAGAAAACTTCTATACTAAATTTTGCTAAATTACACTTAAATTATGAATAATAACATAAATTATATGGTTCCATATTCATGAAGTGGCTATGCCTGTATAACCAGCCTTTAAATAAAGAAAGGTCATTAACATCCCAGAATATTCCCTCATCCCCACTCAAAGTCATTATCTCTTGATGCTTAATGAGTTCTTTAGTGATAACGGATATCATTTACATGTTTTTTTTTTCCCCAAACATCACATAACTTGTTTGTTTGTTTGATTAAAAAAAATTTTTTTAGTTCAGAAATACCACACTATTAATGGGCATAATTGTGAAGTGAAAAAGGCCCTTTCTAAACAAGAAATGCAGTCTGCTGGATCACAGAGAGGTGAGTAGTACCGTATGTGTGAACATGGTCAATGTGAGTGGTGTTTATGCGGTTCTTAAAGATCTTTCTTATATGTGTTAAAGGTCGTGGAGGTGGATCTGGCAACTTTATGGGTCGTGGAGGGAACTTTGGAGGTGGTGGAGGGAACTTTGGCCGTGGTGGAAACTTTGGTGGAAGAGGTAGGATGGTTATATTATTTCTCAATTCATGTCTATCTAAAATTTATTGGTGAGTTGAAAATATATATATGCGTATGTATTTTTTAATGCATACCTTGTTTTTCTTCAGGAGGTTATGGTGGTGGAGGTGGTGGCAGCAGAGGTAGTTATGGAGGAGGTGATGGTGGATATAATGGATTTGGAGGTGATGGTAAGGTTTTGTTTTTTTATAATTTTGATTGTTTCTGTACTTAATTGAAAATTAAATATGCTTTTATAAATTTTAGTCAAAACTAATGCCATAGATTATTTTCCCCTCGAGATACATTAGCTCTTTTTGGTTACTAACATTGTGCTTAGCATTTGAGCTGCAATTTGAATTATTTATGTCTAGATAATATGTTTACTGTTTTCTTTAATGAGTTTATATTTTAAATTTTTTTTTCAGTATTAAAGGATATTTAGGTAATTGATTTTGATTCTTGCCAAGATTCTTGCTGTTGTTACCAGGTGTTACTAGGCTTAACAGTGTTGAATCAACTCATTGGCTTATTTCTAGTCATTCTAAATGTAAACTAGAATTCAGTAGCCGTATATTTATGGTTTCATCACCTGATTTATTTTTATTGCTTTTCTGTTTTTTGTTTTTTTTTAGGTGGCAACTATGGTGGTGGGCCTGGTTATAGTAGTAGAGGAGGCTATGGTGGTGGTGGACCAGGATATGGAAACCAAGGTGGTGGATATGGTGGTGGAGGAGGAGGATATGATGGTTACAATGAAGGAGGAAATTTTGGAGGTGGTAAGCTTTTACTTGTTTTCAATGTTAACTATTTGCAGTTTTATTATAGGAGTCTAAAAATGTTCGAGTATAGCATTTGGTCAAACCTTGTGTTCTGTAATAGGAAAGGATCAGATTGGTGGGTAGTTGAGTTGAATTTTCCATGTTCTCTAACTTGTTTTATATGTTTTTAAAATGGATATTTATCTAATTATTGCCAGAATTTTACTTTAGAGTTAGGTACTTTTAAATTCAACAGATGGAAGGTATAAATTGAATTTGCAGATATGTTGAAGTGAATAGTCATCTGGGGTTTAGGTGACAATTGCTGTGAGTAGATAGATTGCAAAATTAAATAAGTCATTACTTTTCAACATATCTTGATATATTGATTTTGAAGTTATGTTGCCTTAGAATTACAGTGAATCAAACATGATTATGATGGGTATCAGTGGTATAAAAGAGGGACCATGTACTAAGGGAGTAGTGTTTAATAATAAAGAAAATATGACATCTGTCAGGATACATCATTTGTTGGCTTTTATTTATACTGAGCTCTGTTGATCGGTCTCTGCTTCTGGTAGTTCTATAAAATAACTTTTCAAAGGTCTGCATGTAATGATGGTATGGTTGTTAAAAACTAGGGTCAGCCACAAATAAGAATCTTTGTCATTTCAGGTAACTATGGTGGTGGTGGGAACTACAATGATTTTGGGAATTATAGTGGACAACAGCAATCAAATTATGGACCCATGAAGGGGGGCAGTTTTGGTGGAAGAAGCTCGGGCAGTCCCTATGGTGGTAAGTATTCTTTAAAATTACTCGATGACTTTTTAAATTTGGAAACCAGTGTGCATTTCTTACAAAAACTTAAAATGTATTTCCAGGTGGTTATGGATCTGGTGGTGGAAGTGGTGGCTATGGTAGCAGAAGGTTCTAAAAATTCAGCAGAAAAGGGTAGGTATCTTCAAATTTCTATCATAATGATAAAGAATATGTGGTACTGTTCACTGAGTGTAATAATTTTTTTATCCTGTATTATTCAACAGGCTACAGTTCTTAGCAGGAGAGAGAGCGAGGAGTTGTCAGGAAAGCTGCAGGTTACTTTGAGACAGTCGTCCCAAATCCATTAGAGGAACTGTAAAAATCTGCCACAGAAGGAACGATGATCCATAGTCAGAAAAGTTACTGCAGCTTAAACAGGAAACCCTTCTTGTTCAGGACTGTCATAGCCACAGTTTGCAAAAAGTGCAGCTATTGATTAATGCAATGTAGTGTCAATTAGATGTACATTCCTGAGGTCTTTTATCTGTTGTAGCTTTGTCTTTTTCTTTTTCTTTTCATTACATCAGGTATATTGCCCTGTAAATTGTGGTAGTGGTACCAGGAATAAAAAATTAAGGAATTTTTAACTTTTCAATATTTGTGTAGTTCAGTTTTTCTACATTTTAGTACAGAAACTTTAACAAAATGCAGTTTTGAAGGTGTTTCCTTGTGAGTTAACAAGTAAAGAAGATCATTGTTAATTACTATTTTGTATGAATTTTGCTAAAGTTAACTGTAAAGAAACACCTGCTGACTTGCAGTTCAAGGGGAATCTATTCTCCCCATTTCCAAACCATGAAATGAATGGGCACTGACATGTGGAGAGAATAGATACTTGTATGTTTGCAATGTGTTTTAGATAAATAGAATTGGGTATTTAAATTAGCATACTTGTGAATTTAATAGCATTAAGATTTACCTTCAAATGAAAACTCTCAAAATTTCTATTTGGTTTTTGTGCATTTTCTTTCAAAATGTAATCATGATTTTAGTGTGTTGGCTTTGCTGAGAGTCCTAGCTGTGTTTTGAACATCTCCATTTTACATTGCCTTGGTCACATGTGAACTGATGCCATAGTTTTGAGTGTAAAGAATGTCTGCTGCCCTGTTTAAATTCTGGAAAGGGTAGTGGATATTTTCCCTTTCCTCCTCTAAAACCCATTCTTTAAAATCTTTTCAAAATTCAGAACCACTAAGCTGCTATATGTGAGCAAATTAGTGGTGACTTTTTCTTTTTTAAAGCACAAGAGGCCCATAAGTCTTCAGTTATTTTCCTTGGTTTAATATATTTTTTTGATACAAGCTCTCAGAGTAAGAGAATAAAAATCATGCATTGTTGAACCCTTAACTGGCTGGCATGCTTTCCTGTTTGTACCCTCTACATTTTACTGGCTAAAACCAAGGATAGTCTAAGGTATAATCATCCCAAATGATTTATTGCAGTAGAAATGTAGCACAGTTGCTTAGTATAAGATACTCACTTCCCAAAGACCTGAATTCAAATTTGGATATTTTTGAGTTCTTAAATTCCCAAAGAACATACTGATACTCGATGTGTATACTTGAATCTAAATCATGTTGGTATAAGTTAATTTGTCTGGGAGGACCCTGACTGAGAAGGTGTAGATCATGAGGTCACACATACATAACCACCACGGTCTACTGTTTTGCGCCAGCTAGTGCTTACAATTTTCATTCGAGCTCTAAGTATGTGCCCTGCTGTTATTCTTTCTTTGGCAGTTGAACGTTGAATTGGAGATTTCTTATTTTTGTTCTAAGGAGTACTAAGCAAAACAAGCAATAAAAAGGGGAATGGGGCGCGCTAGTGTTTGAATATGCTCTCTTGTTCTAATTCTGTGCATTATTAATACTTGGATGCATGCAATGCCAGCATGGAAATCGGTCTTCACAGATACTGCAGTTTTCCAGAAAACACTCACAAACAAATAAATGTAACAGACAACATTCCATTTGTTAATGGACATATGTGAATAAGCAGCGTAGAAAATAGGCTATTAGAAACTGGTTAAGTCCTTCAAATTCAAGTGTGGTATATAAATGGACACTGTCAATGTTCATAACTTAAACCTGGGTACCTGGTCAAAGTAATGCTTGGGAAACACTATTAAAATTGAGCTAAATTGTCTCAAGTTCTTTTATTCATATAATAAAGGTTGAAGGGAATGGGGGAGATCAACATACCTGTTTCGATGTTTGTGAAATTGTTTGATACAACCTTGACAGTATCCTTTAATGACATGGAGTTAATTGTACTGTTAACAAATTTTCTGTGTTCTGGAATTAGTGTAATAGTGAAAACATTTTCAGTAAGTTGATGTTTGCAACCTATAAGCAGGTGAAATCTGTGTATGTGACCTGTTTATAAGTTGTATTAGCTTAGTTCTTGTGAACAGTGTGGAAAAGTAAGCCATGAGGAGAGCGTTTAACCAGCTTTAAAGGACCTAAGATGTGCTTTTTAAGCACAGTGTGGATCAAAGGAGACTCACTAAGACAGGACTTCAGCAGCCTTTTGAGTATGGACAAGTCAGCATAAATAAAGAATGACAAGGCAGCAGCAAGAGCTTCAACTACAGAGAAGTGAAGGCATAAGATACTATGATGATAGTGAGCAACTTTTCAAAAGCTAGTTAAATCTGCTTTTTACAACTGAAATATCGAAGAAAGTCTAGCAGGAAGGAGCTTCGCCTTTTGGAACTTCAATGAGAGATAGTTGCCACAGTCACTAGGTCTAGCATTTAGACCTGCAAGGAAGGGCAATAAGCATTAGGTAAGGCTTGAATTTGAATTTTTTCACTAATTAAAGAGTAATTTTTTGTAAAGCAAGGTAAGAGTAATCTTTTTGATTTGCAGGTTGAATGAGAACCCTACTTGCCTAAATGAGGAATGTCTTTCCTACCATCTTAAATACGAAGGTTTCTGGCTGGGTAAGGTTTGTAGCTCACAGTAAAACCTCATGACACCATTTGCTTCCTTAAAAATTTATATTAGGTATTTAAAACATACAGGTAGATGGTTGAAAATCTTACTTGGAAAACTACATTCAACACATTATAAAACTTTTGAAATATCCCTGCAGTAACCATGAAGCGTTCATCTTGAGTCAGATGTGGCCCCCTATGTATACAATTTATTGTTGGTGTCTTTAGGGTAAAGTACATTTTGACAAAGGATAGCTCAAATTTTGAGAACATCTTTGGTGATACACAAGACGAAGTAGACAAACTGCCAATCCTTATTCTGGGGGAAAAGCATTTTGGAAGGAATTTTCAAAATTATACAGGTGTAAAATGGTCTCACAAGTTCTCACATATAAATTCATTTGGGCTAAACATTTGGGAGGGAGTGTCAAGGGTTGGTTATAACTTCTGGACTAGAAAAAGTGGGGTTCTAATCCCTCCTTTTGAAAAACCTAGAGTGAGTAAAACACATAACTGTTGAGATCAGTTGCTGATCATTGATAAGGGCTATTGCTGCACCAGAAGGGTTTGTTAAAAACAGATTTGATGATTATTCACATTTAAAGCACTTGGGAAAGGGAAACCATGCTTTAAAATGTTTCTAAACCATAAGTCAACTCACTGCATAAACAGTGGGCAGTTGGCCAGAGCTTATTCTCAGAAAACGGCTGGTTGGTTCTGTTTCTGTACTTAAATCAGGACTGAATTACTACACATTGACATAAAATGAAGTGTTGAAAAGGTAATATAATACAGCCTTTTAATAAACTTTACAATATGGTTTTAGTGAAGCAAATTTCCTAAGATAGGAACAACTTTCTTTTTAAAGGCATTGTTCTTTCCAGTTCATCTTAATTCTTTATAAAATAAAGTGATTTTTACTTAAATAGTTCACTGTCGTTTCTGAAAATTACTGTTCTCTCAAGTCAGCGCCAAGATGTCATAAAGGGCAAAATGAGGCAAACTTGAACTGATACTGTTAATAGGTTAGTGCTTCCCACACTATACTACTTGCCCAAAAAAGCTATAGAAGGAAATTTGGTAATGTTAAGGAACTAAGTAATTGAAATAGGCTTGGTTTTATGGTATATAGGCTACAGTATATACAATTTGAAATATTTATAATGACTTGGAGTACTAGTAATTGATGTCACAAAGTAGCAAATAAGCATGCAAATGTGCCAGGGTTAATGTAAGGATTGATAGTCTAATCAAAATTTTAAATTTCAATGTTTCTGATTTTTAAGAAGAGGTGGTCTGTAATGGATTCAAATGTTTGATTTGTAGCATAATGAAATGTTTACAGAAAGATAACTTTTTCATTAAAGTATTTTTAGAAATGTGTGTGTGATTTTGTTTCGTGATGTTGGTGACATACTGTAGATGATTATTACTAGTAAAATGAACAGAAAACTTGAAGCGAGCCTTCAAAATAACTACATTAAAAATGGGAAACAGGAATTGTGCGTGTCTCCTAAGGATTGTCTGGAACATAAAGTATACATGAGTTGCTTGGATGACATGAACCAATTGTGGGGGCAATACATAATTACAAAATAAAGTGGTACCTCCCTGATGGCACAAGCATTAGTCTCACAGCTGCCCCACTGTTCCCTTCAGCAGAGTTTTTTCAGTAGACCCACCTTTCTCACCCTGGTGACTCACACACACACCTCTTGGCCTATAGCCCAGTTCCTGTATTGACAATAAAATGTAAGTGAAAAGCTGGAAGTTGAAATGGTACAGATGGTGGAGCTACTACTGTAGGCCCTTGAATGTTCATATTTTAAAGGAGGAAAAACTTGCCCAAAACTGATTTGAGGATCCCTGCATTTGGTGTAGCTTATGGTCACATTTTCCAAAAGAAACTACCAAAGTAAAAACTTAAAATACCTTGGGTTTTTTAATCTTGACTGGCAGCGGATGAGTGAAACATTTTGGGGTGATGTTGACCAACAGGAAAGTCTAGTCAAACTACAGTGTTGTAACACATGGAAAGTAACCATTAAAAGATTCCTTGGCTAAGGTTTTGATGGTGATTTAAGTTCTTTATGGCACAACTATAAATTCTTAGCTTTAACATGTTAAGTAGAAATTGTAAAGGAAAGGATTTTTTTTTAGAATTGCAAGATATTTTTTTTACATTGGTTTCACAGTATATTTTTCCATATTCTATGGGGTTTAGTGCCTTGTAATGGCCAGTCTCAAACTGATTGCCACTAAAATAGGTATATTTTGGGCCTCCCCGATGGCGCAGCGGTTGAGCGCTGGGTTGCGACGCTGCCCGCAGCCTCTGCAGCGCGTTCAATCCCCGGCTGCTCCCCGGACACCGGAGGAGGGTCCCACATGGCTCGCAGACCTCTCCTGCCGCCCGCTGCTCCCCTCAGCAGTGTATTTCGGTCCTTCTGCTTGCTCTGCTCCCCGCTCTGGCTCTGGTGAATCCTCTCACCCTCCCGCGCTTCTGACTGTACCCAGTGCTTGTATAAACAAAACAAACAAACAAACAAATAAAACATGCCTCTATAAAAAAAAATCTTTATATAAAAAATAAAAGAGGTATATTTTTATCAACAAAACTGCAAAATAACACAGGTAGCAAGATTAAAAAATTGTAATACTGGCATTTACTCAACACTGCAATTGAAATTTTTGAAGATTGTTACCGATCCTGTTTAGTATATTAGGTTGTCGAAGTACCAGAGAATGTGGAAGAGTAGGGTGATAGGTAAGTTTTACTTAAATTTTCAAAGATAATCATAACGGCAAACATATTAGGCTGCATCCATGTGGTTACATGGGCATAATACTGTAGGACTAGGAATCAACTTAAAATTTACTGACAGTACGGATAATGAGTGAAAGGGTTTTGACAAGCTTCAAGAGGTGAAGGAAAAATTTACATTTATATAGCTATAATCTTGCAATCACAAATCAGGAATTCTGTCAAATGTTATAGCTGAAAGTTACACAGATAATTTTCCTTAAAAATCACTAATTTGTGCATTCTGTCGACAGAAAAATTGAGTAAACGTAATCTAATTTAAAACTTAAAAATGATATGTTGCTTTCTAAATTTACTCAGTCATCTTAACACTCTTAATAGGTAGGTAATAGGAAAATGCAACTAAGTTTGATTCTTACATACCAAGATTTTGCTTACCAGTAGTTTTAAGAGCTTGGGCTAGTTACTTGGAGTTTCTTACACTGTGCTCCACTTTGGGATTGACAGTGCCAACATCCCTTAGAATGTTTTGTATGTTACATAAAGTACTTAACCACGTTGAGAATAGTTTTCAAAAATTTGATTTAGTAGATACTTAAAATGTTAAATGAGGGTTTTGAAGTTGTGATGCATTAATGGTATTTTGAGATATCTGGCAACAGTAGCTTGATGTTAAAGTTAGGATTTTAACTGTCCGGTACTGTGAGTACATTGTGATTTGTTGCCTATGAGGAATGTCAACTTCGGTGTTAAAATAACTCCAATGAAAAATAAGGAAGTAGGGGCCTCCCTGGTGGCACAAGGGGTTGAGCACCACACTGTGAAGCAGTCCGCAGCCTCTGCAGCACAAGTTCGATCCCCAGCCGGCCAGGGAGCAACCCACGTGGCTCAGCAGACCTCTCCTATCCCGCCCGCTGCTCCCCTCAGCAGTGTATTTCAGTCGGTCTGCCTGTTCTGCTCCCCACACTGTCTGGTGAATCCTCTCACCCCCTGCATCTCTGGCCTGTGCCCCAGCTCTTGTTGCATAAATGAGTAAATCTTTAAAAAAAAAAAAACTCCCAAATTCTGAACTAAATTTCATCTCATTGGGTACTGCTTTTACCTAATTCCTCTAGTAAAGTGCATTTGATACCTGCCTTTATATTAATCTGATGGTTGAGACAATGGGCTTGAAGAGCTTAACCTAGTGTTTGGTTCATAGCTTAACCTAGTGTAAGTATTAGTAATCATGGATACTGTCAATATCCTGAAGCATACCAAAACTTAATGGGTGACAAACTGATTATGCCAATATTGAGGTTTTTTCCTCTGCATAGAATTAAAATTTAATCTTTTACATTATTCTCAGTTCTCAAAAAGAATTAGGCATCAACTGGTAGAGGGACCTCCCTGGTGGCACCAGGGGTTAAGCGTCAGCGCTGTGAAGCTATCCACAGTTACTGCAGCATGAATTCCATCCCAGACAGGGAGGAGACCCACATGGCGCAGCAGACCTCTCCTGTCTTGCCAGCTGCTCCCCTCAGCAGTGTGTTTCAGTAGATCCACTTGTTGTGCTCCCACTCTGTCTCTAGTGGATTCTCTCAATGCCTTGCACCTCTGGCCTACACCCTAGCTCTTGTATGCATAAATAAATCTTTTTAAAAAACACATCAACTAATAGGTGAAATTGGCCTGTTAAATATCTTTAAAATATACATTTGAGAATTACATTGTAAAAGCAAAAAAATAAAGGCTTGGGAAGTACTAGAAACAATTTAAGTAAGGTTTTAAACATTAGGTGGCCATTTAATCTGACAACAGATTGATGCTCTTATTATTTCAGGTTCAGATCAATGAAAATTTGAGATTTTTAAGTAACAAGTAAGGGATTGTTATATTTAATATCTAATTCTACATAATGCAGCGTGGAACGTTTCTTTGAATGAACTCAGCTAAGTATTTTGAAATTTGACTTTTTATAAGAGTATGTGTGACTGAAGGCACCTGCCAGGGTAGTAGAAGCCTGATCTGACCTGTCCAGCATTTCTCTTCCCCTCAATGAATTCCAGGTGCTCAAGATGGGGATGCTGTTAACATTTTTACAACAATCCACCTGCAACTCTCACCCAAAATTTCATCTTACTCAAGATCTGAGATTTTTAGCTAAGTTAGAAACACGACATCTTCCAGTGATTTCATCACCACCACCACACTAGGTCTCAACCACGTTAGAAAGGGCAACAGCAGAATCTTCCCCTTTCAATCTCTGGATTAGTCCTTGAAATCATTTTCAGCCCTGAGCGTTTCAGTCTTCTGAATCACATTCTCTTAAGCTAATTGAACTGATTTCTTTCACTTATCACTAAAGACTTCCTAATACCAGGCTTGAGAAAACGCCCAATTATAAAAAGTGCTTACAGTGAGCAAGGCACTATACTTCTGTGGAGTAACTCACTTATCCTCCCTTCACAGGTGAGGAAGCAGCCCTAAAATTGCTTTGAGTTATTGGAGGTCATTCTAGGAAAGTGGCAGCAGCAAGCCTAACTGGTCTGGCTCTGTGGTTGTGGATGCCACCATTTTGCCCCTAATGAACTGATAGGACAAGAAATGACTTGCATCTAGTGCTTAATATGTTTAACCTTCAGATGAATCTCCATTTCTACACTTTAAAACATGAATGAG
Organism: Talpa occidentalis; assembly: GCF_014898055.3. NCBI lineage: Eukaryota > Metazoa > Chordata > Mammalia > Eulipotyphla > Talpidae > Talpa > Talpa occidentalis. The sequence goes on from NW_023603184.1 coordinate 106,618,335, forward strand.
ACAAACATCTCAGATGAAAAAAACTGGATTGTTGTTGTGAATGAGTTAGCGAGCAGGAGGGGGGCATTGATTTTACATGTTTAATTTTTCAATACGTCTAAAAGTAAACTGATTTCCCCACCTAGACCACCTCCTAACCAGTATTTCCCATCTCTGGACAACTCAGTTCTTAAAAAAGTTCAGTTCCTTGCCGTTTTTATTGTCTTCCCCAATCCTTCCCTTTTTGAAATAATGTAGTATGTTCCAGGAAGAGTGGGATTTCCATTTTATTCTCTAAACAATGCCAGCACATAGTAGGCTTACATCTATTGATGTGAATAAATGATCACTATATTATCTTTCATGTCGAGGTATAATATTTCCCTTGGTTGAGATGCACCTGCTGAGATATTTAAGAGGTATCTTGATATATAAAACTTATATATCAAGTATCTTCTATCTCTAGCACCAGAAGTTCAGTGTAAAATTCTTTGTGTATTTTCAATGAAAATACAGAACACATAATGTTCTAAATATATCATTGTCATGGAAGATACTGTGAATAAACTTGAATTCCAAAAATTAAGTCATAATATTCCTTTATTAGTACCAGCTTTTCAACTAATTTTATTTTTGCCAGAGCTAAACAATTTAATATAAAAAAATGCCATTTTTTTTTATTCAGACAGTATTTATAAAAAAGTACATAGTGGTTAGTTTTGCAACAATTTGCTTTTAGCCAGATGTCATATATAAATCTATGAATGTAACAAATGAGATAAGAACAGTATAAATAAGAAGTTTTTGTAGTATTTACACTTACATAGAAACTAGTCCAAATGGTGTTCTGAGAAATTAAGTTTGCAGTTACAGTGAAACTACTGATTCAGCATACTGATAACTTACTTTAATGCTTTTGAAAGTTTTATATTCTACACTAGTTTTGACTATAATTTTGCATAGAATTACTTATAAAGTGTATTTCTGCATTTCACATCACAGTAGGAGCTTTTAGTATAAACAGTACAAAAAAAAAAAAAACAACCTAGTTCAGAAAAGGTCATCCAAAATCTAGCTTTTCTTAACATCTGGCTTCTTACTTTTGGGAACAAGGAATACATTGCCATCTCTTGTTTGCTGCAGGGAGTACTCACTAGGAGAGTAAGGTTTTCCATCTTCATCGCGTAGCATGCTGAAGACTTCGAGATACAAGGTGCTGAGTTGTTTTTTCAGTAGATGGAGGCTTTTATCATTTTCTCCTTTTTCTTTGAGCAATTTTTCTTTTTCATCTTTTAAATGATCCAAATCTTGCTCCAGTTCTACTATATTTTCCAGTTTTCTTTTTCTGCAATTCTGCGCAGCTACTTTATTCTTACCCCTCCTTCGTATATCTCGAATTAATGCAAGTTGAGCCTCATTGAATTGCTCCTTGGACATCATTTCATTGAAGTCATCAACAGGAAGGTTAATGATTTTTTCTACAGGGAATGGGATATGGAGAGCTTTTGCCCTTAGCTCATCTCTCGTGAGATGAGCCTCCAAGCGGCTTGAATGCTTGTCTTTTGCGAATGTGGTTTTCCGATGACCAGGACTTCCAGGCAATTCTTTTTTTGATGAGTTTTCACACTGGGCCTCACACACCGGAGCTCTGTGCCCTTGAGACTGTGACAGGGGTTGGACTGTATCCCCAGAAGACTGTACTGGCTGTGTTTGGGGACCATTCTGTTGGACACTTCCAGGGACACTATCTGTCTCTTCCATTTCAGAATCACTGAAGCCAAGTGGTGTGTCTCCATAGATAGAAGATTCCACTGAGTGTTGTGGTGAGGCCATGCTGGGACTTGTGTTCAATGAAATGCCAGAGTCAGAATCATTGAATTCTGCTGCACTTTCAGGGTGGTTTTGGTTGAAAGCTTTACAAAGGGACAGATCAGAAACATCAATGGGCCCATTTAGAAGTTCAGAGATTGACTGGCTTAAAGCATTGGAGAAGGGCACACTGTTGCTGGGCTCTGCTATGAAAGCAGAATAAAATTCATCACCAAAATCGGTGTTCGCTGTGGCATTTGAATTTAACGAGTTCACTGGCAACTGGTTGGAATCTTCTGTGGAGAGAATGCTGCTAAAGGAATCCTCAAATGCATTGAGGAAATGTGGACTGCAGTTACCTACTTCTTTTTCCAGTGAGGGGACTGATGATGAGTAGAAATGATAATTGTTGTCAATTTCTGTCAGTTTGGTTTCTGGACTTGGAACTGTACTAGTTTCAACCAGCTTGTCATTTTGAATGTTAAGACACTGCATGGAAAAGAAGTTTATGTGATATAAATCAAAGTTAAATATTTGAATACCTGCTAATCAGTATCTGACGGTAAACTCTCCCCATGCCAATTCTAATATCTCTCCAATATCTTCTATAATTCAGGGATAATTCCCATTCCCCACAGATATTTATGCCTAAGAAAATGTATTAATTTCACAGAGTTCCCAAATCAGACTTCAGATTTATAACTTGATCTAGCCTCAATACATCCAGTCCTTTTAACTCCGTGCAGTTAGGTGAGCATGGGCAGTTCTCTGACTAATTTAAAAGCATTTTCCCATCCCTCTTCTAAATAGGTGGTTTATAAATAATAAGTAAGTGTAGTGACTAAAGACACTACACTTGACTATGAAATAGCATCTTTGGTATTATATTAGATTTTGTTACCTGTAATTCTGGAATGGATAATAGCTCCTCCCAAACTTGCTCAATGTCCTGCTGCATATTGTCTAAATCAGTGATGGTTGACTGAATGACATCAGTTTCAGGTGACTGAGCCTGATTAGGAACAACGAAGACCGGGTTCTCAGTGTGGCTGGGAATATCAGGAACAAGTGATTGAAACGTCGTTGAAGAAACCTATAATGGATAAGGGGTTCATCTACATAAGTCAACAGGAGATGAGTATATTCTGAGGTACCATTCATAACACCTTAAATGGAATTAGCAGTGGTTCTGTATTTCTCTTCTTACAGCCACTTATGATCCCATCTTTTCTTACCCAACTGATTCCAGATTTATTCATTTACTGGTGTAATTACTTTCTCCTGTGCATTTGAAAGTAAACTTTAAAATGATTAAAAACAATGTTTAGGATTTAATTTGTATTTCTGTAATAACTAGAATAGTGATTTAATCACGAGATTTATTAAAATTGTTAGTTGAACAAGTCTTGGTTTATTACCCAGCTTGCTCTTTACTCACTGAAATTTATTTCTAATTACGGAGAACAAATGTGTTCACTTGTTTCCACGGTTACCCTGATCCATGCTTTGGGCTATGCAGTAAGTAAAGATTTTGATTTTGTAGTGTATGTGAGTGGAAGTCTCTTTCTTTCTTAGCTGTAAAGTTATGAGACTTAGGTTTCCTTGACAAAATTTCCTAAAATTATTTTCATTATTTAAAAAAAAAGTGGAGACACATTAAAGGGGTATATTAGAAGATATATTAGATGTAGTTGTGGAGTTCTGCCATTAACTAAATGTTATACCTCATTGTCATCTACAAAAGGGAATGTCTCTGCCAAAAGCTGCATGCAGTCATCAAAGTATAAAGCATCTGATTTGGGAATGTGGGCAACCTGGATGAAAGGGAAAGACATAAAGGAAGGAAAAAAATTGTTCAATATTCATTACATGTTTATTGTCGAGTTAAATCAAACATTTCTCTTCAGCAGTTTTTGTTTTGCTTGTCAATTTTATTTTTTCTGAAGTTTGAAAGTTAAATGGTAATTAATAGCTCTTCTCATAAAACTGTGGTAATCTTTTAAAATCTTTTTTAAAGACTTCTAGATTATATACTAAGTTGCTTTTTTAAAAAGCCATTCTGCAAATGTCCATTTTTAAGTTATTTTAAAAGTTTACTAATATTCTGCTTATATGGTTTGGCCAGGCTTGGTTTATGTCTAAATTTACCATTTTTCAAAAAGAAATCAAAATGCATTTTACTAGTTTCAGGATCAAGTTTTAAAGTCTTAATTTATTATCTACCTGTCTCTCTTAACTTCTTAAACAAACAGAATAGCTTTCAATGTTTGCAGAAAATTTCAAGTATAAAGAATTCTTTTATACAGGCCCAATTTCCTCCCTCCATTGTTAAAATCTGTATATAGTACATTTGTCACACTAATGAACAATGTTACATGATTATTAGCTAAAATCTAAACATGGCTTACTCAGGCAGAAATCAGTTTAGTATAACAGTTCAGAGCACAGATTGAACCAAATTACCTGGGTTCTAATCTTGGCTTCCCCAATTTCTTGAGTGCTCTGGGCAAGTTTTTGACCTCTTTGTGCATCAATTGCTCATCTATAAATAAAATGAGGATACTGGCTCCTCACTCTCATTGTTGATTAACTATCAATATATGTCAAGTGCTTTAGAATAGTGCCTGTCCTGCTGCTACCACTCCTGTCACTATTATTTATTCTGCTTGATCCTTACATGATGTTTCATTAGCTTACAATGCTCTTTCACGTAATTAATGTCCTCCTAATCCTTATAGTAACCCAGAGGAGTATTTCAGATATTGAACTCATTGGGAAGTCAAAGTTGGCAATTTGACTTGATTAGGCAGTGAAGACATAGTTAATGAAAGACACAGTTGAAACTCAGGCCCAGATATTTTAATTCCTGGGTCAATGCTCCTCCCTTAAACCCTGCCATACACTTTCCCAAGAATTGCGTACTCTGTACCTGGGAGTAGTTGGCAGATCCACTGGTTTCTGACTGGATATGTTGCGCTGGCTGAATTGGGAGAAATTCACCTGTCTCTTCATCTAGTTGTAACTGAGCAAAAAAGGCTTTCTCTTGCTCCTTCTGGAGTTGTTCTTGTCTTTCCTTTTCAAGTTTTTTCTGTTTTTCCAGCTCATGCTCTTTCCGTCGCTGACTAAAGTCAAATACTTCTCGACTTACTCCAAGATCTATATCTTGCCTCCAAAGTATGTCGATCAAATCCATGTCCTATGTTTAAAACAAAAAAGGAGGGAGGGAGAGCATGATTAAGAAGGTTTTTAAATGACAGATATCACATCATTCATATTATGCCACTGTTTGTGGAGGGCAGTGGGTAGGGAGATTACAAACAAAATCTGAATGAGAACACAGATCCAATGTTTTGGAAGGGCATAGTTAATTTCATGCAATGAATCTATTCATTAAAAACAATAACAACCTACAAACAGCCATCCATTCTAATCACTTATTACTTGAATTATTAATGATTGGGTAGTGGTAGAATTCACTAAAGAGTGAAGTGATGAACGCTAAACATTAAAGTTCTTGAATTAAAAGAAATCCCATACTTGTTCAGTGGAATATAGAAATCAGACCAAGTATTCCAAATTACTAGTATTACAAAAAACTGGGTTTGCAAAATACGGATTGAATACATGGACTTTTTCTAAACTTGCTTAACCCAGTTAACCAAGGTGGGTGGGGGGGAATCCAAGTATCCAAAATAAATTGCCAGTCTAGCAGTTGTGAAATAATACCGCCATTCTTTTGGTCTTTACGACATTGGATTATTTGTCCCCACCTTTACTACTATCTCCATGGCTCACTTATCTGTAAAGAAAACTCCTGGCTAATGATAAGCTTGTGCCATGAGGGAACCAAGGGGTTGCCTACTGCCAACCAAGAGAGCGGGAAAAGAATGGTTAGTGATCACTAATTTACTCCTGAGAAATCATAAATAACCCTCTTTTAAAAATAAAACAAAAGAATGGCTTCCCAGAAAGATGGAGAAAGTACTGAGTTTTAAGATAATAGGGAGAATTTTACAACGAGGGAATGGCTATTTTGATTTACATAACAAGGTTAGGGCTAAGAACCATTTCCAGACTTCCTTAACCACAAATGTGTGAAAAGCAACTTTTCTGATTTGTTAACTTTAGTTTTTAAAAAGTCTAAACAGGTAGGAAATGTGTATCAGTTTCTGTCTGATCACTTATATGAAAGTATTAAAATGAGATTGAAACTGGCAAAATCAAGACACAGGGAGGAAGAGTGTGGGGCCTGAAGCCAGTAGACAGTGTGCACAAATGTCAAGCTTTGTATTTTGGTTCTGTTGACTGCCCGCAGCACCAGCCTGCCCTGCATGTCTAGAGCTCCACCACTGTCAGCCTCCCAAGGACAAAAAGAACATGGCTGTTGCTTCAGTGAGCAGTCAAGCTATTTTTACCTAGCAGAGGAGGAGCTGGCCACTCAGACTAAAGGCTGCACACTAGCCAGATAGTAGAGGCCACAACTAACCTTGATTGAAAGTCGATGCTGGAATCTTTTTTTTTTAAAAGATTTATTTATTTATGCATACAAGAGCTGGGGTACAGGCCAGAGGTGTGGGGGGGCAGATAAGAGGATTCACCAGAGACCGAGTGGGGAACAAAACAGGCAGACTGACTGAAATACACTGCTGAGGGGAGCAGCGGACGAGAAAGGAGAGGTCTGTTGTGCCATGTGGGTTGCTTCCTGGCCGGCCAGGGATCGAACTCGTGCTGCAGAGGCTGTGGACTGCGTCATAGTGCGGTGGCTTAACCCCTTGCACCACCAGGGAGGCCCAATGGCTGGAATCTTAAATGCTATGAAGCCCTGTTTAGGAGTTCATCATTATTCTAGCCTTGAACAGTGTAACACAGAACATAAAGCACATACAATAGGTACAGTTAAAACAGCACCTGCAGCTCTTTAGAACTGGCTCAAGTAAACCTGTGTTTAATTAATCTAGTATCTTAAGAGTTTCTATCGGCCAGATACTGTTCTGAGAACATTACATATATAAACTAATCTTCAAAACCACCATATAAAAAACATTCCTATTTTACACATGAGAAGACTGAGGTCTAGAAAGTGACTACTAGAAAGTAGCTGAACAGAGAAACCTATGTAACTGGGTAGTCTTAATATGGATTCAAGGTTTTCAACCACTAGTCTACACTCAAAATATAAAATCTGATCATTGACTAGGTTATAAAATCCATTGTCATGTATATACTTTGCTTTGACATTTTGGTGGTGTGACTATTTGGCAGGTTCACAGAACATTGGATTAGGCACATGTCACCTGGATCATTTTCCTGACCATGCACAACAAAACAGCAACTGTAGCACTTTCATGGCTGTCTTCTCAGGGGGTTCCCAACTAAAATAAAGGCTGAGAATAACTTCTCTTGTTAAAAAAAAAAATTTTTTTTTCCCCATTTTAAAGATGTTTATCCAAAGGTCATGAGAAGGAGAAAGGCCCAAGGTATAGAGAAACCTATGTTGCAATTGTAATTGGGCTGGGCCACATCTTAGTATATCAGGGTATCCTACCTAGACTGTTCTCCAACTGGAGCATTTGACCATGCATGGTCTCAAGGTGGTGGTTAATATATTTACAACTACTAAATGCCAACACTAAAAAATTAAGGAATGCGTAATCACACACTTGAACTCTAATTTCTGTTTTTTGAAAAAAAGATGGTCCCTTTCAAAAACTGATGCAGAGGGCCTCCCTGGTGGTGCAAGGGGTTAAGACGCAACCTCTAAAGCAATCCGCAGCCATTGCAGTACGAGTTCGATCCCCAGCCAGGGAGCCACCCACATGGCGCAGCAGAACTCTCCTGACTCGCCTGCTGCTCCCCTCAGCAGTATACTTCAGTCAATCTGCCTGCTCTGATCTCCACTCTGTCTCTGGTGAATCCTCTCACCTTCCATACCTCTGGCCTATACCGCAGTTCTTCTATACATAAATGAAAAATATTAAAAAAAAAAAAAACAACTGATGCAGAAAGTACACTGAGGTCTTCAGAAGGTCAATAAAGGAAAAAGCCAAAAACTTGTCCCCTACACAGAGAGCTCTACCACAGAGCTCCCTCACTTCTCCCAGACTGTGTAGGCTTGGGGCTTCTTGTTTAGAGATGCTAGGGTGAAAACCAGTATCCACCTTTGAACTTTTCATAAAAGAACTGAGAAAGGACTGAAGCAAATGTTGGAAATGCCTGCTCACAATGCTGATCATTTCAAAGTATCCCTAAACCTCACTCAGTCCAATGAGTTGGAGGAACATTTCTAATGTTCTCTACAATTATCTGTGGCAGTCACACCAAGAATTGATGTAACTGTTCTTTATTTTTATCCCCTTTTCTCTCCACCAGATGAATTGTCTTGAGTAGGTTCAAATGTAGCTACACACTTAGTGCAACCCAACCCCTATCATGCAGATGCTGATGGATCGAGACATGTGAAAGAAATCTGTAAATGTACATTATACGCAAATGCCATTATGCACCGAAAGTGATGGGCCCTACCATGTGCTGTCAACTAGCCTAAATTCCAGGCCAATGGGCAAAACTGAAGACTTTAATCTAATTATAGTAGGAGACTGAAATAATCAGAAATGAAGCTACTCGGTTCCTCTTCAGGGAAGTACTACAACTGGGTACTAGGTATAAGAAAGATGTGTTGTAAATAAAACAATGACATACATTTTTATGTGTATGTTTATATACACATATAGACCATTCATTGCTGCCCAATTCCTGAGATGACTACCCTTCAATGCACAACTCCAATTTTTTTTTTTAAGTTTCAAAAACCACGATCAGGAAAAGACATCTTGGATCCCTGTCAACACAGAAGAAACATAAAACATGCAGCAGCAGCTGGATCTGTTCTAGAGCATGTCACCCTGCTCCAGCGCCTGCTCCCACTATCTGATCAGAAACAATGCTGGACCCAGGGAGGCAGAGTGGCTCCTTCTGCCCTAACGCCCTAATGCTCTCTCCACCAGGAATTCAGCCAAAAGATCTTTCAAGCGGCAGCACCTAATTGCTGTTAATGCAGGCTGGGCAGCATTCAATGAGCTCATAATGACACCAGGCTGTTTCAAAGTGTTCTCAGAGCTTGTCCTCTCTATTTTTAAGTTTGTATTTATCTCATGTTTATTCTCACTAGGCGAGGTCCCTGTAAGAAAACTTTTACTTTTTTTTGTTTGTTTAAGGCGAGCTTTAACTACTTCGAACTCCTTTTAAAAAGACACTGATCAAATTTAGGATGCAGTAACAAGGAATTTCTTGTCATGGACTTACTATGTCCCACTCTTTGTTACTCAGATTTTTACATAAATTTTAGAATTGAACAACTTGCAGAGGTGTTAGACTAGATGAACTAACTATTCAAAGCTTTATTTTGAAAATGAGAATGGCAGAAGTATGTCCATCCACTAGTGGGGAGCCCCACGAGCTCAAGGACTGTGTTCTGTGCAAACCCCAAAGGCTGTGAGCAGCATTTCCTGTAAGGAGCCCTGTGACCAGGCACATGACTTTGTCCACAAATGACCCATCTCTCTGCAAAACTTGTGCACCATCTAAGAGGAAATAGTCTGGGTGGAGCCCATACCAAACAAGTACATGACATGTGAGTGGGGAAAGGAAGTGCCTAAGGAGAACTAAAACTTCTCTCCTGCACATAAGTCCAAGGCACTGAGGAAAGACAGCTGCCTTATCCCCTCCACATCCCCAAGGAGGAAAGCTCCGATGCAGAATGGCCGATAACAACTGGGTTTGGGGAGGGAGAGGGAAGCAGAGGGATGATTTATTTGTACAGCATTCCAACAGGTATTTATTTCCTCAAGACTAGCAAAAATGTTCCCAAGGGCAACGCAGGGACTGGTTGTGAGCCTTCACAAGCCATATGGAGCAAACACTGTCTGCCATTCAGTGTCTGGACTTTTTTGGTTGTCCTCTAGTGATTCCTGAGTGTTCCAAATTATGTTGCTAACCTTGGCTTAGACAAAAGAAGATGATTTAATAAGAAACATAAATATTCGATAGTTCATGTTAAGTCACCATCTGGGCTCATGGAAATATTTCTATTTAAAATGTATATATCATCTTTTGCCATCTGGGTAATCTGTCATACATTTTATGGGAAATTCGAAGTTGGACCGTTAACTCATACCACTTTAAAACAAACATCTTTGTACCAGGATAAACAAAGAAGAATAGCCCTAACACAGAATCCATCTTAACTATGTCTTCTGCACGTTTTATGTCAATCTTAATGCCTCAAACAAGCCAGCATTTATCATGCTAGATGATACCCCCAAAAATCAGAAATAAAGCAAAGATATTTTGATTTGGTCCTCAATTAAATTTATTTAGTAAACAGGCTTTTGAGAAGTATTTTAAATGAAAAAAAAAAGTTTTCTATTATACAGGCAAATATTTTAATGAGGCAGACACCTCTCACCCCCTCACCCCTCTTTCCTCACTCTCCTCTCCCATCATCCTCTATTTTGTCCTGAGAATGACAGGAAGGTAGTAGTAGGTTTCCTTCTAAAAATACATTTCATCAATACAGTGTTCAATGCACAGATTACTAACTTTGTAAAAAGAAAATGAAAACTGATTCTCACTTATAATTTTATAGTATAAAGGTTAAGAGAAGGCCTCAAGTTACTCCTTCCAAAAAACCATGTATTCCTATTAGGAAAATAATACATTTTCTTTTAACATTCATTCCCCTGGATTTCTCCATGCAAATATTAATTACTAGCATTCAGAGACTAAGCTACATTTGGTAATGTTTTTCTTTCATACATTTTATTCTTTATTTTATTCCCAGGTGGTTATATTATTCATCAAAAACCTAAATCTGGCTTAATTTTTTTCCATTAGAAGGTGCTCAAATATTTTTGAGCAAAACCAGATGGAATATGAATCACAGCCTACTGTTAGAGCATAAACCAAATTAAGACTTATAGGAGGCTACAAAAACAATTGAGGACATGCTTGAATTTTGGAGAGCTGGTAAAACAAAAAGATTTCTTCTTTGATTCACAAGGCTCTCCTTTGCAGTCACAGCCCTTACTAAACAAAGTAAGGTGAGACCAAGCAGGTATGTTTTTAAAATACATTTCATTGATGACTATTATATTTCATAAATATTTATCCACCTATTTACTTCTCTTTGATTGTCTCCCACTGGTTCATTATAAGAAGATACACAACATGATGCCAATTGCTTCCTTAGTGAGCATGTAGAGGAGGCAGATCACAGGTTATTCTTTTCAATCTGCCCTCACTCAAGTGCTTTTGGTTCTACTAGACTGATTAGCTAACTCTTGAATAATTAAAAAATAAAATGCTACAATAATTGTGAAGTAGATAATTAAAAATATCAAATCACACACAAATATTCTGTGATCACAGAATAAGATTAAAAGGGTCTTGTAGCTACTAGCCCAATGGCAAATGTCATTTGGTTAAATTTTCTGTACCTATAGCTCAATCTTAAAAAATAAGCAGCATAATAACCATAGCAGCAACTTCTAGTAGGTACTAATATTTACTACTAATCTAAGTTTTCCTTCTAAAGAACTCTTACTAAGAATTATTTCCCCAACCTTCAACAACCAGTAATTTTTAACAATATAAAACTTCTCAAATACACTGAGATAAATCATTCAACAAAACCCTAGATCACAAATTTACTATTCCCTGTATTGTAGAATCATCCTTCTACCCTTTTTCTTTTAGCTAAAAAGTGGTCCAGCTTCCTCACAGCCTGGCATGTTGACTAGGTAGACATTTTCATGGACTTCTTCCTGTTCACAAACAAGTTTTTCAGCAATGACTAAATCTAAGAAATATGATCCAGCCAGTTTACTGAAAATCTTTCCCTTTTCATTTATAAACTACAAAGTATGATGCAAAGGTAAAGTAAAACTGAAAAGTGAATAAAATAGGAATTCATATTATATGTTTTCGCAAGAGCCTCATGCATTTGGCCAAAAAGGAGTCAAAGGGCAGTTAATTCCCAAAATAGCAGGGGATCCCACCTGCTACAAAAGCATATGGATCAGATTTTACATGAGATATTACACACCTACTTATTAAAGAGTTATTTTTTAGTTTATACTTAAGCAGGATGTCACTGCTAGCCCTCAATGGACTCAAGCAAGGATTTTCACTACTTTCACTACTTTCAAACCAATAGCTTGGTTTGAAACAAGCAAACTTTAGGATACTTTTTTCTAATCTCTTCCCCATTTTTGAACAAGACATGTATGTATCCTGTTCTGGATGCTGTCCACACACATGAAAGGAACATCTTACCCTTGTGAGTATGTCTTCATTACTATTAGAATGGCTCTACAGGAACACCAAGGAAAACACACACACACACACACAGAACCTTCATGAGTACTGGATCTATCACCCTAACTTACTTTACATAACCTACAAATGAATGACCTGGGTGTGGACTAAACAGGTGGCTCAGAAGTACACCCTGAGGTCAAACAGCCTGCCCACCTGTCCTCATGGACTTTTCTCCTGCCAGGCAGGCATCCCCTGTGTGGGAGGATGGTGCTCCTCCAGCCACTGCAGCTCTTTCCAGCTGCCACTTCTGAACACCCTGCACGATCTTTTATCCTCTTTGGATCCCCACTTGTAAAAAGAAATAATTTATCTCAATCTTTAAGTTTCTTTCCAGATACAACTATTAACAATTAGCTAAAAGGAAAAAAAGAATCAGAATAGTCCCCTAGGCCTGAGAGCCAGGGAAATATGGTATACTATTTGTTGCTGTCAAAGGTTTTATGTGCCTATTGGGGTGGTGATGAATGTTAGAAAAATACTACAGATCCCGTAACCTATATCCCAAGGAATCCATGTAAAATTTTTTTAGTGTGGGTTTTTTTGAGTATGAAATAAGGTATTAATGGCTAGAACTTCATTTTACCAGAATGGTGGTAGTTATAATAAAGGGGGTGACCAAGAGGCACAAGAGTAATGTATATACCACCCTAAAGGGATCACGAATCCATCTAATACACATGTCTAGATCCCAGGCTAGGAACTGTGCTTGTGTTGGCAACCAGCACAGACTGATAAATCAGTACGCACAGAAAACCTCACAGGAGTGACAAGTGACAAAGTGCACCAGTCACTACTGTGTAAACGGCCTCCCAATAAACAACAGTTAAACTTGGTTTCCAAAGGTCTACTCCAAGTGAGTTAAAAGCCAAGGAGGGAAGGAGGTGGATAAAGCACAAACAGAAAGTGACTACTTTCCACTGGGTGCATTCTTGGTCTCTCCTCTTGATGGTGGTAATGCTTCCCTCTTCTCCCCAGAGGCTCAGAATCCCCAGTGCTGGAGAATTCTCATATACAAAGAGACTTCCTCCTCACATTTGAAATTTCAGGCAGTGTGACTCATCTCAGCTGAGATGGGAATGACTGTTAATGCCACACTGTCACGGAATGCTCCGACTGGAAGGAGCCACAGGACACACAAGGAGAGCCCCTTTCATTTCCCAAATGGGGAAACGGATTTAGAGAGTGAAATGACTGGCCCCAAGGTCAGAGGTCCCATTTAGGGTCTACTTTCCCAATTTTACAACTTGTGCCAAGTTATTTAAGAGGGAAAAGTATACATTTTGGCTTCATTTTAATTGTTTAATTAGCACCTCTTGCTCTATATTACCCGCCTGCAGGCACCTAACAGCTTCTTTGACAGCAGCGGTTTGCACACACACACATCATGGTTTACTGGAGTGTTCGCCAGAAGCTTGCTGTGGAAGCACCAGGGAGAAGGCTGATCATCATTTATGGATGAGCACTTCTAGGCTTTCGGGATAGAGCAATCCTTCCCCAAATCACGTTTTGGCAAGTAGCCACGTTTTGGCAAGTAGCAGAGCCAGGGTTCCAACTCAACACTGATTCCAAGCCTGGCAGGCTTGTTCCACGCTGGGGTGCCTCACCTCTGTGTTCACACAACATGACGAGGTCTGTCACCGCGTTAGCCTGGGTGCCCTCTCCCCAGGCAGAACACTGAGACTTCCAAGTTGGCCCTCCTATCAGCCAGGCCTTCCTGCCCTGAAGACACATGGACAAATCAGATCAACTTAACTGCACAATGAGAACTGGCATTTTTTTATTTTAAATTTTACCTACTTTTTTTGCAGTGTTCCAGAGATGGTTTAATGGGTTCAATGTCCTTTTTAATCTCTAGTTCTCTTTTTTCTTTTATATATGTAAATTTGAGAGAAATTTACATAAATTCTAAATTTATATATCTATGCACAATATATTTTATATATATATATTTCATTTTTTAATTGAGATAACTTTGGTTTACAACCCTGGATATGTTTTAGGCATCTATGTGTACACCTCAAGTTTGGCATTTAAATCAATCTTCCATAAAGCCAATATTTAACCCATACTTTATGTCTTATCTGGGCTGTCTTTTTTAAGTTCTTTTATTGAAGTAACATCCCAAGATAACATTATATAAGCTCCAGGTGTGCATCATTATAAATCAATGTCTGGGTAGACTACATTAAGTTCACCACTAAAAGTACAATTCTATAGTCGCACTAAAGTACAGTCTCCTCTAGGGCATGACAATGTATTTTTCTTTTTTAATAGCAGCACATGTAAATAGTACAAAATACGTAAAAGTTGTAAAAGTAATCTCCCAGATACCCCCGCCTCCACTCAAGGCCATCACTGGTATCAGCTTTTTCTGTTTTCTTAGGAAGACAGTCTATTAAACACAGACAGACACATACAAAGTAGCATATAATCACAGTGTTTTACACTTATTTCTCCCTGTGAAATATATTTTAGAGATATAGATCAGAGCATAGAGTTTTCCAATTATTTTTAATGGCTGAGTGTACATTATTATTATTATGTGTAGTAATAATATATTATCTAAATCTATAATTTTAATCTCTCACTGGGTCTAATTCTTCATACATTAATAAATTGAGATCTGAAATACCATAAGATCGAGTCATTCCAACTTCTGTATATTTATCTGAGGAATACGAAAACACTAATTGTTTGAAGAAATTTATGTACACCTATGCTTATTACTGGGGCTTTTTTTTTTTTAAAGATTTGTTTATTTATTTATACAAGAACCGGGGTACAGGCCAGATGTGTGGGAGGGTGAGAGGATTCATCAGAGACAGAGTGGGGAACAGAACAGGCAGAATGACTGAAATACACTGCTGAGGGGAGCAGCGGGTGAGTCAGGAGAGGCCTGCTGCGCCATGTGGGACCCTCCCTGGCCAGCCAGGATGGAACTGGCGCTGCAGAGGCTGCGGACAGCTTCACAGCGCTGCGCTCAACATCCTGCACCACCAAGGGAGGCCCAACTGTGGCATTTTTTAACAGCCAAGATACAGAAACAACCTAAATGCCAACGATGGCTGAGTAAATAAAGAAGATGTGGTACATCTACACAATGGAAAATACTCAGGAAAAAAAAATGAAAGGCTGCCATTTGTGTTAATATGGGTTGACCTTGAGGGGAAAAGGCTAAGTTAAATAAGTCAGAGGGAGAAAGACAAAGGCAGTATGATTTCACTCACATGTGGAGTGAAAATATAAAAGAAACAAAGCAAAAGAACATAACAAAAACAAATTCTTACACTCTAAGAACAAAATGGTGGTTACCAGGAGGGAAGGGAGGTAGGTAAATCAGGTAAAAGAGATCCACTGTATGGTGAAGGATGGAAACTAGTATCTATATATATATATGTATATCTATACACACATTATGTATATTATTAATATACAGAATATTAATACTCTATACCTGAAACCTAAATATTATTATAATCCAGTAATAGATATTTTGTCTAAAAAAGTGGAATTGCCAGGTCAAAGAGTATATGGCATTTATATGCACACATGAAAGAATGACACAGTAACCAGTAAAATTAAAAATAAAAGTATATTTTCATTAAAAAAAAGAATGGCTAATATAAAAAGTACTGCTAATACCAAGTATTGGCAAGATCCAGAGCTCTGGACAGCAATGCAAAATGAACCATATGGTCCTCTTGAAAACAGTTTGTCAAGTGCTAAATAAACAGATAATATTTTTAAAGTATATGCATATTTAATTATGACAGATATTGCCAACAGCTCTATAAAGACTGTACCTTATCCATTCCATCAACAGAGTGTGAGAGTGCCCATTTCCTCACACCTTTCCCAGTTCAATTGTCCTTCACACATTGCATCATACTGGCACATGATACCCACTTAATAAGTACATACTGATTGTTTGTTCAAGGTCTCCTATATTAATTCCAGAGTCACTTCAAAGTTAACCCCTCCCACTATGTTTTAATAATAAAATTAAGGCTAAAGAAAAGAGAAAAGAACAGGAGAAATGTCAGTTGGTTAGCAAACAACATTTCTTAAGCCACCAGCCTTTAACCTGCCTTGTGCCAGCCAAACTAACTTCTTGCGGGAGCAATAAACGTAGAGGCCATGCATGGTGCACACAGATAAGACAGACTGGGCAAAGTCTCAACAGGTGAAATATTCAAGTGTGGCTGGCAAAATCAGCAACCTCAGCCTTTCTAACAGACAAGGATGGGTTTCTCAGGAATAGAGGTTTACTGGCCATTAAGTTACGTTTAGATGCACAACTGACTACAGTGATCTTGGAGACCGTATTTACATCCCAGTTTATTAACAAGGATCTTGAGGCCCAGGGATGCTAGCTGAATAAGTGGCTTGCAGTCTCTTCTAATTAAGCAGAACTCTGGAGGAGTCATCTGGTGAGCCTAACACAAGTTAGATATCAAACTAGACTTTCCTATTGCAATGTGTATTATTCAGAAATTGAGGAAATATTTGGAGTGACCTTGAAAACAGACCTTAGCAAACCATTGTGGCCAAATTAAGAGCTTGTGAAACTCTGCCCTTAGGAGAAAACAACCACTTTTCAGTAGGAAACTTTTCTTTCCCTAAACCCCAAACTCTAACTACTGTGTAGTTTTCTAAAGACTGTGCCCCATCTCCACCCCGACTCAATATAATAGGACTAACAGTCATCTCCCAGATTAAGCCCCTTCAGGCTGATCATCTCCGCAAACAAGAAGAAACATGGACAGTTCTCTGAGAACCCCAAAATGATGGGGTCAAGTCTACATACCCATTAACGGCTCACTAAGACCAAGACACAGTTCTACATCTCTTCGGAGAAAGAAGGCCCTGTGAGATAACAGCTCTTACATCTGTAGTGCTTTATGAGCACAAAACACTTTCACTCGGTCATTATGTCATTTAACCTTTATACTACTTTGTGTAGAGATTAGAGAGAAGAAGAAACAGGTTCAGAAAGGTTAAGTATCAAACGTCAGACAGCTTGTCAACTGCATGACTTATCTGGATCACCTTGATGTTATTCAGCAATGTTATTTATGGTCCAGATGCCACGCCATCACCATGATTATTGCAAAGGTCATCTGAATAATGGGTAGAAATACAAGGGCCTTAGATGATGAGAAAGTATTATATCTGTTTCATCTAACAATATGAGTTAATCTTGAGCTCAGAAATTGTATTTCAGCTCATTTCAGAAGTACAGATTTGAAAATCCACAGTACCCACTGTCATTGCTAAATGCTGGGCAGCAATATGAACCTCTTAAAAAGGAAATGATCATTAGTATACAGATCGTATTTCATTCTCTCAAAATCAGTTTAAGAATCTTCTCTCAAGGGGCCTCCCTGATGCTGCAACGGGTTAAGACCCAACCTATGAAGCAATCCACAGCCACTGTACCATGAGTTTGATTCCAGGCCAGGGAGGTAACCCACATGATGCAGCAGACCTCTCCTGACTCGCCCGCTGCTCCCCTCAGCAGTGTATTTTGGTATATCCATCTGTCCTGCTCCCCTCTCTATCTCTGGTGAATCCTCTCAACCCCTACACCTCTGGCCTGTACCCCAGTTCTTATATGCAAAAATAAATAAATCTTTAAAAAAAAATCTTCTCTCAACATAAATCTTTTTAGGTAAGCCACAAAATAAATACATAAGGATAGTGGTTACCTGATTACATTTAGATTTGAAAATGGAAAATCACAGTGGCAGTACTGAGTCCAGATAAAGACAGATATGATACAATCTAAGTGATGATAATGGCCCCACTTACTGTGCACTTTCCATGTATTCAACAGTATGCTAAACACTTGAACCCACCTAAATGCATGCCAAAGTGTAAGGCAGGTAATAGTATTACCATAGTCTTTCTAGAGCCAGAAACAGAAGCATGAAAGGGAGGATAAGTATGTTTGTCTGAGGTCCCCCTCTAATAAACAGCGACAGTGAGATCCAGCCCAGGTTCGTGTCACAAATAACACTGGCCTGGACCTGAGAACAACCTCGGCCTCTTTGGGGACGATGCACAGTGTGCAGGAGCCAGCTGGGGCCACTGCTCGCCAGCTATAGGGGGCAGCTGGCTAGCACCTAACCTTACTGTGTGGTCCTGCAAGGGCAACCAAGGCAATGCCATCTCTCCTCTCAGAATCGTTTGGCATACAGAAAAAAAAAAAGTATGTGAATGCCCCTTAAAAACAGAGAGGACAACTCAGGGTGAGGTAGTAGTACTATTAATAAGTTCAAGGCCAGGTGCAGATGTCAAATGAACATGAGAAGTGTCTAATTTTTACACTTCTGGGTCTGACCAGTATATGAAAAAAGAGGAGATGAGGTCATCGCTTTTGCAGGGCAGCAACGAAGGGCAGTAAATGTAAAAAGTTTTCAGCTGTGATTATTTCCCTTAAGTGTCATGGGTCTTCTTTCCCTTCGCCACTCTGCCTTATTTCGGCAAGGCAAGAATTGCTTAAGGGGTAGTTATTACAAAGAATTATTTTCATCTTTAAGGACTAAAAGAAGGGGGCGGGGCTGGAAGAGGACACGGGAAAGGGGTCAGCTTAGTTCATGCCTGCATTTAGCCTTTCACCTCGCATTTCCACTCCTTATTTTATGACCTGCCTGTGGACGCCGCTCAGTTTCTAGGTGCAGAACCCCAGAGTAAGAAATGCTGCCACGAGCAAGAAGTGGGTCGGAGAAGTTCCATGGGATGGCTTATCAATCCGCACAGGGGATTGGGCAGTGAGGCTGGAGGACCCGCAGTGTGGCCAGTGCAGCCTCTGTGGTCCTAGGAGACGGGTGAGGCCTGGCCATGGTTGCTATGGATTGGTTTTCAGTCTCTAGAGGCTCCCATTCAGGCCCACACGTGGCCAGGCACACACCTGGAGAATACCACAGTAGAATGAGAAGATTATAGCGCAGAGCAAAAAAAGGAAATGAATGTTTCTGCCTTTACACAGTCAGAATTAAAGGAGAGATTTTTTTTTTTTTAAGTGGGCCAAGGTATCTCAGGTCCCTTACATATTCCAACATCCCTGAATAAAAACGAAATATGGGCCTCCCCGGTGGCGCAGCGGTTGAGCGCTGGGCTGCGGAGCTGCCCGCAGCCTATGCAGTGCCAGTTTGATCCCCGGCCGCCAGGGAGGGTCCCACATGACGCGCAGACCTCTCCTGCCACCGGGCTCCCCTCAGCAGTGTAAAAAAAAAAAAACAACAAAACAAAACAAAAAAATGAAATATAATAATCACAATCACCATGTGAGGAATATATCCTACTGGTGAGATCTTGTGCCCACTTCTTAGTTTTAAGAACACTGTAACATAAATAGCATCCACACTTTAAAGATGATGGAACTAAGGCATAACACATTATAAAATCCAGCAACCTCTCTGGGTCTCAGGGATAATGCTCCTTCCTTTCCAGGGTGGTGACTGCACATGACAAAAATCAGTTGGTTAAAATTCAGTACTGGGAAGAGTCCCAGACTGTAAGCAGCCATTATCAACATTATTGGTATCCGTTAGCTCAGGACTCACAAGCAAAGCCCGTGGAAGAGAAAAGAGAGGGCACTGTTTTTTCTTTTCTTGGGCAAATACTGCTAATCATTGGAACTGGAAGATAGTAAACAAATCTGTCTTAAAGAAGGGCAGAAAAGAGAGACACTGCCCTGTGCCACTGTGGAGAAGAAAACAATCCATCCTTAAAGCAAAAGTGCAACTTCTAGATGGTTTTTCGTCAACAGAATGGAAAACTGGTGAGTGAGTTTCTGTTAAAAATCCTGAAAGAGCAGGGCATCCAAGCTTGAGCATGCATAATTTCATGATGGGGCCAACAGTCGGAAAAAAAATCTATTCCCCTCCTCTAAAAAGGAGGTTTTAGAAACATTCTTCTTAAATGGCAAAGTACAGTTAGAGCTATCATTGCAGATCCCCAATACGTCAGCTGATGCCTAGCCAGCCAGTCACACCCACACACTGCAAGAGCCCCCTCACCAGTTCCACGCGTCCAACCTGTCCAGCTTCTCTTCCCACTCATGGGACATACTTCCTGTCTATAGCCAGCTCATCTGTCTGGTCCTTGCCAAAACCTTCAGTGACTTCCAGACACACTGTGTAAATTTCAAATGCCACAAGGGAGCACGGGATGCCCTCTACCACCAGCCCCAAATCAACCTTGTCAGTCCATGATGTCATGGCCACCCCATGTGCCAACAGACTGCCATAGTTCAGCTCAGGCGTGGACCCTAACTTGTGTTTCCAGCTGAAGCTCGAGTCAAATGAAACCCTACCAGCTCAAAAAAATGTCTAGTTAAAATGCTGCCTCATTCAGGATAGCCTCTCTGAGCACTCCAGCTGGAAGTGACAGCTTTCCCCTTGCACAGTCATGGAGTTGGCAGGTAGCACAGACAACTGGTATTAAATACCAAGCCCCACAGAGCAGCTCCACGGTGCTAGACACATCAGAGTTATAAAAATGAAAACAGTTCCTACCCTAGAGTTCTTAAGCAGAGGAGACAGAGATGTAATTACATTAATTATGAATGAAACATTCCCTATAATCCAAGTGTACAAAGAGCAATGGGGTAGGTTAATTAGGAGGAGTGGCAATTTGAAAAGCAAATATCCTTCACATTTGCTGATTATCTTGAACAATTTAAACAACTTCATGCCCTAAAGTCCCCTGGGTGTGTAAACCCTTATAAGTATTTGTGGAATGACTAAGTCTACATGCAGAATCAAAATTCATTATTTTCATTGTATACCTAAGGTGTCTGGGGTTAAAAAGTTTTAATTCTCTAATTAACAAAGGTATCCTGTTTTACATCGTTTATGACCCAATCACTAGTCATAAAAGAACTATTTAACGTCAACCACAGTAATAACACTTCAAATTATTCCTCGGGTATGCTATTAAAAATAATCTAAAGAATGATAAACGAACTCTCCTTCAAGTTAACAATAAAATTGATTTTTTTAGGGATGTGATAGTATCTTAAAATATTCATTAAGGAGTTTTACAATCAGGATAATAAAGTCGCCCATCAAAGCAAATGTTAAGTGTGTTTTCTTAAAGGACACTCATTATTTCCCTCAGGCCGATGGTCAGAAATAGCACTAGAAAGTGGGCAACCATATTCTAGACATTTTTTCTAAAGCATCAACCCACTACCAAAATACTAACCTCTTCAGCTTTTCACAGCTGTCCTTACTGTTTTATCTCAGAACTTGAAACTTCTTCAAAAATGTCCAAAAAAAAAGGCAGTGAAGGCTCAGCGAGAGTCATGCCATGTGATTTTATACTTCATCTGGAAGTTTTAAAATAATGTTTACCTTTTTAGGACCAACTCCTTGCAGTCACAGGACAGAGAAATGCTAAGTGCTAGGTGCAACAATTACCATATCAAATAACATTCCTCTGTTAAGGGAACTGGACCAGACATTCTACCTGAGCAAATGAAATGCACCTGGGTTCTCTCTGGTTACTAGCTCTTTCATCACTTTCTATGATCTCTTCCAGGTCATTTTAGTTTGGAATAAAAGGTGTGAGCAGGCTAACATCTAGGGAGAGGCTGGGCCTCCCTACCAGGAGCAAATAACATGCTGAGATTTCCTGAGAAGAAGAAGTAATCCACTGGCTTCAAATGGGTTACAGAAGTTAAACCATCATCCCACTGGTGCCACTGGAACTGGCACTGCTGCTCAGGAGTGTGGGGAGATTCCTTTCTGGTTGTCACAATGCCATCAGGTGTCCTGGAACAAGGGATGAAGAGAAGTTGAGCCCAGGTACCAGCAGCACCCCCTTTTGAAAATGCCAGGTGGACTCCTTGACATATGGATACTATCTAAATTAATCTCTGTAAAGGAGGGATGTATTCTTCATCATCTAACAAAGCACCCATGCTCCTTAGACAAGAAGAGAGGAAGAAGGGATAGCTGGGATTGCAGACATCAAACTCTCTGCTCTGGACAAATTACCTTCACTCTTTGAACCCATGTCTTCCTCTGGAACTTGGAGATTATAGTCACTATCACCATGGATTTATGGTCAAGATCAAGTTAGAGGGCATGTCTAGGGCCCAGTGCAGTACTAATAGGTGTTCAGTAAACGTTAGTTCTTTCTCTCTTTTGCCCCCATGAAATTGCCAGTTGTCTGTTTTCAGATGTGTTGTAACATCAAAAGGCTGGCTTTCTTCATACCACTGGAGTTGGTAATATGAACGGAAATAAAAAACCGGTCAGTCTCCATGGTTATCTTCCCCGGCACGCAGTCATTAAAGCTCCACAGTACAGTTGCTGTTATCAAGTGAACTTTGGAAACCTGTGCAACGGAACCCAGACATCTGAGAGGCCCACAGAGAAAAAAAGGAAGGGAGATGAATGCGTTTCCATGTAGGGGAATCATTTCTACCCACATCTTTCTGGGGGAAAAAGGCTTTATTTATCAGTGAGAAGAGAAGTGAGGCTGCCCCAGTTCTTCTTGAGATATTTTTTCTTTTTTCTGACCAGACACTGAAGCAACACAAAAAATATCTACACACAATCAATCCTGCCCTAGCATCCCCAGGGCACCTACAGAGGGAGAAGCACAGAGCTCCCAATAATGGGCATGCTTACCCGAACTGTGAACTGTGAACTCCTCTAACGGAGATGCTATCTTTATTCTTCAGAGGAATTCCTAAGATTACGCCATCACAGAGTTACTCTGTGGTCACATATGTGTGCTCCCTTAATTAGAGGGAAGCTGTAAAGTCAGAATAAAACAGGCATTGTGTCAAATTCCCCCTGTAATGGAGAAATGTGCATTCCATGCTGTGTGGGCCTCCCAGGCAACTCATCCTGGGGTAAGAGTGACCAGTGTCCCTAAAGCAAAGTACCAGGCCTGGTCTGAGAGTCCTAAAAGGAATGAGTTTAGAGAAAAGAGCAAGGACTTTGATGGCAAAGGTTCTATCCTGGAACCAGCTAGGTGACTGTGCTGCTCATTTGCCTGTGGCTACCAGATACCTTTCCCACCCCACCCCTGCTGTTCCCAGGCTCCCTTGCCAATGGCCTCCAACTACATTCCACCAAGGGTCGGTGGGGGGAGGGCATTCCCAATGCCCCTCTAGTCCCAAGGGTAGCTGTGGCTTCCTAGTCTGCTAATCTCTGGGTTGTCTTTCTGGCTCCTCTATTAGCCATGTAATTAATGTCCCATATTAAATCCTCTCTGTTTGAAATATCCAGTGTGATTTCTGCTTTCCTAAACTATGTAATGTTTCTTAATCTCTTCACAGAGTTTTCTCAATGACAAAACCTACATTAACCCTCTTTACTCTTTTTTAAGGGTAAAGAAGGAAAGATAAGGCATGTAAACACAGCACAAGCAAATATTCAATTTACTTCCTCTGTTTTCACAGGAAGGACCCAAGAGCAAGCTGAATGTTGAAGAGCAAATCTAAGTACTACAGATTTTGGAGATCCTTAAGTCAAATATGTGTCAATCTGAGGCATCCGTCAGTAAGAGTTCAAAAAATACTGCATTCCTTCTGGGTTCATTCAAAGAAATCTTTTAAGTTAGCTTCTTTTTTCCTCTGAACCTCTCTTTCCCTTCAATTTTGGAACTTTTCACATGAAATGTAACCTCCCCTCTCAAAGGCAACATACTCACTCTCAACCCACTGCTCCAAGGCCTCCTTCAACCATGCAGCCTGCTAAGGAAGTTTGTCTCAGGAGAAGACAGACTACCACCCACAAGACAGTTCGCATTCTCAGTCCTGGTCTCAGCGTGGAGACTGCTGAGAGAACAATGGGCTGCGAGTGAGGATAGGATCCCAGCACAAGGTTTAGCACAAAATAAACCAGCCCTGTTCTTGTCCTTAGGGATTGATTTTTCAAAATATATATTTTAATTATGTTTCATTGAGGATTATTTCAAAAATTGGCAATTTTTACCAAGTAAAAAAGTAAAAATGGATTTATTTTTGGTCATTTCCATTATCAGGATTTTAAGGACTAAACCTTTTTTTTTTTTGGCTAAAAAAATTTCATGGTTCTTTAACAGTCTGAAGTCTCTGTGACTCCAGGACTGCAAAACAAACCAACCAAAAGTACAGGTTCTTGATCAACCCTTAAGCACTTGAAGTAGTGTGGCTCTATCATGCGTCCTAGTATGAGCCCACGGCCTTTACAGAAGGCAACAAAACATGATAATCATTTCCCTCTCTTTTTAGCCCTTAAGCTGGGAAAAGGTTTGGGTGCTGCATCCATGTGCAGTGTTACAATTTTGTGCTGAAGCAGAGACAAAAGAAGATGAAGTCTGGAATAAGGAAAAGTTCCATACTCTTTATCAGTAAGCCACCTGCATGTGCAATCACAGCTGCCCTGCCTCTTACAGACACCAGAGGTGAGTGGGTACTAACCTACCCTAATAGCACTACATTCCTCAAAGAAGGAATGGGGAAAAATGATTTATTAAAAATGATTTATTAAAATTTATTTATTAAAAATAAATACTATATACACTGCAAATAGCCTAAATGTTAATGTTAAAGTCTTTCTGTGCTTGAGATTAAACAAATATTATGTACATGATGCACCATAAAATGACAAGAACAAATCAAAGGATACAGCTGGTTAAAAGGAGGGACAGGTTAAAAGAATTTCAAACTGCTGAGTTCTAGAGTTAGCAAAACATGCAGCTTCCCAAGGGTGACTAAACAGACTCCTTCAATGGGGTGCCCACTTCCTCAGGGCCTGTTCCCACCTAGGCTAGAAGGCCCTAAACCACACTCTCATGTGTCTGAAGTGGGACTGCTGCATAACACACATACACACACACACACACACACACGTACACCCTTGCAAACATGTGTTTTCAAATGTAAAACAGAAAGTCATTCACGTAAGAATAAATGGTAGCTACAGTGGTCAGGATATATAAAACAGATATAGGGCACTCTAACTCTGACCCTCAAAATATAAAAAACATAAAAATAATGAGATTGAGGAACACAGAGCACAGAGTTTCCCAGAGCTGGCCAGTGTTTGTGCTGGCCTCCAGGCTCTCCAATCCCTATTCTGAATACCTGTCCTCCCTGCCTCTTCTATGCCATTCCCAAATAATCTACATTGCAGGTTGTCACATGCCACATTTCTGACAAAACATGGAAAAATTCTACTGGCCCACTTAGGGAAAACCTTTTGATAACAAAATTATCACCCAAATTTTCAAGACGGATTAAAGAGCTCAAATTATATTTACTAGATTTCAAACATTAGTTGGGCAATTGTAACACAGTTCACAGATTAGGGGTTAATCTTAAAACTCTGAGGTCAGCAATCAAGCACAAAAATACTTTCTTTTGTGAATAAAACATCCCAACCAGATCTTCTGCATCACTATGTAAATACCTGCAATGGATACAAATACTGAGTAGGTATTCTAGGGCACGAGTAGGTATTCTAGGGCACGAGTTACCAAACCTGACTGCTCCCTTCAGAAGCTTGAAAAAATACTGGGTCTCACCCTGGAGACTGATTTAATGGAGGATATGGTCTGGGCATCTGTACTGTAAATATTGATGGTGATATTCCTGTACAGCAAAGTTTAAAAACTGTTGTAGAGAACAGAAAGAAATCTTATAAATTGGAAACAACTCAAATGTCCATCATCAACTGATGATTTGATAAAGTGTGTATATTTACACTGCAAAGGATTAATATTCAGCAATAAAAGCTATGACATTCTGATACATACTATGGTCAAACCCTGTAAACATTATGTTGAATGAAAGAAGCCAGTCACACAAGACCACATATGGTACAATACCATTTATATGAAATACCTAGAATAGATACTCCACAGAGATAGAAACGATCAATGAGTGGTTACAGGGAGCAAGAGAATTGAGGGGGAATGGGGAGTGACTGCTAATGCCTTTGGGCTTTGGGGTAAGATGCAAATATTCTAAAATTAATTGTGGTGATGGTTATTCAACCTTGAATAACACCAAACCACTGAAATGTCCACATCGCACGTGTGGCAAGTATGACGCGTGAACTATATAGCCCATAAGGTTGTTCATTTAAAAAAGGAGAGATATGTAAATTCTATGCCCAGTTCTCAAGACATTCACAATCTAGCTATAGAGTAAAAAACATAGATACATAGACAAAACAAGTATTAGAGATTTTAAAAAAGTGATTGAAGAGAGTTGCCTAATTAATACAGAAAATAAAAACTCTTACGTTCAGAAGGAGGCTTCACAGCCACACTGACTGATCAGATATTGTTCTTTTCTTACACAAACTTTTTTCTCCAATGTAAAAAAGCAACAGATTTTGGATCTGTCATATGCTACTGATACATACTACAGGCCCCAAAGTCTCGATTTCCAAGCCCGTGAGAAAGGAATAACCATTTCATATTGTCAAGTAATCTTTTTTAATCCTTTAGAATACAGGCTATTGATGGATTATACTAACTCTCAGGAGTCAATGATCAACAGGACCTTTGAAAAATAGACTTGGTGCTCTAAATCCTCAAGTGTTGGATCTGTCTTTATTGCCACCATTTGGGGCAAAATAAACTCACATGCTGTCATACAAAAAGACATGAGGCTTTGCCATCACAGTATTATGGGACATACGCTATAAAAACTTCTGACCTTAAGAATTTCTAAAATTCCTAATACTAATAGTAAAAAAGGATTTATTGTGGCAGAGGCTGACATAGAAAACTCCAACTTTAGGAAAGGAAGGATTCTATTTTGCAGTCTTGTTTTTTGGGGGGCAGAGGGTTGGTAGAAGAATACCATTTGAATTTTTCTAATCTGTTTGGGATTGTAAATATTATATATTTGAACTATATGTTTTGGCTTTATTTCCAGAAAACACGACATTATTCATTAAAGAAGCCTTGACTTATACCTTAGAGTCTTTTTAATAAATGTTTATTGAAGTATGTTTACAAGTGGCAATGAAATTTCAATAATCTCTAGAAACCACATTATCCAAATATAAACCATTCACCATTTTGCAATAAACTTAAATGTACAGCCATAGGTGAAGAGAAACAGGTAAAATATTGCACTTAGCACACTTGTCCTTCTGCACCCTGGTGTGCAACACATTTCAGCCAATTTACAGACTGGATGGATGGGCCAGGCACTTAAATACTCTAGGTATATTCAGACCAATTTTTAGGTAAATCAACCACTGGATCCAAAAAATCCTGCAGCATCCTTAATTCAGACAAATAAGACAACAGTTCTGAAAACAATTTAACAATAAGGACTAAGTAATACAGTATTTAATTTTGAAATGTACTATCTCAAAACCCCAAGCAAGCTTCAATTAGCTAGACTTGGGCCCATATGCCTGCTTCAATAGAGAAGTGCCAAAACAGGAGATTAGTGTATAATTTGAGCTAACAGGTTTCTATTAGCAAATTTCCACTAGTAGAAATCTGAATTTCAACTCAAATTCCCCCAAATCTACTGCTTTCCCTTCAACCTAGCTTAACCCTGTGTGTCCGACTCTCCACCATACATCTACATATGTAAAAATACATTTTTTCACCAAACTTATTTTTGATCACTACTTCAAAACAGAAAGTCAATGTAACAGGAAAATGTACCAACTGAAAAAGCGGAGACTCCAGCAGCTAAGTGATTTAATTAGGAAAAAAAAAAAATCCCTGAAAATATAAGGCCGCATTCTGGACACTGATGAAATCCCAGGGAATTTTTTAAATTTTATTATATTAAGAAAAAGGTCCTGCCTTTCCATATTAAAGCCCCCTAAGTCTCTGCTCCGTTCTTGAAAGGCCCCCATGCAGTAATTCCATTTATTTTCATCAGATTTAAGATGGTTCACCTCACCCTCATATACAATTACTGAATTTCTGATTAGTGGAAAAGGTACAAAGATTAACCTTTTTAATTTCTGCCAGTCCTTCCCCTGGTTTTTCTCAACGCAACTGTTTTTTAAAGTGACTTTTCCACCTGTTTAAAGTTTAACTAGTCCTGGTCCAGGTTGAAAGTGGTGATTAAGAGTCCTTGGATTCAGATTACCTACATCTGAACCCCACCTCTGCTACTCAATAGTTGAGTCACTTTAAGCAGAACTCTTGGCTTCTCTTGGCCTGTTTTCTCTCCTGGAAACTAGAGAGAATAGTATTTCCCATGGGATTACTGTGAAATTATGCATGTGAAGCAATTATTGCACTGCCTGGCACGCAGGGAAATGCCCTACAATTCATCTATTACCATCTCAGCGCCAAATTCTTCCTGCACCTGAGTTTACATAGAAAAGTTAACCCCAGATCAAGGAAATTTAAAGAGGAAATATTATTTATGGAAAACCTCCTTTTACATGTGTTCAGCCACTACAGAGAAAATTCCCAGAAAAAAAAGGCCTTGGAGTCCACAAATGTTTCCTTTTCTCATGCACTCTGTAAAGTATAATTCATCCTGAATAAAAATAAGTATTAAGAAAAATAATGTATTTGATTTTCAACTTTTCCTGGTGGTCCTAAAGAAAGACATGTTTCTTTGTTGTTGCTTTTAAATCTCTAGCGCTGTTTATAAAAACCCAAGTTAACAAGAAAGATTCCAAAATGTCCCAAATGTCCTAGCTCATTTTGAATACAAAATGACTAATGTTAGTTCTGTATTTATCTTCCCACATGCTACTTCCACAATCTTTCAAGAGATTTTTCACATATCTAAAAATCAAAGTTGTTCTTTGCTTAACAATTCACTGAGATGAGAGGCAGGCCCCTTCTATTCCCCCCCTCCTACCTTTTATAAATAATCTTATCAGTCTAGTCCCAAATCAACTTCATCCTTCATCTACAAAAGTACTTTATCTCTCCAAGACACCCTTGAAAAGAGTAATGAATGGTTCCTTCCACCTAATAGAGATAGAGAATCTAAGTCTCTCCTTACTGCAGGGTTCATCAAACACACCTCTGCACAGAGGGGTGAAAACTGTCTCTCAGTACCACTTCAGACATGGAGTCTCTTTGACAAAAGGTCAGAATTCACCTTTGCTTCCTTCATACATACATACAGGCATGAAATGCATTCCATATTTTACTCAATTCTTTTTCATAGTTTTCAAACATGCAAACCCATGTCTGATGGAAAAGTAACTTGTCAAACATAACTGGAAAGTTCTCATCTAAAAGAAGAAACATGAGTCTTAAGCACTTTTGTACATGGAATGTTAAATTACACGGTACAGACAGAAAAATATTAAAAATAAAGGGTTACAATTCCTGGATTTTGAAAACGGAATCAATCAGTATCATATATCCTTTGGTCATAAGACTTAAGACTATATAGATGGTCTTAAAGCTTATTGTAGAACAGCAACTAATTACTTCTCCATTTTAGTGGGAATACAATTCTAATCACTGGGGGAAAGTTCACGCCAAACAACTCTAAAAGAAAAAAAGCACAATTAATACATTACTAACAACTAAAAATCTTTCGCTTTTCAGGATTAGTCTAACACTAGTTGAAGAGCATAAAGATATTTGCCCTAGCAATTAAATTACACATTTGCTCGAATCAAATACTTTCCCCCTAAAAACCCAATTACGGGGGAAAAAAGGAAATATAAGTATCTACTTCTTTAGAAGTTCTTACAAAACATGAATAGAAATTTGTTTTCCCTTTTGTAACAATTTACAGAACGTGTTAGCAAGGCATCGAGAAACACAAGTGTCCCACCTCCTGCCCTGGTAAAAGAAGCAATATGCTAAGAAAGCGAGACAAATTCTCAAACAGAAAGAAAAGCACCCAAGGGAGAAATAATCATGAAAGCAAAAAAATTTAATAACAGCCTAAAAACATCAGGAATTCTGATGTGCACTCACAAACAGCCTAAGAGCAACAGAAATTCTAATCTGCACTCGCAATTCTTACCCTTGACAGCACAGAACAGAATATTCTGCTTTACACATTTTGGAATTGCAATTCTGAAACGCTAAATCCAAAGACAAAGCCGCCCAGGGGAAAATAACAATTGCGCAACAGATCAACAGCTCCAACTTGTCCCTTGGCCCCGACGCGGGAAGGTTTGCACGCTATAAAGCAGCAAAGGGCCCACCGAGGGCCGCCGTGACAGCCAACTGGTCACTGTCAGGGAGGCCGAGGCCACGCACGCGGCTTGCACCCCTGGGAGGCAGGGAGGCACCCCGCCGCAACACGAACTTGGGGGCGCGGTCGACTCCTGCCAGAGTCAGCTGCCCCGCCCGCAGTTCTCGGTGCTTAGTGGGGGGCCGGCCCCTGGTCCCCAAGCCCGAACCTTTTCCACCGCGCGAGGGAGGGAGCGCGCAGGCCCCGACCAGCAGCCGCACGTCGGGGTATCAGCACTCCGGGCGCTTCATGCACCCCCTGCTCCCCTCCACCACGGGGAATGGCCTTCCTCGCCTAGAGCGAACGGATGAAGGGACAGATGAATTGCTCTGCCAAGAGGCACCCCCGGACAGCCCAGTCCCCGGAGGGCACCCAGGCGCCACCCGCGTCCGCGGAAGTCGTGGCCCGGGGCGGGGGCGGAGGAGGGACCCCGGGGCCCAGCCCCGAGGAGACCTCAGCTCCCCCAAGAGCGGCCCCGTGACTAGGCACATTTTTGCCGGCCCCGCGGCCGGGGAGCCGCTCAGCCCCGGAAGGGCCGGGCCGCGCCGGCTCAGAGCGCCAGCGTCCGCCCCCTCCTGCCCATCCGCTTCGGGGGCAGCGGGAACTCGGGGAGCTGGCCGGGGCGCCCGCGTCCCAGCCCCGCCTGCCGGGGACGCAGCGAGAGATCCTCCTTCGCCCCGCGCGGGAGCTCAGCTCCCAGACCCCTTCCAGCCGCTCCCGGGGGCGGGGGACACGCTGTCGGCAGGACCACCCCGCCGCGCCCCTGCTCCCCTCCCGGCCCCCGGCCCCGGCTCCCCCTCCCCGCGGGCCCGGCGCAGGCGCAGCGGCTCCAGCGCGCGGCCACTGCAGTCCCGGCTCCCGCCACAGACGGGAGGGGCGGCCGGCGGCGGCTGTCCCTGCGAGCCCTGCCTCCCCCGCGCCCCTGTCCCGGCCCGGGCGCCGCCGCGGGGCGCAGAGGACCCAGGCAGCACCTGCTGGGACGGCAGCCCCGGCGGCGGCAGCTCCAAGTCCATCATGCTCAACTAGGGATCGCGCTCTGGGCCTCCCCGACGGCGACCCTGTTCCGGCGGCCGAGGTGCGGCGCGGACAGGGCGGCACGGGCGGCAGCGACTCCGGCGGGCTCTCGGGGACTCGTTCCTCCGCGACCCGGCCGAGTCACCCGCCGGGCTCCAGCCCCGCTCCGCCTCCCGCCCCCCGAGGGCGGGGCAAGAGCCGGGGCCCTTCCTTCCCTCCCCGGCTGGCGGCCGGGCTGAGCTTCCGAAAATCCCCCACCCCCGCCCGGCTGACGCAAGAAGCTCGCGGCAGGGGGCGGGAAGGGGCCCCCGCGGGGGTCCCAGGGGTCGGCGGGCGCACCCGGGGTTGGGAGGAGGCCTGAATGCGCGCCCCGGCTCCGCGCTCGACTTGCTCCCCCCGCAAATAAAACCGACGCGCTCCGCCCCGCGAGATTAAGAGTTTGTTTGCCGAAGGTGACTCGGGTTCTGGCGCTTTGCAACAGTTTAAACTGTTGGAACAAACGCTCCTGGATACCCACCCGGCGAAGGCTCTGGTATCAGAGCTGCGCCTCCCAGACTTGGAGTTGCAGGACCTAGCCCCGTTTTATCTCACCCCACCGCCAGAGAGTGGCGCCGGCCCGGAGGGCGGGGGTTAAGGCTTGGACCCGGGCTTGGACCGGGCTGTGGGCTCGGCGAATTGCCCTGTCGCCCGCCCTGGTGCTCACGAGGGTGGCGGTCAGTGGGACTTGCCTGGGGGAAATGTGGACCGCCCCGGGAGCTCGTGCTCGCAGTCACCCTGAACGCCCTCCACCTACTCCCACGCGCTGGCACTCTCGCCAGATCCGATCGTTAGGGCAGACCGAGCAGTCACGGTCTGAGTGAGTGACCAGTATTGCCCACCAAGCGCACACCCCGCATCACTGATTTCACACCGTGAAATACTAGAACATGCCATAGTCGATATATATATATATATATTAAGTTATATAATGGTTTGCATAGTATCGGCCCATTTTGTAAAAACACGTGCCTAGAAAAAGTTTTTGACCCATGCATTAATATCATTGGTTGCAAGATAGTGAATGACTTACCTGTCATTTTGTTACTGAAAGGTAGTTTAAATCTACAATGAATATGTATTACTTTTTACATTAAAAACTATTTTAAATTAATTGCCTCATAAAACTTGGAAAAAGGAATATTGTGAAATCTTACATGCTTTAAGAGAGAATAAATGGTCTCGTTTTGTTTTGTTTCTCTTATGCATTGCTATCTTTCCAACTCTTTTACCAAGCCTGATTTTCATTTTATGGCATCTTGGAATAGGCAAAACAAGATGAAGACAGTATCCGCAGTGGTTTTACTATTTCATTCAAAAACCTTCTGCCAAAAACAAAACGAACAAGAAAGCCCTGACAATGGCAGATACACGCCCCAAAAGCTGCAAAATACTTACTCTTTCTGGGTTGCATAATTTGACACTCCCAGGATTTATCTGTAAATTTATATGTTTGAATATTCCTTGAGGTAAGTGAAGCCTAAATTAATTGCTTGTAATTGAAGCAAGCTTCAATTGACTGTTATGTGAAAAGCCTGCAAAATGATCTGAGAACAAGTTTAGGAGAAGTTATTAACAATGAACCTGACAATAAACATGCAGAGACATAATGAAGTGACATTACTGCATCAAAGAAGGCCACAACAGTATATTGTTCGCAATTCTAATTACTTAGTAAACCAACTACGGAGGAAAAGCTAGACAATGAACACAGGATGTAGGACATACCAAAGTCAAATGTGACATGGTCACTGCTCTCTAAGACTTTATTTTTTTAAAAAAAAATGGTACTGGGCCTCCTGGTGGCGCAAGGGGTTAAGCACCGCAGTATGAAGCAAAACACAGCCTCTGCAGCACAAGTTCAAGCCCCTGCAGGCCAGAGAAAAACCCACATGGCTAATCAGACCTCTCCTGTCTTGCCCGCTGCTCCTCTCAGCCGTGTGTTTCCATCAGTCTGCCTGTTCTGTTCCCCACTCTGTCTCCGGTGGGTCCTCTCGCTGCCGGCCTCCACCGGCCTGTGCCCCAGCTCTTGTATGCATAAATAAATATATCTTTTTAAAAAATTGCCATTATCTTGTTTAGCAACACATTTCCATTAGATTTAGACTGACCAGAACAACCTTTACTTTTACAAAATTGGAATTGCTGGGAGTATATTATTTCCGACACCTGCTGAGTACATATTTTCAAAGGGAGGGGAACAATATGATAAGAGTCTGAACATGTTAAGAAAAATAAACACTCAGAAAAAGCTGTCTGACATTGAACTGTGTGTGGCTCAGCACAAGGAAAAGAAGCCCTGGTTTCAGACCATCCACGCTAAGGGGATTCCCAGCTCTGACAGACACTAAAATGAGCTTGTTGTCATGTAAGAACCTGAGTTCCACCTTGCCCTGTAAACTTAACTTTTGTGCTGTGGGAGCACAGATAGAACATATTTTGAAGCTCCAGGGGAACAGGAAAGAAGATGCTTGGTTTTTCCTCCTGTCTGGTGCCACGGGAGTCCTTTTTACTCACAGCCTCTTCTAGTTTCTATTTTATTCCTCTATGCCTCTATGCCACTGTTTCACATTCCGCTAACCCTGTACATTTCTACCCAGGTCTGATTTCTTCACTGTGTTGAAAGACAATTTCAATACTTGTAATGAGTCAGATTTGTAATACTTTGCTCTACAGTTCTCATAAAGAAATAGCATCCTCAGTAAGCCTTCTAGTATACAAAGTTTGAATAATGGTAATGCAGTGACCCATTTACTTTACCTTTTTCTCTGTGATCTAATTTGCCAAGTTTAAAAGATCCCAAAAATACCTATTTCAAAATCTTTTGTTACCTTAAGTCTTCTTCCCTCTTCACTTTCCCTTAATGTTACTCCATGTTTGAGCAAAAATATTCAGACTCTTACAATTAAAGTTGAAATTCTTTGACTGGAAGAGATTATACTAGCCTAAAGAAGTCAGAAGGAAAAAGATAAATATCAGATGGTCCCACTAATACGGGAAATATAGAGAAACCAAACAAAAGGTCAAAAAAAAAGTCAAAACTGGGTCTCCCTGGTAGCTCAAAAGGTTAAGATGCAATCTATGAAGCTATCCGCTGCCATTGCAGCACAGATTCCATCCCCGGCGAGGGAGCTACCCACATGGTGCAGCAGACCTCTCCTGACTCGCCCACTGCTCTTCTCAGCAGTGTACTTCAGTCAATCTGCCTGTTCTGTTACCCACTCTGGGGATGGTGAATCCTCTCACCCCCTGTCTCTGGTGAATCCCCCCATACCTCTGGCCTGTACCCCAGTACTTGTATGCATAAATAAATAAATCTTTTAAAAAAAGAAAGAAAAAGTCATAACTAGCAAGCTGACATAGATCTGAGGCATACAGTGGGGGTGGGGGGGTGGGTCAAGATGGGAGGGAAGAACACAAGGGAATGTGATGATGGTTCAGGTGATATGGTGGCCAGAGAACTATGGGGACTATGACGATGTAAGAAAAAAATTAATAAAAACGAAGGAAGGAAGGAAGGAAGGAGGGAGGGAGGGAGCAAGGGAGCGAGGGAGGGAGGAAGGAAGGAAATTCTACTTTGCCCTATAGTTGGAGTATATGTGGTAGCTAGTTTCCAGAGATGGCACTCCATGAACTGCCCTTCCTGATACTGAGGCACTTGTGATGCCCCTTCCTGCCCCTCTGCCACCAACTGCCCCACATTCATATTGAATGAATGTTGGCCTTGTGACTTGCTTTAACCATGGAAGGAAGCAAGTAATGACACTATGCCAGGTCTCATGCTAAGACTTATAAATGTCTGACAGCTTTTCATTTCAAACCATCTTGTACCTTCTAGCGCACTTACTTAAGCCCCCACAGGACTCCGACTCTACCAGCTGTCTCACTGCAACCATATATGAGACTTCACAACAGATTAGCAGAAGACTCTGGCTGAGCCCAGTCAGCTCAAGGAATCACAAGAGAATATAACAGGTTGTCTCAGCCACTAAGTTTTGGGGTGGCCTGCTTCATAGCAATAGGTAACCAAAACAGCATATACTGATTGTCAAAGGCAAGGCTTCTCCTGCCTGCTTTTTGTTAACCATCACTGGGAACATATATGGGGATGGGTACTGTGCAATTTAATAGTCTCACACCCTCAGAAGCAAACTGACTTTCTAGAAATGAAGAAGGTTCTCTTTCCATAATATTTACTCGTTGCTACATTGAAAATAAATAAATCACCTTATCACATCATGCATTCGTATCATTAGATAGATGATAGTATCTTTTTCAAAATAAACTTACAGAAAACAAACTCCCTCAATTAAATAGAGGTATAAATACACACAGAGATTCTGCCCCTGACATGAACTCATTTATATCAGTTATGTAAAATACTCGCTGAATATCTGCTGAGAAAATTTGAACTTCAGGAGGAGCATGCCCATGGATAAACTGAACTCCGGTATAACAGTGTTCAAAACAATTGGCATATTAATTTCAAAACACACCCATAACCTTGGTTCCTTGGTGTGCACTACTCACTATGCAAACTACTGATATAAAGAGCTGTCTATCTCAAAAGCTGGTTTTACCCTGTATAATTTCCTGTTCAAAATAGAAACATGTCCTTCAGGAAATACAGTGCAGTGAGTAAAGAGAAAAGAACCCAGAAATTTAAAAGCATGGCTATCTATATAAATACACATGATAATATTAACCATTATTCTGATTAGATGACTGATGAATTCATTTTTCTCTTTTTTGTCTGTCTGCATTTTTCTAAATATTTTTTGTTATTGTAATACGAGGGGGAAAAGTGGACATGGGTTGTAAGAGTAAGAAGGAATACTTCATTTTCTCCCAAGTCCATTTTATTTCAAATTGAATTTTAACCAAATGCTTTGCCAATCTTTCCACTCAGCATCTACTAGAGTGTAGCCTGGAGAATTCAACCATATCCTTAAGTGTGGTTTTGGTAAAGGATCTAGAGACCCTTTGCTCTTTCAATCTGGTGCTATATTTTCAAAGTTTCACCCCTCAGAATAGGAGCCCCCAGGTAGAGATGAGCTTTTATGAATTCATGGAGTAGAGACAGAACTGCAGCTTTGGGGTGATAAGCAAATTTGCCAATTCATAAAATTATTTTATGGGGAAAATAAACACCGTACAGAAAAAAAATTATACCTGAAGCAATGTCTGTAAGGCCAATTACCAATTTTTTATTTTTTTAAAGATTCATTCATCCATGCATACAAGAACTGGGGCGTAGGCCAGAGGCGCGGGAAGTGAGAGAATTCACCAGAGACAGATTGTGGAGCAGAACAGGCAGACTGACTGAAATACACTGCTGAGGGAAGCAGCGGGTGAGCCGGGAGAGGTCTGCCGCGCCATGTGGGTTGCTCTCTGGCCAGCCGGGGATCGAAATAGTGCTGCAGTGACTGCGGATAGCCTCATCGGTTGCGCCACCAGGGAGGACCCCAAATACCAAATATTGATAGGAGATGTCAGATACCAGATAATTTTCACTTTGATTATTGTACTTTTCTGCACAGTTCACAGTTTTGTAGTAAGCATTTTTAGAATTAGGGGAGAAATCAATTAAATTGCATTCCTTTTGGATAAACAAAAAACAATACAGCGAGCTAAGCAAAGCAGCTTCATGGATAGGTCTTGCAGACCAAATATTTAACACCCTGGGAGGCTGGAAAGCAAAAAAGGGAATTAAGGTTTGCCAAGATATTTGTCTTCTGGCATTCACTATTCCATGGACTCTCATTTTGGCCTTTGAGTACAATCAGAATTAAAAGAAATCTTAGAGATCATCTGGCCTTAAGATAACAAGTAAGTGCATGTTGATTGCCAGCTCTGATTGGTAATAGCAGCCTATAGTGATTTGCTGAACATTCAGCAGCATCTTCCTAATTTTAGTAGAAAAATTTCAATGATTAACAGTGTTTGCCATGGGTACAGAATGACAGGAATAGTGGAACACACAAGTTTCCTTCTCCGATATAGTCCAACTCCAGTACAACATGGTTACATTTGGGGAAAATGAGGAGTGAAGTGGTCACTGGTGATCAGAACTAGCTATTGGCAGAAACAATAGGTATATAAAAACATTTCCTGACTCTTGGTAATATGTTCTTCTCATACAACAATTGACTTACACTTTTGAGGGCAAGTCTAGTACTGGGCCAGACCTAAAGGTGAGGTATAAATTTTATTTATATCTTAGCACTTGCTTTTGGAGATTAATGATCCAGTTTATTAATGACAATTATTATTTCATACATTTTATTTTTAATGGTGCTATAAATGACATAAATAGCATTAGTTTCAGGTGTATAACATGACTGGATATTTGTACATACTGGGAGATGATCATTAGGGTAACTAGTTATCATCCCTCACCATACATAACTACAATTTTTTTTCTTGCAATGAGGACTAAAATTCTCTTTCAGCAACTTTCAAATATGCAATATGCTATAAATATAGTCACTTGCACATTTGTTTCATATGCTTTATGAACATTCCCTACAAATCATGTAGATGTGATTAGGAATAGTATTGTAAATCCGTAGGCTACAAAACTATGAAATGAGTTTCTCGGAGCTGAAGAAAATGATGGATGATCTGAACAGGCTGGTGCTAGAGCCCAGGCTCAGTCCACTCTAGGTCAGGTCCCTATAGAATCCCTTAACTGTGCTGTATTTACTGAGAGCACTCACCACAAAACTCCCTGAAGGTTACATTTTTCCACATTCTGTTTAATTAATTCCCCATGGGCAGAATGATAAAGTATTTTGCACCATAGAGAAAACTTGCAAACAAGTATGAGAACAGGGTTTCTATATTTAAGAACTTCAAAGTGAAGGGTAGGGAGAAACTAAATGGACTGTTTGCAACTTCAGCTTCTCTACCTAGTGGCAGGGTTTTTTCTGTTTGAATGAAAAGGTCTAAGAACAAGATATAAAATGTATTACATTTTATATAGACTACAAGTTATTGCAATCCTTACATTTCTTCCAGTAAATGAACTTCCTCTAGTGTATGCTTCCACAAAACCTAACATGCAGGTAACTAAATGCTAGTTAGAGTTATCTTTTCTGATAAGATTCAGGTACCTGTTCATCACATTTTTTCCCCCTAATAATATTTCGGTCTTTGGGGTTCACAGACTTTCACAAGTTTGTGACCAGAAAATGTGTGAATTTATTTGCCTTTTTTTTTTTTTTTTGAGTTTTTACTATGGGCCATGGATTAAATGGATTTTCCATGTAATCATCTCAGGAAACCAGCAACACAGTTATGTTACTACCTCCTTTAGAAATGAGGAAACTGAGGCCCTGAGCGACTAGATAATTTGATCTATGGTCAAGCAGTTAGTAAATAGCTGAGTAGGTCACTCTGGCTCTAAAGTTCTTAAACAGAAAAGCTTCAGTCTCTCACTAATTTTTTTTTTTAATGGCAACGATTAATTAGAGAATTCAGACAGAAATATTTTGACAAAAAATATCTAGCCAATTCAATCAACAGTAGAATCCTTAATGAGGGAAAACATGCAGGGAGTTTGAGGAAAGACCAAGATGAGTTAAATATGGTTTCTACCTTCAAGGTCCTTACAGTCCAGAAATAAAATATCACAATTGCCCATAGCCAGGAGGTGGTGAATGCCACACAAGGGCAGGCAGTGACTCTACCCAACCTAATAGCAGAAAGTCAGGGTTGTCTCTATTTTTATAAAAAACTGACAATTTTTAAGCTTTATTGAGGTATAACTGACATACATTAAATGGCACATTTTTAATATTTCAATTTGATAAATTTGTGTGTGTATGTATACACACAGACATACCCAAGAATCTATCAACATAATCAAGATAATGAACATACATATCCATTACTCCCAAAAGTTTTCTTTTTTTTTTTAAAGATTTATTTATTTATTTATACAAGCACTGGGTACAGTCAGAAGCGCGGGAGGGTGAGAGAATTCACCAGAGCCAGAGCGGGGAGCAGAGCAGGCAGAAGGACCGAAGTTCACTGCTGAGGGGAGCAGTGGGCGGCAGGAGAGGTCTGCGCGCCATGTGGGACCCTCCCCAGTGGCCGGGGATCGAACCGGCGCTGCGGAGGCTGCGGGCAGCTTCGCAGCCCAGCGCTCAACCGCTGCACCACCGGGGAGGCCCCCAAAAGTTTTCTATATCTCATTTTAATTCTGCTTCTCTCTAGCCTCCATTCCACCCTGGCAACCACTGATGTACTTTTTATAACTATGGATTAGTTTGCATGTTCTAGAACATTACAAATAGAATCATACAACACATGGTCTTTTTAAGCTGACTTTCATTCAGCATAATTCAGATTCATGTATGTTATTGCATGTATCAATAAATAATTCCTTTTTATTGTTGAGTAGTATTCCATTGTGTAGAATATTCATTCATGTATCAGTTGACATTGGGTTATTTCCATTTTCTAGCTATTACAAATAAAGCTATTGATAAGTGTAAGTTTTTGTGTGGATATACATTTCATTTCTCTTGGGGAAATAAATAGAAGGAGAATGGCTGGGCCATAGGATAGGGATATATTTAACTTTATAACAATCTGCTAGACCTTTTTCTAAGTGGTTATACCAGTTTTTTTATTGAGGTATAATGCTATAATATATTGGTTTCATGGTATAACATAATGATTCAACATTTGTATATGTAGCAAAATGATCACTACAATGGTGGTCATACCCTCTTACAACCCCAACAGCAATCTACTAGAATTTTAGTTCCTCCACATCCTTGTGGATGCTACTTAGTATAGTCATTCTATAATAATATAAATCTGTATAATCTCTGTTTATCTATCTGTATCATCTGTTTTTGTGGCTTTAATTTGTATTCCCCTGATGACTAAAATGTGGTTTATATTTATGGCAGAGCAGTTTAATATTTTCTATACCTTGAGAGAAGAGATAGATCCTTAAAATATGCTTCTTTGTTAGAAACTTAGCTGTTAGGTAATCAAAGAAAAGTTATGAATCATTATTGATTTTAATGATACCAAAGTTCCAGAAAACATAAAATATGTACCTTCGTGAAAATCTGAATTCTAAAAAAAATACAAAAATACTAAGCATTTACTTTCAGTGGCTACCTCAGAATCTCTCCCACGCACCATGCATTAGTGGATTCACTCGTGTTTTTTTGTAGTCAAGATCTCTAAACTGAGCTACATCCTTTGTCCTTCACTCATGTTTCCTGATATGCATTTAAAAGCAACAACTATTACATTTCTTTTTCCTCTTTGACTCTCCTTTTGAAACCTGAGTTCTCACCATAAACAATTTTAATCAAATTGATTAAAGTGATCTATTAACTACCCTGACAAGGTCACTGCAACTTTATTTTCTTCAATGCCTTGAATATTGAATAGATATTTTGTGACAATGCTGATTTATAAGATAGGCTAACTTTTTTTATATACTATAAACTTCTCCATAAAGAAACATTATAGAGACATTTCTTGCTGGAGTTCTCCTATTCTAGTCTCTTGGGGGAAGTAAGTACTGTATAGTCAGCAGTAGGAAATACATTCTTTCAATTTCACTTGTCCACACCAGGTGGAAGGTCATATAACACCAACACTAAATCTCCCTAGAAACATTTCAATTTCATAAAAATCATTGTGTCTTGTGTGAAGACTTGTGATTATTGAAACACTTACTAGGTAAAACTCGACTTCCTTATGTGTGTCATTACTAATCTTCACAAAAACTATTGTGCTGGTGGTAAAGCTGAGTTCAATCTGATACAGTAGCTTAGCCAAGGTCACATAGCTCCATGATTCAGTAACTTGGCCAGGGAACTCTCCATGCTGAGTTCCTGTGAAAGCCTTTTGCCCATTCAAAACCTTTGCTCTTTTCAATGCATCAAAGGTCACAAGACACCTCCTAATGCTTTGTAAATAATTAAACATTGTAGGGGTCATGATTTATACTATAATTTTTGCCATTGACCTCTTTTAAGCACATGACATAAATTGAAGCATAAAGCATAATTTTATACTATTGGCTTATAATTTGAAATTCAATTTAAGATTTTCCATTCTTGATTGCTGCTTACCAACCCTTTACTATTGATCTAAACTATAAATACATTAAAAGAGACATTATAAGGGTTCCTAGAAACCTTTATCTGATTGCTAGTGGCTCATGAATGAATATGAAGAATATCGCAGTACCAAGACTGTTAACTGACCTAGGTAGTTGTTTAGGCTGAAATAATGCGTCTAAGTTTTAATTATCTATTAACTTTTAAGGTCATTTCTTTTCTTAATAACACATAGGCGGGCCTCCCGGGTGGAGCAGCGGTTGAGCGCTGGGTTGAGAAGCTGCCCACAGCCTCTGCAGCACTGGTTCGATTCCCGGCTGCTCCCCGGCCACCGGAGGAGGGTCCCACATGGCGCGCAGACCTCTCCTGCCGCCCACTGCTCCCCTCAGCAGTGTACTTCGGTCCTTCTGCCTGCTCTGCTCCCCGCTCAGGCTCTGGTGAATTCTCTCACCCTCCCACGCTTCTGACTGTACCCAGTGCTTGTATAAATAAATAAATAAATCTTTAAAAAAAAAAAAAAAAACACGTAGGTGACAAAATGTCTATGGAAAAGGAATGTTTTATTTTGCTTGATTGTTTTATTTTGCTTGATTGTTTTATTTTGCTTCTATGCATAGGATGATGTAATCCCATTGCTTGCCTTAAAAGTATAAATAAAGACCTGCTGAGACCCTCAGCAGGA
This sequence comes from Talpa occidentalis, assembly GCF_014898055.3. NCBI lineage: Eukaryota > Metazoa > Chordata > Mammalia > Eulipotyphla > Talpidae > Talpa > Talpa occidentalis. Next base: position 106,660,483 of record NW_023603184.1, read on the forward strand.
GATGCTTGCACCAAAAAAAAAAAAGAAAAAAAAAAGAATATCACTGCAAGGAACACAATTCAGATTTTATGGTCTGATTGTATAGTCCAAGATCCTCAAAGCTAACTGCCAATGGGCGCCAGATTAGGTAATGGGACTTTACTCAAATTATCTCTTTTACTACAGATCACCTTCATGATTGCAAAAAATTTGCACCCTGCTCCGAGTGATCTATGCATTGATCATTCACTATAAAGTGAATGTTTAGCTCCTTAGAAGATTTGAGTAGAGGAGTGTGTGTATTAGAGGAGATTTACACCAATGTAGTTAAAAGAAGAAAACTCAGATACCTTCAAGAAAACAGTAATATACTGTAAAAAAAAAACAGTAGAATCTTAAAAAGCACAGTATACTTGATATGAATATTCAAAAGACGTAGAGAAAAGCAGTTCAATGGAATAAGAGATGAGGCTATGGGAAGTTTTAAGGATAAAAAGGTAAAGGGATATAATGTGGGAAAAATAAACAACCACTACCACCCAGTAACTTCATTATATACATCAATCATTTTATTTTTTTTTATTTTTTTTTTAATAATAAATTTTATTTTTATAATCCCCATACAATTGCAGCCCCCCCATTCTGACCCAATCCCTCCCCTCCCACCCCCGCCCCCCTAAAGTGTCTCTGGTTCGTAGTTTTTTGTTGATTTTGATTTTCACTTTCTTACAGTTATTCGTTTTCCTGTTCCCTTATTTAAGTTTTCTAGATTCCTGCTATGAGTGAGACCATCCGGTATTTTTCTTTTTCTTTCTGGCTTATTTCGCTGAGCATGATCCCTTCCAGTGCCATCCATGTTGCTGCAAATTGCATGTGTTTATCTTTTTTGAATGCTGAGTAATATTCCATGGTATATATGTACCACATCTTCTTGATCCAGTCATCTATTTTTGGGCATTTGGGTTGTTTCCAAAGCTTAGCTATTGTAAACAGTGCTGCTACATCAATCATTTTAATGCAAAGTACTGTGATCACCAAAACTAACAGTCATTGCCATTTCATGGTCTTTTTTTTTTTTAAGATTTATTTATTTATGCATATAAGAACTGGGGTAAAGGCCAGAGGTGGTGGTGGTGGGGAGGGGGGTTTGAGAGGATTCACCAGAGACTGAGTGGGGAACAGAACAGGCAGACTGACTGAAATATACTGCTGAGGGGAGCAGTGGGCAAGACAGGAAAGGTCTGCTGCACCATGTGCGTAGCTCCCTGACTGATCAGGGATGGCTGCAGAGGCTGTGGATAGCTTCACAGTGCTGTGCTTAACCCCCTGTGCCACCAGGGAGGCCCTATTTCATGGTGTGTTTACAGTTATCATGTGCTAAGAAATTCTCTGTAATGTAGAGCAGAGAATTTAACAAATGACACTCACATACTATTAAAGTATTAATACAAATTATAATTTCTCTAACCTACATCTGATAAATCCTGCTAAGTACTATAGTGGCGAAAATATGACACTAGAGACAGATCGACACTAGACACACTAGCTGTGTCATTCTGGGAAAGCTGAATAATTTCACTGACATTGTTTCCTTATCTGTGAAATAAGGGTTTTGGGAGGCAAACATATTGTACTATAAATAATTACTTGTGAAGATGAGGAGCAGTTAGATCGTCTGAAATTATAATCAAAAACCAAAAAATTGCTTTGTGAAAAACATTAAAGTAATAATAGGCCACTGCTATGCCATTAAATATAGTTCTTTTTATAAGTGCTTGATATTTAGCAAATGAGAGGAAATACTGGTCTGAACCTGAAAGACAGATTCTTCAAAATAAAAATTAAAAAGTTGGCTTACTTAAACTCCTCAAGGGACAGAGACTATGTTACTCATCCTCTTGAATACACACACACACACACACACCACACACAATATTTAAATTTCTTTTTATATATTTAAATTTCTTTATTTTTTATTGAGGTAACATTGGTTTACAATGTTGTTTTTTAGTGTTACTCATCTTCTTATCCTTATTGCTTTTTACTTTACTGGATATGTAAAGTCACTCAATAATTAGAGCTAACTCTAAATATTTGTTAAATAAAAGAGAAATTGCATGAGTAGACTTGTTAATTTCTAATGTTTCTTCCAACATAAACACACTATTTTTATAAGAAAATGTCAGTAAAGAGAGTGTATTATATAGACCCTGTTATGTTGTATTAAGTAACATGCATTAAGAATAGTGACTGCTGGTTTGGCAAGAGATCTTGGTATTTATGTTGCCATGGAGAGGCTGCCTATGTAACTTTTTACATATATTTTGTTAATAGACATGTATTAACACTCATTTTCTATTTATCAAGGAATTTTCTGAGTCAAAGGAATGTAATCTTATGTAATGAGAGGTCTGCTTTATTGTATTAGTGGAAGGTAAGACTCCATTTAGAAAATATTTTTAATGTTTTTTAGTAATGGCAGTGGAAAACAAAGAATAACTCTTATTGCTCTTTGCAACTCTTTCTATTTGTTACTTAGGATCCTTTGCTGGCTGAATTCTGTGGTACTACTGCCAAGAATTTGCAGACTGCATAAATATTTTTATTTTCTGAAATGTTAATGACTTAATGTCAAATCCACATAATTTTTAGTCATTAGAGCTAATGACTTCTATCACATTGTTTCTATCACATTGCTTTTCACATTGCTGACTTATTCAGAATTATTTTCAAAATCCAATTTTATTATGTCTGAACTCAACATAGGTTTGAGTGTGCTCTGTAATCCCAAACGTTCACTGTGAGCCTGCTGATAGGGGTCAATATTTATCACAGCTGCTTATCTTTGGTCTGAGTGGCTTTGGTACTGCCAAAACATTTCACTGATTCAGAAAATAGTATTTTCCTTGCCTAATATGTAATTAAAAAAATCTGTTTGCCGGTGACTAAATTCTTCAAGTACGTAGGTTACTGCTGGCATTGGTTTTCTCTGAGTGGTAGGTTTAGCAGTAGGGGAACATTCACTTTCTATATTATTTATGTATTGGTTGACTTTTTAAATAAGCACTTTAAAAATATTTAACATTTAAATAAGTAATATGTGCTCATCATGACTCAGATGTTTACAAAATATAAAAGGTAAATATTTCTCTCCCTTCCCTATCCCCCCATTCACTAATTCTCCTCCCTTTCCACCTCTCCTCCATCTACTGTAACTGGCTTTTTAAAAAATATTAATTTAGAGTTGTTTATGTACATGCAAAGCAGATACTTATACACACATTCTAGTTTTCTTTTTTCACATACAAGGTAGCAGATAGTACATACTACTTTGCATCTTGTGTTTTTCATTAAAAATATCTTGGGGTTGGGCCTCCCCCGGTGGCGCAGAGGTTGAGCGCTGGCTTGTGAAGCTGCACGCAGCCTCTGCAGCGCCGGTTCGATCCCCGGCCACCAGAGGAGGGTCCCACATGTTGCGCAGATCTCTCCTGCCGCCCGCTACTCCCCTCAGCAATGTACTTCGGTCCTTCTGCCCGCTCTGCTCCCCGCTCTGGCTCTGGTAAATTCTCTCACCCTCCTGCGCTTCTGACTGTACCTAGTGCATGTATAAACAAAACAAACAAACAAATAAATAAATAAACATGCCTCAAAAAAGAAAAAAAATCTTGGGGTTATTTCCATATCATTACTATACATAGCACATCCTTATTCTTGTTTTCACTTCTTTCTATCTTATTTATGACCACATATTATTCCATTATACTGTTGCATCACGATTTATTTAACTAGTTTCATATTGACAGATGTTGGGCTGTTTCCAATCTTAATATTACAAGTACTGCTGTTTCCAATCTTGATATTACAGTAATGCTGCAAATAACCTGCACCTAGGTAATTTTATGTGTCAAATATATTCATGGGATAAATTTACTTAATAGGGACTGTTGGGTCAAAGAATAGGTGCATTTCTAAGATTAATGGATCTTGCCAAACTGACCACCCTGGGTTTTACCATTTTATGATCCCAGAAAGATAAGCTTTCAGAGTTGAAATTTTGTCTGATATGTAAAAAAGGTACATGAGTATAGTTTTAATGTGCATTTCTATTATGAATGAAGTTGAATACCTTTGCATAAATTTATGAATTTTTCCATAAATTGCTTATTCATTTCCTTGCCCAATGTGTTCCATTGGGTTATATATAAAATTTATTACTAATAGTGTTTTGTACATAAGAGATACTGGTGATATGAATGGATATAAATTTGTCATGTCCTTTAACTTTAATTATGGTGACTTTTTCACACAGAATTTTTAAATTTTTATATATTGAATCTATTAATTTTTTAATGGTTTCCGGACTTGAGTCAACGGATTGATCGGTTGGTTTGGTAACCTTAGTTTAAAACACCGTGTAAGTTTCAGGTGCACAGTTTCTCAACTCAGCAACTGTGTATATTATTATACCACGCCCATCACCAAATGTCTGTCCAAGTCACTAACTAATCACACCTCTCTACATACTCCCTCCCCCTTCCCTTCTTGAAACCACCATTCTGTTGTCAAACTCTAAGGGTTTTTGTTTTGTTTGATTTTCCTTAAAAATATCATTGGCATTTTGATTGGGATTGCATTGAGTCTGTATGTTGCTTTTGGTTAGACGTTCATTTTCATTGTATTAAGTCTCCCCATTTAATACATGGAATTTCATTTCTTTGAGTCTTGTTCTGTATCTTTCAACAGTATCTTATGGTTTTTGTTATATAGGTTTTTCACTCACTCTGTTAAATTTGTTCCTAGGTATTTCTTTTTGATGTGATTGTAAACAGGATTGTTACCTTGTGAGGTGATAGTTCATTGTCATTTTGATTATATTTCCCTAATGATAAGTGATGATAAACATCTTTTCATGTGCCTGTGGACCATCTATATGTCTTGTTTGGTAAAATGTATATTTAGATTCTTTGCCTATTTTTTAATCAGGTTGTTAATTCTTTAATGTTGTTTTTAACCCTCTGTCAGATGTATCGTTTACAAATATCTTCTTTCAATCAGTAGGTTACTATTTTATTTTGACAATGTTTTCTTTTGCTTGTGCAAAAGAAGCTTTTTAGTTTGATATAGTATCATTTGTTTATTTTAGACTTTCTTTTTGCTGTTGGAGATGAATCCATAAAGATACCTCTAATGCAAACATCCAGGAGTTTATTGCCTGTGTTTTCTTCTATGTATTTTATGGTTTGGGGTCTTACATTCATATCTTTGATTCATTTTGAATTAAATATTGTATAAGGTGTAAGATAGTGGTTGAGTTTCATCTTTTACATGCAGTTGTCCCAGTAAACGCAATAGTTGGTGGTTTTTCCAACACCATGTACTGAGAAATTTTTCCTTGCTCTGTTTATTTTTTGGCATCTTCACTGATATCCTTGGTATCTTTGTTGTAAGTATTAAATTTTTTAAATAACTTAGGGAGAAATAACATTTTAACAACTTTTAATTTTCCTATGCAGCTATGTCTTTTTTAGATCTGGAAGAGCAATGTATATTATCTAGTAGAGAAGCCAATAACAGATAATAAAACAGCCTCTCTATTAGTTGAAAACAAAATGATTATAAGTGGTAAAAGCAATTTTTCTTGAAGTAGCACATCATCTTTGTTTATAGAAAATGAAAGAAAAGTGTGGAGTCTGAGCCTTACATATTTTTACATGGAAAGCTGCCAGTGCTAACCTTTTCCATGTCTAATGTTAGCAGGTCCACAGATTGCATTTCTTGAATGTAGTTTCTTTCTTCAGTACCTTATTTTTTAAAAGCTTGCCACTCATTCCACACATCTAAAAATAATGTGCTAGTGTGATGGCTATCAGACAGGTCAGTTGTCAGCGCCAGAGCCAAACACTGTATCTTCTGGGAATGATCCAGCAGAACACGCCCTTTTTTACTGGCATCTTGGTGAGTTCCCAGGAGTGTTCCTTTCAGGCCTACCTCAGATGCCCCCACACATAGGCACGGCTGGCATTGGGAGTAGTGATTTCACCTGACTGTACCATGTGATGCCCTCTCTGAAGGGCTGATTCCCTTCTGCTAGAATTTGAAACAGTTCCAAACTCTATGGCAATCCTGGCTTCCTACCACATAGGCTGCCGATTTGGAAGACATTGTGGGTCACAGGTTTGCCTTATAAAATAAGGACACTGAGCTAAACCTGAATTTCAGAGGAACAACAAATAATGTTTAGAATACCACAAATATTGCAAGGGACATCCTTATACTAAAAAATTATAAATTGTTTATGTGAAATTCAAATTGAACTAAGTGCCCTGTATTTCTTTATTAAATCTAGCAATCCTCACCACAGAGCTCTTCCCCAACAGTCCTCCACTATGCTTCCTGTCCCTTCACCCAATCTCAAGACCCCCTCCACCTAAATTAGTTTCATTTATCCATTAATTCAACCTAGGAAGAATATTAACCATACAGGTTACAGTTAAGATTCTCTTTTTAAGGTGAAGCAGTCAGGGAAGATGGCAGCAGAGTGAAAACTCCAGGCTCACCTTCTCCAGATACTCACAATAAAACTTCACAATAAAACTTCTATAAACAAACCCCCCTACCCCCCACAAAGGGAAACTAACCATGGCAGCATGTAATAGGAACACTGGTTCTGTGGAAAAGCTTAAGAGAATCTTTAAATGAACCTTGTTTAGAGGAATAATAGGGCAGTACAACCCATAAGAGGCTCTGCTTTGCACAGCCCCCCACACTATTGAGCAGACACATGCCAGAGAGAATGAGGCAAAGAGGAGAATGTAACTGGAGAGGACGATAAGTGGGATACAACCAAATGTAATTTTTTAAATATATGAGTTGGAAAAAAAGATTCTCTTTTTGAGGGTCTGGCCTCTTGACTTTAACTCCCATTACAGTGATTAGTTTAACAGGTCAGTACATTTGACAGTTGAGCACTAAGAATGTCATTCCAGTGGTAGTTGAACCACAGGTAGATCATGAAAAATTTAGATTCTAGTAGGTGTGTTTAGGGGTAAGGAAGAGGGGGGAAGTATTCTGGTGTAGCTTAAAGAAATGTAGGCAGGAAAGAGAAGAGTGAAGATATCTTCTGACATCTTTGCCTGACTGATATACTTGCATTATTTTTCTTGTTTCCCCGTTTCATCCCTTCTTTATTTAACACATGCTCTCACCCATGACATGAACTACAGATTAGGACCCAACAGGACTGAAATCGGGGACCTGGTAGAGGAAACAACTGCCAGGCAACCAGGGCTGGGGCAAAATAGGCCAGGAGGAGAAGTAAAAACAAGAAATACTTAAAAATTAGGTGCTTGACATTTAAGGGAAAAAGTCCAAAATTAGCCAAGGATGACTGCTTATTGCAGGATTCAAAACCTCTGAATGACAACACTTCTGAAAAAGGAAGTGATGGTAGCACAGGGCACCCTGCTGACCCATATCACTGCCTGAGTACTTCTCCATTCCATCCTTGGTGCAGCCACACAGAGCAGGAACAAATAGCAGCACTCTCCTTGTGGACTCTGTGAACCACAGGCTGTGGCTGACACAGGCCCCATCTCTATGAAGTGGCTAAGTCAGACAGAGCCTTATTTTCTGAGACTGACTGGATCTAACCAATTTTCCCAAGTGCTGTGACCTGAGAGGCTAAGAGTTCAGCTAGTCATGTGGCAGACATAACCATAGCTCTTAGGTCTGCAACTAAGTTCTTCCTGGAAGACTGACCAGTCAAGGGAGACAGTCTTGGTTAAACTATTGTTATGTAAATGTGTACTTACTGTCATTTCCCCGCTGGGGTTTTTGAGCCACACTAAACAGCCATGGGGCATATGCTGCAAGGCCTTGCTCAAGTCCCACCTGTGCAAAGACACAGAAGAGTTTTGGACTCCCATTGAGCAGAGTGGTCCACTTGCTCCAATTTGTCCAGGACTTTCCTGGTTTGAGAAGTGAAAATCTCACATTATAGGAAAACACTCAATCCCAGCCAAACTGGAATTGGTCACCCTAAAATCATTTTCCTCAGCTGTAAAATGCTGGGATTGGCCAATAAAGCTTCTAATATTGCTGCTAGATCTAATAGTCCATGATTCACCCTCATGCGCCCAACCTTACCTATCAGTTCCCAAGCAAAATTCACTTGATCCAAGTCCTAGGTACACGTAATCCGATAATAAAGTAATCATTGCTCTGTTAACAGGGGAGGCCAATAGGCTTCGCTGAGGAATTTTAACAATGGCTCTGGGAGGAAGTCATGTGGTTTAGCTGAGAGGCTCACAGACGGGAGTTCAACTGGGGAGGTGGGGTGTGTGGCTCTGTGCTGCCCTGAGAGGAAAATATTTTTAGACAGGAGGTATTTGAGGAGACCAGCCAGAGAGAGTTGGTTTGATGCACTGGTTTTAGCTGCACAGCAGGAACAGCAACCACAGGCAGGGTAGTCTTAGCCAACTTTCACACTATGACGTGAATAAAGTCAATAGTTGAAACCAGAGATTGGAGAAGAAAGGAAGTAATCCACTGATAGAATTATTTATTTTTATAGTCATTTGCTCTTCGCCCTGGTCTGTCATCTGAAATACAGATATGAAGCTATCATTTTGGGTGTAGTTGAGAGCTCAAACTCTGGAATCACCACCTACTAACTCTGTAATATTGGGCAAGTATTAGGTTGAATATTATGAACTTGCCAACATTGGACTTTATTTTTTGACTTATGAAAATAATTCAACATGCATAATTAAAAAATAGTTTGCTCTTTCTTTTCTTTTGTGTCCCCATGTGTGAAATGCATATAGGCACCAACCATCAGCGATACACAGAGAACTAAATGAGGGAAGACACATCAGTCCTCAGAACTCACACTCCTAGCTCCATGATGTCTGCTATATCGCCAGCGCTTCCGCCACTGACTCCACCACCACCGGGGAAGCAGCACACGGAGCCCACAGATTTCATCAGCTGACCCTAGGCGGGTCCAGACTGTTTCTGGGATGTGAAACACAAACAAAAAAAATACAAAGTGCACTGATCACTTTAACTGACCGTAGAATTTCATTCTAACCCCAGGGTTAGGAATAAGGCTCATATCACAGATTTTTCACGTCTTCTGAGAACTAAGGTTTTGTTTTACCTCTCAGTACAAAAGAATCAGTTCCAAAGGATAGCAAAGAGCTTTCATGATGGGGTTTGCTCCATCCAAATTGGGCCCCATTAGCCTTACATCTGTGTTTGTAGAGACCATACAACTGGCCATCTTATTCAATTTCATTTTATACACACACACAGCCATGCACTGTGAAGCACATACAAAACATATGAGACAGCCTTATCACTACCAGAGTACAAAAAAGATTTCTTCTCTCAGTAACAGGAAGCAATAAAAGGAGAGGAAACATAAAACATTTTCTATGGAGCTGCCGTAATTCAATAAAATTTATTAACTTAAGCAAATCCACTTCTCTTTATGGCTCAAGGAATCTAGGAAATATTTTCCTTACATATAGTGAGGAAATGTTTATTTAAGTCTTATAATGTTTCTTCCTTATAACACTCCTGTGTTTTGTCTGTTTTCTTCATATCCATTTCCTAGACACTAAAGCAGTCTGTTCATAGAACAGGGAATGCCACACAATCCTTAGGTGATACAGTAGCTGGGAAAGGCTTCGGATTCCAAGGCCAGCACTTTCCTACTGTGACGAACCCATAGACAAGATGTCAAAAATTTTTAAATGAAAGAAAACAACCTTGAACCTGGCTAGGCTTAAATTCTCTCTCAAGCAGGCCTCTTTCAAATGTGAGAAAGTTCAGCTCTTAACATGTATTAACAAAAGTTGTTTATGATAGAATGCCTGGTTGTGCCTAATAATGGCTTTGCTTTGGATTAATTTCTTCCTGGTGACAAAGGCTGAGCTTTTGAACTTGTGGGTATGGCTAGGTAGGGCATTTTTGCTTGGTTTGTCTCTCTTAAACGGGTAGAAAAGGCTTGGTTAAGCACCTGGTATTTTGTGGCCAGTAATTATACTTCAATTGTTATTGTGCCTCACCGAAACTTCATTTTTTGGCCAACGGTTGTCAACTGTAGTCTTTGAAACAAAAATCTTTTGAAAGCTCAATGTGTTTTGAAATGGTTTTAAAATCTACTTTATAAGTAGGATTTGGTACTGGTCAGACTTTTAAAAAAAAATAATATTCTGCTTTATCACAGCACTCTTTGCCCATCATTTATTTTTTATTTATTTATTTTTTTAAAAATTTTTTTTAATAGAGGCATGTTTTTATTTATTTATTTATTTATTTATTTGTTTGTTTGTTTTGTTTATACATGCACTGGGTACAGTCAGAAGCGCGGGAGGGTGAGAGAATTCACCAGAGCCAGAGAGGGGAGCAGAGCAGGCAGAAGGACCGAAGTACACTGCTGAGGGGAGCAGCGGGCGGCAGGAGAGGTCTGCGCGCCATGTGGGATTCTCCTCCGGTGGCCGGGGAGCAGCCGGGGATCAAACCGGCGCCGCAGAGGCCGCGGGCAGCTTCGCAACCCAGCGTTCAACCGCTGCGCCACCGGGGAGGCCCCTCTTTGCCCATCATTTAGTCTGAGTTACTTCAGCTTTTAGAAGTAGAATGTGATTTTTCCATTTAAGCTTTTTAAAAAAAATATTTATTTATTTATGCATACAAGAACTGGGGTACAGGCCAGAAGTGCGGGGTGGGGTGGGGTGAGAAGATTCACCAGAGACAGAGCAGGGAGCAGAACAGGCAGACTGACTGAATTACACTGCTGAGGGGAGCAGCGGGCAAGGCAGGAGAGGTCTGCTGAGCTATGTGGGTTGCTCCCTGGCTGGTTGCAGATTGAACTCGTGCTGCAGAGGCTGTAGATAGCTTCACAGTCCTGTGCTCAACCACTTGCGCCACCAGAGAGGCCCACCACTTAAGCTTTTTTAATGCTTCCTTTTCTCTTCCTCACTGAGGATACATTTTACAATGACAAGTCCCCCTCGGAACAGATTTATTTCAGAGTGTATGCTTGTAACTGAGGTAGGGGAAGTAATAAACACTTAACTAGAGAAACAAATCATCTTTTCCATATTTAGTAGTCTAGTAAGCCATCTATGAACAGATCTTTGCAGTTGTAGGTCTTCCTCTGTCAAGACCAGGTCCTCAGTTCTTAAGTGAAAATTTGATCACCAAGATTATTGGATGAAGCCATCAGGGATGGAGTCAAAGGAGGGGACTTAATCTGCTAGTTCTCACTTAATCTGCTAGAACTAGCATCAGTGCCTCTTCCCCTAACTATTTCAGGAAAATGACACAGAGACTTCACCTTGTGAGGATATGGTAAAGTTAAAAGTGATACACATGTGGGGCCTCCCCCGTGGCACAGCGGTTGAGTGCTGGGTTGCGAAGCTGCATGCAGCCTTGCCGGTTCGATCCCCTGCGGCAGGTGAGGGTCCCACATGGCGCACAGACCTCTCCTGCCACCCGCTGCTCCCCTCAACAGTGTGTACTTCATCATTATGCCTGCTCTGCTCTCCCCTCTGACTCTGGTGAATTCTCTCACCCTCCTGCGCTTCTGACTGTACCCCAGTGCTTGTATAAATAAATAAATCTTAAAAAAAAAATGAAAAAAAAAGTGATACACATGTGACCAAGAAATAGTTTTTTCTTGTTATTCCCCTACCTCAACTTCCATACCTTGGGCAGTAGGCCCTTGTTATTATTGCTTTAAGGTGGGGGAATGAATGCAACAGGATAAAATGAGAATAAAAAGAAACTTCTCTGAGTTGTGTTTTATGTTATAAAAGCTCTCAGAGAACTGGAGAATATTTGGAGCACAAAAAAATATTCTGACAAAGAAGGTTTGAAGAGAGTAGGGCTTCTCTGGAAGATTAGAAACATTTCCCTCCATGGGATGGGAAAAGAAAGAGATGTATGAAAAATGACAGAGCAAAGACATGGTTGGGTCCTCCCCTTTACCCTATCCCTTCACCTTAGAAAGGCAGCAAGTCTTAGGGAGAAGAAAAACTGTATGGTGTGGGCCGTCAGAATTTCCCAGATCCTGGAGTGGCCCCAAAGTAGCAGGGAGCTGCTAGGCATGAATGGACCATGTAAACAAAGGCACAGATTCATTAGCATAATAAAGGAAGTCCAGAAGGAACTGCAGATATCTTGTTTGATCCTCCACAAAGAGTTGACTTGAGGAACAAATGGATGTCCCAATATCTTGGCATTAACCTCTTTACCCTCACCCCATCCTACCCTTAACTTAGATGGTCCCTTAAAGGTAGAGAAATACTGAGCTGATAAAAGGGTCATCGCTGACATCTTCTAACATACAGCAGGGGCTTAAAAGATAAATTAAGTTGATTTACAGGAAAATATACATTACTTGTATACTTGAGTTTGCATACTGAAATCTAAGCTCAATCTAGTTTGAACTTCTGGGGAAGACAGTGTGGTATAGTGGAGAGATCACTAACCTGAAACAAAGCTCTGTCACTCACTCAGTGGTGTGTGACTCTGGTCAGGTCATGTGTCCGCAAATCTATAAAATGTGTATAATAGCACCTGTTTGACAACTCATAGCTCTGTTCTAAGGAATGGGATGCTGCAGGGAGATGTCATAGATACAGTGAGGCAAGGAGACAGCTTAGATGGTATCAAAACACAAAGTATAATTAGAAGAAGAATACTGCATCATAACTCCAACATGTAGGAACTTGTAGGAAAGACTAGCTAGATATTTACCAATTTTATTTTCTCTTCCTGGTACATTAAAGACAATTCCCAGCTTTCCTGGCAGGGACAGTGCCTATAGGCCTGGCTACAAATTATATTATGTGGTCTTACACATCCTCTTCTCCTTCTGTGGCAACTATTGAGGCTAAATGTTGAAGGTGATGGCATTTTAAGATGAAAGGAGACTGAATTCTAAGTTACCACTTGGAGGAATTGCCCAGGAAAGTCCCCTTCCTACACTGGATTGTGATATAAGATGTAAATTTTTATTGTCAACAATATTTTTGAAGTAAAGGTATGAATGCAGCCCCTCTAGCTTGATGAACACAATACTAAATAAAATAATAATAATATATTATTTTAATATATACATATCATATATGTACACACATATTTTGAGATGTATCAAGACAAAGAAATGGCTTAGTCAAATCTTTCCTTCCATACTGTGAAGAAAACTAAAATTCAATTTGTTCTGTTCTTGGGCAGAGATATCACAGGCACAAGTGGCGATGACATTTAAATCTGTCTGGTTTGCTCAGTGGAAGCATGGTCACCTATAAACCTGGAGCTGAGAGACACCTGACCCTCTGTACTACCTCATCACAGCTGTAAGATTTTACTTTGCATGACGATCGCAACAGTCTCAATTGGGAGACAGCCCCCTCCCTCCTCATTTCAAACTCTCCACGGACACTCAGCATTCTGGCAGGGAGGACCCAGGAGATGCTCTTGGATCCAGGCAATGAGGAAACCCATTCTGCAGGGAGCACAGCTGTTACAAAACAGCTTAAAGCAGTGGGTTTTGCCTGTCTCCTTGTTGCTACTTCTATTGCCTAAACATTTCCCACATACACACATTTGCAGCTGAACTTCTGGTCAAGCCCCCAGAGCAGTTGGTACAGACGAAAATACTCCGAGACTAAAGTCTCACTGCAGCCCTGCAGACTGTCCAATTGCAGGCAGCAGCATAGGGATCCTGTCCACAAAACCATACTTTCTTTGCCCAGGGCTGGCAAAAGAGTGTAGTTCAAGGTCCTGGGATTCAAATTTCTTCTGCCAAATGCCTGTTCACCACCTTCTCTGTGGGAAAGGCTTTATTCTAATGTCTTTGGGCCAGTGGGAAGGATTCCTAGAGAGGGCTGGTCATGTCATTCCTTCATAAAGACTAACCGCTTTTAAACTAGTTAAGTTGGGTTTGATCCAAGCAGAAAATCTTGCACAGTGGGGATGCAGACTCGGTCATGTATTGGTCACACAGGGTCACAAAGGATTATGTGTCCAGATTCCAATTTCAGTTTTCAGACTCCAACTTAGTGTTCTACAATTCAATTCAATTCAGACATTGTCTACCAGGAGAGAGCATCAATTTTATAAGTAAAGGGCTCAGTCCTACAAGATTGCTCTCCATTTCAGGTGCTAATTGCAATCCCAGTTTATTACCTTTGCTTCTGCCAATCAGTTACAAATTGCAAATTCCAATGACTGCCCACATCCTATCCTGACTCAGGATGCCAATCACAAGTCCAGATTTTTTTCCTAAGATTTATTTATTTTTGCATACAAGAGCTGGGGTGCAGAACAGAGGCATGGGAGGAGGTGAGAGGATTCACCAGAGACAGAGCACGGAGCAGAACAGGTGGATCCACTGAAATACATTGCTGAGGGGAGCAGCGGGTAAGAGAGGAGAGGTCTGCTATGCCATGTGGGTCACCTCCCTGTCCAGGGATCGATCTCTTGCTGCAGTGGTTGCAGATAGCTTAATAGTGCTGACACTTTCCCCCTTGTGCCACCAGGGAGGCCCCAAAAGTCCAGATTTCCAAATATTTCCAGATTTCCAAAATTTCCAAATATTGCCTTATTTCTGACCACTGCCTATAAATCAGAGGTTCTCAATACCACCTCTCTGAGTTAGATTAGCTTGCTAGAAGTGTTCTCAGAACTCAAAACAACATTTACATACTGGATTACCAGTTTATTATAAAAGGATATGATAAAGGATCAGATGATGGTCCAGGTGGTAGAGAACAAGACAAGTAGAATCCCTGAGATAATGGGTGACCCAGATTATCCCATTTTGGTTGAGCCTCTGCTTCCATGTGACACTGATGGTTCCTAATGACTCCACATTTGGACTACACATGTAGTAGTCTTGTTTGAAGGAGTTTGTCTTAGGCCTTTGGGGTCTAGTAGTTTCACTAGGATCAGTGTGACTTCCCTAAGGGTCAGGCCCTTGTCTTTGCTTTGGATTCTGTCACAACAACTAACAGATACTAAGTTTGGGATCCTATCATGATAGCCTCCAAAGGAGTGGTGTGCCAAGAGTGAGATTTAATTCTGGTGACAGATACTGGAGACTTTCTTGGAGAATTCAATATTGAAAGAAGGGACAGGCCAAAGATTACACAAAAGAAAATGGTGAAGGTAGAATTAGTATAGGAGAAAGTGTTGTCTTCTTATCTTACAAAACAGTCTTCAGTTATCTCTCTCTCACTGGAAGAATGGTATTCACCATGTAGTGACATGATAGTGATGATAATGTTGATGACAATAACAACAGCTAACTAATCTCTGTGGAACATGGTGGACTCAGAGCTGTGCTAAGCATTTTATATGGATTCTTTGAATTAATTCTCACAACCCTATGGCCAAGTGCTCACTATGTGCCAGGTGCTCTTCTCAGCACTTTACTAATTCAGACTCATTTCATTCACACAACAATCTGATGAACGTTATCTCCATTCTATAGAAGATGAGCTGAGAGGTAGAGGTTAGCAAATGTATAAAACGCTAGTGAGTAGTGGGTTCACGATTCACTGTTGAAGAACATGGAGCTTGCAAGTGTGTCCAGGAGTATGGAAATCATGGTCTGGGTTCCATTTTCAAATTACATATTTGGATTAATACAGTTGCAATAGATCTTGAAAGGTCAGCAATATGTATGTGCGAGAGACACATGGAAGTCCAAGGGTTAGCTGGGAACTTACCCCTCCTCCTCTTACTTTTATTGGCTCCCCTAACCTTAGGTGACCCCAGGTAAACATGATAAGGTCACCATAAAATGTAGCTGTAGGACAAGTTACCTAGCCTCTCACTTCCCACCAAATTAAAACCCCAAACCTCTAAAGAAAACTATGTCCATCTACATTGGGTATTTAATAAAGCACCTAACTTGCACATCCAAGTCAGCTCCTGAGAGTTAAAAAAATGATGTTCTAAAGCTAGATGCATAATTAATCTGTACGAAAAGACCCAGTTGAAGCAAAAGCACTTCCAACCATTCCCAAGTGCCTAGAAATTCCGCTTGCACCCCGCCATAATGACCAGGCCCTGCTCTTTCTTTCTTTTCCTACCTCATGCTACTCTCTTTCTGCCATCGGGACTGTGATTGATTGAATTATCTCCCCCTCCCCAAAAGATATGTTAAAGTCCTATTTACTAGTACCTTAGACTGTGATCTTTTTGTAAATAGAGTTATTGCAGATGTAACAAATTAAATTAAGGTCACACTGGAGCACGGTGGGCCCTAATCTAATGTGATTGAAGGCCATGTGAAGGCACAGAAACACAGGGAGTGTGTCATGTGAAAATGGAGGCAGAGGTTGGAGTGATGCATCTTCTAGGCAAGGAACACCAAAGACTGCCTGCCATTATCAGGAGTTAGGAAAGAGGCATGGAACAAATTTTTCTGCACAGTGCTCAAAAGAAACCAATCTTGCCGACATCTTGATTTTCAACGTCTAACCTCCTGGACTAGAAAACATAAACTTCTATTATTTTAAGCCATCCTGTTTGTGGTTCTTTTTTATGACAGCCGTACCGACAATGATAAGGCTGGGCAGCCCTTTCTGAGACTGAGCTCCACAGGGAGATGGTTTGGCAAGGTTTTGACCAGCATTCCTGGTTTGTCACCCTGGCCTTCCTTATGTAGCCAACCCTGCTGATTCCAGTTCTGGAAAGGTCCCATTATCTAATCACCACAGGCAATGAAGGTGATTGTAAAATAAAAAAGTGATTTGAAATAAAAACTGCCTCATTGTTTTACATCACTTAAAACATACTTCCTGAAACAATTAAATTTCTGAAAACAGCAGAGGCAGATAGGGGATTTTTGTGCTTTGCCAGAGGGGAAAGGGTTACAATTTTTCCCTTTGTGCAGTGTCACTTGCCTAAGATTAATGGAATTGAATCCAGGTCTGCCCGACTTCAAAAACTGCTCTGTCTATCCTGTTCCACAACCCAACTTCTTGTCTCTTAGCTCCCCTAAAACTGTTCAACAATGGCTGTTTTGTTGCCAGATCTAAAGACTTTTTTTCTCATCCTTGTTTTCAACTCTTCCCTAGTATTTGAAACTGATGACTTTCCCCTCTTTCTTGCAAGTCTCTTTTTTCTGACTCTGCTGCTTTTCTGGGCATTTCTGCTCATTGGGCATTTCTTCTTGGGCTCTATTTCCTTTCCTCTTCCCCCAATATGGGTGTGCCCCGACTCATCCTTGGTTATGTTTTGCCCCTCTATAATTTTTTTTGGTAATTTCATCCAATCTCTTATTTTTGTCATCTACTGACATTACCTTGCAGGACTTCTGAAAATCTCTAGCACCAAACTTTTCTCTCAAGGTCCATATTTCTAGCTGGTTCCAATTGTCTCACTTCTTGAAACTTAAAATGTCAACAAATAAACTCATTGAGTTTCCCACTGCAGATCTGCTAGGTCATTATTTTTATCATTGCAATTACTAAAACCGGAGATTTCTCTCTTTTTCTTCTCTTCCACATGCAATACAAGTCAAATCAGTAAATTGTAACCACTCCAATATCACATATCTCTTCTTTCCCTCTGTTTCCACTACCCCCTTCATTACTTCACTATGAATGGATTAGTACATGAGCACTCAGCAAATGGCAGCAATTGCTATCACAATTTTCCTTCTAATGCATCTCACACTTGGTTGCCAGTTTAGTTCTGAAAGCATGGTACTTACTTATTTTCCTGCTCAAAAAATCTTTGGCGGTTTACTATCACCAAAGTACAAAGTCCAACCGCTAATGCTGGATATTTGCCCTATAAGATATTATTACAGCCAAATTTTTCACCATTCATTTCCCTTTAGGTGGTCTTCAAACCAGCAAAAACTACTATTTATGCTTCAAATACTCCTCACCTTCTCAATATCTTTCCCATCAGCTTTGTTTATAGTTCACCTACTTTCTCCCATCTCTTCTTTTCCAAATTCTACTTATTCCTCAAAGCTTAGTTATGCTACTTTCTTAAAGCCATCAATAAGTGTTTTGTTCTGCTCTGTCCCCCTAACCAGTTGTTATCACTCCAGTCTCTGAGTTTTCAAAGCTCTTTATCTGGACCTCTCTTTTGACACTGAACATTTAGTTGGAGTATTATTAACAATAGATATCCTTTGCTAAAATCTCAATGTATTATTTAATTTAATCCTCTATTGACAATGAGGTAGTGATTATCTTCATTTTACAGGTTAGGGAACTAAGCCCTAGGAGGTAAAATAATTTATTCAAGAATGCATAAGTGTGGAGCCAGGGTTCAAACGAATGGAGGCAGTTTGTTTCCACAGCCCATACTTCTAACCTCTACTACACAAGACACTATTGTGGTGTATGAGACTGGGAGCTAGCTCCTTGATGGCAAAAATCCTTGTGGATGGCTCCATTTTTGCATCTCTCAAAGTACCTAATGCCATTCATTACACTTTAAAGAAGTTCAGTAAAAAGAGGCACAAGTTGGCCAGATGTTGCCTTTCTCTGATCAATAGGTGGGTAAATGAGTGATTATTATGTTATTTGGTGTAAATAATGCAGTTCTGTTTCCCTACTGCTCCCCCTCTCTGTTTCTTCTTTTTGTTCCTTTTCTGTCCTCAGCTTATTGGAGAAAGTGATGATGTTGTTGGGAAGAGCAGAAAGGACCTCTTTCTACTCTAAGGAGACCTCAGAGGAGTTTTCCTCGGCACTAGAGACTTCTTGAGTAGCACTCAGAGAGCAGTCTTCTTTAGTTGGCAAACGTTCCACAGTTCGCAAACCCAGGTCATTCAGAGAATGAACCTTTTGAAATAAACACAGAGGAATGGGACCTTTTATTATATCCAGATGGGCCTGTGCAGCCTTGGAAGCTGTAGAAATAATTCTTCTATGCCTGGATCACACTCCTCTTATCTCCCAAAAGGAAAAGAAAAAGTTCCTTTCACTGAGAAGTAGTAAATTGTGTTAATTAAAAAGCCAACTTGGATTAAATTCTGCAGATAGACCCCACCCCACTCTGTCCCATCCAGATTTTTCTGGTTTGCTTTTTATTTAACTTGCATTCCTTTCCTCCTTTTAAAGTATGATGTTAGGTTAGGTTGGAACACACACACACACACACACACACACAGAGTTGTAAAAAACAAACTGTTGTTTTCAAGTTGTTACCCAAGATTTAGATGTAATTTTTTAAAACAAGGATGAAATCCGAAAGTGGAATGCCCTTAAGGGTATAACTGGAAAAGCTAGTATGACAAAGCAAATCTGTAGTATTCTTATTTTTTACTCTGTTAGTGGTGGCCAGTGGGCAGCTTCTGCATAAAAAGTGCCCAATATATATTTATTGAATGACTTTATAAATATTAACAATTTTGAACTATAACAATATAAACTATGATTTCAAAATTGATGGTGCCACCTATTGGTGAGGATATAAAATGTAAGTTATGTAATAACTTATTTCATGTTTCTTATTCATTTGCTATGCATTCCTACAGAGATACTAAGTACAATTGAGGAACTGGAAGGAATAGTTTGCTTGGTCCACACAGATATGAGGCACTAATGTTTTCAGTTGTGTTGCTTTCTAGTGGATGCTTGTTAAATATTCAATACTTTGAAAGATGCCAGAGAAGTGAGCACATGTCCCCTGACTTCAAGGAGCATCTTATTTAGTTGGAAAGAGAAGCTCAACCTGCTGAGAACAATCAAAAAATAAACAAAGGCAGGAGCCTGACTTTAAAATGCATGATGTTCATACCATACATATGATTATATTTGATGTATTATATGGTAACATACGGTTTGTATTCATAGAGCAGGAACAAGTCTCCTTTGCTTATCACTTGCCCCAGACCTAGTAAACCATGGTGCCTGACCTGGTAGAGGATTGACAAACACTACTGAATAGTTGAAAAAATTCAGGTCTCATGGTTAGAAACATGTAGTTTACAGAATATTTTATATCCAAACTGGCAAAAAAGATCAGAAAAAAAACCTGTGAACACAGGAAATTATATGAAAGAAGTGGGATTTGAGTTGGCTCCTGAAAAATTCTTCAAGGGACTTATAACCTAATACAGATGAACCATCAATACAGGGACACCTCTATTAGCCTTGGATTTGTGTATGAACTTGAGATTTTTGTAGTTTGCTGTGCCAACCCATGCTTTTTCCTCAGTGACTAAGTTTTTACTTAATCTTGGGGAAATCCACAAAGGAAAATAAGGTGGATAGTGGATAGTTGTAGGATTGTAAAAATACATTAACTCTTGAAGTTTTATTGACAAAAGTGATTTCTGGAGTATAAATGTAACCTATAATTGTCTTTCCTTCCTCCTTCCCTCCAACCCAACTATGTGCTCAATGTATTCCTTTAATATTTGGCAATATATATATCAAGAGTCTTAAAATGGTTGTATCTTTTGATTCAGTAATTTTCCATCTAAGAAAGTATGTGAAGGAAAAAATCAGAAATGTGCACAAATGTTTTCTGGAACAAAGGAAAAATCTGTGCTTAATATGGAAATAGATGTTTTGCTACAAACAATTCTCACATAATGTTGAAAATATACAATAAATTTTATACATATAAGTGTAGGGAAACAGAATAGGCTACCCCACAAAGTACCACTTTGGCATGTGGATTATTTTGAGCTGAAAGTAATCAAGACTTAGAGACTCAAGAAAAACTTTTACCTCTCCCCTAACTTCCTAAAAGAATTTAGATAGGGGGCCTAGTCCAGAAAGACAGCTATTTCCAGAAATGACTTTTTATCTGAAAAATTTACCTGCATGGCAAAGCAAACATCTAATTACCAAATATTTGCTCTTCTTATCTTCTTGTGAATTACTGTCCTCCCCTCTGAGACCCCAGGTCTCTACACCATTCCTTTGCTCATGATGGCATCTAGGTTTCAGGTGCCCAGTTTGCCCTTGAGTCTCATGTCTTTGAGCTTCCTTATGTACATAAATAAATTTGTTTTTCTCCAGTTAATCTGGCTATGTCAGTTTAATTATTAAACCAGTCAGAAAAACTAGCAAGGAAGAAGGGAAAGATTTTCAGCTCTATAGGTTATCTCTGAATAGAATGATTACAGGTTGGTTTAATTTTATTAAATTATATGAAGGAAATGGGATTTGAGTTGGGTCCTGGAAAATTCTTCAAGGGGTTGATAACTTACTATAGATGACCCCATCAGTGCAGGGATATCTTTAATAGCCTTGGATTTGTGTGTGTACTTGAGATTATTGTGGTTTGCTGTGCCAACCCATGCTTTTTTCCCCAGTGACTGAGTTTTTGCTCAATCTTGAGGAAAGTCTCTGAAATTTAGTGGGTGAAATTTAGCTCATTCATTCTGGTTATTTCTGCTTTCATTATCTTTGACTAATTATTTTACTACTCTGTAGAGAAAGAAATTATAATAATGCGAATGTTTTCTGTCCATAAATTATTCCTACTAAAGTAATGCAAAAATTTCAAACCCATTTGAACTGGTAATAACATCTTATTGGTTCCCTCATTAATTAATGAATTAAAAAATATTTGAGTCATGTTTGACTTATATTTACATGACCCATGAATTTACCTTTTCTGAAAGTTACCATTTAACACTACATTTTTCATAGTCTACATTTTCTACAGTAAATATGTGCTGCAAATTTTTTAGTAAACTTTTAAGCATAACATGCATGCAAGCCTAAATTCAAATTTAAGTATAACACTCATGCATATTAAATTACAAGATGTTTGTTTTAATTTATAAGTCAGAAAAATTTCACAAAAACAATACACCTATGCAACCCATATCTAGATCAAAGAATAGACATTCCTACCAGCCCCAAAGTTGTCCCTGTGTCTTACTTCTTGTCCTATTGCCTCCCCACCAAATTGGTAAACACTGTATTGACTTCCAACATCAGATTCATTTTGTCTTATTTTTAACTTTTATAAATGGAACCAAATGTTGTGTACTCATTGGACGTCTTCCTTTGCGTGACCACCATCATGTTTGTGAGATTCATCCATGTTCTAAAGTTTTTGTTTCTTCATTCTCATTGTGAGCAGTATTCCATTATGTGAATAGATTATAACAGATTGTTCTACTGCTGATGGGTATTTAGATTGTTTCTGGTTTGGAGCTATTATGTGCCTATGAATGTTTTTGTACATATTTTTTGGTGAAAATATGAATACATCTCAGCTATTATATGCATTAATTTAAAATCTAAAAAAAAAAAACTACCTAAACTGCATTTAAAAATTGTTTTCTTTTTATCTCTACAGATCATTCCATCAATATAGCTTTTTTTGATTAACAAATTCTTTTTTTAAACAGATTTTTTTTTAAGATTTATTTATTTATACAAGAACTGGGGTACAGTCAGAGGTGCAGGAGGGTGAGAGAATTTACCAGAGACAGAGCTGGGAGCAGAACAGGCAGAGGGACTGAAGACACTGCTGAGGGGAGCAGCGGGCACGGCAGGAGAGGTCTACTGCACTATGTAGGATTCTCACCAGCCGGTGGGGATTGAACCCACCCTGCAGAGGCTGCGGACAGCTTCACAACGTGGCGCCTAACCCACTGCACCACTGGGAGGCCCTGATTAACAAATTCTTTTTAAAAAAGTAAATATATTCCGGAAGAATTAATCCTCATTTCATGCCCTATTATTAATTTCTAAAATCTGATAATGAGAATAACAGCTTGCTAAGAAGTTTCCATTAGAGGGTGTGAAGAAATCTGGGGGTGAGGAAAAGGGAGTGAGAGATTTGGGTCTGATAGAAGGAAGTGAGTGTTGGGATTTAAGGGTGGGGCCAAGGAGGAGGCAGGAGGTGGGAGATGTACTGACATTTCCACCCACTCAAGGACTTGGCTGTTTCTATTTGAAAAGAATCACTACCATGACTGCTAACATGATTTATTTAAAATAGTTTACAGTTGGCAAAGAGCTTTCATATCCTTTACCTTGTTTGACCTCACTCTCACAAGGAGGTTAGTATTTTCATAATTGTTCTTGTTTAATGCTTAACGCTTAAAACTAGATATCAAACTGGTAGGCTAGGATTCCAATCCTACCCCCTTACCTTCCAATTGAGGTCAGGCTCCATAATCTAAGTTCAACTAATTCAATAGAATAGGAAGATATTAAATTCCCTGGATCAACTTGGTACTTTCCTTTTCAGTCCCCATCTCAGAAGTAGGAAAGGAAGGAAGAGCAGAAAATATGCCTTCACCATCTCTTATTAGCAAATATTGTAGAATCCAAGGGACCCATCAAAGGTTTATCATATGTTATTAAGGGCCAAAAAGAGTAGAACACACTGGCAGGGTTTTACACTTGGCACTAATCCAACAAAGAGGATATTTGTCACCCCAATTGAAGAAGTGGTGAGGGTAGTATGGAAATTGAGGATAGGACCAACCCAGCAAATTTGGTTGGGGTAAGTCTGGAAATAGTGGTGAGATGGCATGAACGACTGAACACAGTCCAAGTTAGAAAGAAATTTTAGCATATCTAAGAGTTTTGGATAAAATGATGCAATGGGCAGAATGTCTATGCAAGCTGTGGAAAGTTGGGGGATGTGGTATGTGTCAGGTAAGCAGTTTAGCTCAAGCCCTTGATCAGAGGTGATGAACACAAATGTCCGGGTAGGGAGTTTCAGGCATCTCAGTGGATCTGAGGTGACAGACCTTTGTCTTAAGGGTTTTCAGATTTGTATCTAAACTTGTAGCTGTTAGAAATCCCCTGAATTTAGTTCAGCTGAGTCTACTATAAAGGGGCCTCAGTAGTTTTAATGTTAGATGGACAGGGAAGGTGACTGTAGGACAGACTACAGGCAGAATGGAATTCACCTGAGAATTGCTGACAGGTACTCTCCTGTATCCTTTGCTTCATTGCCCTGAGAAAGGATTAAAGCTGATCCATGCCAACCTTGTCAATGGACTCACTCTGGCTTGGCAAGTTTATTGTTGTTGAAAGCTTCCAGGCGTGTGTTTTCTTAGTAGTCTATGCAATAATTGCTGCCAAGATATTAATTTAATAAGTAAACAAGTTGCAAAATGCTAGGGGGAAATGAAGATATTTCCAGGCTTCCTCCTGGAATTATTAGGAACTACTTGTTTGCCACTTCCCACACACTTAAGTTCCTACAAATCTACTGTAGATAGGGTGTGTTTCATAATTTTTTCTCAATAAACATTTTAAAGCTTATCCCTATATATTTTTTTTTAAGATTTATTTATTTATTTATACAAGCACTGGGTACAGTCAGAAGCGCGGGAGGGTGAGAGAATTCACCAGAGCCAGAGCGGGGAGCAGAGCAGGCAGAAGGACCGAAGTACACTGCTGAGGGGAGCAGCGGGCGGCAGGAGAGGTCTGCGCGCCATGTGGGACCCTCGCCGGCTGCCGGGGATCGAACCGGTGTTGCAGAGGCTGCAGGCAGCTTCGCAGCCCAGCCCTCAACCACTGCGCCACCAGGGGAGGCCCATTATCCCTATATTTTAACACACTAATACTGTACACCCATAGGAAACCACTCATTTAAATTGGAGAATGAATAGAGTATTATTTCCATTTCAAATCTATAAAAATAAAGGTGTCCAGGAGATTAAATAAGTCATTCTGCATTGCATAGTAAGGTATTATTATAGATTTTTAATTTGTAAATAGGTATCTATTCAAGTTTCTATCCTCTGCAGAGAACATACAGTCTTAGAGTCCCACTGTCTATGGGTCAGAACCATTAACCTCAAAACCTAGTCAGGCTACCAGTTTACACAGATTTCCACTTTAAGACAGTTTATCTTAAAGGCAGCCCTCAGCTGTTCCTTACTTTCTAACTTCTAAAATATCCAAAGGATTTGTTTATCCCACAGCCCTCTAAGATAAATCCTTGATTGTCCTTTTAGGATTTCAAAGTGTTTCTTTGGGGACAGCCCAACCTTGATTGCTCAAATTTGCAAGCAGAAGCACAAATTAGTCATCAGTTTGTGAGTTCCTCTACTATATGATCTTGTTTCTTGGGTGAATTTTACATTTATATAATAAAGTAGTAGTCTATTCAATATTTTCTGCTACAAACAGCATTTTAATAATCTATTTCAAGTTCTGAAAAAAAATTCTTACTAATGAATATAAATTTGAATTTCTTAAAACTTCATGAAGGAAATTTTACATGAGGGAAAAGTAAAACAATCGAGGAGTTAATTATGAATACCAATGACCCAGATTGGGTTTGAGTGATTTTTGTATCTGGGTGCATCCTTGAATTAGGCAGAAAGGCACTGCCAAATCCTTGAATTATTTTATAAAGCCACTTAGATCTTTAAAATGAACTCAGTTGGATTTTTGTTATTTGACAGTGCATAGTAAGCACAAAATTGTGATGGTATGGTGTCTTATCTCTAAGAAGGTCTCCCTTAGGGGGAGCAGGAAAAAATGAAATGACTCCAAGAATAGAGCTGAGTCATGAAAATGTGATGCCTTTGGAAAAGAGAAGGAGTCGCTAGGTTCTGAACAGCCAGGTGAAGGTGGAATGACAGGTACAGGTCGTATTTTATAGATGTTTTCAACAGTTTTCTTCCTACAGAAAGAACGCTTCCTCATCATTCAAGTAGGAAATACAACTAAGAGAGAGGGAGAAAATGAAAAACACGTAATTGATTACTAATATCTGCAGTCGTTTTTCATTGTTTTGGGAATTAACTTTTAAATTAAGGAAGGAATGAGAATTACCCTTATGAATAACTGAAGTCACTCAGTGTTGGAATAGAATGCTTCTTCCTCAGTTGAGCCCTTACTGAAGTAGTTGTACATATCAGCCTTGTTATTTGGACATAAACAAATATGTTAAAAGTAAAAGTCTCTGTCCACACTAGAGTAACACTTAGCATGACCAGATACTCAAAGCATGAAAAGTACACAGGACCAGAAATGTATCAAATGATATCACCTCTTTCAGATTTACTTTGGATTAAGTTCAAGCTATCTGAAAGAAAGGAACGTCAGGCAGAAATCACTATACCATTGAAAGTGTTTTCTCTTGCTCTCTCCCACCCTTTCTTTTGTTCCCTCTTTCCTTTATTCTTTCTTCTCTGCCTTCAGCCCTTCCCAAGTTTATGTAATCCTAGTTTAACTAAAGGCAAAGTGTTATGGTGCTACTATGTTAGTATATTTGTATCTATCCTTCAATAATTTTGAAAGTTATTTAAAGTATGTATAAAAATGCATACACAGTAATGAAAACAATTAAATATACAGAAAGTATAAAATAAAAGTAAATTTTTTCCCCCATCCCCTTGTCTTACTCCTTAGTGTTTGTCCTACTCTGAGGGATGGAGGCAAGAGAGAGTTGATTTGAGGGGGTGGGGAAGGTAAAGTCAGATGTTGGTATTTTTTTTTTCCCCAAGAACTGGGGTACTGGCCAGAGGTGCAGGAGGGTGAGAGGATTCACCAGAGACAGAGTGGGGAACAGAACAGGCAGACTGACCGAAACACACTGCTGAGGGGAGCAGTGGGCAAGACAGGGGAGATCTGCCTCGCCATGTGGGTATCTCCCTGGCCAGTTGGGGATGGAACCAATGCCTCATAGGCTGTGAACAGCTCCACAGCGCTGCGCTCAACACCCTGCACCACCAAGGAGGCCCCAGATGGAGTTCCTTTTTTGCACTTTTATAAAATATATTCTTTGTCAGTGTGTATGTCTTAAAATCATTTTAGTGGGATTTGGAGAGCAAAAAGAGATTAAATACATGTGTTTAGTCTACCATTTTGAATGAGAAGCTAAGAGTTGTTAAAACCGTATTTACCTTCATACATTCATTTCTTTTACAAAAATGAAATCATTGAGTACATATTGGTTGATCACCTGTGTTTGTCCTTAATATTTTTTAGACTCTTATTACATTAATTTAAATATAAATAAAAATAAATAAAATATTACATGGATATATTTAACTGAATTCTTATTCTCAAATATGTAGGTTGCTTTTACTATTTTTGTACAATGAACATCTGTCTAGTAGCTCAAATCTTTGTGTATATACTTAATTCCTAAAGACAGAGTTCTAAAACTGAAATTTCCTACCAAAAGATATATACATTTTTAAGATCTTTCAGTGGACTGGGCAATTGCTGTTTGGTTTTTTTTTTTTTTATTTTAACTGTGAAATCTAGAAACTAACAATACATTTAGCTTTTTTTTCTAGGATGAGACAATACTTCAAACTGCTTTCATGTTAAGATCTGCCTTATTTTCCAAAGTGGGAGCTCCCAGCATCAGGCCTGTGGGGGTGGAAGCATAATCCTCCTCCTAAAAACTAGAGTGAGTCACTATCAGCTTTCCTTTCTCCACCCTTACTTAGTCAATGCACATCCTCCCCTCCCCACCACACACATTCTTTTTTTCTAAGAGGTGGAATCCAGCCTAAAGTTTTAATTGGAGAGAAATTGGAAAGAGACATCTGTTTTAGGTCACACTTGCTTCCAGATTGGAATTTACCTCATGTCTTAAAATAGAACTACTGTAGTTCCCCCCCTTACCTGTGGTTTTGCTTTCCCAGATTTCAGTTACCTGTTGTCAACTACAGTCTGAAAATATATACAATATTGAGGGAGAGAGCGAGCGAGCCAATTACATTCACATAATTTCTATTACAGAATATTGTTGTAATTGTTCTATTTTATTATCAGTTATTGTTGGTAAGCTCTTACTATGTCTAAGTTATAAATTAAATTTTATCATAGGTGTGTATGTATAGAAAAAAACCATAATATATATAGGATTCAGAACTTTCAGGTCTCCACTGGGGTCTTGGAATGTATCCCCTGAAAATAAGGAGGGACAGTTGTGGCTTAAGATAAACTTTTAATGCCTAACTTAAGAAATTTAAACCAACTTAACAGATGTAAAATAAAGTTCCACTAGTCTGAAAACTATAGTGATAAAAATGTCTATTGTTTTTGAAAAGGCAATGAAATCAATGGTTATTTTGGCAACAAGGTTAATGTCAATTCTCTGATACCTGAGTAAATTCCCCATTTGCTCTCAGCTCATTCTCATTTAAACACTTGATGGCTTGGGACATGAAGAAAACCCAATCCATGGACATGCACATGCATAGCCCCCCACTATTCACCCTTCCTTTCTGTTTTCCCTGTTATTATTACTATCATACCAGCACCTAAGTCTAGCAATAGTTCAAAATGTGTAATGTGGTCATATGGCATGTTAGGGCATTTTCTATGCTAAAACATAAAGGAAATGTGAAAATGAATTTTCAAAATCTATAGTGTTATATACTACTTCAAAATTTATAAAGCATGTTCATGGGTCTTATGTAAGCTTATAATATTCCAGTTAAGTAGATATTATGACCCCATTTCATAGATAACACAACTCAGGTGGATGGTTTAAAAATTCCTCCAGACAAAGTTTAGGGTTATCTTCCATGTTGGTACTATTCTCTCCTTCCTGCAGGTACTGTGCCCAGGGAACTCACCCTAAAATTTATCTTAATCTGAGGTGGTAGCAACAAGGTGAACTGATCACTTATAGAATTTATGGTTCTTCTTACAAAGTCCTGACAGTTTACTTTCCACAGGAATCATGTACTATTTGACCAGGTCCTATCGATGAGACCACATGATGGAGTGGAGAAAATATTTCTCCCTTTTCAAGGACTAAACTCACAATCACAGATATCTAAGTTGCAATGTTCCCAATGTAGTTCCCATAATGGGGCATCTTACATTCAGCTAAGTAAGGATTAATTTTCAGGAGATTCCTGATACACAGGGGTAATTTAGAACTTTGTTAAGCACTGCTGTGTCTTTTTTTTTTTTTTTTAAGATTTATTTATTTTTATACAAGAACCGGGGTACAGGCCAGAGATGCAGGGGGTGAGAGGATCCACCAGAGACAGAGCAGGGAACAGAACAGGCAGACTGACAAAATATACTGCTGAGGGGAGCAGCGGGCGAGACAGAAGAGCTGTGCCCCGCTGTGTGGGATTCTCGCCAGCCAGCCGGGATCGAACCTGCGCTGCAGAGGCTGCGGACAGCTTCACAGTGCAGTGCTCAACCGCCTGCGCCACCAGGGAGGCCCATGAAGTCTTAAAGGAGTCCTACCAAAGAGCTTTGTTTTCCCCAAAATGGCTAGAAGCATTAATTTTCTTAAGAACTGGTGTCAGGATGTAAACATCTACAGAACAGCCAGATTTTCAGTCTGGAAGAACTGAGAAGTTCCACTTTTAAAGCAGTCAGGTTTATAAGTTAAGGTAACACCCCCACAAATGCAAAGTATGTAACATCATTTGCAGTTAAGAAGTATAAGCAGACTGTGTTCCAAATTTTGGGGTTGGGGTTTATGCAAATTTTTCCATAAAAACTTTATGTTGGGCCTCCCTGGTGGCACAAGGGGTTAAGCACTGCACTATGAAGCAATCAGCAGCCTCTGCAGCATTGTAAGTTCAATCCCCGGCCGGCCAGGGAGCAACCTGCATGGCAAGGCAGACCTCTCCTGACTTGCCCACTGCTCCCCTCAGCAGTGTATTTCAATCAGTCTGCCTGTTCTGTTCCCCACTCTATCTCTGGTGAATCCTCTCACCCCCCGCATCTCTGGATTGTACCCCAGCTCTTGTATGCATAAATAAATAAATCCTTTTAAAAAAATAACCTTATGTTGATTTTAGTGGTTAGGTCCAGGTTCATTCCCTAAAACCTATCAAAACCTATATTGGTTCTGAAATGGCATTTTCAATTTCCCCAAGATTCTATTCTCATTTTTTCCTTGTGGAAGCCTTGAGTGTATTGAAGAATTGGGAAAGTAAGACTTGAGGTGCACTAAACTCTGAGGGCAGCTGTGTGCAAAGTGGGCTCTTTGGTGTTCAATAGCTCTCAAATGAGCTTAACAGCAAATTTAATGCCACTTCTGGGAGATGACCCAAAAAAGGGCCATCAGGGCCTCCCCGGGTGGCGCAGCGGTTGAGCGCTGGGTTGCGAGGCTGCCCGCAGCCTCTGCAGCACCGGTTCAGTCCCCGGCCACTGGCGAGGGTCCCACAAAAAAGAAAAAAAAAAAAAAAGAAAGGGCCATCAAAAAACAACAGTTGTTCATATGTCCGAGTTTCAAGTGTCAGTGGTTAGTAGTGAAGGATTTATGTTTCTTTCCAATTAAGTTAAATTTCATTTGTGTTTCCTCTGAAAGGGACTCTTGTCTTCGTTTGTTCCTCATCCCATTCAGTCATTAGAACTTGTGTTGGACATATAGCTAATGCTAAGAAATACTTGTTTCATGAAATGAGTAAGGCAATTAACTAAAATGACTGACTTGCCTTGGTGTGATGGATCTTTGCAAAGATAAATTCTGGAGGGAAGTGGAGATGAAAATGAGAGGCTTGTCTAAGATCTGAGAGGATGTGTAAGGGTGGACCATAGATAATTAAAGAACATGCACGCCAAAGAATAAAGAGAATCAATCCACAGCAAAGATTTCTCACCACTAATGAAATATAAGGACTTTGGGCCTTCTATCTAATCTCAAAGTCTTAGTCTTTGAAAACATGGATAATAGCAACTATCATATATGGGATCATGAAGATTAAATATGACAATGCAAACAGTAATTAGAAAGTTCCTGGCAAATAAGAATTGGAAAAATCTAGGGATAATGGCTGTCAGGTGCATCTATGCCTGTCAGGTGCATTTATGCAGATGGTCAGACCTCTAGGGATATCCAGAAACAAGAGAAGTTTTCTAGTTATAATGGCACCATGGGACCCCTACACCATATATCAATCTTGGCCATAGCACTTTGAACTATTGAAGGACATATTAGGATATCTACCTCATTCCAGAAATCTTGGCACTATGTAAGATCCTGTAACTGTGTGGTTAGCTTGGATATGACCAATTCAGTATGACTTGACATGACTAATACTATTTTTCCTAACAGCCCAGAGACACAGGAACATAAAATAGAAATTGAGTTGAGTAATAGAAAAGTCATGTTTGGCAACCCACTTCAGTGATTATTATTAGATAATGAAAGTGTGCATATATATATATATATATATATATATATATACATATATATATATATGTATTTCCAAATGTCAGAGGAACGAGCAGGGATTCAGGCACAAGGTATGGGAGAAGATTTCTGATACATTTTATTGTTCCAATGGCCATCCTGTAATTTCTAAAGAAAGATCTGATGAAGAAGGCCTGGTTATGTAGGGAAGGAATTTGCTTCAGAACATCCTATCTATAATTCCACATTAGACAATATTGCAGAGGGCAGTTGTGCCTGTTAGGGGGGCAGGTAGTGTGCTGGAACTTACTTAACCCACTCGAGAAAACCAACCACACTTTCTTAGATTAAATAGTAAAACTACATATTTTTTAAAATATTCTAATATTTTAGAATATTTTCTAAAAATGCACACATTTATCCACAAAGTCTAACTCTGGTCTTATTATCATTTATCTGAAAGCAGATCATTTTTTTGCTAAAATTACTGAAAAAGATCACAGTGCCCTTGAAACAATGATGATATTCCAAGGGGCCGGGTAAGAAAGAAGAGGCAAAGCAACTTTCTGAGATGGATGTTGCCATCAGTGTGGCAACATCCGCACTGTGGATGGTGTGGAAGTGTGGAAAGTGAAGAATGGTTATCTCAGGAGATCACATCTGAAAAGGGGGTCAGAAAAAAACACACTTTGAAACTACTTATTTTACAGTGTAAAAACTCACCTAAGTTACTACGGGAATATAGTCTCTTTTGGCATTTACCACCTTCCATGGATATCCCATCCTTGTTCCAAAACAGTATTACTATAAGAGTTGGAAACTGTATTTCCTACTTTTTCACCAGACATAAAAATCTATACCCAATTAATTGTAAATCTAAGTGTGAAGGGCCTCCCCTAGTGGCGCAGCAGTTGAGCGCTGGGCTACGAAGCTGCCCGCAGCCTCTGCAGCACCGGTTCGATTCCGGCCACCAGTGAGGGTCCCACATGGAGCAATGGACCTCTCCTGCTGCGCCCGCTGCTCCCCTCAGCAGTGTATTTTGTCAGTCTGCCTGCTCTGTTCCCCGCTCTGGCTCTGGTGAATTCTCTCAACCTCCCGTGCTTCTGACTGTACCCAGTGCTTGTATAAGTAAATAAATAAAATCTTAAAAAAAAAATCTAAGTGTGAAAATTAAACAAACCTTTTAAAAGAAAACATATGAGAATAACTTTAAAATCTTGAAGTCATCAAAGATTTCTTAAACTGGACACACACAGAATAAATAAACCATAAATGAAAACCCCTGATAAACCGAACTGCATCAAAATTATGAACATTAAAAGACACTGGTAAGGAGTGAAAAAAAACAAGCCACCGGGTGGCAAAAGGCATTTCTAATACATATACCCAATAAAGGACTCATATTCAAAATAAAGAACTAAACAACAACAACAACAACGAAGTTAAGCAAGCAGAGGGAAAATTGGGTAAAAGACTTTGGGTAAAATATTTCATAGGTAAGAATATCCAAAGGGTCAATAAACATATGAAAAGGTACTTCACTTGTTAGACAGCAGAAAAATAAAAACTAATGAAAACCACAGTATAAATTCAATACATCATATTAGCCTTTCAACAGAAAGGTTAAAAAATGTTTAAGTCTTATTTATTTATGTTTCATTAATATATTTTCTTACATTATTGTTAATTTCTGGACAATATTTGATTTCGTTCCTCAGGTGTTGTCCCTGCAGTTCTGCCACACCACAGCATCCGTGATCCATCTCCACAGTCCTTCATGCTCTTCCCTCCCCTGTTCTGACCCCCTCTCCCTGTCCCTTCCCTGCTTGATACCTCAGATATACTATCAGCTTGCAAGTTTTTTTTCCTAACCCTTTTTCAGTATCTCTATATTTCATATATAAGTGAAATCCAGAATGGTTAATATTTTAAAGAGAGAAAATACCAAATTTGAGTGAGGATGTGGCACATCCACTCCTTCGAAAAACCAGCAGTATTTATTTACTTGAGTTAAACATATGCATAAGCTAGAAATTCCTATAAGCTAGAAATTCCATCCTTATATAGCCAACTGAACGCATACATATGTTCACCAATGTTTGTAGGGGCACTGTTTATAAAAATCCCAAACTGGAAAAACCTAATGTCCATCTACAGTAGAAGGCATAAATTGTGTTATATTCATCCAGTGGAATATTGTATAAACATGTGTGTAATTGAAGCTATCATTGCTACACACACAGATATAAATCTCACAAATATAATTTTGAATGAGAAAAGCCAGTCACAAAGTGATTGTACAAAATGGGACACTGTATCATCGCACTTGTATAAGGACAAAATTGCTCTAGGGTGTTGAAACAGAGGCTGCAGTTACCTTCAGGGAGGATAATGCCTAGAAAAAGCATGATGCAGGCGGGGCGGGGGATTTGGGGGGGTTCTGGTATGCTAGTAATATGTGACTCCTGATCTGGGTGCTGGTTCCATGCATGAACCTAAAAATTCAGGAGGCAATTAAAAAGGCAAAGTATGTTTATATGGGATAAAAAATTGCCATTTAGGGAGCATATGTTCAGGTTAGAAACTTAAAATATATCCCAAGGAGGGACAAAGGTCTGGGGTAGGGGATATAGAGAGAAAATGGAGGCTCAGGTCTAGGGGTCAGGTATAGGGGTCACAAAGTAAAAGTAGGTAAAAGTTCACTTCAATCAGTCTTGTGAAGTAGGACATTCTTTTTTGTGGGTGGTTTGGCCCAGTGTAGGGATTTGACCCAATTTAAAGAGGTCAGTAAAGTGGCTTTTTCTGCCATGACTTGCTCTGGCCCTATTTCAAAATGGCTCCAGTGACATCAATCTTTCACATTTAAGTGTGTTCACTTTATGAAAATTCATCAAGCTGTCAGATTATGATTTCTGTTTGTATGTTATAAAAATGGACCTACCATTAAAAATCAATAACACAATAAGTATAATTATTGGATTTCCCAGCTAACAGGATTCTGTATACAATTTAGATTTTGCCCATCAGGAAGTAAGATTTGGAAAGTAAAAGGAAAATGGAGGCTATTTTCTCTGCCTGTTAGTTGTTGATGGGTGTGGCACATTAGATGCGATTTTTCAGTGGTCAAATTTTAGATGCTTCTGTGATATCCCAGCTCCATTTGTGAGAAGTGGCTGCTATGGTGACCTCAGTCCCCATAGTTTCCTAACATCTAGATCACAGCTGTGTGATTTCATCTGGAAACCTAAGTGCAGCCCTTTAACTTCTCTAATGGATTTGTAAGCATAAAATTCGTTGGATACAATACCTACGGTGAAATCAGTACAATACCTACTGAATCCCAGTTGATATATCAACTAGTGACACATCTGAGGAACAATGTAGTGGGGTTACAGATGGCTTTAAAAGTTTTGAAAAAGGGGCCTCCCTGGTGGCACAGAGGGTTAAGCGTCAGCACTATGAAGCTATCCCTGGCCAGGTAGGTGACCCACATGGAGCAGCAGACCTCTCCTGTCTCTCCCACTGCTCCCCTCAGCAGTGTATTTCAGTTAATCTGCCTGTTCTGCTCCACACTCTGTCTCTGGTGAATCCTCTCACCACCCCCACCTCTGGCCTGCACCCCAGCTCTTGCATGCATAAATAAATATATCTTTAAAAAAAATCTTGAAAAAGGAAACTACCATTGTCAATTCTATCACCTAGGAAAGTCTCATCATGAGAAAATTCTGCTTTATGCCTACCCTAAATCTATTTTGAAGCACTGTTAAAGCCATTTACTTTGGAGGATACGTTGGTTTCTTCTGCCATTGTCCTCTCTTCACAAGCAAGATAATACCAGTTCTTTGAACTTTACATGTTCTGCAACTCTTCCCAGCTGCGGCTATTTGAATAAAGCTCTCACATAATGACCGCTTCTTCAGGCAGGATTAACTGTCCCTTTCTTTTGGTTATACTCCCAGGTTTGCACTTGCTTATCTCACCAAAGCCCTTCATATCTGACTCAAGTTTGCTTATGGCAAGCCCAGTGTCATGTTATTATTAGCCAAAATTTCCCATGGATTGAGGTAGACTTGCAGAAGGTAGAAACATGAAAAGTGTCAACAAAAGGTAAGAGTTTTTTTTTTTTTTTAAACTATTTTTTTGTGTGTGTGTGTTTTTTAAGATTTATTTATTTATTTATTTATACAAGCACTGGGTACAGTCAGAAGTGCGGGAGGGTGAGAGAATTCACCAGAGCCAGAGCGGGGAGCAGAGCAGGCAGAAGGACCGAAGTACACTGCTGAGGGGAGCAGCAGGCGGCAGGAGAGGTCTGCGCGCCATGTGGGACCCTCCTCCGGTGGCCGGGATGCAGCCGGGGATCGAACCAGCGCTGCAGAGGCTGCGGGCAGCTTCGCAACCCAGCGCTCAACCGCTGTGCCACTGGGGAGGCCCCAAAAGGTAAGAGTTTTTAACCTGGTCATTTGATACAGAACAGTATCTAGCAAAACAGCTTATGAACAATGAAAATCAGCAATCTGAAATAAAATTAGTTAATAGAGAAAGAGGGATTATTAGAAGAATCTTAGAAATAGTCTACACATAGGGCCTCCCCTGGTGGCGCGGAGGTTGAGCGTTGGGCTGTGAAGCTGCCTGCAGCCTCTGCAGTGCCGGTTCAATTCCCAACCACCTGCGAGGGTCCCACATGGCGCGCAGACCTCTCCTGCCGCCCGCTGCTCCCCTCAGCAGTGTACTTCATCCGTCTGCCTGCTCTGCTCCCCACTCTGGCTCTGGTGAATTCTCTCACCCTCCCACGCTTCTGACTGTACCCAGTGCTTGTATAAATAAATAAATAAATCTTAAAAAAAAAAAAAGATGTCATTAAAAATAAATAGTCTACACATAGCAGGACACTGAAACTCAGATATGAGTCCAGGCTTCTAGTCAGGGCTTATTTTGAAAACTCGTACTATTCAGATGTGGCTCTCAGACTAGTACCAGAATTACTGGGTGGAGAACTTGTTAAAAATGTAGACTCTCGGGTCTCAAGTTCCACCTGCCTTTTTTTTTTTTTTTTTTTTTAAGATTTATGCATTCATGCATGCAAGAACTAGGGTAAAGACCAGATGTGCAGGAGGGTGAGAGGATTCACCAGAGACAGAGCGGGGAACAGAACAGGCAGACTGACTGAAATACACTGCTGAGGGGAGCAGTGGGCAAGACAGGAGAGCTCTGCCTCGCCATGTGGGTATATCCCCGGCCAGCCGAGATAGAACTCGTGCTGCAGAGGCTGTGGACAGCTTCACATCACTGCACTCAACTGGCTGTGCCATCAGGGAGGCCTCCACATGCTTTTTTAACTAAACTTCTGGTTCATTTGTATGCATGTTCAGTTTTGGGAAGCTATAAGTAAAAGTACCCACAGATTATTGTTGTGCTATTTAAAATCATGCCTAAATTATATTACATAGAAAACTTCATTTCTATAGAGCAAGACCTGTATTATTATAGGTCCTAGTTTAATAGATAAGCTGAATAACCAGATTAAGGAAACAGAAAAACTCTCTCTAATGATCTCTTGAAACAGAGGGCATTTGAGCTGTGCCAGTTTTTAATGTACCCATTCAGATTTTAATCCGATAGAAAAATTAATAGCCTATTTGGTGGTAGCATGTCCTGCAAAAATAAGTGTAATAAAATGAAAGTATTTAAATGGATATTTAAACTATGCAGTCATCAGTGATTTAGTTTTCAATTACATGAAGGTAATTACACTAGAATCTACCTCATTCACCCTCTGTGAGAAAATGCTGGAGTGTTGTAATAAGCTGAAGCTTTCAGGCCATGACTGATCTCCACTCCTTCCTTGTTGGCCAAGACCTGAATTCATTTACTTTAAGCAGTTTAGGGTGTATGCTAGGAATATAAATGATGGAAACACCCTTTGTGACCCTTCTCACAAAGGAAGTTGCCTCCTCATTAAGGGCACATGTGAGGCAACAGGCCCAGCCTCTCAGTACTGGGAGGGCTCGCCCAGAGTGATTTGGCCAGGAGAGAAGGGCGGGTCAGTGGCACAGGTGAGCTCCAGGGCTGGGCTTTGCCTATAATATTGGTTCTCAAAGTTAGAGTGTAGAGGAAGGTTTCTGGAGTGCTGATAATGTTCTAATTCTTGGTCTGGGTGCTAGTTCCATGGGTGTGTTCAGTTCATGAAAATTCACTGAGACGTTCACTTACAAGAAACGCATTTCCTATATGCGTGTTATACAGCAATGAAAGATTTTAAAAATGCATAGAGTTGCCTGAGAGCAGATTTCTATCCTTTCTCCCTCCTATTTCATTGCAGGTCGTCTGTGTTCTTTACTTTGAAAAGTACAACCCAGAGCAACATAGGGGGCTGCAATCATGGATGACTGATGAGTGAGCTTCTCTAACCAACAACACATTCCTAGAACTGGACAAGTAAAACCAAAACAATAATGTCTAATGCAGGTGAACTATATTTTAGGTACTGCAGTATAAATACATTCTTCCAGTCTTCATAACAAGGACAATGCTATCTATGCCCCTTTGCCAGGTGAGGCACATGGTACCCATAGGGGAGGCTGGGCTGAGAGCCCATGCCAAGCCAATCAGAACTAAATTCAACTCTATTTTCACCAGTAACACCGTTGGGCTTCTAGAAGATGCAAGTATGTCACAAGAACAGCCCGAGGGAGCGAGAGAGGACAATGAAAGGACATATGACTCTAACAAGGTAGTAGACAGTCATTAAGGGCAGATTGCAAATAGGCACCTCTGGTCTTTTAGACTCTTCTGCAAATAGATGGCAGTTTCTCAGAGGTAGTGCCCAAAGCCCAAATTCATGGAACTACCAAGCACCTGGAGAGAGTTCTGGACAATATCCCAAACTTGGCTGAACATCAGAATCATCTTCGGAAGGTCTGAAACATACAAATTCCCTTGCTCCACTCTAGAGATCCAAATTCAGTAAATTTGGGGTGAGGCCTGAAAGCTCTTTAAAAACCAGCCCAGGTAATTCTGATGATCATTGAGGTTTGGGAACCACTATTATAGTTGTGCCGACCACATTAAAGAGTCAGACTTTGACTGACCTTGGTAGTAGTTCGCCAGTCAACCAGAGGAAAGCAAAGGACCTGTTTTGGGGTGTCCTCAAACTGAATAAATGTAACATGTCAGAACAAGAAACAACAAAATAAAAGGAGATTTGCTATCACAAGATGGTAGTTGTGTCTGGTTAGGCCTGCAAATTAAAGGTGTCCACTTATTGTGTCCCAGGCTCTAAGAGTTTCTCCCTCTAGCCTATACACAAGGAAGTCATCTAAGGTATTTTTTTTTTTTAAGATTTATTTATTTATTTATACAAGTGCTGGGTACAATCAGAAGCGTGGGAGGGTGAGAGAATTCACCAGAGCCAGAGCGGGGAACAGAACAGGCAGACTGACGAAATACACTGCTGAGGGGAGCAGTGGGTGGCAGGAGAGGCCTGTGCACCATGTGGGACCCTTGCCCGGTAGCCGGGGATCTAACCGGCACTGCAGAAGCTGCGGGCAGCTTCGCAGCCCAGTGCTCAACCACTGCACCACCAGCGGAGGCCCCAAAAGGTATTTTTTAAAAGATATTATTAAAATAGGAACATAAACAGCAAAGCAATTTAGTATCTCAGATCTCAATCAGAAATCCTTGGTCTAAGCTATTTTTAGCATAGATGTTGAGAATTTTGAATAGAGCAAAATGGATTTTGTGAAAATTTTTTTTAATTATGTATTTTTCTTGAGGTAAAGTTGGTTTACAACACTGTATATGATCTAGAGGTACATATTACCATGCCCCACCCACTATGAATGCACCCAAAATCCTCCACTACAGTCCACTGGATCCCCTCTCCATTTTGCTCTACACCCTCCACATTTCACATCTGGTAACTCAATTTTATAGTCAGATTGCTAGGGTTTGTTTGGTTTGGTTTTGTGTTTCTGTGTTTTGCTTCTTTGCATTCCATATGTGGGTAAAATCATCTGGCATTTGTGGACTTTGCAAAAATTTAAGACAATTGTACTGAAGGGTAACAAATTACAAGGGAATCCTTCCTTACCCTGATCAACCTTAATTGGTTTATTCTAGATTTAAACTATGACCTTGAACAACCTAGACTTCCATTTCACCCCAGTGGTGAAAGTAGAGAGGTGATTATGTACAGTCAATAACTTCCCTATCTCATCTGTCAAATAGAATAAATAGCTAAAACTGATAAGTTGATAAAGTACTTTTTTTATTGGAGAGTTAATAACTTACTCTAAACTAGACTTTAATTACTGAACATTGCTAACAACTGACATATGAATTAATTACCTTAAATCACTGCCAAGTTTAATCCCCCTACAAGTTTAAAGGAGAATTTAACAGCACTCCAACCTAGAGAAAATATTAATGCCATAAATGATAGAACACAATTAAATCTATTATTCATCAGTATAAATGTAATGAGCAATAAAATAAGTCTAGAATTATAACTGGGTTTATAAAAAACACCCAAAACATGTTGTCATCCTAAGTTCTTCTCTTATTTAAGAAAATAACCCTTGTGCCTCATTTGTAGATCAAATTTTCATATTTTATTACTTTCTACTTGTGGAAATGGAATAAAGAGCTCTTTTAACCAATAAATACATTCTGGGCTCAAACACTAGAGAAATGATCAATCTCCATGAATTTCATTAAAAGTTAATATTACTTTTCTGGATAAAAACAAAAAAAAATGAGGTCACAAAGGGGAAATTAAAACACCTATTAAGAGATTAAGGAGCCCCTTTGTGTATCTTCAGTTTCCCAGTGTATTTAGATTTCTATTTCCTGTCTGGGTGAAAGACCTCTAAAGGGAAAATGTATCCTTTGAATATTAGTTTTGCCCAATATTGCAAAAGAAAAGGGTACCACAGTTTAGTTTAGAGAACAGTAACCTAAACTAATCGCCCCCCCTCAACCCCCCCCATTTTACAGCAGTAAGTTCAGGAACAGAAAAGTGAAATGCCTTGTGTCACTTAAGCAATAACATAATAAAGAATTTAGGTTTTCTTAAGCCTAGATCAATGCTCTTTTCTGATTCTTTAGAAATTGAGCCTCCCACCTCTCAACTTGATATCACTAAATAAAGCTTTGGGATTTGTTGGCAGACAGTAAACTGAGTATCTTAGGGAACTAGCTCAGACTCTCCCAAGAGGTCACCTTCCATTCTGAGATTGAAGATGTCACAGAGGGCTTGTCAAGGTACAAATGGGATAAAAGTGGGTCATGTTAGACAATTCCGAGGCCATCACCCTCCTTTCGTCATGGTTTAATGACTAAACATTTTCAGCTTTACCTGATTCTAGTCCTTTAATTACAATATGATAATAAAAGAAGGAAGCTATCATGCACGGATTTGCAGGACAGGTCTCAAATCTAGCACTTGTCAGACTTATATATCATAAGCATCTAGAACATATGAAACGTTACATCCTCAACATCAAAAGGGATGTGCTGAAGATATGTTCCAAAGTTTATATATCTGATGGAGTTTATGCTCGGGACTCAGCTGCGTACCATGAATGACACAAGACAAAAATTTGATAGATTCTTTAAGAAAATCGATTTTAAATAAGAATATTTAAAAAAACAGGGAAATATTATCACGTGATATCAAATGATATAAAAAATTGGTGAAAGAGCTACTAAAACTTTTTAGAAATCCACACAGGATTTTTCTCTTTCTTTTTCTTTCTTTCTTTCTTTCTTTCTTTCTTTCTTTCTTTCTTTCTTTCTTTCTTTCTTTCTTTCTTTCTTTCTTTCTTTCTTTCTTTCTTTCTTTCTTTCTTTCTTTTTCTTTCTTTCTTTCTTTCTTTCTTTCTTTCTTTCTTTCTTTCTTTCTTTCTTTCTTTCTTTCTTTCTTTCTTTCTTTCTTTCTTTCTTTCTTTCTTTCTTTTCTTTCTTTCTTTCTTCTTTCTTTCTTTCTTTCTTTCTTTCTTTCTTTCTTTCTTTCTTTCTTTCTTTCTTTCTTTCTTTCCTTCCTTCCTTCCTTCCTTCCTTCCTTCCTTCCTTCCTTCCTTCCTTCCTTCCTTCCTTCCTTCTTTCTTTCTTTTTAATAAAATACCAAATAAATCTCACAGTTATAATTCAAATCTGAAAGTATTTATTTATTTATTTTAAAGATTTCTTTATTTATTTATTTATACAAGCACTGGGTATAGTCAGGAGCGCGGGAGGGTGAGAGAATTCACCAGAGCCAGAGCAGGGAACAGAGCTGGCAGACTGACGAAATACACTGCTGAGGGGAACAGCGGGCGGCAGGAGAGGTCTACATGTTAGGTGAGACCCTCGCTGGGGGCTGGGGATCGAACCGGCACTGCAGAGGCTGTGGGCAGCTTCGCAGCCCAGCGCTCAACCGCTGCACCACCAGGGGAGGCCCCCACACAGCATTTTTAATGTATGTTAATTTTTTACCATTTTGAAACAGAATTTGGAGCAGGAGTCAGGATTGTCTCTTACATTTGTGGGACCAAGGGCAAGAGTATAAATGGAATGTGTATTCCAAATGTCCAATTATGTAAAAGTTATACATCTAACTATTAAATAAAATACATTTTACTTTCTTAACTTGATAACTCTATCTTCCTCATGACCTAAAGGTCAAATTTAAATGTGTAATTCTTGGACTTTTGAAATTCTGCACCAAGACAAGGAGGCAGGAGCTACCTGGGCCCTAGCCTGAAGCTGCTCCCTTCTCTTCCCACCCCTGGTTCTGACTGAGAGGGGCCTGTCATGCATGAGTGTGGATGCCCAGCCGACACATCCCTACTCTGTGCACATCTCTTTAAGAAAAAAGGCAGCTCCTCTTGGTCACCTGCAGGCTGAGGAGTGAACACAATGGTGGCATGGTTAGCCCTTACAGGACAGGAATGGGAGAAAATATAGGCAGACCTTGGAAGTAGGCTTGGAACATTTGGGCAAAGAATTCTGAGGTGGTCTGTGATAACCAGATTGTGGTCTAGGAGGGGTCTATGTGGGTTCTGAGTCAGTCCATCCTCTGGCCCCCCAATTTCCTCAACCCATAGTGAGGGCCACAGTCAGGGAGTGTCAGAGCAGGGCCCTCAAAACTCTAAACGTGGTATCAGCACATTCTGGAATGTGATAATTAGTCTAAGGCACGGATTCCTGGCACATACCTCAGGCCTGCTTCAGCAGGAGGAGGAGACCAGACCAAGCTTGTTCAGACAGGGAAGATGGATCATGCCTGGTTTACCCTGGAGGGTTCACAGGAGTTTATCAATTCTTGGCAAGCAGCACAGCCCAATCTGGGAGAGTCTGTCCCGATTTGGATGCCAGTTTAGTTAATGATTTAAAGGGGTACTCACCTTTTCACTTTATGAAGAAAATCTCTGCAAGATTCTGATTTTACTTTTATCAGAGCCACTGAATTTCTTGCTTATCTTCCTTGTTATGACTCCTACTCCCTCACCAGCTCTCCCTGTCCTTGCTGTCCGCCCCTCATTAGGGTTGAGGATCTCAGCAGTAATCCTGATAGGTATCCTCATCCCCTGAGTCCTCCATCCATTCCTGTTTTCTTAATCTCCACCCCTGAATGAAATCTACGGTGTACTTTGTGTTTTCGCTCCCCAACAGAAAAAATTTGGAACTCTGTCAAGCCAATGTCAGCTGACTTGGTGCCAGCAGAGTCCTCACTACTAAAAGGCAATTCTCTGATTTTTCAACCAGGGTATATGCTTCCTAGGGCACACCTCACAGCTCCTTTTCGAAATCTTTCCTACTTCTCTCAGGCCCAAATTCTTCCTTTTGCATATAATTTCCTACCTTGCTTAATGAAGAAGTTAAGATTCTACAATGTAAACCCCCCTCTTTCTGCTTCTTGTCTACTAAGGAATATTTAAAGAAGATACTTCCTCTTCTTCATTCTCATTTCAAAGGAAGAAGGGAACCCCTTCCTTTCCAGGGTCTGTTTTCCTCTTGGTCCTGGAGCCTGTATGAATATTGCATCTCACATATTTGGTCTTTTCTCTGTTCTGCATATTCTATTTCTATTATGCCAAATTTCATTACCTCAAAATATCCATTTTTTGACCCCTCTTCTACTTCTTCTATCCCAATCTTTCAGCACCATCCTGGCTCACTTCCATCACTATTGAGTTTAGATGCATTGTCCACCAGTTTGAACACTTTTTTAAATAGAAGTATCAACCCCCTTGTCCTTTGATCCTTCTGCTCCATCTTCTCAGTAATTCCCAAGTTTTATATCAATTCATCACTCATTTATCCATTTTCTCAATTCATACTACCCAACCCCCGACATTATTAAAGAACCACATAATTATATAGACAAGTGCTAACATCAATTTTGGTTTTTAACTTCAGTTAGACTTCAAGGGATAATAATCTTTACATTTGTCTTTCCCGGCTTAATCCCTTCTCTTACTTCCCTTGACAATAAATTCAACCCTGTGGCTATCTCAATCCCTATCCTTTAACTCTCTCCCTCCCTTCTTTCCTTTTGCATTTGCAGAAAACAGAAATGCACCTATATTCTTCTTTTCTTTCTCTTTTGCCCCAATCTAGTCAACTTCATCCTGTTGATGCCCCCGCCCCAGCCTAAACATTTCCTAA
Source organism: Talpa occidentalis (assembly GCF_014898055.3). Classification (NCBI taxonomy): domain Eukaryota; kingdom Metazoa; phylum Chordata; class Mammalia; order Eulipotyphla; family Talpidae; genus Talpa; species Talpa occidentalis. The sequence continues at coordinate 106,704,166 of NW_023603184.1, forward strand.
ACCCACTCTCCCTTCATTTTGTCATTTTCTTGATTCAGGCTCTCATGATCTCTGTCTGGCCTCACTCAATTGGGTCCTAAGTGGTATTCACCATACTAGCCTCATTTTTCTCCCATTTATTCTTGCTAGAGCTCTCCTAGGGGACATTCCTTTAGGAAGAAAAGTAGAGGTTGAGTTGGAGGTTAGGGAGCAAGGAGGAAGGGGAAGTAACAAAAGAGAAAACATCCAGAGTTTAGAAGTCAAAGAGAGACAATGAGGGGAAAATAGAAACGCCTGACATTCGAACTTTCTCCCCTGTCTCTTCATAAAATCTTCAGTCAAATCTATACTGCTCACTTTTGCTTTGTTGAGTTGATTTGCCTTTGGAGAGACATAATAAAGCATTGAGTCCTGCTTTAAGGTGGAATACAGTCCATATGAACATGCAAACCAAGTTCAATTTGGCCTTCATTTTTTATTTAAAAATATTTATTTGCTATATAATATCGGGCACATGCTGGAGGGTGAACATAACCAAGGCAGACATAGTCTTGCCTTGAAAGCTTACATAGTCTAGTGGGAGAGCAGACAAATAAAGCAAATTAACATACGGCAAGTGCTATGACATGAGAAGGTCATGGAAGTGCAGAGAAGGGACATATCAAAGTCAGGGGTGAGAGAGAGATCAAGGAGGATATCTTTTGGGGAGACTACATTTAATCTGAGACTACAGGAACTAGCCAGGTGTAGGAAAAATTTGGAGAAAATGTTGGAATGCAAGAAAGTCCAGAGGCAAGGGAGAGCGCGTGATAAGCATGTGGAATTGAAAGAAGAGGGAGAAATTGTGAGAAATGAGGTAGTAGAGGTGAACTGGGGGCAGACCTTACTTGTAAGACAAGGTTAAAAGTTTACACTTATCCTAAAGGCAAAGGGAAGCTACAGATGGGCTGTAAGCATCTGAGTGACCTGAGAAGATTTGTGATTTTGAAAGAACATATAACAGGATGATATGTGAAGTTTTAATGGAATGTACTCCCTCCACGCTACTTTCTCCTTGGGTTCTGGATTGCCAACCTGCACCCTCCAAATCCCCCCACCCCACACAAATACACTCACCACCACCACCACAACCAGACTCTGTTGCAATAGATTAGAAAGCATATTATTGATTATGGAGAACGTTTGCTTGAAAAAAGACCCAGAATGTACATAGCAAAATTTAAATATAAAGGTCTCTGCACTTTAAGAGATTAAACCAATGAGATTAAACAGTTCATATAAATGTGTAAAAGTGAAACTGATTTCCCTCTCTCTGCCGGGAGGAAGAAGAAATGCCCTGAATGGAAAGGGACCTGTTGGATAAAAGGAAGAGATGTTCTCAGGTTGGTCACTGGGGTTGCAGGGGATACGACTGCCCTCTGTGAGGTAAAGCTGTGCATGATTTATATGTGTTTAGAAGTTGGCATGGAAAACTGAGACAGCTAATATTTTAACCTCTTTTTGTACCATTTGATAAATGGCAAATAAGATTACTATGGAATGAGAAGGGAAGAGAGAGCAGGCACAGGATTGGGAAAGAAAAGAGAATTCATGAAATAGCCCCTCTGGAGACTGACAAAGAGAAAGTAAATGTGTCAAGAAAATGTGGCAGGATTGCTGGCAGCACTGAAGTACCACTTGAGGTTGCTGAGCATGAATGGAGGACAACCACAGTCTGCGTGACTACGCGTTTTTTTCCAGCAGTGTCCAGCAGCCCAGGTAAAGGAATGGCCAATGCAGACAACTGAATCAAGGCACACGTTCCAAGCTTTGTCAGGTGAAACAGAAGAATAATGGAGCAATGGAACTAAGGACACTGATAAGAGGCTAGTGTTATAAGGCATGGAGTCCTTCTTAAGAGAGAAGGAAACGGAGACAGGAAATAAGTGATAGATAAGGAGAAAAAAGAACTACAGGCTTTAATAAGTTTGGAAAACTGATAGAATGAAAATAGCTAAATGAGGACTAGAAAGTCATGGATTCAGAAGTGCTGTGGTTTCTTGATGACAGCATCTTGATGAGCCATGGGGTTGGGTGACTGAAACAGAAGGTAACTGGAGGGCCTTCCCGGTGGCGCAGCGGTTGAGCACTGGGTTGCGAAGCTGCCCGCGGCCTCTGCAGCGCCGGTTCGATCCCCAGCTGCTCCCCGGCCACTGGAGGAGGGTCCCACATGGCGCGCAGACCTCTCCTGCCGCCCGCTGCTCCCCTCAGCAGTGTACTTTAGTCCCTCTGCCTGCTCTGCTCCCCGCTCTGGCTCTGGTGAATTCTCTCACCCTCCCGCGCTTCTGACTGTACCCAGTGCATGTATAAACAAAACAAACAAACAAACAAACAAATAAATAAATAAAACATGCCTCTATTAAAAAAAAAAATTAAAAAAAAATTAAAAAAAAAAAAAGAAGGTAACTGGAGATGGAATCAAGAAACTGAGAGGTCAAATATGTCTCACAGACTACCAAATGTGCCAGATCGCTGGCAGAATTTGGAATGAAAAGGATCACTGTTAGTCCATTGCCAGGTCTTTAATAAATGATGGACATGGCCAGCAGTCAGCAAATGACAGCTGGAGCAGAGAGCTGAGACCCATGGAATTGACATCGTGGGACAGAAAGGACTGATCCAACAGCATCCATATATGAGGGCTGTAGAGGGACTCAGTGTCTTGGGGAGAAGGGGAAGCGGGAGGGGAGAGAAAGTTTTCTTAGGGCTAGAAAACTGGAGAATGTTCAGTGAAGAGTTTGGGGCTATAAAGGACTTTTGATGATGAGGTGGGATTTCTGTGGTCACAGAGGAAAAATTTCAGAGGAAAGGGAGGGTTAGGAGGCCAGGTCAAGTATGAGGATGAGTGTGTTTAAATGGGTAACTTATTGAAAAGACTTCCTTCTTGGGCACATATCAAAGATATCAGGAGTCTGAGAGATGGTGGGTTTGGGAACTATATAGATGCAAGAGTATTAAGAGACCAGGCACCTCAGGATTCAGCTCTGTTGTGGGTATGTCATACTTCCAAGATTCTTAAGTCTCTGAAGATTGAGCTGAGTCTTAACTCCAGGGAAGGGCTCAGAGCTGAGGGCCGATGGCCTGCAGCAATCAATGATATGGGGTGCCATGAACCTTGTGGTGTGTGCAGACTGGTCACTGGGTGACATTCAAGATGCCAGCTTCCTTTATTCCTCAGATCCTACACTATCTCAGTGTCTCTCTACTTGTTCACTTTAGGGTTCAGTTTTATTTCTAAATTTATAGCCCTGGGAAAACTTAGAGAAAAACTAATAGGTGTTTTGAGAAAGGCAGATCTCCTGATTCACCATAGCATTAACCAATTTCAACCCAAGGAGTATTAGAAGGTCCTCCTTCAAGGAAAGATGCGCTGTTTAGAATAATTTCCAGGAATGTTTGCTTCCACTTTTGAAAAAAGGGAGAATGGGAATTTAAAAAGAACTCTGAAACATTACAAACTGAATTTTTCTTAAATAGGAACTATAATCCACTGGATCTCAGTTGGTTTATGTATGCATTATGTTTATTTTCATTCCCCATGGTAAATTTCTTTGTTTGTTTAAAGGGCACTGGTCGCGTTTTAGCTTCTGTCTAGTTCATTACACATGAACAATTTAGTGTTCTCTGGAGTATTTTTGAGCCCTTGAAATGCCATGTGTTGAATAGGCCAGCTTCCTTACGTTCACCCTGTCAGCAGATTTTGCTGAGGACATCTTGTTCGCAGACCCCATTTTAATATTTAATGAAGAGAGTCAATGAATCCATACAGAGTAAGATTAAAAAAAATCCTTATTGGCTCGATGTAAAATCTAAAGGTCTTCTGAGTTTATGCCACTCCTTTTCTCTTGCATTTTTAATTCAATTTAATTCACAATTTAATTCATAAATTGCATGCTTTTAATGAAGTGCTATTTTTATGCGAACTTCCTAAGCTTCAGTGCAGCATCTAGCGAAATGGTAATCACTTTAGACCAGGTTCAAAGCATGGATTGACAAAAGGGCCAGTAAATAGCACCATCATATGTCTTAAATCAATCCAACACTTATAAAAAACCAGGTGGTTTAAAGTTTGGCTGTATCAAATGCCCACCATGAGGATGCAAATGATAATGCTTATGAAACACTCTGGATGATGTAGGAACTCTTGATGCTATTATCATTAAAGTACAGAAAACACACCCAGCTGCTAAGCGATTAGTTATCTCATTCATGATATCAGTTTTCCATCAGCTTTCAAGTGTCAACCATCATACCTTAGCATTTAATTTTCTTTCTTTTCTCTTTTAAAGGGAAGATGAGTTGGACATTGGCTGTTCACTGCTCATGAAGCCAGCCTGCTCCCTGGAGGTTATCCAGCATTTTTTCATCTGTGCTGCCATCTAGAGAGGAGAATTAGAAACACAAAAATAAACTGGAAGTCCCAAGATGGAGTAAAAGGGAAATGGATACTGTATATTATTTGTAGAAAACTGTAAGAAATATCAGTGACATTGGTATAATTATAATTTTGTTTATCCCCCTCTCTCATTCTGTCCCTCTCGGATACAAAACAGGATTTGGATGTCTGTTTATCGATGTTTGTGACAACATTCCAGGCATTGCTGGGAAGCCATTTTCTGGATTCAAACCGACCTCTTCAATCTTATTAACTTTCTGGGAGCGCTAATGAAGTATCATTTTTCCATAGTTAGAACACTGTTGGCTATGTTCACATCCTCAGTTTTGCAGTATTTGTGGATGAAAGGCAAGAGAGAGAGAGAGAGAGAGAGAGAGAGAGAGAGAGAGAGAGAGAGAGAGAGAGAGAGAGAGAGAGAGATTGTGTTTATTAACACCATAAAGAGATCCTTTGAAAACTGCAGGGCAGCTTCCAGAAGTCAGAGTGTTCACAGAAACTACTAGCTCTGCAAGATGAAACAGTCAAATAAATTTGGGGAATGCTAAATAAAACAATTTTAAGCAATTTTCTTATTGTAGACAGGACTTCTGATAATCTTTAGCAATGCACACTATGAACCTGAAAGAGAGGAAAATTCTGAGAACAGTTTTTCAAATTTATTTGACCTTGGGCTTTTCATAGGACAGGTGTTGTGTGGAGCAAACTTCAGGAAATATTACAACAGGGAAAAGAACTATCTGCAAACATACCAGTCCTCTGATCTACCGATCTGCCCAATTTCTTCTCTCTGAATCTACTTTTTTCTTTTCTTTTGTTTGCATAAAAGACCTGGGATGTATGCCAGAGGTATGTGTTGGGGGTGGGGTGGGGAGGAACGGTGAGAGGATTCACCAGAGACAGAGTGGGGAGCAGAACAGGCAGATTTACTGAAATGCTCTGCTAAGGGGAGCAGCGGGTGAGAGAGGAGAGGTCTGCTGTGCCACATGTGGGTTAGTTCCCTGGCTGGGGATGGAATTCAGACCTTTAGAGGTGATAGTGCTGAGACTTAACCCCTAGGCCACTCTGCATCTAATTACTTTTGAAGTTCTATTTTGGTTTAAGTAGAGGTTGGGGAATTTAAATACTTTTCTTCCTAGTAGGAATTTTATAATAGTAGGATTTCTTTGATAATTGCTACTTTCAGGTAAAATAAAATAAGTTTACTCATAACATAAGCCAGATTTTCTCTCTCAGCCTACATGTCCAATAGCATACAATAAGATGGTCTTTTTACTTAGCACACAGTTTGCTTGTTCTAACTCTATGCAAGATGCCATTTGGTGGGGGAGAACAGAGCTGAATACAACATCACCCTTGATTTGTCGAACCGTGAAATAGGTGGAATGATAAATATACATGAAATTTACTAAAAGATCCTTTATACAGAAAACTGATGGTCCTGCTGGATTTATGCATCAGAACTGAAATTACGGGCTCTGTTTCTATGGAACAAGAACATATTCACTCACGGGCGAAAACAGCCTTAAAGAAATATTGCTGAAGTAGCATCAATTGTTAGAGGAGTTTACCTTATATAAAAAAATTTAAATGCCAATCAATGACTATTTCTCTGTATTAATGCTGGAAAAAAAGACATTCTTGGTGAAATTAACAATATTAATTTCTTCTCTTTTAATATTTTTTCCTGTACTTAGGAAAAGGAATATATTTTTCATGCTTATGACTCAAATAATGTCTGTTTAGGTATTAATAAGGATAATAATAAAATATCCTCCCTCACAAGGGATGCATTTTATTTTAATTTAATAGAAGCAACTAGAGTGCAGAAAAGTCAATCAGTTTGTCTAATAGCTTGTAAATGGTGGGGTTGAAATTCAAATCCAGTCTTATCTGGTCCTGAAATCATATTACTTATTTTCTTTATAACGGGGCAGAGTAATTTTGGAAATATTTTGCATACTCCCTGATTTATATACCTAAAAATATGACTTGCCAAAGTGAAATGGACAAATAATTCTCCTGAGCTCTAGAGAATTACGCACACATTCATAGGAGACTGTAAGCTTTCTGAGAGCAGAAACCATGAGCCACTTCTGTTCGCTTTACCAAACTTACATACAGTGCTTAACAGGGGCTTGGCTGTAGGTCCTCAATAAAGATTTGCCCAATGAAGTAAGCACAAGTGATAATGTTTAGGATTACGTGGTGGGCACATATGAAGACCCACCTATTGGTGGGCAATATCCTATTGCTATTTTTTTTGCAAGAGAATTCAGTTATGAATCTGTAAGGGGAAATAAGAAAAAGATTAATGCAGGTTATTCAAAAGTAAGTCATTTCTTCATGAACCTAGTTAAGGGCAGTTTCCACATTTGTAAATGTACTTTCCAATTAAGTCTCAATAATTAATTAATCATACTGCATATCAATTTATGGATGATTGAGAACCTTCCCCTCTAACAAATTTATTCTCTGAAAATGGATAAAAGTAGGCTTAGAAGGAAAATAGAGTAGAAGACAAAGACTAAATTTTTTAAATATCTATATTCTTAACATTCTGACTTACAATGGGTGGACAGCATATATTGAAAAAGAAGACAGAAGATAGAAAATGGGGGAAAGGAAGAAAAAAGGGATTTTAGTCTTATCTTGGCTATGTCAACATGGCCTTATCATTTCTCCTTATTTTTCTTTTCTTTTTCTTTTCATTTATCATTTTTGTTCCTCAGTTTTCTTATCTAGAAGCCAGAGAGGTTGACCTGGTTTATCATTAAGGCCCATCTAGATTCTTGTTGCCTGCCAAAGAGGAGTTATTCTTGGTATAAACTAAATCACATTTTTTGTGTCCACTAGGGGGTACTGCAGTACTAGTTCAGTAGCCACCGGCTTCCAATTTACTATTTTGATTGAACTATTTTCCTGAATTTACTTCCCTGAGAAACTTTTTTCCTTTTTAACTTTCAAACTCAAATTTATGCTACAAAATATAAAATTTAATTTGGTAATGGAAGCTAGATAAATCCTGAAAGAATTTCCCTCGATTAATATTGCTTAGTAGGAAAATTAGAGTCATAGAGACATGGTAAGCTATTTAGGTATTAAGATTTTGCTTGAACCAAAAGGAAGACCTGGAAATGCTTTCATAGGGAAGGAATTTTATCTACTCTAACAAAAACATTCCCTTAATAAGAGTGCCAAATTTATGCGAATACAACTATATCATGAAGGAGAGGCCTCCTTAAGATGTTCAGAACAAGGCCTTCACTCTGAACCCCTTCGCCAGATGTTTAGAAGTCTCCAAGATGTGCTACTCTGGCATGTGCGTTATTTTGCACAAAAGTTAACTGAGGCCCTGCCTGCTCATAAGAAAACATTCCCTTAATTATCTAGAAGAATGAAAACTGGGGGTCTTACCCAGAATGACAGTTATTACCAGAAATAATCTCTTTATCTGAGAACTTTACCTATATGGTAGGTCAAACATCTAATTACAGAGCATCTGGTCTTTATATGATTCACCCTTTCCTTGTCATATGAATCCCCCTCCTCTTGACTGAAAGGCCCAGATCCCTATCCCATTTCTTAGTTCAGGATATATTATACACCCATTTTGCCTCGCTGGCTTTGGAACCCATACATTACATATATCCATGCATATTAAATTTAGCTTTTTCTCCTACTAATCTGTCTGATGTTAATTTGATTTCTAGACCAAGCCAAGAAAAATCTAGAGGGACAGGGAGAAATTATCCCTCTTCTCTGACAAAAACTACCCAAGAGTATAAAGCAGAATTAAATAAATAGAAGGATATTTTTAGATAAAGTGGTTTTTTTAATAGAGGTTTTTTTTTTTAAGATTTATTTATTTATTTATGCAAGCACTGGCTACAGTCAGAAGCCCGGGAGGGTGAGAGAATTCACCAGAGCCAGAGGAGAGCAGAACAGCAGTGACGAAATACACTGCTGAGGGAAGCAGCGGGCAGCAGGAGAGGTCTGCGCGCCATGTGGGACCCTCGCCTGGCCCGCAGCCGCTGATTGAACCAGCGCTCCAGAGGCTGTGCAGCTTTGCAACCCAGCGCTCAACCGCTGTGCCACCGGGGAGGCCCTAGATGAGGTGTTTTTAGATAAGATGTTTTTAGATAAGAAGACATTGTAAAAATTTTAAATTACTCCCCAAAATATAATTATAATCAAAACTCCAATGGGATATTCTTGGAAACTCGGTAAAAGTTCTGAAATTCATTGAAAAAACTAACCTGAGAAGAACTGAGAATTTTTTTAAGCTTCGAGGGGAAAGGGAATTTGGACTATAATATTCTAAAAGAAATAACATGGCAGAAATTAAATAGCGCAACAAAATGAATAGATCAGTTACACAGAATAACAAGTACAGAACCCCAAGCATGGTGTCCTGGGCATGTACGTGTGTGTGTGTGCATGTTTTGGTTATCTAGCATTCCAACACTTTTCCAAATATGAAATTGAAGAAGGGAATATCTTCCCTCTTCTAGACAGCAAGGGCATCAGCATATAACCGAGATTTGTCCAGTGGGAGTGATGTAAAGGTACAGTCATCTGAAAGTTATTTACAGAGATAGTGGTGACAGCAACAATCTAGAAGAGAATTTCTAGTGGTGGCAGTGTCAATCGAAGGACTCTTTCTAGACTCTTCCTTTTACAGTTTTTGACTAAGTTCTTGGTAGTTTTCAAACCAGACTCTTCCCATAGAGGTCCGTGGAAGAGAATTCTGCTGGTAGTCTCTTTAGAGACTCCTCTGTTTCCTGAGACCAGTTTTTAACTTTACCATAGATTTTATGAGCTACTTGGTATCCTTACACAAATTCCATTCTTTTTAAGGTACCCAGAGTTGACTTGTACAAAAACTGGTAATGGGAAGTTAGTTACAAACAGACTCTTAAGGAAATGAGAAGTCCCTACCTATGCAGATGTATTATGTCTGAAGATAATAAAATCTCAGTTAATATTAGAAATATGATCTTGAAAGCCTATGGCTTGTTATAATGAAACAACTACAGAAACTAATGCCTGAGAACATTAGGGCTATGGTGGGCATTGAAGATACAGCTTTCGAGACCTTAATTTTCATGTAACAGTATGAAGCATTTGAGGAATTGCTGAGGTTAGTTCAGCTCAAAAGACTAACAAGTGAATGCCTCCATATTCTCAATTTAAAACGTGCACTGAAACCCAAACTGTAAATTTGTCAGGGAAAATACAAACTCATATAGCTTTAGGATTAAGGTAACTAATATTTGTTTTAGGTGATTGCTGACTTGCAAATCAGTTGTATTCATCTCCTTAACCAGGATCTTACATAAACATATTTAAGGTGCTAATGCAGAAAGAAAAAGATCTTTAAAAGTAAAATGCTATGTAGGAGAAAGTGTGGTGAACTTAGAAAACTCCCACTCCCAAATTCTATTGAGCCTCTCTTGGCAGCTGATATGGTATCTCCTTTTACGTAGGAGGCTTCTTTGTATGAAGATACTAAAGAACCCTACTTTGAAGGAGTTGTCTAACAAGAAGAAGACAGTTCTCCCATGCCCTACTCTCACCCTGCACTATCTCCAGATCTTTGGTTAGAGTCAAAATTCTAATATGCTTCAGGAGGTCAGCTATAAAGTTAAATTCAGGAAGACAGGAATCAGGCACCAGAGGAATTGAAGAACTTTACTAATCAATCTGTGGAATATGGGTTACAATAGAATATGGGTTACAATAGGTTACAATATGGGTTACGATAGAGAAGAGTTGGACACAAATTTAGACAGGGCTGGTATTACAAATAGATTTCATAAGAGATCCTGGATTAAATGTTGTTGCCTGAGAAGCTGGGATCATTCCATTTATTCTGCTGAAGGGTGAATTATGCAAAGCGAAGTTGAGATGCAAGTCTATGTGGTAAAGGTAAAAGAACAAATTTTTAAAATTCAGGTGGCAGGAATGTAGGAGTGAATTGATCATTTCTCATCCACCTACCTACTTCAACTGTATCTTTCAAAAAGATCCAAAAGACTTTCTTCACAAAGATCTTGAGAAATGAATCTATAAGGAGAGGATCAACATATCTGAAAATATTCTGGAGAATGTTTTCTTTAGATCAGGGATGATGGTAAGAGATTGGAGTTGAATTTGGTTTACAGAGTTACAAGGAGATGGGACGATCCCAGGGAGACATGGTCAAGGTAGCAGCACTTAACACTTGAACGTGGTTGGCTTGAAAGTGGGAGGGTCAGTGTGGAAATCAGAATGAGCTGACTCATCAGTTCTTTGAGGTGATTAGCTGGTCATGGAATTCCTAAGACTGGTAAAGATGGGCAGCATAGTATTACTTGACTTACATATCAACTCAAGCCAACAAACAAAAATACATTCAGGTTCAGAAAAGAGAGCGACATTATCCCATTTCTATATAGGATTCAGTTCTCAGACACAATTTTAGGAAATCTGGGTACTCTTGAGGGAGTGCCTACTTTAAATCTTTCTTCTGTCATGCAGAGAACACGTGGCCTTTTTTTAAGGACAACTAATGAACAATGAGGCAGAAATAGTTTGCTTTCATCTGGTACAGACAATAACATAGCTTCATTTTCTTGCCACAAGATTCTATCAACTTTCAGAGTTTGGGCCACAACTAAGCAGAAAGCTTGCTTATTTCTCATTGCGTGACACTGACTCATCAGTTTGTTTATCTAGACAGTTAGGGACAAAAGGGTAGAAAGTGTTATTTGCCACTGAAACCTTGAAGGAACACTCTGTAAACAGAGTAGAAAATTTTCAAGGGTGCAGCGGCATGTAGAATAAGTACTTGTGATTCTAAAGTGATAAATAAACCATTATACCTGAACTGTTACCAATAAAAAGAGGCACTATTACTATTTTAGAGAACTTCTGGATTTTATTTTTTTTTCCTAGTTCTTACGTGTGTGTGTGTGTGTGTGATATGTTAAAATTTTTTTGCATTTATCTTTTTATTTTATTTATTTTTTTATATTTTTTACAACATTGTTCATTTTTAAACGTTTGCTTCCCGCCTGCCCCAGAGGCAGTCCCCATAGATTTTCCTTCACCAATGTACCCCTGCACCATCATCACAGTTCCCTGTGCTCTTCCCTCCCTCCTTCCCTCCCTCCCTCTGATCCCTCTCCCTCCTCCTTCCCTGTAGGATGTCTCTGATTTATAATTGTCTGTTTAGAACTTCTGGGTTTTAAAGGTTTCCTACTGAATTCCACTGGAAAACCTAATCCAAGTGACTGTAATCCCAATTATTCAGCATGATCCAGGTATTATCTGGACTCCTCATTTGAGTTGAAAGGTCAATGAGAGGGCCTCCCTGGTGGTGTAAGGGGTTAATTCTCAGCCTCAGCACTATGAAGCAGTCAGTAGCCACTCAGCATGAACAGCTAGTAACTTGTAGCATGAGTCTGATCCCAGGCCAGTGAGCTACCCACATGGTGCAGCAGACCTCTCCTGTGTATGTCAGTCGATCAACCTGTTCTGCTCCCCACTCTGTCTCTGGTGAATCCTCTCACTCCCCAACTCCACCACACACCTCTTATATACATAAATAAAATAAATCTTTAAAAAAAAAAAAAAGAAAGGTAAATGTAGAACCAGGCCTGGACAAGTCTTGAATGCAGGTAAGTTTAATTAGCAAGTTGCTCAATTTTCCTGCCTACTCCTGTCAGACTGTTGTGCCTCCAATTTATATATATTGCCTCACAGGGTATTCATTACTGCCAATTCATTTAGGAGGGGAAAAAAATCCAGTTTACAGGTGTCTCTTGCTGACTGCAAGTGGACAGCTTTAGCATTCTCAGCTTACCCAGAGACCAGAAGAACAAGGGGAAAGGAAGAGTCAGAGCTTGAACTAATACAGGCCATTTTTCAATTTGCCTGGAATCAGTAGTGACCAATGGTTGGTAACCTGACTACCAACTTGGGAGGGGTAAAACTGGTGACAAGTTTGAGTAAAAGGTATGTGAAAACATCTTTAGGTATGAGCCAGAAGATTCAAATATTATGTCTGATGTTATTAAAAAGTAGAGATGATTAATTTCCCTGGTTGTAATATTTAAATTTTTAATTAACTTTGGAGCTTACATTGAAGGTTAATATATAAAACAAATGAACTTGATGCTGCAGTGATTGAGTCTGGTGATGTGTATGTTTGTGCTTGATCACATATCTGTGCATACTTATTGTGTGTCTGTGTGAGTGTGTGTAGCAAAAATCTCATCTATTTTCTCCTCACTCTTCCCTTATAAACTCCTGGACTCTTCAAAGCGTGGCTTGGAAGCTATTAATGTAGTCTATCCTCATTTTAGAGATAAGAAAGTCCAAAGTATTGATTTGACCTGTGTTAGACCATATAGTTAGTGGTAAGCCAGGATGAAAAGTGAAATTTGCCTCTTAAGCTAGAACTCCCTCCAGAATAGCACACTACTTCTGTATTTGGGAATAAAATCCATTAATAGCAATTCTACTTTTTCCTGTTACATAGGAACATAACTCATCATTACAGAAACACCATTTATTATTCAAAATATGGAAAACAGAATGTTAGTAGACATTAGAATAAAAAAGATTAAATATTTGGATATGCATTTGTAATCTGCAATAGACTGGGAATGGCTTTCCAGCTAAAAGTGGCAAACACCATGAAAAACACATCATACTCATTATATCATTTAAAGGAAAAGAAGCTTAGGTCTTTGAAAGATGTTATCTCCAACTGTGACTCTTATCTAAGGCTGCACTGTCCAATATGGTAGCCAAGGACACTTATGGCTATTGAGCTCTTGGAATGAATTAAGATGTGCTATACGTATAAACTATGCAAAGTAAGAGATTTTGAATAGTTTGCATAAAAAATGTAATATATTTCATCAGTAACTAAAACATATTGATTATATGTTAAAATGACATTTTAGAAAAGTTGGTTAAATAAAATATATGATTAAGATCATTTTCACCTGTCTCTCTTTACTTTTTTCCTTTACGATTACACATGTAGCTTGCTTTACGTTTTTTAAGGGACATATTTATTCATATTTATTCACTTGCTTAATTTTATAATAGACATAAGATAAAGTTTTAAAATGGCTGTATCCAAACCACCACAAGAAAATGACTAAAAAGAGTTCAGTTTATCTTTATACTCTTTTTTATTAGATAATGATATACTTATAGTCAAAGCACTATGTTCAAAGGTTAATTGGAATAGTTTTTATTCCTCCCATTGATATGATTATATTATTTCATTGAAATGAAATACAGTCTATCTCTCTTTTAAAGTATGGTTTTATTTTTTATTTTTCTACTTTTTATTGAAATAACATTGCTTTATAATGTACTATATGTTTCAAGTGTGTATCATTGAGAATCAACATGTATAGCATTCTCAATGTATAGCATTGAGAATCATCAATGAATGTCCATGCCATTATTCCTGGTTTACACATAACCCTCCTTTTTCCTTCCCTCTGATAACCCTAACTGGTCTTACAGCCCCAAAACAGTTTTGTTTTACTTAGTTCATCTGTTTGTTTTCCCGCTATACCATGTGATTATGTGGTGATTGTCATTCTGTCTGACTTATAAGACTTCCCCTACAAGAAATGTTGAAAGGAGCTCTCATACATAAATCAAAGAAAAGAAAATCCACAAAAAAATGAACAAGCAAATAGAACAAAAAACTAAAGACAAAATAGCAGTAGCAAGTCCTCATACATCAGCAATCATTCTTAATATATTGATAGATGGATTGAACTACTACTCAAAAGGCACAGAGGGGCCAGACAAAAGCAAAACCAAACTACATGTAGCTTGTAAGAGATTCACTTAAGCTATAAAAACAAAAATAGATTTAAAGTCAAGGGAGGACACTCATGCTCCAAACCATCCTCTTTCCCTCCTCCTGTGTTGATGGTCTCTCCATTTGTTTACACTCCATCTATATTTCCCCACTCTCATTCCATGTCCAACAGATTATCAAGGTGTGCTTAGTCTACCACTGAAATAGCTCTTGAATCCTTCCCTCTCCCAAACATTTTCCAGTTTATTTTCCTAATCAGCTCAGCCTCAGGTATCTAGAATAGTTTTCAAGCAATGACATTTTCAGAATAAGAAACTATTAATCTGTTTCCATTTTTTAAAACTCATTTTAATTGAAATTCCACATTGCCATCAAAACTACCTATCCAGGGCCTCTTCAGTGGTGCAGCGGGTTGAGCACAGCGCTGTGAAGCTGTCCGCAGGCTCTGCAGTGTGGGTTTGATTCCCGGCCGGTCAGGGAGATACCCACATGGCATGGCAGACCTTTCCTTTCTCGCCCACTGCTCCCCTTAGCAGTGCTTTCAGTTTGTCTGCCTGTTCTGCTCCCTACTCTGTCTCTGGTGAATTTTCTCACCCTCTCGTGCCTCTGGCCTGTACCCCCATTCTTGTATAAATAAATAAATCTTAAAAAAAAAACTACCTATCCACAAAGTCTAATGATCCAAACATTATCTCTTTCCTTCTTGAAAGCTTTCCAATTGGATCCTTGCTACCTATAGGATAAAATCTGAACACCTTAGCATTGACATTTACAGCCTTTATATTCTAAACCCAATTTACCTCTCCATACTTAGATCCTGTCTTTTCTACCACATGCTAGCCTATAAAAATCCAAGTTGAAAAATCATGTAATCAAAAATCCATTTTAAAATTGATAATAATGGGTGAATTGAGAGAATCTGTGGACATTATAAGACAGATATAACTCAAAAGTAATCTATTGTGGAAAATTTATTCGTATCCCTTTGTCAATAAAGTGGGGATTACTTTGATAGCATGTGACAGAAGTCTAAGTTGAATTAGCTTTGGCAAAAATTAGAAATTATTAGCTTATAAATTTCAAAATAGAGTTAAAAAGACAATCTAAGAGATGGGACAGCATTGTGGTTAGGTCTCAGGGACAAGTGCAGGAACTCCACTGCTATCGAAACTTTTATTGACAACAGGCTCAGCTATTCTCTGCACGTCAGCTCCATCTTCTCTCACTGCAGCCAGAATATCACCATAAACATGGACACCAATATCTCTTTGGGTCAGAGTCCTTTAATAACCATATGGCTGACTCAGTTTTTGGATTCTAGTTCGAAAAGTCCAATTGTATTGACTTGGGCCTAGTTCCTACCCCTGTCTCCAAAATGTATTCTTTAGAAGTCAGGAAAATGATGAAACCCCAGCTTTTGCCCTCCTCGGTACATTATGATAGCATGGATACTTATTTAGGTCAAGATAATTTAGAAAACAAGAAGATCTAAACCTATGAATAAAAACCAGAAGCTCCCTGTCAAGAATAACTACATTTTTACCATCAGTGACACACTGCTCCTTTTCTTCTTTTGCTTGTATCTTACTCTATAAGAAGATACATCAACTGAACTGAAACTTGGGGAGGATGGAGCAGTTCTCAGAGAGTAAAATCTGTGGGGCTGCTTCCCAGTTTTCAATCTTCATTTTATCTAACTCTTACTGTCCTTGAGAACTTATTTCAGTCACCACTTCCAACTGGTTGTTTAGAATCTGTGGTATAAAAAAAAAAAAAAAAAAAACACAATAATTAAAACACAAACGCACACATGGTAATTTGTGTAATTTCACCTACAGAGGGATATACCCTCAGGCGGAAAAAAAAACACCAAAAATATCTTACATTATCTTAAATGATTAAATTGTTGGTAAAAATTCTGAAAGTATTAAAGTATTCTAAGAGCAGGGAGTAAGATTTCTAGCATGAGGGCCTCCCCGGTGGCGCAGTGGGTTGAGCGCAGTGCTGTGAAGCTGTCTGCAGCCTCTGCAACATGGGTTCGATTCCCAGCCGGCCAGGGAGATACCCACATGGTGCAACAGACCTCTCCTGTCTCACCCGCTGCTCCCCTCAGCAGAGTATTTCAGTCAGTCTGCCAATTCTGTTCCCTGCTCTGTCTCTGGAGAATCCTCTCACCCTCCCGTGCCTCTGGCCTGTACCCCAGCTCTTGTATAAATAAATAAATAATTGAAAAAAGATTTCTAGCACGAGAAGAGACGTATAACTGTAAAATCAAGAAATAAAACTTTGTATTCCTAAATTTGAATTGAAAATGCCAATATGAAATCATAATGCATTTTTCTCTTAAATTTAAAAAAGGATATTTCCTAATTCCTTTAACTGAAAAGGCCCAGAAACTGCAAACAGCCCAATATAAATGCCCAGCTTGTGTTCTCCAGAACCTCCTTAGAGAAATGGAGGATTTGAGTTCTGGGGCAGGAATGTATGAGATGAGCCTGAACATCTTGTCATACCAAAAAGTGAGGTTGCTGTCAAAGACTACTGGATGTCAAAGGGACATGCCAACTGAGGAGGTTCCTACAATTTGAGTATCAATGAAAATAACTGTAATTGATCTAATATATTAAAATCCATAAGGTCATAATTATATTTAAAAATTATTTTATTGGTCATTTTGTAGGATGCTAGTGAGCCAACTCAATATTCTGAAATTGGTAAATAAAGGTAAAGGATCATGCATTTAACCTAACCTTTTTTTTTAATGAATTGTGCCTTATGGTAATTTAAATAGTTGAGGTCAGGACACTATAGAAATATATATAGAAATAGTCTAGCTAGTAAATGAAGAAGAAAAGATATAATTAGAAATGACCGTTTGGTAACCCTCTGGTGGTAAAAATGGATCAAGGCTGTGATCACCACAGACTATTCAAATAAAAAGAAAGACAACTAGATAACATTGCCTCCTGATAGAAGAATCATTACCACTTATGAAGCATTCTTGACAGAAGTTAAAGTTAAATTTAACTTGAAAAAAATGAAATTTAATATTATCCCTGGTGGAATATTAAAATTCCTTTTGGATGAATCGAAAAAATTGAGGTCTAAAGAATTCAGTCAGTGGAAAAAACAAGGAATTTGGGATTTCACTTACAATGCTATGTGACATGGAATAAGTTACCAACTTCTCTGGATATCAGTTTAGTCATATGTATAATGAGCCTAACCATGAAGGGTTTTGTGAGAATTAAAGGAATCATACTTGTAAAGTGCCTTGCACAGTGAACAGAGAGAAAATGATTGTAAGTCGCAACTGTCACTATTATTATATTATGACATCTAAGATCACACAGTTTGTAATGGTACATATAGCTCTAGGGCATAGATTTTTTGATCGATAGTTCTGCCATATTTTGAGTTGAACAGACTTTAATAAATACCAGTTAAACTGAAAACAACAACAAAAAAAACAAAGCCGAGATGTACCTGAATGGATTTTAATTAGCAATTGGCTAGAAGGGGTTTTATCTGAAAAAGATTTATTTTCTAGATATATTGTGTCTTTGGAAATGGCAAAGTCTAATTTCTCATCTGAGAGCTGTGCCTGACTGCACCCTTCCCCAAGTCTACAAGTCCCCAAGTCTATGATAGCAACTTTAAATAAAAAGAAGATCCTTTAGGAGGCCTTCTATTTTGTAAATATGTAACATGAGGCCTCATATGTAATATATTCAACTATATATGGTAACCTGACTTGCCCAAGAGCACCCTGCTAAATGGGGGCAGAAATGGGATTAGAACCCACATTTGTATGTTTTGTTTTGGTTTATATATCATTTTTAGAGGTTGACACATTAGGGAGAATGATTTCTACTTACAAAGCATATAAAGCACAGTATTGTACTAGGAACCAACAATAAAGCACATTCAATTTATCAGCACATGGCCTGTTTTTTTTTTTTTTTTTTAAGATATCAATTTCAAAAGATGCCTTTTTGCCAGATGCCCCTGGTGTTTTAACTTATCTGATTTGAGAAAGAGCTATGGGGCTTGAAACATGTGCCATGCTCAATCTATGTATTTACTGGCATTCCTTGGTGGGTTCTATATTTTTACAAAGCTTTCTTTTCTTCCACAGTAATTTTGGGAACCTTTCATAGTAAGGGCAAAGGGGACAGAATAGTTTTATTTTCTGTAATTCTTATTGGAACTAAGGGAGAATATATGATGAAATTAATGAATGGAACTGGTAAGACTAAAGGACTTTGCTCCAGTGACTCTGGTACTATACAAATAGGAAAAATCAAATTAATTTAATAAACACCTAGCATTGCATTAGATGCAATAATATAAAGATGATTCTGACAATGTATCAGTTCAGTGCTATCCCCAGAGAGCACAATTTAGTAGGTAAGGTAGATGGGCATTAAAACAACTGTAATAAAAAGCCAGAATGTAACCACTGAACCAGGATAAAAACAAAATACTCTGGTAAGAGAGTAGCTCTGACGAGAATTGGCAGCGTTCTGAGAGAAAGTAGCATGTGATTGGGACCTTGAAGGCTCTTACTTCAGCGGAGAATCAGAAGTCAAGACTTGTCATGGAAGACTGATGGCGGTTTCAGTACATACAGGAAATGGGAAAGAACAGGGCATGTTCTGAGAACACTGGTGAGGCTGCAGCTACTGGGTGCAATTCCATCAGAGCGAGTTCTTTCTTCCTTTTTAGAATAAAACATAAAAGCATAGGATAAAAATAACAATCAAGACAAAGTCAAAAGAATACCAATATGGAGGATACAATATGAACAGGATAGGTTCTTTCCAGAATCAGTGTGTCAGGAAAGGAGTCATGTGGATCTCTGGAACATGAGTGTGGCCATTTATTCCACAAATATTTAACGGTGGACACTGACAGAGGCTGAAGGTAGAAGAGTGAACAAGATGGCCATAATCTCTGATTTCACTTTATATTCTGACTAGGAAGATATAGTCTTTGAATCAGTAATTATACAACTGCATCTGTAAAAAGCAGTGTGAGGGAAAATCGTGCGATGGCCGGGGAACTCTGATCAGGCCCCTCAGTCTGGTGCATTAGGGAAGCTGTTGTGAAGAATTGACATTTGAGCTGAGTACTAAGGAAAAATAAGGGTATGACAGTTGGGGTTAGGATCGAGGCTGGGGAATTAAGTTCAGGACAGGGAGAACAAAGCTGGTGTTCCCACAAAGAGGGAGAAGGCTAATAAGATAGATGAAAGTCTTTTTGTGCACTGTATTTTTTAAAATATGTTTTAGTTTATTTATTTTTTTATTTTTGAGTAGAAGAACTGTGGTGTGGGCTAGAGGTGCAGTGGGTGAGAGAATTCACCAGAGACAGTGGGGAGCAGAACAAGGGGATTAACTGAAATATACTGCTAAGGGGGACAATGGTGGGACAGGAAAGGTCTGCTGCGCCATGTGGGTTAGCTCTCTGGCCGGGATCAAACTCAGTCCATACATATGGTAGTGTTAAGCTAACAGAGAGGCCCTTTATGCATTGTATTTTAGGCCCCATTCACGATTTGGGTCATTACACTTGCACACCAGGAAGCCACACATTTCTGAAAGGTCATTCTAGTGCAGTGTGCAGAAAAGATCAAAGCCCACTATTCCACAGAATGGTGTAAGAAGGTCACTCAGCAAGCCATCAAGGCCTCTTGAGTTCTGGCAAAAATAATAACATGACATGGACGAGGGTGGAGATAGTTGATAGGGAGGGAGTACAGAAGAAAAGTTGACAAGATCTGAAGAGAATGGCTTGACAAGATCAGTGAGTGTGTGTGTGTGTGTGTGTGTGTGTGTGTGTGTGTGTGGCAATGAGAGGGATACGATTATTCCTGCAGACAGGGAATAGATCTTACTAACAAATCTGCACCGATTTTAGTTATACTCTTTCTTCACATCAGAATCCCCACCCCCATATCCCAAACCCAAGCCCAAAGTCAAGCCAGAACTTCAAGAATCATTCATTCTTTTCTCCATATGCAGAAACTGTTCAAGATTCAGCTTGTGGAGTCACAATTAGGTATTATTATTCCTTTCTCATAATCTTCTCCTCAAATTTAAACAAAGACAACAGGCAAGGATCTTAGGGAGACGTAAGAGGTAGAAAGAAAAGGAAAATTAATAAATATGAGTTAACTACATTGAGTTAGAAAAATATATTGATACTAGTACCCCAGGCCTTCCTATGTTTGGATGCAGGTCACATCACTCTTCAGAGAGTATGTTACTGCAACTTTGTTTGAGGCTTTTATCTGCTGGAGCAACACCTGGGTCCAGGTCTAGGACCTTGCAGCTGCTCAGTAATTATCTGTTAGAGGGCTGTCATAAGGTTCTAGGGCTATGCATTCTCAGCAAAATTCAGAGTCCCACAACTTATTTCATTACATAAAAGAGAAGGAACCAGAAAAGAAGGGCTTGGTTACTGCTGCGAAAACAGGAATTTTGTGGCATATGAAGTAAACTGGGCCAGGAGTTCCAGTAATAACAAGTTGAACCTTGACAAATCTTTGTTCAGCTTTGTAGTAAAGGGATTATATAACATGAATGCTACATGTAATTTTTAGTCCAAGATGGTATGTTATAAATTTACATAGTTTTGGGTGGAGGGAGAAAAGCAAGCAAGCCAATTATTGAAAGCCATAGTGAGCTTC
The DNA here is from genome assembly GCF_014898055.3 of Talpa occidentalis. Lineage (NCBI taxonomy): Eukaryota > Metazoa > Chordata > Mammalia > Eulipotyphla > Talpidae > Talpa > Talpa occidentalis. Next base: position 106,725,112 of record NW_023603184.1, read on the forward strand.
TTTGCTACATTTTAAAGACTCTCAATGTGAGATGGGATCCAAATGTGGATTCCATTTTCTGTCTCCTGACTAGGAAGTGATTCCCATCACCTGTCTCTATCAGCAGTGCTATTGTCTAAAACAAGTATTCCCCCTTCATGAAATCCTCAGTTTCCCAACTTTGTTAACACAGGAAACCCAGAACCTCACCAAAGACTTGTATTCATTTAAAATTCTTCTATCCCAGTCTCCTAGGGCACTGACCCAGAGCAGTCAAATCTCAGATTTCCTTTCAGAGCTTTTTTAATCTTTTATAACCAGTGGAAAAATCTCTCTTTAACTCTAGAAGTAAGTATAATTTTATAACTTCCAATCTTCCAATCAATTCTATTTTCTCCAAAGGGCAATGAAGATAAGTATGGCAAGGTTGGCCAGGGAATCTCCATGTATATCTGCTCTTGCAAATAGTGGTCTCTACAGCTAGTGGAGTTCAGTGGGTTGTAGGCTAACACTACCTGTAGGTAACAGGTAACCGAGGTACTGGCAAGCATAACTGTTTCAGAAGGGTCAGGGGTAATGGTTTTATACTCCTTTAATGTTTCAATCAGGACAGAAATTGAGGGCCAATGTTAACATTTCATCATAATTTTACCTTACTTGAAAACCTGATGGGCAAACTTTCTTTTTTTTTCTAAAATAGAAATTCTGATCAGAGGAGTCAGCAAGCATAATTTTCAAAGAGAGATTTTTGACAAAGAGTCTTTAGATAAAAACATAAATTATCAAAAAACAAATTTTCAACAAAGGGCTCTTAGATATCGTATGATTCTTCTTTCTTATAACAGATATTTAAGCTACTTCTTGGCAGGGCCCCAAAAGTCTTGTTTAAGAACAACAGACCATAGTCATAGCTCCCTAATTCTATTAGTTAGAAAAACTGTGATTTCAGGGGATATTTTGTCAGAGGAGATCTTTTCAAGATATCCTGTAACAAGAATTAATAGAGAAACATGAAAAGATCTCAGGAGACACACAATTAAGGAAACATAGAAAGCATTAAGTTGGCTTTACTGGATCACTTTCAGGGACAGGCTCAGGCCTATGTGAATCTAGTTAAATAGCAAAATAGTGGTTTACCCTATGTTCCCCTACACACACACAGTGTTTCCATGGCAATTATGTGGGTTTTCTGGTTTGTCAATAGCAATTATCTTTGTTTTTTTTTTTAATATTTTATTTTATATAATTCTTACATCATTTTTCATCTATGTAAAATGTATGCATTTTCATTTTGGTTATATTCCCCATACAATTGCACCCCCCACCCCCTTATTTTGACTCTAGTTCTTCCTCTCACCACCCCTCCCGAATCCCCCCCCATCTGTGCCCCCCCCCCACTCAGTGTGTCTCTGGTTTATAGTAGTAGCAACTATCTTTGACTTGGCAACTAATGTAATTACCATAGACCTGAAATTCTACACATATATTCATCCTATTTGAACAAAGTTCCTTTGTCAGTATCACAATAGTGTGTGTGGCACCCAACCAGCTTCTGCAAAGAATCATCTAGAACAGTGCTGACTAATAAGGCATCCATTAGCCACATGTGGCTATTTAAATTTAAACAAATAAAAATAAATTTAAATTAAAAATTTAGTCTCTGAATTTCAAGTGCCATATTTCAAGTGCTCAAAAAACCTACAGGACTAGTGGCTGTCTACTGGATGGCACAGTGATAGAAATTTCCATCATCTCAGAAGCTCTGTTGGGCAGCACCAATCTAGAGGAATCATTTATCAGTAAATATATCAATGATTAATTCAATAGTTTTTCATAGGAAATAGCAGAGAAAATTCAAAGACACTGAATTCCTAGATTAAGGTGTACCTGATTGGGGAGAATGAGAAGGAGAAAGGTTTGGAATAAAGATAGATTTTCACTGCCCAACTTTGTGAAACCTTAGCCTTAGGTATTTAGAGGATATATAATAACAATTCCAGCTCTGGCTTTGCCTTGAAATTGGAGCTCTCCTAAACCCTCAGCAATTTTACTGACTACTCTCACATGAATGGTCAATACTAATTTAGTGGTGTGGTGTCTTAAAGATGCACTTGTCTGTTGTTAATATAATACAGAATTTCAAAGCCTGAGGAACTTTTGGGTAGCATTTGTCCACTAAACCAAGATTTTTGCAAATTATCTCTTTTCAAGTTCTAGGGATATCTAAATTTTACCTGACTTTATTTCTAGAGTAGAAGCCTTCTGTAGAAGACTGGAGGACTCCCCCCATCATCTCTACTCTCCAGCACAGGGGGAAACACCTTATAATATTTGTGAAACTTCTGAGCTGCTGTTCCCTAGTTTAAAGATGAAGAAAATGAAGACTGGAGAAGGAAAGTGATTTTCCTAAGGTCGTGGAGTTACACTGTGCTAAAACAGAATCTTCTCTGTGTTCTACTCTGCTGATTTCTCACAACTGTTTCCTCTTTGAATACTTAGTTCTGGAGGCTGGTACAGCTTCCCACAGTTCAATTGGCTACAATTATTGTCTCTCTTTTACTTTTACATTTTTATTATTCCCTGTCCAGCAGTGTAGAAAGCATCAAATGATGGTATTTTTCTTGTACTAAACAAAGATGGTCTTGCATTAAAGAAAAAAAAAATGTTAGGAAGAAATACAACAAAATATTATCAGCATATCTCTTGAGGTGATGGAACAATGAACTATTTTTATTTTCTTCCTTCTCTTTTTTTTAATTTTCCAATTTTTCTGCAACAAACGAATTGAATTTTCATTATAATTTTTTCTCATGAGTTACTTTATAATTAGGAAAGTATTTATTACATTTTTATATATCATATATTACACCTATATCTAATATCTATGTCATCTTCTTGTCCCCCTATGTCTACTATTTGAAAGGATCCTGCCTTCATTTAATAGAGAGGAGTAGTGGGCTCCATTCAGCAGGGTGAAGGGCACATTAATTATGCTGTAGATATTTGGGACAGAGGATATTCATTTGTGCCACTCCATTTCCCATATTTTCAGCTGAAGGAATATGTTGTCTGAAATGATTGCTGGTCTTTCAGCTGAAACCTTCCTTTTCATTTCAAGGCAAGTGTGTTGACTGGAAATGTGCAGCTTTGCTTCATTCTTATCAATCTACTGAACATATATACTCTCTCATTTACCACATAATTTAAGATAATAGCAAAATATAAACTATTAATCCTGGGGTAGAAGTTTAATTTTGTTTGGCAGGTTAAAAATTATTAATTTAGGGCCTCCCCGGTGGCGCAGCGGTTGAGCGCTGGGTTGCGAAGCTGCCTGCAGCCTCTGCAGCGCCGGCTCGATCCCCGGCTGCTCCCCGGCCACCAGAGGAGGGTCCCACATGGCGCGCAGACTTCTCCTGCCGCCCGCTGCTCCCCTCAGCAGTGTACCTAGGTCCTTCTGCCTGCTCTGCTCCCCGCTCTGGCTCTGGTGAATTCTCTCACCCTCCCATGCTTCTGACTGTACCCACTGCTTGTATAAATAAATAAAAATAAATCTAATAAATAAATAAATCTTTAAAAAAATTATTAATTTAACTTTTTTAATATTGCACCTAAACCTTCCATAACATATACAGAGGAGTAAGGCCTAGGTTTTTGTACATGAGGAATAAAATTATTTCTCAGCAACTCAGAAATGATTAATGATGTTTGTGTATATTGTGTGTGTGTGTGTGTGTGTGTGTGTGTGTGTGAGAGAGAGAGAGAGAGAGAGAGAGAGAGAGAGAGAGAGAGAGAGAGAGAAGAAATACGGAAAATTTGAATTTTCAATGGCTATTTGATGCATTTCTTGCTCCCTTTCTCCTTCCCCTTTCCTGATGCCCAACCACCTTTACCATACCAGTTGCCCCATGCTGCTGATTCTAATCAAAAGCAAAAAATCTGAAAATTTATCCACTTTTCAGTTATGTCCAGATATTAAGTCCCTAAGAAGCTATGTAATTTGCTCATTGACATTTTGCTATTTAATAAATAGGTAAAACATATTGTAAAAATAGACACACTTACCCCCATTTAAAGTTTAAAAAATGCAGCCATAAACATTTTCCCCCAAATTAGATTTCATGTAAAATAGGGGTCCGTTACCGAACCAGATTATTTCCTTGATCATTAAATTTCTTTTTCTTCTCTAAAATCTAACTTTTTTTTTTTTGCTATGTCCTTCTCCACGGGCTATGTGTAAAGGTCAGAACCTTCCAAAACACAATGCATTAGTATATTGCTCAGTCAATGATTTCAATGACCTCTTTTTTTTTTCTGTGATGGATCACGTGGTGATCACATGGTGGTGGGAGAACTATGGGGACTACAAGTGAGAAGAAAATCAAATACTGTACAAAAATTACGGAGTAAGAAAATAAACAAGTTTAAAAGATTTTAAAAAATAATCTCAGCGACCTCAGATGGAAAAATCCTTTAGGAAGACCACCTTTTAGTAACTCTACTAATAAGTGGCTTCAGGAGGCTAAAGGCAGGCAGTAAAAGAGTGCTTTGTGTTGCCATCCTCCCCACGTCTCTCGCTTCCCCTTGCTCCTTTCTCTCCCTTTGTTCTCCTCCTCTCCTCTTCTTCCTGCCTCTCTGCCTGCCTGTTACTGAACTGCACAATGTATTAGTTATGGATGTTTTAATGGTCAAGAGTATGGAGCCCTTAGGGATTTTGCCATGAGACTATATGAAAATAAACTCATATTTACTACTGTTATTAATAACAATGATCATTACCACTAATAAAATTATTAAAAATGTAACAGCTTATTTTTTTTAATTATGATAGTCATCTTACAAAAAGATGTTCCCATCTATTACCTGTCTGATTTGATTCTCAGCACATCATGTGAAGAAGGGGATCAGGTGTTAGTTCTGCTTTTCAGATGAGAAATAAGGCTTCAAGAGGCTGACCTGCCTACATACCACAGGCAGCTAGTCGTGAGTTTGGAACTGAAATCTAAAAGGTCTAGCAGCTGTATTATCTAAGAGGGAGTTGATGCTGGATCACAGAACCTAATTTTAAGTTATGTCTAAGAGATGTCCAGTAACAAAGGTTTGTATTCATGGATAAGTGCAATGTAGCTAGAGGAAGCAGTGACTAGCCAGCAATCCTTCATATTTTTGGTAGGCATGGTTGAGGTGGCTTTTGCCTACTTTTATTACCAGGGGCTATTCCTAAAACACAGTTTGATTGCCTCTGCACATTTGAATTTTAAGATGCAAGCCCAGGATTTAACCAGACATAAATATACACAGCGTTTGGAACTTGCTAAAAAATAATTTTATTTTACAAATTTGTTGGGTTTCTTTACACTTAGAATATATTTTTAGGGCAAAGAGGGATCTCTGAGATGATGTCAGTGAGAGGAGAGCACGGTTCATGAAAAGCTGAAGAGGTTAGGAAAAAAATCTTAGGAGATAGCATAGTTTCCTCAAGGTCTTTCCTAATTATTTTGACCTTACCACTGAACACAGAACATTTTGCTGTAAGTCTCTACAAAGAGGGATCCAGGCAAACTTGTGAAAGTAGAGACCTTTGTTTTTGTAGTTCCTCCAGGTGCCACCTCCCTCTGTATAATCTTAAATTATTCCTAGACCTCATGCAATATCCTAATCATTCTTAAGGGCCATATCAGTGACTCTTTATCCATCTTATGTCCTAAAAGGCATCTCAGATTGTATCTCCTCTTATATCTTGGTTTCCTTACTAGAAAACTCTGCTCTGGGGCTAAGTGGTATTGTAGCATTTACTCTTATCAATCATCAGGTGACTATACTATCTTTCTGCCCTTATTTGTAAGCAATATGTGAGATAGCTTTAGAACCCTTTTCACTCAATGTGTGCCAGCAACTTGGTGTGTGAAATCTTCAACTAATACATTGAGGTGATAACTTCTAAGTCCAAACATCTCCATGTGCTAAAAATCTAGGCATCTCGAAGTATGTCTAAAAACTGAACTTAAAGTTTTCCTATGAACTTGCTCTTCCTTTTGTGCTGTCTATTCATTTCTCAGTAGAATTGGCTTGAAATTTGTTCAGTTTCACATTGGAAGAGGAGGTAAATTTCTCCCATATCCTCAGATTTCTCCAATCAGAGTGCCTTCCTCTCTGACTTCTGCACCCTGGCAACCCTTTACTTATGTCTACAGGAAAGCACACCATGTTGCATGTCCTGGTGCTCACTTTTGAGGACTGCATGTCTCTTCTCAAGACCCTACACACCTCAACCCTCCTTTCCCTGCTGTCTTAGCTAAGCCCTGGCATAGCAGGTCAAGGTGGGGTGTCACAAACCAGAGACCTGAAATCTCTCCTAAAGTTTGCCCCCAGCTTTAACTAGGCTCTCAAATGTGTCGTCAGCTAGTGCTCTTTCCTGTCTGTGGCTGTTCCAGTTGTAAGCACCCTCCTCCTCAGACATCCTTACCTTGCCTCCTCTCTGCTCACTCACAGGAACCAGCCTTGCTTCCCACTTCATCCTGAGAAACTGAGCATCTAGAACGAACTGCCTTCTAAGAATGAACTCATTAGGCAAAAGACCTATTTTAATCTCAATTTGCATCTTGACTCCACGATACAATAAGGTACCTAGTTTATCTCCATACTGCTCTTTATGCATCTGTACAATTGGGATATCAGTGCCTGTCCTAAAAGTCACTGTAAGGACTGAATAAGACAACCTATGCAAAGGACTCAGCACAGTGCATGGCACACAAGAGGTCCTCAGTATTAACCCATGTTATCAATAAGTTTCTTACCAAGTACAACTTTATCCTCCCTTTTACCTTGCCTTTTCTTTTTTAAAAATTCTGCCCAGAAGAAAAAGTTGTTCTCTTTCTGTTTGTGGCTGGTTCCGCCTTATCTGTGATTTATCCCCTCCTCCCTGTCCATTTATCTAGCCTTACAAAGCACTCTCACCCAAATTCACCTGTATCTTAACCTTTCCTATCCAGTTGGCTCAGCATATAAGGAAATTCAAATTTCTTTATTGTCAAATAACTCAACTTCATGCATCTCTCTTTCTCAATGCCTAGATTACTCCCAAGCATTCATAACCAAATTTCTCAAAAGATCAGTTGACACTGTCTCCAATTCCTCACACCCTCAATGTACTTTCCTTTCAACAGCCCCTCAATAATACTCTTGCCATATATATATGGCTATATATATATGTGTGTGTGTGTGTGTGTATGTATATATATATATAATAAACCATGGATTCCTTACTATTCCCTGTCTGATTAGTTGTGTCTCCTCTGGGTGTTCATAAGCACCTGAGCAGACCTCTTTTCCAGTGCTACCCACAATGTACTTACCGGACTCTTCCACAAGAGCCTTTAAGACAAGGCTTCTTCATGTCCATTGCACAGTGTCTAGCATACAGAGTTCGAAAATATCTGATGAGTGAATGAATAAAGGAATAAATCATAGTGTACCTCTTCCCGCATAGCACAGAATATAGATGGCACATTTAAAGTATTACTAAATAGCCTTTCGGCCGGAACCGCCATCTTCCAGTATGTCGCCAAAATGACTAACACAAAGGGAAAGAGAAGAGGGACCCGCTATATGTTCTCTAGGCCTTTTCGAAAACATGGAGTTGTTCCTTTGGCCACATACATGCGAATCTATAAGAAAGGTGATATTGTTGACATCAAGGGGATGGGCACTGTTCAAAAAGGAATACCCCACAAATGTTACCATGGCAAAACCGGGAGTCTATAATGTTACCCAGCATGCAGTTGGCATTGTTGTAAACAAGCAAGGGCAAGATTCTTGCAAAGAGAATTAATGTTCGTATTGAGCACATTAAGCATTCTAAGAGCCGAGATAGCTTCCTGAAACGTGTGAAAGAAAATGATCAGAAGAAAAAGGAAGCCAAAGAGAAGGGTACTTGGGTTCAGCTGAAGCGCCAGCCTGCTCCACCTAGAGAAGCACACTTTGTGAGAACCAATGGGAAGGAGCCTGAGCTGCTAGAACCTATTCCCTATGAATTCATGGCATGATAGGTGTGCAAAAAGAAATAAAAGAGCTCTGGACTACAAAAATGTTTCACCTAATTGAGTAGAAGTGTGGTGTCCCCTCTCTAAAAAATATTTAAAGCAAACTTTTAATTATATCGTAATTCATTGGATGGTGTCTTTATTAAAATTTAGTGGGTTAAAAAAAATAAAGTATTACTAAATAGGATTAGATCCTGAGGATCAGTCTTAAACAATCTTATGTTGGGAGATATAGTAGCTGAAAAGAAACATGAGACACTTCTCTTTCCTCAAGAAAGACACAATTAATCCAAATGAAACTGTTTGCAAATACTAAAGGGTTAAACTACATGGGCCTGACTATAAGTAATATAGGTACTCTGAGTCTGTAGCAATCACTTAGGTCTGTAGTAGTCAGATTGGCTAGAGGATATTATAAATGGTATTTTAGTGAGATTATTCTGGAAGGACTGTACATAAGAGTAATCCAAAAGAGGGAGTTTGGAAAAAGTAGATTGGCCAGTGAGGAGATATGGCCTGTAGACAATGAGGAAAGGTGATTCCTTTTGTGGTGTAATTTGGTGACAATTGGAATGGAAGTGGAAGGACAGAAGATAAATCATGGAAAGCTTTCAAGTTTCTATCTGAGACTGCAAGAATAGTGACAGTGACAGCAGATTTGGAGAAAATAGATACTGTAGCTATAGCCAATCCAAGCTCTTGGAGGTCACAGCTCTAGAACATATTGAGAAGAATGTAGAACAAAGTACTCTGCAAGTTATAGACTATACAAACATTTTTATTGTAAATTTAAAAAATATATCCAACAAGTAAGTGGACATCATTGACTTGAGAAGCCCTGCAGATGATGACTAGTAACATATGTAAGTTTCAAGTCTGGCTTTTTAAAAATCTTATGCATGACAAACCATGAAAATATAATAAGTTCATGATTTCACATGAGTGAGTAGTAATTCAATCTGTGACCCACTAATCCTATTTGTAGCAAGTCCTCTTTTTCCCTACCCAAGGACGACAGAATACTGCAAACATGTCTTGAACATGTCTAGAAAATAAATGGTATTTCCAAGACAATTTAACAAAATTCGACTTGCTGGCATTTCAACTCAACACTTAAGAGGACTACCTGAGTAAGTTAATATAAGGAAACAAAATCAGTTTGTTTAAAAATCTGTTTAGACATAGTTTAAAGGTGATGTGTGTGAGACCTGGCTTTGCTGGAAACTTCGGCATTAAGAGTTCTGAATTGAACTATATTAGTTGTCTGACTTTATGTTCTTCATCTAAGTTTCTCTATCATCATTTGTTGAACACCCCCAGAATGCTTACACCCACCCAGAACATGCCAAAAATGCAGTTCCAGAAGGTCACTTTCTAAAAAAAAAAGGATAAATGCATAAAGATGATTTTTTTCCTTTTCTGGGTAAAAAAGCTGAAAGAGGAAAATGAGGATTATTCATGAAATTTAGGGCAGGAGATAATTAGTCCAATTTATACAAATGACATTTTACTAGTCCGTTTCTGAAACTTTTTCTGTCTAGAATACTGTTTCCATTTCAAGTTAAGTAGCAAAGACAGAGCTGCTAATATTCTCATCCTCCACCATATGCATTTTTCCCATCATAGTAGGCATTATCCTCTCAAATAATAAACATAGGAACACAGTTTCCCCTTAAACAATGAAGGGGTTAGGATTACTGACCCCCCCAGTCAAAAACACAGTATAATTTATAGTTGGCTTTGCCTAAACATAGATTCTGCATCACTGAGATAAGCAACTGTTGGTTGAATCCATGAACACAGAACCTGCATGTAGAAGAATATTTGTTTAGAAGTGGAGCTATGCAGCGCAAGTCCCTGAAAACTGTCAATTGTACATGAGACATCATGACTTTTCCAATGCTTAGGTAGAGCTAAATTCCTTCTTTTATTTTTCACAATGTTCTTCTAAATCTGCAACCCTCTCTTTATCCTAAGAAGTATTGGACTCGGTGCTATTTCTACTCTATTTGTGGACTGTCTCAGGATCATGAATTATTGTTCTTTCATGCCGGGAAACAGCAAGCTTGAAAACCTTGGTCACTCATCTCAATTATGGCTTCCATATATAAAGACACTCAATTTATATGTGCATATGTGTTTGTGTGTCCAGTAAGTTTTCCTGGGCTGATTATTAGGCTGAGGTTTGCCAAAGAGGCTGAATTTACCTTATAGCCAAGAGAAAAAGTTATTACACAGATATAGCTTTAATATCATCTTCAAATGGTAAGTACATGTTCCTATGACCTTCATCCATTAATAACTTCAAACTTCAGACTGACAACTTTGGCCACTAATCATAGACTGGTTCATCACTAATCACTGTCCTTTGGGTATTGGTGTTGGTTATTCATATCTTGATAACCTGCTCTGTAGGACTTTATAATTTAACTTATCCCAAAGGGCTATACATAGATTTTAGGGGAAATAATTCCATGGGTGAACACACAGTATTTATACAAGGTCACAAAAAGATTTCAGATTGTCTCTCATTTCTCTCATTTTGTCCCTATAAAATGAAGCCTTTATGTTACCCTTTATGTTATTCTTAGGTAATTCAGCATCAAGGAATCCCACCTAGGTATCAGGGATAATTCTCTGAAATACAAGAATAACTGTGAAATTAGGGCCTTTTTAATGAAAATGTAAGGGAAAGAGTTTTATAGACTTGAAAATAGTTTCAAAGTCATAAAATGAAAGAATATTTTCACGTATTGATTTAAATTTCTTTGGAAGTCACTGGGGGAGATGTTTTTTTAGGCAGCATTTGGATGGAAGGACAGATGACTGATTTTGGATAAAAGTATGTTCTGCCTAATTTTACCTAACCCCCTTTTAGGTGCCTGGTATCTCTGTGGTATCTCTACTCCTGCCCTATCAAAACTTGTCCGTAGGCAGGAATTTGGCATTAATCGTTCATTCTTGGGTATGATATTACCAAGGGTACTTGAGGATTCTTTTACATGTTTGTATACATTATTCCCTACACTACCCTTGTCACCCCTTCCTTTACACAAACACATCATACAGAATAAACTTCTATCTATGGCCAAGGCCAAGTCAGTCTGTGGGAGTTCTTCAAAAGTAAACATAGGAGAAAGGAATTAGACCTACTGCTATGATCAACACCACTGTGTTTCCCTGGGAAAAAGTATCTGTTAAAGTGAACCTAAAAAGGACCCAAAAAAGAAAACCAACAAAATTTGGTTGTATAAACATAATAACTCATAGAAAATGAAACAGAAGGGAGAATCTCTTCACTCTTAACTATTAAATGTTGGTTAAAGAATTAAAAACATTAACTTGTGTGGGGAGATGTAGGTGCTTTATTTTTAAAGTGGTACAAAAAACTCCTTTGAAGAGATACTAATGAATTATCCTGACAAGAAAAAAATACCTGACAATATAATTCCACATGTTCTGTTATCAGGGAAGACTTGAGAAAGAATCAGAATTGTAGGCTATTGAGAGCACTACTGTGGGTGGAGAAGATAATGATTAATAGTGACTATTAGGCCCCAGAATGAATGGTCACACATCAAACTCTTTCCATGAAAGTGGGTTAACTTAGTCAATCATCTGTAAAAATGATTAAATCTTTTTTACCAATAAAAATTATTATAAAGCCTATTTTATGACAGCTATTATGAAAGTGAAAAGATATCACTTTTCTCTCTCTCCCCTTTCTACTATATTTGAATAATCTTTTTTTTTTCAGGATTTAAAATGATATAATCATTCCTTAATTTGTAATTTTAGAGCTACTTGAGTACATTATTTGTCTCTACTTTTGATGAGATGGTACAAACGTGGCAACAGATTACATGCTTTATTACAATACCACAGCTGAAAAAATATGATTCTCTGGGTCGACTATCAGTAACTTACTGACATTAATTGTTAAGTTACTGAATTGAGTTATTTGCAGTGATAACTTATATTCTGAAAGGTAGGAGACCCTGAAATATTTTTTTAAAACTACCATTACTAAAAATCAACATGTAAGTGTGGATTTAGAGTTTAATACTAGGAAAGAGACTGAAGTATAATTTTTTTTTTTTTTTTAAATATTAAATTTTATTTTTATATTCCCCCATACAATTGCAAACGCCCCATTCTGACCCCAATCCTTCCCCTCCCGCCCCCCACCCCCCAAAAAGTGTCTCTGGTTCATAGTTTTTTGTTGATTTTGATTTTCACTTTCTTATATTCATTTTCCTGGTCCCTTATTTAAGTTTTCTAGATTCCTGCTATGAGTGAGACCATCCGGTATTTTTCTTTTTCTTTTTGGCTTATTTCGCTGAGCATGATCCCTTCCAGCGCCATCCATGTTGCTGCAAATTGCATGTGTTTATCTTTTTTGAATGCTGAGTAATATTCCATGGTGTATATGTACCACATCTTCTTGATCCAGTCATCTATTTTTGGGCATTTGGGTTGTTTCCAAAGCTTAGCTATTGTAAACAGTGCTGCTATAAACATAGGAGTGCAGGTGCTCTTTGGAATTGATGTTTCTGTGTCCTTTGGGTAAATACCTAGGAGTGGAATTGCTGGATCATATGGAAGCTCTATGTTTAGTAGGTCCAGAAATCTCCACACAGCTCTCCATAGTGGTTGGACCAGTTTGCACTCCCACCAACAGTGCACAAGAGTTCCTTTTTCTCCACATCCTCGCCAACATTTGTTGTTGCTAGTTTTTTTAATATGTGCCATTCTCACTGGTGTGAGATGGTATCTCATGGTAGTTTTGATTTGCATTTCCCTGATTACAAGTGATGTTGAACATTTTTTCATATGTCTGTTGGCCATTTGCACTTCCTCTTCAGAGAAGTTTCTTTTTAGCTCTTCTGCCCATTTTTTGACTGGATTATTTTCTTTGTTGTTGCTGAGTCTCATCAGCTCTTTGCAGATTTTTGTGATCAGTCCTTTATCGTTAGTGTTGGGTGCAAAAATGTTCTCCCAGTTGGTGGGGTTTCTCTTTGTTTTTGTTATTGTCTCTTTTGCTGTGCAGAAGCTCTTTAATTTGATGTAGTCCCAGCTGTTTATCTTTTTCTTCACTATCACTGCTTTGGGTGATGTGTCTGTAAAGATGTCTTTGATGTGCAAATCCCGTAGTGTTTCGCCTATATTTCCTTCTATGTATTTTATGGTTTCAGGTCTTATGTCTAGTTCTTTAATCCATTTTGAGTTGATTTTTGTGTATGGTGTGAGGTAGTGGTCAAGCTTCATTCTTTTGCATGTAGCGACCCAGTTTTCCCAGCACCATTTATTGAACAAACTTTCTTTGCTCCAATGCATAGTCTTTGCTCCTTTGTCAAAGATTAGTTGACCATAAATCTGTGGGTTTATTTCTGGATTTTCTATTCGATTCCATTGGTCTGTATGTCTGTTCTTGTTCCAATACCATGCAGTTTTGATGATTATGGCTTTGTAGTATAGTTTGAAGTCTGGGAGTGTGATGCCTCCATTTCCTTCTTTTTTTTTTCAGTAGAGCTTTGGCTATTCGGGGTTTTTGGTGATTCCATATGAATTTCATCAATAATTGTTCTATTTCTTTGAAGAATGCCATTGAGATTTTGATTGGAATAGCATTGAATCTGTATATTGCTTTTGGTAGGATGGCCATTTTAATAATGTTTATTCTTCCAATCCATGAGCAGGGGATGTCTTTCCATTTCTTTGTGTCTTCTTCTATTTCTTTTAACAGTGTTTTATAGTTTTCTTTGTATAGGTCCTTTACCTCTTTTGTTAGATTTATTCCCAAATATTTGATTTTTTTTGTTTCGATAATAAAAGGGGTGGTTTTTTTGATTTCTTCTTCTTCAGATTTATTGTTTGTGTATAGGAAGGCTACTGACTTTTGCGTGTTGATTTTGTATCCTGCCACTTTACTGAATTGATTGATGAGTTGAATTAGTTTTTCTGTGGAGATTTTGGGGTTCTCTATGTATATTATCATATCATCTGCAAATAGTGATAGTTTGACTTCTTCTTTTCCTATTTGGATTCCTTGGATGTCTTTCTCTTGTCTTATTGCTCTGGCTAGGACTTCCAGTATTATATTGAAAAGCAGTGGTGAGAGTGGACATCCTTGTCTTGTTCCAGATCTTAATGGAATTGCTTTCAGCTTTTCACCATTGAGAATGATACTGGCTGTTGGCTTGTCATAGATGGCCTTTATGATGTTGAGGTATGTTCCTTGTATCCCAAGAATTTCAAGGGCTTTTATCATGAATGGGTGTTGCACTTTGTCGAAAGCTTTCTCAGCATCTATTGATATTATCATATGGTTTTTATATTTCTTTTTGTTGATGTGTTGGATAACGTTGATTGATTTTCGGATGTTAAACCATCCTTGTGCCCCTGGAATGAATCCAACTTGGTCGTGGTGAATTATCTTATGGATACATTGTTGGATTCTGATAGCTAAAATTTTATTGAGGATTTTTGCATCAGTGTTCATTAGGGAGATTGGCCTATAGTTTTCCTTTTTTGTGTTGTCCTTATTCGGTTTTGGTATTAGTGTAATATTGGCTTCATAGAACGTGTTTGGTATTGTCCCTTCCTTCTCAATTTTTTGGAAGAGTTTGTGGAGGATAGGCACTAATTCGTCTCTGAATGTTTGGTAGAATTCATTTGTAAATCCATCAGGTCCTGGGCTTTTGTTTTTGGGGAGGTTTTTAATTACCATTTCAATTTCGCTGCTTGTAATTGGTCTGTTTAGGTGTTCTATTTCTTCTTTATCTAGCTTTGGGTGATTGTAGAGTTGTAGGAATTTGTCCATCTCCTCTAGATTGTTGAACTTGTTTCCATATAACTGTTCATAGTAGTTACTGATTATTCTTTTGATTTCTGCTGTGTCCGTTGTGATTTCTCCTCTTTCATTTATGATCTGTGTATTTGTGCTTTCTCCCTTTTTTCCTTTGTGAGCCTGGCTAGGGGTTTGTCTATTTTATTTATTTTTTCAAAGAACCAGCTCTTGGTTTCATTGATCTTTTGGATTGTTTTTTTAGTTTCAATTTCATTTATTTCTGCTTTGGTTTTTATTATTTCTTTTCTTCTACTGGTTCTGGGGTTTTTTGTTGTTCTTTTTCTAGATCTTTGAGCTTCGAGATTAGGTTGTTTCTTTGAGTTCTTTCTTGTTTTTTGATGTGAGCTTCTATTGCTATATATTTTCCTCTTATTACTGCTTTTGCTGCATCCCATACATTTAGGATATTGGTGTCCTCCTTGTCATTCAATTCAAAGAATTTTTTAATTTCTTCTTTGATCTCCTCGTTAGTCCAGTGGTCTTCCAGTAGTGTGGCTTTTAATCTCCATGAGGTAGGATAGTTCCTTGCCTTCTTTTTATGATTTATTTCTAGTTTGATGCCTTCGTGGTCAGAAAAGATGGTTGGTATGATTTCAATCTTGGTGTATCTGTTGATGTTTGTCTTGTGCCCCAGTATGTGATCGATCCTGGAGAATGATCCGTGTGCGCTTGAGAAAAATGTGTACTCCGTTTTTTTTGGGTTTAGTGTTCTATAGATGTCTGTTAAGCCCAAATGCTCTAGGTCCTTATTTAGAGCTTTAGTTTCTTTACTTATTTTTTGTCTTGTTGATCTATCCATTGTTGATAGTGGTGTGTTGAAGTCTCCCACTACATATGTGTTTTCTCTGATGTCTGTTTTCAGAGAGGACAACAGTTGTCTGATATATTTTGGTGCTCTTTCGTTTGGTGAGTATATGTTAATGAGTGTTATTTCTTCTTGAAGTATTGTCCCCTTAATCATAATGTAGTGACCATTGGGGTCTCTTTTTTTTTTTGAGTTTGAAGTCTGTTTTATCTGATATAAGTATAGCTGTTCCTGCTTTCTTTTTTGGCCCATTTGCTTGTAGGATTGTTTTCCATCCTTTGACTTTGAGCCTATTTTTATCTTTTGTAGCTAAATGTGTTTCCTGGAGACAGCAAAAGGTTGGGTTTTGTTTCTTAATCCAGGCTGCAACTCTGTGTCTTTTTATTGAAGAGTTTAGTCCATTTACATTTAGAGTTAATATTGATATGTTAGCATCTGTATTTGCCATTATGTTTGTCTTTCCTTTGATTTATTTATTCTTTTAATAACTTTTTTTTTTTTTTTGGTCTTCTTTCGTTGTTATTCGTCCCTCTGAGGTTCTGGCTTTAGGATTCCTTGTAGTATTTTTTGGAGTGGGGGTTTAGTCGCAATGAAATTCCGGAGTTTCTCTTTGTCTGGGAAGGTCCATATTCTTTCTTCATGGAGGAAAGAGAGCTTTGCGGGATAGAGTATTCTTGGTTGGCATCTGTTTTCTTGGAGTCTGTTGACTATGTCCCTCCACTCTCTCCTTGCCCGTAGTGTTTCTTCAGAGAAGTCTGATGTCAGCCTGATTGGTTTTCCTTTGAATGTTATCTGTTTCTTCCCTCTTGTCAGCTTCATTATTTTTTCCTTGTCCTGGATTCTTGGGAGCTTTACTATTATGTGTCTTGCTGTGTTTTTCCTTTCGTCGTGGAAGTTTGGTGTTCTTCTTGCTTCTTGTATATCAATTTTCAGCTCCTTCTTCTCATTTGGGAAGTTCTCTTCAATTATATCCATGAATATTTTCTCTGTTCCTACATCTCTCTCCTCTCCTTCTGGAATTCCTATAACTCTTATATTTCCTTTCCTCATGGAGTCAGATAGTTCCCGAAGTCTTTCTTCATTCTTTTTCCTTCGTACTTCTCTTTCCTTTTCTGTTTTGGTTCTTTTTATTTCTGTGTCTTCAAGATTACTTATTCGTTCTTCCATTTCATCTATTCTGCTTTCATTGCTTTTCCCAGAGTTCTTTAGTTCCTCCATTAATTCTTTGATCTCCTGCATTTCTCTTACTTCCCTCTTTAGGGACTCAATTTCCTTCTTCTGATCTATCACTTTTTTAATCATGGCAATTTTAAATTCTCTTTCTGGAAGGCTCAGAAGTTCTTCCAAGTTGCTGTCGTTGCAATCTGGGGAGTGGTTTTCTTTTTGTGGTGTGCTTCTTTCCTGAGGAGTTTTTAGGTTGCGTGTGGTTCTTCTACTCCCTACTGTCTGTTTTCTAATTTGTCGTATGCGTTGGGACACTGTGTTGCTCGGACTGACTGACATCTTGGGTGAACTTCTCCGCTCCCCTCTGGCTCTTCCAGGAGCCATCTCTGTCTTCTGGGGGAGCTTTCTGCTGGTTTTAGGCAGTTTTTACTGAAGAAATGTCCCTGTTCTCAAATGGCGAAGCGGGATGCAGTCCCTGCGCCTCCGGTTTCAGGCACACTCTTCTGCGCACCCGGTCTGCCCCGGACGTGGGTGCCTGCTCCCTCTGTGGGCTCAGACTGCTGGTTGGAAGGGGCCTGGCGTCGAATAACTTCCCGGCTGGCCACTGGGTCCTCCTTCTGCCCTTTTCAAGCAGTCTTAAGAAATGTCCTGTTTTATAGGGTGTTAGTGACTTTTTTTTTCCTGGTCGCTAGGTGGCGCCAGAGATCTCTCCTATTGTCCTTGGGGGGCTGTTTTTCGCCTCCCCCCACCCCGTGGGACAGAGAACAGAGCGGGAATGGTAGGGTACACCTCAACAGCTTTGGGGTGCTGTGTCTGCCTTGTGCCCCACCGTCGTGGAGAACCCACGCCCCGAATTTTCGTGCCCCGGGTCTCAGTTCAAAGCCCTCAGTTCCAGGACGCGGGCTGTAGCCCAGTTCAGTGGCGCGGGAATGGCGCCTTTTGCACAGCTCCCGTGCCTGGGCGCCTGGTTCCTGCTCACTCAGGGAGGGACCTTCACCTCAGTGAGGACCTCCGTGCGTCTCCCCGCAAGCCTAGGTCGTCTCCCCGCAAGCCTAGGTTGCAGGCACGGGGACCTGGGCAGCCGCGATCCAGGTCTGCACTTGCTTTTCAAGCTCCCCGAGCGTGCCGCGTTTCTGCGCCAGCTTACCGGCAGCCCGGGCTGTGTGCGCGTCTCCCGGGGTCTTTGTTCTTCTCTAATGGCGCCCGGAGCCGTTCGCTCACCACCGCAGCGAATCCTGCAGGGTTCGCCTCAGCTCCCGTTCACGGGGTGTGGTGGCTGCAATAGTTCCTTTCCACTCACAGTCCCGCTTGCTGCGTCGTTTGTTCTTGTGGGTCGTTTTGGTTTGTTGTTTCCTCCTCTCTGCGGGGTCGGAGAGTCTGAAGTATAATTTTTAACTTAGTATGCATAAACGGAGGCCTAGGGATAGCAATGAACTATGATTATAAAGTTTCTCACTTTTTCCAAAGGCCTCTAGTTTGGGTTTGGGAGATTATTTTCTTCTTTTGTTGAGCTTTTAAATTTGTTTGAGGCAGAAGTCAAATGCCATATTTCTACCATGACTTTTTGGTTGGGATAGTTAAGATTAGAAATCAACAAAAATACCCGTTTAGAGCATTAGTGCCAATTCAGATTGAAGTTCACCAGAAATGGGGCAAGAAAGGAGAAACTGAACTTTGGCAGAGGGACAGATGATTCCATTTGGGAAGGGTGGGGATATGACAGAATTTAGCAGCAATCTCTTTAGCTCTGAATGTAGATAAACTCAGCAATCTTCTGACTTGATGTTTGAGAGGGGCACTTTGCATTAAAATAAAAGTTTTAACTGATGAAGTAACCTCTTTGTATTAGTAACAAAATAATCCTAGATGGATTGGGGGCCAACTGTATGTGACTTAAACTTTACAAATCCATTTATGTGCGTCTTATCTCTAATATTTATGACTTATTTTTCTTCTTCTCTCTTACATGTTAGCAGCCAGCCTTGAATGATCCTCACCTCCTGGTATTTACATCTTTGCATTCCCCCCCTCCCACCACCAACACACTGGGATTAGTCTAACAGAACAGGGTGGAAATGATGGTATGTTACTTCCAAGACTAGATTACAAATGAACATAGCTTCTATCTAGGCACTCTCATATGCTCTTGCTCTTTACTGTCTCCCTCTCTGGTCACTAACACTCTGGGAAAACAGTGGTTATGTCATGAGGACACTAAGGCAGCCTACGAAGAGGTCCTTGTGGTAAGAAACTGAGGCTGGCTAACAATCTTGTGAGTGAACTTGGAAACCAATTCTTTAGTCAAGGCTTGGGGTAAATGCAGTTGTGATAAAAGTTCGACTACAACTCATGAAGAGATCTTGAGTCAGGACTACTTTCCTAGGCTGCTCCTGGGGTTTCTTAATCCTCAGAAATGATGTGAGATAATAAATGTTTACAGTTTTAAGCTGATAAATTTTAGGGTAATTTGTTAGCTAGTGATAAACAAAATACCATAACTGTACTGAAATGTTAAATACTGGGTTTATGGTTGGTTGCAGAAATGATATTGCAGTTTCCGTAGTAGAAATGAATGGCTCCGCAGCACTTTTCTCAAGATGCTTTATAAAGCCACAGTAGGCAATAAATGATCCGATGATGTCTTTCTTCCCTGGAAGTGTCATGCAAATTGTGGAGGATAAACACATTATTTACTCACACTAGTTCACCATTGGACCTAAACTGACAATTATCACAACTGCTGGGTGGTTAAAAAGCAACATGTATTTTATCGCTGTTTTTAAATCACCATTCACTTTCACAAATGTTGAGTACTATCAGTTTCAGTCAATACTGGGGAAATTATGTCATTAAAGTTAAGGGCCAGTTGAGGCTACTACGACCACCGATCAATTTATATTTATCGAATGCTGTTGTTAGCATATTTGATATTTTAGGGTTACGAAAGCTTGTGCACACTAAGATTTTTTTCTCCTTCTCTACATTTTACTATCCTTTCTGAATTTCTTACAATATGCATAGATTGCTTTTGAAACACTAATTTAAAAAGACAGTAAGTTAAAATTTTAAATATAATTCTTAAACTTTTATTATGGAAAATTTGAGACATAAGAAAACAAAGAGTATAGGAACTCCAATGTAGGTATCATCCAGCTTTAAAAAACATGGCCAATTCTGTTTGATCTATTCTCCAATCCACTTGTAACCTGAATTGCATTATTTGGATGCAAATTCAAATAAGACAAGGCAATTTTAATGATCTCATTTCAATGCCAGAAAGCAGAAGAGCACCAATCGTTCTCACCAATAGTTCTAAGGAAAATGTGATTTAGCTGAAATATGTTTTTATGATAGACAAGTTGTATACCTGGTCATCAACCCACATAAAAGAAATTTTATGATTTCTTATGAGGAAAACTGAATTTTCATATATTTTATGGTAATTTCATGTATTTATATGCTGATTTTTGAGTACTGCATTTTTCACCTGATATTTTAAGATCTGCAGGGGAGCCAGGAGATCTGTAGATTGGTTATAATAAACAATCCCCTTCAGTGATGCAGTAGATTTTAGAAAACTATGACTGGAACTTGGGGAGCTGTTCCCATGACTGCAAATGTGTATGCAGTGAAAGTGCAAAAGGGCAGGTCAGTGGGTAGATACTACGGGCTTTTCTTCCTCACCCCTGGTGCTTCATAAGTACCACCCAGAACTAGCATACAAAGTGGCTCATTCACTCAGGTTTCTTCCCCATCCCCTTGCCAGAACCCCTGGCTGCTGTGGGGCCTAGATCTCTCCATGATTATTATTGCATCTGGTGTCATGTTTTTCCAGCTGGTGCACTGCTTCTCTGTAGGAGGTTTCTTGATGTTCACCTCTCTACCAGTGTCCTGCCTGCTCTCCGGGGGCTCATCTGTGACCCTACCCTACAGAGGCAACCTCATCTTCTGGCCTGAACTGTGATTAAATGGATGAGCTTAAAAGCTGCTTATGGATCATATGGTTCATCATAAAAATAAAGTGTTAGGACTTATTCTAAATAAAAAATAAGTTGTATGAGTTTCAACTCTGCCCCTCCCAGTAACTTGGACATATTTTTTTTAAGAAATAAGAAATGAATATGCTCATAGTCCTTGATATTTGACTGCCTTCAAACCAAATGAAAAAATATCTAACATTTTCAAACACACCATGATTTTGAATAAAATTTAAAATAAGCTGGATAAAGAATATATTTTGAGGATTATATTCCAAGGGTCAGATGATGTCCTTAAGAGCATATTTAATAAAGGACCCCTTTTAGCAGAATTAGTTGGCCTCTTAATGATCGTCTTCACATCCATGCTTTGCAGTCTGGCTATCAGTGGTTGCATGGTTGCATGCAGGGCTCTATTTTGGAGTCTTTTCTGCTTTGGCTTCTCCTCAGGGGAGAAGGCATTAGCCTTTGCTGTCTTCCCATGACTTTGTCTCTTGGCTCATGGACTGATTTTATTGCTCCTTTTACTGAACTTGAATACTTTTTTTCCCCCACTTCTAGTCCTGTATTATATTGACCCAGGTTGAAAAAAACAAAAAAGAAGCCATCTCGCTTTTAAAGAAAGAAAAAAATAGGAAGGAGGGAGAGTATTTAAAAATGAGGGGAAAAAGGTAAGATGCCGTGTATCTTTGCTTGAAAATAATCACTTAATATGTCAACATTTTTAAAAGTAGATTCCAAAACCAGACGTTGCTCCTTTAAGTAGAAATTTTAGGGGTGTAGTGGGCATACTGCATTGGTGGAATATATGTGGCTTAAAACATTTGATTGAACACAGCTTTCATACCTCTTCAGGCTTCAAGGAGATGTCACTGCAGGTAGCAGGAGGTTCAACTGACTAGAGAGGGAACTTCTCTGACTGTAAAGAGTAAGGATGGGATGACAGAGGTGTGTTTACACCTAATTCACTCACAGTAGTTTTCTTATAGCATAACCTAAGTCAGTGGTTCTTTTCCCTTTTTGGAAAAGAAAATAATGGGAAAAGTTGAATAGATATAGAACTGAGGACCTCCTGGGAGGGCTAGGCAGGCAAATTGTTTCCTTTCTAAGTTCTCCTGAGAATGGAGTAGGGGTTCTTAAAAGATTCTATAGTCCTGAAGCAGTCAAAAGCAGATTAAGCCAGAGTTGAGTACAGGCCCTTGTCCACTGACATATGCCACAGCAGCCCCAAACCTGGCTCCCATTGGGGGCTCTGGAGTCTTAGTGTACACAAAGATTTACTTTCTCTCTTTATTCTCCAGGAATACTTCTGATCAATGGGAAAAAACTATTCCTATCATATCTGATTTAGGACATAAAAGACTGCCCTTTGAGAACACCTCTTGTTCCTCAGTGTTTGATGACTGTTGGCCATGACGTGTAAATAAGCTAGTGAGGAGGGCTAAGAAGAAACCTTGAGGTGTGAAAAACCAAATGCCAAGATTTGTGAATGAATAATTTCCAAGCTATGCTCTCCCCAGCATTTGAAAAAAAAAAATCACTTGGGAAACAAATGACCCCAAGACATCTTTTTAACTGTTTGCCATTGATCTAAATGAAATGATAACAGTAATGTTGTAAGCCTAAAATGGAAGTGAGCCTGATTTTTACAAAATAAATCAAATCATATTATGTCACAAAAGTCACATTAAATTCAGCTGTAAGAATTATTTTTCTCTTCAAACATAAGTTGAATTTGTAAATTATATTTTAAACCACACAAATCACTTTCAAAATGGGACTATATGAAGTTAAAAATAAATAATTCATATAGAACTATCAAAATATGAAATTATGCCTTAAATATTTTTGAAAAATTTGTTTCATCAATAATGGCATTACATACCACTTCTTTTTAGCAACAGCACTGTCAACTTTTAGCATCCAGTTGTCAAAAGATTCTCTGGCAAGTGTTTTAGGAGACATCTACAGAAATGAGAGTAGCAATTTTCAAGATATGGTTTGGAAACTCTAAACCCTTTCTGGGTGTCAGTAAAGTCAAAACCATTTTCATAATAAGACTAAGATGTTTGTCATTTTCACACTCATTCTCTCATGAATATGAATTGAGTTTTCCCATAGTTACATGGCCTATGACATCTTAGCAAACTGAATTCAGAAACAGATATGAGAATTCAGTTAGCTGTCTTCTATCAAGTCCAACATTAAAGAGATTTGCAAAATTGTAAGGAAATGCCATTCTTCCCATGCTTTTTTCTTTAAAAGATCTAGTTATTTTTAATAGAAATATATTATTTATCCTAATCACTATCATTTTAAAATAAATTGGTGAATATTTTAAATATTTTTCAATTTTAATTTCTTTTTAAAAAAGGATTTATTTATTTATGCATACAGGAGCTGGGGTACAGGCCAAAGATGCAGAGGGGGTGAGAGGATTCACCAGAGACAGAGTGGGGACCAGAATAGGCAGACTGACTGAAATACACTGCTAAGGGGAGCAGTGGGCGAGTCAGGAGAGGTCTGCTTCGCCATGTGAGTTGCTCTTTGGCCGGCCAGGGATCGAATTCGTGCTGCACAGGCTGTGGACTTCTTCATAGTGAGGTGCTTGATCCCTTGAGCCACCAGGGAGGCCCTCAATTTTAATTTCTAATATGGCACAGATAGGTAGAGAAGTATAAACATAATCAAAAGTTCTTTAGGAGTCTCAGTTTTTAAGATTATGGAGGAATTCTAGAGACCAAAATGTATAAGTTTACTTAAAAGCTTAAAACTCAAAAAGCTTATTTAAAGACAAATACCAGATGGCTTCATTTATATGTGGAATATATAGAAACAAAACAAGGGTCAGACAGAACCAAACCAATAACAAACCCTAGATCTGACTACAAAACTGAGGTTACCACAGAGGGAAGGGGAGAATAGAGTACATGGTATGGAGGTGGGGCACAATGAACTATGGTGGAGGACTGTGGGTGCCCTGGTGCTGGGTGACTGTGCTCGCATACATATGAAGACATGTGGTCCTCTCTCTGAATCACAGATAGTGTTGTAAAGCAATGTTACTTCCACTTAGATAAATGGTCAAAAAAAGCTTTCTGCTTTAGTGTATAAATTGGTAAATATCAAATCTTGATTTTGTATGTTCCAAAACCTAACTATTTTACTTTTGACTTTGATTTCTAAAATGCCTGCATATTTGTTATTTTATAATAAACCTGAGAAGTAGGCAGGGCAGAAATTATTCCTATCTAAATTATAAATATTTGAGAAACAAAGGATTTTAAATTGCATAGTAAGTTAGTAGTGGAGTAGAAAGAGAACATAAAGTACTTTCAACTCTACCACACTGATTTGGCTAATTTAGTCAATCCTCCCTGCCCTACATGTATTAGTGTGATTGTGACATCTTGATATAGAGTAGTATTGCAACGGAATATGGAATCACCTCTACCCACTTTCACATTAACTATCTTCACTTCCTAGGCTAACTCAGAGCTCTTTTTCTAGAGCAGAAGCTAACCACAGTTCAATGCTTCCCTGGCATTCAAAAATGTTAACTTCATTTGTAAAAGTTTGTAGTTCTTTAGATCTTCTGGGACCGCTTATTTTTACAACTACCAATGGGTTCTGAGGTATAAGGGATAGGCTGACTTCCACTTGAGAATGAATTCCAAAGTAGTGGCCTCTTCAGGCTTGTCATACAGCTAACCCCCTGCTCCAGAAGTTACAATAGTTCTCAGCCGATCAAGTATTTACTCTTCTGTTAAGTTTTCAGTGTTCCCATGAGTTGATCTCACAGTATCCATGTAGCCATTTCTTTTCTCTCTAGTATGGATTGTCTTTCTCAAATGCTGTCTTCCTTTCATGAGCCTCACTCCTACCCCTGTAACAGTATTTAGGATCTACTATATATGTCTACTATATATTTTGCTCATTAACCTTTTAATACACCTGAAAAGTAGTCATTACTATTTCAGTTTTACAGACAAGGAGCCAAGCCCAGAGATATTAATGGGACAAACTCTAGACAACACATCTTGTCAATAATACAGCCAATTTTCAAACCCAAGTCTGTCTGGCAAGAGGTTAGTGGTGTTAGCCACTGTACTAAATACATCAGTATTTAATTAATTTAGTCTAATTAAATTTAAATGGGCTAAATGATAAGATTTTAAACTCAGACTGGTTAAAAGAAAACACCTAAACACTGTTTACAAAGAGGCACAATAGGTTATATAGATGCAAAAAGATTAGTATCCAGTAGTGATACACTAGTGAATAGCACACACGTACATTAAACTTTAAGACAAAAATCATTATTAGAAACAAAGTGTGATGTTTAATCACTTACAAAAGACTCAATTCATCAGGAAAATATAATAATTTTGAAATTTCTGGTATGCAGCTTCCAAGCAGAGAAACAAAAATTTGCAGTACAAAGAAACAGAGAGATCCATAATAATACTGGGAGATTTTAGCATACTTTAAAACTGGTACAGTAAGTAGACAAAATACCAATTCTGATATAAGCAATATAACCACTAGGTCAGATTTGTATTTGGGAAATACTATGCCACAAAACAAAAGAGAATACTCATTCTTTTCAAATATAAATGGAAACTATTTGGAAATTAGAAATTAGTAATAGTGAAAATACTGTTATCAAAACTTGAAGTTAATTGCTTAGAGAGAAATTTACAACCCTAAAATTTATATTAGAAAACATACACATAAAAAGACTGAGAAATTAATGAGGCAAGGATTCATTTTAAAGAAATTCTAGAAAAGGTTTAAAATAGAAAACAACAAGGAATATTAGCAGAAATTAATAAAAAAGTATGCATATAATAGGACCAAATAAAGTCCATAGTGGGCACTTTAAGAAGTTAACAAAATTGATAAATGCCTTGGCAAACTGATTCAGAAAGAGAAAGAGAGAGAGAGCGAGCATGAGCGCAAAATAACCAATGTTGAAAATGAAAAAAATGGGATATTACCACAGATAACAGAGACATTAAAATGATAACAGAAGCTACTATGACAAACTTCATGTTAGTATATTTGAAAATGTAAATGAAGTGGCAATTGCTAGAAACACACTGTGAAAGACTAAAACAAATAGAAATAAAAATCTGAATAGCCTAAACTATTTAATCTGTAAATAAAAGCCTTCCCATAGTGAAAACTATAGCTTCAGATGATATTTTTGAATTCCAACAAATATCAAAAGAAGAAATAATGATCAATCTCAATATACACTTCCTGAATTGGAAAAACAAAGATCTACTCACTAACTTATTTCATGAAGCCAGCAAAACCTGATACATTCCTGTTAGAAAAAGGGAAACCATAGACCAACTTTACTTAAAAATGTAGATTATTTAATATGTTGTATTCACGAATACACAAAAAGGCCAATATATCATGTCCAGATGGGGCTATGGCAGCATTGCAAATTTGGCTGGAAATGGATAGCCAATGAGTATAATTAACAGAATAGAAGAGAAAAATCATATGAGCATCTCAACAGATGCAGAAATAACACCTGAAAAAAATCAGCAAATTAGGATAAAAACTTTCAGCAAATTAGGAGTAGAAAGTCAGTTCCTTAATCTGCTAAAAAGCTAATTAAAACAAATAGTGACCTACTTTACTGAAATGTTGAGACATTTCCTTTTGAAACCAGGAAGAAGGTAAGACTGGCATTACGAAACATTTTATTCAACTTTGTACTGGAGGTTTTAGCTAGCTCAGTAAGGCAAAAAAATAAAAAAGGATTGGAAAGGAAGAAATCAATTGCTGTTATTCACAAAGAATGTAACTATATATCGAAGCCTTAAAAGCATATATAATAGTTAAGATAGTGTGATAATTGCATAAGATAGATGAAAAGATCAACGAAATAGAATAGAGAGCCCACAGACTAATGCTATATGGACACTTGAATAAGATAAAGGTGACAAAGTAAAATAAAATCTTTCAACAAGTGGTGCTGAGACAGCTGGATAATCATGTGGGGCGGGGGCAAACAAAATCAAAACCTGATCTCCACATCATAGACAAAAATCAATTCCATGTAAACTGTAAGTATAAATGTCAAAGGAAAACCAATAAAGCTTTTAGAAGGTACTACCGTAGATTTCTCTTCATTACACACTCACAAACAATGATATCCAAATGGCCAACAAACATAGAAAAAGGTCACTTGATCTCATTGACAATGAGGGAAATGCCAATGAACACAAAAAAGATAATAATATATAATAACTGAAATTAGATTGACAACAACATGTTAGAGCAACTAAAACTCTCATCTACTGTTGGGATAGATTTTGTACAGGCCCTGTGGGAAACAGTTTGACAATTCATTATCTACTAAACTTGTATACTTTATGTCCTGCAATTCTATCCTAGATGGGTGCTCAACAGAAATTCATCAACATGTCCACCTACAGAGAGAAGCCAAGACTTTTCATCACAACCTTTTCTACAATTGTCCCAAACTGGGAACAACTCAAATGTCTAATGATTGTAGCATACATGCATTCAATGTACCCTTTGGTACATGCATTCAATGAAATAATATACAGCAAAAAAAAAGAATGCACTGCCACTATATGCAACAATATGGATGAATCATGCAAACATAATACTTATGAAACAAATCAGAGAAAAAAGAACATAGTGTATGATTCCATCTAAGTAAGTGCAAAAAAACAAGTAAAGGATGCATGTGTATGTTAAAGCCATAAAGAAAAATAGGGAAATGTTTTTCATAAAACTCAGGATATGGCAACTTTTGGTAGGGAAGGAGAGGGCCTAAGGGAGACCATCAGGGTGCTGTCAGTATCTATTCTCAACCTAGATGGAAGTAACATGGTGCTTGATACATGATAATTTATGCATTGGTTTACTTTTTTTCTGCATTATATCATATAATAAATGTGTGAAAATGCAAGAATTTAGCAGATCTAAAGTTGAGTAATGAAAATCAGTTCAGTAAAGGAGTTTTTGTGCATGTTTCAGGAATCAATCTATGCTATATAGGTGCTATTATGCCTCATTAGAAGAGATGTTATAAATGCAAATAAAGGCTGCTTCATTTAAAAATCCACAGTTCATGGGCTTACCCCATTGTTTCTATGCATGTGGCCTATGCATTGTTTCTATGGATGTGGATTCCAGTGGAATGCAGGTAAACAAGGCTAAGATTTCCAGGACTTAGAAGGAACAATTCGTTAAGATGGCTATATCCCGAATGTGAAAATCACCAAGGTTTGTGCTTTTGTGAGAATCATAAGCATCTTAATGGGATATGCTTCATGTGAAACATTTCTCTCTCTTAGGCAGCATAAATTTTTGGCACTCTGCTTGGGTTTTTCTCTCATAAGGAGAGGGGATAAGATTTCATAAGGTCACCTATACCCCACTTATTTCATCTACTAGTATCACAGATCTTCCCCCACATATATTCTAACTCCTAATTAGTCTGATTATGACATTTAGATGAATCATTGGCTAAAATATTTTGCAACTCATAGGACACAGTAATAAATTAGGTATATAATAGGCTTGCAATAAATGCTTTTAATTCCTGTATGTGTTTCATTACTATATACACGTATTTGAAATATATAATCAGTAATTTTTCTACTGGTACCTAACTTTGGTTTACATCAAACATATCACCAATCAGAAAAGAATTTTGGTTCTTTTATTAATATCTTCAGTATTTGTAAGTTTTAGCTCCTGAGAGTTGGTAAGAAGCATGTCCATAGCTCAATGTGGACAAGAATAAAGAAATCAGTTATCTACATTTATATTTAAAGTGTCAGTAATGTTATATTGAGTTTTCTGAGAGTCAAGAAAAAATTAATACACCCATCTCATTCCAAAAAGCTGAGGAAATTGTTACTGATAAAAGTATTTTGGCAATAAATCCATGGACTTTATATGCTTTCAAGTACATGTGCGAGTCAGTTTTAATGCTGTTCTGGTATCATCTATAGAGGTTGTGGGAAGCTCTAAGAGTAGACAGTTGCTGGACTCTCAAATTCGAGGAGGCTTTCTCCTTAAATCACCCAGTAACATATGTTCCTTTTCTTTACTTTAGTACATTTGAAATAGCCACTGGCTTCCCCCTTTGAAAGAGAACAATAGTTAGAAGCTGCAGCTAAACAGGAGTTGGGTTCAATAATTCTGAATATTTAATATTTAGTGCTGAATTATTTCTTAAGATCTGGAGAGCTGGCATACAAATCAAGTCCTCCTCCCTATTGCTTTAACTTTCTCAGAACTATTAAACAACTCAGGGAGTTTCTTAATGCTTTCATGGAGTCTGTATTAGGAAAAAAGGTGACTAAATTTGGCTTGAAATTTTTATGATTATCCTTTCTCTCACCATTCCCAAGCCTTATCTTTGAACTACACATTATAGGAAGGGGAAATTTACTTCTGATGTATAAATCTGCAGGATGGTTTGTAAAATACTATCTAACCCAGTGTAAAAATGGTTTTGGAGCACTGTTCTATAATTTCACCGTGTCATTGTGCAGAAATGAAGTTAATTTGCAAATAAGTAAGCGCTTTTAAGAACAGCTGTTGGGCAATTTTATCTGTAGCAATAAAATAGGTTGCCTCCATTAGACTAAAGAGCACCACATCCAAAAGGAATGGCAAGAGAACTTAGGTTACAACTTATATGTAGCATTTACGAGCTGTATGTTCTCAGGCAAGTTAGTGGTTGAGCCTCAGTTTTCACATCTGTAAAATGGAGATCACTTACTTGATATCTAATATTACTCATAGTGCTACACTTGAAATAGGGGATAGAAAATGATAACCTATTTGCCCTACCGGTGACAGGCAACCAATTTTGAGTAACTTTAGTGACCTGGCAGGGAGAAGGCGCAGCAAGAGCGCATTCAAGTAAAGGATGGCCCTGGTTCGGGTTGTCAGTTCCAGCAGCACTGCCCATGCCTCCGGTTCCAAGGCGTCTGGCTCTGAAAGCTACTCCGGAGGCCCAGATGACACCACCCAGGGCACTGGGGTGTCCTGAGGATGCTTGCGGTTTGGCTTCAGGTCCGGCCCGGGCTGGGCCAATCACGAGACAGCTCAAACTCACCTGCTTAGCAGGTGCTGTCAGTCCAAGGCGTGACCGCCGAGAGCGGGCGGGGGCGGTGGGCGGGGGCGGTGGGCGGGGGCTGAGAATGTGAAGCTCCAGGCGCATGGCACCCGCCGCCCAGTCGCCGCAGTGGCTGCCGGGATGCGCCGCAGCGAATGGTCGCGCCGGGCGCCGCTGTGAGTGACCTTTCACCCGCGCCCAGCGGTCCGGGGCGGCGGCACAAGGCGGAAGCCATGGCGGAGGCGGCTGCTGCAGCCGGCGGGACGGGCGCTGGCTCGGGCTCCGGCTGTGTAGCGGACCGGGACCGGGACCCTGAGCGGGACCGCGCCGGGCGGAGGCTGCGGGTTCTCTCGGGCCATCTGCTGGGCCGGCCCCGAGAGGCTCTGAGTACCAATGAGTGCAAAGCGCGGAGATCCGCGTCGGCGGCCACGGCGGAGCCCACGGCCACTCCCGGCGCGCAGGAGTCGGGCACCATCCCCAAGAAGCGGTGAGTAGCGGCCGGGTGGAGTGAGCTGGCAGCTGGGGACCAGGCCGGGCCTGTGCTGCGGGAGGGCACCGGTCAGGTGGGAAGGGAGGCATCCGGTCCCTGGAAGGATGCCGACCCCTCTCTCTCGTTCAGGAAAGAGTGGACGAGACCCTGTCTGGATGGAATGGTGGACTTGGGGCACTGTTTCGGAGTAACAGTACATGAGGAACTCTTACCGGGAATGGCTTTAAGGGGATCTTTTTTTCTTGGGTTCTTAATGCTGGGAATTATCTTGCATTTGTACTTTGGGGACTAAGGTCTTGGATGGACAGAAGGAATTCTGTTATGATCCTGAGATTTAAATGTGTACTAGATGTTCGTATTGATGATCTCTTCTAATTCACGCTTGTCTGGGTGCTGCAGTTGGTGGTTCCTGGAAGGCACTGACTGATTTCTGGGGGGCAGGTTTCCACTTGCTTAGGTGCAGGAGAGAGGGTAAACGGAGGGTAGGATTAGAAAGCAAAATCTGCAAATGTTAGTGATTTAGATACTAGTTATATATAGCTAAACTAGTTTAGTGGTAGCTACCTTGCTCGGGCATAACCAGAAGCTTAAAGACCCACGTTTGTGGTTTAAGGTGTTTGTGAGAGACCTTGATTTCCCACTTTTTGAGAGTTCTTAAAATCTTATGGAAGCTACTGGGAGAAGCTATTTTCTAAGATATGGTTTCTCATCATAGATCAACTTTAGGGGAAAAGTTGCTAATGTTTCACATGTACTTTAAATGTGCCAGAGATTGTGCTATAAGTCTGTTACTTTTATTCCTCACATAACTATGAAGTACGTGTAGTTATGTCCCATTTTACAGATGAAGAAATAAGATGGATTTAGAAACTTGCTACAACCTTGCCAACTATATTATGTGGGCGGTTAAGATTTAAAAGCATATAAGATTGACTTTAGTGCCTACTTCCTGAGCTGTATTGCTTCTATTGAATCCAATTATTATTAATTCAGCATTCGCGAGACTT
Source organism: Talpa occidentalis (assembly GCF_014898055.3). Classification (NCBI taxonomy): domain Eukaryota; kingdom Metazoa; phylum Chordata; class Mammalia; order Eulipotyphla; family Talpidae; genus Talpa; species Talpa occidentalis. The sequence goes on from NW_023603184.1 coordinate 106,756,550, forward strand.
TACTACTTACACGCTGTATTGGCAATACAGATATTTAGAAGTTTAGTATTTACTCATAATACAGCTTAGTAAGGTAAAGTTATAATACAATGTGATAAGAAACTTATCTGATTAACTGTAGCAAGTGGTCATTTAATCCAATGGTGATGTGTTTGGGTAAAAGCTTCCCAGAGTACGGACTGTCTGCATAAATCTTGGAAGCTTGTGTTGGAAGTAGTCTACCAAAGAGGAAAAACTGTAATGAGACATAGATTAGGGAATTGCTAGGTGTTAAATTTGCATGAAGGGGTGAGGATGACAGGGGATTAGGGAGGACTAGAAAGACTGGTCCTGCTTGCAGGATTTTATGTGGGGCAAAACATGATTACATTTACCTTTTAGAAAGTCTGGGGACTGATTTAAAGGTTATACATTTTAGCATATAATGTATGGGAACTTTTATCTGAGTTTGAATTCGGAACTGCACCGTTGCCAGCTGCATGACCATGGACAAACGACTTAACCTCTCCAGGCTTCAGTCCCCTCATGTGTGTATAAAAACAGTAATTCTTGCTTTACGCAGTTGCAAATACAAATTTAAGTGATCAATTACTTAGTGCTATGGTAGGTGAAATTTTTATGGAATTCAAAAATAGAGACAAATTAGGACACTATTATCTTGATGAGAAATGCCATGATTCTTAACTGAGACATAATATTAGGAGTAGGCAACCTATTGGAAAAAATATTAGGAGGTAAATTTTCCCTATGGCTACAGAATGGTGTAGTGGGGAGGGATCAAGGATCACATCTTGACCTTTGACTTCACTTAATGTTATATTAACCATAATGGGTTTAAAACATTTAATTTTCTTGATGGTGTTGTGTGCATTTGTTGTATTCACTTTTAGGCATTTGTGTGATTGTACATTTATATGCAGGTTTGCGTTTTTAGAAATAAGTCGGTAGGACAGGTATTTCCGTATGGTTGGATTTATGGGCCTTGTTCTACAAGCATTTAGAGAAAAAGTAATGTTTGTAAGTCATACTGGGGTAGTGGGTGAGCCTTTCCATATCTGAACATTACTGGTCTGCAAGTTTGTCCCTGTGTGGCTACTCCAAACACTGAAGACAACTGTAATACATTGATGGCAGAAAGTTCTGGTTTTTGGTTCAGGCTTAGAGTGGCCAGTGGCGAAACCTAGTCCTGTCAACTATTTTTAAATTTGAATCAGAATATGAGAGAACATAAAAATTTGTATTGGATGGAACAGCAAAAACTTCCTCAGCGTGATCTCCTTGTTCATGGGGAACTTCTATGTCCTATTGCATAACCTCACCAAAGTTTGCCAGCAGCACAGCTGAGCCTAAAGGCAAGGCAAATGATGGAGGAGGGAGGAGCCAGTGTGTATATCCAATAATGTGTGAATGTGACTCTATATCAGTTATTTTGGAATTAGTTGGTGATGTGTATTATTTGTAAAACTCCTTTTTTCATAACCGTGGGTGATATCATGGGTTGTAATTATCTAATTATTACTTGTTATCATCATGGAATCAGAGGAATGATTTTTTTAACTCCATATCTTCTTACAGGATAGTCTTGCATACATTACTCAACTTTTATAGAGTATTTGCTTTATGACAGTATTATCCTAGGCACTGGAGGTGAAGAGATAAATATTAGTCCTTGACTGCAAAGAATTCACAATCTAGCAAGGGAAATGCACATTCCAGTACACTTTGATGGAGCCACTGTAGGCATAGAAATAGCACAAAGAAGAAGTGGTGTATACTCTAGGGGGTAGAGGAAACTTTCTGGGGCATTTTAAAATATTGATGATTGCATAGCAGGTTGATTAGATGGTGAGGAGAGTTTGTATTCCAGGTAAAGGGAGCAGCATGTGCCAAAGCAAAGGGGCATCTTGCTTTTAAGTAACTAAATGATTCTATATTGGTAGGAGTAAAATGAAAAACAGGAGCGAATTAAGAGGTCATGGAGCCCTTTGGCTGGTGCGTCATCAGTTCATTCATTATTCTTCAGTCATCATTCATATGCATATTTGAGTGCTTACTATGCAACGTGAGGCAGTGAACAAAAACTCAACCTAATGAAGCTTGTATTTGAGTGGAGATATTGAACAAACAAGTAATATATGTCAGATGGTGATAAATGTAATGAAAAATGAAGCAACTGGAGAACCCTTGAAAGAATTAAGCTGGGGAGGGACACAATTAGATTGGGCTTGGGCTCGAGAGAAATCGCTCCAGCTGCAGTGTTAAGAACGAATTGGAGAGGGAAGGTGGGCATAGGGCAAGTTAAAGAAGTATTAAACCAAGATGATGGTAATGAGAATGGAGGTGAAAAGATGGATTGAGTTTTGGAAGTTGGTATGTTAAGGTTAGTGGTACATAAGACCATGTGACTAAATACCAGGAGGATTTGAATACAATGAAAACAGAAAAGGGATGACAAAGTTCTCAGGATTGCGGATATTTAAGGGGATGTTAGAGCAAAACATGTTGTACTTGTCACGTGGTCTCCTCTGAATTGGTTCTAATTACTTCTCAGAAACATATATTCTCATTATTTAGAGTTCCTGAGCACAGTTTTAAGAGTGAGTTTACTTTTGTACTTTTTTTTTAAGTGCAAGTTATGAGCAGTTTCTTTTTGATCTTGCTTCTGAATGAAGTTTTATATTTGTAGGATTCATCATAAATATTAATTGACATTTTTGTGCCTTGGTTTTGGATTTAAAAGACTAATGTAATGTTATAAAAAAGAAGAAAAAAAAGAACAAACTTAGTTGACATTTGTTCCTCCATAGTGAACAGCTTTTCCAGTTGTAGTTTTAAGTCAAACCTCATTGTGGTTTTGCATTACTCAGAAGTGTCCTATGGCAATTTTTATAGGGGTTGTAAACTGTTATAGTTTAGCTCAAAAGAATATCTGATTAAGCTTGCTACTAATTGTTTAATTTATTTGTTTATTCTGTATTTATCCACACAACTTTTTGAAAAATAATATATTAACATCTACTAGAATCCTTGATGTGTTTTCCAAAAGGAAAAAAGTTGAATTATGAGTTAATCTCTTATAAATGTTTCCCAGGAGAGCATCCTGAAAACCCTAAGAGCTGATACATTTCTTCAACAAGGTTATTTGCACAAGTGACCTGACATATGACTTAGAGTTGATTTTAGTAGTTATGCTAAGGGCCACTTAACCTATTTTGAGTTCTTAGCTAGGAATTCTAGAAATAGTAGTAGAATTTTAAGCCCTAATATTCCAGGTACTGTGTAGAGGCTTTTTGTATATTACCACCTTTAATTCTCACAACAGCTCTGAAAATTAGGTGATATGATATGTATGTTATAGCTGAAGGTGTGTGGAATTGTGGAAGCTCAGAGAAATTGGCTTCAGGTCATGCAACTAGAAATGAAAGAGACATCATTTCAACTCTGATCTTTCTTATAGAGGCCATGTTCCTTTCTCTAGGCAGTATTATTGCAGTTGATGTCATGTTCTCTGACGGGAGCAGGAATGGGGGCGTTATATACTTGGTATTCATCAAGTTGCTTTTGTTGTCATGCCAAGTTCCAAATCTTTTGTAATTAAATATATCACGTCAAACACAGTCATATAGTTGAGAAAGCATTAGTTTATATTGTACTTACTGAATAAATTGTAAGCTATATGATCTTGTCAAAATGAAATCCATAATTTAAGAAAATAGTATACATGTGGCCATTTGTTTTTTCAGCAACACCGCACTGATAAAGAAATGAAACTAACTGATAAAGAAAAGAAATAGGAATTGTGGAGCAGGCTGTAGGATGCAGGAACATCGTTTAAAAAGATGAACCCATTTGTTTCCATTTGTGAGTGAATTTTGCTATTTAACATACAGGAGAAGACAATATTAAATGGGGGAAAGCGGAGGGAAAATGTGGAAGATTCAAAATTAGAGGAGAAAGTAGTTGAAGAGGAGAGGTCTTGGCGGATTTACTGCCTTTCTAGAAGTTGTCTTTGGACTGTGAATGAACCTAGACTCCACGGTTATTTGGCATCCTACTTCTCGTAGATTACAAGTATCATTTTGGAGCGGACAACACCTAGGCTTCCTTATATCGTTAAGTAAGTTACTATAGAGCCATCTGTCCTCCGGTCACTTATGTCTAGAACTAGATTGATTTGTTTTTAGGCTTCATGGAAATGGAATGCAGTTATAGTCTGGATGCTTGATGGAACACTTTCAAAACAAGTGCTAAGCACTTGTTTTATTATTCCTTTCAGTTTTATTTTTTATTACTGAGAAGACAACTTTGACTATTCAACAGGTAAGTGTGTTCATTTCAACCCCAAACCAAAGACTTCTAAGTAGAGTTTTCTGTTTTCTCATAAAGTAGTAGCCATTCTTCTCCCACTATCACTCCTTATTTGTCAGGCTTGAGGGCTAATATTTAATTATGTCATTGTCCCAAGTCTAATTTAGAATAAGTTGAGAATTAAGACACAGTATAAACTGATGTTGATAAAAAAGCCAACTTTATTATGAATGAACCTGGGTGGAGAATGTGGCTGAGAGCTGGACTACCTAATACTTACCCTGAATTAGAATTAGATACAGGTAATGCTGGATCACAGCTGCCTGTCTGCGAGTACATAACCAGCTCCTCTAAGCTGCATACATGGCACTGCAAGATTAGAGCATAACCTTTCTGTAGGATACAGATTTCTAAAGAGAGAGGAAGGGCTGCCGCATCATTTAGTGCCATGTCTCAAAATTCACTAACTAGGTAAATCCCTCCTTCCTTGAGAAAGAATGCGTGTGAGGGTTGGGGAGAGCCCAGGACTATTACTCTTGCTGAAGGCCCTCCACATTGGAAACTGGAGGCCAGAGAATGGAGGTATTGCTGCAATGTTTTTGGAGAAATTAAGGGATAAGACTGCAAATCTATGGTAGGTAAAGTCCTCCACCTGCCTCATTACCATGTGTTATCCCCATTGCCTGCTGAGTATATTACTTGTTTTCACAGTTTCCTTGGGAGGGCAGTTAAGGTCTTCATCAGCCTTTCTCGGCCTCTCTTTCATTTCCTTGATATCTTCTATGTACCTTCTATGTGCTTGTGCTACTGACTAGAATGATTGTTATTCCCAGAACATGCTCTTCCTTCTCTTCCTTTGATACGTGCTTCTCAAAGTGTAGTATATGCAGCACTGATGGTCCTGAGTTAATCTACAGTGGTACATGGATTAAAAACTTACTTGAATAGTTATAAATATTTGTATATATTTACTATTTTTATTAAACTTTACTGAACTATTACATAATTTATTATAAAAGTAGGTACACAAATCATAAGTTTATAGCTTATTGCTTTTCTTAAGTGAACATTCATTTGGTGTTTAGTTAAGAAACATCACTACTGGTACCCAAAGGCCCCCTTCATACTCCTTTCCAGTGCTTCTTCCCACCAAGATAACTGTCTTGATTTCTAGCACCATAGTTTGGATGTACCTGTTTGTATGTATGTATATTATGTTGGTTTGCAGCAGTGAATGTGGTAGAAGTAGAGGATCACACCTCTTCAGATGTGTGTTACCACACCACAGCCACCACCAAAGCACCCATAATGCTCCACCACAGCCCACTGGGTCCCTGCCACCTTTGCTCACCCCCTCTTTTATCTCCCCCTCTGCTTCCCTCAGTTCTACAGCCCGATTTCGAGGGTTGGCTTTGATTTAGTTTGTCTGATCCTTTGTTTTGGTTCTGTATGTTCCACAGATGCGTTAAATCATCTGGTGTTTGTCTTTATCCTGCTGACTTATTTCACTTAGCATCATCCCCTCCACTTCCTGGATTTCTTTTGAAACTTATATAAATGAAATTTTATAATGGAATCATGCAGTGTGTACTTGTTTGTGTCTGGCTTCTTTCCCTCTGTATCATGTATGTGATATTCAGTCAGATGGTGGCTAGTTGTATTTTGTTTGTCCTCAGGTGAATAGTACAGTAGTTTCTCACTTAACACTGTCCACAGGTTCTTTGAAACAGACTTTAAGTGAAACATCTATAACGAAAACAGTTGTACCGTAGGTTAATTGATATAAACAAGAGTTAAGTTTCTGTAGCATTTTTTTTTTTTTAAAAGATTTATTTATTTATTCATACAAGCACTGGGTACAGTCAGAAGCGCGGGAGGGTGAGGGAATTCACCAGAGCCAGAGCGGGGAACAGAACAGGCAGAGTGACGAAGTACACTGCTGAGGGGAGCAGTGGGCTGCAGGAGAGGTCTGCGCGCCATGTGGGGCCCTTGCCCAGCAGGCGGGGATCGAACCGGCGCTGCAGAGGCTGCGGGCAGCTTCGCAACCCAGCGCTCAACCACTGCGCCACGGGGAGGCCCCTCTGTAGCATATTTCTGGCCATAAAAACATTACCAAACTTCTATGTAAAGACCCAGAACACTTCTAATATTAACCAGTCCTTTGTAATCATGCATTTATTCTTCATTTTCTAACCTGCCTATTCCAGTTTGAGTGTTGGTGGCTAGAGCTTATCCCAGCAGTTCAGGATGCAAGGGGACACCCTTCCATTGCAGGACTCTCTCTCTCTCTGTCTCTCTCTCTCTCCTCTCTCTCCCCCCTCTCTCTCTCTCTCTCTCTCTCTCTCTCTCTCTCATCAGAGTTCACAGAAAAAACTCCACATACTCGCCCTTGTGGGGAATTTTTTTTTCCTTGTCAGCCCATAACAAAACTATGTTGAACACAAATTGTTGCCAATGTGCTGTATTCTCTTTGAGTGAACATACAACACAGTTATCCATTCTGTTACTAATGAAGGACATTTAGATGTTTGCTAATTTTAGGTTTAAATATTATTTTTAATATGAACTACATAGTAAGCAGTGTTTTTACAGATACTATTGCATGAGATTAGACTAAAATAATTAATAATGTTTAATGTTTAATATGTTTCATTTTCTTAAGTGTATCAGTTGTATGAAATGATAAAATACTCTTAGGTACTAAATCATTCTTATAAATATATTAAATCAGATTTGTAAATACAGTGACCTTAAAGTCTTTGCAATGTCCAAATGTTGTTTATGAATATGTAAAATTTCAGCTTAAAATCATAAGTTAAAATCTGTTACTCAGTTACACATTTTAAGTTTGTTGCAAGTCAGTCATTTTTACAGGCCAGAGTCTCTTAAATTTTGTAAGTATACAGAAGATCAATTTTTGCATAGCTTTTCTGAAACAAACACTGACATCTGACTCTTTTCTGTCAAATGTTGTATATTTACTTCTAGATCTTTCTATAGTTGAAATATGCCCTCTCACTAGTGACTGCTGTTACCACTCAAGGTAATTGGTTACTTCTGACAAGAGAATTTTGCCGCTCTGATGAGATTTGAAATTTATAATAATTCTTAACCATCTTTTAAACTTCACCGTGATGCTAAGGCATGCATTTCAGTAGGAACTGTACTTCAAATTTTGCATTTTGCATTTTGATCTTTTCCCAAACTAGCTATATATGATAAGATACTCTCTGGTGATGTAGGGCAGATGCAGTGAGTTGCAGTTCCCAGTCAGTCACTCTGTCACGTGGATAAAACTGATTTTTTTTTTTAAGACTTTATTTATTTATACAAGAACTGGGGTACAGGTCAGAGGCACAGGAGGGTGAGAGAATTCACCAGAGAGAGAGTGGGTTGCAGAACAGGCAGATGGACTGAGGACACTGCTGAGGGGAGCAGCGGGCGAGACAGGAGAGATCTGGGTTTCTCCCTGGCCTTCCCGGAAGCAAACCCGTGCTGCAGAGGCTGCGGACAGCTTCACAGCGCAGTATTCAACCAGCTGCGCCACCAGGGAGGCCCACAACTGGTATCTTTAGACTATTTTTCACTTTCAGCGTGGTAATCAACAAATTACATGAGATAATCACTTATTTTAAAATAGGTTTTGTGTTAGATGACTTTACACAGCTGTTAGATAGTGTGAGTGTCCTGAGCACATTTAAGGTAGGCTAGACTAAGCAGTGATAGTTGGTAGGTCAGGGGTATCAAATGCATATTGTCTTATAGAGGGTTTATTTGGAAGAAATCTCATCTTAAGTCAAGGAAGATCTATATTTATTGTATGTTTCAGTTGGCCCTGTCAGCATATTTGAAGTTATGAAACCAGTGGTTTGGGCCAGAATGTTGACCAAATTCTTGTCAACAAGCTCAGAGAGTCTCCAGACTCTATTTATAGTTGCCACCTTAGCAACCTCATACCATCAGGTGGAGAACATTCACTCACCCCAGGACCTTCTGGTCAAGTAATACAAATGATCTAATTCATTATAGGCACAGAAGTTTGCAACTCCCACTCAGATTCATTAGTGGTTGAATTTTGCATTTCTTCTGAAGGTATTTGAACTTTGCAGGAATTCAGCACCAGGGATTTTAAAATGATACCCATTTGAATTCCACTCTGCTTGTCAAGTCAGCTTTTATATGTCAGCACTCTCCAGGAAACTAGTCTATGATGATGGAAATGTTCTGCAGTCTGTGCTGTGCAACATACTAGCCACAAGCCATAAGTGATCACTAAACTCTTAAATATGGCTAGTGTGACCGATAGGCCAAATTTTATATTTTACTTAAATTTAAATAGGCACCTCTTGCTATTGATACCACACAACTATAGATTGAAACCTAACTCGTTCTCCTTTCTTATTCCCAAGTGAGGTTACTTTTCTGGGATTTCTTCTCTTACTATTAGCACTCGTCCCATAATCACATTCTTCAGTCCTTCCTCTTGAACATCTTTTTCTTCTTGTAAGATTAAATGCTGTTTTGAATTAGTTTATTTAATATAATGAATTCTTCAGTTACTCTGCTGCTCTTCCATATGTTGATCTCATCTCAGCTTTACAGCCACCCATTTCACACATGAGTAAATTAAGTTCATAAAAACTTGCTAGAATATAGTCACGGCTAGCTAGTAAGTAATAGAGCTTAGATTAGAATCCAGATTTTTTATCTAAAATTTACAACTTTTTTCTATACTGTTATCACCAAGTCCTGTTCATTTTTCCTCCACAACCTTTTTCACATTCATTTTGTGCATTAAATAGGTGTTTATCGGTTACTTGTGTTCGTGTTCTTGTGCTTGACTTATATCAGTGAACAAAATGGACAAAGATCTGTGCATTCATGGAATTGACATTCTGATGGGTGAAATGGCTAACTATGCATATAAGCAAATAAGTCATTAATTATGTTAGAAGGCGATAAGTGCTATGGGGAAAAGAAAAAGTGGAGCAGAATAAGAAGGTAGTATTCATTTTAAATAGACTGACACTGGAGATCATGGTATTTGAACAAATGTTCAAATATGAGATGAGAGAGTTTAGCTATATGGATATCTAGTTGAATGAGTGTTCCAGGCAGAGGAATAGTGTGTGCACAAACTCTAAGGGGAGGTGCGCATATAGAATGTGAGGAGATTAATGAGGACACTAGTTGAACTAGGATCAGTTCATATCCCTCTCCCTGCCCCACCACCACCACTGTTAAAACTTTATACCTTTATAACTCAGCTTCTAATTTATCTGTCTGTTCTGTTTTAGACCATGGTTTCTTATTCATGCCACACTTTTTAGCTTACACACCTTTCTTGGTGTCATCATCTGGATAGCCTTGCTTGTTTGAAATCTGGTTTTAGGGTCTATTGTTTTGAGGAACTTCTCATTTTATTTTAGAGAATTGGTGGGACGGGGCGTTGGTTTATTGTGTTACCTCTTCCTCTTGATTTTTCATATATGAACATAATTCTAAAATTATATGTTAATGTAATATCTAGACATGAAGCCTTTAATTCATTTAAATTAGCTACTCCCACCATCTGGTTTCATGTGCTTGAAACCTCATCTACCCAAGTTTGTTGGCAATTTATTCAGTTTTTTCTATGTGCTAAGTACTGGAGGATTAGCACAGTTTTTGCCTTCTAGTATGTGGAGCTCTGCTAAGGAAGACTGGTGCTGTCTTCTGTTACTGCAAGGTGCTAAGTGCAGTGACAACAGTATGGGAGGCGAATGGTTATTACAGCAATGGAAGGACAGCTTCATTTGAAAGAAACACATCAGAAGGGTTGAGAGAGTAGTTTTCTGTATCAAGATGTTACACAAAATTTCTTAAATCTGAAGGCAGAAACAGTGATAAGAACAATTGGGTTAGAGTAGAATCGAAAGAATTAGAGAGGGAGAATATGGACAATATAAGTTTATAAAATGGTATGGCAGTTGGCTGTGTATTGATGGGGTTCTTCACCTATCTGGATCTTTTAGAAATTTTTTTCTGCTAGCAGTAGAATATGTGGTAGTTATTTTACAGTTATAAAAGATGGAGAGATAAATAGTTCTGAAATGTTTTATATTTTTGTTGCAGAAAAAATAGAGAATAGTAGACAAAAAATATGAAGAAAAGTGTCCAAACTAATTAAGAGGTAACACCTGTTACATCTTGGTAGATATGATGTGTGGAAAGTCATGCAGTAATAATGTCTGGAAACCACCATTTTTCCTTACGATTTGTATATAGCTTTCTAGTCAGGAAATAGTAATGGCTAACATGTTCTTTAGTGACTCAAACTAGAATCACATTCTATTTGTTTCCAATTTTTCTCTATTATAAAGAATGCTATGGTAAACTTTTTACAATTAAGTTCTTAAAATTTTTCTTAAGACAAATTAAAAAAAGACTTAAGTTGGTCAAAGAGCATTGGAATACACCATTCATTCATCTCAGGGGGTTGAGGCAGGAATAAAAGAGTTGCTTGTTCGGATTTGTCACCAAGAAGAAAGATTTGAAAATGATTGGAATCTGAGGAGGAAGACATCACTGTGTACAGATTGATATTTTTATAACTTAAGCAATAGCTTTCTAGAAATTCAGGTGAAAAGAAATTAGATGTTTTGACCTGAGTTGTAAAGGGGAAACCAACATATGGTCACAGGATGTCCAGGAAACAGTGCATAACCCTGCCTGAGGTGTTAAGGAGGGAGAGCTGAAGCAATAGCTTAAATGTGCCAATTTAAACAACTTGCTATTATGAGTAATTGATGTACATTACATGCTTATTCACATGACTCGACTTCTACTACTTGCTATCTCCTACTTACTAAAGGGGCAAATCCCTTTATATGGGGTGTTGCATTTTATGGCTTATAGTTCAGCAGTTTTTTTTTCTTTCCAACATATTATTTTGATAAATATATATAGTGCATTTGAATTTTATAATAAACACATTTATCAACTTACCTAGATTCTACCATTAACATTTTACTGTTATTGCTTATGGCATATCTATTATTCTGTTCTCTCCATTCAGCATTAGTCTATTTTTGATGCATTTTAAGGAAAATCAGTAGCTTCATTTTTGAACTAAAATTTCCTGTATTAGCTTTTAGTCACTATTGGGAGAACTTTTGAGTTAATATTTTTCACTCTTGGAGCTCCATTTTCATATTTTTTTAAATTTAAATTTTATTTTTATATTCCCCATACAATTACAACCCCCTTATTTTGATCCCAAGCCCTCCTTTCCCTGCTCCCCACCCCCCCATAGAGTGTCTCTGGTTCATAGTTGTTTGTTGATTTTGATATTTTCTTTCTTATAGTTACTCTTTTTCCTGGTCCCTTATTTAAGTTTTCTAGATTCCTGCTATGAGTGAGACCATCCGGTGTTTTTCTTTTTCTTTCTGGCTTATTTCGCTGAGCATGATCCCTTCCAGCACCATCCATGTTGCTGCAAATTGCATGTGTTTATCTTTTTTGAATGCTGAGTAATATTCCATGGTGTATATGTACCACATCTTCTTGATCCAGTCATCTATTTTTGGGCATTTGGGTTGTTTCCAAAGCTTAGCTATTGTGAATAGTGCAGGTGCTCTATAAATATAGGGGTGCAGGTGCTCTTTGGAATTGATGTTTCTGTGTCCTTTGGGTAAATACCTAGGAGTGGAATTGCTGGATCATATGGAAGCTCTATGTTTAGTAGGGCAAGAAATCGCCACACAGCTCTCCATAGTGGTTGGACCAGTTTGCACTCCCACCAGCAGTGCAGGAGAATTCCTTTTTCTCCACACCCTCGCCAACATTTGTTGTTGCTAGTTTTTTTAATATGTGCCATTCTCACTGGTGTAAGATGGTATCTCATTGTAGTTTTGATTTGCACTTCCCTGATTACAAGTGATGTTGAACATTTTTTCATATGCCTGTTGGCCATTTGCATTTCCTCTTCAGAGAAGTTTCTTTTTAGCTCTTCTGCCCATTTTTTGACTGGATTATTTTCTTTGTTGTTGTTGAGTCTCATCAGCTCTTTGTAGATTTTTGTGCTCAGTCCTTTATCATTAGTGTTGTGTGCAAAAATGTTCTCCCAGTTGGTGGGGTTTCTCTTTGTTTTTGTTTTTGTCTCTTTTGCTGTGCAGAAGCTCTTTAATTTGATGTAGTCCCAGCTGTTTATCTTTGCCTTCACTATCACTGCTTTGGGTGATGTGTCTGTAAAGATGTCTTTGATGTGCATATCATGGAGTGTTTCACCTATATTTCCTTCTATGTATTTTATGGTTTCAGGTCTTATGTCTAGTTCTTTAATCCATTTTGAGTTGGTTTTTGTGCATGGTGTTAGGTAGTAGTCAAGCTTCATTCTTTTGCATGTAGCGACCCAGTTTTCCCAGCACCATTTATTGAACAAACTTTCTTTGCTCCAATACATATTCTTTGCTCCTTTGTCAAAGATTAGTTGACCATAAATCTGTGGGTTTATTTCTGGATTTTCTATACAATTCCATTGGTCTGTGTGTCTGTTCTTGTTCCAGTACCATGCAGTTTTGATGATTATGGCTTTGTAGTATAGTTTGAAGTCTGGGAGTGTGATGCCTCCATTCCCTTCTTTTTGTGACTTCTTGTGACTCTTTTGCCTCTGCTTGATTATTGAATTTCTACCATTTTACAAAGCAATCTAAGTTTAGATACCAACACAGCAAAGCCCTCTCTCAGCTAGAAATGACCAACACTACTTTCTCTGAGTTCTTGTAATACTTTGTACTCCTTGTGTGGCAGTTGGTGAATATTGAAATGATAGCTCGGTAGCTCAGGAGCATTGGAGCCAGAGACTAAGACTTAAGTCCTGGCTATATCATATACTGTGTGTGACCCTGGACAAGTTACTGAATCTTTCTTAACCTGTTTTCTCATGTTTTAATAAATAGGGGTAATAACAGGATTAATGAGAAGGACATGAAATAATGACTGTAGATCCCTTAATTTTATAGTATTATGCAATGCTATTATTACTGCATTAAACTGTATAGAAAGGAGTAATAAGAATCCAGTGCTGAAATAGTGTCTGAAGGTGGAAGTATAGCAATATGTAGACCTTGGAATTTTAATAGCAAAAACGGATTTTCTAATAAATATCACCTTGTGCATTAGGGCGGAAAAGGAAGAACCCAAAGAGTAAAGAGAGCATTGGCAATTTCTCCTACTTGGGGGTAGAATGATTGTCACTTTCACACACAAAATGGCACTATTGTGCTATTGATATTTCTCATTTGCAACTCTTCTGGGTGGCTCTTAAGAGTCACAGTTCCCTGGTGCCTTTACTTGCTTTGTGGCCTTGGTAACCACCCACATTTAAATATGAAAAAATATGTGCTAAAGACAAATTATTTAATAAGTTTGAATTTTTATGCAAACTGCTAACATGTATCAACTAGGAAAAGCTCCATAACAGGTCAGCTTCCCTGAAACTTGGATCAGAAAATATCTCTTTCCTCTCCAGGATATTCCTTTGTAAAATTTGGTTTTAGAACTATGCTATATCCAGACATATAACCAAATCTCCTGTTATTCTTTCTTCTTGGTGAATATGTCACTTTGTCCTGTTATTTTGTTGTAAAATTCTATTCAGGTTCATCATCTGTAGTTCAGAGAGTTTAAAGTTTTTCCCTTTATATTTGGATAAAATTTGGGTCAACGCAACTTGATTTTAAATAATTTATATTATGGTTTGTATCCCTTTATGTCTGTTAGACAGATGAAACCTCTGCTGTCAGCTTTTCCTCTGGTCTTATGGTAGTGTTTACTTATGTGTGTTCTATGGATGGCCTGTGTCAGAATTTTCTGTGGGTGCTTGCTTAAGATATACATTCTGAGATCCATTGTTGGAGATTCTAATTATTGGCTAGGTATAGAATGATATCCAGGATGCTTTTATAAAATGAGTACCCCAGTCATAAAATGATTTATACTTCCCAAAACTTTGGAAACCACTGTTGTTAGGTTTGGGTTCTGATTTAAAATTTTTTTCTTCCCCCACATTTTGTGGGGTTCATTTCTCCTCCTCTGATTTGCTAGAAGCAAATGTAATAATTCCAGTTACTTGTCATTTAAAATAAAAGGGGCTGCTGCTTATTATTATTAAATAAAAAATGTATATTGCAGGAATATTATGTATATCAAGCAGATACAGACTTAAATCTTGGACTGTCTTATTTCCTGGAGGACAGCTAAGAAAGGCAATTCAGAGGCTTTGCTTTTGTGGTAAAATGATACACAGATTTTTGAAGCCATTCATATTTTCTTTTTTCAGTTTTATAGTTTTTGCAGAAATGCAAGACTGTACTAGAAGTGACCCTGGGTCCCTTACAGATTGGTCAGTATAATAAGCTTGTACCATAAATTCCTCTTGTAATTACTGGCAAGCAGAGAGGAGCAATGAAAGTGAATTAGCATTTTCCCAGTTGATGATCAAGAAAGTCTAGAATTGGTTACCTAAATTGCCATATTGATTAAATTACAAATGGCCAGTGAAGAGAACAAACCATGTAATTTAAAGTATAGTCCAGGAAGCATAAGTGATCAGGGGAAATATGTACCTTTGTCTTTTTTGTCCTTTGCTAAGACAACTCCCTGATACTGGTTTGTGTTGTTCTCCTCATTCTTTAGACCAACAGGTTAAGGTCTAACTGATAGGATGGTAGTACCTTTCCAGACCTTCAGAATGGCAGGTACCAAGCATGTGTGGTTGTGGCTTTGTGCACATGCATACAGACCTGTCTAGCAAAAATATCTGTGACATGTGCTCCTACAAGTGTAAATGACTAATAACCTCTATTTCCATTTTCAAAAAGATCATTCAAACAGTAATGGATTTCTAACTGATAGAATTGGATAGTATGTAAATGTAGGAGACATTTGGAGGTGAGGGAAGGTATCCCAGGAGCCTGTATTGAACAGTGAGTGCCACATTATTATGCTAAGGGGTAAAACAACCTTGACTTATTTGCTCCAGTCTCCTCCCCTTTTTCACTTCTTTATGTCTGTCTGTAAGATATATAAAGTATATGTATAAGATAAATAACAGTGTATCCCTTTTATTTCATTCATTAATTCCTAGCAAAAGATACAGAAATTGGATGTTAGGGATACAGTTTTTGATTCATATTTTCTTTAAAGTGCCTTTTTTTTTTTGCCAACTATGCAAAGTTGACTGTAGGAAATGAAATATATATTTGATTTGGTGTATATGTGAAGCTGAGTTCTTAATGGAATTCTATTCATTAAAACAAAACTTGTAGAGATTGCTGAGAAGGCCAACAGCAGGATTCATAACAAATCATCATGAAATTTCTGTATATATGTGAAACAAATAATTGTTTTCTTGAAACAGAGGGAAACTGCACAGAGAATCAAGGGTTGAGCAGCCTATTTACTTCAGAATCTGAGTTGTAAACATATATGGCATTTGTCTATGAACAAATTCAAGACCGCTCCTTTACTTTCCATTTTTAATTCCTAATCCCAGTTGCTCCCTCTCATGGGCATCCATGAATGTTCTTAAACATGTTATTTATAAAATACGCAGTGTTATTTGGTATGGTCTTTATTTACTTATTTATTTAAAAAAAATCCTTGTTTATTTTTTAATTTGCTTAAATGGTTTTACCCTATATATCTTAATATTCCTCCTTTTGTGTTCACCAGTTTAAAAAGTATGTTTGTTTCTCTACGTACGTACCTACCTACCCACCTTACGACTTCTGATTGCTTCATGGTATTTCACAGATTTTATTTGCCTCTTATTCATTTCTCTAATGATGCCTTCAGCTACTCTTTCAGTGATCCATGCTGTAAGGATCAAACATATTCCTTAATGGAAGGGGGTGTAAATTTATCCTGAATATATTCTCAGGAGTTGTAAAACTAAACTGGTGTGCATATGGGTCTCTCTTCTCCATATTTTTTCTAATAACTTTCTTTGTCACAAATCTTACATTTAATTCATTTTGTGCTGTCACATTTGGGAAAAAATTAGAAAGTTGATAAATAATTTCCTATATTTAATGGCCAAATTTTTGTTATGGCAACTAGAGCTTTAAAACTTTTCATGGGAATGTTAAAAGAAGATTGAAATTCATGTCAAAGTTTAAATGTCCTACATGATATTGTCCATGTTTCACAAGAAGTCTCTTTGTGAAGAGGGTAGGAATATAACTTAGTTGACTTGTCCAGAAACCTGATCATGTTAGGGTCCCAGAGTCAATCATGTTAAGGTAATCTAACCCATTTAATCGCCCTTGTTAATGGATAAAGTTAACTAGAATGTCAATAAACTAATTCATGTTGAAAAAAATAATGCCTTCAGGTCATTTCAGTTAGTAACCTTTTCTCTGTAGGAAATTAAGTATAATCAGAAGATTATTTGGGATTTAGAATTAATGTTCTATAGTTTTTGCCCCTCATTAGGGCTTTGTATTTCTAATGGGAACTCAGCTTCAATTTTTTTTCAAGAAAAGTAAATAGTTTACTAATACTTCTTATTTTTTAAATTGAGATATAATTGACACATAACATATTTCAGGCTTACACCATGATTTGGTATTTGTATATATTGTGAAATGATTTTCAAGATAAGTCTAGTTAGCATCCATCACTATACATAGTTTTTTTTCTTGTAATGACAGCTTTTAAGATCTCAGCAACTTTCAGATACGCAATAGTGTATTACTGAATATGTTAATACTTTAACTTTGGAGGAGGACATATGACCATTCTGGTATTTTTCATCATTGCCCATTAAAACAATGTTGCCAGTTATTTAGCACCTCTTTCTGCTGGACACTACCAGCAATTCTACACACTTTAGCTTTACTCTCCAAAAAAAGTATGAAATAGGCATTATTTAAATTTCTTTTTTATTTTTTATTTTTTTTTATTTATTATTTTTTTTTAAATGTCAGAGGCTTGTTTATTTTATTTTTTTAAATAGAGGCATGTTTTATTTATTTATTTATTTGTTTGTTTTGTTTGTACATGCACTGGGTACAGTCAGAAGCGCAGGAGGGTGAGAGAATTCACCAGAGCCAGAGCAGGGAGCAGAGCAGGCAGAAGGACCGAAGTACACTGCTGAGGGGAGCAGCGGGCGGCAGGAGAGGTCTGCGCGCCATGTGGGACCCTCCTCCGGTGGCCGGGGAGCAGCCGGGGATTGAACCAGCGCCGCAGAGGCCTCGGGCAGCTTCGCAACCCAGGGCTCTACCGCTGCACCACCGGGGAGGCCCTAAATTTCTTTTTTAAATGAAGCCAGTGAGAATATTATTTCATGTATAGGAATTTTTGCAGTGTATTTTTTTTTTTTCAGGGATATATGTTTCATTGATCAACTCTTGGTCTTTTTCTCATCACTTTTATTTTTTACTTTTATTTTTCACTAGGTTATCTGTGTCTTGCTATAGTTAAGTATACAGTCTTTACAGTAAGGATTTTAATTGGCACACACAAAAAATCCTTGAAGGATTTTATTTTTAACTTCTACTTATTGTATTATATATGGAATTAATTTGAATTTAAGTGATACTGAGCTTGGTTAATTAGAAATCCAACATCAGGAGTTAAGTAGCATACTTCAGTTTTTGTTTTTCAAAAAATACGAGATCACATAATCTTTTTATGTGATTGTTTAAGTTGGAAAAGATAAATTGGTTTTCATCTGAACTGAGTAGTAAATTAGATTATAACTTCAGTTATTGGATTTATATTGGAAAAAATTCTTTTATTTTAGCTATCAGCTAGCAGAACTTTTTGTTGTTAACCAAAAAAATTAAGTTAAAATATTTTCTTTTTCTTATCTTCTAATGAAAAATGATATGATTAGAAATAATAATAGATGGGGGAGGGGTCAGGGGATGGGGAAGAAGAGGATAGATAGGACTTGGCGCTAGAAGTTTGGTGGAGGGTCAGTGAAGCATGTACACATATAGTTATGCAAATGATGGACAAATTAATAGTAATAATTAGATAGTAATGGTAGAAAACCATGCTTTTATGTATCAGGCTGCTTGCAGTTTATTACAATTAGAGGAATAGTAACCTGACTATTTATGTATGTGGGGACTTAAATAGGAAATTTTCCCTTTTCATCCTTAGGAAATTTTTCCTAAGCTTAAATATTTCAGTTAAAAGTTAGGCAAACAGCACTGAGTACAGAATACTGAATATGTATATCATAGTAGACTACTGCCACCTTGTGTATATGTGATGCTGTTTTGTTTCCATTTTCTTTTGTTCTGTGCCTTTTCACCATATGGTACTATAGATAGTACTATAGATGGATGTGTAAATGTGTGAAACATTTGTTTTATTTTGTTCCTATAGTAAAATCAAGCCAACTTTTCTTTTTCTTAACAAGGTTGGGGTTCTTTATTTTGAAGACATTACATTTGGTGTAGTTAACTATAAGAACTGGGCAATTTGAGAGATCAGTGTGATTTGTTGAACTCTGGGGTTAGTTGAGAATTGAACCGTTTTAGTTGAATCTTATGGAAAGTTGCTGGTTCTTTGACCTTTCTTCATATCACTGTTTGCCATGCTTTGGATCATTATTCTGAATGGCAGAATTCATAACACTGTTGATAAAGGAAGGGCATTGGGCCTACTCACATAACCATTTTCCTTGATTTTTAAATGTTTTTCCTATTTATTGAGTCAGAAGAATGACTGTAATAATAAAATGTAATTGTGCTTTGAAAAATATTGATGTGATGTAAAAAGTATTCCTTTAATCATTTTTGTTACCTGAGGGCATGATTTAGTAAACATTACTCAAGTGAGATGTTACCTGTCTAAAGAAGAATTACAAGTTTGCTTACTGATGCTAGCATTCTAGCTTACTTTCTTCATCTGGAAAATAAATAGTTGAACTGGATAGTTTCTAGTGAAATTTTAGGCTTTACAACTTTATGACCCTGTAAAGTTTTACTCTGATTTTTAAAATGTTAATGCTGTAATGCTCTTCAATTTACTTTATTTATTTTTATCTTTTATATATGAAGTTTTTTTTTTAAAGGGTTAATGTAATCACGTAGTTGTGTTTAACTATCACATAGTAAATTAGTCATTTGAGGAAATACATTTGTATTGAAGTTTAAAACCAGAAACCAAAGAAATTTGGCTGCTTTTAATTTAACTCATGTGATACTTGAAGATATCAGAAGATTGGTTTTGGGTTGACCTAGATTTTAATTATACACTAGCAGAGCAACATAATTCTTTATTTGGGGCCACAAACACATTCCAAATGCCTATAGTGCAACGTCTGGGAAGACTCCAAAAGTTGGTATAAATGTAGTAAAGGCCTTTTCATAGATTGAAATGAAAATGGAGAAAAGGCTACATTATCCTACATTTGAAAACTTGAAGTTCTTTAGGATAGTACCCAACTGGAATTTTTTTTTTTTTCCCTGCTTCTCTGCTCTCTGCTTTTCTTGTGGTTCTTGCTTTCTTTGCTTCAGTCAGGTTTAACATTTTACTTTGGAAACCGGGGAATACTTTTTGAAAATTCTAAGCAGAATCTTAAGGAAAATAATCTATGTTCAGCTTTGTAAACATACCAAATTTGTACTGAAATAATTTCCCAGTGTCTGGTGGTTGTAATGATAAAGCAAGGTGATCATAGTGGCATTTTTACTTTTTTTTTTTTTTTAATTTTGCACACATGGTTTTATTTCATCTTTTAAACAACCGTTGTCAAAGAACATTTGCACCAGGCCAGTTAAAATAGCTGTAGGGTAGGTAAAGTATCAGGCTTTTCTGCTCTCCCGCCATTAGGATTGATGATGGATCCCTGCAGTCCTGAAATACCAAACTGCTATTTTATAGAGAATCTATGACAGTGAATTAAGCATTCATGGATGAATGCTTAAATTCACTAATTTTTCATTTCACGTAGGAAAAGTAATGTACTTATTGTGAAACAAAGATTATTAAAATATACATGTTGCCTTTCTAATGTAAACTATTATGGAAATAAAATATTAAGCTATACTTCATAGGAGTGAAGTGAGTATAATTATGAAAAAAGCAAAGTGAATGATAACCTACTCTGTTTTTAAGAAGTGTAATATTAAAAAAAGATATCAATGGTGACATTAGTTATGCGGTTTTCTGTAGAGATTGTTCAGAAGCTCTCTTATAAAACCTCCTTATACAGGGAGGTAGTAATGGGAAATTAAAAGAAAATATTGGATTACAGTTTATAACAGGCTCCTACAAATCAAATCTGTGAGTTGATTGACACTTGAGATATTTTTGAACAGCTTAATTTTGCATAGGGACTCTAGTTTTTATTGATATCAGACTGATTTTAAAGAGAGCATTCATAATTTCTTTGTCCTAGTTTTATGTATAGTTGGAGATTTCAATATACAATTATCTGTATTTGGTTCAGTTGAATTGTGTTAATGTTCTACTTGTTTGAAAATCCTTTGAACTGGACAGTTATGATTGTAATAAAATTTTTCTTTCTATTGTCATTCTTGCTTGAGAATATCTTAATGAGTAGATAATTTTCTGTATAGAGAATAGGAATAGTTGCTTCAAGTATTTTCATCATGAACTGCATAAATAAATTTGCAATAAGAAGATTCACGATCAGTTTATTTCAGTACTCCATATATATTGGGCACCATTGCTAATACATGTAATAAATACTGACACAGCACTTCCGTGTGGTCGCTTATTGTGTTCTGCACAGGTCCAAATTCTATTCTTATGTAACTTATAAAGTTGAATGAGTTATGGATTTGATAAAGATGGTTTTTAAAACTGAGATGCTAGCACTTTGGAATTTAAAAATAGCATGTTACCTTGGAATACTGAAAACTGGCATAGTCATTACTTATGATACAGGGTTAAAGTTGAGATTAATGCATTTCTAGCTTACAATGAAGTTGAAGGATTTAAATTGTTTTTAAATCCAGCACTCAGATATTTAATGTATTTTATTAGAAGTATCTGCTAGTAGTATGTCACTACTACTTAGCCTGCTTTGTAAATTGGTCTTTTTTATCATAACAGAAGATTAATGCGATTTTTCTTTCTTTCTTTTTTTTTTTTTGTTTTGGTGGGACCCTCGCTGGCCGCCGAACCGGCGCTGCAGAGGCTGCTGGCAGCCTCGCAGCCCAGCGCTCAACCGCTGCGCCACCAGGGGAGGCCCAAATGTGATTTTTCTAATACATGAACAATTATTTTCTATTAAATACATGAACAACTATTTTCTATTAAGTGAATTCTGATTACAGTATCTTTCAGGCTATCCTAAAATGTAAACTGTATAACATGTACAAAATGAATCATTTATACTCTAAAGCATTTTTTTCTTTGTACTTTCTTTTTCCTTTGAATGCATAAAATTTAGTGGTTGTAGCCCTTTGTGAAGCAGGTGCTATTCATAGAGTGGTTCTATAGTTAGTAGTATTCACATACAGACATTGTGATATGTACTCATTTAAACTAATATCAGTGGGATAAAGTCTTTTAAATTGTTTGGAAAGTTAATGGTTTTGAGATGTTTAGCACAGGTCTCATTTTTATTTATTTTTCTTTTTATTAGGCAAGAAGTTATGAAATGGAATGGCTGGGGATATAGTGATTCCAAGTTCTTCTTAAATAAGAAAGGCCAACTTGAGTTGACTGGGAAAAGGTAACTGGTTTGTTTATTCTTTCTTTTGTTCCTTCTCCCCCTTCTATGCAAAAATTTAAACATAAATATTAAACATAACATTTAAATTATAAGTTTAAATAAAAAGAGAAACAAATACAATGATCTCTCTCAATTTAAAAGTAATCAACATTTTGCTGTAATTGCTTCTTTTCTGTGGAATTTAAAATTCTGGAGATATCAAATCACTTCTCAGTGTTTACAGATATATCCCTTAAAATTTCAGGTCCTAATATAACCAATCATATAACACCCAAACAACAGAATTTTATATTTGATTATCCAGGCCACATTCACATTTCCCCAATTGTCTCAAAAATGCTGTTCTGTAGATGGTTTGAATCAGGACCCAAACAATGCCTACAATCACCCAACCTCCAAATCTTCACACCATTGAAAGTACAGTAACTGTACTTTCATGTTTGAGAATTTGCTTTTGGGTATAAGTTGTTATGAAAGGTAAACAACTTTAGGTGTGTGTGAATCTAAGTAGTATTTTTAAAATTAGTTTTCTGAGATATATTAGGGAAGAAGTGATGAGAAAGATCAGTCATTTGTGTGATAACTTGCACTTTATAAAATCTTTGGTAATATATTAAGGATTCTAAAGTATGCTATTCCAGATGCAGACAAAATTATATAATGAGTTCTTGGTTTTAAGGAACAGTTGATCCTGCCATGGTTGGTGTTTGAGGTTTGACTGTTGAATTTTAATATAACTTTCATAAGGACAGTGAGTACAAATATGTAATAATTGAATGTTGACCCTAAAAAATAAGTAATTGAGACTAGGTTAAAAAATTGGAACAACTATGTTATGAACATGTTTCAGTATTGCACTTTGATTTAATATCTATTTGGCATTAGTGTTTGTAGGTTAATATTTTTTAATTGTAATGGTATGTCAGTGTATTGAAATATCAGCAAGAAAGTTTTCTTCATTTGAACATGAAGAGGTTATTTCTTTTTCTTTGCAACTCCATCATTCCATTTTTCTGAAACAAAACCTCAGGAGTACTAACCAGGATCTAAATAACTTTGATGAAGGTATAAAGTTGTACATTTGACATTTGCTTTTTAGTAGGAAAAATAAGAATATCTGTGATATTATCATAATCCTAAATTGACTGGGCAGCATATTGGTAGAGGATTAGTTGAGAAATTTTATAATTTGAGTAAAAGGGATTTCTGGCTAAAATTAAAGATACCAGTGTTCTAAGTATTGAACATTTTATGTTTTAAATAGATTGATGGCTAATATAGTAGAAACTTATTTATGTAGAGACTGACTTTTCAAAATCTTCTGGTGACAGGGGATGGGAGAATAATCTTACCTTAGAAAAACAGTTTCTTCTCTTCTCAGACACTGTCTTCATTTTCTTCTCTTTCTTTCTTTGGATCTTGAAGTTACAGCATTTCTGTTTCACAAGAAGTGGAGAATATTTACTTGTACTCCAGCACAGTGCCTTCAAAGCATTTACTGTCTTCTGTAGAGTACCAACTCTAGGTAGTGGTAGTTTATGTTGGAAGTATAGATATCTGAGACGATCAGTCACAGAAAAGATCACATGTACTTATACACTAGTGATTCTATTGGTTCAGAATCTGGTCCTTATTTTGGGTGTTCTGGCATTTGATTTGTCAGTTTTCCCAGATAGAACCAGGTTGTGGAGGTCCAATACATGTTCTACTCTTTGCAGATGCCTCGTTTTAGAAATTAAAAGCCCAGTAAATTAATTTATGGTTATATTATTCCTTTTCCTGTTTGTCGGACACTTGTTAATACCCTTCTGATGTTAAGATATGTGGAAAACAAAATTTGTATTTAAATATTGTGTGGAGGCATAAATTTAGAGCTAAGCATATCCAGTGGTCTTGGAATAGGAACACTGTATGTTTTCTGAATTTTTGTTTCCTTTTGGTGTACCAGCTGGGACTTTATCTCAGGCCAAAACTTATTTAAAAACAAACTCAAACTGAGAATTAGTGTAGTGCCATTTTCTTCCTCCAAGTGCATCACCCCGCTTTGGCTTTGTTGGCCTGCTTTGGGTCAGTCTGTATTGCCTTCGGATAGTGGGACTGTTTGTTTTGTTTTGATCCTGAATTTATAGTTATATGTGGGTGGGTTGACTTGATAGCAACTAGCAACTACTTGACCATTACTAGAAGCAGAATGTAGGATTTAAATTTAAATGAAAATACCTTGCTTTACTCTTTTACCTTCTTTTTATCTTAGGTACCCTCTTAGTGGCATGATTTTACCAACTTTTAGAGAATGGATCCAAAATACCCTTGGAGTAAATCTGGAGCATAAAACTACCTCTAAAGTAAGTGAATACAAATGACTACCAAAATGTTTAACTCTGTGTGTTTGCTTTTAAGCCTCAAATTAATTAAATTAACTAGGCGTAACCTTTGTTATTCATTATAGTTGTTTAATGCATTGTTACCTTTTTTATGTTTAAAAAAGTCTGCTAGTTACACTAGTTCCTTATTAGGTTTCCTAGGGGCACTTTTTTTTAGCACCACAGATCTAAATTCTAATCTCAAAATTTATCTGAAACTTACCTGGCAAATTTTTTATCCTCTCTGAACTTCATTTAGGGTATTAGTAAATTTCAAATAACTGAATTCTGTCAGCGTATTTTGTTACAAATACATGTTTTTATTATATAAGTTTTTTTGGTATGTAATAGACTGATAGTAATTAATTTAAATCTAGAGTAATGAAATTATTAATTACTAAATTATTGAATTGAATAAACCTAGAATTATTTAAAGTAAAAAGTAATATTACATTCAATGTCAAAACATTTAGGACTTTGAAGACATAAAAAATAAAAATTTGATGAGGGTGTGAGTGATAGAAAATTTAGAATTTTGCTTTGCTCATGTAGCTTTACTTTTCTGAAAGTGGGGTTAGAAAATTTTAAACTGTATATATATGAAACTAATGAAATAACTAACATTTCTTTATATTTGACTTATTTTTATGATAATTATAGTGTTATGGAATGGTATTCTCTGTATCCTTCTGACTGGATATAAATTCCATAAATGTAGTAGCTAAGACTTAACACTATCTCCTTTACTAGATGCAACATGTTATTAAAGACTATAGATATTCAGTGAGTACTTGCTAGATTTATTTATAAATCCGCTATTACATTTTATTGTAATTAAACTAGGCTAAACAACTATTTCATATCCTCCCAAATGAAATTTTTAGCTTTTCTTCGATCTTTCATTTCCTTCATTTTCTCTCTCTCAACTATTTGAAATCCTTTTTTTATTTTAATGTAATCCACATACGTATTCAGAAACAGCTACAGTTTTATATGTACTTTTTTTTGGTTAGTCATTTTTAATTTTTTATATCAACAAAATAATAAGAAAAATGTTTTTGGGATTTTTTTGATCACTTTCTTCCACTTACAAGGTAGATTCCTTCAGATGAATTTTTTTTTTCCTGTTTTAACGCACTTCTAGGGCCTAGAACAATGCCTAACTTACAATAGGCATGCACTAAATATTTATCATAAATCAAAGTATAATTTGATTATATGTAATTGAATATTAAATATAGAACCTTAATAATGACTTAAGCACTATACAATAGCACATATTTTTCTTTACATATCCTTACATTTCTTTTTTTTCCAAATTCTGTATCATAGCAATTTTTTTTAAGTAGAGTTGAATAACCTGCCATTTATAGAGCATTTCTTTTATACTAGGCATGATATTAGGTGCTAGTCAAAAAACAAAACAAAACTATAATTAATCTTGTGATAAATCTGATAGTTGTGTATTAATGGTGATAATCTTATTTAACAAATGAAGAAGCCCCAAGACACAGAAGTTGGGTGACTTATCCAGTGTCACATAGCTTCAGAGTTGAGGATTTATTTTCATGTTCTATTAGTTGGAATAACCATTAATGCAAGGAAATTGAGTAGCTTCCCCTGTCTTCTTAGTTTAAAATTGAAGATTTGAGACTTTACTTGTTCTTGATTGCAATCTTTAGAAATAAAATGTGGATCATAGAAGCAAGAGAGGAAGCTTAAGACTTTTATAACTTTTATCATAGAATGTGATTAACCAGGCCATTTATGATTTGTTACTGTCACAAAGCTGGTTTCCATACATATTACATGGTATTTTTTCTGTGTTTCTATCTATAGTTTGGATTTAAAAAAAATTTCATTTTATGGACACTTTCCTTAAAAGAGGTATTCAAAATTCATTTTCCAGAAATAAAGAAACCATTTTCTCCCCCCAGGCATCCTTAAATCCTAGTGATACACCTCCTTCTATAGTAAATGAAGATTTTCTCCATGACCTTAAAAAAACTAATATTTCATATTCACAAGAAGCAGTTGATCGAGTGTTCAGAGCTCATGGTAAGCAACTTTATATAAGTAACATTTATTTTTATTTTTAAATTTTCTATAATTTAAGATGGTTTTGCATTTTCTTTTTTAAACCACAAAACAGGTCATTGTCTTCATGAGATATTTTTGCTCAGGGAAGGAATGTTTCAGCGAATTCCTGATATAGTTTTATGGCCAAGTAAGTTTTTTCTCCCTTTGTATTATTAATTTAGTATTGGAAATAATACTTTTTAATATATGAGTTGTAAAAAATATAGGTAGCTGTATTTTTAGAATTTCCTAAAGGTCATAGAGTTTTTCTTGAGCTGATCATCCTGAACTATAGGATTTAATGATTGATTTTATTGTTGATGATTAAGTCCTCATTTAATTGATTTTCAAATTGTTATTAGTGAAGTATCATTGCATTGTAACACTATACAAGTTTAGGTGTGCATCAGTACAAATACATGTGTGTATTAAGTTCACCATTAAAAGTCCAGTTTTATCCTTCACTGTACAACTGATCTGTTTTACTGGATTAAACCACTCTCCTTCTGGTAACTGCTAATTCAATCTTATAGTCTCAAAGTTTATTATTGTTTTATTTAGTTCACTCATTTGTTTTATTTCTTTATGTACCACATATGAGTGAAATCATGTGGTGTTTGTCTCTCTCTGTTTGACTTATTTCATTTAACATAATACGCTCCAGATTTATCTGTGTTGTTACAAATGGCAGGATTTCATCTTTGTTAATAGTAGAGTACTATGCCACATCATCTTTATCCAGTCATTTATTGATGGGTACTTAACATTGTTTCCAACTGTTGGTTATTGTAAATAATGGTGCAATGAACATGGGAAAGTTTCATTGATCTTCTGATCCTTTTCCCTCTTCAAATTCTACATAATCTAATTAGTATATGGAACTATTTTTTAAAAAATTGGTTCATCCATGGTCTCTTAGCTTTTAGATGTGCTATTTCTAGTTTGCAGGGAGTATCTGTGGGAAAAATCATATTTTAATAAAGGGTAGGAGGGAGGTAACACACATAAGAGGAAAATCCAAGAGCATCTGTAGCTGAGATTAAATTGCTTTTCTGATACTTGTGATGTATACTTTTCTCTCTGTTTGGAAAAGTTATGGAATAAATCTTGTTGTTTCTGTTAGTGTAATACAGAAATTTAGCTATTCCTGGAGGAAAAAAATAGAAGAAATACTTTCGTTTTGCCTGCTTAAGATTTAAGGTAGTTTCATTCCATTTTTTTACTGGGAAAAAGGAATGCAAAACTGACCAATTTTTATTTCATATAGGAAAAACCTAATAGATTATCCTTTAATGTATCTTAAACACAACTTTCAAATGAACATTCTAGGTTTTTTTTCTTTGTGTGTCTGAATATTAAATTACTAAGAGATTACCATAATGGAGATATGTGATTTGCTTTAAGAAAATCAAATATTTTTAAAAATCTAGATTTATTAGGAAGCATATGAAGTTAGTCATTGCTCTAAAGTTTCTTTGCTTTATAAAATTCTCCTCCTTTAGTTAGTTCCCTCTTCAATTTGCCCTTCCTTTGTTTTTCCATCCCCATTTCCAATTTAGACCCTTAACAGTGAGAGGTTAATTTTTCTAAAATATTCCCTTTTACTATCTTGTACCATATCTCAACAATATTAATAGTCTTTTGTTGTGAATCATGTTTATAATTTTATTCTGTTGAATCTTCCATTATAAGAACTCGATAGAAATAGTTTCCCAACAGATTATTTCACTTAAGACTTTGTTTAAATTTAATGTAAATTTCCTATTGATGAAGTTCAAGTGTTTCTTTACATGAGGGCAAATTTCTGACAATGTCATTTTGACACCTTGTGGTATTCTAAGGAATGGAGGTGCTTGTTTGACCTTGTAGTTTGAATATATATGCCATATATATAATGCGTATGTACACACATCTTGGAAATCTACAGTTGTGGATATCTTTAAGTATGGTTGTCATCTGAATCTGAGTTTTGCATGTGGCTTTAATAGGATGTTATGGGCTTAAGAGTAAGAACTTGTAATATATATATAACTTGTGACGTGGAGTTACTTTTGAAGCAGACCTTTACATAGTGTGACCTTTACATAGTGTGAATATCTTTCTTTTTTTAAATTTTATATATTTTTTATATCATTCTTCAATTTTATACAGTGTATGCTTTCTCATCTGAGTTATATCCCCGTGGAATTCCCACCACCAATTCACCCATGTACCATCACCATAGTCCCTTGTACTCTTTCCCACCCCTATTTTGATCCTACTTCCCTTTCCCCCCCTATAGAATGTCTCTGGTTTATAGTTGCCTGTTGATTTTGATATTTACTTTATTATAATTACTTTTTCCCCCCCGATCCCTTATTTGGATCCTCTATATGCCTCCTAAAAGTGAAACCATCTGGTATTTTTCTTTTTCTTTCTGGCTTATTTCACTGAGCATGAGCCCTTCCAGCTCCATCCATGTTGCTGCAAATGGCATGAGTTTATCTTTTTTGATTGCTGAGTAATAGTCCATAGTGTATATGTACCACATCTTCTTGAATATCTCTATCTTTCATTTAGTTTGGACAAGTTAGTTAGTCACTCATACAGTGTTGTAAGTAGGTGTATAAAAATAAAGTCTTTAGAAGTAACATTTAAAAAATTATGCCACTTAATTAAATTTAGTAATTATGCATTATTTTCAGTGGTCTAAGTAATACAACTTTAGGCCTATAAAAATATATGCTTGTAACTTTTCTAGACTTTGAGGATAAGTAGTAAAACAATAAAAATCCCCTTTCTCAGGTGCCGTACAATCTAGTGAGGGGGAGGACAAGACAGTAGATAAATATATAATATATTGAGTGGGAATAACTGCTGTAAAGAAAAATAGGAAGCTAGGGCCTCCCTGGTGGTGCAGGGGTTAAAGTCTCTCAGTGCTATCAAACTATCACCAGCAGTGCCAGCCACTGCGGCATGAGTTTGATCCCTGGCCAGGGAACTAACACACATGGTGCAGCAGACCTCTCCTGTCTCGCCTGCTGCTCCTCTCAGCAGTGTATTTCAGTCAGTCTTCCTGTTCTACTCCCCACTCTGTCTTTGGTGAATCCTCTCACCCCCCCAGCACATCTGGCCTACACCCCAGTTCTTGTATGTATAAATAAATAAAATAAATCTTAAAAAAATAGATATAGGAAGCTAGAGTACAAAATAGATACAAAATAGAGTACAGAATAGGTGGTGGGAGGAGGGAGTACCTATGTCAGACAACATGGTCAAAGAAAGCACCTGATTAGGTGATAATCCTAGACATACTTTTGCCTGGTTAAAAGTTTATAACAGATACCTTCAGATATTTTATTAATAATTAATGAACTAGTATTTTATTTAGTAAACATTTTTTTTACCATAATCAGTAAGCTTTATAAACTTAATCTGAAAGTTTAAAAATTGATTTTCATTAAAAATTAGAATGATATAAGTAACATTTCTAGCTTTCAGCAAACCTGAGATATATTAATTACAACTTTTTTAGAATGATTTTTTTATTCCCATTTATACATTTTCCTTTGCATCTTTATTTCCTTTTAGGCTCTTAGCAAGTAATATTCAGTTTTTATATAGTTGCCTTGCATCTAGTCCCTTTTTTCTCTATGTCATCCGATATTCTTCTAGGAGATTTTTCTAAAAAGCTTTTTGCCAGATTATTCCCTTCCTTAATGACCTATTGCTAGTCACATTGAGTCTGAGCAAGTCTGTCTTGATATTTAAAGTCTTCTACACTAGGTGTAGAAAGTTGTTACATTGATAGAGTTCCCTTTAGTTCTGTACAATGGAAGGGAATTCTTATGCAGTATATTATGTGTAATTTTTTTTCTTTTTTTTAAAGATTTATTTATTTATGCATACAAGCACTGGGGTACAGGTCACAGGTGTGGGGGGTTAGAGGATTCATCAGAGACAGAGTGGAGAACAGAACAGGTGGATTGACTGAAGTACACTGCTGAGGGGAGCAGCGGGCTTGTCAGGAGAGGTCTTGCTGCGCCTTGTGTGTAGCTGGCTCCCTGGCCGGCCAGGGATTGAACTCATGTTGCAGTGTCTGCGGATAGTTTCATAGGTTGTGTCTTAACCCCTTGCACCACCAGAGAGACCCTGTATAATAATTTAAATTTTGTTTATAACACATAATAAAAATCATCAGTGGATGCAAAAATTAGTGGTGAAAGAAAGTATGGTGAGAACTTGAGTACATTGCTTAAGTATCACCCCACAAAATACTTACTAATTATAGTATTCTTATAGTGGAGAAGCTAGCAGATACTATGTAATCAAATGATAAAAGCTGACTTACCAGGAATGAGACTTGTCTACATCATGTGCCTCTAGATGTAATGCACTGAGAAATGTACAATATCACTTCTGTGGGATTCCTGCTAAAAATGTATAATCTGAACATCATTAAACAATAAACAGGGGCCTCCCCAGTGGCGCAGTGGTTGAGCGCTGGGGTACGAAGCTGCCCGCGGCCTCTGCGGCGCCGGTTCTATCCCCGGCTGCTCCCCGGCCACCTGAGGAGGGTCCCACATGGCGCGCAGACCTCTCCTGCCGTCCGCTGCTCCCCTCAGCAGTGTACTTCGGTCCTTCTGCCTGCTCTGCTCCCCGCTCTGGCTCTGGTGAATTCTCTCACCCTCCCGCGCTTCTGACTGTACCCAGTGCATGTATAAACAAAACAAACAAACAAATAAATAAATAAATAAAACATGCCTCTATTAAAAAAAAAAATAAACATTGTAAAAACTCAAATTGAGGGACATTCTGTGAAATAATTGACTAGTGTTCTTTAAGGTGTCAAGGTAGTGAAAATCAAATACAGACTGAGGAATTCTGATTGAAGACGACTAAAGAGACATGGTAACTAAATGCAGTATATGATCCTGGTCCAGAAAAGAGGACATAAGAAGAACAATTGGTAACATTTGAATAAGGTCTGAAGATTTGTATTATTTCATTATCAATTGCTTGGTTTGGATAATTGAGCTATAGTTATATAAGATGTTAATATTTGTGGATACTGGGTGAAGGAAATTCTTTGTGCTATTTTGCAACATTGTAGTAAGTATGAAATTTTAAAGTGAAAAGTTAAAAGGATAGTTTGCTTTAATTTAACTAATATGTTAATGAATAAATGAAGGGAAGTTTACATACTGAAGAGCTTTATAGAACCTTATTTTATAGGGTTTTTATTCATGTTCTTGTAATTAATTTATTTTCCCTTCTTTCAACAGCATGTCACGATGATGTAGTTAAGATTGTGAATCTAGCATGCAAATATAATCTTTGTATCATACCAATTGGTGGTAGGTATTGTGACTTTTGAATTTTAAAATGATGTAAATTTGTTCTGTTTAAAACACTTGTATTTTAAATATTGGTGCCATCCCAGTGGAAACATGAAAATCTTTTAATGATTGTATGGTTACTCTGAAAAATTGGTGGTGTTTATTTTCAGAGTAGATCTACCTATTTGTGACATGATGTATCTTTAGTTCACTAACTTCTTTCCTATACGGACTCTCATTAAAGCTGTGATGTAATGCCTCAATAAAAAATAAATGTTTTTGCTTTAGTAATTATTTTTTAACCTTTGTTTTTATGGAGAGAATGTTATTTTTCAAAGGCTAGATATGCCCGATTCTTCTTTGAGAAGAAATGCTATGCACTGTAAAAGATCAACCAGAACAGTGATCCCAAATCAATAATGTCTTTTAATAACAAAATCTAATATTATTTTATATTTTAAGATAAATTTGACCTTTCATTAACCACATTGTTTTAACAACTTATACAAGTCAAAGGAAATTACCTTCACTGACTGAACTGGCAGTGATGGAATGGAACCCCACAAATAAGGAGCCCCAGATTTCTTCTTTGCTGATGCTTACTATTGAACTCATGCAAAAGTGCACTAAGATACTTTTTTATTAAGTACTTTTCTGATTTCACATGGCCATGTCAAACAAATGATGGTTACCCATCATTTACTGACAGTTCTTGGTCTCACCTTGTAAAATTAAGCTAAACCTTATAGAGCAATATCCTCTATAATTCTTACTTTGTGTCAAGGTGACTTCCACATGTTTTCTGTCCAAAACATATGGAAACTAATTAAAAGTTTAATAATACATGCTAATACAGATCTGGTTAAGAATTTGAGAACACCATATTATTCTATAATGGTATCAAGTAAGCATTTTTCCTTGGACAACTAATGTTAAGAGAAAATAGGAGTATGTTGTTTACATAACTTGTACCTATTCTTTATTCTATATTAAAATCACTTTTTTACCACAACCAAATTTATTTATGTATATCATTTAACCTGAGAAGTTTTAGCTTGTTTATATCCTAGTGAATTAAAACTTTTGTATGGGAATATAAGATTATTTTACATGGTAAATGAATCTCATGGTAAAAAAGAAATAATGGTGTCTCTAGTTGTATAGGATGAGTGTTTTTTTTTTTTTTAATTATTGAAGCAAGTGTGTTCTCTTTTAAGTTATCTTTTTACAGTAATCATTAGCTTAGAACTTTTCTAATCATGTTTTTGGAGTTCTATAAATTGCTAGGGGCTTCACTTGAGTGTGCCCAGGGGATGAAACCATATCCCTTTGCTTTCAGCTCCATAGTATTTCTTCATTTTGGCATGCAGCATAAAAATAAAGGTGAGTTTATTTTCAGTGTGCTAGCATTTACAAATTACGTTTTATAAAGTAGAAATAGGAATTTACTACTTTCCTAGTGGGTTTCTTACACTTTATATTAGGAATTTGTCCTAGAATTGTTGCTAAAAATAAAATATTTAAGCATAACTTTGTTGTTTTCTATTTTGGCAGGAGGAACAAGTGTTTCATATGGCCTCATGTGTCCTGCAGATGAAACAAGAACAATTATTTCTTTGGACACTTCACAAATGGTATTTGATCACTTAAGATGTACTTGACGGTAGCTTTCAATTTTTAAAAATTGTGTGTCTCAGTCTTAGTTGTCATTAAAAAGGTGTATATTATATTGTCCATTTTGTTTTAAATTTATTTGAATTTTGTATTTTACCTTTGTCTTCAGATCTCCAAAAGTTAAGCTCATTCTTACTCTAAGGTACATATTTTGATGGGTTCTACCAAACTGACATGTGAAGTAGATACTTAGAGAAGCTTGAATTGGAATGTTGATATCATAGATGATCTGATTTGTATTAACTGAGAAATGAAACAAATAACACTTGTTTTGATTTATTGAATCATCAAAACTTAACTTGTCCCCCCACTTTTTTTTTACCAATAAATGTTACATTTTTGTTTGTGGAAGAAATTAGCATTGGTTTTTAAGCTTTTGACTTATTGTGGTGCAAGAGTAGGACATTGTA
Organism: Talpa occidentalis; assembly: GCF_014898055.3. Lineage (NCBI taxonomy): Eukaryota > Metazoa > Chordata > Mammalia > Eulipotyphla > Talpidae > Talpa > Talpa occidentalis. Next base: position 106,790,409 of record NW_023603184.1, read on the forward strand.
CCATCTTAACGTTTTAATTTAGATTTGAATTTAGGTTCATATAGTCAACAATATTCCTAGATATTTCTTCATTGTCATTTTAAAAATTTGTTGATGGCTGTTGAATTTGAAATGTTTTCAAACATCAAAGTAGAGAGAATTTTATTGCCATTCTTTAGGTAAAATAATTACTAACTTTTTGTCCCATTGACTTTTTTCCCCCCTACTTCATTTAAAGGCAAATCCTATTATGCTATATATACTTAAAGTTTCCATGTATCTCTTTTAAGTAGGACATTTTCTCATATTATCAGTGCTGGCAAAATTTAACATAATTTCTTACATCATTTAATATCCTATCTGTATTCAAAGTTTCTATCTGACTCAAAATTATTATTTTTTTTTCCATTGCCTTGATTTCTTTCTTTCTTTTTTTTTTAAATTGAGGAAACATTTGTTTAAAATATTGTATGATTTAGAGGAATAGGGCCATCCTCTTCAGGTATATGCCACCACAACACACCCACTAAGATACCCATAGTCTTCCACCTTAGTCCATTGTGCTTCCTTCCCCATTTGCCTCTCTCTTCTTACCCTTCTGGTAGCCTCAATTCTGCAGTTCAGATTTCTAGAATTTGTTACTGGTTTGACTTTGTCCAATCCTTTGTTTTGTTTCTCTATATTCTACATATAAGAGACACCATGCTGTATTTGTTTTTTTTCCTTCTGACCTACTTTGCTTAGCATAATCCCCCCCAGTTTCATACATGCTGTTCCAAACGGCAAGAGTTTATCCTTTTTTGTACCTGAATGGTATTCCATGGTGAATAGATACCACATCTTCCTCATCCACTCTTCTCTCTTTGGGCACTTAGTTTATTTCCATTGCTTGCCTATTATAAATAATGCTGCAGTGAACATAGGAGTGCATGTATCCCTTTGAATTAGCGTTTTTGCACTCTTTGGGTAGCTGCCTAGTAATAGAATCCTTTTTTATAGTCATTTGTTCAAATTGGGAGTCAGACAAGGCTCATGTTAATTTTTTTTTTTTAAGATTTATTTATTTAGTTATACAAGCACTGGGTACAGTCAGAAGTGCGGGAGGGTGAGAGAATTCACCAGAGCCAGAGGGGAGAGCAGAGCAGGCAGATTGATGAAGTACACTGCTGAGGGGAGCAGCAGGCAGCAGGAGAAGTCTGTGCGCCATGTGGGACCCTCGCCCAGCGGCCAGGGATCGAACCGGCGCTTCAGAGGCTGCGGGCAGCTTCGCAACCCAGCGCTCAACTGCTGTGCCGCTGGGGAGATCCAGCTCATGTTAATTGTTAGTAACATTCTTTTTTAGATGTTACTGAATTTGGAGAAACTAGGTTATTTTTGGTATAAAATATGTCAATTTTGAATTTACCTGTTGCTTTTTTTTGGTGTCATTTAATGCTAGTCTGAGTATGTCCTCTAAATTTCAAATTAGAGTTAAAGTCTGGTCTAAATTTAGGCATAGCTATTAATTTTTTTAAAGCCAGACTATCTTGCTCTAAATGATGTATTTTTTGTCAAATTGTATCACAGGCATATACTAGCTGCTTGTTCACTTTTGACCATCAGATTATAGTGGTGATAAGTTAATAATTCTGTTGTATAGTTTCTCATCAACCTCCGACCTTATTCCAAAGTATAAGAAATTCAGTTTTCTTATAAATATCTGAAGAGGTAGCCTATTCTGGAATGTGTTTGAATTTCTGGCTCTTTATCTTACTGTGTGCAAATTTATCTCTAAATGTTACTGAATATGTAAAATAGAGACAGTAATACTGCAGAAGGTTATTGTAAAGATTAAATAAGGTAATGGAAGTAAAAGTCTTACATTGGGTAAAAGTCTAAAATTCTATGGCAGAATTTTAAATGCCAAATTTCTAGCCATTTATTTTGCAAAGCAAAACAAACAGACAAAAACCACCTAGTATATTTACTGCCTTTAACACTGAACTTTTTTAAATAATTTATATTGAATGGCTACTATTTATAATTGCTATTTACATTGAAGTCATTAAACTGTGCAGACTTTGTACAATGTACTTCTGATATGTAGAAAATATAACAAGAATTAGTTTTTTTGTCAGTTTGCTACTTAAATATATGTGGTAATACTAAGGTCAGTTAACCTTACAGTTTTTTGTTGTATTGTTAATTTGTGTTGGGTATTATATGTTGGATATAAAAGAGTAGCCTGTACATTTTCTTTCTGAGTGCCCTTAAAAGTGGTTTGTACTTCTGCCTCCTGCATTTCTTTTGTTCTATCAGAAATATATTTGGACCCCTACTAAGTGTGAGGTATATAATTAGCATAAGTATGTAATTGCCTCAAGAGCCATTGTAATGGGGGAGAAGATGTATATGCATCATTATAAAATACCATGAGATTAATAAGTTGTCTTTGTAATTTACCATTTAATACTTTTTTTAGTCGCCATGGAATCAAAAGCTTGATTTTCCACAGTTATACTGAAATTACTGTTGTCTTATTGTGAGTGTAATTGTAATAATAGTTTTCTATTACATGAAACAAGAGAATATGTTTTAAACCAACCCTTGCACAATATACTTACTGCATATGTTACTTTGTTGTATAATATAGTCATGTATAAAGGGAGATTTTTTTTTTTTGGTATGATTTATTTATTTATATATGCAAGAGTTGGGGTACAGGCCAGAGGTTTGAAGGGTGAGAGGATTCACCAGAGACACAGTGGGGAACAGAACAGGCAGACTGACTGAAATACACTGCTGAGGAGAGCAGTGGGCCAGACAGGAGAGATCTGCTGTGCCGTGTGGGTGCTCCCTGGCCAGCTGGGTATGGAACTCGTGCTACAGAGGCTGCGGGTTGCTTCATAATGCTGTGCTTAACCCCTTGTGCCACTGGGGAGGCCGTAAAAGGAAATTTCTAGTGTGGGTAACCCTACTTGCTGATTTATTATTTTGTCACTTGCTGTTTTGAGTTGGGAAGTTGTATTTTCTGAGAAAATGTCATTAGTTTGTGGAATTGAGACTTCTTTCTTCCTTTGCAACAGAATCGAATCCTCTGGGTTGATGAAAACAATCTGACAGCTCATGTGGAGGCTGGCATAACAGGACAAGAGTTGGAAAGACAGGTATTTTATTTCTTTAATTAAGATTTTTAAAACTGCTTTGCATCCCCTCTCTGAATGAAGTGTTTTTCACAATACATTCAATGAATGAGTTTGTTTAATTTCTGTTGTAGATCAGGCAGTGAATTAGATCCTGAGGACTCAATGGTAAATAAGATACTCATTGATAGTTATAATAGAATATAGTTGTGTTAGTTACAGTTATCTTAGATAAATAGTTGTGATTCAGAGTGAGAATTGCTAGGTGAAGGCCAAATGTAGGATGTTGTGATTCATCAGATGAGGTTAAGAGGGCAGGAACTGGACAAACAAGGTATCATAGACATATAAATGAGACTTAGAATACAATAAAATGAGACTTTAGGATGACTGGGAGTTAACAAAAAGGAGATGGGGGAAACAGTATGTTCAAAGAAAGTAGTGTGTACAAAGACTGTAAAGGGCAGCTGTTGCTTTTGGAGGCCTGCAGATAACTGAGTATGGTTGAGATCTAGTGGGTGTATATGGGAGAAAACCTATTCTTGCTGTTTGTACATTGGGTGGGTATAGGTGTAGTAGTGGTAAAGGATGAAATCAGGAATATATGGAGAGGTCAGACCTCAGAGAACACCTCTTAGAAGTTTGAATTTTACCCTTGTACTTAGATAGTTCTGACCGCTCTGTGGAGGATGGATGGGATGTGAAAGTGTGGGTCAAAAGACTGTTGCAGTGATTCAGGCTGGAGCTGATAGTAACCTGAAGTAAATATTAAAAATGGATCAAGATGGAACAAATGTGAATAGGATCCTTGGAAGTTGATAAGTTAGATCAAATGGGTAGATGGTATTTGTTTCAGCCACTGAACTTTTCAGTGCATAATTTCATTGAAAACTGCTTGTCTCATGAAACTCTTGGAGTCTTTATAACACATTTTTGGAAACCTAATGAGCTTCTGGAAAATGTTAGGTTCACTTGATAGATTCTAAGCAAGTAATTATTAAAATGTATTGGCTCCTTCAACTTTCTCAAACATGATCAAGATGTTTGTAAACAAAAAATTTCAGTTGTTGAGTGATATATTGACCCCTTGCAGAGACCCTTCCCTCTTACCTTTTAACAGGATATATAGACAGATGTGATGTGCTTGTTGATCTTACTTTTTTGTGTGATGCCCCTTTTTTCTTTTCCTTGGAAAAGAGATGAATGAAGTTGGTATGCTTGTGACCAATTCTGGATAAAAGGCATTGAGAAAAACTATTAAACTCTTTATTTTGGATTTATTGTGTTAAGACACAGAACTGGAATAAAATTGAACATATTTGTTGAGGCAATGTTAAAGATCTTCAATAAGTCAAGGTTTTATATAAATCAAGGTAATTAGATTTTTAATTATTATAATGTGTAGTGAATTTCATTGGGCAGAATAATAGTATTTAATGAAAAAAAATGTACAAAAAGGCCTTTATTAGTCTTCCATTGCCTGAGTGAGGCATTATCAGTATAGCAATTCTTTATACAAAAGGTGGCCTTTCATGTCTCCAGTTTTATATTCTTTATTTATTGTCACATTTGATATAGTAGTTTAACCTTTCCAAGTTTTCTTTTTTTTTAAAGTTGGAATTAAAATTCAAGAACATATTTCCTGGAAATTTAAATGACATTTTGCTAGAGTAGGATATTTTACCTAGTAGTTCATTTTCCTAAATGCCAATGTAGAACTTTTTTGTCTCTAGTACAGTGTGATATAGTATCTGTTTTGATCCCAGTTCAAGTTCTTCCTCATTAAACTTGTGTCCTTTAGTTTCTACTTCAGCTGAGGTAACTAACTTAAGACAGCATTCTTTTTTCTTCTAGAAGTTTCAAAATGATGGAAGTAATAGTAGACAGGTAGCACAAATTATAATCTCTTTTAACTTATAAATTATATTGATTTTGATAAGTATACAAGTTAAGGAAGATCATTAACATGTCAATGGAATTTTTGATTTTTAATCTATTTAGTTTATTAAATATTTGGCTACTTTATTTTATTTGTTAATAGACTGGGGATATATGACATACTTCTGGCCCCCACCCCCATTTCCCCATGTCTCAGTTTCTTCATCTATAAAATGGGAGTAATAATTCTACTTCAGGGACCTCCCTGGTGGTGCAAGGGTTGGGACGCAACCTGTGAGGCTGTCCACAGCCACTGCAGCATGAGTTCCATTCCCGGCCAGCCAGGGAGTAACCCACATGGCACAGCAGACCTCTCCTGGCTCGCCTGCTGCTTCCCTGAGCAGTGTATTTCAGTCAGTCTGCCTGTTCTGTTCCCCACTCTGTCTCTGGTGAATCCTCTCAACCCCTGCACCTCTGCCTGTACCCCAGCTCTTATATGCATAAATAAATAAATCTTTAAAAAAAAAATTCTACTTCATAAGGTGAACTGTCTGCTCCTCTTATCCCACCTGACCTTCAGAGACTGTCTACTCATCGAATTCCTGAGGCTGTTTGAACTTTATTAGCTCACTGCAGTTCTTCCCATTTCTTTCTTTTAGTTGTTGTTACCATGTCTTAAAATTCACTATTATACTATTTTGCAGTGTATATTCTGCTTTCAATCCCCTCAATATTTTTTATCTCAGGCATTATATATTTTAATTTCTAGATATTTAATTTGGGTGTTTTATATCTTTTTTTTTTTTTAAGATTTATTTATTTATTTATATAAGCACTGGGTATGGTCAGAAGTGCAGAGGTGAGAGAATTCACCAGAGCCAGAGCTGGGAGCAGTACAGGCAGACTGACGAAGTACACTGCTGAGGGGAGCAGCGGGCGTGGCAGGAGAGGTCTGTCGCGCCATGTGGGACCCTCGCCGGCAGTCAGGGATCAAACTGGTGCCGCAGAGGCTGCGGGCAGCTTCGCAGCCCAGCGCTCAACCTCTGTGCCACCAGGGGAGGCCCGGTGTTTTACATCTTCTGTGCCTCTACTAAACTTTGAACATATAGGGTATGGTAGTAACTGTTTTGCTGTCCTTGTCAACTAAGTCTAACATCTGTGTTAGTTCTGGGTTGATTTTGATTATTCACCTCATAATTATTTTTTTCTCATTGTGCGTTATGTTTTCCTGTCTTTTTGTGTACTTGGTAATTTTTTATTAGGTGTCATCATTGTGAATATTAATTTAGTTGTGTCTTAGATATTTTTTAATTTTATAAATATATTTTACTTTTTTTGAAATAAACTTACTTAGAAATCATTTGATCCATTAGTTCTTGCTTTTATGATCTTTCAGGTGGGTGAGTTCAGAGCAGTGCTCAGTCTGAGGCTAAGGCTAATCATTTCCCATTACTGAGGAATGATTTTCCTGGGTATTTCCAGTTAGGCACTGTTCTGACCTATGAATGCTGCCACTGTCCTCTATTCCTTTTGGATTATTCGTTCCCCCATTCCCCACCCCCATAGGTTCCTTACTCACATTTGCTTTTCAGTAGTTTGCTGACTTCCTAGGGAACAGGTTCAGAGACAATTGCTGATTTTCATGATTTTCTTTGTGCTGTTCTCTACTCTTCAGGACTTTATCTTGTGACATCTAGGTGCCTTGGTTTCCCACAGCTCTAAAATCAGTCTCCTCAAAGCAGTGTTTTACAAGTTCTACCTGGATTATTTTTCCCTGTCGGACAGTCCAGAGCAGTAAGCTAGGAGCAATTATAGTTCTCACCTCTGCTTTCTCATAGGGATTCTAGCTTTGTTATCTTGTATACAATATTTGAAAACATTTTTAAATTTTTCTTATTTTTTTAATTCTTCCAGATGGGAGGGTAAGTTATTTGGATAGGAGTGGAAGTCCCTGCTCTGCTTTCTGTTTTCTCCATTGTATTCTTCTAATTGTTTTGTGTTAATTTAATTATTCTTCTTATTAATTTCAGGTTCCTTCTTTCTGTCTGTAATACAAGCTCTGTAATTAGGCTTTCCTTTTTTTTGTAATGTATCTGAAGCTTTAACACATTGTAGTCAGTAAATACTTGTTCTGAATGAGTATACGAAAGTAAAATAAATTTTTTACACCCACTGATCTTTATGGCATGCAGATGGGGTAAAAAGTTATTTTATTAAAAAAGGATATTTGTTAAGTGTAGGAATAAATCTGTAAACCTTTCTTTAGCAGATATTTTTTAGTAGCTAATGGCATTAACAAAAACACAGTTTTAAGAGAGGCTGAACTTACATGGTTATAAATACCATTTATTCAGCATTTACTGTAAGCCAAGAATTATTATGTGTGTGTACTGTAATATATAGTACGTATAGAACTATAGTATGCAAATTTTCTAGCAAGGATAAGTGACAAGTCAGGTTGTTAACATTAGTTCCCTTACTTACCTAGTAGGAAGTTGTCAGATTTCAACAAAGAAGCAGATTTACATTGGTATACCATGTGGAGCTCCCTTCGTGGAGGAGCTAGCTGTCTTGTAGGCTTTGTTTTTTTGTTGGCTTTTTTAAATTTCCATTGCTTTACATAATTTCTGATTCATAGTAGCTACTTTTAATTGGAGAAGATAATGAAGTAAATTGCCAGACATAGAGGTGTATTAATACCTCTAGTGTATCTACTATTAGAAATAGTTTATATGTGTATTTAATGATTTGCTTCTGTAGAGGTAATGTGGAAATTTTATCAGTAGAGTATGTGAAAACCCCTTGTTCAGTACCGAGCCTAATAAATAAAGTGATCTCTGAACGTACTTTCTTTTTCTTCTCCTTATTTCAGGAAAATTGAGTAACAGTATTGTTTTGGGAATAAACAATATGAATGTAGATTTTGGAGATGTTAGGGAAGAGATATAAAATGGTAGTGTGATAATCTACATTTTAACATTTTCAGTCATGTATTTTAAGCTACTTATTTTGGGATGGTTTGTAATCTCTTCAAATGAAGTATATATATTTACTATGTAGTGAGAAATATCCTATTATGTAACCAGTGATTTTTTTTTTTTTAATCTTGTTCTCAGAAATGAAATTAGAAAAGATATAAACATGGCTGACATACGCTACATTTCTGCATAGCTTAACTGGATGACTATTAGAATGGTGAACACAGATTGATGGGCTTGAGTGCAATAGACAGTGGGTATGCAGATGGTAGTATCTGTACCATTTGACATGAGATGGCTTAGTCTTTAAAATGATTTCAGTAGAATGGCTTTCGTGTTGTTGGAGTTAAGGGCATCTATTCAACCTCAGGTGCTGTGCAGATGGCAAAGCCAAGCTAATATAGAAAAATGAGAAACAAGTGACTATTTAATGTACAGGAATGCATGATCTGCATCACAAATAAATGACGGTATTACATGCAGGAAACCTAGCCAGATGGCTGTACATTAAAACACATGACTCCTTGAGAGAATTAAGTACAGGCAATTTGTTTGGATTTTCTGCAGGCCTGCTGCATATTATATTAGGGTAGGGAGAACAGGAGATTAAATGCTTTATTTATTGGAAGTGTTTAGGTGAAGTTGGCAGTTATTTAAGCATAATCTGACTGCTGTAAGTATTTAAATTTTCTCTTTGTGGAAGAAAACAGTAGAGTTGGATAGCTTTAAAATGAAAGGATGGAAAGAGTAAGATTGGCTAGTGAACCTGTGGAAAATACAACATTTTTCACCTTTGCCAACTTTTCCACAAGGCAAAAGCTTAAGACATTTTATGATACGTAAAGACATTTTATGATACATACATTTCATGATACAAGTATCATGAAAGAATTTCTTTTTTCATGTAGGTATTAATGCATTCAAATACAGTGACATGGAAATTTCAAAGTGAGGAGATTTAATGTATAGAGTGTGTGTAAAAAGGGACCATTTCACTAGTAAAATATTACCTTTTTGTTTTTTAGCTTAAAGAAAGTGGTTATTGTACAGGTCATGAGCCTGATTCCCTGGAATTCAGCACTTTGGGAGGATGGGTATCAACTCGGGCATCAGGCATGAAGAAGAATATCTATGGCAATATTGAAGACCTGGTAAATTTTTTCTAGTTATTCTGTAATAGTTGATTAGTATATAGGTTATTAAAGGTGTATTAAAGCTCCAAATATTGAAAGTTGGATGGTTGAGTCCCCCAAAGTATATCTATCCCTTTTGGTTATAGCAACATTGGCTATGTATATAGAAGCAGTTAAAAAGATGTAACTATGGTCATTATTTAATGGTGTGCCCTTTAAAGTCGTGGATATTTAAACTTTGTATGTGCTTCTTAATAACTGACTTATAAAATATATAAATATAGCTTGTAAGCTTTATGGGAACCTCTGTCTTCAACTACCAGGATTTTAGTGCATTTACTTAGGTGATCTTATCCTTGCAACTCTTCTGCCTTAAGAGATTTACTTTTCTGAAAAAAAAAACCTTATATAGATTTAAAAGGCCTGATTGAAATGTTCTAAGTGGCAGCATGACATTTGATGTTTTTAGGTACATGCAATTTTGTTTACCTCGTCTGGTGCCTGTGGTCTGAGAGTTAATGTGATAATAGTATAATTATGGACATCCTGACTAGGAATTAGGTTTATCACTTCTTCCATTAGTAGCTTTTTTAGTGACTGATCGTATAACCTTGTACAAACTTGTTCAACTTTTTAAACTTGAGTTTCCGCCTGTAAAATGGAATAATGATATTTGCAGCATAGAATTACAGGGAGTACAGGACTTAAAATGAAAACTGTTAGAGTTCCCAGCATGTAGTAGGTGTTTCATAAATGTTGACTGCCTTATTATCAATATTTTAATACAATTTAGAAGAACTTTAATTTATGAGACTATTCAAGTCAGGTTCCTAACATTATGGGTAGAACTATTTAGTTTTGCTTGCTTTTCAGATCTAAACTGTCAACATTTTCATTATTACCTTTGTTGCTAGAAATACCAGATTTTCAATAAAACATATTGGTTACTAGCATCCAACAATTTAAGGCTTTACATGTCTACAATATATAAAAACTTTTAAAAAGTTTACTTTATCCTGTTTTTTTAATTGACTATATTTTAGAAATCATGTTTTTTTGGCAATTAAAATAACATGAATTCAATTTCGGAGGAGAGAATTTTACCCTTTAGCATTGAACTAATAAGATCTTTATCAGAACTAAACAAATATTTGATAGCCTGCCACATTTAGTACTGCTAGGGCACAAATTATAAGTATACATCTTGATGTACTTATATGTGTTTATCTAATATTTAATATAAAAAGGTCCATATTGTTTAATCTCGTTAAATTATGTTACCAATATATTAAAATAATAAAGCCTTGCACCATAATTTTTAGAGTGCATAATTCTCTTTTGGTTGCACAGTTTATTAAAATAACTGCTTAGTAGTGAACATTTAAATTATTTTTGATTTCATAGTTACAGAAAACAAGGGGAAATATCCTTTTTAATAATTTCTTTTAGTATATATCTTTGTCTTCTTGGGGTAAGTTCCTAGAATTTAAATGGCTGGATCAAAATATTTGTATATTTTTAAGTCTTTGGATCTTTATAACCAAATTGCACTGTAGAAATTTTATACTAGTTGACATTCCCTTTAACTCTGTGAGAATCTTTATTTTACTGGACATTTTGTTTATAATTTTGAATTCCTCTTTTTTAATTTTTTTACTTGCTAGTGAATGTAAACTTTTTAAATGTCCATATTTGTAAGTTTTATTTCTTGAATAAGTACTTTGAATTGCTTGTTGATACTCTCTTCTCATTTCTATCAACAGTAATACAACTTTTTACTTACCTGTCAAAAATATTTCTGAAAATGTGTAGGATTTTTACCTAACCATTTCTGATTCTGATCTCAGGAACTATTTTTGGATGACACCCTTCCCCCAGTATACTTTCTCACCTTTGTGAGCCATAATTCACATACTTAATCACTGCATCTCCCTCTTCATCCCAATTTTGACCTGATCACTTTGTTCATTTTACTCTTTACAACTAAGTGGGCAAAGTAGACAATTTGAATGTGGGGATAAGGTGAGAATAACTTTTTTTTTTTTTAGGATTCTAAGCATTGAGAGCAGTGTTTGACATGAATAATAGTGTTTTATAAATATTGTTAAATAAGTAAAACAATAAGCCAATTAAAATATGATCATTTCTCATTTTTTCTTTAGTTCTTTGCCACATGGATAACCCTAGGCTAGATTTGTTTTAAAGAAACTTGTTTTGCAATACCTAAACTAGTAATAATTTTAGAATGATTTTTCTTTCTTTTAAAAAGTTATATACCATCTAATTTTCGCTTAGGGATTACCAAGAGATATATGAAGGGTATCCATTTATCATGTAACCAAATATTTTCAAAGTAGTGTTTTATATGAATAGAAATGGATGTGTGTACATATACCCACACCATGCACTGACAAATGTCTAGACTTTATATCATGCATTGTATTAAACAGGTGGTTCATATAAAAATGGTAACACCTCGAGGTATAATAGAAAAAAGCTGTCAAGGACCTCGTATGTCAACAGGCCCTGATATCCATCACTTCATCATGGGATCTGAAGGTAAATATAACTGCAAATTTATTATGAAAAAATACAGGTTAATGGCTGAGTTTTGTGAAAATCTGTGATATTGTGATATCAGATCTTTGCGAGACATGTTTTATATATTTAAGGAATGATGATTTAAAAAAGTTTTATTACTTTAATTTAGTACTTCATAAAACTTTTATTATGAGAACATCTTATTAAACTTCCTCTTACATTTTGCTTTTTATAGCTTTAAAGACAGCTTGATCTTCTTGGTTTTATTTTTCTTTTATAGATTTTTTAATCAATAATGTTAGGAATAGTTTCAGAATTTAAAATGGTTTCCTTTAATATTTTATATTGTACTTTAATCTTATCTGAATTATCAGAGGGAAAGGACTAATAAAGTTTTGTCTTAGTATCTTTTCTTTATATAATTACCCATTATTTGCTATTTGATTTCTTTTTTTAAAGATTTATTTATTTATTTATACAAGAACCGGGGTACAGGCCAGATGTGTGGGAGGGTGAGAGGATTCACCAGAGACAGAGTGGGGAACAGAATAGGCAGACTGACGAAATACACTGCTGAGGGGAGCAGCGGGCGAGTCAGGAGAGGTCTGCTGTGCCATGTGGGACCCTTGCCTGCTGGCCGGGATTGAACTGGTGCTGCAGAGGCTGCGGACAGCTTCACAGCGCTGGGCTCAACCGCCTGCGCCACCAGGGGAGGCCCTGCTATTTGATTTTTTGACGAAGTGGAATTTAAAATTCTGTTGATTCACTGCTAAGATTATCTTGTAAAACTTATGTTGGTCTTTTATGTTTTCACTACTTAAGCAGTATTCTTTGGTTAGTTAGTACTGGGCATATTAGAATATAATTCTTCCTCCTGTCCAGAACATTTAATTCCTGTAATGGTTAGGAATAAAAACTAATTTTCCTTCTAATAAATGTTATATAGGCATTGTGTATTGTATGGATAAGGTGATAATGGGTTATTTTCCAATGAGAATGTTGAAAAGGGATACTCTTAACTCAGAGAAATGTGTTTCCACAGTAGCAGAGGAACTCTTTACTAACTTCAGAAGATGGTACAAACAGGGAAAAAAAGAGATTTTAGAAACATTAAACTATATTAATAAAAAAACAATTATAATGAACAATATGTTAGGGCATAAATTTTTAGTCTAGTAACAGATGTTGCTTTGGTAATAACATCAAGGGATAAAAGTAACTTTGTATCTTAGTGACATGCCGGAGATCAACTGCTGAGTTGATGACCAGTGCTTGAGTTGACCAGGGGTATAACTTGGATCTTTTTCATGACAGTGACAAACTTTTTCAATGTATCTTAACAGTTTACTTTCTTACTACTTTACTGATCAGTACATTCTTCTGTGGAAATACAGAACTGTTTTTTTTTTTTTTTTGATTTAGTAAATACTTTATCCTGTACTAGATCCAATAACTGACCCTGGAGATGCAATAGTGAACACAGCAAAATCCTTGCTTTACCAGTCACTGCACTATGGAAACACCACAAATTGTGCTTTCTGTTCTTTTCTGGTATTAAAACTTAATTCCTTTGCTTATAGAATTCTTTCATAGTATTAGTTAAAAAAAATCCGGTCTGATAATCTTTATCTTTCAGGTTGGCTTGCTTGAAGAGGAGGGATTAGTGTTAAAATAAGGGGGCAGAACCATATAGGAAATATAACCAAAATGAAAATGCATACATTGTGCAAAAATGAAAAATGATGTAAGAATTTAAAACAACAACAACAAAGGACACATGGAACAAATAGAAAGCAAATAGTAATATGATAAGTTCAAAGCTAATTTTGTAGCTATATTAAATATAAATGGACTAAGCAGAACTGTATTCTTAACAAGAAATAAAATGTTAACTTTCTTTAAAATAATACAGTTCTCCAAGAAATATTATTGTGGAACTTGTACTAATACATCATATAAAAGTTAACTATAAGAAATAACTTTTGGCATTCAAATATCAGTTGAATAACAAATAAGTATTAAAATGATAATTATTAATTATACTATTAATGAATACCTAGTTGTGGTGAACTCTGTAAGTATGTTATCTTTTTAAGTAACCACATTAGCATTTAAAAAACTCTGATTGTCAGCACACTCAAGGACACTGGCAGTAACAGACCATTGTAATAGAGTGATGAATTCTATGCTAGAAATGAATACAGGGGAAATAGAGACAAAAATCATGTTGATGGATGCTTAAGAAAACTTTCTCAGATAGGTCATGCCTAACATGGGTCTCTCAGGTTGTTACGGAGAAAACAGTTCCTGGAAGAGGTTGGGACTAAAGTGGGGAAGGAGGATCCCTGCAGAAAGAACAGCATATAGCAGCCTTAGAAGTAAGGACGAGTTTGCGTGGTCACCTGCCGGTTTTACAGTATTACTGGAACATTAGATTCAATTATAGGATGGAGTGGGCAACAGCAAGTCAGGGGCAAAGTGGTGAGGGTATTAGGGTGGTGGGAGAAAAAGAAAAAGTTTAATCCTTTATGCTTTTAAAATAATTTGAACTTTAGGGGCCTCTCTGGTGGCGCAGGTGGTTGACGCAGCGCTGTGAAGCTGTTCGCAGCCTCTGCAGCGGGGTTTGATCCTGGCCGCCTGGCGAGAATCCCACAAGACGCGGCAGAGGTCTCCTTTCTCACCCCCTGGTCCCCTCAACAGTGTGTTTCAGTAGATCTTCCTGTTCTGCTTCCCACTCTCTCTGGTGACTCCTTTCACCCTCACGTGCCTCTGGCCTGTACCCCAGTTCTTGTATAAATAAATAAATCTTTAAAAAAATAATTTGAACTTTATCAAAAAGATTAGACGTCTCTCATTAGTAAATTATTATATGAGTTTAAGGAAGGCAAATTCATAATAAAATAAGCAAATATGATTAATAAATATATATATTAGGGTACATTACTGTATTTAAATAAGATTTTATAATAACTATGCATGCAAAATACCATCCTGATTTAAGAGCATTCACCCTGAAGTCTTTCAAATCTGGATTCAGTCCTGTTTCCACGACTGGCATTTCTGTGACTATAATTTAACTAATCCTCTATGTCTAGTACCCTCAGCTATAAAGTGGAGGCAATAAGAGTATCCATCTTCATAAACGTTTTGTGAGCATTAAATCAGATTAGGCTAAACAGTTTATAAGCATATAATAAATACTTAACAAATGTTAAATGTATTACTCTTATAGTAACATTTTATTATTTTGGCATCAACGATCATTTCAAGAATATTTATGATCTCTAATCCCTATTTCTGCATGTATGTGGATATAGAATCATTATGTCAGGTGATAGCGTAATTGAGAAAATTTATGTGAAATTATAATTCTTTTATAAAATGTATTTTTATCTGCTGTTTATGAACTACCTAAATATTTTTTTTTGTTTTAAATGTGCATCTTAAACTTTTCCTCAAGCTTTTTTTTCTCAATGTTTTCCTTTAGATGAACTATCTGATGACAGCCTTGAAAGCATTTAAAAAATTATTACCCCATCCAATTAAGTTCCACATGTGTCTAACCATATGAAGTTTCATGTTTTTGTCTTATCTTAAGAATGTTTCGTAATTTTTTCAACAAGCAGCATCCTTGCATTTTAGATGCTAAAATGTAATTACCATAATGAAAATTATGATAGTCAAAGCACTTGAAATGCTTTATATTTTGTCCTATATGTAATTTATTAGTAGTAGTAAATTTAAAATGATTTGTTCTTTTATTTGAAAAACTGAAAAAGTAGGTTTTTATTTTTTAACTCATGATCCATCCTTGTTTTAGCTTCTATTCTAGAATAAAATAGATACAGTATCCAATATTAGTCCCTTTGGGGTAGTTTTAATAGTTCTCTTTTGATCAACTGAATTTTATCCTTCAGTAGATTCAGGAACAGTTCATTTGTGTGTCCCATGAGTTCTGGGTGGTTCCGAACTGTTTTTCTGATGGCCTGAATACTACTACTTTCTAATGGCCTTGCAGGACTATTTTAGTGGCTACTCTTGGGTCACACCTCCTTTCCTTTATGTTTCTTAAAAAATGTTGCTCTATCGTTACTGGTTTTGCATGTTGTTTTGAAGAAATTTGATGCCTGTTCTCTTTGTAGCTTGTTTACTAGAGATCCTGAGGATTTGTATTTCTTTATTGCTAAACCCTAATACTTTAACACTTCAGAATTGATTGTCCTGGGTCATTTTGCTTTAATATGCAGTGGACCCTCTATGTATATGTTTGTGTCTTTCATTTCTGCAAAGTTTTTTTGGGTTGTAGTGATACTGATTTTCCCTCCTATTTTGATTTTTTTTCTTTGGGAACACCAGTTATACATGACTGACTTTTTTTTCTTTTTTTTACTTATTTTAGCCACTATTTCGCTGACCTTTTTTCTTTAATGCTTTATTTAATTTTCATTCACTTTGTTACTTACCTGTTTTACGTCAGTGTTCATTATTAGTCTTCCTTTGCATCTGTTCTCCTTTGGATGCTTACAGATTCATTTTCATTTTTGTTTATTTGTTGTTAATATTTCTTTCCTGAATTTGGTCATCTCTTATTTCATTTTTCTGTTCTGTTTTTTTGTTTTGTTTTGTTTTTGGTCCATTCATGTTTTTAATGTTTTCATTTCTGATTCAAATCTCTAATTTTTCATATTCCCGAATAATTGTTTGACAATTTTTAATTCATTTTGAAAGATTGTATTACTGTTTTCTTAGAATCATGATTGGTTTTTGGAGGGAGGCTTCATCAAGATTTGATTTAATTTGTATTTTCTAGTGGGCAACTAATCTATGACAAAGGAGTAAAAAAAAAGATTTGATTTATATTTTCTGACTTTACAGTAGTTTTTTTTTTTTTTTTAAAGATTTATTTATTTACTTATACAAGCACTGGGTACAGTCAGAAGCGCGGGAGGGTGAGAGAATTCACCAGAGCCAGAGGGGAGAGCAGAACAGGCAGAGTGATGAAGTACACTGTTGAGGGGAGCAGTGGGCGGCAGGAGAGGTCTGTGCACCATGAGGGACCCTCGCCCGGTGGCCGGGAACTGAACTGCCGCTGTGGAGGCTGCGGGCAGCTTTGCAGCCCAGCACTCAACCGCTGCACAACTGGGGAGGCCCTACAGTAGTTTTTGTTAATGGTTGGTCTGCTGTTTTTTGGTTCCTATGTGTTGTTTGAAATGGGGCCCTACTTTGAGAGTGTCCTTTTGTCACTTCTACTCTCTTTTATGGATGGTGGTGATTTGGCAGGGGAGAAGGCATGCCATAGCTTGTTTCTCTTTCATTTTTTAAAAGATCTCTAATTGCCCTTATTTATTTCATTGTCCCCTTCACTGCCTTGTCACCAAAGAATAATACACATCACTAAATATGATGCTCCCCTGAAGATACTCCTTTTGCTCCTATAAGCCATTTCTGGTTCCTGTCATTTTCAAACCCCTGCTCATAACTATGGCTCTGCGTTACTGTATTTTGGCATTTTTGTTGTGCTTTTGCTTTCTGGGGTTGATTTTTGTCTCCTTCCGCCAAGTCCTCTGCTACTCTTTACTCTTTCTTATGTAGTCTTTTAAGCCTCCCTATTCACTTTCTGCCCTTACAAGCTTGCAACAGTAGAAGACTGTGGATCTGTTGGAATTTTTTCTTTTTATTTCTACTTATAGATAACTTGAAGGTCATGATGTTTTTTGTCTCCTAATAATACTGAAGGCATAGGTCCTGTGTGGTTGTTTTCTTGTTGATTTTCTTTAGTGGGAAAAGTAGAGGCAGCAGATTCAGAATCAAATGATTCCCATTCTTCTCAATCCTAAAGTCACCTGAAAGTATATATTCAGATTATGAAATATTTTGTTTACTTCAAGCAAATACTTGCATTTTATATTAAATAGTAATTAAAGCTTTCAGTTTTCTTAAGATCATTTAAAGATTATAAAACAAAATTCTAAAATTTATTGTGGCATATTTTTATTAAAACAGAAAGAAAAGTGTCATATTATCCTTTATGATGTCACATTGCCATGGAATTATTTATAAACAGTTTAATATAGTGGATATAAAATGTTGGTATAATACGTAGATAATCAAGTGATTAACTAGTTTTATATCATTCTATGGATATAATGTTCCCAGGGCAAAAGACTCAATAAATAATCAATAGAAGTGAGCCTTTTGGTGAACTAAATTTGGATATATCCATTTCTAATTGGCGTAGTTTGAATTTAGGTCTGATTGGAAGCTCCCCTCTGTCAAACTGCATTTGGGACCTGAATTGGTTTCACTTTGACATTGGGTGACCCCACCCTACAGCCCTCTCTCCAAGAGACTTATAACTGGATAATTGCGGAGACTTGCCTTGGTCATTTCACTAACCTTGTAATAATGCAGAGTCTCATTTTATTAATTTTTACTTTTTTAGCCTTATTTACAGTGTTGTGGTGGGCTTTACTACTTTAGAAGGCCTATACTATATATATATATATATATAAATAATTTTTGATACAGAATTCTAATTTTAAACAAATTTTACTGATGTGAAACTATATATATTTAAAAATCAATTTTTAATAAGTATTTACATATACAAAATTAAAATATACAAACACATGTACAAAGTTCAAAAGGAACTAAAGAATGTGTAGGGGAAAATCTGCCTCTGACTCCTGTCTTCCAGGCATCTCTCTTCCCAGATTCAGTACTTTTGCTATATATATGTATTTTTTATACACAAATGGAAAATTGCTACTCTTAGCTTAACAGTTAACTTTATAATATTCCATATCTTTACATTTAGTGCTTCTTCACTCTTTTTTACAGCCACATGATATCCCTTTCCTTGAAATGTACTGTGGTGTATTTAGCCAGACCCTCATTAATTGGCATTTTAATGATTTTCATTTTTCTTTGGATTATATTCAAGTTGTATTTAGATTGGATTATATTTAGATTATATCATCTGCTGTAATTCAAAGAAATATTTCAAATGGCTTCATTTCTTAGGTATAAGGAAATATTTTAGAAAGAGCTGGAAACTTGGAGTTTGGTTATAAATAGAAGTTTTCCTGTCTATAATCAGACTTTTATTAATCTTCTTTTACTTAATGAATTCCTACCTGGTGACTTTTGAATTTGAGCAAATACTTATTAAATTTTCTATAGTCTGTGAGCAGATTAAATCGTGGAGATGATTCATGTCTTTAGGAGTTTATGCCTGACATAATTGAATATGAGGTAATAATTCCAATATTTCCAGGAATGTCTAAAAATGTTGAAAAGAACAGAATTGCGAATTAACTTAGTGATGGTATCAGTAAAGTAGAAGGAAAATTAACAACTGTAAAAATTAAGGTGAGAGAACTTGTCTTGGTAAGAAAGAATAGATGTGATAGATAATTCTGTGTGGGGATAATTCTCTGCTTTATTGTGGTATAATCCATACACCATAAAATTTACTCATTTAAAGTATATTTCTTAGAAGAAATAATTCCTAAGGTTGGTGTTGAGATTTTTCTTTCTGAACCTGGGGTGGATCTTCCTGCTGTTTCTACCCAGGCAAATTAGCTGGCTCACAATTTTTCCTGGATTTCTAATAAATTTATATATGTCCTCCTAGTTGCCTCTTACCATATCCTTCCTTCATTCTGAAAGTATTCTTAGGTTTGAATTTCCTTATGTACTGTTGCGAATCAGTTTCCTTTGGAAAGATTAGGAGCTGCTTTATGATTTATTTCTCCCCCCATCTCTGAGGGCTTTACCAGTAAGAGCAAGGGCATTTGGGATCCCAGGCACTCAAAATAGAACTTCTGTGCCACAAGTTAAAGCTGGGTGTAAGAAGTGAGCAGCCCCCCTCTTGCCCCTTCCCCCACCCACACTTCCTACTCTCACTTCTCCACTGCACTTCCCTGAAGGAAAACACATGTCTGCACAAATTTTTCTACATGTGTATTCATAGTAACCAAAAGGTGGAAGCCTATGGAATTTTCATCCAACCCCTTCCAGCGGGGAGAAGGGCTGAATTAATCACCAGTGGCCAGTGGTTTAATCAGTCGTACCAAGAAATGAGTTCTCTGTTTTAAAAAAATTCCTAAAATGTGGGCTTCAGAGAGCTTTCAGGTTGATGAACGAACATGTGGAGGTACTGGGAGGGTGATGTATGTGAAGAGGGCATGGAAGCTCTGCTCCTCTCGCCATGCTTGGCCCTATGCATTTCTTCCACCTGGCTGTGCCTGAGTTGTATCATTTCATAATAAACTGGTAGACTAATAAAAATATAGACACCCAAATGTTCATCAAATGATAAATGAACAAACAAAATGAGTTATAGTATACAATGCAATAATAGTCATGAAAAAGAAATAAATATTAATGTGTACTAAAACATGGATAAATTTTGAAAGCATATCTAAGTGAACAAAGCCATTCACAAAGACCACTTATCGTAAGATTCCATTTGTATCAAATGTCCAGAATAGACAGAAATCTATACAGACAGAAAGTAGATTGGTGGTTGCCTATGGCTGAGGCGTGTGGGGGGCTTGGGGGGACTGGCTATTTCCTGGGTATTGGGTTTCTTTTTTAGAGCTATAAAAATGTTCTAAACTTAGATGGTAATGAGTTGCACATATATGTGTTTATACTAAAAATAGTGAGTTTTATACTCTAAGTGCATGGAATTTATGGTCTCTTTTATACCTCAGTAGAAGTGAAAAACACTTTTGTTATCATTTAAAAGTTACCAGATATTTCTTTTTATTAAAATGACTAGTCAAACCAAACCTGCAGAGCTTTTGTGATTTTACAAATCATAATGGGGATATATTGCTATCTCAGTAGGAAATCATTTGTGTGTGTGATAAGCATATTGTGAGCTAATGTAATATTGTTTACTTGTTAGGACTTAGTGTAGTTTTTAACTTTGTATTATATATTATTTTAGGTCTGTTATAAATTTATTGGAAGCTTTTATTTTTATACTTTAATTTCTAGTGTTGTGATTAATTTCTATAACTTCTATAAATGTTTCCCTCTTTGCTCTTTTTATGATGCTCAGAATATTTATTAATAGCATTAATAATTTCTACCATTTTTACATTAGAGACCACTGACTTAAAAAACTTCATTTTATGAATATAATAGTTTTTAACCTTGTCTCTTCAAATATTTTAGCATATATATTTAGATTGTGTGGTTACATTTGTTTTTTTCCCTCTTTGATTTGTCCCCCACTTCCCATGTAATAAAGAAAAGAACATTTGTTTCATTGGTGGTTTCGCTTATGCCAATTAGTTCTTGATAACTATTTTGTCTCTGAAATATGTTGTTTTGTTTCTTACAAGGACATGTCAGTATTGCCTTTGTCTTTTCTTTGTATGAATTAGGGGAAAAAACAAGGTAGTATTCTCTCTAATTTCTTATGTCATCTTAAATTCTCAAAAAAATTAGGTTCTTTTTGACCCTACAAATTGTCCTTGCAGCAAAAATAAGCACAAATATCAAACTATTCTGTCTGAATGCATATGATATTAAACACCTGTTGTTTTTCAAAAACTGTCTTTCTTTTACTAAATTGTAATATTTAAAAATTATTTCAAAGTAACCTTCTTGGAGAATGGTTGCCTTAAAATGCTTTCAGATATTTATACATAACTAAGAAAAATGTAATCCAAAAGCTTTTTTTAGAAACTATAAAATTTGCTTAGTTGTTATTCTAAAAAGACTTGAATAATCATTGTTCCCCATATAGATTAAATAGATTTCAATATGAATAATGGAATAAACTAATTGAATAAATAGATAAAATAGATTTAAATATGATTTAGAAAATTGGCATGTGATATATTGGATTATTCCCCCTTCTTTTTCAGGAACTCTTGGTGTGATAACAGAAGCTACAATAAAAATCAGACCAATCCCTGAATACCAAAAGTATGGCTCAGTAGCTTTCCCTAATTTTGAACAAGGAGTAGCCTGTTTAAGAGAAATTGCAAAACAGGTAAAAAAAAAACCCAACCCATATATATTTATATTTTAAAAATTCTACTGCATAGTTGATTGTGGTATGTCACATATAGTCTTCATATTTAGTTGTTACATATATGTGGTTTTTACCCAGTTCTATATGAAGAGGTAATGTTGTAAAATCATCCCTTTAAGTACAGTTATTTTTTTCAATAATTATTTCTTGGTTCAAAGTGTGCTATATGATTTTAAGCCAAGGTAAGATACATACTTGGGTCAATGGCTTCCAATGATTTTGTCTTTTGTTGAATGTTATGTTTTTTTTTAAGTTGTTCTGGCTAAGATATTTTATGATTAGTAGAAGTAATATTTAATTTTTCTTAAAACATTTACTGAAATTAAAAGAAATGGCTACCAGTGGCCCCAAAATTTAGAAATTAAATATAGGTAATTAAACTTTATCAACTCTTAAAATGTCTAACTACTAGAACCTATTTTGTTTTATTTTGTTTTATATTGTTACCTAAGCTATAGCTTAAATTAAGAAACAATAGCAGTGAGTAATATATTTGGCTATAAGCTAAAATGAATTCCCATTTTCTCCTCCTTTCTTAAAATATATCAAGATTTTTAAAAGAACACATAATGCCAAGTAATTTTATTTCTGTTTTTATTTCTGTGTATCAGTGTGGAAATTCTGGCATTTCTTTAGGCCTTTGGTTTATTGTTTGAACTAAAATGATTTGTGAAAAATTCTTATTTTAACATTTCCTAGCAGGAAGGATGTCAAGGGAATATACTCCAGCTTTTTTCTGGTTGCTTTCCTCAAAATGCCCGAGTTCTTTACTACTTTTCATGAGTTATATACCTAACTAGAATCTTGAAGGCAAGAGAGTTTTCTAAAGTGATCCCAGTATGGAGAACAGAGTGAAGGAAGGATCAGAGAGGAATGCTATCTAGCAAGTGCTCCATGTCCATGTGGATGCTGCAAGGTACTGAAATACAAAGTGGAGAAGAGTCTTATCTTCCTACCAACCACTCCCCACTTTCTACAATTAATGTGGAGAGCCAATAATAGTATTTTTAAGAAATTTAAAATGAACCAAAAAAAATCTATATTTACTGTTTTCATTGCTCTTTAGTGCTTTGAGACACTCATTCTGTTTAACAGTTTCCCACTTTCTAGCAGCAGTTCAGCTATCTGATCAACTTAGTCTAACAATTGACAGGGATAATTTTTATAGTTATACTTAATTACATTGCTTTCCCCATTAAGTCAGTCACCTCCTAATCTTGATTGTCTTACACTTCCTGGATGAAGGGAGGATTTTAAAAGTGTAGTCCTGGAATGAACATTCTTGAACTCTGTCAGGTTACTTTGGTGGTGTTAAGACAAAAGTGAATATCAACAATTGAAATCCTTACATAGCACTCTAATTCACTAGAACTTTGGGAATATTATGTAATGGCTATAGCGTTAAGAATTCAGTATTAGGCTGTTTTCTAAAATGATCCAATTGCAATAATATTTAAAAATAGGATTGCAGAATGGAGGAGTACAGATAAGTTTTAAGAGTAAATAGTAATTATGCTAACATGATGTTTAAGCATTGAGCAGTAAGGTTCAAGTATGTTGATTCTTGTTGCTGAACTCTTCTATTACTTAAAAAGTCAAAGAAATTATCTTTGAATCTAAGTTACCTCAGGTATTAAGAAGTAGAGAACTACTTGCAGAGCTTTATGGTTTTGCCTGTGAGTTGTACCTAGAAGAATAGAAGGCTAGATTTGTTGTCTTTTTTTTTTTTTTAAGGAAATAATGATAAGTTAAAAATCAAAACCAAACATTTTCTGTAAATTGATTCTATTTTCTTAATTCCAGATCTTCCTTAATGATTGATTTTTTTATGTTTTCACTTTGTATTGTAATTTATTTTTTATACAAGTACTTTTATTTTTACTTTCAAGTTTAACTATTTGCTCCAAAAAAAACAATATTATAGATAGAGTTCTTATTATCTCTCAAGTTTTGAGTGCTTTATTTTTAACTGACCATGATTGCCTCCATTTTTATGGCAAAATAAACGTGAATGCCAATTTAGATTCTTATGGGTAATTTATAAAACTAGTCCGATAATTTATGTATTTTTAACAAAGGCTCTCATTAAGGTCATGTTAGGTCTGTTTGGCAACTCTGCCCCTTCACATTATCTTCAGTCTGTGGAACACATATTTGATAAAGTGTTGTAAGATCACTGGAATAGAGGTAGACAAATTTTATGCTTTCCTAAGTGTGCCATCTTCTCCTTTCCCCCCACATTGCAGTTACTAACATTTGAATATATCTTGGATTTAATTAATGAGAATTTATGTTAAAATGTATCAAAATCCTACATTTATAATTTCATTAAAATGAAAATGTTAGCTTTAAATAGAAATAGTTGGGGGCCTCCCTGGTGGCGCAAGGGGTTAAGATGCAACCTATAAAGCTATCTGCAGCCATTGCAGCATGAGTTCAATCCCAGGCCAGGGAGGAACCCACATGGTGCAGCAGACCTCTCCTGACTTGCCTGCTGCTCCTCTCAGCAGTGTATTTCAGTCGGTCTGCCTGTTCTGTTCCCCACTCTGTCTCTGGAAGATCCTCCCACCCCCCACGCCTCTGGCCTACCCGAGTTCTTGTATGCATAAATAAATAAATCTTGAAAAAAAGAAGAAATATTTGCTTCCACATGATGCAGTTTTTGTTGAAATTGAACATGTCCCTAGGGGAAAGTAACTGAAAAGAGCTATTGTGGTAATGAAAGTAGGTTGTGAAATTTTCCTTCATCCTTGCATAAGTCAGTGAAAATTACCCTTTTATTTGTTTTTTTAAATTTTTTGGATAGTCTCCTAATGACCATAATCTAAATTCACTACACAAAGCTCTATTGGATATGTATCTTGAAATAAAGTTGATTAATATAAAGTGCCACCCTGTGGTTAAAAAGCACGTCAGAAGGAGAGCACCTTTTTGATCTAAATTCTTAATGATTTGTTCTGTGTGTTTAGTAATATACAATTTTTAAAGGTATAAATACCATGTGACTAGAAAACTTGCCTTATTTGATTAAAAAACTAGGTAGATAATATTTTATCAAATACTGCTCTTATAAGTAAAACAGCTGTTAAGAATAGTTAGTCGGATTTGGGGATATTCCTCTATTTTAGGGGAATCTACATATTTTACTCACATTATATTACACATGTATAGAGGCATTAATGTTTACTTTCTCTAAAAGTGGGTAAATGTTAGCATTACTACTTAGGGATATTTATATTAATAGTTTTCAGATCGTAAAATTCTCATGTGTTAGGAATGATACTGTATATGCTGCCTTGCTTCGTAATAGTATTCTCAGTCAGAAAAATCGAGAAAATTATCAGGTTTTGGCATTGGTCATTGTTCAATTTGTGACTTGGAATTTCAAATGATAGCAGGAGAATTAAGATCCATTAAAATAGATGGTACATGGTTTATGAATGTGCCAAATTCTTGATTGACTAATGAATTGACTGCTTGTAATTCCTCACTGTCATTTCATAGCACTTCCATTTTTGCAATATTTTCAGACTCAAGTTGCTTTTGAAGTGGGAAACTGTATTTTGGATGAGTATCTTTTGGAAAGGAGCATACGTGATTGTTCACAAATAGCAAAGTGAGCTCTGTATATTTTCATCACTATTCTTACTGAAGGAAATAAATTAAGCAACCTTATACGGGCAGCAGAAGGATTCTACTAAGGTCTCTCATCTGATCTTTGTCCATGTGAGGAATTGTCCTCTTTCAATACTTCACTGCCTTGTGAGGAGCTAGAAAGGAAGATTTAGTGGAAGATTAATGTGATTCTATCTCATAAGTGGCAGTCAAGTGTAATCTCCAACTTTACTCAGTAGATGGGTAAGTGACTTTTAAGCCTTTCTCAGAAAATAGATTTCCTGCTGTAACCTCTCAAGAGGGGAAAAATAGTATTTTTTAATTAGAATGTCAGTGTCAGATGTAATATTCTATTCTCTTCTATTTTTGTTTAGAAATGACAATGATGTGTTTACAAGGTTTGAAAGGAAAACTGAGTTTTGAAACAAGTTCAAAAGCAATTTTTGAGGTATGGGGGTATTCTTTGAACCCAATAAAAATCTAGAAGTAAAACTCTGTGGTGTTGAAAGAGGACCATTTACTCCAGTAGAAGGAAAAACTAATCGTCTATATGGCTCAGATTGGTGTGCATTCCTCTGTACATTGTCTTTTTCAGTATCAGAACTAGGTTTTTATTATAATTATAAATTAAAAGTCAGCCTTTCCTCTTACTACCTTTAAAAAGACCCTCTTTACCTACCGTCACTTTTATTAAAAAAAAATTAAGAATTTTAAACAAATAGACTGGTTTTCTTCCTTAATAAATTTAAGCCATAATATGGGGAGAAATGCATACTTCATGCCTGACATCTCATAATGTTATTCTCAATTCTGAATTCTGTTTTAAATTTGTTTTGTCCTTAAGATGTTCAAATAAGTTGAAAGAAGTTAGGTTTAGGAATTACATGATAAAACTTTTAAAACTTCTTCAGATTCAGTCATCTTGCTTGGGAATAATTTGTTAACTATAGACAATGGAATTGTATTTTAAATCTTTTGTGTGTGTGTCATGTTTTTCTCCCTCTAAAGCAGAGAAACTAACCCTAGCCAACTGTTTGGTAAATGGATTCTTTCCAGTGTGATCCAACAAAATGCTCTTAACCAGGAGCTATTTAGAACAAGTAATTTCACCTTTTCTACTACGAAAAATATAACATTATGACTAGGAGACTATTTGGCATTAACTTTTGCTTCTTCCTTTAATATAAGGGGAGGAAAATTTCATTCTTTAAAAACCAAGAAATAATTATCATTTTAAAAAGTTCTTGTTTACAGTATAGACTCCTAGCTATAAGCTAGTATGTTCATTTCAATATGACTAACCATTTATTCCAGTAGTCTTAAATATTGTATGATTTCATCTGTGGTATCAGCTGTAATTTATAAGAGGAAGACGTAATTTTCTGTCAGCACTGTTAAGTTTTTGTATCTAGAAATTTGCATTTAGTGTAATTCTCTTCTTTAACAGGTCCTGTTTTTTAACTTAAAAAATTTTTTTGTGTGAGATAGTGTATTCTTAACTTTATAGCCAACATATAGTGCAATGGATATTATGTGAGTTAAATAGACATGATTTCTGTCTCCTCACCATTTTCATATCTATATTTAAATTTTTTGTATAGCTATGTACAGGGTGTTTGGTATTGAACCATTAACTTCTGATACAGCATGGGATTCAGTAGACTATCTCCAGAGTAGTCTTCAGGCTCAGGAATTAGGTCCATTTTAGCATCTACTCAGAAAGTTTGATTTACTCTTTGAAAATTTCAATTCAAAGATGATTCATTCCTTAACCAGGAACCAGAGATAGAAGACTACCATTCAGTGCTTATATTTAATAGTTTATCCTTATGAATAGTAGATATGCTGCAGACATTTAAAGCTGTTAATATTGAAATTCTTTTGCCGGAAAAACTAGTAATTAAGAGGCCTTCTTAAATAATGTTTCTCAGTTGAAGTGGCAAGTTCAGTTTTCTCTGTAATAGAAAAGAAACAGAGTTCTATAAAAACAAATTTTGCAGAAATCTTTTGATGTGTTTCTTGTAGGGACTATTTTTTGGATGAAATGATTGGGTTGAGAAATATGTTGCTTTTTAAGTTAGTACAGAGAACTCTACTGTGTAAATAAGATTAGTGAGAGTGTTTTATGTTTTTTAGGTTCATTGTCAAGTAAATTCCTAGTTGTGTAGCATAATTAAAGGGAAGAAACTGCTAGAAATTTTACTAGTCAGTCTTATACCTGTGCCTCGAGGTTAACGGGATTATTTCTTCTTTGTTCAAATAAAACAAATGTAATGATAATTTCTTTATTGGCCCATAATGAGTTTCAAGCTAAGTATAAAGTATACATAGGTACATGTTAGGTGACATGAGAAATTCTAATAAGTCCACATTTATCACAGGCAAGAAATCAGTTATTTTATTAACTCCAGTTTGAATAAGCAGTTTTTGTTTGAGCATTTCTTACATTGTCTGAATTTAGTCATTAATCCACCATTAAAATTACTTAGTAAAAATAGTCCCTCTCTGGTTAGTTCTGATCACCCACCACTAGAGGTCACTTTAACTCAAGGACCCTCTCTTCCCCTGCCCTTATCTGTGGAATACTGTTCAGCTATAGCATAATTGAATATCTTGGGGTGAATTTAGAGCTCTTGTTCTCAGAATTTGTGAAGCCCCTCACTTATAAAGAAAACCTTTTGTGTTTCTTTTAACCTACCAAATTAGTTTTATAGCAGCTGAAATACAACCTAATCATCACTATAGATAACAACCCATATTGAATGTTGTTACTGCTTTTTTAAAATAATGTTTTTTATTGCTTTAACATAGATTTGTTTATATTTTAGACGTGTAAGATCTCTTTTTAAGACTAGCAGTAGTATTTTGTTTTTTTTATTATAGGATCTTCTGTTTAGTTGTGGTGACTGCTTTTAATTTAAATTCCTAAGAAATTTCCTGCTTTCTATTTTTAGAATAATGCACAATGATTTACAAATCAACCATTGCCAGAGAATTATAAACCAATCTAAATGCTGTTTTTTAATTTTGAATGCTTTACTTATGAGGGTTTATTTGTGATAATTGAAAAAACTCCATTTACTGACTTTTAAATAAATATTATTATTAAAACTTGAGACTTAAAGCTGTTGATTTGATTTTATTAATTTGTAAAATGCCATTGTTGAAAGCTAGTATCAATATAAATTTTTTTTTAACTTCTTACTCTTTTTTTTGATAGCATTAACCTGTTTTCTACTTTGCCTTACTGTAAATGGGGACAGTATATGACTGACTAGTTTATGTGACTAAGCTATCAAGTTAAAATCATGTTCAATATAATAATATTGGTCATTATGTGTTGCAAATAACCTGAAGAGCCCTAAAAGCTATCTTACTGTTTTTTCCAACCCTTTAATTTGAAAATTTTAAGCATACAGAAACTAAAAGAATAGTACACTGATCACCTGTATATCTGTGTTGTATAGTCAATAATTATTATTCAAAAATTATTTAATTCAATAATTTTGTTCTGTTTTACATGTTTTTGAATGTATTTTCTGAACCATTTGAAATTAAGTTGGAGGTATTATGACACTTGACCTGTAAATACTTCAGCACATATTTCCTATAAGGAGCATTTCTTTATAACCACAATGCCATTATCACATCTAAGAAGACCAGCAGTAATTTTATTGCCATCTAATATTCTTTATAAAATCAAAGTATTCTAATTCAATACAAGATATAGATTGTAATAGACTTTTCAAATTTAAGATTTCATCCAGTCCTGCATATTATCTTTTAGTTGTTTAGGATGTTAAATTCCACTAAAAATTTACTATAGATGTCATATACTTTTCTGATACTTGTGCTTATGCTGATTGTTTTCATTAATAACACCTGCTGTATGTGCAAGTGAAGTAGAATCTGGGTGTCAGTAGGAGATGGAATTTATAAGTCATTGGTAGGAATTTAAAGGGTTTTTTTTCTAGTAATGAGAGAATGACTGAATTTTCTCATTATTACTGGTTAGTTTAAGCTTAAACATAGAAATGTTTGTGTTATGTGATACTCTTCATTTTATGAAGAAAAGAAACTTATTCTAATCAGCCATCATGTTTTATAATGCTTATGTGCCTATTTTAAATAACAAAAATGTTTCCATAAAATTGATTTTCTTTTGTGTTTTGGAAACTGGTAACATTTTTAGAAATTAGCCCAATTTATAATGATACCTTTATCTTGATAGATTTGAAATATTTCAGATTATAGATTTTTTATTTTATAACTATTATACTTTTAATAAGACCACAAAGTTGCAAATAGTTTCAATGTAATTTTTTCTCAAATATGGCTTGAAAGCTCATAGTGTATGTATGTCTGTAGATACATGCATGTGTATGTTTTAAGTGATTTTTTAGGAGACTGTTGTGTATATGAAATACTGTTCATCTCACAGTCAGGATATCTTAGTCCTAGTTCTGTCTTTACTATCTAACAGTCATCTGATCTCAAACAAGTCTTTGTCTGGTTCATGTGTCCTCATCTATAAAATGGGGATAATACCAGTTCTGCTATTGTGACATGATTGTTTCCTATGTTAAATAATGTCATATGAAAGCAACTCAGAACCATAGAATTCTATAAAATGTGGGAGAGTAAATCGGTTACTATTAATTATATTTAAATAAAAGTACTGAATACTGCTTCTTTAGATTTGGCAGTGACTTTTTAAAACAATGGTTTTGAATTATCTCACCTTTATTAAATGTCAAGGTGAGTAAATTAATTGTAGTGTTCAAAATAAGAATCTAGTCATTTTGTTGGGTGAAATAAAATATGTATTATGAGTGGTATAGAATTAAGTATTTGTTCAATTAAAAACAAATAATAACAACTTATAATGTGTTTTTAGTGTGTGTTAAGTTTTGTTCTCGAGTGATTTTCATAAATCTGGCTGTTGGTATGAATTTTTTTAATGATAAATGTTATTACTCAGAAGATAATTGTTCAAAAAGTTTGTGACATTCTTGGTCTGAAAGTATCATCAAGATAGATGTTTAACCTTTTCAAAAATTTGCTTAGAAAATAAAAGCCCCATTTAGGTTGTAGCTCATTTTAATTCTATGAAGAAATTGTAGCTAACTTAAGCCTTGCTAATGTTTGTAGTGTTAAGCATCACAAAATTAATATGAATATCTGCTTTCTATATTTTTATTTCCTTGCAGCTTTTAGGGTGTGCATACATAAATCAAGTAATCTTGGAAGATCTTAGCATTGTGGACACTGATAGTTTTCTATTTAAAAATGGATTATAAGAGGAGATGAAAATAAGGAACAAATCCTAGAGTTAATTATGAAGATATTGCAGATAGTCTTTTGAAGTGCTTGGGCTAACAAAATTTCTACGTCATCTTCCTTGTTTTAAAAGTGTAAAAGATCCTGATGACACATTGTAGTTCATAATGGCATGATGCCTTAAGCACTGATTTTAGTCTTTAAAATTTCTACTTCATTCTAAAATAGTGTACTTTGAAATCTAGTGTTTTTTTTTAGGTTATTTCCACAGGTTTTTGCTAGGTATTAAGCAGATCTTTTTGCAGATTAGAACTCTGGCAACATGTATGTATTATATATATAAAATTCTCCTTTCCAAATATTTTATAGATCCCAGTCATGTTTTGTCTTCATAAAAGTATATAAAAAGTTAATATTTTTCCCTGTATATATCCATAGAAATTAAGCTCTTGATCTCAAATATAGAAAGATAAAATTCATATTCTACCCGGGTAGCTTCTTTACTATATTAAGTCTGTATCTTTTTTTTTTTTGAACAGAGATGTGCTCCTGCATCTATTCGCCTCATGGACAACCAGCAGTTTCAGTTTGGTGAGTGAGGAGTGGTAATTTTAGAATTTGCTTATTGAACTATAAAATTTGATGAAATACCAATTATGTGTGAAGAAAATACTGAGTATAGAGCTAGAAAGGCGAATGCCATGGTACCTGGAATTTCTCAGTTTAATAAAAACAGGAAGTTATGTAAATGAATGAGGGCAGGGTTATTAGAAGTGCTGAGAAAGAAGAGTGCCAATAATGAAATGGGTTTGTCTGCTTTGTTTTGCTTCAGATAGTGATGGAGAATCAAGAAAGGCTTCTTAAAGGGGTGTGATGCTTAAGCTAAATTTTAAAAGAGGAATTAAATTTGTCTGAGATGATCTCTTATTAGATCCTACAACAGCTGAAAATGCCTTTTGAATCTCTATAACTTTTTTTGGCTTCTCAGTACCCATTGAGGCCTTTGCTTCTTTATGTCCTGCCATAGCATCTTGATGAGGCAACTATAGAGTAACACTTAATACAGCAAGGTTTGTTAGGGACTTTGCTCTCACCACATGACTGATTGGTTGGTGTTTGTACCATATTGCTACAACAGGCATTTGACGTGCTGGCTGGATCAATCATCAAATTGGGAAAAGAGGGTGAACAAATCTTGGACCGCACATGGTGTTAAGTGCTAAGCACGTTTATAAATAGCACAATTTATCAAATATCTCCTCACATTTGTTCTTCAAGGAGATATTCCCAATTTGTAAATATTTTGTCCAAAGTCCACAAGTCATATAGGGTAAAACTGGGGTTGAACCCAATCTGATTCCAAAACCCAAGACTTTTTCTACTGTCTCAGACTACTTCTTTGAACTATAGATGTTATTTATTTGTTTTTTGTGGGACCCTCGCCGACGGCCGGGGAACGAACTGGCGCTGCAGAGGCTGCGGGCAGCCTCGCAGCCCAGCACTCAACTGCTGCGCCACCAGGGGAGGCCCTGTAGATGTTATTTAATCCTTTAAATTTATTTAATACTGCAACAACACAAAATTTACTAATCTGTCTCGCTAGTATATTTGAAAACTAGTTCTTTCATTTATTAGAAAAGATAAAATGATAAACAGAGTATACTTAGAATGTAATTAATTGAATAGGTAACATTAAGAATACATGAAAGATAATAAAATCTTTTAATTAATACTAATGCTTGACCCACTTAAAAGTGGGGTATCCTCATATACTGTGACTTACCTGAGGAACAGGTAATTTCAATTTTGTAAGAATACACCCCCACACACACATACAAGCACACACACGCACACACTTATAAATTTATCTCCAGTTGTCAAAAAGGATGAATTCCATTTGGAGCAACAAATAAATATTTTGATGATATGTTATTTCAAACTTTATATATGCTAGAAATGGTATCTTTTGAAATACAGAAGCAAATCTGATAGATTATAGTGAAATAAAAAATGAATCCCCAAAGTAAACCTCTTACTTTCAATTCAGGAACTCAGAAAGATTGCTAGGTTGATCTCTGTTTAATCTGCCCTTCTTTATTTTTTTATTTTTTTGCTTTGTTCAGTTTTCCAGGATTATCTAATTCTTAGTCTGTTTAAGATTTACATATTTTATGTAACTCAGTTTCCTACTATAATCAGTAAAAATGTAATAAATATTATAGATTAATGTTGTTACTTTTAAAAAATAGATAATGGAAGAAAGATTATAGGTGATAGTTCCTTCCCTGCCACAGAAGCCCTTTTTTAAATGAAAAAACTAGTTTTGCACTTTTAAAAGAAAAACAGGACCTACACTTAAAAAAAAAAAAATCCCCAAATCTTAAAGTCTTTTTTCTAAAAAACAAACTTTTTATTTGGAGATAGATTTACTAGAACCTTTAAAATTCTTTATAAAACTATATGCAACTGGTATGCTACATCTTTTCTGAATTGGGTTCATAGCACTAAGACCAGATGCATGACTCAAATATAACAGTAATGGGAGTTAAATTGCTACTCTGAAAACAATGAGAAAAGAGTAAAAACACTTTCCTTCAATTAAACTCAATCCGCAGGCAAAGTTGTTAATTTAACAGACTCTGAGACACCATTTATGTTATTTTGGCAATTTTAACTCTCTGGGTGTGATTAAGGAAACAATTACTAGTTTTATGCCAAGAATTCTGGGTAAATTAAGAATTAATTAAGAAACAACCTTAAGCTCAGCATTGACTCCATATTTGATTATAGATCTGAATGGCTTTTGCATCATTAAAAAACAAAAAAAGCAAAAATCACCACCATTAGGTATGCTAAATGAAATAGAAATTAATGAAATGATTTTATCACATATAAACTATTACACTGAAAGATATCCTAAACTATGTCTAGTATTAATTACATATAGTAATTGGACTTAAAAATAAAAACCCATGAAGGGGCTTGTGAACAACAGTTTGTGACTTGAAAGAAGGGTAATAGATAGATAAATATATAAAATGCTATATATATAAATAGGGAGATTTTAAAAATTAAAATTATACTCATTTACTTTTAGAGTACAAAGTTAAAGTAACCTTTTGATTAAAAAAAACACAAAATCTGCTATTAACTTAAAATGTGAATTTTTTTTTTCTCTCTAGGTCATGCTCTTAAACCTCAGGTTTCTTCTATTTTTACATCATTTTTGGATGGACTAAAAAAGTTTTATATTACAAAGGTAATTATTTTATAAATGCTAAAGTGTTAAATATTTAGGGTATTTTGTTTCCTGTCTTCTTCCCTTCAAATGGACCTATTATAAGTATGTTTTTCCATGTAGCTATGTATAAATCATTATTTTTTTCATGTTTGAATAAATATTATCAGTAAATCAATCATGCATTCAATTTTAGAAATTGAAATTCTTTTCCAGGTTTGAGGTTCCTAAAAGTAACACTGCATTGAACAGTTTCATGCATGTAACTTTTTTTATAGCTTAAATATTTGCCTTTACAGTAAATATACATAAGTGAAATAGCGTGGAATTTTTAAAAAAGCTTTTGATGAATTCCTTCCCTAAAGGATTATACTAGTTTACACTACCACCAGCACTGCATGTGCCATTCTGTTGTTGTTGTATCCTTGCTATTACATGTGGGATTCCTGTTTTGTTGTTTTAAAATCATTATATCCAGGGGGAAATACTACTTTATTTTAGTTGTTGTTTCTTGAAACTCCAAAGAGACGATAACTATTTCCCTGTATTTTCTAGATGCAATTTTCATGCGAATTAGTTGGATATGATGGTTTTGTCAGGGGTGACAGTTCATGTTTTTCTTCTTGGTGCTTTGGAATGTGTCCTTTGAGTAATGGAATTATTTATCACAAAGGCACACAAAATCTCTTATTAAAAAAGGGAGTCATCTGATAAATGTAGATAAATGTAGATAAATGTGATAAATGTAGATAAGTTTTCCAATAAGATGACTCCCTTTTTTAATAAGAGATTTTGTGTGTGTGTGTATAAAATTAATTTTTTTTTCTTTTCCTGTGATTATTTCTAAGCTTAGAGAAGACTTCCTCTATACATATGATATAGGAATATTTTCTTTCTGACTTTTTTGTTAAACGGAAATTAAAAAAAATATTTATTCCTATTTGAATTTATTTCAATTTTGTGACATAAAATAAAGATCCAAATTAATCTTCATCTCCTGCTCCCCCAGTTGCTAGCCAGTTTCTAGCACTATAAACTAATTAATCCCTGCTTTCCTTATAATGATTTGCCATGTCTGAGACATCTTTTTATATACTTACTCAAGAAATAGACTCCATTTAATGTATCTAATTCTTTTTAATGAGCTTTCGTTTTTGAAAAAGTAAATGATTTTAATTCCTGTATGTCTAGTTTACCCTCTTGTTTTCAAAATTTTCCTTGTTAAAACCATCATCTATCTACCTATTTATTATTCTAGGAAAACTCTCACCCATTTTAGGAAGTGCATCAAAAACTTTATTGCAACTAATATAAACCAGTTTATTAATTTGGGCAAGCATTGACATGTTTTATAATAATTTAGTTTATGCACTCAGAAACATGTCCTTATCTTCTTTTAAACATTTTTTCCTGATTAAGTTATATATTTGTTTTTAAGATTATTCTTAGTTATTTTATATTTTAATTTTATACTAAAATCTCCTTCAAAAATATTTAATAAGTTTTTATTGGCATGTAAAGATGCTGTTGTTTTTCACCCCCCCATACTCTGCCTCTTTATTATGTTCTGTCATTCTGATAGGCTTATTTGATCATTTATTAAAATCATAATTATCGCAAGTCATTTTTTGTATTTTGTAAAAAGCCAGTGTTGTCATGATTGACACCATGGAATATTTTGAAATGAAGCATTTTCTATAGTTTTGTTTTATTGTAACGAATAGTTGCATTAAGCATTCTTTTTTGATTGACACATAAAATTCCAAAGCTCAATTCTTAATGAGTTGCTATGTTTGAGACCAGATCAGAAGGGGAAAGAGAGCAATATGTATTTTCAGTAATTATGTTGTTGCATAACACTTATGTCTAATATATGCTTTTTTATAGTTTAAAGGATTTGATCCAAATCAGATAAGTGTCGCCACATTACTGTTTGAAGGGGACCGTGAGAAGGTCCTTCAACATGAAAAACAAGTGTACGACATTGCTGCAAAATTTGGGTATGGCGTTTAAGTTCATAATGCCAAGAGAAAATTAAACTGAAATTCTAGCATCTGTAAGCAGTTGTTAGTGTGCTCTTTTTAGTATTAAATGATAGTCAATTTAAAATCTTGTATTGGTTTATTACCAAAATTTGTAGAAATTAGATTGGTATGTTGCTTTTTGCTTTTCTGATCATATATATGATGCATTAAACGTTCCATTTGTGCTGATTTTATATTTTGTGTTTGTTTTGCTAGAGTGAAATTAGATTCATGTCATGTTTATCAATTTTTCATGATAATAGTATATGTATAAAACATGTTATTAGTGTGTTTTTAAAAGGAAATTGTGTTTAATCAAAAGTATTTGATAAATTATCTGTACTCCACCCCCTGTCACTTATTGTTCTCTGCTGGTTTAAAGAAACAGAAAACATTTCACATCTATAACCAACTGAATAATGATTGGGTGGTTTCTGTCTGTCTGCTTGATGGATTATAAGATTGATGGATGAGAGCTAGAGTGAAAATGCCATTTATCAGGACTACATTTTTTTCTTTCCTTTTTAACTAAATAGACTAACTGTTTTCTGGATACCAGTTTGTACTTTTTTTTATTTCAGAACTAAAATATGGAGACATTATGCTTAATCAGTTCCTTGTAAATATTTACTTTTATTCCTTTTTTGCTATTTTTTATGAGAATATCATGTGATGTTCAACCCTTTACCTTATGATTTTCTGAATTTAGTGTTAGTGTAGTATTTGTCACAAAAGATTTAATCTTGAAATTTTTAGTATATTTTTGTGCATTTTTTGAGTTTTGCATTTTCTCTCGGTTTTACTTGTTTGTATCTTATTCTGAAATTAGCCAGTGGAATTTTAATTTCTTTAGTAAAATGTGAAATTCAGTAATCTTTCAATTTCCTCCTCCACACTACTTTTTTTGGAATTATTAATTTTTTAAATAATTAAAGACTAAATGTACTATAAAAATTCATTTAATGACCAAATAGCTTAAATTTCAGTTAATCTGAATTTTTGTTTTAATGTATATGTTTTCCTTTCCATACAGCATTTAAAGTACCATACCAGAATTTAGTAACATACTAAATAGTTGTGTGGGGCACATAAATAAATTGATTTTAAAACTTTTTTCTAAAAGTCCGTATTATTCAGGAAAAATTGAGATTTAAATTAAAACTTTTTATATCTACTCCAGTCTTAAATACTAGAGTTTTAACTTTTTAAAAAATATTTTATTTTATATAATTCTTACATCATTTTTCATCTTTGTACAATGTATGCATTTTCATTTTGGTTATATTCCCCATACAATTGCATCCCCCACCCCTTATTTAGAGATTTAACTTTTAAAATTCTTTAAATATTTAATATTTAATTGGGATTTTCAGAAGGACTTGTAGGAAATAGATACTGAAAATATTTGACTCACTATATATAAAATTGTTTGCTTGTTTCCATCTCATTCCTCTCACCGCCCCACCCTGTGTCCTTTGATTCTCTCTCTCCCTGCCACTACTTTTTAAGATCTTTAATTACAATTATAATTCAGAATAGCTGGCAAATCTTTATTAGCACATATCCTGTTGACTGGGGTAGGATGATGAAAAATGTTTCTTTGTTCTACATCATACATAATTTTTATAAGGTATGCCCTGTCTCTTTTGGGGTATCACCATTTCTGGTTCATATTAGATGCTTTATTAAATATTTGTGGAAAGAATTAATGAAACTGAATAGTTTTTCCCTGACATCTTTAATTCTATTTCTTTAATGTCTTAATTACTATGCCAATCTAGAAACAGTGTTTTAATCTTTAAGTACTTATCAGAAACATTTGTCAGTCTTACTTGATTTGAACTGTCAGTTGTCATAAATTCTTTTTTCACATAATTCTAGTTTTGTCTTTCTCATATTGTACCATCCATTTACAACTTAAAATAAGGTAGAATCTTCTTTAAGATGAATCCAGGTCTCATTAGGTGTTGATATTAGACTCCACAACTATTCATTTGATTCCAGCTCATCTTATAGTAAGCAAAAATTGTATCCATTAATATCTATATATATCCATTAATATATATGGATATATCTATATATATCCATTAATATCTATATATAATATCTATATATAGTTATATATAAATAGCTATTCAAAGCTAGGTTATAGCATTAAATACATCTTAGTTGGGGTCTCATTTTTTTGCTATTATTACTACTTCCTAGTTATGTTATAATGTTTCTTCATCTACTTTCATCCTGGCTCCCTTCATTTAGATGAAGAAATCTTTTGTTTTGAGCAACCTGTCTGTTATTAGCAGATGATTTAGGACTATTTGGGTTTTGTTTTTTGGGTTTTTTTGAGACTTGGAAATATCTTTTTGTGGTTTCTTAGCAGAACTGGTTTTCCCTCAGTTTTCTGCAGACACTAGTTCTTTGTTCTAATTGCTGAAAGAGTCCATAGTATTTTTATTATTTGGGATGCTACTCTGCTAACCCTTTCTCCTCAACTATTACACCTTCTGCATAACTGTATGCATAAAAACCTCCACTATGGCTCTTACAAAGTTTTCATCAGTTTAGTCGATGTATTTTATTTTGAATTAGGTTTTGTTATTTTATTTTTTATTTTCTGTTCCATCCTCTGTTCCTGTTGCTTAATTAACTTTAAATTGATTGTTTTTCATGAAGTTTCCCAATATTTGGGATATTGTTATGTGTTATCTTAGATATTTTTTTCTCCTTGCCTTCCACCCCCATCCTAACACTGCTAAATAGCTTTGAACATACACCATCTAACAGAACGTAATAGCCAAATGTTGAATAATCATACTTAGGTGTTTTATCTGTTTGCTATTAATGCACATGAACTTGTATAAGAGCTAAGCAGAGTAAACATTACCTGTCAACAGTCATGACAGATGTACTGACATTTAGCATAGAACTTAAGGTAATATATTATCATTATTTCTAAAGTATGTGCTTAAGTTGTTTAATGTAATTCAGCATGAGAGTGATTAGGTTCACCAGATGGCTCTTTTATATAAAAAGATTGTTTCTCATTCCTTTTTCATTAGTCTTCCTGGTTCTTTCTCATGAAACAGCTTTAAATTTGTTTAAGAACCTTGTTAATTGATGTTTGAAATTTGTGGCAAGGAGCAGGAAGTAGGGGATGAATGTTGCTACTTTAACATGAAACATTTTGAGTTTAAATATAGTTACTTGGAGTGACTGCAAAAGTAGCAAGTTAGAAGCATTTATTTTCTCAGCCCTACTGTTGCTTACATATTATATCTCCAGGTAATTCTGACTAGAAGATAGATAGTCCTGAAAGCTAAAAAAGGGAGAAGTTCCACAAAAGCTAAATTTGCATGGAAACCAATGATTCAGAAAGAGCAAATCTAGAAAGACTTTAGTGTGGACATCCAAATTCTTTCTGTTTTAGGTAAGAAAATGTATTATTAGCATTTGTCCAAATTGAACAGATCTCCCCACTCCCCATCTCTCTGACAGATGTTAGAATAGGGTCTAAGGAAAAATTGCTTGACCTGAGACTGGAAAGTAGGGCTTTTTATCATCCTGATATGAGAAACAGGGCTACCTATTACTTCAGCAAATATGTACTTAGCTGCACCTTTTCAAAAATTTGCTAGCCTTTTACACCCTTTCCTAGTCTTTCACTCTCCTTTTTTTTCCTACCACTGAAGCATTTCTATTTCCTAGATCAGTAGTATTTTTTCTCTCTTGTATTCAGTTTCCAAACATATGAACAGAACATGTCTATCTGAGGTATAAACTCAGCTGTTTTTCTCCAGGCACTTGCCATAGCAATTTTCTAATTTCCCTTTTGTTCTAGAACTTTACTTGACGCCCTGCTTCCAAACTCAAATCATACTCATCCAATCCAGAATTATCTTCTTTTTGTTACTTTGCTCTCTCAACTATTTGACCTGTTTTATCTTCTTTATTTATTAATATTCTAGTAATATAAACAACCTCTTCAGTTTCATTGTACCCAATTCTCAAGTAGTTCTAGACTAGAGCTGCTCCTATCAAATTTTCACCACTCCTTTTGATGCCACTAGTTTGTACATATCCAGCTATAATGATAAGTCAGGAAATCTGAGTTATCCTACATATACTAGCCTAAAATTGTCATTCAGTATTTGCATACAACAAGGCTAAATCTGCACTGTATTATTTATTTACTGCCAAATCTAAGCAAACTTTAGAGGAAGGAAGGATTTTAACTCTAAGGTGTTAACTGAAGTCATGAAAGAAATGATTCTTCCTAAAGAATCTCAAATAACAGGCTCAAGGCCTGAGTCTTAGATGATATCTTGGTTAAAGTCTTAGCATTCTGAGAGTGAGAATGTGAAGGTAGGGTATTAAGAAGAAATGTGAAAAGATAGGTATAAAAGTTAATTATCATTCGTGATGCCCCCCCCTTCCCAAAACAAGCACCAGAAGAAAGTATATTTTTGTTTTATCTGGTCTTTTTTTTTTTAAAGGTTTATTTATACAAGCACTGGGTACAGTCAGAAGCGCAGGAGGGTGAAAGAATTCACCAGAGCCAGAGCAGATTGACGAAATACACAGCTGAGGGGAGCGAGCAGTGGGCACAGCAGGAGAGGTCTGCACGCCATGTGGGACCCTCGCCCGGCTGGCCGGGGATTGAACTGGTGCTGCAGAGGCTGCTGGCAGCTTCGCAACCCAGCACTCAACCGCTGCGCCACCAGGGAGTCTTATTGAGGGGATTTTAGTGGGTACATTGAGTATTTGGACCAAGTTTTGTTTAGATGACTAATAATAATTAAAATATAATTTCTGGGGCTTCCCAGGTGGCATAGGGGTTAAATCTCAGTGCTACCACCTTGAAGGCCCATCACAACGACCTGAATTTGATCCCTGGCCAAAGAGCTAACCCACACAGGGCAGCTGACCTCTCCTAACTCACCCACTGCCCCCCTTAGCAGTGTCTTTCAGTAAATCTACCTGTTCTGCTCCTCACTCTATCTCTGGTGAATCCTCTCGCCCCTGCACCTCTGGCCTACATTCAGTTCTTATATGCATGCACGCATAAATAAATAAAATAAAATTTAATTTCTGCCTAATAACTGAAAAAAGAAATATTTTTTACTGAAGAGTAGTGGAAATCAGTAATCACTCATAGTCCTTTAAAATAAGAATGACTTTCACAAACTGGAGTGCTTGTGCTGAATTATATGTTGTATGGGATTAATTCTAACTAGATTACCAAATGCAGTTTCTATGGATAAAATTACTTTCAAGTTGAAATGTGCTCATAGTAGTAGCACCTTGCCTGTTGGTCTTGCACTTAACCTTTATGTTGCTTCACAAACTGTAATACTCCTGTGTAAGTACGTTTTGTTCTTTCATTAAGTTGTAAGTTCCATGAA
This sequence comes from Talpa occidentalis, assembly GCF_014898055.3. Classification (NCBI taxonomy): domain Eukaryota; kingdom Metazoa; phylum Chordata; class Mammalia; order Eulipotyphla; family Talpidae; genus Talpa; species Talpa occidentalis. The sequence goes on from NW_023603184.1 coordinate 106,831,656, forward strand.
GTAAACAGCCATGCCTAATGCTCCAAATTTTTTGTGCTCAAATAGTCAAACAACTGCTTGGTACTTGGAAGTAATTCCTTGCATATCTTTTTATATTAATATGATTATAATAATATAAATGGATAAATAAAAATATATCTATGAGTATATATTATCAAATAAAATGAATATTAAATAAAATAAGAGTATATCTATAAAGTAAAAGTATTTTGTTAAAATGTGAAAATTACTTAAACTTGTTTAAGCTTATTTTTCATGATTAATTCTGTTCTTTTGACAACATGGTAGTAGTAATTAAGGTCCTATGAGTCAGTTTTCATAGTTTGGTGGATAAAAGTTTGAAACTAAGGGCCAAACTGAAATATTAAAAGTGTTTTCAGATTTCTACTATACAAGCTTATATTTTTGCTAGGACTTGGATAAATTTATAATCTATGAGATTAAAATAAAAGTGAGATGCAATGTAATATATGTTACTCTGTAAAGCAATTATCTTGAGGTAGCATATCAATTTCTTTAGTTTTACATATTTTTAATAGTTCATTTGAAATATATTAAAAATTTGTTCTTTATATACAGTGGATTGGCAGCTGGAGAAGATAATGGACAGAGAGGTTATTTACTGACCTATGTCATTGCATACATTCGAGTAAGTTATCTCACACTTTGGTCTATGTTGCAAACAATCCTTTTTGCACATGAGTGAATAAAATAATGTTCTTAAATTTTAAGCTACTATAAGCTAATACATCATTTTGTGTGAATCCAGGATTAGGTACAATTCTTCAGAAACCAGCGAAACCTTTCACATATGCTTTTCAAAAATTTAAAGTTTATATTCTCTGTCTGGAAGTTGAATATACCATTCCTAACATTATTTGGTTAGAATCAAGCTGTCTTATTTAGTAAACATTCCTCACTTGATCCATAATCTGTTTCAAAGATAAAAATCTTTTTTATCTTTAGAAGTTGGTATTTACCTTGATTCAACCAGTTATTGGTTCACTGGAAATAATTTGTGTATATTTGAGCATTAAATTTTTTTCCAGTTATAGATTTTCTATTTGTAAGAAACTGTACTAGTTATCTGGACTAATAAAGTAAAAAAAGTATTTTGTTAAAATGTTTGTGAAAATTACTTAAACTTGTTTAAGCTTATTTCTCATGATTAATTCTGTTCTTTTGACAACATGGTAGTAGTAGTTAAGGTCCTATGAATCCGTTTTCATAGTTTAGTGGATAAAAGACTCTGGTATATTTATTGATATGGAAATTTGTTCTGTTTTGGTTTTTTACTTTGACTATAACCAGCTCAAGTGTTTTAATTGTTTTCTGCCATTGGGGTCACTTTTTTTAAAAGAACTCTGCTTGTTTAATATTATAATTAGTATTATAAGTTTCAAGGCCTTTACTTTTAAAGCTTATTTCTTAGGTAGTCTATTGAGAATTTGACTTCCCCAAATATTAAATCCTCTAATATTTCATTTGGAAATTGTTCTGAGGGAAATACTTTTATAAAATATTATATAAAATTTGCTTTTACTTTTTTATTTTTTTAAGATTTATTAATTTGTTTATTTATTTATACAAGAACCAGGGTACAGGTCAGATGCGCGGGAGGGTGAGAGGATTCGCCAGAGACAGAGTGGGGAACAGAATAGGCAGACTGACGAAATACACTGCTGAGGGGAGCAGCGGGTGTGTCAGGAGAGGTCTGCTGTGCCATGTGGGACCCTTGCCTGCTGGCCGCGATCAAAACCGCGCTGTAGAGGCTGTGGACAGCTTCACAGTGTGGCACTCAACTGCCTGCACCACCAGGGAGGCCCCAAATTTGCTTTTACTTCTCTAGAAAAGCTTGAATTATGTTCTCATTTAAAAAATGTCTTCATCCTAGGTAAGATCTAAATTTTGGTTTACAGTGAATTTGTAACATGTAGATCTTTCATCCTCATAAGGTCTTTCTTCCCTCTTAAAGTTTTTTTTCCCCATGCTGATAAGGAAAAAATACTTTATTGCATTTGTGCTGGATTAGAAATTATAATTAAAAGATTTACAGATCCATGAAAAGTAATAGGTGATTTTAGGCCTCCAATAATGTCACTTATCCCTATTTTCTCCCATAGTAAACATTTTGGGTATATATAAGATTTGTCTGTTAGGCTTTTTTTTTTTTTTGAGGCTATGTGAGATTTGAAAAATGAAAATGAGTACAGCATGGAGAGTTTATAGTAAGTTTTTTACTAATGAATGTTAAAACTAAATCAAAAGCAAATTAGAGATTGGAGGAGGAGATTGTTTTATCTTATTTTTCATTTTTCCAGTGCTTAATACCATTCTTACCAAATACATGTGTACTGAATAATTAAATTCCTATAGAAAAACAGACATTTTACTTCAGTTATTTGAGAATTTTTCTTGCTATCAGTAGTGGAATTTAAGTTTCTTTCCTGTCTACACTTTGGTAGCTTGTGAATTGTTTTTTCCAGTTTTGCTATTAAAACAGAATTGTGAGGGCCTCCCCTGGTGGCGCAGCAGTTGAACGTGGGCTGCAAAGCTGCCCGCAGCCTCTGCAGCACCGGTTCCATCCCCTGCCACTGGTGAGGATCTCACATGGCGCGACAGACCTCCTGTCTCACCCGCTGCTCCCCTCAGCAGTGTATTTCGTCAGTCTGCCTGTTCTCTTCCCCACTCTGGCTCTGGTGAATTCTCTCACCTTCCCGCGCTTCTGACTGTACCCAGTGCTTGTGTGAATAAATAAATAAATCTTTAAAAAAAAAACAAAACCAGAATTGTGAAATAGAATAAAGAAATTAGTATTATAAGTTACTTATAAAGATGTTGTACCTTGTTTGTGATAAAATATATTTTTCTGCTTGTTTGATTCCTTCTAGATGTACTATAGAGAGGCACTGTGTTTTCTAAATTTCTTTTCAAAGAAAAGTTGATTTTAAGAAAGGAAGATACCTTCTTCCTCTAGTTCTTCAGACCTGCTTGCTCTGTTGATCCTGATGGCCAATTTTTATTATTGTTTAATTTGCTATTTTAGGTTACTAGAAATCTGTTCTGTTGGTATTCTGTAGATGTACATAGACTGTTCTTAGATAGAGACTCCATTTATTGGGGAAATGTTTGAGTTTCTATTGTGTGTCAGGCACTGTCTGGTGCTAAAGGTACAGAGGAGAGTAAGACAGACAGGTTTCTTATCCTCTGTGAGGTTTTGTTGCACTCTTGGGACACCTTTCCAGTGCACTTATGAGATGAATAGTAAAGACCCTTGGAGGTTAGTTAGAAAAACATGATGCTAGCATAAGAATTACATGAAATACTAACAATGAACATGAAATACCGACAATATTACTGATTTTTCTGCATGTGTTCTAATTTCTTGATTTTTATGTGTGTGTCTTAACAGGACTTGGGCTTGGAATACTATATATTAGGAGAATCTTTTGAGACTTCTGTTCCTTGGGACAGGTAAAATGTACTGGAATACCTTGTATATACTTACCTGCTTGTTAGATTCACTGACGATATCTTATTACGTAGAATTGCATATGTAGGGTTTTTTCCTTGGAAAATAATTTCTCCAGCTGAAGTTTTTAATAAGTAAATTTAAAGGGAAGCAATAATATTCCTTACTTAGTATTTACTTGTTACTCATTTAACAACTTGCTTTTTCTTTCAAACCTTTAGCTGGTTAGAAATGGTGTTTGGCAACAGCCCATGGGATCAGGGTCTTCAGCCCTCATATGGTATTAGATTATTGGTCTTCTTTTAAAAATTATTTATTTTCTTTCATCATTGTTAATTTTTAGACAGTATTTGATTTCTCCTCTCAGGTGTAGTCCCCATAGTTCTCCCATCACCATTGTACCTTATGCTTTCCTCCCCTGTTTTAGCCCCTCTCCCTCCCGCTCCCCTGTTGTGTCTCTCAGATCTGTGGTCAGCTTGCAAGATTTGTCTTTTTTCTGATCCTTTGTTCACTTTCTTTATATTTCACATGTAAGCAAAACCATCCAATATTTATCTTTTCCTTCAAACTTATTTCACTTAGGATTGTCCCTTCCAACTCCGTCTGTTTTGCCACAAATGAAATGAGTTTATCTTTTTTGATCACAGAGTAGTATTGCATTGTGTATATATACTGCATCTTCTTGATCCGTCCGTCTGTTTTGGGGCCTTTAGGTTGTTTCCATATTTTGGCTATTATAAATAGTGCTGCAATAAAGATTAGAATACAAGTTTCCTTTTGAATTAGTGTTTTTGTGTCCTTTGGCTAGATTCCTAGTAGTAGAATCACTGATGATATGGTAGATCCTTTTTTAGTGTTTTGAGGAACCTCCGTACTGCTTTCCATAATGGCTGGACCAGTTTACATTCCCAGCAGCAGTATAAGAGGGTTCCATTTTCACTACATCCTTGCCAGCATTTGTTGTTTATAGTTTTTTTAATGTGTATTGTCACAGTTGTGAGATGGCATCTCATTGTGGTTTTGATTTGCATTTCCCTGATAATAAGTGATGAAATTTTTTTCATAGGCCTTTTTGGCCTTTTCATGCATAAGTCTTTTAAGGAATTATGGTCTCACAAGTTTCTGTGCATTCCTTAGTCACCCTGGCAACAGTAGTTGTACCTGTTAAGTGCTTAATGAATATTCTGCAGAGTTGTCTGAATGAACTCTAAAGTGGTGCAAGAATATAGTCTATAAAATAGTTGTCTATAAACTCCAAGTCAGAGATTTTTAAAGACCCCAGCATGAGACTGTGATTAAAAACAAGGGAAAAGATACAAACACAGCAGATAACATGGAAATGAAAAGAAACAAAGAGGACCTATCCAAAGAATTCCAGGGAATCTCAACATAGACGTGATAGTCATATGCACAAGAACTAGCAAGAGATGAGAATAATATCTAGAGAATTTAGAAGAAAACCAGTGATGTGACAATAGACCTGGGAATTTTATTTTGAAAGAGAAAATGGTCAATAGTGTTAAATTTGCTCAAAGGTCAGTTAAGGATTTAAAAGTAGACACAGTTATATAAGTTTGTCACCTGTAAAGTGATTGGTTCAAAGGAACTTTACTCACCTTTGCTAAAGTTCTATGAGAACATCCTCCCTACAAATCATGTCTAGGAACTATACCATTAAGGGGTATAACATTCAGTTCTTTGTCCCATCTCCTCATTACTCACCTAGCTGTGAAGTTTTAGATATAAGCAGTTCTTAAAATGTCAGTATTACTGCATTTGTGACAATTGTATACATTTGAATTTGAATGCATTTTAACGGAAATATGATCCACACAAACATTTAACTTGCAAAGGACTATAAGAGCACACTAGTTACTAATTATAAAACTTGTTGCTTTTATAAATTTGTAATATTAATCCCTGTAAATGTTAAAGCTTAGTAGGTTTTATTTAAAGTAATTGTTTTGTAATTACTTTATATACTTACATTTTCCAAATAAAAACATAAAATTTCAATAATCTAAATACTTTATGAGAATTTTCTTTAAAATATGCATCCTTACCATTCCAAAAATAGCACACAGAAAAATTGTATTTGCTGCAGCTCTCATAAAATAAGGCAGAATTTAACATAAGAGCACTGTTTTAAAAAATCAGAATTTATAAAACTTTCAGATCCTCTAAAAATAAAATTTGACATGCTAATAAAACACTAAAACCCTTTTGATATTTATATTCTAATCATATGTTCTCACTGGAAATATAGATAACTTAAATGTGTTTTAGAAAGCATAATCCATTTGAATGTTATTGCTTTTATCAAATTGGTTTCCATACAATCAAATAAATCTTGCGATGAGAGATGGGTCGACCTTTTGAGTTTCTTCAGTGTCTTTTCAGTTCTGGTGATCCAGAATCAGTGTTAGTACATGGTCAGGATATTTATTGGAGAATAAAAGGCATATATATCTTAATAGTTTTACTTTCTTGATGAAACAAAATATATAGTTATAACAGAATGTTACTACTTACATTAATTATTAATTAATTAATATTGTTAAATATCCTCAACCCCCCCTTACACTTTAAGGGTTATTGCTGTCCCTCACCTATTTTCATTGACTTTTAATATCAGTCTAGCATAGCACATTAGCACTTCACATATAGTTCATGACCAATAAGTTTGTTGAATTGGTTTTTACCTAGGTGCTTGAGAATAGGTTATTGAAATTGTTATAACATCAAAACTATTAATTGTTTTCAAATTAAGACAAACTTCTTGGACATGGTTATGGATTGGTATTTGTATAGCTCAGAATTGGATTCTCATTACAGTGTTCTATTTTAACAGATTCTGAAGTCTTGTTATAAAATTTATTTTGAAACTGGGTTCTCCCAAGTGTAGGAAACTGCCTTCAGGCGACTGAGTATGCTCTTTTGACTTCCCTCCTTTCTATGGCAAAAAAAGAAATGACTTTGCTGATCTTTAAAGTTATGAATATAAGACATAACTTGAGTCATCAAGGCTCTTGTTCATTCTTGAGCAATTACATATGAAAGTTTTAATTAAGACAGTTTCTGTCTTGAAGGATGTCAAATAAACTGGCTTATAGTAGAAATTTGGTAACTTGTTTCAAAACTTAATATTGTATTATGTTTTCTAGAGTTGTAGATCTCTGTAGAAATGTAAAAGAAAGAATAACAAGGGAATGCAAAGAGAAGGGTGTTCAGTTTGCTCCTCTTTCTACATGCAGGTGAGTTTGATCCTATACATGTTATTCTGGAAAAAATTTAATTAATGGAGAAGTATACTTTGTCAGCTGAAGAAAAGCTTCAGTCTGTCTACTTAGCAAGTTTTTCTAAACCCTTTTGCCACCTTGTTAGGATTGTGCCTAGAAGATTTTACAGCAGTTCTGAGTCCTTTGGGAGAACATCCTAGTTAGTACCTTCTGCACTATCTGGATGGTATGACTGGGAGCCAAACATCTGAGCTCCTGGAATAAGAGAAGGACTCTTTCATCTACAGAGAAAAAGCACTTTAACAAATTTTTTTAGTTATTGATGAAATAAATGGATTTTGAATAAAGGAATGAGTAAAGCAAAAGATCCAAATGAAGATTAACTTGTTGCTTTCCATGATCTTTCTGAGATAATAGAATGTTTTTATCTGACCTGTACAGAATGGTAGTCACAAGCCACATGTGACTATTAAGTGATTGAAATGTGACTAGTGTGAAACTGAATTTTAAATTTTATTTAATTTTAAATAATCTAAATTGAAATGTCACAAGTATCTTCCATATTGAACTGATGATTGTGTGGAGTGAGTCTCCCGTACTCCATGGTTAACTGATGATCATGTCCTCTTCATTAAGTAGCAACAGACCAAAAAGAGCTTTTCTTGAGAAGGGGGCACTTTATACTCAGTCTTTTGATATTTTCTCCATAAACACCAGAAGATTTAATGTAACAAGACTGAATTCACAAGACTTCTGAGACCTTGGGGAGTGGCTATTTTGTGATAGATGCTGTGAAGCACTGCACACATCCCTTCAGGAATGAGGACAATGACCACTGAAAGTACTGTTGTGGGCTCACTTCAGGGATGATCTCTGTGCATACAATTACTGACTGGTTTGCGGGTGTAAAGGCCCAGCATCCCCTATTGGGACAGCTCTGATGGGTCATCCTATCTTTAGATTTCGCCAGGGAGTCATGTGAGGGTTCTATTGAGATGCCTCTCAGCCTGACTTCTCCTCTTGCACAATTAAGTTCCTGTTTTTTTAAGAATGATTTTCTGGTAAAAGATTAGATTCCCAGCTTCTCTGACATGTTAAATCAAAGTTTAGAATGTGCAGCGTTTAGTTATTTGAATTATTTTGATAAGTAGGATTTTAAATATGGTTCTTATAGCTCATGTTTGGTTCAGTTGATGTTTAACTAAAGTTTTATTTTAGTTTAGTTTGATTTGAACTGCTTAACAATGTCTAAGGAGATTATTCTGTGTAAATGTTGAACATGAAATGTATATTTTAAATTAGTGTCTTAAGACACTGGTAGATCTCATTGAAATCAAAGATCCCTAAGGAAACTAAGTCAGCTGCAGGTACGTTATTTCATTTAGTGAGTTAGTTAGTTAGTAGTTATAAAAAGGTAGTTTGTATAAAAAGGTAGTTTGTATAGAAATTACAATCCTAAATTTCCTAATGAATCTAACATAAGCACTCCAAAAATGTATACAGCACAATTTTTAGAAATTCAAGAATAGTATAATGACTGACAATCACACTATCACTTGTCCAGATATTTCGGAAGAGGATAGTATTTAAGTGTTTTAAGTGTTAAAATCTATTTATTAAAATGTATTAAATCTAAGTCACTTTTTGAAACTGAGTTTTTCCAAGAGTTGTTTTTCATTATTTCTACTTGGAGATACTTGATCCATCAAATTTTGTTGTAACAATAGAAGCTACTTTTCTACTGAAAACTGAACCGTATAATATAGATCCTGGATTTTTTAGAAGTCGACAATGTTATATTAATATTTAATTACATTTTCTGTTTATTAATATCAATGATTCTCATATAAGTGTTGTATGTTTTACTGATTACTGTAAACTCATTTCATTCATGTATCCTTTAAAATTTATTTGAGTTTAGTTAGTCCTAATGATGGTACCTACGTAGTTCAAATGGCTCTCCAGTTTATTTTAAACTTTGTAAATCTGGTACTTAAAATGTAAACATTTAAGGGGTCTTTTTTATGAGTGTGAATTAACACTAGAAGAAAAACACAGCTGGCAAATTGACAGTAGCTTTGTTAAAGAGTTTATTTCTTCGGTTCTGAGGCACCTAACATTTGGCCTAAAAAGCCATTAAAATTTTAGATTAGTTTCTATTTGTATTTTGTAGTAAACAAGAGTATTCCCTCTGCATTTGTTCCTTCTGTTAAATCAAACTCTGTGGGAATCTTTGTGGATTGAATTCAGAGATTTGGCTGTGATTACCTTAGCTCCCTTTTAAATGCCTCACTTAATTGCACTTTGAAAGCTTAGCTATAGATTATGTGATTTGATCTAATGTTCTTGATATCCTTTCTAAACACACATATAGACAGACTGTGTACAAATAGGCCCCGAGTGTAAAGACACTTTAAGATCATGTCACTGAATTTGATACGATCATTCAGTTTGATTTCACAGTCTTTACTAATAATTTGTGAACTAGTAAAGTTGCTGTATTTAACTCAATCTGATCGTTTTTTTGGTATGTGCACATTTCTCTTGTTTTTGAGTTTTAAGCTTCATACTTATTTCTGTCAACTTTGATTAAGTTTGGAAAACTTATAATGGGTTCACCAAGTTCCATCTAGTCTGTTCAGGGACTGTCTTTAACTGCAGTATACTTGTTAAAAAAAAAAAAGAGAGAGAAAAAGAAAATCCCTTCTCTGGAGGTGGAGTTTTGTTTATTTGTTATTTTGGCCTCGACTTGCCAATTGGAGAACTGTTTACATTATTAAATTTTTAATAGTTAAGGGCCTCCCCGGTGGCGCAGCGGTTGAGCGCTGGGTTGCGAAGCTGCCCTCAGCCTCTCTAGCGCCGGTTCGATCCCCGGCTGCTCCCCGGCCACCAGAGGAGGGTCCCACATGGCGCCCAGACCTCTCCTGCCGCCCGCTGCTCCCCTCAGCAGTGTACTTCGGTCCTTCTGCCTGCTCTGCTCCCTGCTCTGGCTCTGGTGAATTCTCTCACCCTCCCGCTCTTCTGACTGTACCCAGTGCTTGTATAAATAAATAAAAATAAATCTTAAAAAAAAAATTTAATAGTTAAGACTTAACCAAAACAAGTTATAAAACAGTTCTTATATACATCTTTCACCCAGTCTCTCTTATTATCTCTGGGAAATCATTCTCTAGCCAGGCTAGAGAATGTGATTATAGCTTAAGCAAATCCATTTAGGTGATCTTGCCTTTTAAGTTTCTGTGCATTAAATCTGATTTCACTTCACTTAAAGCCTTGTGGGGATTGTCTGTTTTTTAGGGTGACGCAGACTTATGATGCAGGTGCATGTGTCTACTTCTACTTTGCCTTTAACTACAGGGGAATAAGTGACCCACTGACTGTGTTTGAACAAACTGAGGTAATTTTGCATTCATGAATGTAGTTCTTACATTCTCTTATTGACTTAAATACACTTGACTATCATTTTGTTAATTTTATTTTTGACTCTGACCATTCATTGCTTGCCTGGTTGCTAGCCCATAGAAATGAGAAGTATATTTGTTACACTAGTTGTGTATGAAATTGTAAATCTAGAGTAAATATTTTCTACAAATTTTAAAGAAAATATTCTGTGGCCTATAATTTCTTTTGTTGTTGCACATTATAACTGATTCAATTAAGTAACAAAAGACTATAGGGATCACTTTGGCAGCCCAAAGTAGTGGTGGCTGCTACTATTGAGGTCAGCAGCTCTAATGCTGTTAGTTTATGTTGCTGTAATATTATTATTCTAGCTTTAATTTTTTTTTAATTTGCTGAAGTTATATATTGGCTAGTACAGTTCACTTGCTAGCAGTTAATATTATATTTCTTTTATGATCTTAAGTTCCTAATTTTTATAAAGCTTTCTTTTGATGGTGAATGCTTCTCATTGTAAGTCTGCCTAGAGTTGAAGACACAGACTAGATTGTGAGGAATTGTGGGAAACTGAGGTCCTAGTGTTTATTGCAGACCTGCAGTAAACTGTAAGTTGATTTTCAGTGGCATACTTTTAGACCCAAAACATACACAAGGTTTAGTTGACTCCCTTGTATGCTCTTTTTTTTGTTCCCCAACTTTTTTGAAGTATTAGTGAAAAATAGTAATCTACATTTTTAAATTGTATAATTTGATGAGTTTTGTGAAATCGTCATTGCAGTCAAAATCATGAACATGCCCACCACCTTCAAAAGTGTGAGTCCTTTCCCATAACCTTAGCCTTTCAGTGTTTGTGTTTCAGTATTGCCTACTCTGGCTACCCAAAGATAGCCTGTAGTAGTACCAGAGATATTTTTCTTCTTTCCTAATCCAAACTGAAATTCTGTAAATGTGTTGAGTTCATGTAGTTATTGCTTCATTTAAAATAATTTGTTAGAAGATGGTTATTTCTTAGAAGAGGGCTAGCATATTTATGAGTCATTTGAAAATTCCTAAATTCTAGATGAGAAGGTTCTTATATTTTACTTGGCAATGAGATATGGTCCCATGTTTCCCCAGGCTCTCTTCTACCCTGGTCTAACTCTTAGTGGTTTATACAAACATGTGTATTCCAAGAAGTTCGAGGCACTGTAAATATTTCATCTCACAACTATTATGTATTCATGAATTATAAAGAACTGAATGCTCAAATTTTTGTTTCCCACTTTCATTCAGCATGTTAATCATTCTGTTATTTGGCTGTGAGTGTTTGTCGTGTGTGTGTGTGTGTGTGTGTGTGTGTGTGTGTGTGTGTTTACCTTTGTAACCTTAGTACTCTGTAAGCTTACTTAGGGCCATGTTCGGCCAACAAAGCAAGGCTTTTTTTCCCCCCCACATTTAGATATCCACAGAATAACCAAGTAATTTGTCCCTAGGCATTGACCTAAGAAATGCTATAAAGGCCTTTATGGTTGATCTCTGATAGCTTTGTAAGTAATCTTGAGTCTGATGTTTACTGTATGACACTAGGTAATTTAGCCATCGAAGACTTATTTTCTTTATCTGTAAAATAGAAGTAATTGTAATTATTTCATAATTTAAGCATTATTGTAGGTAAATTGCTTCATACCTTTCTGGACATTCAACAAACAACTTTCTGGAGTAGTGAGAGATTTTCTTCAGAATTGAACCTATCTCTGTCCTTATAAAACTTTTTATAAACAATTTGTGCTGCTGAATTCTAGAATCTCTAAGTGCCTATTATATACATTGTGATTATTCCCTAGGAAAAAATCTTATAAAGCTAGCCTGCATATTTTAATTGCTTTTTAGTGCAAATTGACCTAAGAGGAAGGAAAATTAGACTTCTAGTTCATTATTTGACCCAGAGAATATGTACCTTTTTTCGGGGTTGGGTCTTCCTCTTTAACGTCTAAGTGAAATCTTTGTCGTTGTTGTTTCTAAATACAGACAGCTGCTAGAGAAGAAATCCTCGCTAATGGAGGGAGCCTGTCACATCATCATGGAGGTATTCTTCTTTGGGGGGCATACTTTTTAGTAGTTCTACTGTTTAATATATTTGGTTCAATAAAATATTGAAGAGAGTCATAATATGAGTAACTTGACAGTACTTGAGATTTCTTGAAAGTTTTTATTTATTAGAGAAGTTGTCAAAGAGGTTGTCTAAGTTGTGGCAGTCACCAGCAGAAGCTTGTTTTGACAAGCCTGCCTAGATATAAAACCTGGACAGTCTTCTAAGTTCTCAGGGAAATTTGTTACCCAGGAATAACCCAACTTGCCTGGGAAGTATTTGACTATGAAATCAAAAGTCTTTAAAGGGGAAAAAAAGCTTGGATAAGTATTTTTCAGCCTCTATGGGATTGTAGCTGGACATCAATTGTACCATACATTGAAGAGTGCTTTGTTCTATTCACCCTCAGTAAATTCATCAAAACAGAATATAAAAAAGAAATGTTTTTCAAAATTTTGTTGCAGTTTTGATTATTACTTGATGGTCTTTATGGTGTTAAGTTTCTGTGTCAAATCTCTGATGTCATCAGAATTTATCACATCACCGATAAAAATTATGATATATCTACCTATGTTATAAGCAGGCTTTTGAAAGAAATATGAGGCTAAAATAGTAAAACAGTAACTTTTGAGGTTGTCTCTTCTCTGAAACAAATTTGTTCTTAATACATGCCTCAATATAATTTGATGCTCAGAAAAATGGAAACATGTTAATTTTTTAATTAAAAAAAATTTTAGGGAGCACTGTGAGGATAAATGACTACCAAAATTTAAAAATTCAACGCCTGCCTCTGTCCTACTCCATAGTCCTCTTTCCCTGTTTCATTTTCCTTCATAGCATTTAGTATTATTTAACATTCTAGCTATTTATACTTTTCTTAAGGTGAACTCTACTCTCCTACTAGAAAGTGAGTATCCATCAGGGCTAGGCATTTGTTTTGTTTTTTTTGCTATGTACCAAGATGTAGAACAGTGGTTGTCCCAGTCAGCCCTCTATACATGTGTATAGAATGAAGGAAAGAATTTTGGTAGAGAAAACAATGAACTATAAAGTGATCTGCTTCCTTGTAACATTGTTGTACCTGGACCTGGGGTAGATTGCTAATGTAGGTGAATGAAATAGAAGGACAGTCACCACTGCAACTATATCGGTTATACTTTTGCTGTCACCATTTTTTTGTAATCCCCACAAATTTCGAACTTAACTGACTTATAGGCATTAAAGTGAATACATTTGTTCTTTCACTCCTCTTTTCTGTTTGTTATCTTTTGATGGAAATTCTGATGAATGTTAGAATGACAAAAATGAAGACGGGAGGAAAATGGATACTAGAAACCTCTCAAGTGGAATGAAAAGCTTCTGACTAATCTAAAAGTCTACACCTGATTTTGGAAATTTAAACGAGATATTTCATAAAGATACTTAGATTTTTAGCCTCTTTTAAAAATGTTCAGAAAGCCATATATATTTAAGATTTTTAAAATATTATTGAGTGCAGGATGCCACCACATTAATATGTTAAGGAAAATGCTTATTAAATTACAGAATGGCAAAATACTGGTATGTTTTTCATCTAAATTGGATGGAGGGAGGAAGCAAAATAATTTAGCCATAATTACTTATTTGAAAAAAACAGGAAAATTTTCCTTTCTTTAGCTAACAATTTTACCTTTTGGTACATGTCAGTGGCCAACAGAACACCTTTGGAACTGCAGTTTCCATGTTTGTGTTGTTATATATGAGAGATGTGATTCTGCGCGAAGATGCAAGTAGCTAAATCTTAAATATACAGGAGGAAATAGAGGCTAATTGTCATTTAGGTAATTGGGTTTCAGATGAACTGTTTCCTTAATTGAGGGAGGATGTACTCAGTTTACTCAAACATTATAGTATAAGAAGTTCAATAGGAGCTAAATACAACCACATGTCCTATAAGGTTATAGAGGAAAGCTAAGCAAAATGTTTTTTTCTCTTTACTTTTTTAGGATCTGTTAGGATATTGATTTCTCTCCAATAGTGTCTGTATATGAGATGCTGAAAGTTGAATATGACAGAACTGCAAATATTACTTTTTTGTATACACCCCAGACTGAGAGTTTCTTAGTAGGCTCTAACATAGTCTACATAAACATACTTGAAGTGATTTATCCAGTTAAGCTCTCATTATAGTGAAGAGAAAATATACACAAAGTAATAAAGGATTAAACAACTCTAGTACAAACTTACATGAAAACTGGATTTTGTTATTTATGAAAACTCTGGTAATAGTCCATTACATTAACCAATGCACACAAATAGAAGAAAAGTATTATGCAAAAATGTAAGCCCTATCAAGATTATTCAATTCTTGATCCCAAAACACATAATGTAAATAGTTTCCTGTGATATTTTTGAAACAAAATGTGCTTAATGCTTTTTAATACTGTTGTATGTTTTCCATACTATGTATGTACTAATCCATTATGCAAGTTTTTCAAAGAATTGTTAGTCCATCCCCTGAAAGACCTTATAGTCCAGTAAAATTAATATCTTAGCATTTCAACAGGCCACTGGTCAAAACTGGTAGGATTATCATCATCATTTCTTTAGCCAAGGTAAAAGCCTGCCCTTTTCTTTGACAAGAACTGAAATGGTGACTTTAATAAAGATGTAAATGCTTAAGCAGTGAAGAGAACAAAGGAACGAAGATAGACTAGGCAAAAGAAGTAACATTTGTGAGTATTTAATTATTTGCTAGTCTGCACAATTTAAGTCTCCTTTAATCTTTACCAAAATGCTATGAAGTAATTATTATTCCTGTCTTTCAAGTGAAGGCATATTAAGACTCTTGAGTGTAGAGTAACTTGCCCAAAGGTATCAGCAATAATTGTTATAGCAGAGTGAGTTTGAACTTAGATCCTCCAGCCCTTGGTTTCCCTATCTTCTTAAAATAGATAAAAATATGAAATGATTGAAATTGATGTTCTTTGAAAGAGGGACGTACTTTTTAAAGTATATGAAAAAAAGAAATACTAAACATTACTACATTTCATTTAAAATTTAAAACTTCTATTTCTTTAATTTTGACACTAAGTTAATGCCCTGCTTTAGATGTTAAACAGAAATAAATCAGTATTTTAATTCCCTCATCATAGATACTTCATTGTTTTCTAAGTTCTTGCACATAAGTCAGTTTGAGACTCTGGTTGTTTTTATTCTTCCTGGATTGTAGTTTCTAACATAATGGTAGTGTCAGGCAATAAAACAAATGCAGGTCAGATCATGTTACAGTAAAACTCCTTGTATAATTTATATGCTTTCAGGTTGTATAGACTTATAGATCTTTATTTGTTGAAGATTACAAATCTAGTGAAATAATTTATTTTTAGAAATTAATGGCTTAATGTTGAACATATAAAGACTTCACTGCATATTAATTTATTGAGACGTTCTGCCTCATTTAAATAGAAATCTTTTCTTTCTATCATATTTACCATGTTGCTATTTTCTGTGTAGTCAAAATTATGACTGCATGGAAACAAACTTTAAAACCTGGTTTCCTGTGGTACTTAGAAAGAGAAACTGGTTTTCTCTGGTACTTAGAAAAGGAAACTAGGAAAGCTTGATTGTTGTTCATACATGTTGGTAAAGAGAAGGTGCTTTCCCTTTGCTCACTGTCCTCTTCTAAACTGTTAATGTCAAAGTGAGGGCAGACTCAGCCATAAGCCAGTTTGTTCTCCGTATTCTCCCCTTCCCTCAGTGATTACCTCCGTTCAAGGATTAAGACATTAACCTGTCTATAGGCTGATAAATGCCTTCCCAAATATCAGAAAGCATCGCCTCTAGTTCAAATCACTGTTACTACTCTAGTGCTAAATTCACTATTTTCCCCTGCTGGGACTACTGCAGTAGTCTCTTAACTGGTCTGTTTGCTTCTCTTTTTGCTCCCCTGTCATTTCTTTTGTTGCAGGGATAATCTTTCTGAAAATCAGTGTTTTCTCCTCATATCCACAGTAAAATCCAAATGCCTTATCAGCACCTTCAAGGAAAAACATGGAAAAATGCTGTCCTCACCTCTTACTACTTTTACCGTCTAGCAGCATTGTCCTTGCTATTCCTTAGACCAATCAACTCTCTGTCCCCTGCAAAGCCTTTGCTCTTTGTTGCCTCTTGTTCTAATGTTCTTTCTCTTGTATTTAAAATATCTGCATGACTTAACTTTACCCATCATTTAGATTTCTGACAAAAAAGTTACTTTTGTAGAGATGTCTTTCTTGTTTTCTGTGTCATTTCATTTCTGTGTCCCTCATTTGAATAAATTCAGTGAGATTACTGACTTTATCTTAGTTGTTACTTTGTTCTTTCATCCCTAAAATAGTAACTAACTGTTCTGTATAGTCAGTGCTCAATGATTATAGGAAGTGAATGGATAACCATTCAAGTGCCCACTGAATTTTGGGGGCAGTTTTGCAATATCTTAAACAGTTTTGAAGCTGTCATATCAGGATGGCAGTAGTATCATTGACTTTAGATATTTAATAGTCAGGCCTTGTTTGAATAAAGGATCATGGAAAGACATGATTTAATTCATAGTATTTAAGGAAGGTGTTTTATAGCTAAATCAGCTTTTTAGTGAAAGCAGGGTAAAATAATGTGCAGTAATCTATAACTTTATAACAATGGCCATTTTAAGGTTTTTCCATAGATGATTTATATATGTAGGTCTTCATTCAAAGATTGTCTTAAAACAAATATAAGTTTAAGAGATTTGTAAACTGAGGGAGAGAACTTTGAAATCAAATCAGTATTTGATTTCTGACTCTGCATTTATTTGTGTTACCTTAGGGAAATAACTTCTCAGGATTGAATTGTTCTCGTTGGCAAAATGAGAATAATAGTACCTGCCTCATAGATTATTGTAAGACTTAAATGTGGCAATGTTTATAAAGCATCTAAGTACCTTGCATATAGTAGATGCTTAAAAAACAGAAGCTTTTTAGGAAAAGTAATAGCAATTGCACCAAGTGGATTTGTTTTCTTAAGCCCTTGTTCTAACAACATTGAAGAAAGGGTTACAGCTTATTTTTAAGAAAAGATCCCCATATTCAGAAAGGATATGATTCAATACTGGTCTTAACAAATTTTCATCTATAGCCTACAAGTTGTCTTTCTATGGGAAGTTCTGTTATAGTCTGTATTAAAGAGAAAGAAATTACCTTTATATTCTTGGCTATAGAATTTGCTGTAGAAAAAAATGTCTAGTTCATAAATGCTCCTCTGCTTTAAGTTAATCATCTAATTTGTAAACTTCAAGTGTTTTGTGTTAGTCAGTATAATTTTATAAAGCAAATTCCTTTCCATATAAATTTTAAATAGATTGTATTTGTCCTATTAAGTAAATTGATGCTAGAGCTTTTGAGAGATCATTAATGTGTAGAAGAGATTTTCCTTAATTTTTCTCCTGAATTTAAAACTCAAATTGACCTCATGATAAGTAGATTCTTTATTTACTGACCTTCAAGCAGTGTTGTGACTCTCTACTACCATTTTTGAGTTCCAGAATAGGAGGTCGGGGGAGGTTGGGAGAATATTGATGCAATTTCTTAGAGGGTTTGGTCTGTAATTGTGATTAATAGCAGTTCTTTCACTATCTAGAAACAGACAGGCTGGTTTGTCTGCCTACAATCATGCTGTGATAAATGGAGCTATTTTAACTCTGGTTTTGTGTATCAAAGAAAACAGATGTAGTCTGGAACTGGAGGCTATAGGAAATATAAAGACTGCTTAACTTAATCTTCACAATGCTTGTTTTTGTAACTGACAAGCTGGTCAGTTTAAACAGTGGAGTTTATAATGGGCAAATATTTAATTTCACTTTATGACTTAAGTTTTTAAATTTTTATTTGCTTAAATTATACCTAAGTCCTGTCAGGAAGTTATATATATAAAAGACATATATATATATATATATATATATATATATATATATATATGAATTGGTAAGGAAGAAACAGGACTATCTTGTCCCTATTTGGAGGTAGTAACATCATTGTCTGTGTAGGAAATCCCACCCAACCCACAAAAAAATCAGCAGCAACATTACAGAATACAATAGTGTTTATATTTCTATATATAATATAATATAATATCTGTAAAATTCTGTATATTTCTGTATGGCAAACATATATTGAAAATAGAAGCTGAAATTTAAAGCACAATACTATTTACAATTGCTCCAAAGAAAATGAAATAGGCATAACTTTAACATAATATTAACATACTTAGTCATAAGTTTAACCAATTATATATAGGATCTGTATACTAAAAACTACAGAATGCTGCTGAAAAAAAAATCAAAGACGACATAAATAATTGGAGAAAATGTGTTTAGGGTTGGTAGAAAATTGGACAGAGTAGAGGTCATTTCTTCCCAGATTGATCTGTCTATCTAATGCAATTCCTATCAAAATTGCAGCAAGATTTTTTATAAAAATATAAGATTATTTTAAAATTTATATGATAAGGCAGAGGAACTAGATAGCTAAAACAATTTTGAAGAAACCACAAAGTGATTGCAATCAATCTGCCTATTTCCAGACATAGCTACAGTCATCAAGACTTTGTGGTATTATGGGATAGACACTTAGATTAGTAATAGAGAAGCCAGAAGTAGACCTGTACAGATATATCCAGCTGATTATGACAAAGGTATATAAAAACAGTTCTGTGATGGACGTGTATAAAGCTTTTTCAACAAGCAGTGATGATGAAAAAAAAAAATTTTCACCTAAACCTCACACTTGATAGCAACATTAACTCAAAATGGATAATGGCCTTAAATATAAAACAAACTTTTAGGAAAAAAAATGTGGCATAATCTTCAGGCTCTAGAGCAAGGCAAATAGTTCTTACACTTACCAAAAGTAGTATTTGTGAAAAAATAACTTAGATTTCATCAAAATAAAAAATGTTTGTTCTTTAAAAGACTCAAGTAAGGAGATGAAAAGATAGGCTACAGTATATAAGAAAATATGTACAAATTCCATATCCAAAATTTGTACTGCAATATATAGAGTGAGCACTCAAAACGCAATAGTAAGATTTAAACAATCCAGTTACAAAATGGGCTAAACGCATAAAGAAACATTACACTGAAGAAGATATACAGATAGAAAATGTTATATGAGAAGATGCTTATTAGCATCATAAACTATTAGGGAAATGCAAATTAAAATCATAAGAGACATCACTGGGTGATGATATCAGAATGCTAAGATAAGAAACAGTGACAATATCAAATGTTGGTGAGGATGTGGAAAAACTGGACCAATCATACATTGCTGGTGTGGTACAATTTGACGGTTTCTTGTAAAATCAAACATGCAACTACCATTCAGCCCAATAGTCATATACTTGGGCACTTATATCAGAGAAATGAAAACTTACATTTACATAAAAACTTTTCCATGAATATTCATAGCAACTTTACTCATAATTACACAAAACTGGAGACAGCCCAGACAGATGTCTTTCAAATAGTGAATGACTACACAAATTGTGGTACATTTATACCATGAAATACTACACAGCAATAAGAAATCAGCTATTTGTACATGCAACAACTTGGATGAATCTCCAAGGAATTATGATGCAGGAAAAAAAAAGCCAAGTACAAAAGTTTACATACTGTATGATTCTATTTCAATATTGTTTTTGAAATGACATAATTATAGAAATAGATTAGTGATTTCCAAGAGTCAACTGTGGGGAGGAAATGACTTTTTTTATATTTTTATTGAAGTAATATTGGTTTACAGCACTATGTGTTTTAGAGGAATAGTATCACACCTCTCCAGATGTATGTCCCCATACCACACCAAGATGCTGAAAGTCCTTAGCATAGTCTGTTGTGCCCCTTTCCAACTCTGTTCTCCTTTCATAGCCTCAATTCTGCAGATTTTTAGGATTTTTAAAAATTTTTTTAAAAGATTTATTTATTTATGCATATAAGAACTGGGGTATAGGCTAGCGGTGCAGGGGGGTAAGGATTCACCAGAGACAGAGAGAAACAGAACAGGCAGATTGACTGAAATACATTGCTGAGGGAGCAGCAGGCGAGACAGGAGAGGTCTGCTACACCATATGAGTCACCTCCCTGGCTAGGAATCAAACTTGTGCTGCAGTGGCTGTGGATTGCTTCGTAGTGCTGCGACTTAACCCCTTGCGCCACCAGGAAGGCCCAGATTTTTAGGATTTATTATTGGTTTGGTTTTATCTAACCTTTTGTTTCTTTACATTCTGTATATAAATGACACTATCCAGTATTTGTCTTTCTCCTAACTTACTTCACTTAGCATAATCCCCTCCAGTTCCAGTCATGTTGCTGCAGATCACAGGTTATCTTTTTTTCATAGCTGAGTAATAATAGTCCATTCTGTATACATACCACATCTTCTTAATCAACTTATCTGTCTTTGGGCACTTAGGTTGTTTCCATAATTGTCTATTATAAATCATGCTGCAGCAAACACAGATGTGCATATATACCTTTGAATTAGTGTTTTTCCATTTGTCAGATAAATACCTGGGAGTGAAATTGATGAATCATATGGTAGCTTTATTTTTAATATTTTGAGAAATCTTTATTCTGTTCTTCACCAGCGATCACATTATCATGCCTGTTGATAAGTGATGGTGAGCATTTTTTCATGTGTCTGTTGGCCATTTGTATAACTTCTTGCAAGAAGTGCTTATTTAGTTCTGCCCATTTTTGGATTGTTTTCTTTTCTTCAAGTTGTATGAGTTCTTTGTAGATCTTGGATATCAGTCCATTGTCCCATGTATGGTATGTGAAATTTTTTTCAGTACAGTGTCTTTGGGATTCTTTCTTTCACTGTGCAACTTTTCAGTTTGATGTAGTCTCAATGTTTATATTCTCTTTTGTTTTTCTTGCTGTTTGAAATGAATCCACAAAGACATCACTAAGGCCTATGATATGGAATGTTTTACCTATGTTTTCATCTATGTTTTTTACATTGTCAGGTCTTACATCCAAATCTTTTATCCATTTTTGAGTTAATTTTTTGTGTATGGCATGAGAGTGGTCTATTTTAATTATTTGCCTATGCTGTCCAGTTTTGCCTACATCATTTATTGAAGAAATTTTCCTTTCTCCAGTGTATATTCTTGGCTCCATTGCTGTAGATTAACTATCCATATAGGTTGGGTTTATTTCTGAGCTGTCAATTCTATTCCATTGGTTGGTTTGTCTGGTTTTGTTCCAGTACCATACTGTTCTTGATTATTGTAGCTTTATGGTATAATTTGAAGTCTGGGAGTACACTATCACACTCCTTAGAGGAGGAAGTGACTTTAGACAGCCAAATCTAATGTCTAATCAGATCACTTATTTAAATGGCTTAGTCTAGATTTTTTTATTTAAATAAGATCTATATATTAGTACTAAGGAGGTACCCTGTATGTACAAACTAGAACTTTCAAAATACAGTTATTAAAATAATGGCTAGGTGGTTTTAGCTTAGACTAAATTCTACGTCTGAGCTTTAACTTTAGTAATCTAAATGTAGTCTATTTCATAATTTATTTTTAAAAATTAATATATAATAAATCTTTTCAAAGTTAATACTCATTCATAATTCAGAGTTTGAAGTTTATCTGGCTAAAAACTTTAGCTAGCACATCCCAAATTTATCTCTTTTAACATGGGACTATTTGGTAGTTTCTGCTAAGTCTTTAGTCCCTTATACTACAAAGAGTAGATCCAAATCATTTTGGTGTCTAGGCTGACTACCCATGTTTACATTCTCCACAAACAGCAATCCCACACTCCCCACTCCTTGTTTACATGTGTGTTCATTCTTTTTTTTTTGCTCTGGATCATACTATAAAATGTTTTCTTTATTGGAGCTTTTAGCAACCAAAGGGGAATGTTGAGTCTGTGATATTAAAGACTACCTCTTTAAGTGTCCATTTCCTCTGTTCCAGAAGTAAATTTTTTTAATATACTATTTGTTGCAAAATACAAAATACTTGTTTTACCTAATCTATATCTACATCATTAGAAATAAATTGTAAAAGAGGTGAAGTCCACTTTTAATTTAAACAGAACAATAAATTTCTCCTATTAGTTTTCTAGAATATTCAGTATCTGGCTATGTTTCTTGTATCTTTAAAAATATTTCTAAAACTAATAGCTAGTTAAAGTATTATGTGTTTAGAATAATAGTCAATTGTGAATTCAGGCTCCCTATCTTGTTTTGAATGATAGTGGACTTGGTTTTTTGTAACTCTAGTGTTGACTCTTGGGCTAGGTTTGTACTCCTAGAGAATCAGATGTCAAAGGAATGTAGTTGAATATAATAAAAATAATTATGAATATTCCACATCAGATAATCCATGTCTGAGATGAGTAAACTTCATGTGGTCTAAATATACATATATGTGCCTTTTCAGTGGATAACTATCACATACAAGCAATGTTAAAATGATCTTAGGCCACCTGTTATTTGCTGTTTTTATTAATCCATTCTTCCCTCCACCAATGTAACATAAAAATCATTTTTATTTCTGAACATGACCTCTAGAAATGTTAAAGCTGTTACTATTTAGTTGTGCACACATGCATTACATGTGTACAAACGGGGATAGTCAGCTGATTTCTGAATGTCTAGCAGTGCAACTAAAGGTTGTACAAGGAACACTGTTGTTGTTTAGTTCTAGAATAAAAGTCTTCTATTTTGAATTGTGGTCCCTATTTAGAATTAAGGCCTTGGATGTTTCATTGTTATCATTTTGATTTGAGACAGCCACAGAGTCTCTAGAATTTTATGAAGACTGTTTCCAGGAATGTCTTATTGTAAAGACCATAGAGCATTTTTACTTAAATTGTGTTTTATTTGTGCATCCTACAATGTAGTTGACTTAAATTGTTAAGCAAAAGCAAACAATTTCCTAGTCCCTTTATTTGCATAATTCATGATTTTTAACCTCAGTTAATACTGTTTTTACTGACAGTAGCACCTTACAGACGTCTGCTATCTAGGAGTTAAATTCTTTGATCAAATATGTTTATGAGGAGCCACAGCTATGCTGACTATCTTCTTTTTTTTTTTAACTTTCTAGTTCACTAATCAAATGTATGTTAGATTGATTATTGTAAAAGTATAAACCATAGAAAATTTGACAAGATAGATGTGTAAATTATCCTTCTGACAGAACTAATGATGCACTCCAAGCACCTTCTGTTTTCCAGCGCTTGGTGAGCGACTTCATTAAATATGCAATGACTATTGGGTGGCTTCTCAGACAATGGTTCAGTTCCTTGTGGAATTGCATTATTACTAGAGGTGTAAAACCAGGCAGACAAGCTAGCTCTTGGGCATCCTGCTGAGGTTCTAATGTGCTCCATCTCGTTGGAGCAGTTGTTTGCAGTCTTTTCAGGACAATTACATCCATAACCACAGGACACATTCAGTGAAACTATATTACAGATAACAGTGGAGACTGGCATTGACTGCGCTTCACGCCTCTCTCTTGGGCTGCATTAGTGTGGGGAGCTTATAATATGCTACTTCTACCACTCACAGAGTAGTTGCTTTTTTTTTTCTCCTTTTTTTTAATCCCTTGGAGCAAATCTGGAAATAACTGATTTGTAACTTTTTTAAGTGCTTAAAAATCAAAATACTTGAAGTGAAGAGATTCTGTAGATTCTAATTCCTTTGCACATGAGAAAACTGAGGCTGAAACATGGAGGTGGCTTGTCCTTAGGAAGATAGGTAGTAGGACAACCTGGTGGAACATCTTTCACGTGGAAGAGGTTGCATGAATAAGAAATTATACTGTTTAGGTTCTGGTTTTAGACATTTTTAAAGCAAAATTTTTCTTTTTAAATTAAAATAACTTCGCCTGTTGTACTTCATCCACATTCTGTCCCCATCAGAAGATCAGCAATGCTTTTTAATTTCTAGAAGTCAAGTGGAAATATTTTGCTTTCAAGGATATCATTCTATTTATCATTTCACAATTTGGTGGTTTCCTGAAGAACTAGAATCAAAAGATGGTTTGAGTTGAGTTTAAAATGGTCTTTAAGGTTCCCAAAATGCAGACACTGTGGTGTATCACCACAGCCTGATAAATGGAAAGCATTTTAGAATGACAGGCTGAATACTTTAATGAAAAAAGGTTTCCCATTTCAGTTGGCCAATTAAATTACTGTTGATGACTTTGGATCATTAATGAACATTTGTGGAAAATGACCATTTGATTTTAATTATTACAATAATCTGTTTGAAAAGTACTAATCACAAATAATCTTACCCATAAATTAAAAGTATCCATTTTACCACAGATAAGTCAGCAAAATATATTGCTTTTTTTTAAATGCGAAAGCATGTTGGTCTTTCAGAGTTCTTTTACAGATTAAAAGTACATATCCTTTTTTAACGAAAGTTCTACTTTAAAAAGGTTACTTTTTTCATTGAGTGCCCTTTAAAAAATAATTTATGCTGCTAACCATTATATTACTTCATTATTCTCAAAATAAATTGGCAAGATCTTGAAACAAAGAAAGAGAACATTATACAGGGTACAAAAGCAGAAGTATAGATTTAGTGGATTAGGAATTTATTTAGTACCTAAAAAAACTCTACCAAGAAGAAAATAGCCATCATTAGGGAACATGAAAATTTATATAAAAGAAATATGAAAAGAAAATACAAATAGAAAGCTACATGATAATGTTTTTTGCTTAAACCCATTAAATTTTCAAGTTAAAAAAATTTTAAAGCTTTTGTTCCCTTTATAAAGTATTTCACAGATACAGACTACCATTTCTGCTATAGCGCAGCCAACAAATTCATCTGGGTATGATGTTTTCTTTTGTTAAAACTTCATTTTCTCTGAAACTTCAGCATGTTTTGGTTAAGACGGGAGGTGGGTTTTTTGGAAAGGTATGTTTTTCTCATTCTGCTATTTGTAAAATGGGGCAAAATTTCAGCCCAAGCTTCCTCCATCTCCATTTTATAGTTTACAGAGAAAGGAGACTCAGTGGAGCTCTGGCTTCCCCTGGGAATACATTGGACTTAATGAGCTTGATAGTCTAGTGGGCTCAATAAATCAAATAAAGCAAAACATTTCTCATTTTTGAATAAAAGCATTTATCACACAGTGTTTGTTCATTCGTGGTCATAAGATTGATTGGTTCCCAGCATCATAGTGTATATTGAAGCATTTTTGATTTTGTTTTTCCAGTCGGCAAGTTACGGAAGCAGTGGCTAAAAGAAAGTATCTCTGATGTTGGCTATGGGATGCTGAAGTCTGTCAAGGAATATGTGGACCCCAATAACATCTTTGGAAACAGAAACCTTTTATAAATCCATTACTGTTGTTGTTACAAAAAGTCACTTTTTTTTTTAGTCTTCAACTATGGTTATACCAGTAATCATATATATATATATCTCTATATCATGGACTATATTTCAGCCACATTTGTTTGTTGGTTTAAAGCAAGTTTGTTTTATCTGTAGTTTTGTTTCTGCGTCTGTGGATTGACAGATGGTATTCCTAAAACTCCATCATTGTAAGTGTATCAGTTTACAGCCAACTGGTTGTCATTTCAAATTTTAGTCAGGCAGCACAAGTCTGTTGTTATTTCAGGGGAAGATGCTGCCAGCTGTTTTATATTGATTCTTCCTCTTGGGAACAAAGGCAGATTTTGGTGTCATCTATTGCTTATCTCGCCTGTTATTAAAAGAATGTTTCTGAGAAGCAAAGAGTGCATCCTCGTGTGAGTAGACCATTAAGGGAGGATACTTGTGAAAGAATATAGGCAACCTGTTATTTAGGATGCCTTCAGTTGTGTAAGGTGTTTGGCCTATGTTTTTCTTTTAAATGAGCAGAGTTATAAAATCTTATATACAAATTATTCTGTTAGGGGACATGTTTTTGTTCTCCATGTTTCTATTTCTACTCAAATGTGAGTTGTATTTGTGTCACTGAGATAACCTATTGTTGTATGCTAGTTCATTCATAATATGTTTTCTAGGAAAAGCTGATTTACCACTCATTCAGTGTGAAGAACAGGTTTACCAAGAATGAATGAATGCCTTTTCCAACTTAGAGTCCTGATGTTTCTGATTTGACATTCTTGTTGCTGAGGTGCATAAGAAGCTGCAACAGGAGCAGAAGAAGAAAGACTCCTTACACTTACTATCTCCAATTCAAAGAATTGTTTGGCTAAAGAAATACAGTCATCATTCAGCTATTGAACTTGAAAGCCTCAATATTTTCAATGACAAAATCTTTTTTTAATTAACCCAAACATAAATTTTCATATAAAAGTAAAGTTTCAATTTAGTTTTTAATAATGGTTTAATGCCTTTTTTTTAATTACTGGTTTAACCTAAATTTAAAGAAAATGTAATGTATTAATACATGTACCATAATCAAAAGTTTGAAATATCATATTTCTTAAATACTAGGGAGAACATTAATCACATTTAGCAAACATTTTTACATTTAAACCTGAATATTAAAATAAATGATTACTTTGAATCACTGTCTGTCACAGTTCATGATTCACATTTTGAGATGGATTCTTTTCTTAATACAATACCTAACTTTTGATAATTTTTTAAAATTAATATTTGATCAGATAATGTAAAGTGAAAAATGCAGATGATCCTTTAAATGGACACACTGTCTTTGTAGCAACAGCTCCAAAGTATTTTTGGGCAGTTTAATACCTTTTATATCTGAAGTAGCCTTAACCAGAAAAGTGAAAATTTAAAATTAACAAGATGGTATTTTTAAGACTTCAAAATAATAAATCATTTTTAGCTAATAAAATTGGCCTTGAACTAATAAATTTAAATCTATAAGCAAATCAAAATTAAATATTTAGTATAACAAAAACTATGTATTTTATTTAGAAACTGCTTTTCTTCATTAGTGATTTCTTTTTAATTATAAAATTTCCAGCAGATCTTTGCTTGAAGCCCTTGATATTTAAAATAGTTCTATAATTGGTGAGTAAATTATTCTTGCCTCTAGAATTACAAAGATCTCAGCTTTATAAAATGCATCTATTCATGAAGGTAATTTCTCTAATTGGTGATCAAAATGTAAGATTTAATATGGTACTAATTTCATTGGAGTGTATACGTATTTGAGTCTTTTTTTTTTTTTGAATAAAACAGATTCATAAGCAGATCCATTCCTTTGCATATGATTGTTATACAACGTTCTTTTCCAGGAGTTCAGATTTCAGCAACCTCAGAAATCTGTATTTGATATTAGGAAACATAAATGTGATACCTGAAATTGTTATATTCACTATTCTACATGAAATTTATGGAAATTAGAGATTTATGTCTTTGTTTTTCTTCCCCCATATGTGCAGGACTCCCCAACCTTGATTTATAGTGATGACTACATTTTGTAATTGGAGTCATTTCTACAGGGATCATTTTGAAAAACATGAACCCTCATCAGTGTTGGTCCACTCTGATTTAGTAAATCAGAATGCCTTTCTCCACTTTCACGCAACCACTTCTGAGAGGTACCTCGGCATATATTTAGTATCTCTGGAGAACTGAGTTTTTGAATATGCACAGAAGCACTTAAACCTTGCCTCTGATTTTTGAAATATCTGAAATGGTTTCATAAAAGTCCAGAAAACATTGTGTGTATAAGGCCCTGAACTCATTTTGAATACATTTAAGTTTTAAAAGCTCCTAGCCATTTTGGTTTTCAATGATGCATAACAATGACTTGTCTTTCTAATGTTTCATTTGGTTAAGTCAAATTTGGGTTGGGGTTTCAGTGGGCATAAGAACTTGCTGCTTGTGAGATACTGCATAGAATACTAAAGATTCCGTATGAACAGGCTTTATAACCTTTAGGGAAACTGTTGCCTTAATGTTTGGTTCAGTTTACAGTACATAAGTGAATTTAGTCTTATGCTGAGTAATTTGAGTTTTTTTAGTTTAGTAAGATTTGCAGAAGCCACATGTTTATATTGTGCACAGCATTTTACCATAAAGAATGAAGATTAAATTCTTCATTCTTCTGAGGAGTTGGCAGTTTTCTTCCTAAGTGCTTACACGTTCTAGTACTATTATTAAAAGTTATTTTTAACTTTTAGAAACTGTAAGCCTTCTGGAATGCATAGCTGTGTTGATATATTTTGGAAAACAGCATTAAGGGGTGAGCATCTATCAGTGTATATACTGTGCCAGATATAGGTGGTTGCACGGAAACCTTTTTTTCAGAATATTCTCTTAGTAACTACTAAGTCCAACTTTGCATTTTTGAAAATACCTTTCTGCATGTTGGCTCCAGAGATTTTCTTTTGTCATGTTCTTAACCCTAGCTTAGAGAAGCCCTATAGCCCCAAGCAAAAATGTGTTACCTTGGCTGTTCACAAACTGCCTGTGCTGGTGTTTGAAGCAGAATAGAATTCTGTGGGAAGCATATCTATATTTTAAGAAACACCAAGATAGGAATTAAGGTCAACTTTTATAACTATGTGAACCACTTAATCATTAGCAACTTTTATTTTAATTATAGCTTAGCTCTTGGTGAGAGAAAAGCTGAAACTAACAAGTGCCAATTTAGAATTGAAGAATCCAGAATTGCCTTTGGCTTTATTGAATTATGGAAACTTGGCTTTGCTCAAAAGTTTCATGTTCGCAACTGAGCCTCATGTCAATATATTCTCCTGTTCTTACTAATTTCAGTATCCTGAAAAGGAAGCAACAATTGATGCTGAAATCAGTAAGTGTAAAAGATTTTTTGAACTATTGAAATAATAGTATCTGATATGAAGGATGTAAGTACTCAGCTTTCTGCTCCTGCAGCCAGCGTTTGTCTTTAGTATATAATTTAACTGTAAAAGCGACTTTGTAACATCAACAGCTTAAGAAAATTTAAAATTAAGTGGACCTAGGTCTAAGAGATTTTTTTTCTTCAAAGGGAAATGTGAAGCCACTAGTTCTTCTGTTTACATGTGTTTTCCTTTCAACTTTATTCATCTTCATATTTCCTGAGTTGAAAATAGAAAGTCGATTGTTCCAATTTTATTAATGTAGCATAATCAAGTGCAACCCAAATATAACTAAATCCATTTGGATTTATAGCTAAGTATATTGTTAGCTAGTTTTTAATCATTCTAGTTTTTAAATCAATGTTATATTCCTAGGAGGTGTTTAGTCTTCTGTTAACCTGAAGCATTCTCATTTGAACCTTGGGCGATCCTCAAAGAATGGGCACTCTTGTGTGCTCTTCTAACCACAGCAATTCCTTAACAGACATGAGTAAGGATCACTGATAATAGAGCACTCAAGCCAAAGAACCATCACAGAATTAAGTATATTTAGTCCTGTGAACATGTAACGATTTCTTTTCTAGTTCACAAAGGAGATAAGCTTTTTTTCTTTCCCCTGAGAAAGAAAAATAGTACATTGTCATTAAGAACATTTTTCAGAGATTCTGAACTTCTGATTGTAAGAGAGAAAGAAAAAAATGTTTTAGTGTGGATTTCAAAGCAGCATGTACACGTGCTTAAGGCATCTTATTATTGGCAGTTTTTTCATGAACACATGAGCATCCTGTAAAACATGTTTAACCCTTAATCTTGTTCACATATCTAAAAAAACATGAAATGCTTGTACTGGTATACAGTTTCTATAAATAATTATTTTTTGAGCTACTTAAAGAATATCCCCGAAAGCTCACAGTGCCTTGTTGGGATTTTTTTTCCATGAAATAGCCATTATTTAAAGTGAGTGGGAGAGGATAAGTCTTCAAAGACAGGTGGTTTAGCAGTTCAAGGCTATTCCTCTTCAAGAACATGTCAGGAATTAAGTAGTTGTATGTAGAAACACTAATAATCTTTCCCACAGTGTTGGTTTGGATCACATATTCTATCATAATTAGTTGTATGGTAGCTCTGCATTCTCACATCTATTCAAACGATAGAATTATATGTATTTTCATTCTTACATTTCATTCCTACTGTCCCAACTTAGTAGTCCTAGGTGTGACTTAGTGGATGTGGTGTATTCACTCTGTCCCTGAGACACCCACTACTTGCTTTTGGATGTTTGCTCATACAGCTCCTTGAGGAGCAGAGCCGGGGTGGGGGTGGGGTAGGGGCCTATTCCCAATGTTTGTCAATCCTTTTTTGTGTGATGGTGCCTTCAGAATAATGAATATTTCTGTTTCTGGACAATGATAAATCTTATGAGAAATATGTGTAGGTTATATTTCTTAATTTTTGTCCTCTTTTGCTAAGCCTGTGAAATACTTTGGCTCTGATACAACTTGACTTGAATAATATCTTATCCCGAGTCTTCCTCCAAGGCAGTACATACTCCTGCCAGTACTGTAGTAATATTTTGGGAACTACATGTGGGTAAGCACTTGTATGTAAGCCATTATACTGCTGTAACTAATGCGTGCAAACAGTTCTTCTCTTTACATTTATAGTCTAAAAGTGGATATGTAGTGAGAAGGAAAATTCCTGAGAGATTCCCGCGTAACTTTGTCAATTCAGACTGAGCCATACTGTTTTTCTACAAGGGCTCAAACCATAGTGTGTATATTGTGCTTTCAATGTATGTTTAAATTCTTTTATTGCTTTTCCTAGACTGTACTGTTCTATAAGCAAATGCCCATGTGTGATTTTTAAGATGTGCTGGGAAAAAAAAAAATAAAACAATACCAAAACCAGTCATTGTTACAGAGTTATTGCTTATTTCATGTCCATTCCATTTAACTTTTGTTGGCAGTATCAGTCTGTCTTCAGAGAATGAATAGAATACTATTTATACCCACCAGTAGCCTCTCTAGTAGTGAAGTCTGTGTGTATAGACACTGATTCTGTCCCTACCTGTGGCTCCCACTCTGGAGAGGTTATAGCTTTCTGGGCTCTGAAATGGCTGAGGATCAGACCTATTGAATCTACCCATTGATACATTTCAGTAATAACCACCCTCAGATTTTAGGTATTATATTACTTAGTTAAAACAATTTTCTACCTGACTGATAGCAGCTCGAATAATGAACCTTAAAAATCATCTTCCCAAACATAACTGTAGTCTAACACCCCCACCCTCAAAACACCCCACCCCCTCCAGGTCACAGATTACCCATCTTCCTAACATTTGCTCTGACCAAATGGAAATGAATGTATTACCTTTCTAGGAAGCTTTTCCCAACTTCTGAAAAGGTTTTTGTTTATTAATAAGATTGAAATCTCCTATTCGTGTAGCTCTGTCTTCTGTCATCATAAAGAATTGAGCAGCTGCTGTGTTGAAGGACACCTCTTCAGATACTGAGATAGACCTTCTTCAGTTAACCTTTGCAATATCAGTTCTAGACCTTTCACCGTCCAAATCTTGCTCCATGTGTGTCCATTGTTCTTAATGTGAGGTTTCTGGCCCTAAACATTCCAGAGTAGTACCAATTCCCTTTTTGTCACTAAAATGCATTTTTTGATGGGCATTGCACTGTCACCTCATACTGAACTTGAATTCAACAAAGCGTGTCTTTTCTGCATGTACAATTTTGGCCACATCTCCCTGGTGGTCGATTTTTTTTTTTAGCTTGCCTTTACTAAGATAAATGTTTTACTAGATTTCCAAATATTCAGAATTTTATAATCTTGACTCTTACCCAGAATATTCTTTGCCTCATCCACCTTTGGGTCATCAGTTGAATTGAGAGACACACTTTCTAGATACTCATCCAAAAGTTGGCAGATATCTATAGTACACACTGCCAGATAACACATCCATGAAAGAAGATCCAGGGTTCAGGTAGCTGCATTTCCATGTGACAGGCTATTGTCATCATATTTTTACATTTTGTCCACAAATAGACTTCAGTGAATTAGTTTTATACCTGCCAAACATTAAACATGTAGTTACGTTTAATTAACTTTATCAACATGTAGTTACCTTTATTTAACTTTATCAATTGCCAGCTTGAATTGCTTTGATAAAGCTTGCTGCTCCCACTTCCTGTGCTATCCTTTCAGAAAAACAAAAGAGGTCTTGCTCCATCCCATTCACATTTGCTTCTTTTTGGCCTCAGGCCTTCTCCTTTATTTCAATATACTCCCTAGCTGGTTTTCTGCTGCCTCTCCCGTATGTTCTGTTGATTGGGCCTAGTATTGACTGACGGACAAGCTCTGAAATTCATGTTTGCATAGTTCTGTCAGGTCCTTTCTACTACATTGTGCCATCGTTAGCGTTGAAATTTGTCTCTGTAAACCCGTGAAGCAACTGAAAAAAGTTGGAGTTCATGGTGGGAAGAGTTGTAATGCAGAAATCTTGTGTGCACACCAGTTTTCTCCAGCAGTCATTCCCTACTTGAAATAACTGAGCTTTAGCCAGGTTAATTCCCACTGTTAGTACGAGGAAGTGGCATTTCAGGGATATGGAGCCAGATCAGACTACAGCCAGTGCTTCCATGTTGGCCCCATCGCTGTTCTAATCTGCTTGTGCTGGGTGACTATGACACGTACAGAATCTCTGCTTATTTGTTGTTGCCCTCCACGGAAGGGCATAAGTAAGGAAAAGGAGTCTCCGCCTAACTATGGAGTGGAAGCTGTTGTCTTCATAATACAAGCCAGGGAAGTATCAGGAAGCCTTTTTCTCAGTTGTGTCCTGCTGTGTAAATGTTTACTCCTCAGTGTCCTGCTATGAGTTTAATATGAAACTCTTAAAAGTGCTGTATTTGAAAATAGATTTGCATTTTTATAACTTTAATGTTGTATTCCTTTGAGCTGAACTAAAAAATGTGAGTATAACCTGTTTCTGTAAGTT
The DNA here is from genome assembly GCF_014898055.3 of Talpa occidentalis. Classification (NCBI taxonomy): domain Eukaryota; kingdom Metazoa; phylum Chordata; class Mammalia; order Eulipotyphla; family Talpidae; genus Talpa; species Talpa occidentalis. Next base: position 106,864,662 of record NW_023603184.1, read on the forward strand.
TTAATTCTTCTCATAGAGAAACTGGAAATTAAGAGAGCTGTTTAAAGAAATGTTTTGTAACCTAGAGACTATCTAGATTTTTGGGAAAGTCCCACTTCCTTAAAACTGCTAATTTAAAAATTAAGGCTGCTGTTAAGGGATTTGAGCTACATTGGGGTATTCAAAAACTGTATTTATCTTAGGTGCTAGAATGAAAGTTAAAGTTTAGACTCTGGTGGTTACAGTTATGGTGACTATGTGGTTGCACGACCATGTTCCCAGAGTTAATAAGAAATTATTAACCATGTTCCCAGAGTTGATAAGAAATTATCAATCACAAAATGTGCTGTTTTACTGCTAAGAGCATAACCCAGTAAGAGACACAGCGAAAAACCCGATTGTCACTTTTATTCCCAGTGGTAGGTCAACAGAAAGGGACAGTTAATGAATGGGGAATAATGAGCTGCAAACCAACTGCTTAGAAAACTCAGTGTGGCAGAGAAAAACCTCAAGAAAGCACCTTTCCAGTATTTCCTCATCACCCAGTCATTAAGAAAAAGATTTAAGTCTTTAAGAAAAATGCAAACAATTGTATTTGAAAATGCTGATGTTCACCTGAAATGGAAAGTTTTTCTTTGGTGTAGTTATCCTTTTAAATTTAGGTAATTGAGATAGTCATATTATTTATCTGAGACTTCCAGCATTGTGAACTGTTTTGCCAGTGTGGAAGTGAGTGCAAGCAAGGATTATAGGTAATCAGAATGTTACTTCCCCAAAAGCTCCCCCTCCAACCATTTGCCCTACTTATCTCACATTTCCTAGTAAGCTTATTTGTTTGGGGAATCTATCCCATCACCCTCTGGAAACAAATTGCTTTAACCTTAGGCCAAACCTATCACTGACAATTCTGTATGCATTATTCCATGAGGTCCTCCTTTGAGGAGGCCATGACTGTAGGTCCTATATCGTGTCTCTGGGATGGGGTGTCACCTATGATTACAACTGTCTCATTGCCCTACGACCTGCTTCTATCCCCAGTTTTCTCAATTCCCATTTGTCTCCTCATGATTGGGGCAGAGGTAGCATTGTACATTTGACCTCACAAGCGGCATTAATGTGAATGTCCATGCCGCAGCTGAGGCCAAGTTCAGAGGGGCTGTCAGTGAGGAATGTGAATCCTTTGGCAAGTGTGTCATGTCACTGATCAAAGAAGTCTGCTTGGTCTTTCTGTTACAGGGCAACCCCGACATGAAATGGGTTGCCTGACTGGATCCTCACCCGTGCGCTTTAAAGGGACTAATTATATAATAAGACTCAACTGTAGGCACAGACAAAAGGGTTAATAAGGGGTTTATTTACAAAAGAAGGGGAAATGAAAAAGGGAGAAAGAGAGGGAGATAAATCTGTTATAGGACAGGGAGAGGGGCAGCCCAAGCCCCGCAAACCTGCCTATTCTAAATGGGTTCTGCCATCCGCCGCATCAACACAAAACATATGACACTTTAATGGGAAGGAACTTTAATAAAAACTAGAAAACAATACAGGTAAGGCAAAGAGTCTAGTTTCTAAATGAAGCACCCAAAGTTACCCGTCCCCTCGTGGGTAAAACTCCATCCATATGGGGTCGGCCCAAAGCAAGGCCCCAAAGCCTGCCACAAGTCTAAAACATCTTCCAGTGGGGACCCACAGAAAAGGGTCACAAACAACTGGACAAGCCCGGAAGGAAAAGAGCAAAATCAACATCCAGATAAAAGCTGCCATGGTCACCTCCCCACGGGTCTCACCCACATCTGTGTCACCCCGTCCACGACCAAAAGACAAGCACAGTTTCTTCACGTGTCTCTAGGCTCCATGCACCTCCTCCAGGTCTCCTGGCTCCATCCTGCTTCCTTCCTTCCTCAGTCTCTTCCTGCAGCTTCTTCTCTTCCTGCTCAGCTCCACCCTCCCTTGGGTGGGGCAGGGAACCTCCCCCTTTCCTGGGGACCACCCTGTTACAAATTGATAAATTGATGAATGCATCTTAACAGTTCCACTGAGCTGGAATCCCAATGGCATGCTGGGAACCAACGAAAAGCTAAGAGCCAAGAGACTCTCAAGGCCCACATGTCTGATTACACCAAACCTGGCTGCTTACCTCCACCCTCAGTTCCCAGCAATCCTCCCTTCGGTGATGATATTATGGGATTTGTAGTCCTTTGGTCTGGGGTAGGGGTGGGATCCATAAAACCTATTTGTGGAGTTTGTTCAGGGCATCCTTTCTCCTCAAGAGTTCTGCAAAGAGATCAAGTTCTTGTTCATGTCTGAGGAAATGGAAAGAGCGACATATTTTGAACCCATGGACAAGGGGTTTTGACTAAAAATCATGAAATACTGGATTTAACATCTTATCCCTTTGAAATGCACTATGTAGATAGCATCAAAAAATTTTCAAGGAACAAAAGCTTTAGCAATATAGGGAAATCTTTTCTAGTAAAAAAAAAAGGGGGAGAGGCTTTTAGCACTTAATGCAGAATGTTCTAGGAGCATAGAACCAAACTTTTCATTGGAACATTAGCAATGAAAGCCTTCACTCGAATGGCAAAATATGAAGTCATTGTAAAGTCAATTAATTACCTGTTAATACCAATAAGCAGAACAGAGTACTCTGAAGGTAAGTTTAAAAGAAGTATATCCTAAAAATAAAAGACAATACATGCTGGGGAGTTAGGATTGCCCTCCCCCTTGCCAGTTGCCTCCAGCGCTCCCAAACCTGGCCAAGTGTTGGCGTGGTTCCTGAGTTCCTGCTGTTGCCAGTCAGCAATCTGTCATTCCGAATGGGTGCCTCTCTGGAGAGCTGACTGAAGGAGCCAAATGCCATGATTGGCCCTCATTCCTTTATTTGGTGGTAGTAGTTAGAATTTCCTGATGCATTACTAACTAGGAAATCCCAACTGCCCAGTGGCAAGGGGTTAAAAACTGTTCTGAAAAGCTTTTAATGTTCTGAAAAGCTAAATTACACATACATGCAAACCACAAACACACAGCACCTGGGTAAATCAAGTGTGACTGAATAAAGGCCGGGCTATTTGCAAAAGGGAATCTGGAAAACATTTGCTTTGGGGTGGTTAACATTACTTACACTTTGTGCTTTTTATTTTTGTTTTTGGGGGAAGAAAGTTTAGAGGAAATGTGCAGGAAAAAATCAGTATTTTAACTATTGAAAATAAGATCAGTTCACTTACTTTCCAAATCTTAAGGGGCTCTGAGGTTTGAGAGGGGCACAGAGCTACTGCACAAAGAAGTTGAAACACTTTTAATACAAAAGTTGTTAAAGAACATTTCTCAGATATACAGTTATGCTATGGGATGCAATGAAGAGGTCATTAAACAATTATTGTTTTCCAAATATGGATGTAAACATCAGTGGTAAATGGCACCAGCTCATATACTTAAGGTTAAAAATGCTATAAATTCAAAGCCATTGCATTTTATAAGAAGTCAAATTTTCTCAGATGTAACAGATTTTGAGCAACCAAGTCATACTACAAAGGATTTATGCTGTGCATACTGCTTCTGGGTACCTGTGGCTAAGTGCCTTCTCTTTGAAGGAAAAAGGAACTCCATTATGGCAGGGTTTCACTATGTTTCAGTAGAAAGCTACTAGGCTAAACCATAAGAAATGACTATTAATCAAAAACTTTCAAAATTATTAATTTCATATAATTCAAATCTAATACTTCAGGTTTTTTGTAAGCCATGTCAACACGGGGTTGACAGTTGCATTTATGAAAGGAGGATTTAGAAACAAACAGTAAAGGCTTTGTACCCCAGAAATAAAATGCTTGAGTAGAATGTATGGGCTCCCACTGGGAGAACTGTGGGCATGAAACTAGCATTATGATCTGTCAGAGAAGGTTTCAGAATTCACCTTTTCATCTAGGATGGGGGTGAAAGGAGAGAAGTTTGGTGGGGTTATGGAAGAGTATAGCAGACTTTTCTTCATCCGAAAGGTTACAAGATGGAAACACCTTCAGCATTAACATCCTAAGCTGCAAACACACATACGAATCAGTTCTCAGGATCCCTGTGCTACTAGCCACTGCTAATAGATAAAGGAGAGCAGAGGTATTATGATAAACAATATATATCCAATTCATGTATTCAAATTATTAACAATGGAACAAGAGAAAACCATGTAAAATTGTTCTTGGGCAACTTTTTATTCTCTCTATACCATAGCACCATAATTATGTTGCAGGCACAGTATTTTCCTGTAAATTTTGCACATTAAAAAAAAAAGCAAACATTTATAACCTAAGAAATTTCAATTACATAAAGGATTACATCTATAGTGAAAAACCCTATTGAAACGTAAACTCTTAAGTAAAATGTGTGCATTACAGATGATGAGGGTAAGTTGTGATAATAGAGCACACAATCCCTGAAGATATTATTAAAAGCCTAGAAATCTGTAGCTACCGAATGCTGGGCTTTGTAGTGTCATGTCCCTGGGTAATGTAATCATGTGCAAGGGAACCTGGAGGGTACAAGGAAGCACAACTACAACACAGGAGAAAGACAGGCACTACAAGTTCTAGTAGAAACAGTTTTTAAATATGTTTTCTTTCGAATTTTTATAAATTAATGTCAAAGTTCTTATTTAACTTGGTAAAGATTTTAAAAAACAATGTTAAGCAATTATTTTTATAATTTTTAAGTGTCAAAAAGTTCAACATGGAACAAATGTAAAGATGCTAAATGCAGATAAAACAGGATACAAAATCTAGATCTAAAACAACTATAAAAGTCATTATCAGACATTACTATAAATTCCACCCTATAATCTCATAAATCAAGGCTCTTAACTGTCTGGATTCATAGGTGACTGTATTCTTCCCAATATGTATTCTTTCTTCTTCCAGGGGTTGTTCAATAATGGCAGGTATATTCCTGCCATAAAATTCACAATGTTCTAGAAATTGGATACATTCTTCAATAACGCTGTCACGCAGCATGATCGTGTGTTTTGACATGTTTTCCAGTAAGGACAGGAAGCATCGTTTGGCATAATACCAGGTATCGGTTCCCAGTTTTTTATTATAAGGTTCTAAGCTTTTGATTACCCGGGAAATACCAAAGTCATAGTTCCCTTTGGCACAATAAAGTGTCCCTATGACCAAATTCACAATGCACAGGTGGTAGATTTTCCTATCCGGTTCATCATAGGAGAGCTGCTCCTCCTCCTTTTCAATCTTCCTCATCAACTCCTCAGCTTCTTCATTCTGACTTGTCATAATATATGAAACGCAGAGGTTAGCCAATACAATAGCACTGACATGCAGGATGTTGTCATAATGCTTCTTGACTATGGGCTCATAAAAACCTATGGCTTCTTTGTATTTGTTCTCCTGCATGAACAGAACATGAGCCACATTCAGCTTCCAAATATCGTGGTCATTACAGAACTCCACAGATTTGCGGAAGATCTTTTCTACCATCGGGTAATTTTCAAGGTTCCAGTAGATTTTTGCCTGGGCCATCAACACGGGGATATACTTCTCAAGGGTGTCATCATATTCATTCACTGCTTTTTTGACAGCTTCATCATCTCTATTGTGTCTTGCTTCCTGTACTTGTATGGTGATTTTTCTGAGTTGTTCAGTCAGGATCCCCGCGAGCCCATCAAGCTTAATGAAAGCCTCTTCAGGAGCTGTCTGACATGTGATCATGGCATCCAAGAAGTCATAGAGATAGGGTGTGAGGAACTTATAAGTCAAGTGGGCATTTTCTGCCAGGACATCTGCTGCCAGATCAAAATACTCATACTTACAGTAGAGCAGCAGCAGGTTGCCAAAGGTCTCTGGGGGAAAAGGGTTCTGTTGGAGCAAAAACTGTAGCTTTTCAAAACCTTCTGTAGGCCTGGCATCCATGTTCATTAGCGCCTGGTTGTGCAGGGTCACAGGATCTAACTCTTCCTCTGCCCTAGGTGGCATGTCAGTGAGAGCTTCCTGTGCAGCCTCATAGTTTCTCAGTTGGTATTCAATGGCCGCCTTGAGGTTGAAGGCTTCCACCAGAGCAGTCTGGTGAAGGACTAAGGTGTTGCCCACACTGCGAACATCAATGCCTTCAGTGGTCATGCCCACACCTAGCTCTGGGTGCTGGCGGATACCACGCTCAATAATGTCGGCGATATGCTTCAGGGCTGGGGCATAGTGGCGGCTGCTGTAATAGGCCAACGCCAGGTTGTAGGAGAGGTCAGGCCGGTAGCCTGAGGACTGCAGAGCCGCAGAGAACTTGGAAGACGCGGCTTCATACTGTCCCTCCTTGTAGAGTAAACAGCCCAGGTTGACCTGGCCATCAGGCTCGTTCTCGCCCCCACTGCCTTCTGTCCCTTCCCCACTCAGCAGCTGCTCCACCAGGCTTCTGGCCCCGGGCAGATCACCCTCACTGTACTTGATAGCGGCTTGGAGTCGAAGCACTCGGTTGTGATAGGCAGGGTTGTCCAGGAGGAGGAAGGCGACCCGGGTGGCCTCCGGATAAAGGCCGGCTTTGTAGAGCGCCTGGGCCTGGTACAGGCGGTACTGCTCCAGCTCGGGGTGCAGCTGGCCCAGCTGCTCGTAGCACTCGGCCGCCAGCGCGAACTCCTGCAGACGGTAGTAGCAGTAGCCCAGCAGCGACAGGCCGGCGCGGCTCCTCGGGCTCCGCTGGAGCTCTCCGCCCAGCAGCTGCACCGCCTCTGCGTAGCGGGCATCCCGGATGAGCCGGTACACGACGGCCGTGTACTCCCCATCGGGGATCTGCGCGCCGCCCAGCCCCGCCATAACCGCCAGGGCGGGTGTGCGTCCCAGTTACCACGGCAACAAGCCAACCGGAAACGGAAGACTACAAAGAATGTTTTGGGCTGGTGGGGGTGGGTGCGATATCCAAAAGTTTCTTTGCAGCGGTAGGTTTAGGTCAAAATTGGAAAGAAATCACCGTGTGACTACCATATCCGGGGTCTGGCCCACCAAAATTCCAAACGGTGAAGCTGAGGCGCGGCGTTAAACAGGGAACAGGAAAAGCCGCCGCTCAGTTCCGATTCGGAAACTCTGCTTCTCGGCAGACATTGCGCCAATGTCGTCACCGCTGCGGACGTGGCCGCATGCATTGTGGGAAACGTAGTCTTTTCTGCAAGTCGGCGCTGCCTTCCTGCCTGAACATATATAAGGGGGTTTGTTACCTGTCTGTTGTGCCACATTGGCTTTGGCGCAGAGGAAGGTTTGAGGTCTGAAGTTCCTTTCGGTTTTTTGCCTTTTGTAATGCATGCAAGTAATGTGCGTTCAGTGTGTTGTAGTAGTGAAAGAAGTAGGAATGGAAAAGGCGTTCTTCTGAAATTAGAGTAGATTCCGTTTGGGAGGCCGCCCTGAAGGCAAACTTTCTAAGAGCAGAGTAACAGTGACCAGGAGGCTTTATTTTGTTTCCAGGGGTTGATAGCAGGAAAGAGTACTTGTGGATCTTAGCTGGTGCTGATGAGATGATTTATTTCCACCCATCCGTCGACTTCCTTTCCCATAACAAATATTCCTAGCACACTATAGCATTTAAACTTGGCCCTACACACTGTCTTGATACTTCAAATTTCACTCCAGCTGGAAGCATTGGAGAAATCTCATCTTTTCCAATAGAGAAGAAAAAAATACGCAAAGACCCAAAGTGTTCCTTTTAGTACACATGGTTACTCTTGTAACTGTTAACTTAGTTTGTGATGTAGGTATGTGACAGTGAGAGAGACATGCCTAACTGCTTGTCAAGCTGAATGACACTAGACTGATGAAAAGTGGTTTTATATTGGCTAAATTTTTTTTAGTTGTTGTAGGGTAAAGAAAATGTCAGGCTTTTCTGCCCTCCCGCCATCAGGATAGATGATGGATCTGCAGTCCCGAATGCATGCCTGATGGCGGACACCTGGAGTAGGGTGTGGGCATAGGTAGATGAGATTCAGCTGAGCTAAGACTGTGCTTTTTAAGGGCGGCGTCACGGGGACGCCAGAAGCTGAGAAAGAAGCCGATGAGAGAAGCAAAGAAGCAGAAGCAGAGAACGCCAGAGAGCCCAGATAGAGTGAAGATTTGCTGGGGGCTGGGAGGCCGGCAGTCCCCCCCCCCAACCCCCTGCCTGCCACGTACCCGCTGAACCCCAATAAAAAACCTGCAAAATGACTGAGGACTCTGACTCCTCCTTTACCCGGTCTGCATGGGATCAGAAAACCTGCACTGTTTCCTTTTCTGCCCTTTACAGTTGGCGTAAGTCGGCAAGATGATCCATGCAGACGGGTATGGAGCCCTCCGAAGAGCTGGAGGGACTACGGAGTAAAAGACTGCCTGTGATGACGCCGGAGGCATCATAGCAACCCAGGAGATGGACAATGTCCAGGATCTATGGGATAAGACCTTGCCCAGAGGAGGAGAAGGAGAGGCCCGAGAGAACCAACCAAAGACACCTGAAAGGATCAGCCAACGACCCCTGAGGCAGCAAGAATCATCGGCAAAGAGAGGACCAAGATTTGGAGCTCGCCAGTGCTGATTCAGGGAGATGCCAAGAGACTTGGACTGATGGACTGACAATTGAACTTGGACTGACAATCCCGCCAGAAGGCGGAGGACCTTGCAGGTTGATATGTTTTGGGACCCTGGGGGTGGAACAGTTTTGTTTGTAAACCCCAGGAGATGGGAATATGGGGGTGGCCAGTGGGCCTAGAAGGCCAAAAGCAGCCTGTGCATGCCCAGCAGCCAGGCGGAGGAGAAAAGCCAACTGAGAAGGCAAAAGCTGGTGCTGATGCTAAGTTGAGAAGCCCTGAGTGGCTGTTAAGCAGCCTGAGTATGCTGAAGACCTGTGAGTCTCGTAAAATCACCTGTGGGTGATGCCCTGCTCATTCTTGAGTGAGGGTGAGGAGCTGAGGAACCCGTCCTTGGGGGACGGGTGGGGAACGTGGCTTGGGGTGGAGCCCAAGCCAAATGCAGAGTTTGGATCCCCAACCCATGTGCTTGTGCAGTGGATTGGCCTGAGTGCAGGGGTCTGCGAGTCACATGGGTGGCTGTGAAGGCGAGTGTTGGAGCGACTGCAGACAGAAACCCTGAGGGTTGGCGATTACCCCCAACAGAATAGAATTGCCAGTCCCAGAGCTAGTGCATCCTGGGGGTGGATGCTGTGTGTGCCTTGTAGCCGAGACTACAGCCAGAGAAGGCCAGGAAGTCTGACGGCTCCTGGTGTGTTATAGTAGATGTCGTGAGTGATTCCCCTCCCTCGTATGAGCAGTGCCTTCGGCAGCAGATTTGGTGGCTCATCTGCTGGTACCAATAATCGTCTTTTGCACTAGGTTGGTGTCCTGCCTGGATTTATTTGTGTTCTGTTGTATTTTGTTATATTGTATTTTGTTATATTTGATGTATTTGCTTTTGTGGGCCATGGCTGCATTGTTTGTTTGCTTAGAAAATTGTATATATATATGTATAGACTGTATGGCAGAAAACCCTGAGTGGGTGGACTGTAGGGTAAAGAAAATATCAGGCTTTTCTGCCCTTCCACCATCAGGATAGATGACGGATCCTTGTCCTGAATGCATGCCTGATGGTGGGCACTTGGAATGGGGTGTGGGCATAGGTAGATGGGATTCAGCTGAGCTAAGACTGTGCTTTTAAGGGCGGTGTCACGGGGACGCCAGAAGCTGAGAAAAGCCGATGAGAGAAGCAAAGGAGCAGAAGCAGAGAATGCCAGAGAGCCCAGATAGAGTGAAGATTTGCTGGGGGCTGGGAGGACTGCCGGCCTCCCAGCCCCCCTGCCTGCCACATACCCGCTGAACCCCAATAAAAAACCTGCAAAACGACTGAGGACTCTGACTCCTCCTTTACCCGGTCTGCATGGGATCAGAAAACCTGCACTGTTTCCTTTCCTGCCCTTTACAGTTGTCCACACTTAACTTTTTTTGGTCAGTCTTAGCATAACAATCTCTATGGAGATGCACAGGACTGCACAAAAAACCATTCAGGATTTTCTTTTGTTCCTCTGTCGCATTTATGAATAGATGCTGTAGGTGCCAAATGTTACTACCTTGCATCTAATTTTGTCAGAATTTTTTTGAAAAAACTGGACTTAATTATCCTGTAAAAGTTTATTTGGTCAGTAATTAAAAAAAAATACCTGTAGTTTAGACTAACCTGGAGACTGTAGAATTTGTGGGAAATTAATAATTAATTAATTAATACAATTTTCCAGTCAAGTATTAGGGTTGCTGACCACCTAGTAATGGACAAAACTGACTCATTCCATTGAGGTAGTGGTAAATGTGCAATTTTCACTATAATTTATGAATATCTGACATGTACTACACTTCTGCTGGTGGCCTGCTGGTTTGTGAGTTATCTTTCACTGTTTTCCATGATATTCCAGATTAAAAGCATGTTTTTGTTATATCATTTAACAACATCAATGCAAATCCTTTATCTACCTCCTCAATAGTATTGCTGCCCATACATCTTTTCTATATGTCAGTTACACACTGCTTGTATAGTCAGAGATACACTGTTTAATTCTATTAGACTATTCACTATATCTTAGTGATTACTGAATCATGATATCCCAAAGCTAAATTCATTAGGAAACGTTAACTGATAAGTTAATTCAAACTTTAGATCATCCCATTGGGCCAAGTTTGAAGATTGGTGTCTTGGGGTTTTGTTGTTGCTGTTATTTTCTCATAAAACAAACAACTTTGAACAGTTGAATTTGAATTACCTGACCTGAGTTGCAGCTGTGAGTAGATGTTAGGAAGTAATGAAGTGGGAGGTGGTGTAGTTCCTACGCACCTATTATAGCCACAAAGAAATTTCAATAAAGTGTATGAATACTATACTATCAAAGGATTGCCTTTATATATTCATACATGCTTCTCTCTTCTGAGAAGTTTGCCAAAGGTACTGGACAAAGTGCCTTGTGCTGCATGAATACCAAAAAGGAACAAATTGCATCCATTTCAGAGGTTTGAGTGGGACTCTGGACAACCTAAGATCCCCAGAGAATGCAGCTGACGAAGACTCAGTATGACCCTGTTTCGAGACTTCTTCCAACCCATCGTCCAGCTGCAGCCCTTTCTGGTCTTTGACCCAAGAAGGTATGTGGTTTCAGGAATACTGGGCTAGTGCTACTCCAAAATCAAGGTCTAAAGTGTCTTTTTCCTTATGCCTACCTCATTAACACTTGTGTTTTGAAAATTACAGTTATCCCTAAGGCTCAATATTTTAAAATCCTTATGTATTTTAAATCCTTATATATTGAGCTGTTACCTTGGTGTGTTGCCATTAAGTCAGGATGACAGAACATGGAAATGGGAAATTGCCTTTTATATCTTCAGCCTGTCTCTGTTGTTCAGCGTTATATTTCCATCATGCAAGCATTCACCTTCAAATGGCTTCTTGGCAATGTATGGAAAACAGAAGGACTTTCTGCTCTCCCCAAAATTCTCTGATCCCTACAGGGATCAGTTGAGGTTCCGCTTTTTGCATGGATACCCCTTTGTGAGTGTGGCAGCTGAAGTGGCAGGAGGGAGGCCATTTTGTGTCTTCCTCCTTATTTCATGTGCTGCTGCTCCAAGGCCTGGCTTGAAAAAGGCAGGACATTCGGCTTAGACAGATGGAGGGCAGGGTCATTTTCAAAATGAAATGAGTGCACAAATCACTCTGTGAAATTGGCATGACCATCACTGCTGCTGTGATAGACCGACTTTTATTAGTCTGTGATAGGCAGTTGGGGAATAATTTTGGGGGGAGGGATGGTGGTGGAAGAAGTCCCTTTAATTAATGATAGGAATTCTGGAAAACAGTAAACAGAGTGGAATATTATAAAATGTCATAGATGATCACTGTGTTTCCAAATCTTGAAAAGCTGGAGCATATGTCAAAAAGTAAGTGTATCATACCATTGCTAGCAATAAGGAAGCATTTTTTGTTTGCAATAAAGTGATTTATTGCCTTATTGAAAGGAAATAGGCTTTGAGAAAATGGCGTTGGACTTGGGTGATTGTACTGCATTGGCGGAGGCATGTTTACCATGTAGAAGAATTCCATTCAGGCAACATGTATAGGAGTTAAAAACATGATTTTGACTTCTTAACATGCTTGTTTCCTGCTGCCAAAATATGAGATGATTAAATATCATGTATATTCAATTTAGCATACTCTTTAAAACTAATTGTAAATGATTTTCTTATTTATCTAGTAAAAATCAGCACTTCTTTTTGGCAAACATTGCTTACTTATGAGTATTTCAACCGCAGCTGTGGTTAAACAGCTTCCTTGATAGAGGGAGACCTTCTGCAAAACCGTTTCCAAGTTATTTCTGTCTCCCATTCATTCCAGGCTGTTTCTGCAGGATTGGTAGTTGGAGAGGTTCAGTTTCTTTGCTTCCTCTGGAGCTTAGCCTGATACTTTTGACCCTGTGCCTCCATGATGACGATAGTACTGACCCCACTTCGGCTCTCTTTTTTCTTCACCCCTTCCCCCTATAAACAAGGAAAAAAAGAATAAGTTAGTACAAATTTATAATGTTGTTCACTGACCTTCAGGAGCATCTGTTCAATCTTATAAAGCTTTTGGAAAAGACTGTACGTCAAATAACACTTGGGAATATTTATGCTCAGATTTTGAGAAATTTAACCTCATTGAGAGCTGAATCTTTTTCCTCTGGTAGTTCCAGCTCTATTAATATTTTCTATAGTAATATATTTCCTTTTTGAATATATCTTGATCAAATATTTTCTACTTTGAGGTTTATAGTGTTATTAATTTATTCAGCAGGACACATAACGTTATGGTTTATAAAAAGGAATCAGTAGAGAAGACACATTTGCATGTACTGCCAGTGAAAAACCCATTCCCTGGAGTCAGAGTGTGCTGTAGAGCACACGGAGGAGGCTGTTTCCCAAATCTCTTCATTGCTCTCATCTCTAAAAGCAAAAATGACTCATGGTTTCACTTCTTTCTTCCAAGACTAATACCTTTCATAGCTGAATATATTCTGTTGATGCTTCTTTCTGTTGTTTTGTGTGTGTGCGTGTGTGACCCTGATCCTCTTTATCTACTAGAAATGTGAAATCACCATAGAAATCTGTTATTAAGATCCAGACCGGTAATGTGTGTATTTCTCAAAGTATAAAAAATGTAAGATATATTTGACCCAATGAAGTGATCTCTTAGATTATAGCAAGATGTATTTTATTTTTATTTATTTTTTAAAAAGATTTATTTATTTATTTATACAAGCACTGGGTACAGTCAGAAGCGTGGGAGGATGAGAGAATTCACCAGAGCCAGAGCGGAGAACAGAACAGGGAGACTGACGAAGTACACTGCTGAGGGGAGCAGCCGGCAGCAGGAGAGGTCTACACGCCATGTGGGACCCTTGCCCGGCGGCCGGGGATTGAACCGGCGCTGCAGAGGCTGCGGGCAGCTTCGCAACCCAGCGCTCAACCGCTACACCACCAGGGAGGCCCAGCAAGATGTATTTTAAACACAATCTGTGCGTGTGTGTTTTGTCAGGTGGAAACAGAATACTAACTATAATTTTAATGGGATATATGCTTAGTACTTTTTAAAACAAGTCAAAAATGCATTGTAAATCACAGTAAGGAGAGAGCACACAAAGGCAGGCTCTGGGGCTAGCCTGCATGTGTCCATTTCATGCTCTGGCACTTGACAGCACTGTAACCATCAGTTATTCATTCTCTCTTTCATTTCTACAATGTGACATGAAAATAATAAATTGGATGGGCAGGCATATTTTAAAGTCCATGATCAGAAGATGATATTCCTAAAAAAAAGATACCATCAGCTTCTGAATACATTTTCTGGCTTAAAAATATGTTAATGGGGCTTCCCTGGTGGAGCAAATGTTTAAGCACCGCACTATGAGGCAATCCGTAGCCTCTGCAGCATGAGTTCTATCCCCGGCCAGCCAAGGAGCAACCCACATGGCGAAGCCGACCTCTCCTGACTCGCCTGCTGCTCCCCTCTGCAGTGTGCTTCAGTCAATCTGCCTGTTCTGTTCCCCACTCTGTCTCTGGTGAATCCACTCACCCCCCGCATCTCTGGCCTGTACCCCAGTTCTTATATGCATAAATAAATAAATCTTTTTTTTTAAAAAGTGTTAATGTATTAATGTCTTGCCATCCGAGAGTCATCCGTGATAGCTTTTATGGCCGGCATCCAGTTGTCTGAAAAGTACTGTACTGATTTTTAAGGCTTTCTCTGAATTATGGAGCTTTCTTCCAGGACCTGTGCTGGAGGACTAAGGCCAACTCAGAAACTAAGCCTGTTTTCCAAGCCTCCTGCTCCTGCACTTTCCACATGCAGTGAATCAAGTGCTGACAATTCTGTCACTTAACTATCTCAACAATGTATGCTTCTTCCCAACTTCTCCTCTCTCCATTCTGATTTCTGTCACCACTGTCTCACTCCTTGTTCTGCAAGAGGTCTCCTAAATGACTTCCCATCATCTCTTCCAGCCGCCCTTCCAAAGATTTCAAGGCACTTCACCTCACTTTGCTGAGGGTTCTGCTCTGAGGACCTCATTAAGTTTTAAGTGTACTTTACTATTTCTCCCAGGAGATCCTTGTAAAAATAGAATCCCCAGGGGCTTCTCTTTCCTGCAGACTTTCTATCTCAGGTGGGTGAAGAATTTAATAACATTTTATTTTATTTTAGAGGCACATCAAGTGTTGTTTTTTTTTTTTTAAACCTCTGAATCTTTATGCTATAGACGAAGTTTTGTCTTTTCTCTGCCTTTTTAGCCTTTATAGATAGTTTTGTCCTTCTCTGGCCTTGGTAAATTAAACCTAAAAGACCTTGCCTTCTAACTATAAAGGATGTAGAAAAGCAAAAGAACAAAGAAATAAAAAAATTGATCAAGCCATGTTTATCTCCAATTGGCATAACATATTGGAAAGAGACTAGTTCCATATAAAACTATCTGAAATAAAATTCCTGTTCTGCCATCACCAGCAATGAAGTCATGGAAAATATTTTTAACCTCACTGAATCATAGGTCCCTTGTTGGTAAACAGTGACCAAAATAATTTGTTTGTTAAAGATAGTACAAGGCATCTGGCCCATGGTAGGTACTTAATACATTTTAACTGCTGTTACTACATAAATGGGGCTTAGAGTCCTTGAGAGTCTTGTTACAGTATTTTAGTCTTAAACAAGTTGGGCCAAAATTATGTCACCCAGGAGTACATGTACTCCTGACATCTCAGATATCGTATTTCTGAATACCTAATAAGCTCCAGAATGTAGAGAGATGAACAATTACTGGGCATAAATTAGTGTCTTCAATAAACCTTTCCTCTGAGAAATTAAAGTACTGAATTAAATAATAGGCTTTTGTTCATTTAACAAATGAGTGGACACTTACTCTGAATAAGACACTATGCTTGTGGAGAATCCAGAACCTTCAAGACACAGTTCAGATTGGAATCTGGCAAGATGAGAGAGTGAATACACAGTGCTTGCCTCCTCCATGTATTCACAACTAAATTGCAGCAGAGCAAAGTCAGTAATCCTGAAAGATAAATGGACAACTACAGTTTGTATCAGGAGCAACAGGATAGGGTAGGAAAAACCATCACTGAACTCTCTTTGAAGCGATTGTGGGACTCTACAACTCCAAGGGAGTGGGGGCTACTTTACAGAGCACCCCACAGTTGTTGACTTAGGAGTCACATACCTACTTTAGGGACTTTGGAAGCCCATCACTGCTCTGGATAAGGGGGTGCACAGAATTTGTGTGGAGGATAGGGGGTGTGCTGATGGAAAACTATAGAAGTAGGGGTATAGAGTGATGATTACTGGCTTGAGCCTGCTGCTCCCAATATATAACGGCTGGAACTCTAACTGTGTTGGTTTTTTTTTTTAAGATTTATTTATTTATTTATTTATTTATTTATTTATTTATATAAGCACTGGGTACAGTCAGAAGCACGGGAGGGTGAGAGAATTCACCAGAGCCAGAGCGGGGAACAGAACAGGCAGACCAATGAAATACACTGCTGAGGGGAGCAGCGGGCAGCAGGAGAGGTCTACGCGCCATGTGGGACCCTCGCCGGTGTCCGGGGTTTGAACCAGCACTGCAGAGGCTGCTGGCAGCTTCGCAGCCCAGCGCTCAACCACTGTGCCACCCGGGGAGACCCTGGAACCCTAACTGTAGGGGAGAGTTAGGTCAGATCACGTGTGCCTCCTCATAGAAGAGGCTGTTATTTGTAGCTGAAGGCTGTGATATTTAAAATAAATGCCTCACCCCCGCTTGGGGCCCAAACAGAAAACTGAATGCTTTCACTGACCAGAATTTAAGCATCTGGATCTTAAAACAGGAGCGCCCCCGGGTGAGGCTCTGTATTGCAAAAGCAAAGAGATCAACTCATAGCTTATGACCCTGTCTCAAGTGCAATCTATGCTCAGCATTGCACCTAGAAGTTGAGGCTGGCGAACGACCTATATTAGATATTTAGTCCAAGTGAAACTGGAGACACCCCCACCATGGGACTCTGGCGCCAGACTCTTGAAGTTGCTTGTGGGCAACACAAGCAGCAGTGGGTGGCAGGCATTTTATCACCCGCCGCCAGTGGCCCCACTGGGACTCAGGCTGCAGGTGGAGGCCAGCAGTGATGGGCAGGCAGCAGTGATTCCCCCACCATGCCACCCCAAGGCTTGTAGCCCCTGATTCAGGACTGCAGAAAGGAGCATGAGGCCCCATGGGGCCAGCTCCAGCACTGTGGCTCCTCCAGCAGCAGGCAGTCTAGAGAGGCCCATAGATTTGGTGCCTGGATTGTGGAATGGGCTGATCAGGCACGAACTACGAGCTGGCTCAAAAAGTGATGAGCTCTTATGTCTCAACAATCATCTTAACTGTATATGGCCTGAATTCACCAGTTCAA
Source organism: Talpa occidentalis (assembly GCF_014898055.3). NCBI lineage: Eukaryota > Metazoa > Chordata > Mammalia > Eulipotyphla > Talpidae > Talpa > Talpa occidentalis. Next base: position 106,881,577 of record NW_023603184.1, read on the forward strand.
AGGCGTAGAATATATGAATAGATTTCAAAGCAAAGTCCAATTTTCTGTTGTTTACAGGAATCCAGTTTTGCTAACAAAAACACAAAATTAAAGATAATCCTACAAGCAAATGGTAACTAAAAAAGATTATCCAAAAGGGCCTCCCTGGTGGTACAGGGCTTAAAGATAGAGTGCTATCAATCTATCACCAGCCACTGCAACATAAGTTTGAACCCTGGCCAAGGAGCTCACCTTGGCACAGCAGACCTCTCCCATCTCGCCCCCTGCTCCCCTCAGCAGTGTATTTCAGTTGATCTGCCTGTTTTGCTCCCTACTCTGTCTCTGGTGAATCTTCTCATCCCCACCCCCCACACACACACCTCTGGCCTATACCCCCAGCTCTCATATGCATAAATCATAAATAAATGGGTTTTTTTTTTAAAGACTATCCAAAAGATCAATGAAGCTAACAACAGTTGATTCTTTGAGAAGATAAATTTGATGACTCTAGCTAGTCTAACAAAGAAAAGAAGAGAAAAAAACTTTAATAATAGAATCAGAATGAAAGAGGAGAAATGGCAAATGGCAGAGAAATACTGGGTTGTCGGGAAAATCATGAGAAAAAATGCATCATGACTTTTCCAATAGCCCAATAATTAATGCTTCCTCCATAAACCTACTAACCTGGTGTTTTCCTCCTTGACCTGTCTTTTGTCAGTTATTAAGAGTGTTCCCTAGATAGTGCTGTGGACCCAGCCTCATAAGAGTCTATGAACCAGCCTGCTTAAAGCACTCCCCTGTCCTTCAGAGGAGGCTCCCCCTCCAGCTGTCCACAACCTAGACTAAAGAGGATACTGCCAAACAGCAGAATACCCATATATGCGCCTGGGTACCAGCAAGATTTCCTATGCTCCAGAAATAAGTCATGGGAGGTGGGGAGCCCTCCTTCTGGCCCCTTAGAGCCTTGCTTTGTCACCTGGCTCTTGGATCCATCCAGGCCCAATGTAGTCTCTGTTGGGCAGTCCCATCACTTCTGGTCCCTTTCTCCATAGTGATTTAAAATTAATCCAGAGGACCATGTGGGGACCTTTCACTCTTCAACTTGGCATTTTGGCATTTTTGATTTTCCAAATTCTTACCTCTTTAATAACAGCAAAAGAAAGGGAAACATCCTTTTAGGAGCTGATTGCCAAATTTACCTGGGGGAAATGTGTCTTTTCTTTTTTTTTTTTTAAGATTTTATTTATTTGTCCATACAAGAAACGGGGTACAGGCCAGATGTGTGGAAGGGTGAGTGGATCCACCAAAGACAGAGGGGGAACAGAACAGGCAGACTGACGAAACACCACTGCTGATGGGAGCAGCAGGTGAGACAGGAGAGGTCTGTCGCGCCATGTGGGACCCTTGCCGGGGGCCGGGGATTGAATTGGCGCTGCAGAGGCTGCGGGCAGCCTCGCAGCCCAGCGCTCAACCGCTGCACCACCAGGGGAGGCCCTACAAACTCTTTATAGTACACAGAGAAGTATCTTTAAAAACTCACCCCTGGAGGAAAAAAAATCAAACAAACCAAACTCCTGCCAACATATATAGAAAAAGAAAAATGGCAACCAAGCCTTTGAGGTCATAGATACAGAGAGTCTGTCTCCCCTCTTGTAGGAGCCACATTCATGACAGCTCATCAGGTTGCCTCTGACCCTCTCACTTAGACCCTTAGCATGGTGTGTGGAGGAAAGCTGCCAGCTCTGGGTGGCCACATGAGAAGCAAATCCGTTTGGTGGATGGACATTTTAAAAACCTGCCACATATGTTAGCTATTTTTATGGCAATTAAATTGTTGGGGGATCTGTGAGGTGAATGTGCAATAAAACCTTTCACAATAAACCATGTGGAAAATCATCTAATCCAACCCCTGGAGGTCAAAAGCCAGAGGAACAAGTCGCTTTATTCCACGAAGAGGAATTAAGACTTCTTAGACCGCTTGTGTTTCCCCCTTTTCTTCATAGACTGGTGCTCCAGATTTGGGGTGGAAAGTAAATTGTGGGAAATGGCAATGGGAGTGGGGAGATTGGGGGCAAATAAGGAGGCCTCCCTTGCCAAATGGAACCTCAGGTGTGTTTTTCCCATAACTTACAAAGAGGTGTCATATCCATAACATCCTTTTGCCACCCTCAGGAAGTAGACATTCTTCCCCGGGAGAGGGAATAGGGGGGGTACAGGACAAGAGAGTAAGGCTCACAAGTCTCAACAGCATCTCACAATGAAAGAACTTGGAGTTTGAGAATTGGAAAAGAAAGATTAGGGTCATATTTGAGTCTTATGCATGGGGATACACAACTTTCAGAATATTGGGATCCTTATCATTTTCTCATGAGAAAATACAAGGATCTCTTTGAAAATAATAAAAGCTTATAAGAGTTCTAGGATATATTCTCACCGATTGCACTTGAGGATTGAAGAATAAGTCATTTTGCTGGTGAGAATATGAAAAGTCATAATTAAAAGTAATAGGGCCAAAAACCATTTGAAATTTCTCAGTAATTTCTGAAAAATAACTAAGTTTATCTTAAAGTTCGTTTTGAGAACTTCTATCATTCAATTTTTTTTTCAATTTCCTAAAATAAACTCCTAGCAAAGTCAGCATGCTACTCAGCATACTTTTTATCTTCTTTATCAACTTGTTTTAAAATTTGAGCACAGCTGATTAGCATGATGTGCATGATTAGAACTGTTTGAAAAGAATAGGGTCAGTGTTAATTAGAATACCATCAGATGTCAAATTGTCATCTCAAATAAATGAGAAACAGTCTTACTCTTGTTCTCACTGCCTGGTGGTATAAGGTTTGTCCAAGGAGTGACACAGGTATTCAGGCTGTACAGATTGACCTCAGTTGCCAACTCTGGGTGAATAAAGGTAGATGGACAGCATCTGTCTGCCTGATTCTAAACACCCTCACAGGGTGGTTAATTTCGATGAAGGATGATTTTTGGTCAAAAGAGGTGCCAATAAAATAACGGATTGCTGGAGCTCACTTTTACTTCTCAGTTGGTTGTCAGGTGTGATCTCAGGCCCCTGAACTGTACCATTCTCCGGACAAACCTCAAAATCTTAATTGTGACTCCTTCAGCCCAACCATGCTAGACTGGATTGTAGAGAGTATTTAACACAAAACTGTCATTTTGAAGATGTCAAAACTGAGGTTTAGAAAGGTGGAGGCGGGGAAATGACTTTTCCCTTCAATAAACTAGGGCAAGAATGAAGGTCACCTGAATCCAAATAGTAATTAGTTGTATGATTTGGAGCCCATTCTCCCGCTTTGGACCTCTTCTCCTATAAAATCAGGGGTTGGGTGATTTAATAGTTTCTCTCTTGGTTCCATCATTTCTCCATTCTTTCCACTATACTGTATCTTTGATTTCTTTCCTTCCTTCCTTGGTTCATTCATTCATTCTACAGGAAGGAGTGGTTGCTTGAAAGCAGTTGCCTATCAGGGATCATATTTCTCAGCCTGCTCCCCTTGTCTTCCTCCCTTTGTGATTGGTTGAGGTCAATTCTTACCAATGGGATGTGATTGGAAGTGAAGGGTGTCGTTTCCAGGTAGACATGATTAGGAAATGGATGTGTTTTTCCATCTTGTCATTCTCATCTGCTAACTGGAATAGGACTCGATGGCTCTAGGGGATAGTGGAGCCACAAAATAGAGTCCCTGAATCAACCCATGGAAAGCTGACTGCTGAACAGCTGTAATGGTCTATTACATGTATGCGAGATGAACTTCTATGTCTTAATTTTTGTGGTTGAAACAACTAGCTTAACCTAACTAGTGCATTTAGTTAGTGGGCGCTTACAAAATATTTACTCTATGTCTGTACATGGAATTATGTTGGGTGGTAGGGAATCCATCAGGGAATGACACAGAGTTTCTGCTGTCATGCAGTTTAGCCTGGTAGGAAAAGACATAGGTATGTTTACACCCAGTATATGTATTGCCATACACTATGACAAGTGCCATGATAAACATGGGGTTCAATGAGAGAACATAGTCTTGGGCATTTCAAGAGACTCTCCCAGCAGAAATAGCCTTAAGCCAAGTACTAGATGTTGGCTGTTGATGATGAGATGATGTTATGGACTGGATGTGTGTATTCCCCCAAATGCGTAAGTTGAAGCCCTGAACCTCAGTATGATGGTATTTGGAGTGGGGGTCTATGAGAGATAATTAGAGTTAGATGAGATCATGAAGGTAGAGCCTCATGATGGGATTAGTGTTATTTTCAGAAGAGGAAGAGAGACAGAGATCTAGCACTCTTTACCATGTGAGGACACAGTGAGAACCGAGCCACTTACAAATCAGGAAGAGAGTTTACCAAAACCTGACCATGTTAACACCTTGATTTTAGAGTCTGAACTTCCAGAACTGAAAAATAAACTTCTGTATTTTAAGCCATCCAGTCACAGTACTTTGTTATGGCTGTCAGTGCTGAGTGAAATGGTTATTTCTGATTTATTTCAAGGGACCAGCCTTCTCAAAGGCCTAGATATAAGAAAGCACAACTTACTCAAGGAGCTTGGTGACTGCCAGTGAGAATGGAGAGGTAAATTGAGCTTGAGAGGGCCTCACATTACACTAAGGCCTTTGAATCAGATTCCAGGACAAATGGCTCTGTTACATACATGCCTTGCTGTGGTACCTGAAGATGATGGGATGAGCAGGGAGAGAGAGACCTGGGGGCATGCCCTAGAGGTTTGGTAGGCAGAGAGAGGTAAGGGATTCACCTAGAAATGGTATGGTATCATAGCTTCTTCAGTGATGACGATAGCCAAATGCTATTAGCTTGCAGATCAGTCGGAATTTACAGTTTTAACAGCTGCAAGGAAGTAGCTCCAAAAACTATAGTTCACTTACCAAAGCCACCATTAATAGATATGGGCTTCAACTCTCAAATTCATAGAAATGGAATGTCATGTACGTGGCCCTTAAAGTTCCTGGTGAAAGCAAGTGCTTCAGGGCCACAGCAGGACATGGGTCTAACACTAATGAATTCCTTACTCTGGAGAGAGAAGTCATTATTTGCATCAAGATTTCTGACTTGGCAAATAACCAGAGGGAATAAATCAGAAATCTCCCAAACCATTTTTCAATGAATATCATCTCATGGACTTTTTTTATTGTCTTTATTCTAGGCCTTTTCTTGCTCCCAAATTAAAAAAAAGAAAGAAAGAAAGAAAAGAAAAGGGAAGAAAAACAACAGAACCTCCTTTCTCCCAAACCTTGTCTAATCCTTTCATAATTCAAGATCACAGCGTTGCTGTAAAAACTCAGCCTCACTGCTGTGCTTATTCCCTGTGTGCTTGACAGAGCAAGCAATTCCATTTACCAGCACTCCAGCGAGCATGTGGTGATAAATAAAGCTGCCACCCTCCACTTGCCCACCGTGTTTAAAATGACACATTGGACAAGTGGGTCTCTATTGCCTCCACTTTTTTTCATAAAAAGGCTAAAAATGGACTGCAAATGCAGTAAATCTTAATTTCTAATATAAACTCCAAACACACACAAAAAAAAATCATAGCCCAGTTTAGACTAGACTGTATTTGATGCTCAGATGGTGAGGCTTTGAATACTCAAGAGATAAAGCAATCTGAAAACTAATTCTAGTAGCTGCCTGGATGTGTGGGGTTTCTCCCTTTCTCTCCTTGAACTACTCACAGCTTGTTGGAAACTAAAAACAAATGCAGGCAGGGGAAAACCACCATGAAAAAAGGGTAAGTTTCTCACTGCAGAATCCAAGAATTTAAAAGTGACCTTCTTATGATTGTTCATACTAAGATTGAGCTTTTATTGCAGCGTTACTATGTGACTGGTCCATGACATGTTCTTTCATGTGTATCTCACCAAACTTCTGAGTCTGTGAATTTTCTTTTCAGATCTTTGAGTCTAAAATCAAGGGCATTCTTTTTCCTTTACAGCCATTAACATTAGATGACTTTGAGTTGCCCTTTGAGTACTGAGATCTGCATGAATGCTCTCAAAAATGAATGAGTCAATGTGAAACTATGTTGTTGAGCTACAATAGATCCCTTTGCTAGAAAGTCTTGTCCAATCCCACGTTCAGCCCTCTGCTTCATCCATTGTGTGTGCCAGTCTCATGTGATTTTCTTTCCTCACAGAGACCCCGTGCTTGCCCACATCTGTACCTTTGCTCTGGGTCAGCCGTCTGCTGGGTTTCCTTTGTCCCCATCCTCATCTCATTTTCTTTTTTTTTTTTAATGTGAGAGAATCTGTTATGTTTGAAATACAATTTTATTTATTTATTTTTAAAGATTATTTATTTATACAAGCACTGGGTACAGTCAGAAGCGCGGGAGGGTGAGAGAATTCACCAGAGTGTGGAGCAGAACAGGCAGACTGACGAAGTACACTGCTAAGGAGAGCAGTGGGCAGCAGGAGAGGTCTGCGCGCCATGTGGCACCCTCACCCGGCGGCCAGGGATCGAACCAGCGCTGCAGAGGCTGTGAGCAGCTTCGCAAGCCAGCGCTCAACCGCTGCGCCACCAGGGAGGCCCCTCATCTCATTTTCTTGACCCAATATTAAGTGCAGCTAAGATTTCATATGTTCTGTGAAGCCTGCTCTCATCCTGCTAACAGTCACCTTTTCTCTTCTGACCATCTGATGCTCTTTTAGTGCAGAAATTATCTTTTCAAGGATATTCACAGCAGCATAGTTATAACAGCAGAGAATTGGAAGCAACGCAAGTAACCATCAATGGGCTGTTGGTTAAATAACTTAGTGTATGCTTGTTTATTGTAGAGAACAATGCAGTTATTAAGCATGGTGATATAGATCATATGTTTATTGCATTAGAAAGATGCCCACTGTAGCCTCCCTGGTGGTGCAGGGGTTAAGCACAGCACTATGAAGCAATCCACAGTCTCTGCAGCACGAATTTGATCCCTGGCTGGCCAGGGAGCAACCCACATGGCGCAGCAGACCTCTCCTGTCTCGCCTGCTGCTCCCCTGAGCAGTGTGTTTCAGTCAGTCTACCTGTTCTGTTCCCCACTTTGTCTCTGGTGATCCTCTCACCCCCCCACACCTCTGGCCTGTACTCCAGCTCTTGTATGCATAAATAAATCTTAAAAAAAAAAAAAAAAGAGGGCCTCCCTGATGGTGCAAGGGGTTAAGAGGCAACCTTTGAAGCTAACCACAGCCACTGTAGTGCAAGTTCGAGTCCCAGCCAGGTAGCTACCAACATGGCGCAGCAGACCTCTCCTGACTCACCCGCTGCTCCCTCCAGCAGTGCATTTCAGTCAGTCTGCCTGTTCTGTTCCTCACTCTGTCTCTGGTGAATCCTCTCACCCTCCCCGCGCCCCCTGCAACTCTGGCCTGTACCACCACAGTTCTTGTATGCATAAAGAAATAAATCTAAAAAAAAAAAAAAGATGCCCACTATAGATTGATAAGTTCAAAAACTGGTATGAACCTATCCTTATAAACAAAAGTAATTTAAATAGCACCTCCTTCAACTTTCAATGGCTGGTCTCCCTCCTCTCTACCTGCCCAAGAAGGACTGCCAGACCCTGACCTCAGAAGCGACCCAAGGTTGTTCCTGAAAGTCCCTGATAGAGTCCATAGTGGGACTTCCCCAAAGCTGTCACTCCTAGAGCTAACACAGGGTTCCACCAAGTGCCTCGTCTTCATCCTGTTTCCTCCTCCATCTATCCTGTGTGATAAGTCTTCAACACACTACCTCCTGAGACACTTAACAAGATACCAGTTCTGAAGACTCAGACTATCCTTGTTCCCTTTCACAGTTCCTGCCCGGATGTTCCACTGTAGTTATAGAATCTCCATACTCTGTCCACTGCCCTGGGGTAGACAGGGTGAACAGAGCACTAAGTGAGAAGATAGAGGTTCAAATCCCAGCTCTGTCAGTTAGTAGCTTACCATCTTGGTCAAGTTATTTTTCCCTTAGAGTCAGTTTCTTCTCTAAGAATGTAAAATGGGAGTGACAATATTACTACAGAGTTTTACTGTGAAGGCTGAATGAGATGTGATCAACATTACTCATAAATCATAAAAAATCTCCTATGAAGACCACTATTAAACTTACACCCGATCCTACCCTCTGCTTCTCTAACATCAATGAGATATCTCCCCATTCAGGTAACTTCTGAAAAAGTTAAAACCCTAGTTATTTAGAAAAAGGTGGGGGGCAGTGCTGAATGGGAATGACCCCTGCTTGACTTTGAAGATCTGACCTTCCCTGAGCCCCTGACTTCAGCAGTGACCCTGTAAGGGTCAGGAATGACACTAAGCAGGTTTACTATGATCCAGCAGACCGGGTGAAGGAGGAGTCCGAGTCCTCAGTGGTTTTTGCAGGTCTTTTATTGGGATTTACCCAGTACACAGCAGGCAAGGGTGCTGACAGGCCTCCCAGCCCCCAGCAAGTCTCCACTCGATCTGGGCTCTCCGGCGTTCTCTGCTTCTCTCTTGGCTTCTGCTGCTGCTGGCATCCCTGTGACGCTGCCCTTAAAAGCCCAGTCTTAGCCCAGGTGAATCCCATCTACCTATGCCCACACCCTACTCCAGGTGCCCGCCATCAGGCATGCATTCAGGACCGCAAGGATCCATCATCTATTCCGATCGCGGGAGGGCAGAAAAGCCTGACATTTTTCCTTACCCTGCAGACCCTGACTCAGGATGTTTCTCACTCTGCTAGGAGGACCCAAGTTGGTACCACCTCAGAGGGCGTAGCAGATCTTATTAGGAACTCTTACCTAATCCTCAAGCTCTCATCCAGTCCCCCAGACAGGATCTAGAAACCTACTACCTCAAAAGTCAAACTGAACCTCTTAGCTAAAATACAAAATCCTGCATCCCTAGGAAACTGAGAATTTGAGTGGACAAACCATACCAGGAATGTTGAAGGACATTGAAGAAATGCCCCCATTTTTGTTTCTTACTTCTTCATCACTGAACCTTTCAGGGAATTAGTCTGTTCTGCTGCAAAGACTGTGATCACTTTGGGTATGTGGATTGTTGTATGTATTTTCCCGATGGAATGGTCCTTTTGTGGGTGTCAGTTAAGTTATGAGGTGTTAACAGGATCCTGGAAGAGCCATCACATCAAGTGGAAGGTGTTAGGTTTTGATCCCTAGCTGTGGTTCAGGTTAATTTAATTTGTTTCCTCCCCCTGTTTCCCCTGCTGTCAGCCTATTAAGATTTAAACCCTCAGGGGCATGACTCCAGTTGTCTTATTTGTATCTATTTTGGGGCTACAGACACTGCCATTCTTTCACTTTATAGCTTTATAGCCTTTGTTTTCCATGACTGAGGAGTTTGGAGGGAAAGAATTTGATGGAAAAACCTGCCATGTTCAAATACTTTGTGCTCCTCTGATCCTTTCTTCCAAGAACTGGGCAGTTCCTTACTCCTACAGCCCAAGTGGTAGATTGAAAAACAACACATATGGGTTTATAGTCTCATGTGTACAATTTCCATTTTAACTCACTTTGGATCAGATGTAGGAGGGCTTTCCTGCCTTCATTTTCCCTCTTGATAAACCTCCATTACCCCTCAGTAACAACTCTGTTGATGGACGATCATTCTCTCTTATCTTTTTTCTCTCTCACAGTTAATTTGAAAATAACACATGTCATAGAAAATTTGGAAGATAGAGATTCATGAAGTAGAACATAAAAGTCACACATTCACCTGCCCTTCTGAGACAACAGCTGTAAACAATTGCTGTCTTTCATCTAAGACAAAATGGGCTATTTAACAGAATACGGAACATCCCATTACTACTCTTTTGCAAATTACTTTTCTTCACTTACTAAACCGCAGCCATGTGACTGTGCCTAGTCTAGCATTCTCATCTTCCACCACAACTCTGATGGCCACAGAGCGCCGAGAATCCTATCTGTACTAGCAACTCTGTGCTGACCTTGTCTGGCTCCTAGGTAGGAAGTAATGGTACAATCCTGGGCTGGGTACAGGCTGGTTAGAACCATCAGCGCCCCCATCTGGAATTCTGAACATGGCTTTATACTCATGGAAGGAATGTCAGTATATAAATGTGAGATATCTGCTCTAGCTGAGAAACTTGCCCATCAGATCCTTTCATTTCTTGTTTATGAGTGTCCACAGCTTGAAATATCATTTTCTGTTGTTTATTTATTTATTTAGACTTTATTTATTAGAGCAGTTTTATGTTCATAAAAATTGAGCAGAAATTACAGGGAGCTCCCATATATCTGCCCCCAGCCCCTGCCATCCTCATCATCAACATCTCCCATCAGAGCGGAATATTGTCACAGTCAATGAGCCAACATTGACACATCATTATCAACCAAAGCCAATTGTTTACATTAGAATTTACTCTTAGTGTTGTACCTTCTGGGCTTAGACAGATTATAAAAACATGTATCATACAGAGTAGTTCCATTGCCCTAAAAATCCTTTGTGTTCCATGCAGTCGCCCCTCCTCCTGCAGACCCCTCTTTCCACTAATTTTTTTCTTTCTCTGTAATTTTGCTTTTTCCTGAATGTCATATAGTTGGAATCTTACAACACATTACCTTTTCAGATTGACTTCTTTCACCTATTAATAAGTATTTAATATTCTTCTGTGACTTTTCCTGACTTAGTAATTCATTTGTTTATAGAACTCAATAATATTCCATTGTTTGGATGTAACACAATTTAAAAATCTAGCTACCTACAGAAAGATGTAAGTTTTCATTTCCTTTGGGTAAATACCAAGGAGCATGGTTACTGGATCGTATGCAAGAGTAAGTTTAGTTTTCTAAGAAAGTGCCACACTGCTTTCCAAAGTGGCTGTGCCATTTTGCATTCCCACCAGCAATGAATGAGAGTTTCTGTTGCCCCACATCTTCATTGGCACGCAGGGTTGTCAGTGTTTTGGATTTTAGTCAGTCTAATAGGTAGTGGTAAAAGTGTATGTGTGTGTGTATGTGTGTTGAAGATAAAAAACCCTGTCCTAGTTGGAATTGTCTAAAAATGAGTGTGTGAATATGACTCTAAATATATTGTCTCCTCTCTATCCTTAAGCAGATACACACTAACTTCCGAGAGCCACATAATTTGCCTTTTGCCCCTGTTTTAGCAGCACGCTTGGTATTCTTTCAGTGTTTCGAAATATTTGCTGACCTGGCTCTCTCTGTTTGAGAACCATAAGGATCGATCTGGAGAGATTCAAACCAGCATCCTGGCATCCACACAGACAGGCATGTGCACATATATACACACAGAAGCAGCAGGCAATATTCTGTACCAGCTTGGGACCCAGACCCTAAGTACCCCCAAATGTTGGCCTTGGTCTTTAAGTGATAAGAAATGAAAAATGTGTTTGCTTTAGGTCAGTAATCAGGCCTAATTTTATCTTTGGATTTTAGACAATGAAAAGGCCACTCTTCTTCTGTGGCCCACATGAACAAGTTCCACACTAAACTTCCGTCTGTGAGGGAAGGCGAGACAGCTGCACTTACTTTCTCTCTCCTTTGTTGTTTTCATTCTGGCATTGCTCTTCGAAGAGGGTTCTTGGAAGCAAAGATACCTATCGTTAATTGAGGCCCCTGGAGATAAACTTAACCATCCGCTTCCTGTATCCCACTGTACTGATTCTGCACTACATGCCTGGCACATTCAACATGTTTGTTGAATGTGTGATGTAGGTTTAGTCTAATGTTGAAGTCTAGAGTTTGCTAGTAAAGAACCACGAAACACTCTTGGTTTCATTGTTTGGAGCTATTATTGCAGCTGCTTTTCAATAGCAGGAGTCAGGATAGGTTTGCCCTCATGAGCCCAAGACATGACCAACTGTGGAGCCAGTACCCGCCAACCCCCACCTCCTGCTTATTGTCAAAAACACACCACACATTGCAGCAATCATAATGCCAAAGCTTTATGGCATCCATAAATTGAAAAGTACTGCCTCTGACAGTTATGTGCCTGTGTCAACACCAGATCATATTGACTCTCCTGGAATGCGTTTGCGAATGTACCACGCCAGTCTTGGAAGCTGTTGACATCAGAGACTGTAAGTTAATTAGATGTGACCCCAGAGCAGTGTGGGTCTTGCCATCTAGGGGAAGATTTTTTTCCCCTTTAAATTTCTGTCTTCTTTGACTCAGTCCAGGGCAGTCTGCCATGTATGACAGACAAGAAAATCAGTTTAGAGGAGGGATCTGGGATGCTAAGTAAGTAATGACAGTGTCTGTGAACTGCTTCCCTTTCTTTGCTTTCAGCAGATTGCAGTGGGAAGGGCTGGAGACTTGGGAAATGGTGGTGGCTGTGAATTCTGCTGTGACGGAGACACTAAGCACAACCTGTGTGTTTTGAGCAGGCTCTGACTGATCATGGCAGGGCAACCATCTGGACATGATGTTGCTGAGACTCGTGTTGCAATTCCATTCTTAGCGGCAGTGGGTTCCCTCGCCTGTGTGCCTCTGTGTGTGTATATGTGCACATGTGTGTATCCATGTGCAATATGGAGATCCTAATCCTAAGAGGACACCCTGCCTCTTTAGAGGTCCTCTGACTACCTTGTTTTTTGTCTCCGCTCTGTTAGCTTTTTCCCATAAAGAATTTAAAAGAGAATCCCTCACTAGTTAGAATATGTCTGAGATTATACACACAGTGTCTGCTCTGGAGAAGGCAAGAAAGGAAGGAGGACCTGACCAGTTCTACCAAGCTTCAAGGAAAATGCCTGCCTTGTGACACCTTCAAGTCCAGGGCCCCTCCTCCCATTGCTGGTGCTCTGGTGTTGGCATTATCCTACGCTCTCAGACCACCCTAAGCGCCTCAGGTGAGTCAGGCAGAGTGACAGAGAGAGGTAGGCATCCTGGGAAGTGGGAAATGAAGCCAAGTGGGCCAGGGAGAGCCCCAGAGCTGGTTGCGAACTCCCCTGCTTCCGACAGTAATTACCACGTTCCACGTGTGGAGCACTGACAGGCTCATAAAGAGACGGGTAAAAACCAATCTGCTTTTAGGTAGTTTATATTCTAGTGGCAGAAAAGGCAAACACACATGCAGATCCACAGAGTCACAGTGGACGTGCACAGAAACGAGGCCAACATGACCTCAAGCATAGTGAGGGGGTGTGACTGAGTGAGCCCCTCAGGAGTTCAGAGTAGAAGCTACTCAGGGTATAGCTACTCCTACTGCGGGCGGAGGCTTTTAGAAAAACTTTGACAGAAGCTTGACTGAGATTCAGATAAATACTGCTCAAGTAGAGAGGATACTCCAGGCTAGGAAAGAGTGGGAACAAAGCTAAGGAAATGAGAATGAGGAGGTGTTCTGTGGGTGGGGGCTGGAAAGATGATGGCGGGAGGTGGATAGAGAGGGCTGGGAGGGTAGGCTGGGAGGCCCCCAAGGCCTGGGAGTTTTGTCCACTGTATTCACTGTTGTGAATACCTAGAGCATTGTTGCCAGCTCACGTTTGTTAACTGCTGAGAGGCAAACAGTGGCTCAACTGACCATGTCCTCCTGCTGTCCGGAGCACTGGGGTGGGATAATGCAGGGGATGTGCCCTCCCAGTAGGTGGCAGTGGAGTGAATGAAGAGGGGGGTGCTTTAGACAGGTAACTTCTGAAGAAATAAAAGTGATAGTCCAAGCATGAGATACTGAGGGGCTCAAGTATGTGAGAGAGAGCCCTGACAAGTGTGAGAGGCAGTGAGGCACGGGGAATAGACTGTTTCACTGTGTGTCCCGTCTTAGTCAGCTTAGGCTACCATAGCCATATACCAATACCATAGACTCAGTGGTTTTAACAACACAAATTTACTTCCGACAGTTCTAGAGGCTGGATCCCAGATCAAGACAGCATTGATTTCTGGTGAGAGCTCTTTCCCGGATGTGTTCTTAAACGAAAGAGAGAGTTCTGGTTTCTCTTCCTCTTCCTACAAGAGAACCAGTCCTGTCAGAGTCCTGCCCTTATATCTCTCTTAATCTTTGTTACCTCCTTCTAGGTCTTTTCTTTAAATACAGTCACATAAGGGATTGCAGCTTCAATATGTGAATTTGGGGGGACATAATTCAGTCTATAGCACCCTTGAATCTAAGCAATGACAGAAGATAGTTATTTTACCCACCTCGTCAGTGCAAACAGCTGGCACTAATACTTCAAGAAACTCCAAGGGAGCGGCCTCCCTGATGGTCTAGGGGTTGAGACTCAGCACTACCACCAAGATGGCCTGAGTTCGAACCTGGCCAGGGACCTGCCCACATGGCACAGCAGAACTCTTCTGTTTCCCCTCCAGCTCCCCTCAGCAGTGTATTTCAGTAGATCCTTCTGTTCTGCTTCCCACTCTGTCTCTGGTGAATCCTCTCACCCCGCACCTCTGACCTATACCCTAGTTCTATGCAAAAATAAAATAAACAAAATCTTAAAAAAGAAAGAAAGAAAGAAAGAAACTCCAAGGGAAAGCCTTGAAAAAAGGAGAAACTTGCAAAAAGCCTGGAGAAATAAGCCAGAGATAAGTCACAAGGGGCCCTGTGTTTATGCTGAGGCTTTCCTAAATGCAGTGAGAGTCTGAGAGGGAGAGACAGGATCAGATTTGGATTTCCAAGAGATCCCTCTGACTGCAGTATAGGAGAGTATTGGAGGGAGCAATCTGCTAGCAAGAAGACTGGTTAGGAGGCTCTGGTCCTGGGAAGCAGAAAAGTTGGAGGCCCAAAGGACTGTGTACAGATGAGAAATCTTTAGGGGATAAAATGAAAGAAATTGATGGCATTTGATTTGGGGGAAAGAGGAAAGAAAATGTGGGCATCTGGGTGAATCCTAGGCTTTTGGCTCAGGTTTTCAGGGAAGTGCAAATGACTCCAGGATCCCCTCTCAAAGTCTATCCTACTTGCCAGCAGTAACTGGGTTCCCTTCTGTTCTTGACTCCATTAGCTCTTCCAGTATTTTTCTCACAGTAAAAACCAGTTGTTAACAAGTTAGAGCAAATATGGGAATGACGAGAAAGGGGTTACGTGGGTTCGAGGTGGCCGCATCTATTGCTTTTTTTCCACCCTCCCCACCCCCAGTTTTACCTGCCTGTCTTTTGGTAGAACCCTCAGTTCCCTTGAGGGAACAAGGCCTCCCTGTGCTCTGTGAGAACTTGTAGGGTTTGTAAATCAAATTAATCTGATTGGCTCTGTTTGGGTCACTTGATCCAAGCAGATTTACCAGGAATCTTGAACAGCTTGATATTGGGAGAGAAAACATTCTGCTGGGATTAATACGTGCTATGTGTTCTGTTACCTCGAGCCCAAGACCTTCTCTTCTACTGGCTCTTTCTACAACTATAGCTATACATCCTTTCTTTTGATTTTTGTGAACTACCCTGTATTTCAAAGTTCAGCAGATTCCTTCAACAACAATAAACTAACATACCTGGTTTCCGTTGCTTGCAACTAAGGAATTCTACCTGATGCTCAGAGGGTAGCTGGAAAGGCCCTATATCCCACCCGTCTCTGTTCAACCTGCCTTAAGCTGTGGAAGACCCAAGACTGCCTCCATTATGACCATCCCATGCTCTGTGCAGCTTTCTGTGCCCATCTGTGGCAGGGAGTTAGGGATGTACCCTGCATATCTAAATCATTTGCCCTCTACTGCAGTCTTAGCTGGCAACCCTTATGGGAATTGCTTCAGCTGTCTTGCCCAGCTGTCAAACTATAAGGAGGAGGAGCTCATAAACCAGTGTATGGTAGAAGACCATCCACAGGCCTCTGCCCAATGAGGGCACAGAAAGGACAACAGAGCCTCTGACCACTGAAGAGAAAGTGAAAATCGAGATTGATAAAGGGAGGGACAACAGATGGAGGTGGTCTCAGCTGAGCTCTGCCAACATGACATTAGCTTTCTCCATATTTTTTAAATGTAGTATTTCCTGGGTTCTGCTGCCAGAACTTTCTGAAATGCTGGGCCTGAGTGCCAAAGCAAGCTAGCCAGCCAGCCAGCCTTGGCTGCACATGCCAGAAGACCACAAACCAGCCACTGGTAGTGTGCCTTTTTATTTCTGCCAAATTGATGTGTTATCAAGGTAATCTTCCAGGAATCATGACCCAGGTATCATGCTCAGAGAGGCAGACAGAGCCAGGAACCCTGAAACTGACCTGTGGCAGTGGTTTGAGGGCTTTAATGATTGGTCCTCCTTGTCACATTCAGGCAGGTCTGTGGCCACCTGGGAGCTTCTACTTTCACTGTCTCCGGCAGCCAGAAGCGATTGCACAACATCTGTCAGGAGTTGGATCAGGACTCACTTCTGTCTCTTTCTATAATCCTCTGAGCTTCCTTTAAACAAAGAAATCCCTCACCACCCCCTTCCAAAATTCAGCTGTCAAAGAGCATTAATACACAGATGTCTGTGTTTATATTTCTACAAAGAAATATCAAAGGCATCAATAACAATACCGTAAGAATTGCCTTGAGTGGGCACCCATTGTCTATCCCATAAACATGCCTGGCCTAACATGTCAGGCAATCGATAGGCTTAGGTGTAACTGACTTTATGATTTATTGAGCACCTACTGTGTTCCAGACATTGGGTTAGTGCTGTCAGCTCTTCCTCGAAAAACATGGTTATCTTTCAAGTGGGGTACAAAGAAAAGGTAAAAAATAACTGGATCTCAAGTTCTCACACTCAGTTCAGATTCATCTAGAACACAGAAGTTGTGGTGTGGAAAGGGTTGGTTCTGAAGTAACAAGTTATGTGCCACCAGAGAAATGCTCATGCCACTCTTCAGCTCCTGTCACACACCTCCTTGAATGGTCAGCATTTCTGAGACCTTTGGGTGTCTCTCCAGTTACAGGGGAGGATGGGGAGAGAATCACCTTTGACCTCATACCTCAAAAAATATACCATGATTGATGGATTGGTTGGTTCAGGCAAACTCAGGGGTTTCCAGGGTCACTTAGAGCTCCTCATGGATTTCAAAGTTCAAGGCATGGCTCGGTCAACTGTCACGTGGGCTTACCCTCCTGTTTTAACCAGCACTGGTTAGGTATGTTTACACAATATGAAAAACATGCAAAACTACAACAACCATATTTTATACTGAGAAAAAAACAAAACTTCCCTCAATGAGAGTAGTAAGAGGATGTCTTCTCCTTATTCTCTACATGTACTTTACTAGAGTGATCATTATCGGTGATGAGAGATTTAGTTCACCTAAGTGAGGGGTCCATTCCAAAGCTGAAAGCAAAAATATGGAAACTAACATTAAAATTACTCCCTGTCACTGGGAGTCAGTCTGCTGTGTTTAGTAGTATTGCCACAACCCTGTAAAGTAGGCACTGTTCTTTGCATTTTGTGGCTAGTGAAAGGGAGGCTCAGAGAAGTAAAGTAACCTCATCAACTGGAAGTCCGTTGAGTAAAGAGTGAGGGTTTGAACAATTATATGTCTAATTCCTTTGTTGTTGTTTTCCTCCATTGCGCTCTATTATAGAGGAAAAGAGAGGTTTTCTGTAATTAGTATTCCATGTATTTCAGCTGGGTAGGGAAAAACCCTCTCCCTTCAGGGCCTTTGGCTTGATTAAAATCTTCTCTTTGTGGCCTTGGGGGTGGATATGGGCAGCTTACAGAAATCTCTGGAATGTTAAGTGACACATTCTGGGAACAAATCTGCACGTTCAGCAGCTTGACCAGCCAAATGGCATCACAGCAACTGTGGTGGGAGCAGGGAGGAGTCAGGAGTTCTCCTGTGGGGTGGGTGAGGATGAAGGGATCATGCAGTCAGCCGTCAGTCAGACATCCTATTGCAAGGTCCCAAAGGCAGGCTGAGATTTAGGACGTCATGACTTCATGCCCCTGTAAGGGCCCAGCTGCAGGTCAGCACCTTCTCTGAGCACTTGTTTCTTAATTGCCACTAGCTTGCATGATAAAATCCAATGTCGCAATTTTTAATGATATTTCTATAAAAAGCACTATGAACTCTAGGTCCTCTAATAGAGAGATGTGTTTGGGCAGCAAACAGAAAAACCAGAGACATAGTAAGTATGTAAGAGCAACTTGGAGTTTCTTATCAATGGCAAGCAGCCTTTAAAATCTATATATCCTGGATAATTAGTGGTACTAGATCTCCTTTCCTATCTGGGCAATCTCTTCTGCCTTCCTAGATGGACAGATGTGGCATCCTGGTCCTGCCACCCTCCCATACTGCCTGTGTCTGAAACAGTAAAGATCCCATAGGACAAGGTGGAACATGCCAGGTGGCCTTTAGCTTAATACAGTATGTAGCTTAGTTTGTTTAAAATTTTATACCTTTATCCCTGAGGACTTGGACCCAGAAGAAATTGATCATTTTTTAAAGAGATTTTATAATCGTCCTTTTCACAGTCTTCAGAGTAGTGTCATTGCAGGTTCTTTCTCCCCAGGGAAAATGTTAGTCCAACCAAGACAGGGTTGCATTGGAGTTCAGCACCGTGAAGACAAATGCAAAATCTGAAGTATATACCCAGATGGGGCTGTTATTAGTTGTGTACTGAGGAAATGGGCAGAGGCAGTATGAATCCAGACTCTTGAATTCAGACTCTACCAACCATGGGACCTTGGGTAAATGATTTATTTAACCTCTTGGAGGTCATTCTCTTCACCTGCAAAATGGGAATTAATATACCTGACTTACAATATTGTGAAATTTGAGAAAATAAATCTATAGTGATGGTTACTCATTCATTTATCCATCAAACAATACATGTTTTTTATGCACTAAGCAGTGTGAGAAGGCACCAAGAGAGATCGCAGAGATTAATAAAACATAGCCCATGCCCTTCAGGGATTTTAGTCTAGAAGAGGAGATGAAAAATTTAGCAAATACACTAAATCAAGGTGATAAATGTAATAATAAAATATGTACCAACTTTATTGGTGTTAGAAAAATAGGAGTGAAATTCAGAATTCAGAAATCATAAGGAATATTTTGAAAGTAAGGTAATTTCTTTCTGAAGAATTACTGATTATACTTTAGTCATTCACTGAACAATTAAGTGCTTTGTATGGACCAGAAAATTAAGAGAGAGTCCCTGTCCCTTTCCTCCATTCCCAACGCTTTTGCTTTGGTTCACCTGAGCATTGCTTGTAGCTGGTGACCTGCAGCAGCCTCCTAACTGACCTTTCTACCTCTAGAACTTCCTATCACCTATCCATTTCCTTGTTAATTGCTTGGTGATGCTAGTTACAGTCTTTCACATCTATATAGCTGGTCACCCATTTACAAACTTTTCACAAATATCATCTTGGTCTTCTCTATAACCAAATGAAGTGTGGGAAAGACAGACGTGATTATCCTTATTATGAAGGAAAGTAAGGGTGTTAGAGATCAAGTGACTTGCTCAAGGTCAAACTCAGATTCACCATTTCTGGATCCATGCCTAGTCCTTGTACGTCTGTCAAACAAGGTATTAGACATTTACCTAATATGGCTTCTTGTTTTTCAACACAGTTGACAACTTTGTCAGTTATTAGATATCACATTTAATTAGAGATTTTTGATACTCCCAGTCACTCTTGCCAAACCTGAGATTAATTAAGGAATGCAACTAAAGTCCTCTCTTATTCCAGAGACCTTTTGGGTCAAGCTCCTGCTATTGGCACCAGGGGAATTTTCACAGCCAGAGGTAGGTTCTGGGGGAAACACCTGGCAGACAGTGTTTTCCTTGCTCACACTCCAGAAGGGCAGCCTGTGAGGGACAGGTCTGGCATCTAGGAACACAAGAGTGTTCCAGGAACAGCTCTGGTTCATGGGGGCTGCGGAGCTGTGTCCTGATTCCTTCTTGTCCTGGAGTTATAGTAATTGTCTTCTGAGTAGCACTTGCTTCTGCTTCATTAATTTCATATATTCCCCATATGTTCATTTATTCATTTGTTCATTCATAGAACATATATGAAGTCCTGTGTAGGCATTGGGGATACAAGAATGAGATGTGGTTCTTGTTACTTTGTTTCTCTTCAGTTCAGTACTGGAACTATCAGTACAATTCCTGTTCCACTGACCCCCTTTTCTACCCCCAAAGAAATATCATGCTCACAGCCCTCCTGCCAAAGTGGCCAAATGTGGTAGTGTATCTTGTGACCTACCCCTGCAATCTGGGCTGTTTGGATCAGAGCTGGGCACCTCACCCAGAGGAGCCTTTGAATTAATAAAATTGCCCCTGGTGGTAAAATATGGACTGTGTCAATCTGATCCATGTTCCTAGAAATTTGAATGGGGAAGTATGGAGAGATAGAGGCAATCTAGGAACATAAGCTGGTAAGGTTGACCTGAGGTTGAGTTGGGACCGTGACTGGCTAAAGCAATGTATAAACTGAAGTCACAGGGAAGATGTGATTAAAGAACAAGGGATTCATAGTGAGCAAATAGACAAAAATCTCTCTCACCATCTTCCAGATGGTGTTTATATGGATACAAGGTCCTAAATAATGTATGTCTTGTTCACTCACTAGCTTCACATCCCCAGAGCACCCTAAGACTGATGCAATATGAAAATTCAACATATAGCTGCTGGGGAATGGTAGGCGCCTACCCATCACACATCCTTTGAGTGGAGTGTTCCTTCTCCACCCCTCAATACCTGCTCAACAGCAAGGCTCAGCACAAGATCATCTGTGCCCGGTTCTTCTCCTTGACAGATTGAGATCCACCAATCTAGTCAAAGTAAGGGGGTCTTCTGTCTGTTCATAAAACACCCTAAGCCATGTGCCCTTACAATACTATCCTTTTCATTGATTCTTTGATTTACCAATTCATTCATTCATCTATTGAACAAACTTTTTTTGGTTAAACACCACCGTCATGTTAGCCTATGTATTAGGTGCTACCGAATAAGACCCAGCACTTGGGCATGGGTCCCCCATCTTTTAAGGGAAGACAAATGGAATAGAGTGCATGTAATTCAGTGTTAGAGGTGCTGAGATCTTTGTAAATTTAGGATACTCATTGGCTTTCCCACAAGACTTTGATTTTATTGCAGGCAAGAACTGCTGCCTCAATAAATAATTGTTGAATGAATAAAATATGAGGAAACTTATTTAAGATTGCTGAGTTTTTGCTGGATTAATAGGAACAATATTTTGAAAATACTTTCCAGTGTGTTTCTCATCTTAGAAACTCACTATCTTTCTTTGCAGCCTTTCAACATCATTTTCCCAGAGCAGGGAGGGCAAATATCACCTAGGAAAGGAGGACATAGGGGCAGTTCCTATTAAAGAGAAGGGGAAGCAGGAAGCTCTGCTGAGGAAGGAAAGAGGAAGAGAGACAGAAGACAGGCTGAGTTTTCTCCACTCTTCCTCCACATGGGGCACGGTCATCCAGTTAACCTTAGAGGCATTTCCACCTTGGAGTCATTAACCTGGTCTGGTCGTGGTCCAGTTGCTCCATACCCCACACCTCAGGGGGCTTCATCTTTGCTTAGGGCAGCTTTAGACCTCCGCTTCAAATCAGTGACACCTACAAAAAATCTGGGCTATATGGAAGTGAGACTAATGCTGCAAAGGAATGGTCAGACTTTGCAGGATGGTGGGCTTCTAACAGGGTTGTTTCCAGTTAATCATCCTCATGTCTCAGATGGGGAGAGGGCAAAGGCCACCAGAGCATGTCAGCACCAGCCCTCTGCACCACTTCCTGTTAATGGCACGTGCTCTGTGTGCGCAGCCTGCAGCCGGGTCCCTGCTCTCATCAGTGAGCGTGCAGCTCAGAGTTAAGTGTTTCTGAGTGTGAAGGTACAGAGGATCACAACTGAGAGTCGCTGTGCCCCTCTGCCAGCTCATTCAGGCTGCATTCCAGGGATCAGTGGGTCTGTGTGGGGACCTGCAGCTGAGCCTCAGTAGGATTTTGCCAGAGCTCAGATTGGTATCTAGCAAAGTTGAAACCTTAGAAGAGAGGCAAACAGGTCATGTTGGTGCCGAGATTGGCTACACTAACTATAATCCAGGCAGATGTGGCAACAGCTGTCTGATGAGCCAAAATTCTCCCTTATCGTCTGGCAGAAGGGCAGGGGCAATGGTGGACAGAGGCATTAGATAGAGGCAGGCAGAGCTGTTAGCTGAGTGCAGTTCAAACAAATGGGCAGGGACCTTTCTGTCCTTTTATTTGATGTTGAAAGAGGTTGGCTGTGCCAGTCTACCAAGTGAGTAGAAATGAAGTCAACAATGCAAATTTTGCAAATAACAGAAGTTCAGGGTCAAAGATGTCCTAGCAACTAGAGCTACCTGCCACTTGGGACTGGCCCCATTGAAACTGTTATTTCTTTCTCTTTCCAGACTGCACTCACTGTTCTGGGCCACACTGCATCCACCACTACATGCTGAGCACCACATGTGACCAGATGAGCCTAGTTGGAGTCTACATAGTCCCCTTCCTGGCAGGATAGTCTGGCTCCTCCCTCCAAATTCAGCTAAGCCATTGGGTTTGAGGGGGGATAGAGACAGGGGAGTTACAAAAACTCAGTGGTACACAGGAACTTGGAGGACTTATGGTGCAGGTATCTGTGTTAGGAGTGGGGTTGGAATTAGAGAGAAAGCCAAGTTAACTGATAGCAGAAATAACATTATTACACCAATACAAATATCAGTAATTCTGAATATAAAATAGTATGTTGTACTTAACATTGGAAAACTGAAAACCAGCTAGACCTGCAATCACCAGCTAGACCTTTGTGATGATTATTTTTAAATGGCCTGTACTGTATTTTATACAGTGGGATAAACTCTCACTCTCTTAGTTCCTGTTTTTTTCTCTGTTTCCATTCCTCAAAGCTCTTGATCTAGATTCCAGGCTTGAATGAGATAAGCTAATTGTGGCAAGAGAGGGGCAGGAGGGAGGTGAAGTGAGCCAGAAGCGGGGTTTGCAGAGCTGGCCATTACACTATGCAGGTTTCCCAAGTGCTGTGTCTGGCAGCCCTCTTGTGCCACCATATATGTGAAATGAGGTTGGAGGGGAGCAGGGAACTTTTATGATGCCCGGAGATTTCTCCAAGGCAGATGTTTTTGCTTCTTGGCAGCCTATTCCTGGAGGGGACAGAAGAAAGAGAAATTGATGTCATTTGGAATCACTGTTCCCGTGGCAAAATTGGCCTGCAGGGCTGGTAATGCGTTGAGGGTGTTTCCTAGTTTCGTTAGTTTCCTGAAAGTTGAAAACCTCATTTCTCTGAGTACATTTCCCTTTAACTATTGTGTATTCCAGGACTCCAGCTTTCAGTTTTACCCAGCACAAAACAATTTGGGTACAGACTATAAGAGGACTCCAGTGTGTTTAAAAACTCTAGTTCCTGAAATAGATATTTTTTTCCCCTATTACCTCTATTCCCACACACACCTAGGCCACGAATTTGAAATGCCCTGTTAGGCAAAGACTGCACACTGTTTCAAGCTATCCCAACAATGGCTAAAAAGCATTTAAGCTGTCTCTTTTAGTACAAATGACAGAGCTATGCTAAGCCATGTTGCAATTAGCTTTGTATGCTTTTTGTCAGGACACGGTCTGCTACATGGGACCGAGATGAAATGCCATTCCAGATGACTCTGTGACTCTGTGTGAGTATGTGTGTTTAGACACTTATTTAAAACATAACCACAGGCCAGTGTGCTGTTATCCAGGCACATGGAGATCATTACTGCTCTTGCATTTTGGATTGGAAGGAAATACAGCAGTTAACCACCTGAAATCTCAGTAGACAAAAGAAGGCCATAAAGTTTTACAACTATGGGACAAAAGATTGCAAAATGTAAGTTCCATTAAAAAATAGGCAATCATTATGTTACATACTTGAGTAGTTTTGTCACGAGTGATTAGTAGCACTTAGTTATTACCTGTGACTACAAGACTCCATTTCTACAAAGAAATGGAGTAAGAATTGGAAAAACATCAGTTTTTGTTACATCTTTGATCCCAGTTCCATTGCATTTGGACAAGACAAACAGAATTTCTCATTAACTTTGAATATGTAAAAGCAATGCCCTAGGATTACCGATATTTTGAAATCGTGTGTGTGTGTGTGTGTGTGTGTGTGTGTGTGTGTAGTCATTTGCCATAGCTAAGATGACCACCATTAAGATTTCTAACAGTTTCCCTCTTTATTAGGAGCCCCACCAGATTCATTTTAATGGAGCAAATCCCATTCAGGTTCTGGAAAGATTAAAGCACCTTAACGTTCAGTTCTAAATTTACTTCCTCTGGGAAGCAAGTTGAGATCCTGAAGTCCTGAATGAAACTGAATGCTTTGGGAAAAAGCTTGAGTTGGCTTAAATTAAAGCTTGCTCTCTTGAGGGCTGTAGACACCACAAACAAAGCCTTCTCTACTGTGTTCTGCTACTGTATTCAATGCACTGAGTAGTTCTTAATGTTCCTAACGTTTCCTAAATGGCCTAGAAATAAAGCTAACAGAAGAGGGCAATATATTTCACTTAACTAACTTAACAGCATATCCAAAGTTATTTCTTTTCAAATGGCTTATGAAAGGCCCAGGTTAGAGTTTTGGTAGCAATAGAAATACTTGAACATGAAGCCATGAGCCGCCCTTTAAGTTTCCAGACTTTAAGTACATTAAGAATGAAACACCGCTCTGGATGCTATAACCTTTATAGGTCTATATTTCTTCTCCCAAAAATAAAAAGAACAAAGTCACCAGTCTCACAACAACTGGAGGAAAACTCAGCAGAAACTCAACACTTTTTCAATGAGAAATACCTGATGTCATATATTTTGTTTAATAAAGACTGAGTTGGCTGTATACTAAGCCAATTTAAGAATGTGATCTGTAACTCACAGTATTAATTACATGGAGAAAAAGTGAATGGGTTCATTAATGCTGTGAAAAGGAGCAGTGACCTACCTGCCAAGTAGCAAGGTGGAAATAATTAATTTGGTCAATTAAAAAGAAACAGATAATTTAAAATGCAAAGGCTTCCAGGCGGTGCACTGTATTCTGCTCTCTGAAATTGCAAATTCTTACTGTCAGTTCTGTTCTTCTCAATAAGTTTCTTAGCCTATCCCTTTTCTTTTTGCCATGGTGTAAATTTAATCGAAAACTCTTCCTAAACTATAAATCATGAATTGTTTGTTTATGCCTATGTTCTAAAATATTTATTCTGACATCTTGTCTAGAAAGGCTCCAGGGGTTTACCAAGCTCCCAGTATCTCCAGGATTCCTTTCTTTCTTTTGGAAAGGGTCTGTTATGTCTTACTTTCCATTCAAAATTGTTTGTCTTTTTCTGGGTTTTAATAACATTTTTAAAGTGCTGGAGTCTGAGCCACTGTCTGGGTTATCTAATCCCATTTATGATCCTATAACCTTGAAGCTTGCCACGGCCTGGCTGTCAGCACCAGATTCTAAATACACCAGTAGTGTATTTGCTCCATGGAACCGGAAATTAGTCAAACGGTTACTTTTCTGTATAAATATTCATAATTCCACTTGACATTTACAAGCAAGTAGTAGTTCTTGGCCACAGAATGATTTCAAAACACTTTAGGCTGCAGTGAGCGTTAAGCGCCTGTGCAGGTATTTGGGCTGCACTACAAGGCTCCATCGCTGCAGAAAACCTGCCTCCCCCTCGGTGACCCAGAGCGCCCTGCTCTGCGGAGACTAGGAAAAGAGAACGCGTTTGGAGCGTAATCCTTTTCAGCTGGTCTAAGTACAGTCCCAGGACAAATACTAACATGTGTTCATTTTGACCAAGGCAATGCCTTATAAAAGCAGCATCCGAGGTTTTTTTTAATTTTTATTTTTTTTAAACTGCCCAAGGGAAGGATGTTTTAAGGTGAGAGTCTGGCTGTAAATTTCTGGTTGCTAAGGGGGAAAAAACATTTAAAAAAAAATACAAAATAAAACAAAAAACCTCAAATGCTGCTGTGGTGAAGTGCGACTTGAAATCTCTATTTCCTAGGTGTTAGACTTGGCAAGTTAGATATAGCGAGGGAGGCGAAAAGATGCTTTTCTGATGCATGCAAACAAAACAGTACATATTGTCAGCTCGGCAGGAGGCGCGCAGTCGCCATATGTGCGGCGCCCGGCGAAATGGGATAAACAGCTGCCGCCAGGAATCTAATTCCTGGCAAGGAGGTAAACCCAAGTCCTCCTGTTTCCAAAATAAAAATCACCAGAGGGATTCCCCTTCCTGCAGTTCCAGCCAGTAGTTTTATAAAAGCATAAAACACCGCTGTATTGTGGTTTATAATAATCCCTTACATTTGTAGAGCCTTTTACAGTTTACAAAGCGCTTTACATACATTATCTCATTTGAGCCTCATAACAGGCCTGGAGAGTGCATAGCACAGATATTGGTGATTCGCTTTTCACAGATGGAAAAAGAAAGGTTCGGAGAATGAAGTGGCGAGCTGGGCACCACAGCATGGGTCTCCTTTCACTGAGCCTGGAGCTGACCAGGCAAGAGACCTCCTGGGACTGGGCAGGAGGGCGTCAGATCAGTGCAGGGATGCTTTTTGTAGTTGTCGTGTAAGCCGCATTTTTCATTTTGTGCAAGCATCACCCCCTCTCTGCTGAAGACCTTCTCCAACACTTTTTGAAGCAGCAAGAGTGGCAAGCGGATTGAAAGTGATCTAGGGGCGCGGGAAAAGTGTACTGAATGGCGAATCTACTTTGCCCTTGATGACTGTCAAAGCTGCCATTTCGTTTTCAGCATAGACTGCAGAAATCACTCGAGGTCACTCTGAGCTTCAGAACCGCAGCGAGAAGGAACTTGGATATTGTTCAGTTGTTCTCACCGCTTCTGTTCAACCCTTTGCAGAAGAACAGACTTCTCTTGGAACTCCTTGACCTGTGCCTTTTGTGAAGTATTTACAGAAAGGATCTACAGCACTTTAAAAATACAGGAATCTCCTCAAACCTTATGAAATAGGGGGAGACTGATGCAGTAGAATCCTGCCCTCTGGGATATATTATGGGTGGCTCCTGTGGCAGGGGGCATAGGTGCTTTAGTTCTGAAATAGAGAACTCTCCTGTCTGATAGAGAGGAGGAGACATCTCTAACCCTACCTGGTTTCCTGATTAGCTCATTGAGATATCACACCTTGTAATTCCATACTCAGCGTTTATAACTACAGAATCTAATTATAGTAAATGTGGTTAAAATACACTGCTGAATCCAGGATGCCAGAACTCTGTGCTTACTAACTCTGTGAACTTGAGCCAAGTTTATTTGAACCTTCTGTGGTGCCAGAGGTGTGCCCTGGGCTATTAATAAAATTTGTTTTCATAGGATTATTGTACCAATTGAATAATTATTGTCCAAAAAGTGCTCAGAGCAGTGTCTGGTATGAGATGAGATTTTGTTCATTCCTGGAGGGGAATGGCAGCTGTAGCCTGGGTGCAGCCAGCCCTCTCCTGTGCTGGGAGAGATCACAGTTGCAGAGAGTGGGCAAGTCCCTGCGACCTGTGTCAGCTTTGGCCTAAATGTGTCTTGACACAGATGCATCTTCCAGGATCCTCCAGGGATATGCACAAACCAAGATATACTTTGTCTCACACAATTTAGTCATTGACCTTTTCAGGCAGCAAAGCAGTTAGGGTTTGCAGGAACGTAGTCCATTTTGTTTGACTGTACAGTGGACTCCTGAACAACACGGGTTCAAAGGGATCACTCATCTGTCAATTTTTTTAATGAACTGATGGTATAAACTTATGTACCAATAAATACAATCCAGCTCTATGTCAGTATTTTCTCTTATGTTTTCCTTAATAACATTTTCTCTACCTTATTTTAAGAATATGGTATATAATACATATAATATACAAAACATGTTAATTGGTTCTTTGTTTAATCAATAAGTCTTCCAGTCAACAGTAAGCTACTTGCAGTTAAGTTTTTGGGGAGTCAAAAGTTATACATGAATTTTTTCAACTGCATGGGGGTCAGTACCCTAAACCCTGATTTGTTCAAGGGTCAGCTGTACTTACATCTTTGGCATCAAAGCAAAAATCTCATAACTAAGTCGGGAGGAAGAATCTGTTGTACTGATGTTGAATTTTATCAAATGCTTTCTTCGCATCTGTTGACATTATCATATAATTTTATATTTTCTTTCATTGATGTAATATATTGACTAATTTACATATATTAAACCATCCTTGCACTATGGATAAATCCCACTTGATCATGATATTTAATCCTTTTAAAGATGGGGAGACAGGGTGTAATTTTAGGTTTTTTTACCCAGTATCTTCAGGTGCCTTTGTACCTGTTCAGATGGTCAGGGCACTGGTAGCACTAAAAAGTAAAGAAAGAACTGGCATTGAAAGGTCATCTCTAGTCAGCATCAAGGGTTCAAGCTTTCTACAATGCTACAGAGACCTGAGCTGTGTGATGCCCTCCCCTCAGCCAACTCCTCAGCCAAGTGCCTCCTAGAGTCGTTTTGTGCCAGCTTCAACCTCTCGGCTGCAGTTGAGCAACAGTGTAGCACCTGGGCCTCACCTATAATTGAGATAGGATCACAACACAGGAATTGTCCTCTTTACTTTTCTAATAAGTGACGTTGACCTGGGTCTTGTTCCTGGTATCAGATCTGTTATTTCTCCTTAATGAAAGCATTTAGTTGTCTCAGTATTGCCCAAAGTGGGAGTAAGGCAAGTATTTCAAATGTCACAGCTTCAGGCTACAAATAATAGTCTCTTCTACAAGGAGACACAGGTGATCCTAGATGACTATCCCCACCAGTTTGGGCTCCAGCTGTTCTGCTTTGGGAGCCTCAGGCTCAAGCCAGTAATCATCACTCTAGACTCTTACTATAATAGTTCTCCAGTGGTACACTCCGTCCTGCACATCAGCTCTGGTGCTGGTTTTTAAAATCGCTAGTGTTGGTGTGTGAGTTAACAGCAGGAGTTTACAGCAGGAGAGGGCTCCATAGAGCAGTTAACCATCCCGCTCCTGGGTTGTACTGCTTGGGTATCCCTCTCAATACAGTTCATTTTCAATTTTCCCTACCTCTTCTGCCATACTGTTGTTCCTGACATGTGCAGTAGTCATCATTTCATCTTTCAGTGGCTCTTGACTTTGTTTTGTTGTAATTTGGTTGTGAACATGTGGAGCAGGTGTTCCGGGGTCTTCACTCTGCCACCAAGTTGCGGGACTTCCTCTGTTGCATGGAGAAAAGTAGTAGAACTGAAGTCTACAGGTCAGACTAATTTTTTTTTTTAAAGAATTATTTATTTATTTATTTACACAAGCACTGGGTACAGTCAGAAGCGCGGGAGGGTGAGAGAATTCACCAGAGCCAGAGCGGGGAGCAGAGCAGGCAGAAGGACCAAAGTACACGCTGAGGGGAGCAGTGGGCTGCTGGAGAGGTCTGCGCGCCATGTGGGACCCTCCTCCAGTGGCTGGGGAGCAGCAGGGGATCGAACTGGCGCTGCAGAGGCTGCAGGCAGCTTTGCAACCCAGCGCTCAACCGCTGTGCCACCAGGGAGGCCCAGGTCAGACTAATTTTTCTTTATTTCTGCCAGGGTGGGCAATACGCCTGCTGATGCCTTTACCTTGTGTGATTTGTCTGCCAGTTTCACCCAGTGGTCACATTAACTTCAGGGACCATACAGTCTAAATTAATATTGAGAATCATTTCCCAAATTTGCAAGGTGCCTTTCCTCTTTTCTTTTACTTTCTTCCAACTTCTCTCCCTGGAAGCAATGAGCACCATTTTTATGCAGAACAATGTTTGTCTTTTTTCTTCTTTGCCTGGGTGTGGGGAGGGGAAGATTGCTAGGATATTAGAGGAGCTGCATTACTCCCGGGCCATTCCCCATCGTCCTCAGGCCCTGTTGTGTGTGAGGATGAATGAGAAGGTTGCCAGCTCTTGCTGTAGCCCATCGAGTCTGGGCTATAGAAATAACCCCAAATTGGAGTTAAATTACATTTTAGTCATTCATAGGAACCACTTTCAGCCAGAAAGCAGATCCTGACCTACAGAAGAGCAAGTACGAAGGGTCAACAGAAGCAGTAGAACAGAGAGGCCTGTTTGGTTTTTGCCGCAAACAAGGTTTGATTAAGGTTTGTGTGGAACACTCAGAATAGCAGGAGTTTACACTAATCTTTGCCCAAGACAAGGTTTTAGGAAAGACTCAATTCCTTTTTGTGTTAATTCTAAAAGGGTATGCATTCTCAGAACACACACACATAAAAGCTGGAGACTCTGGACATTTGGGGAAGAGACAGAAGATGTGCTGGATGGCCTATGACAAGATCCTAGCGCTCATCTGGAGTTTGGAAGGGGAGAAAGGACTAATCCTCACAGAACAGTAGAAAACACGGGCTCTCAGTGCACAGTGGGCCATGGCTAAGTATCTGGAAAAGCTAGACCATGGAGTAGAAAATTAGGAAATGTGTGCAGTAATATCAATACTGCAAAAAAATGCCCAGTTAAAACCAGCTACATCACTTTCAAAAAAAGCCCAGTACAAAATAAAAATCTGAGGTCCCTTGTTCACAATTATTAGGAATATCAAAACTGATAGCAGAGGCTTAAACCAAGCACAGGGGCCCTTCTGTGATTGCAGAGCCAGCAGGAAGTCAGCCCTGTATCCCCAATAAAATTGGTCCAAATGTGTAGGGCACATCATCAGAATTCTCTTTTACATTAACTTGACATAGCAGTCAGAGAAGAGCTTTGGTCTCTCCACTGGGCAGTGACGGCCTGTGGGATGCTGAACAAAGGTGTCCACTCAGTCGCTCTTCTTCCCTTTCCTTCAGAGAGCCTGGGATCCCTACTTTTAGCTACTTGCCAGTATCTGTGCTTGATCTGGAGTCACCTTGGTTCTGTGGAAAGGTTTCCCTTTCCCATAATCTCTTTTCTACCTCCTCCTCCTTCACAAACACATAGCTCTTTACAAGATTCTGATTTTTTTTTTTTTTGGCAAGTTCTGGGGCCTTTTATTAGATACACACTGTAATTCCAAACTGTGATTACATGATGTCTGGCTTTCCCTGAACTCAAATGTAATATCCTGAAAAATGGGAAGCTTTATTGCAAGGTTGAAGTGCACCAGGAATGGGGGGCTGGGGAGTGAGCACTGTGGGTCTGCTCATTCCACGCCTACAGTCTCTTGCTGCCTGTCGCTTGATGCTTGTTGCCTGCCACTTTGCCTGTTAGATTGACCTTTGCAACCTTTTGAATTATGTTTATTAAATGGTGGCTATAAAAAAAGCCTTTTTACAGTCTTTTTGAAAAAAGACAAACCAATCATAATTCAGCCACCTTAGTCCTTCAACTGTTTTCACTTTGCCACATTCTCTTGTCATCCTGGATTATATTTTTGATTGTTGTGTTCATAATGGAGTTATAACTTTTTGTTCTGGTACAGTTGAATTTTAATCCCTTCTGTCCTCATTAAGGTAAAGCACATTTGTACACTTAAAGAAGATGAATGAATAATAAAGCAAACGAGTCTTAGGGTTGTCTGCAAATGGAAGCTAAAGCAATAATCATTTGAGGCTGAGAACCTAGTATAATAGCTTAAGTGCTCTCAGTCATTGTCTGGGCCTATGACTTTATTTGACAGAAAAGGAAACTGAGGCCTAAAGGTTAAATGACCTCCCATGTAGCTGCTAGAGGCAGCCAGGACTCCACAAGCTGCAGGTGACTTCTTGTTCATAAACAGTCCTGTTTCCATACTAGCATTTTTTCTGTGGGACATTAAGTTTTCTAAGTATCTATCCTTTGCTTGTGATGTGAGGGAGTTGGAACAGATGCTTTTCAAAAATCCTCCCTCCCAACTCTAAAACTTTGAATTTAACTCAAAATGAACACAGTTGGACCCCTGCCTAGTCAGTTCAGAACTACATAATGGAAAATGTGGTAACAATGAAACATTCATGATTTTAGCAATCAGATGTGCTGTGTACTTGCTTAACTGATCCTTACAGGAGCATAAGACTGGATCTCACACTGAGTTGTGACAGTATGTCAGCTGCCAGGCTGATCCAAAGGCTGGTGTTCTCATTTTAAAATTACCAACTCAGAAAAAAGTGACAGGATATTAAGCAAACAAATGGTGGAGTGATACTGTTTGCAGAGGAGTGACCATCACTTTGGCTTGCACAAGGCTTTTCCAGCAGAGTGAGGCCCCCTCTGCTGGTCGGATTTATCATTCATCAAAGAGACTTGTTAGGTTTGTGAGAAATGGGGAGGGGGAGAGGCATGAAATCTTAGGAGCAGAGCAGTTGAGAACTGTAACAAAATATGAAGAAATATCAAGTAAAACTCCCAGCTTTTCCAGAAAAAAAGAAACAAGGATCTAGAAAGTTTAGAATTGTCTCATAAATTTGTTCCGAGGAAATTTTCCACACAAGGTGGCAAAAATCTCTGTATTAAAACATGAAGTTAACTTTCTGAATATAGAAGACCCTTGATAAATACTGAAGGTGAAAATCCTATTGCTCAGTGAAGAGTAGGGTTCTTCCAGCCCTCACATAGACGTTTCTTAAACTCTAGTCGCATAAGTATTGTTGACAGCTTCCTGCCATAGTCAAGTGTTATTTAATGCTTGTCCTTCAATCAAATCATTTTACAATTTGTTCCTTATTCTAGAATCTGAAGTTTCAAATTTGATATGCTGTGTGTGTGTGCCTGGGTGTGCCTACATGCACACAATAAAATAAGTACACCACTATTAAAAATGTTCTTTTGTATGGCAACTAAATATATCTCATTAAATGATCTTATTTGTTTACCGTACTTTAGAAAGTTCCGAGGTAAACATTCCTCATGTTTAAGTCAATATAGTAGACTTGATTTCATCTTTCCATTAAAGGCAAGTTGTTTATTGCCTTTCCTCACCTGGATTCCCTCATGCTCTGTCTGAGGTCTTCCCTCACTTCTTTTCATTCTTACACTGTCTTTGGTTCAGTGTTCATATTTTCCTTTCCCCAGTGAGGTGAGGAAATCTTTCCGTCTCTGTTGCCCACCAGGGACAGTACCTCATTTGATGCTTAACTCCAGAAAACCATATTGAAATAAACTAGTATTTGACAGAATGAATAAAAAGACCTTTGTATTCTTGTCTTTTTCTAGGAATTGGGGCTTATGGAATATTGAAAAGTGATGTTATTTCTACTTCATCCTTATAGTCAGCCTTTTCTGAGGAAATGGCACATAAACACAGAAAGTCCAATTTATAAAAACACATTTAATAAATTATTCCTTGAGGAATAGAATGGAGAGTCTGTTTTGGTTTGGGTACTGTAAAAGCTGTTATATCTGAAGGTAGAATGGAGATGAGAAAAAGACTGATCTTCATGAAATCTTTTCCCTTATTAAACATTCCCGTGGAATTAAACCAAACATTGTTTCTTCAGTAATAAAGGCAACCCTTATGCATTTACTTGGAGTCCCTAACAATTCCCAGTTAGGTATAATCTAGTACCACTGTAAACTCCCAGTTACTTAGAGTGGATTATCGGTATCAAACCTAATCCACAAAACATCTGTTTTGAAACCTCTTGTCATTGTAATCTCTTTTCTTCGCTTTAACCTATTATTTCATTTTTATTGATCCTTACAGAGTAGTGAATAGTCTCTTGACACACAAAAAAATTTTTTTTAAGCAACTTTATACCTAAAGAGCTTAGAAAGAGTGCTTCAAATGCAAGCTGTTTTATAAGAAGTATACTATATAATGTTATATATATGGAAGTTATAGATATATAAAAAACTGTTTCTCCAAAAGAAAGAATTTCAACGACAGAATTCTCATTTTGGTAACATTTGTATTGCAGTTTCAGAATCGTATAGAAATGTTTACAAAATATCCTATGATAAGCCAAACATGAGTGAAAAAAAAAGTTACAGCAATGTAATTCTATCTGCCTTCTGATTTGGGGAAAATTCAAGCCTATATCCTAACAACAGTTGATCTTAAAAATACTAATCCAAAACTCTGGGACCTATGGGGTGGAATGGGTGTTCTGTGTTTACTGTGGGTCCCAAAAAGATTCTTTCTGATGGCAAACAGATGGAAACCCCATAGAGAGGCAGATTTCCGCTGCAGCTATCAGAGGGCTGCACTGAGTCTTTGAAATGACATCAGCCAGGAAATCAGTGACTGGAGTTTCAGATTTCATAGAAGGATTTTGCTTTTTTTTTTGGTAGGCCCAAAGATGGCAGAAGGAGGCAATAAATTCTGTCTTAGAACCTCTCCTGGTAGATGTTTAAAAAGATTATGTGAGTAAATCAACTCTCCCAATCCCCCAATGTGATATGGACCATCCGGTTTGAATTTGAATCTTTTGTCTTTCTTTCAGGGAACTGATGTAAACCAACAACTCAGAATAAGTTGGCCCTGATGGGTGGAATGCAGTGCTGGGGCATTATCGAGAACTAAAGTATTTATTTTTTATGAAGCTTTTCCTATAACCAGGTTTATGGCTGAAAAGGGCCAAGGCTGAAATAGTGCAGTACATAGATTAACATTTCTCACTGGAGCAAAGATTAGGTTGCCTCACTTTAACACTTAGGTTTACTCCACAGGAATAAATGCTGCCGTTGTTTTCATTTTTATTTTTATTCTTCTATTATTATTGAGCTTTTACTGAAACACCTTACATGACTGTGGAGGAAATTCTAAAATTGAGGAATATATTTTCTGTGTGAGTCACTATATGCATGAGTGTTTATCTTGTGGTTTTGCCAAGAAACCGTGAGCTAGCCTTAGGTTTGGGGCAATTCATGTGGGCAAGGCATTTTCATTTTCCCTTTACTTGGGATGCTCTCCCAAGAATGGGAAGGTGTACCCAATCTCAGGAGTAGCTGCTGCAATTTCAAAAGACTGAAGGAGTAATTAATGCTAATGAAGTCAAGGTTTCAGGCAATGTCTTTATAAACTTTACAAACTTTACAAACTTTACAACTATATCCTTTTCACTGGGACCCAAAGAGTGATGATGGGTCTCAAGGAAGCGTGAATGTTGGGATTGTGCATAAAAATTCACTTCCTGAGCAACTCAAAATTTATAACCTAAGCAATGGTAAGTCTTGACAGCGTGCTTTCAGATATAAGTAACAGAAAAATCAGACTCAAACAGATTTAAACTCTAAAGATTATTTTTTTTTCACTCTATGGGAGACCCAGAGGTGG
The DNA here is from genome assembly GCF_014898055.3 of Talpa occidentalis. Classification (NCBI taxonomy): domain Eukaryota; kingdom Metazoa; phylum Chordata; class Mammalia; order Eulipotyphla; family Talpidae; genus Talpa; species Talpa occidentalis. The sequence goes on from NW_023603184.1 coordinate 106,916,635, forward strand.
GTTGGCTATAGCATCGGTAATATAGTGACTCAAAGATGTCATCATGGACTCAAGGTTTGTCTCTTAGATATCTTCAAAGTCACCTTCATCTGAGACTGGTTTCTATTTAGAAGTTGGTAACAGCAGATCCAAAACATTGCTCAGAGGAAAAAGGGGACAGTTTATTATATCCCTTTTTTTTTTTTAGAGATAAAGAATGCTTTCCCAGAAGTCCTTTAAGAGACTTCTTGTCATGTCTTGATAAGGATTGGATCATATGTTTATTCCTAAATCAATCATGGAAAGGGGAGATTACCACTTAGACCAGAGGGTCTCAACCTTGATTGCATTGTAAAAGTTGAGAAAAATAACTGATATCTGGGTCCCTTGCTCCTATCCCTGTGATCCTAGGATATAGGCTTAGGCATTGAGACTTGAAAAGCTCCCCAGGTGATACAAATGTGGAGTCAAGAACTTGAGGATCATAAATTTAGACCAAATACCAAGGATCGTGGCAGTTGGATAGGGAATGGATATTTGATTATGAGCGACCATATAACCAGTGTCTATTGTTACATTTTCAAAATAAATTTAAAAAGATGAACATGCATATATAAATGCACACATGGGACTGGAATCAGGTATAGAGGATCCATATTTATAGGGATGAGTGTTGTCCCTATTAGGAGAACAAATTGGGTGCTTCCAAAGCCAACTGAAACTGTTAATGAGAGTGATTTCGATAATGTCTAGAGAGTTAGTTTGGGCATAGTAAACTAAGAAGACATGACAGTGGATGATAATTATGAGTCCATGAAGAAAAATGTGTAAGAACCCTCAAATTCTGGAAACTCCTTTAATAAGTTTCCACTATCAAATTTTGTTGTTTCTTCATACAAGAGTATTTTTCAATTCTTTCTGTGAAAACAAAAGCTTTCTTAACAATTCTTGAATGTATATTAAAAATTCTTAAATAGGTTTCACTGGTTTTTAAAGTTCTATGTGAATCTACCAAAATACCGTAGATTAAATGCCTTAACATATTCAGTACCCTGATTTTTTTCCATTTCTTCTTTTTATAATACTTTTTTTTTTTTTTTGGTATCCTGATTTTTTTTTTTTTATTATTTATTTATTTATTTATTTATTTATGCAAGCCCTGGGTACAGTCAGAAGCGCGGGAGGGTGAGAGAATTCACCAGGGCCAGAGCGGGGAGCAGAGCAGGCAGAAGGACCGAAGTACAAGCTGAGGGGAGCAGCGGGCGGCAGGAGAGGTCTGCGCGCCATGCAGGACCCTCCTTTGGTGGCCAGGGAGCAGCCAGGGATTGAACCGGCTATGCAGAGGCTGCGGGCAGCTTTGCAACCCAGCGCTCAATCACTGCGCCACCGGGGAGGCCCTATAATACATTTTTTAGGTCAGGCATCAGGATCATTTTATTCCCTACCAGGCTGTGCCCCACTGCACATGGCAAGCATGAAACAGCCACATGATCACTGTTATGCTTACATGGAACAGTGGTTTTCAACCTGGGTTACATGGTAGAATCATCTAGAAGAACTTTTGTATTATTTTTAATTTTATTTCATATTTTTATTGAAACAATACATATACCAGTATATAATTTTCAGGTGTTTATCATTAAGAATCAACAAGTATATATTACATTAAGGTCACAGAGAAGAGGCCAAAACAGTCCCTTGCTCCCTTTCTCCTCATTTGCTGGTATCTCTTTCCCTCTCCTCTGGTAACCACTAACTGGTCTTATTCATGGACATGTGCCTTTGGTCTCTTCCCCAGGTTTGTGAAGTTTTTCACTTTTATTTCTTTGAATGTCTCTTTGTTCCTTCCTCTATTCACCTTTTCTGGGATTTTCTTCTCCCTTTTTCTTATGTTGCCTTCTCTAATGGAGTCAGATTGTTCTTGATGTGTTTCTTCTTTATTTCTCTCTTCTGCCTGAATCTTTTGTGCATTACTATCTTTGATAGTCACAGATTCAGTCCTCCTTTTTGTCTCTTTCATTTCCATAGAGCACTTGATCTCATTTATTGAGTTTTTACATCCAGTTATTTTCTTATTTAAAACTTCAGTTTCTGACTTCGGTTTGTTAATTTTATTTCTGAGCTTAAGAATTTGTTTTTCTGATTTTTGTTATATCTCCTTGATTAGCTTTTCTGAGTTTTCTTGCATCACTTTGAATTGCCTTTCTGAATTTCCTTCTATCTCTCTGTTATATAGCAATTTTCTTTTTATTAAAGCAACTTTGAATTTATTTGATAGGGAGATAGAATCTTCCATGTCTTTGTGGGTAGGTTCTGGAGAATTGTTCTCTCCTTATGATTGTCATATTCCTTGAGGGCTTCAGTTGCCATGTATTATATCTTTTGTCTGTTGTAGGGTAAGTGAATTGGTTAGACTTTTATGCTGCAGGTCTTGGACTGCACTTAGGAGTGAGGGCATGGGGTACGCATGCCTGATTGTTGACACCTGGAGTATGGTGTGGGCATGTGTAAGTGGGCACACCTGAGCCTGGAGGCTGGCGCTATAAGGGCGGCACACAGAGGACGGCGACAAAGAATGGCTATGAGAGGAAGAAACCATGAGACAATGCCAGAGAGAGCACGAAGAGTAAAGATTCACTGGGGGCTGGGAGGTCTGCCAGCCTCCTGGCCCCTAGCCTCTCTTGACTTGCCAGCCTGTGGGGTTGCCCCACTACATCTGCCTATTTTGCTACTCTAAATTTCCCAATTAAAAAAATATATAGCTGTTGCAGTAACTTGAGAGTCAAACTACTTTTTACTTTTCCCATAGGTGGTGCTGTGGTTTTATTTTGTCTTTTTGGCCTTTGCTAACTTCTGTAGGTATTGAGACCTGCTTTTGCAGTTGCTATGTTAGCAGCGTTGGGGAGAGCCATGGAAGGGTCAGGACCCTGTTGCAAACGTACTGGGGAGGGTAATGTTGTGGCACCATCACCGTCTCTCAGCACCTCAGCTGTCTGTGTGCTGTTTGCTGTCATTGTGCTTTGTTAAGTCAGTACCTGCTCAAAGGTCTGGGGACTGTGCCCTCTTCACTAGTTTCCTCACTGGGGCACACCTGTGTGTGGAGATCCCCATTTTCACGTGGATGAAGGGTGCATGCCTGCATACCATTTTACTTTGCCCTCCTCAGGGTCCCTACCTGAACCTTCAGCCTGCCAGCTGTGTCCCCACCTCATACCACAGTCTCTGGGCATTTCTCCCTGCCCACCTCCTGTCCAGCGAAGCATGACTCTCCATGTCCCCTCTGGTGCAGTCTGTGATGGTTTCTGAGGTACATAGGGTGCTTCAGTCTCACCCCAAGTCACTGGATTCTCTCAGTGTAGTGTCCTTCTGTTGAAATGTTAGATGTTCCCCTTGGAACCAAAGCAAGGAACCTTCTCTGTCACCAACTTGGTGACATCACAGGGGAAACTTTAAAGATTGATCCCTTCTCTCCAATCCCATTTGCATAAGTTGAAACAATCTTTAGGGATCAGGGCCCAAACATCTTTATTTTTGAAAAGTTTGCCAGCTGATTCTCATGTCAAGTGAGGACAGCAAGTCATTAGTACGAAGGGAAAGAGGTGGAGAACTGGACTCAATCTGCTCTCTTGTTCTAAGCTTCCTTCTAATTTTCCCTCCCAAAAATCTTAACTAAACTGAGGGAGCAATCTTGTGCAAGAGTGTAAGCATTTAAGGTTTTGGCTCAAATGGATCGTACAAGTAAAGGTAAAGCTTTATGGAGCTTCAAAAGTCTCCAGGAATATTCTGTAAGTAGTTGTAGAAGCAGCTGGCCCTCTTAGTGATTTCTGAATAAATACCCTCACAAAGTCCTTAACATTGGTGCAGAGAAGCCTCTGACAGCTGTTTTTACTGTGGTTGATGGCTAGAGACTATATTGGAGAGAAGAAAATCACTAACTTAAAGAGGAATCATAAAAAGTGACTTTTTAATAAGGCAATGAAACAAGTGGATCAGTAATCTTTGTCCCCAGTGTAGGTTCTACCACAGCTAACTCTGTGCCGATTGGAAACAGTATGTGGCGTCCACTCCAGTCCCTTCCAGCACATTTTTGGAAACCATAGTATACTTTAGGGTAGCCCAGCAATGAGCTTACTAATTGTACTTTGAAAAAGACTTATTAAACCACCAATAATCAACAACAACAAAAGTAGGGAAAGCCATAGTCTAGAAAAAAGAAATGCTTTGCATTGATAGATTCAGAATAATTTTGGGGTGAAAAAAATCTAAGGAGTAAAGTGTGGTAGAGTAGGAAGAACCCTGGGTTCTGATCCTGGCCCTGCCACTGTTTGGCTCTGCAATCTTGAGCAAGTCATTAATTTCAGTGAGCTTCAGTTTTATGAAATGAGTCAGTACAAGAACAAAAGACCTGGAAACAAAAATGCTGCATTAACCACAGAAAAAGTTGTGCCTTTTCTAATAAACATACAAATGGCACTCCTTAGCATATGTGGGTTTTTGGTACTGCCTTGTAGCAGAATCTTTTTTTTACCAAAATGTTTAAACTCCTGAAACTTTCTTTTGTTTTACAATGTTAAAGTGTAACCCTCTTTATATATTCCAAGATGGATTAAGCATTTTATATTCCCCAAAATATACACTCTCCTTTTGATATATGAAGTGTATAAGCTACAGGAGATAGCCTAGGAAAATTTGGAACAACGGGGACCAAGAACTTGAGTCTTACAGAATAGCTTCTGACCTTATGTGGCAGGGACAGAAAAATTAACCAGCCAGCCCTTTCCTGGTGATTCTTTAAGTTATTTCTCTACAGTTTGAGTGAGAAATAATAGACATACATCATTGTATAACTTTTAGGCATGTGCCTTGATGGTTTGAGATATATATATATATACACACATATATGAAATGATTAACACAATAGGTTCAACTACCATCCACCTTCTAATGTAGATACAATTAAAAAAAAGAAGGAAAAAAATTCTTGTGATGAGAACTCAAGATTTATTCTCTTAACAACTTTTTATATTTCCATTATATAGTCATGTTAACCACAGTCATCATGGTGTAGATTACATCCTTAGTACTTTTACTCCTTTATAATTGGAAGTTTGTATCTTTTGATAACCTTCCTACAACTTAGTCAAACTTGGTAAGCTCTTCAAGAATCTGTAAACATACTTTTTAGAGCATGGTAGTGGTGAAAACTTTAGTCATGTGTTCTTTAAGTGTTTGCCTCAGGTACTAAAATACTTGGAAACAAAATAATAGCAATCAATGCATTCCCCCACACCTTACTCAAGTGCTATTTGCACAGTACAAGTTTAGACATTTGTTATTTTGAACTGAGGTATCCATTCTCTGTACATATTTCACTTTTGAATCAGGGCTTGTGTACAGCTAAGACCTGTAATTTGTGTACAGCTAATACATGTAGTTTCTACTTAAACTAATGTGCTCATCTTTTATACTAGAAATATGCTTAGAACTCTGCTTTCTTTTAAATATTTATCAAAGTAACATTGGTTTATAATATTATGTAGGTTTCAGGAATATATTATGATTTGACATGGGTATGTACTGCATTATGATTCCCAACAACATCTAGCTTGCCTCTACCACCAGACAATTGACCCCTTTATCCAACTTATTCATCCCTATCCCCCTTCCCTCTTGTGACCACCATTTTGTTCTCATAATCTAAGAGTTTGGTGTGTGTGTTTTTTTTTTAAATTTCATTTGTTGTTTGGTCTTTATCTTCCACATATGAATGAAATTATATGGTATTTGTCTTTCTCTTTTTGACTTCTTTCATTTAGCCTACCTTCTCGTTTCATCCACATTGTTGCAAAGGCCAAAATTTTGTGTTTTTTTAAAAAATTTTTTTATTTAAAGATTTTTTTTTTTTTAATTTATACAACAGCTAGGCTACAGGCCAGAGGTGCGAGAGGGTGAGAGGATTCACCAGAGACAGAGCAGGGAGAGGAATAGGCAGAAGGACTGAAATACACTGCTGAGGGGAGCAGCGGGTGAGACAGGAGAGGTCTGCTGCGCCATGTGGGAATCTCCCTGGCTGGCCAGGAATCAAACCTGCGCTAGAGAGGCTGTGGACAGCTTCACAGCACTGTGCTCAACCTGCTGCGCCACCAGGGAGGCCCAATTTCATATTTTTTTATAGCTGAGTAATACTCCACCTGAATATTTTCTAATAATTTTTACTTATGAAAGCAATTTTTCTAATTACATACACATTATGAGGTTGTAGACAGGATTTCAGTATGTAATGGATCAGTTTTTTTTTCCCAGACACAAAGAGAGCTGATTTAATTAAACAACCAAAAGAACCTCAATGATGGATACAAGTATAATCACCTTGTAAAGACTCAGTCTTCCCTCTACCCTCATCCCCAGAATATCAAAACATGCCCACATTATACCTATGCCTAATTAATTATCTTCTGATCAACACCTGGTTCTGTTTTGTTTTTTTTAAATATAAAATGATTATGGGTTCAGGAAAGCAAATATTCTCTAGAGCTAAGAATATAGTTAATTCCCAATATCACAGAACAATTTAAATGTAAAAATAATGCACATTATTAAAATTTCAGTCAATTTTTTCTAGTGAGATTAAAGAGAGTTTGAAAGAAAAGGTAGGAATTCCTTTACTATACAAATAAAGTACCCATTCCACAAACTATATAGATTCAGTGCTTTTGGTGAGTCCTCTTATAATTTTATCTAGCTTTACCAATTTGAGAGTCACTATTTATTGATGAATGTTATCTCAACTGGCAAAAAAATGCATGGTTAAGTGATTTCTAATGTCCCCTTGATAATCACAGTGCTAGCTTACCTGACCCTTACTGCTGAAAGGTTGGCATGCATCTTTTACACCTGCTTTTGGTTTCAATGGCTAGCTATCAGAGAAGTGTTCCTATAATTGACAAAGGAGAAAATAAAAGATAAAAATGGGTGGGGAAATGAGAGTGGTAAGGAAGACCGATTTTTCATTTCTTATCTTGTGATACATTCTGCAGCAGTAAACACTACTATCTCTTAAATAGGCCCTTTGATGACAGAAAAGGAAAACACTTCAAGGGAACGTTTTATAAACTAGAAATATTCTTTCTGTTCTATGTGACTTTGTCCTTTTGCAAAGTCTGCATGACCTTTCCTATTGCATTAAATAAAACAAGGGTATGAGGACTGATGATTCAATTTGGTGAGTTGGTTACAGAAGTAACTCTGGCATCTGTTACTTCCACTCTGTTATCCATTACTCCTGTTCTGTTAATGGCAGCAGACATTTGATTAACTACTGAGATTTGGACATGAAGGGGAGCCAAGGTGGGTTATGGAGTAAATCACGTAGCTAAATCTTCTTTTCATCTTCACCTCACCTGATTCTCTCTTTCTAAATTTCTGGCAGATTGGCAGCTGGAGGCCTTCACCTCACAGGCAGAGAGGCTCTAATTATTTCAAGAATAATTGATAAAAAATGTATAGTAGAATAGCCTGTTCACAAAATTCTGGAACTGGAGAATGGCATGTCTATTTGGGGGAAGATAAAAAGCAAATCTCCCAACAAACACATACTTTAGTAGATAAACTAGAAGGAAGATGTTAAGAGAATTAAATTGTTTCTAAATATTTACAAAATTTATGCACAACTATATCAGAGAAGGAGGACTATGTAGTATATGCTCATAGCTATAGCAATAAGTAAAGCTCTGAGTTAAAAAAGATACAAATCCAAATTTTGTAGTAATAATGAACCAATTTATTAAAGCATCCACCAGTAAGATAACATTTACCTCACAGGTTAACATTTACATAAACCCAAATACCAAAAGACATTCATTTGAAACACAATTATATATTTGTTTCTTGATTGACTTATTTATATATCCCAATAATAAAAGAAAAAAAATCACCTTTCCCTATATAGCTTACATACAATCAGATATTATAGCCAGAAGTAATTTAAAGAGTTTCGGCAATTCAAATGACTGTGATGACTCAAAGGGTAAATGAATTTCTTAAGTTCTAAAACTAGACTGTGGAAGGTCTGGAATTCTTATCTGGGTCTTTTTATTGTCAGATTACTGCTTACTTCTCCCCGTATTGAAAATATTAGAAAGCTTTCACTTGATATTTGTCAAAGCAGTCCTAAAAAAATAAAAAATGGAAAAGGAAGGGAAAAGTGGTTGTGAAACCTAAGAACCAACTAATCAACCAAATTATGGAAGAAATATGAAGTACCAATGAAAGCTCACAAATAAAAAAGAACCAAGAAGAAAGAGTCTCGTTCATTTAGTACTTGCATTTCTCAAAGAACGTAGGACAAGTTTCAAGCTGGACTTTCTTGAGACCCAGAAAGTTAAAGGACCAAAAAAAAAAAAAAAAAAGGGAGAGGAAGCATATAGTTAAGACCAACACTGGTCTTATTGGAAAGCACAGTCTGTCCTGAGGTGGCACAGTGGACCTGCTTTTATTTGCTTATTGAGAAATGGCCCGGCCACGGCTAGCGATCACTTACACCCTAAACCACAGGAACACAAACACCCACTCCAGCAGTTCATTCAGCAGTTCATGGCATACCTTTTTCACCCTGTTCACTGCTAACATCACTGCCCTCAGTGACCTTACCCACACTAGCTCTGGGGCCTAGAGAATTCCCTGCTCAGTAATGTCAATGATTTGCTTCACTGCTAGGGCAGAGTGCTGCCTGTAATAGGCCAAAGCCAGGTTGTAGTAAAGGTGAAGCTGGTAGCTTGAAGCCTGTAGGTTTCATACTGTCCCTCCTTTTAAAGAGCCCAGGTTGACCTGGCCATCAGACTTGTTCTCTCCCCCACTGTCTTCAGTCCTTTTCCTACTCAGTAGCTGCTCCCCCAGGCTTTTGACCCTGAGCAGCAGTGAACTCCCCATCAGAAGCTGCACACTGCCCAGCCTAGCTAGAGTTGGAAAGGAATCACCTAACATAGCACATTGTATGCTTCCCACACTCTAAGCAAATGAAAGAATTGCACCAATATACAGCATATAAACTCGTATTTAAAAATCCCTTCAGATTTTCATCCAAATATGAGATGATTACTATCAACTAAATAGTAGTACCTTGGGCAATATAGATTAAAAGTAACATAATTTACAGACCATGTCTTAGCACTCACAAAGAGCCAAATTCTCAGAGAGATGTGACAGAATTTCAACACCCAAGAGGTCAGAAAATATTCTGAGCATTCGTCACATAAAGCTATGTGGTTTCTCTTAAAGGAAAATAAAATCATCAGAGTAGGCATCCTTACTCTTCATTGAAAGCTATTAGGTTGAACAATACACATTGCTGTTTTTATAGGTTGAAAACTTTTCCACATTATTTTTCATTTTTTTCCTAAGTCAGATTGAGTGGATTTACAGTTACATTTATTAAAAGCAAAGAGGTTTGGGATAGAGGAAACAAATAGTAATGCTCTTGGTAGCTTATAGAAAATTAAACGCCTGTGCAGAATCAGTGGTGTTTATACTAAGAGTCCCAAAACACTATGAGAGGGTTTTGAAAATTAAGCTGGTATTATGAACCTACCAGAAAGTTCACAATCTACTAGTATATCGTGTGATCTGTTATGTGAACAAGAGAGAAGGAGTCTATTAGGGTCATGAGAATGTCTGAATATTTTATATTAGTGTAAAATATTTTATATTTGTATTAGTGTAGAAAATTTTTCCTTTATTTAGAGGCTAAAACATAGGAACAAATTCTAGCATGAATGTGTCCTAAGTAGAAACACAATGGTTAAGTATTAAGAACTGAGTTTTAAAGCTACCTCTGTTATTAATCAGTGTTAAAAATCAACTATCAAACATTAAGAGCATACCTTGTTTATGCTTATATATTCAGATTTTCAATAAATGGAACAAAAAAATAACTATGAAAATTGTCAATTGTTTATTATCTATACACCATAGCACCATAATTTTGTTATGGCACATTTTCCCCTATTGCACCCTAAAAATTTTGACCACAAGGAATTTGTGTTAGATGAAGTATTGGAAAACTCTCCTCAAACATACTAAAGTTTATGCAAAATGTATGCATTACAAAATAATATAATTACGAAGTCTAACTGTTGGAGTGCAACACAAGTCTTAAAATAATTGTTAAAGTCCAAAGACCTTATATATTGAACTCTGGACTGGACAGGACTAGTCTGTGGATGATCTTGTCATGCAAGGCTCTCTCAGGATATAGCAAAGCACAAGAGATGAAAAGGAGAGGGAATATAGGCATTGCAGATATATTAGATACAACTTCCCTGATCACTTGAATTTTTTCATAAATCCTTCTACAGTTCAAGTTCTTTTTAATGATATTCCATGTTTTGAGGTTTCTCAAAGAAAAGTTACATCTAAGTCATTTTAATTGTGTACTAATTTCAACATGTAACGACAAAATGAAAATGCCAAATAAATGCAGATAAAACAGAGTGACAAGTGTATATAACAAAGCAATATTGATTAAAACCATTATCACAGGCTACTATGTATTCCACCCTATAATCTCATAAATCAAAGCTTTTAATTGTCTGGATTCATAGGTGACTGTATTCTTCCCAATATGTATTCTTTCTTCTTCCAGGGGTTGTTCAATAATGGCAGGTATGTTCCTGCCATAAAGTTCACAGTGTTCTAGGAATTGGATACATTCTTCAATAACGCTGTCACGCAGCACTATCATATGTTTTGACATGTTTTCCAGTAAGGACAGGAAGCATCGTTTGGCATAATACCAGGTATCGGTTCCCAGTTTTTTATTATAAGGTTCTAAGCTTTTGATTACCCGGGAAATACCAAAGTCATAGTTCCCTTTGGCACAATAAAGTGTCCCTATGACCAAATTCACAATGCACAGGTGGTAGACTTTCCTATCTGGTTCATCATAGGAGAGCTGCTCCTCCTCCTTTTCAATCTTCCTCATCAACTCCTCAGCTTCTTCATTCTGACTTGTCATAATATATGAAACGCAGAGGTTAGCCAATACAATAGCACTGACATGCAGGATGTTGTCATAATGCTTCTTGACTATGGGCTCATAAAAACCTATGGCTTCTTTGTATTTGTTCTCCTGCATGAACAGAACATGAGCCACATTCAGCTTCCAAATATCGTGGTCATTACAGAACTCCACAGATTTGCGGAAGATCTTTTCTACCATCGGGTAATTTTCAAGGTTCCAGTAGATTTTTGCCTGGGCCATCAACACGGGGATATACTTCTCAAGGGTGTCGTCATATTCATTCACTGCTTTTTTGATAGCTTCATCATCTCTATTGTGTTTTGCTTCCTGTACTTGTTTAGTAAGTCTACGGAGCTGTTCAGTCAGGATCCCTGCGAGCCCATCAAGCTTAATGAAAGCCTCTTCAGGAGCTGTCTGACATGTGATCATGGCATCCAAGAAGTCATAGAGATAGGGTGTGAGGAACTTATAAGTCAAGTGGGCATTTTCTGCCAGGACATCTGCTGCCAGATCAAAATACTCATACTTACAGTAGAGCAGTAGCAGGTTGCCAAAGGTCTCTGGGGGGAAAGGGTTCTGTTGGAGCAAAAACTGTAGCTTTTCAAAACCTTCTGTAGGCCTGGCATCCATGTTCATTAGCGCCTGGTTGTGCAGGGTCACAGGATCTAACTCTTCTTCTGCCCTAGGTGGCATGTCAGTGAGGGTATCCTGGGCCACCTCATAGTTTCTCAGTTGGTATTCAATGGCCGCCTTGAGGTTGAAGGCTTCCACCAGAGCAGTCTGGTGAAGGACTACAGTGTTGCCCACACTGCGAACATCAATGCCTTCAGTGGTCATGCCCACACCTAGCTCTGGGTGCTGGCGGATACCACGCTCAATAATGTCGGCGATATGCTTCAGGGCTGGGGCATAGTGGCGGCTGCTGTAATAGGCCAACGCCAGGTTGTAGGAGAGGTCAGGCCGGTAGCCTGAGGACTGCAGTGCCACAAAGAACTTGGAAGACGCGGCTTCATACTGTCCCTCCTTGTAGAGTAAACAGCCCAGGTTGACCTGGCCATCAGGCTCGTTCTCGCCCCCACTGCCTTCTGTCCCTTCCCCACTCAGCAGCTGCTCCACCAGGCTTCTGGCCCCGGGCAGATCACCCTCACTGTACTTGATAGCGGCTTGGAGTCGAAGCACTCGGTTGTGATAGGCAGGGTTGTCCAGGAGGAGGAAGGCGACCCGGGTGGCCTCCGGATAAAGGCAGGCTTTGTAGAGCGCCTGGGCCTGGTACAGGCGGTACTGCTCCAGCTCGGGGTGCAGCTGGCCCAGCTGCTCGTAGCACTCGGCCGCCAGCGCGAACTCCTGCAGACGGTAGTAGCAGTAGCCCAGCAGCGACAGGCCGGCGCGGCTCCTCGGGCTCCGCTGGAGCTCTCCGCCCAGCAGCTGCACCGCCTCTGCGTAGCGGGCATCCCGGATGAGCCGGTACACGACGGCCGTGTACTCCCCATCGGGGATCTGCGCGCCGCCCAGCCCCGCCATAACCGCCAGGGCGGGTGTGCGTCCCAGTTACCACGGCAACCAGCCCACCAGCAATGGCGGGTGCTTCTCTGGAGCTTACTTTGCAGCGGAAGGAGGAATAAAAATATCTTCGTGAGGAATAAATGAGAATCACTGATATTTCTCAATTACTAGTAGTCGTGGACGAATCTGGGCCTTTGAGGCCGTAGATCACGGACCAGAGAGGCAAAGCCTCCAGGAAGAAACAAACTCTACTTCCCGGCATGCAGTTTTCAATCGACAGGACGCTGGGGACGTAGCCGCGCTGCATTCTGGGAGACGTAGTTTCTGCGGGATGGGCCCGCCCCTGGGAGAGGAAGTTGCCATGGTTTTTCTTTCGTGTTATGCTTGCGTGTTGCAGGTTGAATGTGGTGGTACCTTGTTCTTTGACACGGAGGAGGAATATTTATGGTTACTAATACCTTGCGTTTTTAGCCTTATGCACTGTACAATGCTTATGAATGATGTCGTTTGGTGTTCGTTATTGTAATTTTTTTAAAGATTTATTTATTTATGCATACAAGAGGTGGGGTGCAGGCCAGAGATGCAGGGGGGTTGAGAGGATTCACCAGAGACAGAGTGGGGAACAGAACAGGCAGACTGACTAAAATAAATTGCTGAGGGGAGCAGTGGGAGAGACAGGAGAAGTCTGCTGCGCATTGTGGGTTGCTCCCTGATCGAACTCCTGCTGCTGAGGCTGTGTATTGCTTCATAGTGCAGTACTTTAATCCCTTGCGCCACCAGGAAGGCCCCCCATTATTATAAATAATGGGAAGGAAAAGGGAACAAACTTCTTGGTAGTTGATTGTGTTCTCTTTTTCAAGCTGCTTAGATGGCATGCTTTCTTACTAACACAATATGCAGCTATCAAGAGTCCTTATTTTTGTCGATTCCACAGGTTGAAAGTAGGAAATGATTTTATGAATCTTACTTGATAATAGACGAGGTTCAGGTTTAGCCCCCATTTTTTTCATAAATGACAATTTATTACTGAACAGTTGGCATTTGAATTTGGTCTTCCCCAGTCTTCCAGCTGTCACCACAAATAAGAAACCAGCCTTCCTTGATCTCCCTTCATCTCCATTGATCTAGGATATGCATTAGCCAGCCCAGTACCTAATATAAAAAGTGTGGAAATGTGTTTGTTATGTAGTTAAAGACTTAGGTGCAAGTATTTTAGCTGCTTCCTTGAAAATTTTGCTTTCCATCTTTTTATATATAGGTTTCAGAGCCAGCACTAACCATATTGTATGGCACACTACTATCACTTACATGTATTATTTCTGATCTTCAGTTCACTCTGTATTTTGCTTATTGCGGATGAAGAATCTGTGTAGTAGAAAGGTTTAGGAATTTAAAAGACCACACAGCATGGGATTACACAGGAGTTTAAAAGAACTGCTAGTTTCACTACAAAACAGTGACTAATAACCTATTTTATGCATCTCCTATAGATGAGTTTGTAAGGGCCCATTGCTTGGTGACAAGTTGTATGACAGAAGATGAGGTTTTATTTTTTTTAACCCATCAAAACAGCGAATCAACGCGGTGTACGGATGTTAGTAAGGTACTAGTGAGAGTGGCATAGCTGCTAGTTACCTGGTATAGCAAGAAGACTTCTGTGGGCCATTTCATTGCTCCTATCATAAAGCAATTGACTGTGTATTCATACAGTCTTCTCCCTTGCTAAAAAATTGGCAGAGCTGTGCAGTCTTCCTGGGTGGGAGCAGACAAGAAGTTTCCCACTGCATGAAAGTCAAGAAAGGGACAAACTGTACTCATTTTAGAGGGACTGAGTGGGGTCTCTGGGTCACCTAACATCCCTAGAGAAAGCAGATGATGAGAACTCCACTCCATGGCTTCTTTCAACCCAATCTATGGGTGCACTTGTTAGGATCTTCAAATCACGGTGTTACCTGGATGGAAAGATGCTGACCAGTGCTGTTCAATAATCAGGGGAGGGCCTCCCTGGTGACTCAGAGGTTAAAGTCTCAGCTCTGTCAAGCTATGGTCAGCCACTGTGACATGAGTTCCATCCCCAGCCAGGGAGATAACCTATATGGCACAGCAGACCTCTCTTGTCTCATCTACTGCTCCCCTCAGCAGTGTATTTCAGTAGATCTGCCTGTTCTGCTCCCTACTCTGTCTCTGGTGAATCCTCTCACACACCCCGCCCCCACCCTGGCTCCTCTGGCCTTCACCCCAGCTCTTCTATGCATAAAAAAAAAAATCTTTAAAAAAATAATCCGGGAATGTGGGGGCTGGGGAAGGACCGTCACCTTTACTGACTACATTATTCCCATGGAAACCCAGCCTCAGTATTTTTAAATCCTTATGTATGAGCTATTACTTTTGGTGAGTTGCTATTAAGTCAAGATAAGATGACAGAACATGGAAACAGGAAATTGCCTTTTATATCTTCAGCCTGTCTCTGTTGTTCAGTGTTATATTTGCATCATGCAAGCATTCACCTTCAAATGGCTTCTTGGCAGTGTATGAAAAACAGTACTTTCTGCTCTCCCCAAATTTCTCAGATCCCTACAGGGATCAGTTGAGGTTCCCCTTTTTGCACTGATACCCCTGTGTGAGTGTGGCAGCTGAAGTGGCAGGAGGGAGGCCATTTTGTGTCTTCCTCCTTATTTCATGTGCTGCTGCTCCAAGGCCTGGCTTGAAAAAGGCAGGACATTCGGCTTAGACAGATGGAGGGCAGGGTCATTTTCAAAATGAAATGAGTGCACAAATCACTCTGTGAAATTGGCATGACCATCACTGCTGCTGTGATAGACTGACTTTTATTTAGTCTGTGATAGGCAGTTGGGGAATAGATTAGTTTTTTGGGAAGTCTGTATATGTGAAAGAAATCCCTTTAATTAATGATAAATTGTGGAAAGCAATGAACACGGTGGACTATTATAAAATGTCATAAAGGATCATTTTGTTTCCAAATCTTGAAAAGCTGGAGCATATGTCAAAAAGTAAGTGTATCATACTGTTGCTAGCAATAAGGAAGCATTTTGTGTTTGCAATAAAATGATTTAGTGCCTTACTGAAAGGAAATAGGCTTTGAGAAAATGGTGCTGGACTCAGGTGGATGTTACTGCATCAGCGGAGGCATGTTTACCATGTAGAATTCCATCCAGGCAACATGTATAGGAGCTAAAAACATAATTTTGGTATATTAACATGCTTGTTTTCTGCTGCCAAAATGTGAGATGATTAAATCCCGAATTGTGTTTGTATTCTTAACCTATTTGGTATTCTCTTTTGGAACTAGTTCAAAGCTATGTTTTCTTTATTCTATGAATGTAAACGCTTTCTGTTGGTAAACATTGGTAATTTATGAACATCTTGACACCACAGCTGTGGTCAAAAATCTTCCTTGATAGAAGAACACCTGAAAAAATATTTTCAGTTGTTATTTCTTTTCCCCTTTCATTCCAGGCCATTTTCTTCAGGATGGCCAGTTTGAGGGGTTCAGATAGTGTTTCTTCCCCTCCTCTCTATCCCCAGCTCCTTCCATAAACAGGGAAGAAAAGAATAAATTAGTGCCAAACTGGTAATGTAGTTGACTGACTTTTAGGAGGAGCTGTTCAGTCTTTTAAGACTTTAGAAAAGACTGTATATATACCACATCAACATCTGGCAACATTTATGCTCAGATGGTGAGACATTTAACCTTATTATGAACTCTCTTTCTCTGGTTGTTCTAGCTTTATTAATATTTTAATTAGATTTCCTTCTTGAACATACCTTTTCCTTTTTATCAAGTAGCTTTTATTTTGGTGCTTATGATGTTATTATCTAGATTAACTTATCAGGGAGAGCACAATAGCATTATGGCTTATAAAGGGGATTAGGAGAGGAGCATACCAGCCCTCCAAACAAAGAGCTATCTGCGTTCTGTCTCCACGCTGTACTTTCTGTAGCAGGACCGGATTCGACATTGCCTAAGTTCCCTCATTAATCCTCACAGCCCTTCTGTGAATTAGGTGATTCTTATTGTTCTCCCACTTCAAAAGCAAGGAGTGCAAAGCACAAAGAAGCTGGTAGCTGCTGCCAGCACTCGGGCTGGTGATTGCTTATGCTGGCCAGTAGGGGCCACGCTACACCTCTCCCTCTGTCCCCGTGGGCACCTCCTCTCCAGTCATTTGAATTGGCTTTGGATCATTTGCTGCAGTTTGTTCTAAAAGAACAGGCACAATGGTGTAAGAATTTTAAAGTTTAAGCACCGAAGCCATTGTGTAATTGTATGGCTTCGGTGTGACTGGCGGCCCTGCCTCCCTGTGATCCTACCTCCCCTCTGTGTAATTGTCCATGCAAATTTGAGCAGTGTCTAATGGACCCAGGAACCCGTATTCAGCTGCAGACCTTCTCCTTCCAGAAAAAAACTTCAGTGATTCAAAGAACCTTTTGTAATCTTTGAAATGCTCCATGGACAGGGCTGTTCCATTATCCTTCTCACACAGGCAAACATCACAGATTAAGATGAGATTAATGGGATAAATTGATAATCAACATTTAAATTGTTGGTAGTCAGCCCTTAAATCACCCTTTTCAAGAGAAATAAAGATCATCCCAGAATTTAAGTTAAACTTTAAGCATTTTATTAAAAACATAGGTAGTTAGGTCTCTTAAAGCTGACAGTTTTAAAATCATGAATTAGTTGCCTGTGAAATGGCCAAGCAGTCTATATAATATTGTATTCTTATTATGAAACATCAGCCTGGGAAATCAACACAAAGGGAGTGACTTCAAACAACTCAACTGAAGACATATTGTCCTTCTTTTGAAAGAACTGAAAGAAAATCATTAGGGGATCCTTTTTAGATTATTGTACATCAAAATAAAATGGCAAAAACAATTTCCCCCCACAGGAAGGAAACTCAACAAAATTTAGTCTCTTATTTCCACACTGTACTGTTTTTTAAAAATTCATCTAAATATAATTTAATCTAAATGTAACGAAAAAAATTGAAATTCTAACATACACACAGAAAATGAATATAACAATAAATGATGGCCTCAAATAACACATTTTTGGGTGCACAGCAAATACTTCATTTACTTAACAAAACAATCATTTCTGTACCAGCCAAAGACATTGGTATAGATATGCTACACAGATTGACAACTTATCTTTAGCACTGTTGATAGTTGTTCAAATATGCAAGAAGATTAAAAATTATACTAGGGAAGATGTACAACCCCAATTTACTAGCTGAGGAAAAGGGAGTAAGTAGCACTAGCAATGTAAACAGAATATCAAGCATTGCTAAATCCAAGAGCTCATGGTGAAATTCTCCAGACACTTCATTTTCTTACCGCCACCTATGTGTTTTATTATATAATTGCTTACTTATATACTTAGGAAATTTTGCCCTTCTGGTAGCCAGACTTTACCTTTTAAATTTCCTGATACACTTGGAGTTTGGGGAGTTCTTTATAGCACATGGCAGAATAACTGCTTTGAAATTTGCTATTTTGAAACAGTTAGAGAAACTTCACTACAGTGGCATTGTCTGAGTTTTGGGGCTCCCAATTAGATTTTGTTCTGTTGCTTTAATGAGTCCTTTTTGAGTTTTTATTTTTTCCAGCCAAGCATTTTTCTTTAGATTTAAATCTTCCCCTAATATATTTAGATTTCTGTCCTGCTTTGAAGGGAGTTGCTTCACACTACTGCTGGGATAAAATTGTATTTTATCTTTCTGCAATTCATTAAGAGTCAGCAGGAAAAATAGATTTTAAAACAATTTTACAGCAAAATAAATCAAGCAGATTTAATCCCCTAAATTGGATAAAGTATGATAAACTTTAATACATGAAAATGCAACTGAATTCCTGTAACACAAATATTAGTTAATATTATTATACTAAGATATGTTCTATCTAGCCAATGTATATGCAAATACAAAATATCTAACAATATTAAATAATATTGTTAATAGAATATTAGATAATATTGTTATCACACTGAGATTATTTCTAACCCTACATATATACAAATATGAAATACCTGGAAATGTACTGATCTCTCAGATTTCAGAAACAGAAAATGCACATGCAGTTTAACTTCTTTGACTCATTTTATAAGTTTATTTATGAAGTAAACTGAATCCTTTTTATGGAATATGTATGGTGTGAGATGATCTAAAATTGTCCATATGAAATGAAAGGGCATATATTTAAAAATTGTACTGCTGACCATATCTTTCATGATCACTAGAGGCAAGTGTACACATATTTATGTTAAGGTTGTTCTTCTATGTACCACATATATAATGTCTAATTTAGTGAGAAAATGACCTCTTGGAGGTTTGCTCCTATTTTATTTGAGATGAGTATATAAACTGTTATCTGGGGAAAAAAAATTAAGTCAAATATAGCTTGGTCATTTGGTGTGAAGGTAAACTGAATAAAAGTCCGTGCTTTTATATTCCAGTGGAGAGACTGAGACCTGGAGAGTTCCAAATTAAAAGGTCCAGGCCGTGGTCAAGCCAGGATGCTGCCCAGGTCTGCTGTGCACTGGGTGGCACCCTGGATGGCACCCTGGATGGTTTGCTAAGTGGCCCCTACTGGTGCTGATGACAGTGACCCTGCAGGTTGTGCATGTATTATCCACATACTGACAAATAAGAATAAATGGCATGTTTGAAAAATTCATCTCATAGAAGAAGTAGGATGAAATCATTTCAACCATTAATGCCAAGAAACCCAAGGAAGCAAGTATAATATAGTCTTAAAAGAAGATTCAAATGCTTTCCATCAATAGGAAATAAATATTAATAATAAGGATTAGAAAAATGGCACCATACAATTCACATTCTTGGACAATTATACACTATTTAGAAAAGAGATTGAAATGCTTCAAACTCCCAAGAGTTCAGCCTCTGACCCCTGGGGTTTATTGGCATCAGGGAAACTGCTACCCTCCTTTTCCACTGCTTCCTGGTTGTAGAGGAACATTAGTCAGCAGTTTCTGAATTCTGACCCACAATAGGAAAGATACCTTGAGACAGGAGAAATAGATGGAGGCAATTACAAACAGCTATTTGATTGATGGTTGACATTGTCAGGGCTCCACTGTATGGCAGATTGCAATGGTGTTGAACTCCCCTTGCTACTAGCGGATGTTGCTATTGGCAACCGTGCAGTGAAGCCAATAAAAAGGCAAGAAAATGAGAGAAAAACTCAACCTTAGTGGAAGCCGTAGGGTCTGTGCTATAAATTATGTTCCCCTTAGCAATATGCAGCAGCAACATCCAAGGTACTGCAGTGCATACAGCTGCCTGCAGTCTCCATCGTACCCCGGGTCTAGCTGTATCATAAAGCACAGGCTTTAAAATTTTGCTCTAGATAGATTGGCATCAGTCTGTCTGAGCTATTTATTTATTGCAGGTGAGTAACAGATGTGGGTTCATCTCTGCCTCACACAGCCTGATTTTCAATTCCCATTTGTGACATAAACATGATGTAGCACAATAGCCAGAAACACCTGCAGTTCTTCAGAGCTGCAGACACATGACCAGGGTCTGCCCCAGACTCCACCCACCCTTTGTTCCTCACCTGAAGGAGGGGACATAGCCCAGCAGAAGCTATTCTCCTTTATAGCAGAGTGATTCAGAAAACTGGCTTAATAAAATTCATAAATCTTAACAACCTCCTCTTTACCTGCTCTGTGGAGGCAATTTTTCCTGCACTCATTTTCTCCTCGAGTTTCTCCAGTCTTCCCTGCAGAGACAGCTGTAAAGGGCGGCCAGAACATTCTTCTTTTAGGGCTCCCTCTTTTCCTTTCTTTTTTTCCGCAAAACCCCTCCCTGCTCAAGTATCTCTCTTTTCTAAGCAATTGATGCCACGATCTACACCCTCATTTATTTGGCTGGCAGCACCATTTTTTTTTTGATTGACTTTCTCCTTTCTCTTGGTAGTTTTCTTGCCACCTGCCTTGATTTGATTTTTGTCTTCCTTTTATGATATCTTCTTATGCTCCTCCTCATCCACATTATTCTCCTCTTCTTGCTCCTCCTCCTACTTTTCTTCTTTCCCCCATTTTTTCCTGGTTTATACTTAAAAAAAAAAAACTTTATTTCTTGCCATATACAGAATCTTACATCTTCCTTATGAATACCTGTTCTTCCATCACTTTCATTTTGGTGCCTCATTTTACCCATTCTTTAAACATTTCCCAAATGTCTATTATGTGCCAGGAAAATAATGTCCATTGTGGAAAGTGACCCCTACTTCTTTAATATTTGAGTAGTAGAGATAATAACTGATACAGACTGCTAACAACAGGAATAAAGATGGTTTGTAATTTTCAGATTTGTCCAGAGCTAGCTTCAATGTTCATCTAGCCCTGGGTTTCCAAACTCCTCAGAGCTCCTTTTTGGGCTATCATGTATGAAGTAAGAAATGAGAATTTGCAAGGGATTTGAATCCTTCATTCTGGCTCCACACAAAGGACTTTGTCTTTTATATATATCTTGTAGATTCCTTGTAAGGTTTCATTTAAACAAAGAATTTCTAAGGTTAAAACATATCTGAAAATCATTTCCTAGTGTAATCTCATTTGACAAATGAGGAGACAGACTGAGAGAAGTTAGACGACTTGTCCAAAGTCATCCATTCAATGATGCCAAAGCTAAGGGTATTAGTCTAGCTTCTAGCCCTGCAGTCTCTGGATAAGGCATACCATGTTCCTGATCGCTCAGTAAGATGGGGAGCAAGGTAACTTTCCTGTCACTGCATCTATTTAATGTAGTTTATTTTCACTTACTATTTACCTGGCTTTCTGTAGAATGTTTGTTCTACACTTAAGGAGAAATCCACATTGGGGACCACAGGATTTGGTTTTAGGCAGGTATTGGTAGTAACTTTAAATTTTATACCAAAGCGCATTTGGAGAACTGAAGGTAGTCAGTGAGCATTCTCCATGACTACGCAGCGTCCTGTGAAATGTCTCACTGCTGGAAATAGTTCCTAAATGTTCGTATGTCACTTGTGGCAAATCCAGCTGTAGATTTCCTTTCATTCTTACTTTAATTAAGGTCTGTTAATCTATTAATCCTAAAATCTATTTGTCTACAGTGAAGGGTGAATTAAAAAATGAAAAAAAGGAAAATATAATCCCAATGCAGTATAATGAATCTTGTATAAACACCAATCAAGCAAACACATTTGTCGTATTCCTACCATGGCCCTTTTAAAGGGAAACTGGAAGTGCTTGGTATTTGTAAGGATAATATAGTTTTTCTTTCGATAGGCAATCTAAAGGCTCTGATTTATCATTAAGAAGTTTTAGAATTAAAATTAAAACACCTCTACAGAATACAAACTGGGATTCTTGGGCAGTCTGGCACAAAGGGCGCTCAGGAGAGGAGGGAAAGCAGGCATTGTTTAGTTTGTAACAAAATGAAACAGTGCTCGTGACTTCACTGTTCTGTGTACCCTCCACTCAGAGTGAGCAGGACCCACTGTCCTGCGACTGTCTGGGTCCTCTGCCCAGAGCCTGTCTCAGCCCCTGGATGTTCATCAGGGAAAGTTGAGGGTCCCAGTGTGTGCTCCCAGCCCCACCTCCTCCTCTGTCCTTCCTGTCATGTTCTCCCCTGCTGACCACATTTCAAGGGGAAAGCCTACACATGCTTCCCAGTGCATGCCCCAGACTGTAGGTCTGTCTGAGCTTAAAGGAACAAAAGATGGTGTGGTAGGACCCAAACTGGCACTACTGCCAAAGCTGGTGATCATTTTGCAGCAACAGCAGACATGGAGTTTAGTTTCTTTCTTCCCCAGTCACCATGACACTGGCAGAAGAGGGGGCGGCCGCCGAAACCAGCAGTCTTTTCTGGTGCAACTCTTCCCACTTACTTCTGTTCACAGCCACCGAATCCAGCATTGGCTTCAGTTTCACATTGACCTTCACCAATGCCTAGAATAAAACAAAATGCAAATGGGGAGGAAATAAGAGTCACTGACATGATTTTTCAGCTCTCACTTAAAAGGAAAATGGAAAGTAACTAAGAAATAAAAGTGACAGTTATTTTGGCAAACATGAGCTATTTAACAAGAAATAAATATTCATTTAATGTCATTGTGTTATATTAACAGAACCTCTCCAGAAAATGAAAAAAAAAAAAAAAAAAAAAAAAAACCAGACAGGGTGGCTGAGTGCTATTCTAGGGGTGCCAGACATGTAGATCATGATCCTGTTTTCAATCCACTTTGAGCAAGATGGAAATAAAATATCCAGCTCACATATCTCTGCTAATAGGTGTATCTTTGCAAGCTAGGAGAGTTCCAGATCTCAATTGACCATCAACTTAAATTTTTACAGAAATAAACCTACTATTTGTTCTACTAGTAGATGACTCTGGGACTTACCTGAATAAGAGAGGACAGGTAAAATCATGAAATAAGAGCATGTGCTTATTTTTAAAGCTAAAGATCTGGGAGCTGTGTGACATGTACAGATCAACATGTGAACATGTATGGAAATAGACAAGAATTAAAGGAAAAAGGTGTGTGGAAGATAGGGCACAGGGTGTAGGGAGGAGGGAATGCAAGGTGTGGCCAAGAGGCCAATTGACCATGAAGCTTATGATGCTTAGGCTTCAGGGTTCTCACTAGCATGTGTCCTTCTAAATATTTTCTTTTGTAGTCACTATTGCATTTAAAACCAAACCAACCAACAATAACCATTCCAAAAGGGTATAAACTACTAGCCTCACAAAACCTGATCTTTCCAAGAGCCCTGGAAATAAGATGACTCATTTGAACCTAATTCAAATGAGTGATTCTGCAGATTTCACAGCAGAGGACTACTGGAGCAGGGTTGGGACTCTTGCCTTTGAACTAGGGGCTAGAACAAATTCAGGAAGTTCAGATTTAATAGCAAATATCTTACAGAGGTGCACAGAGTTCATTTTGCCCAGTATGTAAATTCTATTATTTTTCTGCTTCATTGTTTAAGTGTAAAAGGTAAATTTTATTATTTATAGTTTCTTTTATTTAAGTGCATGAATAACTGCATTTATTTGAAGTCTTTTTGGTTTTAGCTATCAAAGGCTTCAAACATATTTAACCAATAAGATATGATCAGCAAAAACATATCTTAATCATCTATGTTTATAAGTACGAATAATAATTATATGTAAAAAGCCACTCATATGAAACATACAAACAAAGGGTTTTGGAGATGTCACCTTTTGAATGGCTCAAAAGAAAAGAAAAGAATTTGATGGCATCTTAATCTTTTTTTGGAAACATGGTCTTTATTCTCTTGAAATGAGTTTAGTTGCTTTACAAATATTTCTCCCCTCTGTAGACATTTTATATTTTTAAAACATGTATTAATTTTAGAAAACAGAGAAATAACAGGTTAAAAAGAAGAAGGAAAAAGAGATGATTTGTGCTCTCATAACTCGGAGATAACCACAGCTAGCTTTTTGGTTGCTGTCTTTAGTGTTTTCTGATTGATTAAATTATCAACATACCTAAATTATATTCACACGGTGGTATTTTAACAAAGGCTGTCACACATGGGCAGAATCTTGTAAGAACATATGGATTTTTAAGAATTTGTATTTCTTGGATCTGTTTTCTATCTTCAGAGTCTCAAGAAAGTATAAAAGCCTGTATCCCACACTGACCAGGAGGAGCTTTAGCTATTGAACAATTCATACGTGTTAAATGCTTTGCCAGCTGCTGTGCATACTTCATCTCGTCTGTTCCTCACCATAACTCTGCATTTTACAGATGATAAAACATGTCCCTCAATGTTAAGATCACACATGATCTTTAGTCCTTCCATGTAAGAAAATAAGAATTCATTTAAGAAGTCAGTTTTGCTAATCTTCCATTTTAATTGGAAGCTAAGTCCTTTTCTCAAAGAAAAATCAAGGACAAGACACTGATGAGCCAGATGGATTGAGTTTACAGAGGAATCTGTAGAGGATGCAAGAAAGAAGGCTAGTCTAAAAAAGTCAAGAAGACATAGCAAAGAACAATAAATTAGACATCTTGCAGTTGTGTGGCTTCAACATTTATTAATATTTCAAAACACCCAATAATTTTGTCAAAGGTTTCAGAGGGTTTGTGATGGTGAGGGAGAAACTGAGGATAGTCTGAATGTGACTGCTGTTGTCATCAAATTGCAAGGAGGTCTCATGCCAGGAACTTCCTTGCTTTCATCCTACTTATGATTGTCTTTCCTTCCTTCCTATCATGGATCCATCTTGGATAGGTATATCCATGAATCCTGACAGTGCTATTGAATGGAATCTTTATGTCCCTTGGGGCCTCTCTATTCTTTGAAAATTAGGTAAAACTTGACCTCAAATCTATTTCATGCTCCAAGGACCTTTCAAATACCTTCCATGATTTTCAAGTCTTAGTTCCAAGTGGTTTGTTTGTGTTTGTTTTTTGACTTCCTTCTTGAGTCCATTTGGCCTTCTTGGCACCACTCTGCATCCTTCCCAATGCAAAGGTGCACTTCATTTCCTCTTTCATGAGAATTCTATCCTCCGAAATGTTTTGGGTGACTACTAACTTTACTAAACATCAGAGGCTGTTATAGGGGTAGTGACTTATCCACTAACTCATCCTTACATGCTCCTTCACCGCATGCGAAGAGTGATTCTGTTTTCTCCTCCACCTCTCTCTCACTGTTCATGCAAAGTGGCCCTACAAGCCAGTCTATCCTCCCCTGTGTTCCTATAATTCTGATGACTCAATTTCTTGTTATAACATGCTCTATAAAATTGTTTTCATTTTTCCTTATAGAGCAATGACTGAAACAATGATCATGGAGCTGTGGGGGTATTAATTCATGGGAAAGGTAATGTTCCCACTTTATGCCTTGGATCAATGCTTTGTGCCTGCAGATTATATGGTCCCATACATGGTGTGTCCCACTCATCACAAGGGGAACAAAAAGGTGAACATGGGACTAAACCTCTGAATCTTCAGCACACCTGGAAAGCCTTCTCTGAGCATGACCTGTGGTTCTGGTGTGTCAATAGTAAAGTCCACCAATAGGAAGAGTAGATCTTTATATTGAAGCTGTGCTTTCTTAGGCACAGCTAAGACTACCTGTAAGTAAGCCCTGATTTATCCCCTTCAAAAGCCAAGCTTTATCCCAGGGAGTTATAGAGATATATGTCAAATGTAAAAACTAGATGTAAGTCAAGTGGGGATTGAAAATCCAGGAAATGATCAGGTACTCTGCTGAGCAGTGAGCACTCTCCCCTGGTGCGGGTCCCCTCACATGGATGGCCTTTAAACAGAGCATATTCTTGCTCTTCCAAGAGGTATTTCTCATACCAAGCAACAACATTTAATATTAAATCAGATGTGTTAGCTATCCCATATGACCACAGGACACAGCCACATAACAACTCAGGCAGTGATCAAAATCCCCTTTATTTCCATGAGAAAAATGCAGGTGCCTGTTTTCTGCTCAAATGCACAGTGTTTTTATTTAGAAAATAGTGTGAGGTAGCAACAAACGCCATGGTTTTATTTAGTATAGTTTGGCACTGGCTCTTCACTCTGATCAAGCCTTTTAATTAAACTGACTACTATAATTCCTATGGAAATTAGTGTTTATGTTATTTTCCTGCTACAAAAGCATTTCTCTAGAACTTATTTTTTTTAATCCCAGGAGCACAAAATGGATTTTTTTTCTGCTTGAAATGTAATTAAAAACTCATTTGATTACTATATTTCTGGCTCTGCTTTACTTATTAAATTCCTGTAATCAGTTTTCTTTTATGAAGCTGCTGGGAAATGATCTCAAAAGCAACACATTTTTCTCTTCCTTGGCAGGTTCCCGAGCATTTACTAAATTACATTCATAGCACCTGCCCACGATTCGAATTACTCCACCAATTTACTCCTTAAACCGTTTAAGTTTATTTGGCTTAGCCCCAAACAGATTTCTTTCCTTTATCTAGCTCTTTGTTCTCCCTTCTGCTTTCTTTGTGTTGAATAAAATAATTTTTGGTGGGGAGGGTATACATTTCTCAGAATTCCTTCTTCTCTTTGTTCCAAATTCTCCTGAAACACAAAATTGCCATCCTAGAATATTGATTTCCTCTGGCCAGGTGCTGGTTCTAGGCAAGCTAGCCAAAATCCCTTCTGAAGAATTACTCTTACTCTCACTACAAATGCATGACATAAATGCAGCTAGCTGAGAGAATACAGAAATATCAGAATATTAAGAAAGCAAAAGATTATCCACAAACCTCAATTCCAAGGCTAATCATGATTACGTGCCATCAACAAGATAATTGCTCCCAGAACTTAGATGGGTATTCCTAAAACTTTCTCATTAGTGGGTGACACCTGATGCATTCTGTGTGTCTAATACTAATGTTTGCAGTGTTTGCTCTTCATTCTCCTCTGAGGCATCTCTGTGGCCTGGCCACTCACAGTGTTTAAACACATCCAGAGGCTACGAATTCACTGTCTCCTGAGGTTCCACCTTACTCTTTGTTCTGATTTGAGAATGTTGTTCCTTATATGAGCTGAAGTCTACATCCCTTTAACTTCTGCCTAATGGTTCTAACCCCTGAGTGCTCTCCCTTTAAATCAGAATCTACTTGGGCAGTGTAGGACAAATGACCTTGTGCTGCTCCAAGTGGGGTTAGGGGGTTGATAACCGACCTAAAGACCCACTTGGGATGTGCTGTGTATCTTTTGGGGTATTACTGGAGCTCCAACCTGCCCTCAACTCCCTCCTGTCCCCATATAGACAGGATCTTGATACTCACCCACCAGGGGACACAGCCTGGGCATCCAGTCATCCAGATGGCCCAGGGACCCGGCTTCCTTCCTGCTTCCATTCACACTCCATGGTTAAGTCCTCTTGTGACCAGAACATACAGTTTATTCTGTATTTTATTTGTTTTTAATTAAGTATACAGGCACACAGTTCAATGGACATGAAGGGTATAAAAAGTAGAGTGTAAAACCTCCCCTTCATCTCTTGCTCCAGACATTCTGTTTCCTTCCCTAGAGACAACTCGTATTATCAGTTTCTTGAGTATCTTTTGAGAAACATTTATGCATATGCAAATAGATATATATCTCTATATAATTATATAGCTTATACATATATAGATTATATATAGTTTATCTATTATATATATGTATATATACACTAACTTGAAGTTTGTGTTCTTAATATATCTTGGGAAAAATTTCATGTCACTATAAAACTGCAGTTTCCTCACTTTTTTTTAAAAAAAGATTTATTTATGCATACAAGAGCTGGGGGACAGGACAGAGGTGCAGGGGATGAGAGGATTCACCAGAGACAGAGTGGGGAGCAGAACAGGCAGACAGACTGAAGTACACTGATGAGGGGAGCAGCTAGTGAGTCAGGAGAGGTCTGTCGCACCATGTGGGTAGCTCCCTGGCCGGGGATCAAACTCGTGCTGCAGCTGCATAGGTTGCATCTTAACCCCTTGCGCCACCAGGGAGGCCCAGTTTCCTCATGTTTTATGGCTACCTAGTATTCCATTGCCAGTTCCTCTTTTTATATTTAGATTTTCTTCATATTTGACCATTACGAATAATGCTATAATGGATAGCATTATACATAATCGTTTTGTAGATATGGAGTTTATCTGAAGGTTGTTTTAGAATTGGTGCATTTACATTTGTAACTACTACTACTAAATCTACATATATGGCTTGCCTTAAGATATATAGCAGGATTCTTATATTAACTATACTAAAAAGAAAGAAAAGATTAGAACCATAGCTGCTATTTAGAGTAAGGCCTTGGAAAGGGAGTGTGAGGTGAAGAAAGCTAAGAAAAAAACACAAGTAGATCTTAGTCTTGTCCTCTCTATATTTCCTAGGTGTTAGTTTCTACGTGCTCTTGGATTTTATCTAAGCCTTTCTGATTCAAAAGCATCCTGTGAAAAGTTCCCTCCCTAGACAACTAGTAATCCTTTACCACTCAGCTCACACTCTGCCTCCTCTGTGAAGCCTTGCCTGGTGTTCTAGGGTAGTTGTGCCTGCCTGCAGCACTGTTTCTCCAGTTCTCGCTAGCATACTGAAAATGTCTTTGAGGTTTTTTCCCCCCAGAACTTGCAGATGTTGATTTCTGGATTGTATGTTTCTTTTTTAACTCTAGTTCCTTTAAAGATGTTCTTAGTGCCATGAAGAACAATTTGATTCTGATGTGCCTTTATATAGTTTTCTTTATGTGTCTTCTGCTCGAGGTTTATTGAAAATGTCAGTTCTGCAAATTTAGAATTTTCATTAAATTAAAAAAAATTTCCACCACTCTTTCTTCAGTTACTTTTTAACGTTCTACTCTGGCACGTCAGTTTTACATATATTAAGCAGTGGGTGTTGTCCCACACTACAATTGATTCTCTGTTTTGTTTTTTTTTTTCAGTCTTTTCTATTTCTGAGTTTCATTTGTGAATGGTCAGAGATGATTGATTAGCCGTAAGAGACTTAAGTTGATTCACTGACCATTTTGGGTGTTTCTTTGAAAGAGGGAGTGAAAAAACCTCTGAACCAATATGACTGTGATGCTTAAGTGAGAACAAGTGTACTATACGGAAATTAGCAATTGGTGCCCATACAGACAAGAGGGCTCAAATTACAATTTTCTATTGTCCTGTCACTGAATTTCTCTTCTGCAGAAGAGAAACTTAGGGTGTTTTTCATCTTAGAAATTATAATTTTGATTTTTGGAAGTTTGATTTAGGTCTCTACTGTATCTTCCATGACTCTTTATCATGCTTTATCTTCCTGAATACAATATTATGAAATGTATAAAAATATTGCATAGTATAATAAAATATAACAACTATCTTATGTGTGTCTATCAGTTCTATGATTTGTATCATTTCTGAGTCTGGTTGAATTTTCTCATTATTTTAGGTCAATTTGTTTTTGGCATCTATATTCCTGGTAATTTTTTTTAAGATTTATTTTATTTTTATGCATACAAGAGCTGGGGTACAGGTCAGAGATGTGGGGGTGGGGGAGTGAGAGGGTTCACCAGAGACAGAGTGGGGAGCAGAACAGGCAGACTGACTGAAATACACTGCTGAGGGGAGCAGCAGGTGAGACAGGGAAGTCTGCTGCGCCACGTGGGTAGCTCCCTGGCTGGGAATCAAACTCGCCCTACAGTGGCTGTGGTTAGCTTCATAGGTTGCCTCTTAACCCCTTGTGCCACCAGGGAGGCCCTCTGTTTTTTGTTTTTGTTTTTTTTTAAGATTTATTTATTTATGCATACAAGAGCTGGGGTATAGGCCAGAGGTGTGGGGGGTCGGTGAGAGGATCACCAGAGACAGAGTGGGGAACAGAACAGGCAGACTGACTGAAATGCACTGCTGAGGGGAGCAGCAGGTGAGACAGGAGAGGTCTGCTGTGCCATGTGGGCTGCTCCCTGGCTGCCAGCTGGGGGGATTGAACTTGTGCTGCAGAGGCTGCGGACAGCTTCATAGGTATGTCTTAAACCCTTGCGGCACCAGGGAGGCCCCATTCCTGGTAATTCTTTTTTTTTTTTTTAAAGATTTATTTATTTATACAAGAACTGGGGTACAGGCCAGAGACGCGGGAGGGTGAGAGAATTCACCAGAGACAGAGCGGGGCACAGAACAGGCAGACTGACCAAAATACACTGCTGAGGGGAGCAGCGGGCGAGACAGGAGAGGTTTGCTTTGCTATGTGGGAATCTCGCCAGCCGGCTGGGATCGAACCGGCACTACAGAGGCTGTGGACTATTCTACTTGCTCCTTTTTGCTGGTTCTTCCCTCAGTCTCAATAGTTTCCTTACAGATTTGTGGTGAACAGCACTGAAGTCTGCAGATGTCTGGAGCTCTGTCTCTGGTACTGTTCTTGGGCCCTCCGCTCCCCTTCCTCCCTGGTTCAGTGAGATCACTGGACTCTGCATGGGTTCCCTCTTCCTGAGGTGTGACCTGAAAATGCTCTAAGCAAGGACAACCGTAGGGTCATATTATTTTGTCCCTCTCTCAGGGATCACTGGATTGTGCTGCCGGTTGTCTTCTCTCTGAAAACTGTTGTCTCATATATTTTTCTGTTTAATTTTTGTTTTGGGTTTTGTTTTTTCTTGCTGTTGTTTGTCCCTACTACTGTTCCCTGACCAGCGTGGAAGTCATCGGTTGTCAGCACCTCTGTCTTGGGTACTGTCCCATGAGTTCTCAGGGCTAGTGTCTCTAGCTCCTAACTTGCTGACCCCAGGAAACAACAGTCCCTACTCTGCCCACAGTGTGGTGGCAGGCAGAAGGGCAATTCGAGGACAGCTGCCTGTGGCTGCCAGTGGGTCAGGACCTTCTGACCTGCTACAAAATCCTGCTGTAAAAACAAACCTGCAATGACCCCTTGGGAAATGAATATAGTATTTTCTCTTATTACCCTTATTGCTGAGACCTTGTTTTAATCAGTTCAGCAAGCTGCTAGGAGTCTGAGCCTTCTGTCATCGTGACCCACATCTGTGTCATCTGGCCCACTGTGTGCTTATTAGATGACCACAATCACTTCTTGCAACTCAACTGCTGGACCGTGGAGCAGATATGGAACAAGGGAATTAGCAGAGAAAGCCATGTTCTTAGAAAAGTCAATACTCCTCACCTCTGTTGTTAGAAGGGGGGTTTAGAGGAACTTCACCAAATGAAAGCCTGATTTGTCTTTGAACTTGAGATGTTATTAATACCTATTAAAAACCTTGAAGACAGTATCTGAGCAGGCTATTCAGTTTTTTTTTTTTTAAAGACCAAAGAGAGAAAATGGTTTTCAATTCCTATTGCTAAAATTTATTTCCAGAGTGCTGGAAATAATACTTAGTGTTTTTTGCCTTCCACACCCCTACCTTGCCCAATAAAAAATAATCAGAAGCTAGAAGATACAATGCACAGTAGAGAAGAATTTAAAGCTTTTACAAAAATATCATTTTTTAAATAAAATTAAAAAATAGATTTGGAGTCCACTTCAAATATCTTTTTGAGGCAATGTCCCTTTATTACCATGATTATTTACTTTTTGAGCAAAAATGTCAAAAATCCCTCTGGGCTTTAATAATTTGAATGGAAATAATGGATGATATCACTAGTTATCATCATCTCTGCTCAGACCTTCAACAGGAAGGGTGAGAAAGTATACAAGTGATGGTAGGTCCTGAAATTCTCTTGGATTCACTTGACCGGCCAGTCACATGGGCAAAGAAGCTCTCCAAGAAACAAAGGAGGCTTTTACTTAAGGTATGTGACTTCAGAGCAAAGTGCCAAATTGTGAAAACAAATCTGAACTTTTAAACTAGTGAACTGCTAAACTGCTAATCTACTTGATTCCTAAAGATTAAGATTATTCAAGACTTAATCTGACATATTCCTGATTTTTAAATGCCGTGTGTACACAACACAATGACGCAGCTGGCTAAGAATTACATTTGGCTCACCAAACTTCTGCTCTGCAATTGTGTTGGAAAGGCCAGAGACAAGGGAACTGACTGCTCAGAACTGAACTTGTTATCTTCCTCCAAACCTTCCTTTGCTCTCAGGATTATCTCAGGGAAGAGAGCATCATCATCATTCAACTACAAAACCCAGAAATTGACTAGTCATCATGACATCT
Source organism: Talpa occidentalis (assembly GCF_014898055.3). Classification (NCBI taxonomy): domain Eukaryota; kingdom Metazoa; phylum Chordata; class Mammalia; order Eulipotyphla; family Talpidae; genus Talpa; species Talpa occidentalis. Next base: position 106,948,784 of record NW_023603184.1, read on the forward strand.
CCCTTGTCCCTCCCATACCTCCTGCCCCCAGGCAATCTGTCATCAAGTCCTGCCAATCCTACTTCCAATGTGTCTTTAAATGTCTTTAAATGTGTCTTTACATACAAAAGGTTATTCTACAATCCTAGTTAAGGCTAGTGTCACCCTCTCAATGGCTTTACACCTGTTCTAGCCATAACTGGGCTTCCTGACTTCCTCTTGCTCCCATCTAATTCACTTTCCACATTTAAACCACCTTGGAGTGGGCAAGCAGATACACAAATCTAAGTTTACTGTTCTTAACTGGACCCTTTTCAATGGCTCCCATTTGATGTGAAAATGCTATAAGATCCAACTGGAAAAGGAGAATTATGGTATTAAAAGAGAATTACATCCAGAAACAAAAGAGGAATAAAAAAAATCATAAAAGCCAATGGAAAACTTGGGTTATGTTACAAAGTCAGAATTTTGAAATGCATAAATAACCCCATCAGGTTATCTAGAAAACCTGAAATACACATCTTTCTATGCATTTTAATATTTTCCTAAGTTAAAAAAATATAAGCTAACCTCCACATGGTGTGTTTGGCAGGGGACTAGCTGAAGTGTTAGTTTCTACATGTGAGAGCAGATGGAGCTGACTGTGAGGTCCAGATGGAAGGCAACAAACAGATTCCTCCTAAACCTCACTCCTTCGCTCCCCAATTCAATAGCCTTTGAAACTCAAGGTTGTGTAAAAATTAATTTGCATTAAATTGCTTAAGATAATGTATTAACCACCATAGGAGGCTTCCAGCAGGTTTAAAAACTTGTTTCAAAAAACAAATAAACAATAATGGTAAACACAAGCAAGCCAAGACTTCTAGGGATAAATGTTTTTAAACATTCATATTAAAAGATACCAGCTTTAAAATAAATCTTTAGTGTGTAATTTGCTTAAAGTCAAAAAACTAATAATAATCATTTACATATGTTGCACATGTAACTGTGAGGCACTGTGCTGTATTTGTGCTTCATATATTTTATCTCATTAAATCCTCAAAACAACCAGATGAGGGAGCTATGCCCATTATCAGGCCTACTTTAAAGAGAAGCAGGCTCAGAAAAGCTAAGTAATTGCCTGAGGCCGCGGAGCCAAAGTTTGGAAGAGGTCTCTCTAACTCCAGAGTTCAAGTTGGTGGCCAATAACCATATTTGTAATGCTGGCTTGTGATTTTAAATCTGGCAGCCCTGCTGGTTAGAGTGAGGAGTAAAAAGTGAATTTCTAGAAAGGGCATTGTTTCTCCAACTTAAGGAATATCTGATTATCTAAAAAATGTTTTCTTTAACAGACATAGTGCTTCTGTGGTCTTGGGTGTGTTCATATAATTTAGATGTGAAGAGATAAGGATTGGTCAGAGGGATAGGTATGAGCCAGAGTCACCCTGAAAAAGTATGATGAGGCTGTCCAAACACAAGGCTGAAATGTAAAGAACTGAGCTGTATCATGAAGGATGGTATAATCAGAAAAGGTCCAGGCAGAGGTAATGGCTTCAAATTGCTGAATGAGTGGGCTCACAAGCACTGAGGATCCTAAATAAATGGTATTACAATCGGCTAGAATGCAATGATGTTTAAAAAGCTCTAGTCTTATGACTTCTGCTCTATTTGGGGACAGAAACATTTATTCTATCAGCGTTGTGGTATCCCTAGCAGATTGCTAATTGACTCCCTAGTATGTATTTTAGCCTCCTTTGAGCATAGAAATGGCTAGGGAGATGTAAACATAATTCATAAGGAAGAGCTTCTTAGAAACTTCTTTAAAGGGGGTTTCTTCAGTTCAGAGGTACAAACTTTTGCCCTTGACCCTCTGTCCTTTTTGCTGCTGGAATATTAATATAATGGCTAGAGTAATAGCATCCATCTTGTGCCTATGAGGCAACCTAAAGGATGGCAGCCACATGCTAAGGAAAGAAACAGGAACTGGGTCTCTGATACCCATAGAGCTGCATATGATAGCTATCATAGCAGCCTAGTACTGACTGCTCAAGAATAATTTTATTACAGAGAAAAACAGATATCTGTTCTGTTTAAGGTGTTGTGATTTCAGGTTTCTGTTACTAGTAGCTGCATGTAATTCTTTATCGAGAATTGATGTCATGTTGTAGGTGTCTATTTTCTATCTACCTGTGCAGATGTCAAAGGATTTTAGATATCTTGATACTCGAACAAATTGGTCTCCTAATTGGGGGATTATGGGTTAACTTTTTTGGCAGTAGGCTATAAGTGAAATGTATTAGACAGGAGAGGCTATATAGTGTCCTTTTAGCTTTCTTCCAGTAACAAGATCCATTCCATATGCTCGGAGTATGCACATAATTTAGGACTGACCAACAGGAGAGCCCCAGTGATTGGTGTATGAATGGGCATGTGGAATCCTGGAAATGAGGTTTTCTTTTTTTTTATTATTCTTTTCTACATTATATAGGTATAATACCTATAATGAACATGTGATCTGAGAGCTGCCAAGGACTTATGAGAAAAGCCAAATTGAGAATGAAATCAAAACAAAACTAGGAGGCAAAGAAATGGGGACATGTGCCTTAGAATAGTCTTTGAATCTTCTGGATCCAGCTGTATACCATCCAGCAATTAAATCTCTCCCCCAGTTACTTGTGTCAGTACATTCCATTTCTGCTCAAACTAACTTGAGTGAGTTTCTGAGCTCCAAACAGTAGGTCTGTGGCTATTGTTACTTGTTATTCCCTTTCACCCTAAGGACCGATTTGAATTCCCCACCAGATTTTAAACTAGTAGCTGGCATAAGGGATTCTAAACTTCTCCAGTGTAAAAATCTGCTGTAGCACTTTCTGGCAGTCCTCTTTACCTAAGTTAATGAATCAGGCAAGACTTAGCTGCCATCTCTCTCATTTTGAACCCTTATCCCCACTCCGCCCAGAGTCTGCCAAACAAGCCCCCGTAAAAGATCGCTCATTTTTAGCCTGCCATGTTGTGGGGACTCAGAAAAAGCTAATAGAGGATACCAACACATGCTTGTGGCAAAGTCAGTAGGCCTATGGAATTTTAGCTTCCAAGGACAGAGTACACAAAGGACACAAAGTACACAGAGTACACACCTAGCATGGGCCAAGTAAACTTGGACAGAAAGGAAAAATAGCAAGTATCTGTTATTTTCTCCTTAGTGATAGTTTAATACTACTCCATGTTCATTGCGGGGTGAGATTCTTTTCCCAGTTGGGAAAAATTCTGTATGTGTGATATTTACTCTGTGGATCTGTTACTGTTTAGTAGTAACAGGTGGCTGTGTCCGATTTTTGCAAATGCCAGAAGAAAGAAAATATTGTTTAGTCTTTCTGTTCGGTTAGTGACATTTTAGATCTTAAAATCTAAATAATGTGAGACAGTTATGCAAATAGCAGTAAAGAGGATAAAGACGCTGAGGTATGCTTACTATGAGGGTAAGCAAGCTCATTAGAATCCAAAGCAAAAATGGTTCAGATCTGTAATGGAAACCCTAACGCATCTTCTAGTCAGGTTATAACACTGATGTTTGTAACATCCATATCTGATATCCTGAAGCTAGGTAGGGATTATTTTCTTAGAAAGAGATTATTTTCTTTTAAGGATTGAAACAGTTTACTATTGCTGAAAAGTGAAAATGAGGCAACTGTGTTTTTATTTGCAACAATGCTTTATAGTATTTTTCTCTCCCTCTCTTCTTTCACTTCCGATTTCCTTTCTGACCTCTTAGATTACTTGTTTTGCTTATTTTATTAGAATGCTCAAGGGATTCCTTTGTGGAAAATGATTTACAAATGACATTAACACTCTGAATTAATGAGGCAGGAATTTTAGTCTCCTTGGATGAATAGCATTGTTATTTCCATAATATAGCATAAGAGTCTTAAATGCAGATGTATACAGGCCCAGGCCAGTAAAGTGAATGAATAAAATAGATTACATGATCACTTGGGAATGGTGGGGCCTATGACAAACTGGACATTTTACAATTTTAAAAATAGCATTTAACTGAATGAAACATGCCTGTGTGTGAGTCTTTTTATGGGTCATCTGTTTGCTCACTCTGAGAGGCAGTCAAACACATCTTGCCCACACAAACTACTCAGTAGTATTGAATGTGTCCTATGCTACAGGCGATACATTAGAAGCTCTCCAGCTGCAAACTGGTTCAACTTCACAGAGGTGCTGCGAGGCGGATAGTCCTGGCCCTGTTTTGACAGACAAAAGATCTGAGATTGGGAAAATGAAGTTAAAAGAGCCAAAGTTTACACGGACAAGGGCAAAGCAGAGCTGGAATGTCAGTCAGGGACTGTCTGATTGCCAAGGCCCTGGTGTCTTCACCCGAGGAATCTCAACTGGGATACTGGCAATGACAGATATCTCACCACTAATTGCAGTGTCAGGACAGTGGAGCAACTTTTTTGTTCTGGTGTCAGAGATACTGTTTCAGGATAAATTCACAGAGGGAAGCAGCCTCAACTGAGTATTAAAGAAACACCACCTCCCAAAAGGCAGGTGTAGACAGTGACTCTTTTCTCTGTGACTCATCTATCTACTCTATCTTGCCCTAGGAAAATAAAATGAGGCTGTTCAATAGCATATTACAGGCAGGCCTAAAGACAGCTTGTGTAAATAGGAGCACGAAGAACGGTCTCTTCTGTTTTAATGAGCCCCTCTAGGATACTGTCTTAGGTTACCTTGTTGGTTGGTTTTCAGAGAAGATTGGTAGCTAATCCATCATGCTCACTGTGTAGGCAACATCTAACTTGGAAGGAACAGCCACTGACCCAAAGCAACAGCCTTTGATGAATGGGGCTTCATGTAAGATGTGGTAGGAACATGTAAGTAAAACACAGCCACATGCTAACAGTGCACCTCTTCACACACCAGAGTATTTTCTGGCAAAACTGTGCTACCTTAGATTTTATATCATTATAGAAAATCTATTATTTTTGCAAAGTTCAATGTGTCAAAAGGATCATTAAAAATATTTAAGTTTGTTGAACAGTTAGCATTCATTTTCTATACATTTTTGTAGACTTCTCATGTGCCCTGCACAGGAAGGCTCTCCACACATAATGGATAGGGCGGCTCTGTGGGAGAAGGAGTACAAATACAGAATGGAAATTCCAGGTCCTTAGTGTAAATAGTGTTCTGCATAAGGTACTATAAAACCTTCTAGAATGGATTCTAGACAACTCTACGAACATTTGGACTTCTTTTTTTTTAAAGATTTATTTATTTATGTATTATGCATACAAGAACTGGGGTACAGGCCAGAGGCACAGGAGGGTGAGAGAATTCACCAGAGACAGAATGGGGAACAAAACAGGCAGACTGACTGAAATAGACTGCTGAGGGGAGCAGCGGGCGAGACAGGAGAGGTCTGCTGCGCCATGTGGGTTGCTCCCTGACCGGCCGGGATCGAATTCGTGCTACAGTGGCTGCGGATAGCTTCATAGCTTGTGTCTTAACCCTTTGCACCACCAGGGAGGCCCTGGCCTTCTATTTTTTAGCATACATTTGAGAGTTCCAAGAGTCAAAAGACCATTTGTACTAGTGAACTGTTTTATGAGTACCATGCAAATCTGATGATTACTGAACATTTCTTATGAATGTTGACATATTTCTCATGCCCAAAATCAAGTGCGCAGTTTGAGACAGGGAGGAGCCATCAACTTTGTATATGCCAATGCTCCAAGATCTACAGATGCTTTGTTTTTAAATAAAGATCCTTAAAGACAAAAATTCTGTATTATTTTGGTGCTTTCTCACTCTGTGATAAGGAAAGCTTCTTTTTCTTAATTTTGTAACATCCTAAGAAGTGAGATTTTAGAAAGAATGGAAGACAAGAAAGGGAATATTTGCACATTCCACTGGGAGTAAGAGGAATGTTGTATCATTAGTTGTCTTTCTTTGTGCACAGAGAGGGGCCAATTTGTCTACTTTAAGACCAGCTGGAGGGTATGTTTTGTGGTTCCTTTAACTATATTGCTAACTTTCCTAAAAGCTAAAATATGGAGGAAGTTTGTGTGTGTGTGCATGGTGACAGTGGGACCGATATCCTGAGTGGCTTTTTTATTATATTTTTAAAATGTAGGGTAAGGGTGAGACATTAAAACTTTGAATAAAAACTTTCTTATGGGCCACATTTTCTATCTTTTCAACGTAGGAAATTTTATCTTAACTTTCAAACATTAATCATCATCTAGCGGGCGTCCCTGGTGGCCTATGGGTTAAGTCTCAGTGCTATCACTATGAAAGCCTGAGTTCGATCCCGGCCAGGGAGTTAAACCACATGGCACAGCAGACCTCTCCTGTCTTGCCAGCTGCTCCCCTCAGCAGTGTGTTTCAGTAGATCCACCTGTTCTGCTCCTCACTCTGCATCTGGTGAATCCTCTCACCACGCCCCACTGCCCCGCCGCCCCGCCGCCGCCCCGCACCTCTGGCCAGTTCTTGTATGTAAAATAAAAAGAAATTTTTAGAAATCATTAACCTATTTTTAAAATTACATTATTTGTATATTAATGTAATGGTTTACAAAACTGTATATGATTTAGAGGTACAGATTTATACCTCTTCAGATGTATTACTGTACCACACCCATCACCAAGGTACCCATAGTTCTCTGCCATATTCCATTGGCTTCTCTCACCCTTTTCTTCCCACTCTACCCTCCTAATTTGGTAGCCTCAATTCTGCAGTAAGATGTCTAGGGTTTGTTTTTGTTTTAGTTTTGCCAATTCTTTTGTTTTGTTTGTTTATATTTCACCTATGAGTAAATTCATCCTGTATTTGTCTTTTACTTTTTGACTTATTTGGCTTAGCATCATCCACCTTGTTGTAAAAGGTAAGAGTTCATCCTTTTGTATAGCTAAAGTAGTATTCCATTGTGTGATACACACACACACACACACACATCCCACTTCTCCATTCATCTGTAGTTGGGTACTTAGGTTGTTTTCATAACTTGGCTATTATAAATAGGCCTGCAATGAACACAGGAGTACATACAGCCCTTTGAATTAGTGTTTTTGCATTCTTTGGGTAATTCAGCCTAAGAGTGGAATTGCTAGATTGTATGGCAATTTATTTTTAATATTTTAAGAAACCTCCATATTCTTTTCCATAGGGGCTGAACTAGTTTACCTTCTCACCAATGGTGTATGAAGGTTCCTTTTTCTCTAGAGCTTCACCAACATTTGTTGTTTCTGGTCTTTTTGATGGGCCATTCTCACAGGTGTGAGATTGTGTCTCATTGTGGTTTTGATTTTCATTTCCCTGAGGGTAATGATGCGTACTTTTTCATGTGCCTGTTGGCCATCTATATGTCTTCTCTGAAGAACTGTCTTCTGTACATTTTTTTTGATTAGGTTATTTATTTTCTTTTTGCTCAATTGTGTGAGTTCTTTTTAGATCTTGGTTATTAGACCCTTGTCGGATGTGTGATATGCAAATATTTACTCCCATTCAGGAAAGTATCTTTTCATCCTAATGATGGTTTCTTTCACTGTACAGAAGCTTTTAGCTTGATCTTGTCTTTTGTTTATTTTTGCTTTTGTGTCCTTTGCTTTTTGTTTGCTTTTCCCAAAAATATCACTGAAGCCAACCATTGATGACCATTTGTAATTAAATAATAATCCAAATAAGAAGACAAGTGGAAGGTGAAACTAGGTGTATCACTTAAATAATTATAAGACAATATTCATTAAAACAGTAAAAATAGATAGAGCTATAGAAAAAATAAAAAGACTAAAAATAAATTAAATTGAAGAGAATTTAGCACAGATTAAAATAACATTTGAAATCATAAAGAAAAAGATTTTCAGAAACTGAGGCAACTATTTAAGAAGCCAACATTATATTTGACCTCATCCTTTACATCCAACATAATAAAGCAACACCAGATGAATCAAAGGTATAAATGTAACAATGGAACCATAAAATACTGAAAGAAATTTTGAGAAAATATAATTTTCTTTCTATATGTGACATAAAACCCAGAAGTTATAAAAGATTCATAAATTTTCTGTGTAAACTCAATGTATTTCTGTATAACACAAAAAAGTGAAAAGAAAAATGACAATCTGAGACAGATATTTGCCACTTTTGTGACAGAAAAAAGTCTATTTCCATAATATACAGTTAGTGCCTACAAATCAGTAAGAAAAGACCACCATCTCAATAGAAATATGGGCAAAATATAGCTTACAGAAAAAAATACAAACAGTCCCTATGTAAATAAATCTTGCTAAAAATATTATACTCATCTATGATATGGAAAATACAAATTGCAATTACAATGGGATAGATTTTGTACCTATCACTTGCAAAATTCAATAAATTGATAAACTTATTGATAAAGGTATGGAAAAATAAGAACCTCAGACATTGCTGGTGGGAATACAAATTGGTTCAAATTCCACTAAGGGAAAGTTGGCAATATCTATCAAAATTTCAAATGCCCATATGCCAAATACCTAGTAATTCTATTTCTAGTTATTTATCCTACGAATAATGATGATGATATATTTACAAAGGTGTTCATGTTTCTAGTAAGAAACTTTCAGAAACAACATCAGTATCCACAAATAATCAAATAATTATTATTCATTAAATAACTTACTCTTTATTTTTAAAATCTCCTATTCTGAAGCCATCAAAAAGAATGCAACAGCTGCAGTATAGATACTAAGAGGGAATAATCTAAAAAATGTATTAAATGTAAAAAAACAAGGTATGAACAGAATACTATGCTCATATATATAAATGTGTATATACACATATACAAATAAGTGAACAGAAGTACATACATACACATGTATATATCAGCATATTGTGTGTATATTCATAAAGTCATATAGTCATATATTCTTATATATATGAAATGCAGTAGATAAACACACAAGAAACTGGTGGTGTGGTTGCCTGAAGGACTGGATGACTGGGTAATAGGAGTGTGGGGGAGATCATTTTTCTCTTATATTTTTGTGTCTTTTACACCTTTTGAATTGTTTCTACTGGGTGTATATAAGCTATCTAGCAAAATATTTTATTTAAAAGTTTAACATGAACTGTTCAAGGAACTAGCAATCTTTGATTGTGTTGGAATTATTAAATAAATAAAGAAGTCATCTGCTTGGTAAACAAGGCTTGTGAGCACAGAGATTAAAAAGCAACATGCTTACTTCATAAAGATCCAAACAGCTCATTGCTTTACCACCACAACTCAGAAATTATTGTAGAACCTAAATGTGTGTTGCGGTAATGTTATGTGTACACACCCTCCCTCCAGTCACCCATCCACATCACAAATAAGGGCTGACTACCTCATTGATCCCAAACATTTCCTCTGAAAAGCGATCAATGTCCCCTGCCTAGCCATTAAATAGATTTTGAAAAACTCTTCAATTCGTATCAGTCTCATATCCTTATTTAGTTCCTCAAATTTGCCCTCAGCTGGGAATAGTGCAGGCAACTGTGATTCTGTTGTGTTCACCACTCATTTGAAGGGCCCCATCCATCATCATTTCTAGGCCTTTTCTGATGCAATGTAGCTTGCTCTTTGTCTTTCTTAAAAACTGAACGGCTGTTAAATTATCCATTTATCTTCCTCCTGTTTCTGTTCAGTTTCTCAGGCTCTCTCAGGGCTGTCTTTTCTACCTTGTTTGCTTACTTTTCATTCCATTTCCCCCATTCTTGGAGGCATCTTGATTCACCGTGCTGTCCTTCAAAACAAACTCCCTGCTTCAATCTGCTTTCTGCTTGTTTGAAATCTGTGTCACTACTCATACAGATTTCCTTTTTAAGTTCTGTCTCTTTGGGATAGCTTTAAAAATTTTGAGATAACATGCTTCAAATTTTAAACGTAGATGGCAGGGATGTATTGGGACAAACCCTCAACTGAAGGTCAGAGTCTCGGTTTCTAAACCAGCTTTGCTACCACAGCGACCTTACCGGGTGTCCCTTTCTTTACTTACAGATGACAGGCAAGTTCGCTTCCAGGTAATCATATGGATATTCCAACACCATGTTGTTTATGTTGAAGGTGGCCCAACAAGGATATGGGGCTTGTGTAGCATACAAGCCTACATACACATTGCCTGCGGAGCAGGTCACAGGAGCACAGCTCTGAAAGCATGGAGTTGAGGGGGTGTATTTAAGCGCTGTCACTTAATACCTGTGTACTTTTGAGCAAGTTACAGAAACTCTCTAGCCTCAGTTTTCACATCTGAAAAGTGGGATGATAATACTATCTAACTATACATTGCTAAGAGGATTAAATCGGGTAACACTTGGAAAGTCAGTGTGTCACTGGGGACATAGGAAGTGCTCAAAAATGTTGTAACAGACTCAACCACCTCTTACTGAGATGGGCAGTTTGGACATAATTATTCAAAATTACCAACAGAGGCTACAAAGCTTAGAGAGGATACTAATGTTAAAATAGTAATGCTGACTCACAGGTCATCATTTAATGTATACTGCTTTAATGTATACTGTTTACCCAAAAAATTTTTCATCTACTTCATCCTCCTAGGTTCTGACTCTTAGGAAGGGGAATATTAATTATCATCAATTCCATTTGCCCTAAAAAAAAAAATCACTTTGTAATGCCAAAGACCTTAAAAACATAGCAGACTGGGCCTCCCCAGTGGCGCAGCGGTTGAGTGCTGGGTTGCGAAGCTGCCTGCAGCCTCTGCAGCGCCGGTTCGATCCCCGGCTGCTCCCCTGCCACCGGAGGAGGGTCCCACAGGGCGCGCAGACCTCTCCTGCCGCCCGCTGCTCCCCTCAGCGGTGTACTTTGGTCCTTCTGCCTGCTCTGCTCCCCGCTCTGGCTCTGGTGAATTCTCTCACCTTCCCGCGCTTCTGACTGTACCCAGTGCTTGTATAAACCAACCAAACAAACAAATAATAAATAAATAAATAAATAAGACATGCCTCTAGAAAATTAAAAAAAAAAAAAAAAACATAGCAGACTGGAGTTACTTTTATTCAAGCCTGTAAGAGGATCAGTGGTGCGTCATAAAAAGAAAGGTGAGGAGCGTGAGCTTTAGGGTCTCTGTGTGCAGAGGCTAGATTGGAAAGCGCACACTTCTATAAACACTCCACTAGTTTTGCCTCATTTTAGTTCTCTTTTCTCCTTTCCTCTATCTCCTTCATATGTCTCTGTTTCTGTTTCTCCTTTCTGCTTAGATTTTTCAGCTATTCAGACCATCAGTAGCATTAACATCACAGATGACATTAAGTCAAGGACTTGGAGAATAATTTCCTTTACTGCTATGTCATGGTTCTGTAGTTTATCCCTCCCTTTGCTTGTAGGAGGCATTGGCTCGAACGCTGAAACTCCCCCTAACTCACTGGGGTGATTCTGAGCAGGAAGTATAACCTCTCTAGTTTTTCATCCATGAAATAAAGACAGAAATGCTAATGCCCGCCACAGGGCAACTCAGGAATGGTAGGTTATTTCAGGGAAGGAAGAATGCACAAGGTGCTGAATGAATGTGAGATCTCCTAGTAGCAATGTGATAACCTACTCCTTTCTCTCTGGTACTCTGTGCTAGTTGCACTGCTGAGGTTATTGGGGTCTCCCAATAGCTAGATAACAACGTACATCTGCCGCTCCAGCTTGGATAAGGGTGGGGGTTGGTGGTACTTAGTGTGGCTGAGTAATGGAGAATGAGTGCAGATAGGTATAATGTGCTGATAAAGGAAAACGCAAAGAGCCCCAGAGGTTGCAATATCTACATCCTGAGGACAAATAGAGGGTCTACTAGGAGGCTGTCACCTGAGCTCATTCCTAAAGTAAGAGTAGGATTTGGTGTAGGACAAGAGGGAAAGGTAGGCCTGGCAGAGATAGTTGTGTGAATGAAGGCACAGGGGGTGTGGAGCACTACTGGGGTAGCATTTGGGAAATAGCTGGTGGCCAGTTACATCAGGAGCAGCGTGTACAAAGGAAGGAGGGAAAGGAGGTAAGCATGGGAAGGTCAAAAATGCCAGCTTATATTTTTCCCTTTAGTAATGGGGAGTTAAGGAGGGTCCACAAGACCCTCATTTATCTTCTTTATGAAGATAACTTCGGTGTTAATGTGAAGGATGGAATGAGGGGGTAAAACTGGGGAGGGATTTGCTGACCATGACAGGTCAGAGTGGAGTCGTGGCAGCTGTGAAACTGTGGTGGTCATGATGGCCCTTTCCCGTTTCTGCTTAGTTTGTAAAAACTGCTGGGTGGGCTTGCGATAGTAAAACAGGGGGACAAAAATCTGCATACCCATTTTAAATGAAGAGAAAACAGATTGTAAGGTGACAAGATGTCATCCAGAGTGCAGGCCCAGAAGAACATACAGTGTCCTTCAGGTGACCTCTCATTCACCACAATGAAAAACAACCATGAAAAATGGCTCCTGGTTAAACAGCATTAAGAAGTGAGGGGTGCTCAGTTTTGTGATGATTCTCGACACAAAATTGACGTACACTGTGATTCAGCAAAAAGCAACGGATCAGACTCTACCAAATTACATTTTTCAGAAAGTCCTTAGTTCCACTAACCCTTAAATATTACTCAAAACCCCATTTTGATGTTTCCTCTTGTTGACAGTCAACTTTGCAGTAAAGCTTCTTTTCTCAAATCCTGGTGTCATAATAATCGGTGTTGATGTGTATCAGACAGTGAATCCATTGCTCAGTAGCAACAGGAATAGAGGCAAAGAGCCCTTCTCTCTCTTGACTATATGTGGTCCCTCTAAGTGCAGACACTCAGGAATTCCTAATGAAAGACAGCTGCTTACTTCCTATTGCTTTCCCCTTTGACAGAAATTCTAGGTCATTGTGTTTCAGGTCGTAATATTTGAGGACACCGTATCTCCTCTCACATTCTGTTGTCCTTAAGAGTCTATATTGTTTTTTAAAACAAAATGCAACTTTATTATTTATTGTACTTATTGTATTAATAAGTCAGTAAATATTGAACAAAAGTGTTCACTTCAGTATTAACTCTTAGCAAGAAAAAAAGAGTAGAGAAAGACTGAATACATTTTGACAAGTCAACTGATTGGGATACCATTTCAAAGGATAATATGAAAAATTGTATTAGAAACATGGAAACATGCTGTGAACTTTCCTTTAAGTGACCAAAGCGAACACTCTGGTGTACGTGGGTAAAAATGTGTTTCATGTGGAAAGCATGAAAGGGTCTCACATCAAGCAGAGAATGTGAGATCCCTAGTTCTTCTATCAGCATGTCCTGACAATTTAGGTATTCTCTAAGGTAATTTATGTTTTCTTTACTGTGTTCCTGATTTCCTTCAGAATCCTACCTAGAAAGTTGACATCCTTACTTCTACGAAAAGTCTATGTAAGGCCATCTATACTTGTCTATCCTGATCCTCAAAATTCTTCTAGCCTCTTCCCCTCACCCAAGAAAGTGCATATCTTTTTAAAAATGCCCTTATGATGTTAATGGAATTCTCAGAAAGATGAAGAGATAAACTAGTGAGTTAACCTGTCATCTTTATTGGCAGCTTCAACTCACTTTACATGTGAAAAGTATTAAATCAAGGACAACTTGACATAAAATATTACTGAAAGTTTCTATAGTAACCAACTCACTTGTTCTTTTCAGAGTTTTTATTTGCTAAGTGGAGGTTTATAAAGGTAGAGAGAACTGTGTGACAAAATGGAAACCTACTTTCCTCCTGGGGAAAAGCAAAACAGTAAAAACTGAGAAGTGAAACTAGAAGACTTGGCTTTGAACTGCTGCCTCTGCTGTGTATTAACTGCTTCGCTCAGACCAAGGTTATTAGGTTTTCTAGGTTTTGGCGTCCTCATATGTGAAAGTTAGACCATGAGACATTATAGGATCCAGAATGAAGTGTTTTCTTCCTTCACAGAGTTAGGTTCAAATAAATTATGTATGTAAAAGCACATTGTAAACTTTAATATTAAAGTCCTTATCCAGTGGTCAGTATAGTCAATATTCAGTATGAAAAAATATGCTTTAGTCCTCATAGCATTAGGACTTTAATATTGACCTTCTTATCTAAAGCTCCATCTGATAGAAGTCTTCCACTTCATTTTGGACTTGGGGAACACACTCCCCTGCTAGGTTACTATTGTGATTGGTGCACGAAGTTGAGAACCTGACTTTCTCTGCTCATGCTGCCATGTAGTATCTGCTTACATAGGTGAGGCAGTGTGCCTTGAGTTATTTATTTGAATTTTTTACAGCTGCAGCTCTAATAATTAAGAGAGTAGTGATAACTGAGGATCCTGGTAGTGTCTCCTTGAATTCTCCTAGGAGACATTTAGAATAGTACAGAGGATTCTTTTTTGGCAATAGCATAATAAGAATGCTTTATGTTTATCTTATGCTTCACTTCTCAGGAGTTCAAACAATGTTGATCCTCCAAATGAATATTAAATTGTAGAAATTTTAGAGAGACACTATAGTGCAAAAAAAATTGTTTTTGTAAGAAGCCTTGATTCCCTTTCTGCTTAAAAAAAAATGCAAGTTTCCTCTTCCCTCACTCCCTCTTTGCTTCCTTCCTTTTTCTTCTGAAGAGCATCAAATAAGAGAGGGCCATGAAAAATCGATAAATCAGCTTTTAAAATATGCTTTCTAGAGAAAATCCAAAAGCAATTTAAGTACAGACAGCATTCCAAACCTTGTATGAGCTTGGGATTAAGTGAACTTTAAATTCATGATTCCAATACAGAAACACTTTTGAAATGTTATTTATGCTGATGAGCTGGATAAATAAATTTTTATCTTAAATTCAATCCTCAAAAGTCCTATTAGGAAATGTATTTATAACTTTCACCAGATTCCAGCCTTTTAATAAGGGCTTATGATAGCAGCTTTGGGCTCACAAAATGCATATGAATAGGAATAGATTAGGTGCTACTGTATTAAAAAAAAAAGGGTGTTTTTTTAATTGCATGAAATAAAACAAATTAAAGTCCATTTTATTTACAAGACAATATGCATGGACTTGGTTAACTTATAAAGTCAAACTCACTTTTGAAGCTGGGAAATTCTCTAAGAAATCAAATATCCTGGCATGGTAGGTATTCAGGGAGAACTCTCAGATGTAGCCAATGGTGTGAAAGACCTGTACCTGATTCTTAGCATCCTGGAGTAGGAAGCGACATGAACTTGAATGTGCTTCTATTAATGAGCCCTCTCTGCTATTCAGCATTTCATCCTGCAGAGCACATTATTATTTGACATTTGCATTAATAAATGTTAGGCACTATAGGATCTAAAAAGTCTTCTAAGTCAAAGAAAGATTAAGTTTTAATCATGATAAATACAGTGTTTTATTGTATTTTAATTTCTTGAAATTATGTATACAATATACAAGCTTCTTGAAATCTATGTATATATGCTAGTTCTTTCTATAAATTAAAGACTGTATTTTCTGATAGTGTTGGATAAGAGAAAATTTCATGTATTTCCTAGTGGAAAAAGTCAAAGCCCTGAGAAATGCATAACTCTAAATGGGTCTTTCACATTAGAATTAAGAGCCAATTCAACCATAATGAGAACTGAACCACTTTCTAAAAAGAAATCATAGGCCATATACTTGAGATTGTGGGTAGGAATATAAGAATGCATACTCTGAAAAATAGTTTTATATACTTACAGATGATCATTGAAAATGACATTTTACTTTTACTTCATACATATGCCGTTGCTTATAATTAATTCTGCAACACTGCATGCCATCATTGAGTGTTCTGTTTCTTTATTTGTTCAACAAACATTTACTGAACAGCTGTGTGCTAGGCACTGTGCTGGCTACCTGGTGTAAGATGGCCCCAAGAACAGAGACAGAGAGAAAGAGAATGACAGACAGACAAGAGATGAAGGACGAATGAGTCTAGTGTTTTGTAGCAAAGGGTTCCTGGGTGAAGAAGTGGGTAGGAGGACAGGAGATGAGGCCGAGGCAGAGGGGTTCAGAAAGACTTTTCCCCCAAATGTCCAGAGTAGGTGTTTTATGTTTTTACAAAGTGCAATATGTCACTTTGGTACGTGGATGAGCCTCAGAAGAAACTTACCATTTTCTCAAAGAATGCAGATTACCTAGATTTAGGGACATCCCCAGAAATCACCTCCTTCAGGGAAATCTCTGAAGGCAGGGCAAATATCTAGAGGCAAGGTTTTGTTATATGAAGTCACCCCCTTTGCTCCACGTAAGTCCCTTTTTCCTTCTTAAAATCCCCAGGTCCCTTAGCATAGGAGATAAACCTCTAGTTTTTTCCATTTACAGCCATGTAAATTTTCCATATGTGTGTTATTAAATTTGGTCTTTCCCACCCCCATTAGTCTGTCTGATGTTAATTTGTGTTATTCAGCTTTAGAAGAACCCAGATGGGTGGGGGAATTTCTACGTGTACCCCAAGAGGGGCTAAACCAGATATCTGGAAGGTGTCTTGTAGATGGTGGCAGTAACCTGAGGATTTTAAATAGAGGGATTTTTTTTTTTTAAAGAAAGATCATTTTGGCAAAAGATTGGAAGACAGTTTATAGTGGAAGAGTCTGTAAACCACAAAAAACCTACACTTTTGAGATAAAATGTGAAAATGAAATTAGTGAGTGTGCTGGCTTCATATTCCCTAGGGGTCAAATCTTGGGAGTGTCTCTTGAATCTTGGAGCCTATTCAGAAAAAAGACAAAATTTTTCTGTAACAAGTTGGCACAGGCAGCCTGTTAGAAAAGACTGAGAAAGTTGTATGGATAGCAGGGTGGAGAGAAAGCTAGGAATTCATGTCTCACGTGGATTGAGCAAATGTCAAGAAGACCAGCTGACTATGCAGCTGGTGGAGGCTCGCCCAGAGAGGCTACTACGAGGACCCTGGACTTTGCAGCGAGAGCTGGTGACCAGGGCCTGCACACAGGGCTCTCAACACTCACACCCAGCCTAGCAACTCTAACTCTCAGTCTCTATATTTTCAAGTATGTCTTAAAGACTTTTTTCTCCCTTCTTCCCAGAAAGGTTATTAATAATTCCATCCAGTGAAAGTATCATTATAACATGAGTCAGGAAAAGAAAAACAAAAGTTACAATAATTTTAATATTAGATGCTCAGAAAATGTTTCAGAAACCCCAGGGAATTAATTTAAAAAAAGAAAAAAAGATGTTCTTGCTGAACTTTTCCTTCTTTTAATGGAGATCCTGTCCAGGTCAAGCCCTTTTGCATTATCTGTGAAAAAAAAAAAAAAAAACTACTCCAAAATCCAAAGCTAGTTTGGGAGAAGCTGAAAATCTGATGATGTTCAGAATAAAAATTAAGCCAGCTAATCCTTAGCAAACAGAAGATTTATAATGTCTCTGTGCATCATTGAAATTCTAGGTACACCGAAATTTGATTAAGTGAGAATGAAAATAAAGGGCAAAAACTTAGCTTGCTATTGCAAAGAGAAGCTCAGTGTGAGGCTGGGACATCAGGTTTTCTGTTTATCCCTAAGGCTGCAGCACTGACTTCAAAGTTTGATGGTGTCTTTTTTTCCTTCTTTCTTTCTTTCTATTTTTTTCCCTCTAAAGATGTTGAGCAGCAGGCTAATGGATCCCCAGCAGGGTGCAAAGACAGCAGAAAGCACGGGAATCAGATGTCAATGTATTCCTCCGAGATACCCTGCTAGGACAGAGCTAACTAACCAGGGCTTCAGTCTTCTCTTGGGGAACACGCTTTGATGGTCTCCTGCCCACTCCTGGCTTCCTATATGCCTCCTGATTAAAATGCTGTCACCGATAAATCATGGCTTCTGCCTGTTAGGACCATTTTTTTTTTCCCCAAGAAAAGTTTGGAGTCATAAGATTAAAAAGACAAGTAAGTTCTAGAGAATTAGACACTTACATATAAATATATGCATATAATCATATCACATCTCACTTCTACATAACTATCCATGAATCTGGGGTTGTTTTCTGCTTGCTCCTTCCCTACCCACTGCTTTATATATATATGGTTTTATATGTTTTCTGTCACCTTCAATCAATGACCAGATTACTTAGGTAATTTACTAATGAGTAGATTTTCTGGGGGAAGGATTTCTTACTGTTTTCCCTCAACACAGGCCCACATTGATTGGAAATTTAAGTGTTCTAGAAATAAGTTTGAATTTAATTGCAGTGGCCTTTCAAAAGGTACCTGTGTACTTTTCATGGCTTCCCACCTAGGCACACAAATAAGCAGTTCTTCTGAACCCTGAGAGTAGGGATAATCTTTCCCAATGCTTGGAGAAGATAAAAAAACTCAGCCAACAGGGGTGTAAGTGGAAAGTGCTTGATCTGTTTTGGTATTTGATAAGCACAACCCTTTCAAAACCATGGCTTAAAACTAAATTACCCAGTGCAAATCAATAAAGCAAGGAGGTTATACTTGTATCTACTGACTGCTGCATCTCTACCCTCCCTACAAAACTCCCCTTTCTGTCCTCCTGCCACCCCCAGCAACTGCCAGCAAAGGAGTACCCTTGGTTAAGTTTCGCCCTTTCTAGACTCCACCTCTCTAGCAAACCTGCAAGGGCTGCCTGCTCTCTGTATAATTAATCTCAGGCTCTATATGAGGTTTCTTGCCTCCTTGGGTCAAGCCCTGGCCATTAAAGGGACTTTTTTTTTTTTTTGTCTCACGTACTATTATTTTATAACCTTTTGCCTTATGCCCAGACTGATTTAGCAAGGTCACACTGGATTCTTAAGTTCAGTAATTCCAACCATGTCATTTCAGACCCATCAGATTTGGGATTGCTGCCACCTGCATAACTTCCCACTTGCCTTCTATCCTTTCAGACTTATTATTTTGCTTTCACATTCAAACATCCCCACTGGCCTTTCAGCAAGAACCTGAGTCCCCTAGAAAATTCGCCTCAGTGACTGGTATCATATCAGTGATTTTTCCCTGCTTGGTGAGTCATTTCTTCAAGATTTTGTGCTGTCCCACCAATGATAACTAGTGCTGAGCATCAGGAAAATGATGTTCCCAAGAAACTGGTCTGCTCACTGATCTCATTTTAGCTTTGGAGCACAAGTTAATGTGAGATTACCTAGTTAAATAGCAAAAAAAAAAAAAAAAAAAAAAAAACCAACTGCATGCGTTGAAACAAAATAGGAACACTCAGAGAAGATAGTTAAAATCACTCTATAATTCACTGCAGAACTATTGACTGTAGCTAAACTATGGAAACAACCTAAGTGCCCCAAAACAGATGAGTGGATCAGGAAGATGTGGTATATATGCCACATGATGGAGCTGGAAGGGATTATACTAGTACACAGACCATAGGTAAGTCAGAAGAAGAAAGACAAATACCAGATGTGTCGCTTACATGTACACTGTAGAGAGACCCAACAAAGGGTCATATAAAGCCAAACTAACCACAAACCATACTGACTAGAGAAGTGAGGCTACCAGAGGGCGAGAAGGAGGAGTGAGAACAAAGTGGAGAGGGACCAAGACAGATTATGGGGGATGGACCGTGGGTGCTTTGGTGGTGGATATGGATACTCAGAGGAGGAGACCCTATACCCCCAAAACATGTAAACCAATGTTACCTCAGTTCCAAAAAAAAAAGTAAGATAAAATCACTACAAAGTTTCCATTTGAGAGCTCTTTGAAACATTGGTTTCAAAGCCTTGCAAAGAATTTACAAATGAAATTTGTGAGATTTTTTTTTAAATTAGTGATGATAAAGACTTCAATAAAGAGCATATTAACCAAGAAGACAGAGCTGCAGATATGAAGTGAAGTTTTACAAACAGCTACTTCCATGTTTTTCTTTAGAATGCATGACTCTCCCCAGTAGTTTAATAATAAAACAAGATGATGAAGAAATAGTCAATGGCGGTGGAGTGGGGCAGCAGAAAGGCCACTGCACCGAAACCTGAGCCCTGGAAGAGAGGGGTGGTGGTGGGGGGGGCACAATTCTGATTTGATGAGAGCCTCACTTAATCTTGCTGTGTTTTCATTCCCCATGGATGACAACAGATGGGTGTGTCTTGCCTCCCAGATAAGAGTAAAGTAAAACAGACACGAAAAATCAGGAATGATAGATAATGTGATGTGGTAATATTACTCCCTAAATTCTGGGATATGCTATTTTCAGTTCAAGCCCGAACACGTGTGAATCAACAATAAAGCAATTAAATTAATGTGAAAAAGCTCTGGATGGATTTTTTCCCAGCTTTGCCTAAAGTCACCTACAAGGGGTATGGAGACTTTGGGTTCATTCCAAAGTAACTTATAACATTCAAAATAGCTAGTAAACTAGTACCAAAAATAGTACCACAATACACATCTTCATTCTTTACCCACAGTAATTCGAGTTTCTT
This sequence comes from Talpa occidentalis, assembly GCF_014898055.3. Taxonomy (NCBI): domain Eukaryota; kingdom Metazoa; phylum Chordata; class Mammalia; order Eulipotyphla; family Talpidae; genus Talpa; species Talpa occidentalis. The sequence goes on from NW_023603184.1 coordinate 106,969,117, forward strand.
CATCCCATATATCACCCAGGTATGCACAGGAAACTAACTGAAGAACATTAAAAAATAATTCGACATGGATAGTCAAGGTCAATTTAGCAAAGCAGGATATACCTGACCCAAGAGCTGTGGGCTTTACACAAGGGGCCCAGCTTACTCAGATACCAGGGGAGAGAGGATGGGAGGAAGAGACAGGACGAAAAGGAATTGAGGACTCTCTATAAGAAAGGCAATATTCATCTTAATTTTTTGACTCGGTCTTTCATTAAACAAAAGAACATTATATTGTTACAGAGAGGAAGGAAGCTCCATAAAAGGGGGAGCTTCCGTGTTCCCTGCCCATCTAATGACGGTTAGAGCTGAGCTGCCAGGTGAAGATTTAGAGAATACCAGGAGGACAGAGGGGGACATGGAGGAGACACATGGAGAGACATTTGAGGGAAAAGGGTGCGTTTCCTTATTTGCACCAGGGACTTGGAGGAGAAACGTAGAGTTGAGAGAAATAGAGACACCTGGAAGAGACATAGGTGAGAGCCTTGTGGGGAGGCTGACAATGAGAGCCATTACTTTGATTTGTACTTTCATTTTGCTTCTTTCATCCCAGACTTTCTGCTTTTTACCCTTTCTGCTTCTTTTCTGTGGGTCCCTGCCAGAAGGTGTCTAAAACTTGTGGCAACCTTTCAGGCCTCGGCAGCCCCACTTTGGGCCAATCCTGTTTGTCTGGGCATTTGAGAATTTATTTATTTATACGAGAACTGGGGTACAGTCAGAGGGCACGGGAGGGTGAGAGAATTCACCAGAGACAAAGCGGGAAGCAGAACAGGCAGATCGGACCAAAGACACTGCTGAGGGGAGCAGCGGGTGAGGCAAGAGAGGTCTGCCGCACCATGTGGGTCTCTCCCTGGCCAGCCAGGAATCAAACCCACACTGCAGAGGCTGCAGACTCTGCAGTGAGGCACTCAACCCCCTGCACCACTGGGGAGGCCAACTTTGGTTGTTTCAAACGCTATCCTTTCTCTTCTCTCGCTCTGCACACTAATCTATTAAAGTTCCTTCACACTAAAAGTATCCTTGTCTTCTTGTGGTTGATGGCAGAACCAATTTGGAGCGGGCCAAGTACCCGTCAGTTTGCACACTGACAATATTATAGCTATAACTGAAATTATCTGCTTTAAATTATTTTAAAACTTTATTTGTCTGACTTTTGCTATCACATGTTTAATGGATAACATAAAACAAACAACTAAACTCACTTTTGTTATTTATAGTCATTAAAAATTACATTTCCATGTTCAAGACAGTATTCTAGATTTTTTTTTAGGGTAATGTGACAGGGCTCAGCAGTTTCTAAAAGCGTTGAAAATGAAGTGGTAGATAAGCCTGAAACTTAATGGTTGTGAGGTCCTTAAAAAACAATACTGTGTTTTTAACGGAGTTACACAGAGTGAGAAGCTAAAGCGGTTTTGCTTTCCCTGCATGTGTTTCTCACTTTGAAGTTAGAAAAGAAGCTCAGTCTGATTGAGCAAGGTGGGGGGTAAAGGACTTGCCAGGTTTTATACATGAAAGCAAATGCTTAGAAGTACAATTAAAAGGCAATGTACACTAAACTGTAGTGCCAACTGATGCCAGCCCTCATTCGAACTCACAAAGTGGAGTGTGAACATTCACAGCCCATGACTTTTGTCTCCTTGCCAGAAGCAGGGTCCTGAACACCAGGTTGCAGAGCTGTGGACCAGCAATGCGTCTTGCCAGTATTTGGTGGGCAGCATTTGGCCCCTGCAGCTCAGAGAGAGGCAGATTTTTAAGATGAAGGCAGTTTGTAAAACCTCATGGTCTTATTATGAGGTCAGAAGAAAACCATGTTTTAGGGAACCGTTCTGTCTCACATGATATTAATATAAGAAAAGTCATGAAAAATGAAAAGGATTTCCATGGCCAAATGTTTGAGAAATTGGGTCCTCTCTGGTGGGGCAAGGGGCTAAGTCTCAGCAATATGGAGCTCTTGGCAGCCACTACAGCATGAGTTCCATCTCTGGCCAGGGAGCTACCCACACAGCGCAGCAGACCTCTCCTGTCTTGTCCTCTGCTCCCCTCAACAGTGTATTTCAGTCAATCTGCCTGTTCTGCTCCCCACTCTGTCTCTGGTGAATCCTCTCACTCCCTCCCTGCCCTGCAACTCTGGCCTACACCCCAGCTCTTGTATGCATAAATAAATAAAATAAATCTTTAAAAAACATGTTTGAGAATTAATCAATGCTAAACAAGTCCTTCTTTGCTGAAGGACTTCTCCCAGGCTTTACTATATTAATGTGCATGGGAGGCTCCTAGTTTTGGGGCCTGAGAGCTCTCTTTAAAGAGAGATTTGTCAGGCTATGTGGCTGGATATTTGTTTTCCATGAGGCCCAGTCTGGGAATCAATGAGATAAAGTATTATTATCCCTGGGTGTAGAAGGAGTTAAGTCCATGCAGAATAGCTCACAAGTGGTAGAAAACTTGGGTCCTCCATCTCCTAATTGCATCTCTTCTCAGAGAGGGTCAGAAATCTAAGAAAAGATAAACTGTACCCTGAGTTCTTGGCAACATACATATCCTGAGGTTTTCTCCTAAAATGCTTTCGAAAGTATACACGCTTACTGTATTCAAAAGTAATGCAAGCATAGGACATGCAGGCCCACCCATCACAATTACCTGATACAAAGGCATGCAGATGCTGTCGATCCACTCCAGTTGCAACCGTGGCAGTTCATCTTTTCGATTCCGATCAAAAATAGCCTGAAACGGGAGAGGAGAACCCTGCTTTATCACTGGAGTATTTTACAGGTGCTGTGTCAAACACTTTGCCAAAATGATCCAATTTTTGCCAACTGAACACTTCACAAATCACAATCAGTCTTTACACATACTTTCTTTCCTTTTACCTATGATGAGAAATAAAGTATCTTCACCTCTTTTATGAGATTTGTAAGCGAATTTATTTGAACTTTATAGCACACAACTCCTTAGGGTCAAAATCTGTCTTCAGATATAGGTAACTGCCACTAAATCAAGTCATCAGGTCATTGGGAATTGGGTACAAGTCAAGGAGAAGAGGAGATGTTTTATTGCCACAAAAATAACACAGGCTTTTATTTTTGTAGTGAAAGAGGTGGGATAGAAGGGGCTACTTTGGAAAAGATCCTTAAAGGCAATTTAATTTTAAACTGATACTGTTTATTATTAATTTTTCAGGGTGAGGTGTTGGTATGTCAGTTCTGTGAGGTTTTTTTCAATAAGTTTCTGTCATTAAAATTTTCTAAATTTTTATTTATTGTTGCATGGACGATGGCTAGAGGTATTCACTCTCTCTTCATTCCCAGCTTTTAACTTTTATGATAGAATGATGTTTTGAAAATTGGGGTATAGTTTTGAGAGAATGCCATAGCAAAGGAAACAATCAATTGGACTTGGAGGGTAAAATGGATTCCTGGAACACTGCCAGGTCTACGCCCAGAGAATTTCCCCTCCTTTGTTCCCAGGGAATAAGGCCAGTGTCCAAGAAACCACTGACCTTGACCTACCACATTGCTTCCTCAGATAAAAGTGGCATCGCATCATCATGGCATTTATAAGTCATGAGGGTAAATTCAAATTGCTCCCTTGGTCCAGAGATGTTGAAAAATCCTGCATCCCACAGGCTGGTGAGTGAGGGTGGGTGTGGATGGGGCAGAAATCACTAGCTGCCAAGACTCAGATAGAGGGTGCTATTGAGGGAAATATCTGCAAATTCGGGAAGCCTCTACTTCCAAAGGAGTAATGCCCACTGTGTCTCCCAGGTGAAATGTTAAAGGAAGAATTTGGGAAGGCTGTGAATATGCTGGAGAAAGGGATGGTTCTTGTGAACTACATGAGTCTCAGTTCAAGATGTTCCTTTAAAAAATAGGAAGCTCTGTAACTCTCATTGCTCTCTGAAATTTTCTTATTTAATTATTCTTCCTGAAGCATCATATACTTCTTGTCTCTTTAATTTAGTGTTTTTCAGTATTTTCACAATTAGTAGTGCAACCATAGCATTTAGTAGTGCAACCATTTAGAACATTTTTATGACTCCCAAAAGAATACTACCAATTAGTCACTTCTCATTCACTCCCAAACCACCTAGACTTAGGGAAATACCCATCTACTTTGTGCTTCTACACATATGTCTGTTCTGCACATATCAAATGAATGGAATTATGTGATAGATGGTCTTTTGTGACTGACTTCGTTCATGTAGCATAATGTTTTCATGGCTTATCCCTGTAGTATGCATCAGCACTTATTTTTATTGCCAAATAATTATACATTGTATAAAACATGCTATATTTTATTTATCCATCCATCAATTGTTGGAAATTTGGGTTGTTTGCACTTCACAGTGATCATGAATAGTGCTGGTATGAACACTCAAGTACAAGTTTTTGGGTGGATTTTCTTTGCGGGATATACCTAGAGGTAGAGTTGTTGTGCCCTGTGTTAGTTCTAATGTTTAATGTTTTAAGGAATTGCCAAGCTGTTTTGTAAGCAGCTGCATCATTTTACATATAGTAATGTATGTATGAAGTTCCAGTTTCTCCTCATCTTTGGCAACACTTGTCATTGTCTGTTCTTTTGATTCTAGTCATATTAGTTGGTGTGAAACAGTATCTCACTATGGTTTTGATTTGCATTTCTCTGATGACTAATGATTTTGAGCATCATTTTATGTGCTTACTAATCATTTATACATATTCTTGGAGAAATGTCCATTCAGATGCTTTGTTTTGAAAATTGGGCATGTGACTTTCTATTATTGAGTTGAATAGTTTTTTATATATTCTAGATATAAGGTTCACATCAGATATATGATTTACAAATATTTTCTCCCATTCTGTAGGTTGTCTACTTTCTTTTTTTTTTCCAGATTTTTTTTTTAAATATTTATTTATTTATTTATTTATACAAGCACTGGGTACAGTCAGAAGGGCAGGAGGGTGAAAGAATTCACCAGAGCCAGAGCGGGGAGCAGAGAAGGCAGAAGGACCGAAGTACACTGCTGAGGGGAGCAGCTGGCGGCAGGAGAGGTCTGTGCGCCATGTGGGACCCTCCTCCGGTGGCTGGGGAGCAGCTGGGGATCCAACCGGCGCTGCAGAGGCTGTGGGTAGCTTCGCAACCCAGCGCTCAACCACTGTGCTCAACCACTGCGCCACTGGGAGGCCCCAGGTTGTCTACTTTCTTAACAGTGACTTTTGACAAAGTTTTAAGTTTTGATGAAATTAAATTTATCTTTTATCTCTGGTACTTTTAGTACTATATTTAAGATACCATTGCTAGTCTAACCAAATGATATCTATCTTGTTTTCCTCTCTAAGAGTTTTGTGGTTTTAGTGCTTACTTTTACTATGATCCATTTTGAGTTTATTTTGAGATATGATGAGAAGTATGGGTCAATGTCACTCATTTGCATGTGGAGAGCCCCTTGTCCCTGCAACAGTTATAAAAAAAAACTATACTCCCCCCCCACTGCCATTGAATTGTCTAGACACCCATGTTGAAAATTAGTTGACCATAAATGTAAAGATTCTTTTGTGTTTGATGAGTTGAATTGTGAAATAACACAGTGCCCTGTGCTTTCCCTTTACAGTATTTTGCATCTTGTAGCAGATTATGGGTGACTTTATTTAGCGTCTCTATCTCCCATCAGTTGACAAGCTTCTTGAGGGAAGGGGAGATGATGACTTGCTCATGGCTGTACACACAGTGCCCAGCTTCATGCTGGCTACCTGGAGGTGCTCAAGCATGTTTTGTTAACTGAATCACTGCTTCCAATAAAAACTGTTTGTTATCATAAAGTAATTCTGATGGATCTTTAGGATAATATTACCTGAAGGGGGATGCTGGACAATTTTCTTCCTAAATATCAAGGAATAATGGACACAGCAGGTGTCAGCTCTGGATGGATGCATTTCCAGGGATCTTTGGAAAGGGACTCGTGAGGGATACCCCTGCCACAGCAGCCAGGCCTTTTCGTCAGTTGTGTTAAGTAGCCTTTTGTGAGGAGAGGGTAGCACTGAGAGCTCCATTTCCACCAGAAATTAATTTCATTATGTCTTCAGAAAATGTCTAACCCAAGTCTCCAGACAAAAGCTTCTTAGTGTTACACCACTGCATCTCCAACTTGCCAATGCTGGCAGTTGACTCATATTTTTTCACTTAATTAAATGTCCAGAGGTATCGCTGCATTGTATATCTTTCAGAGGATGCCACTGCAACTGTTTTTTAAAGGAGGGAGAAGCTTTTATTTAAAAATGGAGATGAAGTTTATCCTCTGCACTGTTCTAGGTTTTACACATTAATTCTTTATCCCAATCTAGAAGCTTTATTTTTATAGTCAAGATTGAAGACACCACCAAAAACTAATAAAGAGATGTTTTGAAAACTGTATAAATAGATGTTGATATGGAAACTAAAATAATTGGTCAGTTATTTTAACTATGTAGTTCTGACTTTAAGCAGTCAAAACTCTTTAATCTAGGAATGAGTTCTGCTTTTTCTTGCTTTGAAATGGGAGCAAAGTAAGTTATCTAAAACTTGAAGATCTTATAAATATCTGCAAATTTCAAAACTCAGTTGATTTGAATCCTCAGAAAAAAGACATCCATGACACAACCCCTAAGCTTCACTGAATCCACCATTTTGTGCCAGGCTTTAAAATGCATTGCACTGTTCTTAGAGTCATTGGTTATATGTTTTTAGCAAGTCTTTCACTAAGAATAAAGAAGTTGCCACCTCCTTGGGAGTAGTGACTGAGGCATTTTATGCCTTTTGCATCTTGATGAGTAAAAATAGCATCATTCTGAATCTACAGTAAACACTCTCAAACAATATCTGAATGGATGAATCCAGTATAAATTGCATTTCTATTAGTACAACCTAGTTCCCCAGGTGAAGCTTTTCATTTTGCAGGCAAAGAAAAGAAACAGACTTGAAATGATTTGCTTTGGGGATTTTGGAAAGTTTGAAATAGGAAAATAAAATCTAGAATATCCATTATTTACTGCAGCTGTCTGTTCTAGCTTTTCAATACTAGACAGCTTGTCTTTAAGCTTTTTCTTTATTTCTATTTCAAAGTAACTATTGACCACATGTGAAATACCAGCAGTAAGCTTTAAGTTATTCACTTTCTACTCTACACACCCTCCCTTGTGTCTACTTGTGTCACTGTGGGTGTTCAGGAAACTTGTGGTAAGTTGCTCACTACTCTTAATCAGAAACCTGGGAATAAAAGTGTTTAGCATTTAAGTTTAATTAAAGTTTTAAACTTTCAGGAAGACTTTGCCATTTTGAAGTTGTGATTTGTAGTTATTTTTGAAAATGTTATTAAAGAGGGTAAATACATCATAATAAAAGAAAGGACTTACTGAAGGAGTGAGTTTGAGTTCTGATCTTTCCCGATCGCCTTGTTCGAAGAACTCACTAGTTACAAGTTCAGCCACCTGAAACACGTAAATATTGAATTTATGGTTATGTGTAATTTATCATAAAATTCAGAGGTTATTTCCAGTTTATGTGTATGGTGATTAGCCTCAATAAAGTTAATCATTCAAAGAGCTTATGAGGAAGTACTTTAACCTTTTGTGATTGAAGGTATTTACAGGATTTTATCAATGAAACTGATTTCCTTTTAATCAGTAGAACTTGGGCTTTGTATTTATAGATGCAGGACAACAGATGATCTCCCATAGCATAGATTTAATTTCTGGGATGTGGCACTAAGATCTTCAAAGTTGGAAATGTTCTTATACAGAAAAATGAAACAAATAATAATTTGTTATTGTTATTATATTACATAGTAACGCAACCAACTTTTATTATAATTTCTTTGTAGATTCTTTATTTTGTTACATAAATTTTTAAGCTTGGTTTCTTCTTGCCATCACAAAATCACCTTAACTGCCTCTTTAATATTTGTGTGCAGTCTGGAAGGAAAAGCCCACGGGGGGGCACTCACTTTGCTTCCTATTGTAGCAATCAGTCAAGGGGCAGCTTTACCAAATTTTACAAAATGTTCTGATATAGTTAAGTGTGATTTGGTCTTCTGGCTGTCTGAATCTGTGTACAAAAAGTGCAAATTCTAATTGGTACAAGCACAATGGAATGCTGTTTCACCATTCTAATCATAGAGCTATTTTGAAAGTGATGACCAGGGCCTCCCTGGTAGCGCAAGGGGTTAAGTCTAAGCAATATGAAGCAGTCCGCAGCCACTGCAGCACGAGTTTGATTTCTGGCCAGGAGCTGACCCACATGGCACAGCAGACCTCACCTGTCTTGCCCCCTGTTCCCCTCAGCAGTGTATTTCAGTAGATCCAACTGTTCTGCTCCCCACTCTGTCTCTGGTAAATCCTCTCCCCCTGCCCCCGCACCTTTGGCCTCCACCCCAGCTCTTGTATGCATAAATAAATAAAAATAAATCTTTAAAAAAAAATGATGACCACTTTTCAAAATTCATTATTACAAATGATCATTGGCTACTAATCATCAGCAAGTTGGAGTTTTTTGTTTTTGTTTTTTCTCGAAACCCTGTGCTTCCAAAGCTAGCTTATGAGAAGAAGCAAATTCATATAACAGGTAAGTGTTGAACAGACATTTTTAATAACACCACATTGTGTGCATCTAGGAAATCTCTGAGATGAACTAGTTGGATTTACATGATATTGGAAGAGCAGAAAAAAATCCTAGATAACTTGATGGTAAAATGATCTGGATTCCCAAACTAATTTTTCTTTATTCCAGGCTCTCATAAAGATGAGGTTCTTCAGTCTGGCAAAGGTTAGAATGGTCTAATTTTTGTCAAATGCACAGATGATCAAGTTTACCTAAGTATATCACTCAAGAGATTTTATCAATCATAAATCGTAACCATTAATAAAACTTAGACACAACATCAAGCGCATACACACACACATACACACCTGATAGTAGCAAATACTTAGTCATTTATAAATAAATAGAATGTCTATTTAGTTCAGATTTTAAACATTTCTAATAAGGAATCAGAGCCCCTTTTAAAAATTCAATTGCATAAAACTAGTTGAAAGAGATTCAAAAACTTTTCTAGGACTCAATTTACTTCTCTCCCCTCTGGTCTTAGCCATTACCTTTTCCTTTAGTATTCTAGGACTTGCTCCTCCATCCCTGGGCTTCCCTTAAAGAAGAAATGGTGCCCTGAAGCCTTGGCCCCATTTATTCTGTTCCCAGAACTCTCCCTCAAATTGCTCTAAGGTGGGTCTTTTGCACTAAAGAATGCAAATGTGTTCACCAGGTCACCCCAAGGAGGGAGTCCTGCCTGGGTCTATAGCCCCTGGAAGCAAAGAAATTAAAACAAAGTCCTGTCTTTGATCTTTCTAAAGTGATCCTGTGTATCTCCCCTGCGCTTCTTTCACAGTTCAACTTATACCACTGTTTCATTTGTACTTAAAAATCCAATCAGGAACATTAAGTGGTCCTGATTGAATTTTTTATTAAAGAAGGAAATTGAGATGCTAATCAGGCCTTGAGGGAATCACTGGGGAAACCCACATGCTTAGAGTCATGTTTGTAAAGCAGAAAAGTGTAATAGACACCAGTTAACAACACCATTCTGCGAGGGAATTAAAAAAAGATCGACATTCAGAAAATTAGAAATAGATTTTCAGTTTTAAAAGAAGGTTCTGTTGTTTTTGTCTTTTGTCCAAATGTTTCTTAAAATCATAGAAATGAATATGTTTTTGTAATTATCTTAATTTATTCAATTTGGAGATCTGTGGTCTGGACCTGATCACTGATGGAAACATTTAGAAAAATATAGATTTGTGCTTTATTTTCCTGAACTCTTGAGTTTATGCACGTGTCAGCAAAACTTCAAATCCTAACAATAAAATAATATTTACATCAGTGACAAAGAAACTACCTACAAGTGGCCATTAGACCTCTCTGGTCTGTGATCCTGTGTTGTTTCCTTTGTACTTTGTCCTGTCACTGTCCTGCCCCCAAGTGGGTTGCTGCTCCTTTAGTTCTTGACATGTATTCACTGGGGTTTCTGAAGGCTCTTCTCATCAGAACTAACTCCGCTCCCTCTCCAGTCTTGTGTGTTTCCCCCCAGGGCCCGTAACTTTCTCCTACTCTCTACCCCCAGCCTCGTGAAAGAGTCCTCTCTCTGCAGTCTATTTCCAAGCTTTACTATAAGGGAGGTCTGAGATCCCACACTGGGAAAATAAAGGGTTAGCAGAGATGTAGAAATAAGCTGCTCAGTCACACAGATTCTTCACAATTACCCATTATACAAATACTACTACAATGACTGTCTTATGTAATTTCAAACCAAAACTCAATTGCAGGAGAGTGTTATAGGCAAACTGCTAAATTTGAACTGAATTTTCAATGTGACAAAAAAATAAAGTAAGACAAAAATTGGTTTGAAAGTGAGGTACTGCTGTAAGAGAGAGGAGAAGAAAGAAGCGGAGGAGGAGAAAATGGAGGAGAAGGAAAGAAAAAAAAAATCCTTAAATATGTGGCATCAACTTGAGGCAAAACATAAATTAGTAAGGAAATGGTTGTTGAAGGTTATAAGGATGATGTTACACAGTGGCAAAATACTTTGTACAATTTTCACTGAAATAAAACAGATAAGGAATTTCATGAACTTATATCCTTAGGGGAAGAGGTTAGAAAACAAAATGTTAGTAGCATGTGATGGTTGCTATTGGCTGTGTTTTGCTAGGTATTATAAGTGAGTTCAGAAAAGGTTTGGCAGGTTTATAATCAGGAATAAAAGAGAATAGAGGAGTCACAAATTCAGGGTCTTGTAGAGATGGAAGATGAAGGTACTTCTTAACCCTCAAACTGTAAAAATAAAAATTGAGATACATTTTGAATGACCAAGACCCATCAAAACTCAGCCTTGCAGCCAGAATCAAACTGAAGGTATGGCAAGTACACCATAGTTAAAAACTCTGACTGAATTACATGGTACACAAAAATATCCTTTCAAGTGGACAAAATGGCCCAGAGAAATGATTTAACTATTTAGGTCTCTCACTAGCATGAGTTTGACCCAAAGTACTAGGAATTAGGTCATGAAAGAGAATAAAGAGGTACACGTGCTATGTTTCTTTGCTCCCAATAATAAGGAAGCAAAGAAATACAGAAGATCTAAGTTTATAGACAACAGAACTGTGAATGTGTTATTGGCAAATGGCAATGATTAGAATCTAAAACATAAGAAGTTGACTGAATGTTTCAGACGGTTTTGATGACAAAAACCTGTGCATCTGTGACTATTTTAAAATAAAAAGAAGACTTGGATACTCAACTTTTTTAGTTGGGAAACAGGCCACCCTTCAGACATGACCAAGGAGAGTAATGGAAAAGGAATAATTTTCCAAGTTAGATCTAAAGACCATGGGAAATAATCAATCATGGAGCATCTCTCAGAGAATCAGGTACCCTCCCTCACCCCCCAATAAATAGAGGGTCCACAGTAAATGTCTGGTGGAATTTTGGAATTAATGTGGATTGTTAACTGCTAAATGTTGCATTAGCTCCTTTCTGAATGAGAGTATTATTGAGTATGTTATGGTTTTCATGTATGTTAGATGCTACATCTTGGATATGTGTTGATCTTTCATTTGCAGCTAGAGCTGATGTAGAATAGAGACTAGCACAGATCACTCAGACATTCTAGACTTCAAGCTTGATACAATGACTGATGGAACATTTGGGTCATCTCCTTTGGGGAGAGGATGATTCTATTGTGCTTACAGGAAGGAAAGTGAATCACATTTGTGGTGACTGGAAGGGCAGACAATGGCATTAATTAATATTTCTAACTTGCTTCTTCTGGGTATGTGAAAGGGTTATACTTCCTGGTTGGGTGGGATCTTATGACAAGTTATAACCAATGAATTGTTGGGAGGCATTTAATTGCCAGTGTAAGACTTGCCAGAGCCTCTTACTGAATGACCTGGACAGTCCAGCCCCATTTCAAAATGACCTCTTTGTCGGTGCCACTGACCCTGGATGCACACTTCTGTGAACAATTTGTTGGCATAAGTCACTGAGATTTTGGGTTTAGATATAACATAGCCTATTGTGCTGACACATTTGCATCATTAAAAAATTTTGATTGATGCATCCTGTGTAAGAAACCATAAAGGACTCTGAAGAATGAAGAATTTGTAGCCCCAAATGCTAGGATTTGAATATCTAGCTCTACTATTCTGCACCTGGTGACCTCAGGCAACTTATCCTTTCTCAGATTCATTTTCCCCCTTTGTGAAACAGGGATAACAACTGTATTGATTTCGTAAGGCTGCCCTAAATTGCCACAAATTTGGTGGCTTAAAACAACAAGAATTTAGTTTCTTGTAATTCTGGAAGTTAGAAGTTCAACATCAATTCACTGGACAGAAATCAAGTTGTTGGGAGGACTGTGCTTCCTCTGGAGACTCCAGAGGAGAATCTGATCTTTGCCTTGCTCAGCCTCTGATGGCTGCCAGCTTTCTTTTGCTTGTGGCCACATTACTCTACTCTGCCTTATCTTCACTTTGTCTTCTTTTCTGGACATGTAAGCTCCCTGTGCCTTTCTCTTATAAGCACACTTGTGATCAGATTTAGGGTTCATCTGGATAATACAGGATGATGATGATGGTATGCTTGATGATTCTTAATCATATCTGCAAAGATTCTTTTCCTTCTAAGGTAATGGTTACAGTTTCCAGAAATTAGGATGTGATATATTTGAGTTTCCATTGTTAACTGTGCCTATCTCAAAGGGAATCTTAAGGATTAAATGAGGTAATGCATATAAAGCAGTCATTTAATATTAGTTATTTAGTCAATAAAAGTTACTTATAATATTAGTCATTTACTAAACAAATACTTGTTGTTATATGAATCTTATATTCTCTAAAATTGTTCTGTCTTAAGATACCAAGTTATTATTTTAGATCCCATAGTCTACCCAGTAGGTACCTCATGAAACTTAAAGATGATTAACCTCCAAATACTATCGGTTATCAAGGATCTTAAGTTGGGCAGTCACAGAACTGAAAACTATTCCTGTTCTAGAACTGACACTTTTTGGCAGCAAAACCAGGCATGTTTAATTTAATAAATTTAATTGAATATTGCACACTTTGATCAAAGAGCTCTCTGATCTTTAAACAGTCTTTAGAAAAATAGAATTTTCTTTTTACTTCCTTTATTTTTCAGATGTAAGAAACTGGACCTTGTATTAAACATGATTACCTATTCAAAAACATTTTTTAAAGTCTTGCCTTAAGAAATGGCCAAAGTATTATTTGGATTTAGTGTATTAAAATAAAAAACAAACAAACAAGCAATACCACCTTAGAGACAGAAATACTATTACACAGTAGAAGCATGATAAAGACTATGCAATAAAATATGTCATGCTTAAGCCTCCTGCTATTTTTTATACCATGTTAATACTGATGCAAATTGACTATGGTTTCGGAACCTGGTAGTCAGAGCTCTGGGAATATTGCCCCCCCACCCGCTTTCCCTCCACTGCTGAGCCCTGCCATTAATCACCACTTGCCTGTCTCGAGATCTCCCACGGTTTGGTCACGGCTCCAAGGTCACAGGCTGTCATTAACATTGATCTGAAAAACAGAACCATACAAAACAGCCTGAATAATCTTTTGTTGCATTCCTAAACAAACCCATCCTAGATACATAAATAAATAAAATGGAAAGAAGGCTAGCTCACATCTTCTTTTCCTCAACAAGGGACACTCTGTTTATGGTCCCGTGTTTAGCATGTCTGTCACGTGGCCACACTGCTTGGGAAGACAAAGCTTGCACATACCCTGGGGTGGCCCTTTTGTTTTGTCTACAGCAGATCAAGGAAGGCAAAGCACTCCCTTCTCTATACCTGAGCTAAGCAAGCTCCTCTCAGAATAGTTTGTAGTGGACAATGCTTTTGATTTTTGATTATCAGCAAGGGAATCAGTGTAAAATACTATATGGAGCTGATGAATCTACTTACCAATTTATTGCTCATTTATGGGATGGAAGAAAGTTTATACAAAAAGGCGAGGCTCACGCCACCTTAGCATCTGCTCTGTGGAGCTAAGATTTATAGGGGAAAGTCACACTTTCCTTCCAGTTTACTACCTGGCTGCAACCATGCTTTATATGCATTATGAAGAAGAAACATATTCAGTTACAACTTTCATTAATTTGGGCACATAAGAAAGCACAGGAGAGATGTGAATCCAGTTTTTGAGCAGCAGATTTCTATTGCGTTTTACTAGAAATCATACCGACATAAAAACAGGGAAACAATTCAAATTGCAGATAGCTGTGGTGCTTATCATTTGATATGACAGGAGGAGGGAAATAAGGCATACTCTGTCCAAAATCTGCTTTCTTTGTATGGAAACCAGCAGGGTGTGATGAAAAGCAGTAAAGGGTCTGAGCTGGGAAAGCACATCGTGGCTGACTCTTTTGGGAGAAAGGGTGTGCTGTTAAAGGTCAGAGGGCTGTCCTGATGTCAGGTGTTAACATTTATACCCAGCAGATTCCAGTGCTGGGGAAACATGTCTGCTGCCCAGATGGCAGAGCAAGCCTTGATGGTGGTGGGGCTTGTGTAACTTCCCCAGGAAGCTCCTCGTGGGAAGAAGGAGAGGGCAGATAACAATAGGTCATTCAGAATACAACCAGCAGCCCTCCAAGTCAGGCAGCATCTAACAGCAGACACCCCTGCGCTGTGCACTAGCTAGGGAGAGACACATCTGTCTGGCCGTCATATTTGATCTTCTGTCACAAGTCTCTACAGTGCTCACTGTATGTCTGCTTCTGTATATATAATAGCGACTAAAGTCCAACCAAATGAATCCTTGGCACAACTCTCAGTGATAGGTGCTATTGCTCCTGTCTTCCTGAGAGGTAAATGGAAGAGGTAAATGGAGGTAAATTAGCAACAGACTCAGGAGTCTGTACTTATCACAAGGCTACCAGGCCCTTCATGCTACACTCCGACATCTCATTTTGGGTTCTGCTGGTACCAGAGTGGGAGGCTGTAGGTAATGCATTGCAATTTGCATTCCCTCTCCTGTAGAGGAAATAATCTGTGAGGTTGCCTATTTGTACCATAACTTGGATAATTACTTAGCTTCCATCTGCTTAATAATTCAAAGCTTACTTCTCAAATTCATATGGCCACTAATATGTCAATCAACAAGTTTATTGAGAATCTGCTAGATGCTCAAATGCTGATAACTCTTTTTTTTTTAAAGATTTATTTATTTATGCATACAAGAACTGGGGTACAGGTCACAGGTTTGGGGGGCAGTGAGAGGATTCACCAGAGACAGAGTGGGGAGCAGAACAGGCAGCTTGACTGAGGGGAGCAGCGAGTGGGGGACTGAACTCAGGCTGTTGTGGTGGTAGCACTAAGCCTTAACCCCTAAGCTTAACCCCAGGGAGGGCACCACCTGTTTTATTTTTGAGCACCACATAATTCAAGTCCAATTTACAGATCGGTGGTGCCAGTTCACTCAGTGCTATTGAAGGAATGAATGAAAGGCTGAGGAAGACATGCTATTTCTATCCTCAGTGAGGTATAGGAAGAAGAGGGGATTCCTAGAGTATCTGATCATGTTTATCAGCCCCTCTTCTCCTTTATTTCAATAATGACCTTGTCATAATTGTTTTTTTATTTATTCTCTAGTTTTAAAATAATTAACAGATTAGAAGGATTACATTCAAGTTTTAAAGTTATATATTCAAATTCAGTAAAAGATTTCATGTATGAAGTGATTTTTTCACTTATCAGACAAAAATATTACTCCTTGCAGTTTGTACTGTTTCACTATTTTAAATCTTAAACATGAATAAAAACCCCAAAACTGGTCACAGAAAATGACAGAATTGAAGTAACGCAAGTTATGTTTCTTCTTCTTTAGCATCATTGTACTATCGTTGTTTACTCTGAATATACTGCTTGAAAGCAGGAATGTGATGTTCTACAGGGTTTGCAGAGGAAGTCTATACCCAGAGCGAGTGTAGAAGGTTCCAAACCATTAGGAACTTACTCGAGAGTGTACCATGTCCCTTGTGTCAGGGGCTGACCATGTAAATGGGCATTCTTGAAATTAGCTTAATGTACAACATATGCACAATGAAAGGATAAATAATAACGTGCTAATTTGAAGCTTTTGTATCAATTATTTTGGTACTCAACAGAAATTTCAACAATTGTTTAGAATTTAGACCAACAAATGATTTTTTCAGGAGGGAAAGCATCTCATCACTGACATTGTTTAGATTTACAGGCACATGGCAAGGATAAGCAGACCAACTCTTAGTTGATTTTATTACTGTTTTCAAATTCTCTAAGTGCTCTCAGAGCTTCCCTCCTGCCCCCTGCCCTTGTGTACATGGCCAGAATCTAACCATAAATGCAGGAGAGAGGGCAAAGCAGGGGGGTAGTGTGGAGCCCCTGGAGAACTTCTATTTTACATACTGTGCTTCCAGATAAAATTCTCCTTAAAGAAGAGGTTCCCTGCTCCCAAAATGTAAAAATGACTGCAGGGAAACATCCAGGCGGAGATGCAGAATGAATGCCAGCATTTTAGAGTTTGTGCTCAGAAGTCAGACCCCAGAAACCAGGTATTGTATTAAGAAGAATTAGGATTGGAAACCTAACACACCCCCCACCCCCCTCCAGTGAGGGATGGGGGATAAGAGACTATAAAAAATAGGCCCTTGGGGGTAGTTAGTTTTAAAGGATAGCAGGAGAGGAGGTAGGGCTGGAGAAGGACAAAAAGGAGATAGAAGAATCAGAAGAAAGAAAATTCAGAAGAGCATGACTGCACCATTCAAGACAAGAGAGTTTTAAGAAAGGAAAGGCCAACAACACAGGAGCTGTGAGGAGATCAAGGAAGCGGAATAAAACAAAGGTCATAGGATTTTATCCTTGGCTGTGATTGGTGAATTTCAGGAGCAGCCATCACATTTCTTAGGCTAAATTCCTTAGCAGAGGAATGGCTAAATACTTTGTGGTCAGCCCATACTTTGGAGCACTATGCAACACAAAAAGATGCCAAAGTATGGGCATAGAAAGAATTTCAAGGCATCTAACTGAGTGAACAAATAAATTCAGACTGATAAATAAATATATAATTTACTTTAAAACAAATCAATCCATACTAAATGGTATGTTTCTTAAGGGAATATACGGTCTGGAAAGACACAGCACACAGATAACGGAGGGTGGCTGTTCGAACGTGTGGGAAATGGAGGTGGAGCTCCAAGATTCGGGGGTTTATATGTGATGTTTAAACTTGTTGCAAAAAAAAACATGCTCCTGTAATTACTTGTAGAATTAAAATTTATTTACAATGAAAGAAATTGCCCTGCAAGAAGTTAGGAGGCATGTTGAATGAAGTTTGGCATTGAAGGGAGGGGGAAAACTATAATTGGATCTTGAGGCATTTTTCAGGGATGACTGTTTTTAACTGAGGGGATGGAAGTATATTTTTAGGCTGAGAAAGGGCATGATGGGAAAAAAAAGCAACCCAGAGTTTGAAAATGCAAGTCAAAGGAGTATACTTGATATAGCGAGGTGGGAGTGGGGGCTGGGGGCGGTGCTGGGAATGGAATTAGGACACAAGAGGAAGTGTTAGTCTTGAAGGAATCCTTTCCTATTCTCCACACACAATAGAAAGGATGAAGAAAAGATCTGTAAAGATGATACAGAGAAATATTAATGCAGAAACACAGAGAAATAGAGGGCTCTCAGTGACAAGGCCTCAGGAAAGTGTGAGGGAGATGAGCTGCACAGGGAAGGAGGCAGGCAGAGTTTCACCTATGGTTATAGGCGAGGACCCTGCTGGGCAAGGGGTTTCCTTGGGGTAGAGCAGGCACAGTGAGTCCATAAGCTTTCCTCCTAAGCTTCCTCAGAGCTTTCCTAATAATATTCAGAGGAAGGGCGCAGATGACCTGGTATGGGTAAGGTGGGGATAGTGCTAAGGTGTGGTGTGAGAAAGGAATAGGGCAGCTCCTGGCATGATGTTATTTCATTCAACATCATTTTAATATGAAGTTGGCAAGGGGAAAAAAAGCAGATTCCTGGCTGGGGTCAGAGTTGTGTGGAGTGTGCACGTTCTCTCCATGTCTGCGAGGGTTTTGCCCAGTACTTGGTTTTTTATCTCCCACATCACAACAGCGTACACGTTAGGCTCATGACATTTCTCCCATGTCCCAGTCTGAGTGTGTGTGTGTCTTTGTGTGTGTGCACGCACACGTGCATGTGCTGCCTGTGATGGAAGGACTTCCTGTCCTGGGTTGACTCCTCCCTTGAGCCCTGAGCTGCCAGGATAGGTTCTGGCCACTCAGGACTCTGAACCGGAACAAGCTGGGTAGAAAAAGAATACGTGAATAATGAATACAAATGATTGTTTAATATTATAAATGTTTTAAGTTTTTATTTAGAAGTGATATTTTTGTGCTCAGAAATATGCCCTAGGAACATAGCTCTTGTTTTTATCAATTAGTCTATGGCAAAATTGGTTTTGGTATACCTCATTTTGCTTCAGGAAAGTTTTGAAACCCCCGTCGGTGTTATGTAAGGACTTACTGCAGTGTCTGACCATCTGGAAGGGCTGCAGTAACATGATGCTTTGCTGCTGTCCTTTTTAAACAACAGGGAAGAAGTTCTGTGAACAGGCTACAATAGACTCATTGCCACCGCCAGAATTGTTCTGATGAGTTTCTATCTACAACGCCTACTGTTTTATAAAAACAAGTTCTTTGTACATCCGTTCTCTGATGTTCAAGAACCCTATTCATCCTCAACTTGCACCCCTACCTCTTTTCCCCCACAGGAAAAGAAAAAGTCATGATTTACTGAAGCTGAACCAATTGAACATCATTTTCTAATTTAAAGACAAATTTATGGAGGGGGGCAAAAATATAACTTAGAAGACAAAAACACATTATCTTTCCTCTAATTATTTGACTAATCTCTGAATGTTTTTAATGTAATTTAGGATTTATTACTTTAAAAATCACATCTGTGCTTTTAGCACTGTCAGAAAAGTGTTGCTAAATCTTCAAATAATGAAGAAACACAAAAACAAGAACTCTTTCTTACCGAAATATATCACGATGACTTTTGATGTTCCAATCATATTCTCCTTTACTGACAAGTTCAAAGAATTCAGTTCTCCTCCTGCACAAAATCAAATGAAGAAAGAAAGAAAAAAAAAAGGCAATGAAATTTCTCAGTCTGTGGGGTGACATAAACACATTTATGGGAAAATATAAGACCACCTGAACCAAGTAACTTAATATTTGAAATCATGAGACTAAAGCGCTATCAAAATAAATCACTTTTTAAAAAATGTTGAGGCTTCAAGAAAAAGCCACAATCATTTCTGAATGTATTTACAACAGAGGAGATTATTGAGCCATAAAACAGAAAAACAATGTGGTCTGCATTTAGGATTACTTGCTGTGAAGCCCTTAAGACATTTATTGAAAGTCAGAGAAGGGAGTCAAGGACAAATAAAAAGTGGGAACAGTTTTGGGTTGTTCTTGTATCATCCAACACAGAACTGAGCTGTATGATGATCCAAGATAAGATAAACCCCCAGCAGTATATTCAGGACAAATTCTTTTTTCTAGATAAGAAAATAACTATTTCACTATTTTAATGCTTAAACACATAGGCTTTGGAATCAGAAATAACTATTTAAACAATGATTCAATCACCTACTTGCTGTGCAACTTTGGGAAGTTAATTAAAGCTTCTGAACCTCAAGTTTCTAATCTCTAATTTGGAGATTATATTTGCTAGCTCACAGAGGTATCATGAGGATAAATGAGGTGAAATGTGCAAAGCATTTAGCAAAGTGTCTGCATATTTTGAGTGCTCAATGCACACACATGCGGATATACATTTGGAGCTATATAGACACAGAAAAGACAAGAAAAGATATCTAAATAAGAAAAATTTATTTCTGTTTCAAAACTTTAACCTAGTGATAGGACTTCTCATTTTTACAGTGAAAAAGAAGAAAAACAAATCACCATTTTGATTCTTTAAGAATAATTTTCCAAGGTTTCACATTCTTGGCACTGTCTAATGATAGAATAAAGGCCTGATAATTTCTCAAAGTGCATCCCATAAAATGCCAGGCTTAGGAGGTGCTCCATGCAAAGGGATTTCCTGGTCAAGTGGGTTGAAGAAAAGGTGCCTGTAATATACTTCTCTCCGAGAGTCACCACCCACATGGCCTCTTAGTGGCTGAGAATTACTGAGATAGGAAAGCCTGTGTAACCGTACTTAACCACAGAATGCTATCGCATTGATGTCTTAAAGAATACTTTGGAAGATACTTGGTAAGTATCCACCATTTATGGTGGAAATCAGAGTAGGATCTTAGACACTCAGTACTGACCCACTTTAGTTTGGGGAGGGGAAAGGATGTGCTGCTGAGTGCAACTGGCTCCTCTGTTTCTGGCCTGGAGTGCCCACTGCCAGCTAACCCACAATATGGACTACTTGTCATCTGGTCAGACTGACTTCTCAACTTACCTATAAGTGTGTGTGTGTGGGTGGGGGGGTTGGTCAAAAAGACAAATAAGTGTCTCACTTCCTTATTTGGTATAGGTCCTAGCATTAAAGAGTAACAGCAAATGCGATGGATCTATCTTGTACGATTGATGGGAGAATTATATGAAATGACTTATGTAAGACACTTAGCAGAGTGTATGGCACATAGTCATAGGTGCTCAGTAAGGATTAGCTACTGTTATGAAATGCCAAAGAGTTGAGTTCATTGGCCCAAGGTTTTACACCAATTGGGTGGCAGAGCTGGGATATAAATGCAACCTGTTGAAATAACTGTTGCTCCAAGCCCAGTGTGTCCTCAGAGCAGAGAGAAAGGTACTTGGCTTAGCTTGGAGTGTCATGGAAGATCTCAGTCATCATCTCTGTCATCACATGCCCATGTGTGTCATTTCAAGCCTCTAAGTTATCTTATCACTAGAATGCAAGATACTTGAGGAAAAAGATTTGGGATACTCGGTGACTGCAACAGTGCCTGACATGCAGAAGGGGCTCAGTGAATATGTGTTAAATTGATGTGCATGAAAATGATTATCTCAGAAGCCTATTCATTTTAAAAGGTAACTCCACAGTCTCTGGTTTCATCTAGATTCTAATTGTTCTGGAGTCTTAACAGCTGCCATTTAGCTGCCACATTGAACCAAATGGATAACATAACATGAGGGAAATTTAAGAATATCTTTCCTGGCCAATGGCTGACCCTCTCCACTATTGTTAAGTCTACCGGGGTATGTTCGCTACATGAGAAATAACATCATTAATGCAGAATGGAGGCATATTAACTAGGTGGCTAGCTCAATTCATAAAGGAATTTCTTTTAAATGCAAATCTATGATATGACAACTGAATGGCACCGTAAGAATAAATTCCCCCATAATGGAAATTTTAATAGCTAGAATTGCTGGTGTGAAGGTCTTAAATCAACTGAGCCCCAAATCGGTCATGTGCATCAGATCGTCATATTATAAGAAAGCTAAATGCCACTGCATCAGGACGAACAGAATATCCTAGTGGATGATGGATAGAGGAGGAGTGGAGAAATCTCTTCATAGGGCACAGAAAAATGTGGTGCACTGATTTTATGTTTCCTATACTGACAGAGTATGGCAATTTCTTAATAGGTTCTATTTATTCTGGTGTCCCAGGGTTTGGCTATGGCCTTAGAAGACAACAAGAGACTTCCTTCATTAGTTTTGTCAAAATAAATGTGAGAAAAGTCTAGTCACTCCTGAAACTATGTACATCATGTATCTACTAATAGAGTTAGCCACAGAAATAGTCAAACAAATGCTTTAAAGTTTAAACCAAAGTGCATTTTAAGTTTCTAAAAAGTTCCTGAAAATTAGGCAGCTTAAAAGATCAGGAGATGGGGTAATAATTTTCCTAAGGCTGCAAAAAGGATTTTGAAGTGATGATATGTGAAGGTAACACATATTTATTACACATATTTAATATACTTAAAAGGTATAAAAATGACATCAGATTTAGAGAATATATCTATCCACCACTTTACAGTCCTGTTGAGACCCGCATGCATCTCTTCACTGTTGATTCCGAATTTAAATTGCCTAATTATAAAATTATCTATTTATTTGGAAGATTAAGTCTTCAAGATTAAGATTAAGTCTTAACTAGATTTATGATTTATTTTTCAGGTTGATCAAAATGATGGTGTAATTGAAACTGGGCTTATCCATAGTCACACAATGCTGTTTTCATTTGGTGATTGTTACAAAAAAACCAAACAACTCATTATAAATGTATTTTATATATACACACAAATGAACAAAAATTCCAGAATGGTACTTAAACATATATGACTTAAACAAAAATTCTGTTTGTATAATGATTGTGGAGATTTCCTTCAATATTAAGAAAAGTTGTTCTTTCATGTAGAAGGAAATAAAATACTATGGTATCAACTGTTCTTTTCTGATAAAGGCAGCCATTACAGGAAGGTCTTATTTATTTTTTCAAAGTGAACAGTGTGACAGATGCCAAAAAAAAAAAAAACAAAAACAAACACCAACAACTCTCCTAGTGCTGCCTCAAAATGAACACATCAAATTTGATTTTCATTAGAATGTAGTTATTTCTTCACAAATAAAACCAAGACCCATATATACACATATACAATTTTTTAGCTCATCTGGAGAAGAATGCCAAGTTAGTTTTTCTTCATAATAATTCTAATTTGAGGACACTCCACATTTGCCTCTCTTGCCACCACCCAGCCTGCCTCACCAGAATCTTTTCATTTCATGAGAAACATTAATTCTCTACAACTGTCTATGGCACCAATTATTTGTTCAGGATCAAGATCTCTAGTTTGTCAGTAGCATCTCATTTCTTCTTTAATTTGCTATCATCAGAAGAGTTTCTTTTTGTATCATCTTTTTCTTGACCAGCTTTCTGAGAATTCAGAAATGCTTCACTCAACTCTGGGCAATCTAAATTTCCTTCATGTTCCCAAGTGTCGTCAACATCTGTCAATCCTTTTTACTTCAGGAAATACTGCACCTTTCCCACCACTACATGTCAGTCCAGTGCTTTCCCCACCATGAATTCTTCACACTCTGCCTCTTCAATTTTTTTACCCTTTCCATTGTGTCTTCTTTCCCTCCTCTTTGCAATGTAATTTTATTGGAGGCCAATTTTAAATTGCGGCCTTGGAAAACTATTGTTCACTGCCCTTGGCAGCCCCAGGTCACGGGTCTGAGGTGTCTCTGACCAGCGCGCCTCAAGCTCTTTCCTTTTCACTTCTGTGTGGGATTCCAAGTACTAGCACAGTCACTTAATGCTTTAGACAACAAGCTACGTATATGGTAGTGGTCCTGGGAGGCTAAACCATAGTACCAAGCTGTGCAGGCGCTATGCCTCTAGGCTTGTGTAATTACACTCTATGGTGTTTGCACAAGGACAAACTTGCCCAACATTGCATTTTGGGTAGCCTATGTCTGTTAAGTGATGCATGATGATGGTTTATTTACCCATTTCCGGAGAATGAAATATCAGGTTTGTGATTTTGTTGTTTTTTGTTATAGTACATACAAAAACGCTATGAGCAATCTTACACATGTCTCCTTGTCAGTTTGTGGGTGATTTTGCTCTCTGTCTCTCTGCTAGTTTGCCTGTCTTTATAGACATACACTTATGTATGTATGTATGTATGTAAAATTGGTGGGTCATAGAGTAATTTCTATGATTAATTTGGGTTTTCATTTGTAATTGTATACTGTTAGAGGCATATGAGACCTTTGAGAAAAATCTGTTGTAATTCCCTCATTTCACAGATGAGGAAACTCAAGGTAAAGGAAGGTGAAGTGATTTTTCCAGAGTTCCAGAGAAGTTAGGGCAGATATAGGTAGATTCCAAGTCCCCAGTTTCCCACTTCAGGTCTCTGAGATTATAATCTTTGTATAAGTACCGTGCTGACTGATTGTACCACTGGAACATGGAGGTCATCTTTGTAAACTGTGTGTAGTGTGACTTTGTGACCAGATAGCTTACCTGTTGTGAGAAGAACCACCCTTGTGAGATGTAATGAGGGTGCTGCTGTACCAAGGAAGTGCCAAGGACCGAGTACCTGAGCAGGCATCTACCAATGTCTTTCACCATCAAGGGGATGCTCCAAAGGAGAGCTCCAGGGGGCACAGGTCAGGTGGGCAGCCCTTGGCTCCTGGTGGGGTATTTCTGACTGCCTTCTTAGTGGTAATCATTACAGAGCAACGATGTGAAATTCACTATGCCTTTGAGAGGTGAATTTGCCCACATGGCTGCTCCTTTTAGTGTGTGTGCATGTATATAGATTTCTATAGTCAACAGCATGAACAGATGGGGAACTGTTAGAAGTAGGAGCACTTTTAAAACCTGGGGCTTCTAAAAAGAACATTTGAAAATCCACAAAACTAGATAATCCTTTGTGGACCCAGACTCCTCTGCCATGAGAAACTATCTCATTAACTTCTCAAGCAGATCCCTGGGAACCTTGGTTTTCAAGGACAATGGCAAATACCTCAGCCAGTGAAAAGCAACTTACTGGAAAATCTCATTTATAATCAGATATGTTTTTATTAGGCTTTTATCCTGCTCTCCTGACATATGTTCCACTCAGAAAAATAGCAGTCTTTAAAAAAGCATCATTTGAACAGAATTGCTAAAATTACCTTCAAAAATAATTCTAAAGATTGGTTACCCGCCACCCATCATACATTGAAAATCTTTGTGGTTTGTAATTTATCTGCAAAGTACCTTTTATTTGCAAAACAAACCAACAAAAAAAAAATCACCATTCCTGTGTATGTTTTGATCAGGGTTTTTTTTTTTTCTTTCAGATTTATCTATCTATACATATATATATATATATATATGTGCACATATTCTTTATTTATCTAACTATTCTGATTCTACTAAAAGTACATGAATATTAGAAAGGTTTTACGCTGCAATGGCAACTCATCATTGTGACTCTTGTACAATTGCAGGTCCAGAATGATTAGGCAGGGCGGCAAGAGTGTGGGTACGTGGATGGTATGGAGTGGGTGCAGGGAAGGAGGACATTTATTTTTTCAGTCTTCATACAGCTCTTTCAATAGGCAAATCATACATCTATACATGATTGCTAAATGAAGATTCTTCAGACTTTTCTGGATTTTGGGCATAAAAGCACAAGAGAGGAGCAGAAAGTTAATATTCAGATGTTAATTCCAGTGATTATAACTAAAGAAAAGAGTCACATTTAATTTTGAAAGTGAATTTTCTCCTTGTACTGGTAGCACAAGGGCCAGCAAGGGACTTGAATGAAATGATGTTTTAATGTTGACGACATGAATAAAATTGGCAAAATGCAGGAATGGAAAGATTAGAATGATTTCGAAAGTTGAAAATGGCAGATTAGACAACATGAGAACTTAACTGTTAGTTCTTTCTATTATCACCAGGCAATGAAGTTGCTTAAGGTGTTGCTAGAGAGAACATGTGCCCCATTACTCCTGCCTTTACTTTATCGGTGGCACTCTTCATGCTGTAGTTTCACATTTTCCTTTCTTCTACACTTTGCTCAGAGCCCTTGCAGGTGAGAACAATGTCTTATCTTTCTGCATTTGTAGCAACTAGCACAGTTCCTTGTCTAAAGTAGGCATTAATAAGTGCCAGTGAATGAATTTATCATGTTTCATTTCGATAGCATGTGGATGGGGATATGGGTATGAATATATGTTCAAGTGCTTTGAAATGCATCAAGAAATACCAAAATATTTCTTCCATCAACTTGCCACAGGGTCTGTTTTCTAACATTAGAATAATTCCAGTGGGCTAATTCATTAGGCTCTGTTGATATAGAAGAATGTTTGGGAAAGAGCAATGTGTAAAGCCCTGTACTATCCATTAATTTATTTTCTTTTCCAATAAGAGTTCTGGCAACTGTAAAAGTTGAAAACACTGAACATAGTGGGCTTTTAATAGACATTTGTTGAATGATGAATGAATGAATATTCCTGTAGCAACAGAATAGTTTGTTGAGTTCTGATTGTATTTTTAAAATAAATTTTCTAGCTATTAATCTGATTTTTAAAAGGATGATCAAACTATAAATCCTAACAATCTAAGAAAATTTAGTACAAGTTGATGTCATCATCAGATGCTTTTAAGAAATGCTAGCTATTGCATCCCTTTAGAAGGACAAAGAAACCATTAGACTGGGAATTTTCTATAATTGCTAATGAATGTTTGTGGCATACAAAGGGAAATGGAAATTTTTCAACTTGAAGATTAGCATGATTAATTTAGAAAACCAACCAGAGAAGCATTGAACACCCAAATGGATTTGTAGAATCTGAATTATTGTATAATTCTCAATTTAAATAGTGGTCTGAGGCAATGTGGCATGGAAATATGAGCATAGACAAGTTGATGACTCGGGTATCCTTACCTATGAGTTGGGGATAATAATATCTACTTTGCAGGTTGATTAAGAATTCAATATCAAAAAGTTAAAAATTTTAGAGCTTGTTATATCAGGCAGTGTGTTGGGTTTTAGGGGTCCCAGAAAGAGTTAAAGAGTGATATGTCTGCATTCATGGAACTCCCATTCTAGGGGCAATACAGGGAGTACCACAATGCTTAGAACAGGTAGTGAGCAAAGCAGGTACCTGGTAGGAGAGTGTTACATGATCACAGCCTATGGGGGATGGCTACTAAACTATAATTGCTACCTGACAACACCAACCTATATTAAAGCTAAAAGAACTGTCAACTTATGATGCCCAACTTAGCCCAGCTACAAATAAAAACCTCTTATTGCATTCTCAGCCCACCAGACAACTGAGCAACTCTGCCTGGGCGCCTCTTCTCCCACCCCTGAGCTGCCCTGTGGTGGAGTCTGCAGTTAGTGGAGCTGCTATGGGCTGCTACCTAGTGGGTTTGGAACTGGCCTCAGCCATGGGCATATCCAGCTGACTCCTGCTCCTACTGCCCAAGTGTTCCCAGGACTGGCCTCAGTTTTCCCATTAGTGCTCTTACACCAACAATTATATAACTTCAAAGAGAATGGCTGAATAGTTAAAAACATTTTGGAGTCCAACTTCTTGGCTTGAGCTTCAACTTTACCATTCAACATGGTCAACAATTTACTGAATCTCTCCAAACCTCATTTTCCTCATATGTATTATGAGGTCAATAATATTACCAATTCATTAGGGCTGGTTTTAAATATTAACTGGAATAATGTGAATACAAAGTTCCTAAGGAAGCATTCAGGAAATATTAGTTGTTTTATTACTAATTGTGGAAGTTGCATAGGTCATCTTTGCTGACTTAGCACAGGGCATTTAATCTCCTCTGGCCACCATAAGGACCTTACGAGATTGGTACGGGTTGGTGACTCTCCTCAATATTGCTGACAAAGAAATCAAGGAAAAGAGAGATTAAGTGAGTGACTCTTTCAAAGTCACATGGCTGATTACTGGCAGGTTATATCTGGTTACTGCTTGAGATGCTGAAATGTCTATTTAATCATTAAAGCCTTATTCAGTGCAGAGACTCAGAAACAGGCTCAGAAATCAATTTCAGAAAATCACTGAACAGAAACTAGAAAATGTTTCCAGTGAGTTGGAAAATCAGAATGAAGAGTTAACCCCCAGACATAGGTTGTGAAGCCTAGAAACTCATGCTGCAGTTTTACGGCTTTGTTTTTGATTCTTGAGCTAGTGGTTTCTGCTGTCACCTGTCATTTGTAGTATAGAATCTCCAGGACACCCAAAGCCTTTAGAAATCTAAGTTACAGGTTTTTGTGGTAGGTTCTAAAGGGATTCCACATTTCCAAGAATTTCACACTTTTCCCTTTTGGGCATGGCAGGAAATCCTGCCCCTAGGAATGAGTCATAAATTCCTTTCAAAAGGTCTGAACCTTTACCCTGCCCTCCCTGGCAGTTTCTAGAGTGACTTTATTCCTCCTAGGGGAGGAAAGTAGTGAGCTTCCCTTCTTGGTTGACCTGTACTGTTTGATGACTTTTGATTTCACTAGTGATGGCAGAACTACTGATGCTAATCCAGACTCCTAGGAAATAGTTGTCTGGCCCCACCTCGCATCCCCCGGCCCACCCTTCTACAGCCTGTGCTGCTCTAACCAGCACTGCAGCTCCTGCCTAAGCTGCCCTGTGCTTGCTCCCTCTCAGCACTGGAACTGCTCTCACTCCCTGTGTGTAGGATAGGGGAGGCGGTAGGAATTCCCCAGCTCTCGGGCATGCAAGTCCTGGAAATTCATGGGGGTGAACACCCATGGAACAACCCTGGCTGATGGAGCATGGATGCTGGTGGATGATTTTGAGATATAGCATACAAGACAAAATCAAGCCTGGTTGACCACAGTGGTGACAAGGGAATGTGTCCTTACAAAAGCTTCCAGTATCTTTGCTTCACTATCCCACACCCTCATCCTATTCCTGATGTCACTTCCAAAACTGCATGCAGACTCTTGACTCCAGCTCTGCTCTGGGAGAGCGTATGCAGAACTCATACCAATCTTCATATCAAACAGATGAATGTACACCCTGGAAGGTCAAGGTTGCCATGTAATGTATCCCCAAGTCAAATTACAACTACTTCTTGATTCTTCCATTTGAGGAGTATAATGATTATGGGAAAAGTTCCCAAAAGAGGTGGTATGGGCTCCAATTTAGCCACTAATGAGTTATGTGAGCAATGCTACACTATTTAACTTTTTCGATCTCAGTAACAGATCTATGAAATAAAGGAGATAAATTGGATTGCATCATTTCTAAAATCTCTTCCAGTTCCACAATTATGTATTTGTGATATAAAGGCATCCATGTGGCAATTTGTAGTAGCTTTGTTTTTCCCCCTCATTAACCCTAGTGATTGTTATGGCTAAAAATATGGCAACACTTGAATGCAACTTTAGACAGGCAAGTGAATCAGTCTCCTAAAGGTCCAGATTAGAGAAGGAGAAGCTATTCAGAACCTCTAAAAACAATAATGCTGACAAAAAGAGAACAAGCTGGCTTCTTTGGGAGTCAGCAAACATTAGCAGGGGCTGCAGCATTAAGATAAGAAGAGAGTAATGAGAAAATGAGTTGCAAACAACTTCCTTGCTGCCTTCCAGCGGTCACTCAGCGATTCGTCACATCCCTAACAGGGCTTGATAAATGAACTCCAACTTTTGAGATTTCTACCCCCACCCCCTTTAAAGTTACTTGGAAACTTGACATTTGAAAACTCTTCTGCTTTGAAAAAAATAATACAAAGTCCTGCAAGTGTCAGAGACAGGAAATGAAGACATGAAAGGGATACCGGCGGCTATAACTCCTCAATCAAGGAGCATCGATTCAGAAAAAGATGAAAGATCCTGATCGTTAAGACAAATATAAGGACCACAAAACTTGCAAAATAAATAGGTGATAAAACAAATGATAAAATGATAAAACAAATGTACAAAACATTTACAAGACATAGGCGTGCATAAGAGAGATAATATAGGTATTGTAATTTCCATTTTACCCATGAAGAGAAGCAGCTCAAAGAAGTAAATAAATTGTCTGATGACACACAGCCAGTAGTGGTAGAGCTAGGATTTCCAGTATTTAAAATATATTTTAGGGCCTCCCCTAGTGGCACAGGCAGTTGAACGCAGCACTGTGAAGGTGTCTGCAGCCTCTGCAGCACCGGTTTGATCCCCGCCAGCCTCGGAGCAACCCACATGGCAAGCAGACCTCTCCTGTCTCTCCCGCTGCTCCCTTCAGCAGTGTATTTCGTCAGTCTGCCTGTTCTGTTCCCTGCTCTGTCTCTGGTGGATCCTCTCATCCTCCTGTGCATCTGGCCTGTACCCCAGTTCTTGTATAAATAGATAAATAAATCTTGAAACATAATTTAAAAATAAAATATATTTTAAAGACTAAAATTTATATTTTAGTTATACAAGCAGAGAGGTAACAAATCAAATGGTATTAAAAAGTATGTAGTGAAATAAACACTATTTCCCATATTGCTGCCTTTTTGTCCTTTGTATTTCCCAATGCCTTCATTTGTTTTTTTCCTTTGGCCTTCATATTTTTAATTTCTGAGAGCTCTTTCTTTTTCTTCAGTTGCTCCTATTATTTTTTAAACCATGCTATTCTTGTTTCATGGATGTAATAGCTCGATACAAATATTAACTTGTTTTGTTTTCTTCCTCTCCCTGTTTTCTCAGAGATACATTTTTTTCCCTGTTGGTTTTGGCCTATTTCATATGGGAACTTTTCATAAAATGGCCCATGACCCCTGGCATCTGAAAGACTAAGCAGGAGTTCTCTCTGTGTGTGTGTGTCCCATACACACATTGCTTAAGACATATTTATACTAAAAAAAGTCTTCATAGTTTATCTGAAATTCGAATTTTACCAGGCTCGTGTTCTCTCTCTCTCTCGCTCTCTCTCCTCTCTCTTTCTCTCTCTGTCTCTTACTCTCTCTCTCTCTCTCTCTCTCTCTCTCTGTAATCAAATTCCTGACCTTTAGCAGAGCACATGGCTACCCAGAAATAAAGACTTCTTTACCCAACTTTCCTTCAACCTAGGTATGACCAACTTTTGAGATTTCTAACCCATGTAATGCATTAGAGAGATAATTCTCTCAAAAGATATTTTGTATCAACTTTTGGCCCTCTCCTTCCTTGTCCAGCCCTTCTTTCTGCCACCTGGCATGTGGACATTATGGCTGGAGCCTGAGCAGCTCTCTTGGACTAACGTGGAAAGCATGTGTTGAAGGTGGCAGCAGTCTTTCATGATGGAAGGAGTCTGGGTCCTTGGCAACTTAATGTAGCTACTTTTCTAAAGCTAGATTGCTAGTCTCAGATTTTTTTTTATGTGACAGAAAAGTAAGTCACTGTTATTTTGAGTCTTCTGGCCCTTACAATTGACTCTAATTCTAAATGATACAATTACAAAGTGCAGTGAGATTTCAATTTCAAAGGACAGCTTCCTAAAAAGGTGGTAGACGATACAAAACTTGAAGGATAGTTTAGCCAGATGTGGAAGCACAGGGACAGGATTCCATATAGAAACAATGACATGCTAGGACACAAAGCATTTTCAGAGGGG
Organism: Talpa occidentalis; assembly: GCF_014898055.3. Lineage (NCBI taxonomy): Eukaryota > Metazoa > Chordata > Mammalia > Eulipotyphla > Talpidae > Talpa > Talpa occidentalis. The sequence continues at coordinate 107,000,329 of NW_023603184.1, forward strand.
AACATGTAGACGGTTCTGGTTGGAATAGATAAATCATGTAGGAGAGAAGTAGAAGATAAAAATGAATAAAGGTTGGGGGGAGATTAGAGAGGGCCTTGAAGCAGCAAACCAATTTTATTTTTTTTTTTAAGTACTTGACTAGTTTTTTTGTTTTTTAGATTTATTTATTTATTATACAAGCACTGGGTATAGTCAGAAGCACAAGAGGGTGAGAGAATTCACCAGAGCCAGAGCAGGGAACAGAACAGGCTGACTGACGAAATACACTGCTGAGGAGAGCAGTGGGCGTGGCAGGAGAGGTCTGTGCGCCATGTGGGACCCTTGCCAGTGGCCGGGGATCAAACCGGCCCTGCAGAGGCTGTGGGCAGCTTCGCAGCCCAGCACTCAAATGCTGTGCCACCAGGGAGGCCCAGCAAACCAATTTTAGAGTCTACTTTGAAAGCAATCAGTTGGAGGTTTTTGAGATAGAAGTTTGTGATACATGTCTAGAATGTGAGGGGCAGTTACAGTGAACAGTTTCAGAGTCGTCTATATACCTACATAGAGGTGAGGCCAAGGGGTGAATCTAAGTAGAGGAAGAATGTGGTAGGAACTCACATGGAGAGCAAGGAGAAAATATACTTAAAAAGGATCGAGAAGAAGAGACAGAAATCTGAGTAGAAATTGACAAATTAGTAAATTTCAGAGAAGCTAGGAAATAGCAGAAGTAGGTAGGTAAAGGACACTGAATTTGGGCACAAAGGAGTCTCTAGTGACTTCTGAAAATACACTTGTGGAATGTGAAGGTTGATTATGGTCTTCAAAGTGTAACAGGTGTTAAGAAACTAAAGGGAATAATGTGCTTCATTTGTTTTAAAAGGTAGGCAGTAAAAAAAGGTAAATTGAAAAGCAATTAAAGATCTCCATGGGGTCAAGTGAAAGAACTTTTTGAGGAATGGAAGTTGTTTGGTGTTTAAGATAAAACTGCATATCAGCAAAGGAAAAGATTTCCAGGCTGCCCAAAGAGAGGTGCAGAATTTCCAGTTCAGAAGGAGGTCTGAACATTGGAAAAAAGGGGAACAGCTCGTTAGAGAGATAGAGGAGAGGCAAGGAATGAGCCTTGGATTTCCAGTCAACATTTTAGTATAAATCTTTTCCACTAGCACCATCCATGCCATTATAGATCTGACCAGAAATTACAGTCTAAAAATATTGGGTTGTTGGAAAAGTCATGACATATTTTTCCTATGCCTTTCAAGCAAAAATGTGTCCTGACTTTTTCGACAACCCAATAGCAATCTAAGTCAATCTCTAAACTTAAAATGGCCAAAACTTAGTTTCAGAGTCAAGAGTCCCAAAAAAGCTCATAAAACAAAAGAAAAATATAAATCGTGTCTTATAAACACCATCTTAATGAAACTAGATGAGGGAAAACAATAAAGTTTAGCTCGTTTGTACACTGGCATCAGTACTAAAATAACACACGATGACATGACCTCTAATATGGACCTGGAAATTAATTACAGGATAGAACTTTAGATCTCCATTTGTCAAATAGAGCAAATGCCAATACCTACTCAAAATACAGCGTGAGGTCTGTTGCCAGTATTGACTGCTTCAAAAGCTGCATAAGGTCACTATATTCCTTGGAGGACAAATTAGCAAAGATGTTGTGACCCTGTAGTGAGAAAGCAAAAGTCACAAAAGACAACATTAAATTTGAGGTTGTTTTTCTATATGAAAAAAAAATCCGGAAACATAATAAAACCATTTTTAAAAAGCTTAATGAAATTTTGTGCAAATACAAAAAGACTCCCTGGCAAACACAGGAAACTGAGAAAGTGTTATCATTTTTAAGGGGTCTACTAAGCAATACCTTATTATATTTAGTCTTGAAGAAAAAACTCTGAAATATGTTTGAACTTCTCTTACTAGAGACATGTTTATGACAGCAGCTTCATTGGACCACTCATGTCCTGTGGAATTACTGAGTAGAGAAGTTGACAAAACATTTGGGAATCTTTCTGACCCTAAAATAAATACCAGTTTCACTAGTGACTTAAGTTGGATGTTTTGGAAATTCCTGCTGTGGTGGCAAATGACTCTAAAGAAGAGAAAAAACATCAGGCCTGAGATTCTCAACTTGGGGATGACTTTTGCAATGGGGACTTCTAGTGCTGTCTAGAGACACTGCTGATTTTCACACTGGTGGGGAGTGCTGCTGGCATAGTGGGGGAAGCTGTTAGACATCCTGCAATGCACAATTCTACCCTTATGACAAAGATTTACCAGGCTCAATATGTCAATGACTATTGAAATTAAGGAGCCCTAAAGCTATAGCTGGATGAAGTGTGTTAAGAGAGATTAAATTTAGTATAGTGAATAGCTATTGAGTAGCTAGAATGTGTAAGATATTTTACCTGCCACAGTTCTCAAGACTGTACAGATGATATTTACCAAAGAAAACATGCAAAATATGTGTCGATTCCCCAGCTCTGAGAACATACTGCTTTTCATGAAATGTGTTCTAGCTATACTAAGCAGCTTCACAATCTCTTTAGCAAAGTGAAAAATCTTTGTGAAAAGTGACAATTCACATAATTTGCTGTGAAAATCAGGGCTTTTCATTTACCCAGTTTCCTTAGCATTAAATACAAAGTCATAACATTTGGTCCTGGATCCAGACCAGCTTTAAACCTATTATTGACAGCAATAACATGGGGCAGAAGGGAAGGGGCAGAATAACTGTATGAGACTAAACTATTCTCCAATGAGAGCTAAATTAATTGTTTCAGGGACCCAGATATCAATTAGTAAATTACTTCTTACCAGGCACCAGCAGATGATAATTGCTCCCCTAAGTTAATTTATCTCATTGGGTGAAACTGCCACTCCTTAAAGACTAGCGTATATTGGTTCCACCTGGGACCAGGTCCAATAGTAATAATAATTTTCAAATGAACTCTTCCAGACCCTTAATTCAGCCATTAGGAAGAAGACAAATAACTAAAGCAAGGCCACATCATAATTCTGCCCAGTTTTCTTCGCCTGAGTCTTGCCCCATGGATTAATCACAGACTGGTGTACTAGGGTCTCGAAAAAGGTGGTGAGAAGCTATGGAAAAGTTGCCATGAGAGTCCAAGCCACAGGCCTGAGTCTCCCCGTGGAAGAAAATATGGCTGGTAGGAGCAAGTTACAGTACGATCTACTGTGAAGACAAGAAGCAAGCTGATCTGAATTTGAGGTTCCTGGTTATTTCATGAGGGTCTGCACTTCACTACGTTTAAAAGTCATAGAACTAACATAAGGTACAGTTAACAGAGTGACAAAGCAAACCAGATCAACTTTAGTAAAAAAAAGTTAATTTGCATGTAGTGTATTTTTATAATGCAAATTACCTTCTATATTGCCTCAAGGGTTTGACCCCTGAAATAGATCTGTCTCCTTGAAATACTTCTACTCTTTGTTTAGGGAGCGGCCAGTGTGGAATTGATGGAAAGAAAACCAAATGTGGAAGGGAGGAAGGTCCTGGCCAACTTTTTCCAGGCCATTGAAGCTCTCTGTGCTTCTGCCTTATTTGGACAGTGTCACTGTGACACCTTTCAGATGGGAGGGACAGGACGGGTGTGGGAGGAAGCACCAGGGCCGGGTCTGCCAAGTCTTTTGTTCAGGTTATGGTTCCATTATTGTTGTTATTCTTTGTTCTTCACTGAGAACTCCAAGTGGAGGAGAGCCCATGTTTGTATGAAGATAAATTCTGAAGTCAGTGGTGTTTGATTCCCTTAAGGAAACAAATGTCCTGCTGAGAAAACCTTGACATTGTGGTTATAATCCCTGTCATTACAAAGGTGGGTGTGAATGGGAAACAGATAGAAACCCATCATATTACCAGTATAGAAAAGAGTCTGACCCCATGTTTCTCAGATCCCTGCTCTCATCTTCCACTAAAATATGGTAAAATATTCCAGCTAAAATATGGCTTTCATAGGAAAATCCAGAGCCACAGATGCCAGCAACTGGTTTCTGTCAGTTACTGAGAGCCTAACTCGATGTTTCATTCCCAGCTGAAAATACATAACCCCCAGCAGGTTTGCCCCTCCCAGTCACAGTCAGGCTCAGAGTGCAGACTCGCCTTTATGGGGTCAGAGGCGGCTTTCATGATACTGCAAAAGACAAGCTTTCTCGAGATAGGCTGGAGAAAAAAACCTTCCATATTTAATGATGCTATTCCAGCGAAGCAAGGCCTTAATGATGATAATAATAATAATTAATGGCGCAGCTAGAGGACTGACAAATAATGGGGAACAGATGATCCCTCCCTGGCCTAAAAAAAAAAAGTCTGTACGCCTGCAGAAAATTAAACAGATCCTTCCTGGCAATTTCAAACTCAGATGCCTCAGCCAGAGTAGAAAGTGGTTTTTCTTTTTCTCTGTGGAGAACTAAATGTATGAAAGTGCAAATACTTCCAACTCCTGCAAAATAAAGCATATGGCTTTAGCCCTGGGTCTCAAGCGTCACTGTAGTTCTTAGGTTTAAACTGGTCCCACCTTTTATAGGTTTTTCAGTGGTGCCAATAAAGTGTAACTTTCTCCTCTGGTTTCTTCTTCTACCCTCTTTTGAAATGGCGTTGAGTTTCACAAAATGGGAATGTTGGACCACTCACTGCTCAGATCAAGTCACTCTTGGAGTGGCTTCTCTCCCCCTTACAGACGGTAGGACAATGCTCTGGTGACAAGTGACAAGCAATCTCCTCTGCCAAGTGAATCTGAAACCCAAATGAATCAGCTTGGAAAGAATTTGAGCTAGGTTCTTGGTCAAGCATCTGAAAGAATTTCCAAAAGCCAGACAGAAAAGGTCCAATAGTTTGGCTTGAAAAAGGACCCCCACTTCTCTGCATCTACTTTATGGCACTAGAAAGAGAGATGGAAACATCATTCCACTGGTTTTCTATCAAGGGGAGAAGCGGAACATTAGGTGTATACCTCACTTTGAAGGATCATGACGGCGTGGTTAAAATGGTGATGCTCTAAGGTAGCAGAGGTTCCATAGAGTTGGGCCAGGGCAGAGCCGCTCCTGAAAGAGGACAGAAGGGTGAGTGACTAGGACCTTCACCTGCCAAGGACTCCCCTGCACCAGCTCCATGGCTCAACATGCTTTAGCAAAGAATTAAAGAACAGGTACATTCTCATGGAACTGCTTATGTAGTCCATTCGTAAATGAAGTAAGACTTTCGAGAAGTTTCTTTATGTTAGTCTAGATGCTCTGGATAATACAACAGTGAATAAGATAGAGTCGATGCCTCTAAAAAATTTACAGAGTAGTATGGGAGATTAGATGTGATCATAAGGGAAAATAATGCACTTAACAAAAAATACAAATTCCACTGTAAATGTTCCAATCCAATCAAAGTGGGTGATCTGAAGACAAGAGATAGAATTTCTAACTGTGGGGGTCAGAGTAGGGTTAAAAACTAAACCTTACACAACTTCTGAGTGTCTAGAACAACTGTCTTCTACCAAATGTCACTGGCTCTCCATGGGACAAAGACCTTGTGAATATATTATGCAGAACCCATTTTAACTACTTTACATGTTAGACTGACAAGCTTCTACTGTGGTTTTTCAGTTCACAGTCACACTGTGATAACTCAGTGTAGAATTCTGGAAAGTTCCTGGAATTGGAGTCAGACCTCCACTCTTGGTGATAGTTTTGGGTGGTTACTTGTTTGTTTTAAGACTCAGTTTCTTTGTCTCTCAACTTGCAATAATACTGTCTACTTCACCTATTACTTATGAAAATGCAATCTTTGAAAGTGCCTCTACCTTGTGTCTGGCATGCAGTAGGTTGTAGTCAGTATTAACTTTTGATCAATAATTAAAACACATGGCTATTTCCATTTTAAATTAATAAATGTTTGAAAGGACTATTTTGAACTACCTGTAACTTTTACCAATGTCAAGCAACCCATTTCTCAACAATGTCAGTTCTGATTTGTGTTTATTTAAAATGTTCATCTGCATTAATTTCCAATTTTTTTGGAGTATCATTTTAAGAGTAGAGAGTGATTCCAGAGAATTCTATGAGTTAAAGTGCACTCATGGGACTCAGGCTGAGGTCCCAGCTAGGTACTTGTGATCTTTCTTGGTCACTGCAAGGATTTTGGACATTGAAAGGGAAATATGGACTTAGGCTGGAAATGCTGGGGACTGACGGCAGAGTCTGTTCTGCTAGTGACATGATCAAGGACTGTATCTAAGCATAAAGAAGTATCTCAAGTATTAGCTCCCTCCATCTCCAGTCATTTTTTTTTTTTTTTTTTAAATATTAAATTTTATTTTTATATTCCCCCATACAATTGCAAATGCCCCATTCTGACCCCAATCCTTCCCCTCCCGCCCCCCACCCCCCAAAAAGTGTCTCTGGTTCATAGTTTTTTGTTGATTTTGATTTTCACTTTCTTATATTCATTTTCCTGGTCCCTTATTTAAGTTTTCTAGATTCCTGCTATGAGTGAGACCATCCGGTATTTTTCTTTTTCTTTTTGGCTTATTTCGCTGAGCATGATCCCTTCCAGCGCCATCCATGTTGCTGCAAATTGCATGTGTTTATCTTTTTTGAATGCTGAGTAATATTCCATGGTATATATGTACCACATCTTCTTGATCCAGTCATCTATTTTTGGGCATTTGGGTTGTTTCCAAAGCTTAGCTATTGTAAACAGTGCTGCTATAAACATAGGAGTGCAGGTGCTCTTTGGAATTGATGTTTCTGTGTCCTTTGGGTAAATACCTAGGAGTGGAATTGCTGGATCATATGGAAGCTCTATGTTTAGTAGGTCCAGAAATCTCCACACAGCTCTCCATAGTGGTTGGACCACTTTGCACTCCCACCAACAGTGCACAAGAGTTCCTTTTTCTCCACATCCTCGCCAACATTTGTTGTTGCTAGTTTTTTTAATATGTGCCATTCTCACTGGTGTGAGATGGTATCTCATGGTAGTTTTGATTTGCATTTCCCTGATTACAAGTGATGTTGAACATTTTTTCATATGTCTGTTGGCCATTTGCATTTCCTCTTCAGAGAAGTTTCTTTTTAGCTCTTCTGCCCATTTTTTGACTGGATTATTTTCTTTGTTGTTGCTGAGTCTCATCAGCTCTTTGCAGATTTTTGTGATCAGTCCTTTATCATTAGTGTTGGGTGCAAAAATGTTCTCCCAGTTGGTGGGGTTTCTCTTTGTTTTTGTTATTGTCTCTTTTGCTGTGCAGAAGCTCTTTAATTTGATGTAGTCCCAGCTGTTTATCTTTGTCTTCACTATCACTGCTTTGGGTGATGTGTCTGTAAAGATGTCTTTGATGTGCAAATCACGTAGTGTTTCGCCTATATTTCCTTCTATGTATTTTATGGTTTCAGGTCTTATGTCTAGTTCTTTAATCCATTTTGAGTTGATTTTTGTGTATGGTGTGAGGTAGTGGTCAAGCTTCATTCTTTTGCATGTAGCGACCCAGTTTTCCCAGCACCATTTATTGAACAAACTTTCTTTGCTCCAATGCATAGTCTTTGCTCCTTTGTCAAAGATTAGTTGACCATAAATCTGTGGGTTTATTTCTCTCCAGTCATTTTGGGGAGACTTGGGGACCTGTGATTTTCGGAAAGACTCATAGCTGGCTACATGCCTGAAGAAAAAGCAGGTTTAGGTTTACTGGACATTATTGTAAAGAGGGTTAGTATGGAGAGGTACTAACTTTTAAGCAGGTATGTGTTATTTCATTAAATCTTGCCCTAACCTATGGCATTTAAGAGACAAAAATTTGTTAGGGTAATCTTAGTAATCAGTAAATTACAATGTCACTGTTTTTCTAACAAAGAGTTCATTTTTATAAAAATATATTTTTCAAAATGCTCACCCTATGCCTTTGTTTTGACTTCTGAAATTTTGGGATGTTTATGTGCATATCACTTAAGAATGCCTGGCATAGAGTAAGTGTTTAAAAAATATTAGCCGCTTGTTAATAAACTTGTGCTGGGATGTTTAGAGATTATTGTTCACATTGAAAGGTTGACAGTGATAATAATATTATAACAATAACTACCATGATTAAGTACCCATCAGGCATTGGGCAACCTAACAATATCAGACATTATTTCATCCAGCTCTCACAACGACCATGAAATACATATTATTTTTTCACAGATGAGGAAACCAGAGAGGTTATACAACTTTTCCAAGGTCACACACCTAGTAAGTATCACTTCTAGATTAGAATCCAAGGGTTTGATCTTCTCATTACATAATGAGAATAATTATAACCAGTACATTTCTCATATGGGATTTCCCATTTTTGCCAAGCTGGTTGTCATCAATGAGAGATTTCAAAATTAATTTAGAATTCTACTACTAGTATACCTGCCAAGTACAGGCTCAGATTACTGAGATTTGTTTCTACTAGCCAGCTGAGCCCAGATGAAACTCACTTATTAGAGTGAATCCTGATAATAGTCACTGAGGTAAGGTAATGTCAAGATAAAAACATTGTTTCTTCCTTTATCACGTTGGGTTAGCAGTCCCCACAAAAGCTAGACAGTCAGAAATCACTTTATATTTTCTTTTTTTTTTGTTCCCTCCTTTCCCCAACTTTATGTATTTTTTTTATTTTCAGGCTGAGCAGGGTGTCTCCTCTTTTAACAAGAGAACATCTTAGCAAATAACACCAGTGCTTCTGTGTCTCACCCCCACCCCGAGGTCCACATGGCTTCTGAGCTGCTGTGCTTCACCAGGGCCCTCAGGGTGGGCGTGCAAATACAGGCTCCTGACTGTCCGCAGTAGAGCATCTTCCTCATCTGAGTCCTTACTTGCTCCCTCTTGTAATTCTATTTTATATTATCCCCCACTTCTCTACCTTCCACAATACTGATTTAGTCACAAAATATGTAGTTTTTGCAGCACATTTATTAGGAATGTTCAGAAAGACATTGCGATTCATTCATTCATTCATTCATTCATTCATTCAGGTCTGTTATGCCAGGTCACAGGTACATGGAATACAAAGATAAATAAGAGACAATTTTCACCTTTAGGAAACTCACAGACCCCTAAAAATGTATGGTAGACTTTCTGTGATCAGTCTTGCACTAACAGTGCTCGCCTTTCTGCAAGCAAGGTGCCATTTACAGAAGGGATTCTGGTACTAACTCTGCTTTGAGTTTTCTGGAGTAAAATCACCTAAACAACAGCATTTCTATTTCATGTGTCTCCCTTACACACACTTAGCTTTGGTCTCTGCCAAGATTTCTAAGACTGTAAACCTCTTGCTTCTTTCTCTCTGAGGTCAAGGTCATGGAGAATGCCACAACTCTCATTACAAACCCATCTGCTATGAACTTCTTAGGACCACAGGAGTGAAGTCCACAGTTTGTAAGTCACCGAACTTGATACTAGTGGCAAAAAATAAAATATACTTGTATTCATTAAAAAGAATTCTGCAGAATACCAGAATGGAATTATGGGCAGAAATAAAAAGGGTTTCATTGTCAAATACGTTTGGGAAATAGAAAGCTAAATGATTTCTTTATTGCAGATTTTCCCAACAGTGTCAATATGTGGACATACTCACTGTGATTCTGCAGTAGGGGAACATAATAGGTAGTACTAACCAATCTTACTTGATCATAAAACCACCTCTTTCATGTCATATACTTTGTACAAAGATATACTTCCATTTTTTCATGTAAAATACGATGGAAAAAAATGTCAATCATATATGAAAAAATTTGACTTGAACACCTCACCATATTGTAATTGTGTCATATTCGTAGCTTTGAGGTGTACACACTAGTTGTGAACATATGATTACATATGTAGGATGTGTGGAGAGGAAGAGAGAAGAAAAAGAGTATCCAAATTCCATAAGTAGGAGAATATTTATACATGTGATTTTTCATGATACACACTGATGATTAAGTCATTCCAATGCCTTAAAGTGTTTATTTTTGACAGGCAGTACACCAAGGAGAAAATTATTAAAAAGAAAAGTCCAACTGGAAATTCTGTCTTTAAAGGGATTCAGTGCTGTGCACAGGCACCAAAAATTAGTGTGCAAAAGGAAATGTACCTTCACAGTTTCTCCAGATAGGCATATTCTTTGAAAAAGAGAGTTAATGGAAGTATGCATTCTTGGCTTACAGGAAATTTAAAAACTATGAAAGGTAATTAGAAAGTTGAGAATTGTTGGGAGGTGGTGAGGAATAGGATTAGGCTGTCACGGCAGATTAATGTGCCCGAGTATTTCACTTCTGGGACCTGGCCGAAAGCGACAAGATGGGTTTTCATTCCCAAGAAATGAGTATAAGAGATTATGCTAGAAATGAATAGAAGAAGTCTCCTAGGAGAATATACCACAAAGCTGCTCTGTACTGATATTTAATCATCAGGGGCAGCTGTAATAGAGAAGGGGATGAGAGGGAAGTGCTGTCTCTGGAGAAAACAGGAGAGAGGTGTTAACAGAGCAATTTCAAAGCACAGTGGTATCGCTGTCCTCTCTATAGCTATTGATCATTCACTGCACGCACTCCAGTACTTAAAAATTAAGAATAAAATATGAAAATGCAAAGGTTCACTTATCAGAAAGGCTAAGGGAATAAATCATATTATGCTATAACTAAAGTCACAACTTTTTATTGTAGAGGCATTTTGCATTTTATATAGTAATTTGTCCCTTGCTAAATGTCTCCTGTTTCTTTATAGCCCTACACATGAAAAAAAAATGTAGCATATGCTTTGCCACATAATAACTGGTGCATGTAAATCCCATTTCCAAATCACCCAAAAGGTTGGTGTTAGCCTGAATACTTTAAGGGAAGGGACTGTTATATATACATCTTTATTTCTCCCACAATGCTAATTCCAAAAGCCTTTCTTTAATCACTGCATCATACTCTTCTCCATGATTTTGTGATATTTATTTGTGGACTTTGAGCTTCCAGTTTATTCGCTGACTTAACAATATATAATAGAAGCCCTCAATAATTGGGAATAAAAAAGGAAATAAAGATACAAATTTCTTCCCTGGGATTTTCTAAACAATGGCATACTTACTGACTAAATCTCTTATTCTAATCAATAAAAAAGTAGTTGCCTTACTATGATGGAAAAAGATCTCTTTCAGGGGCCTCACCAGTGGCGCAGCTCACCAGTTGAGCACAGTGCTATGAAGCTGGCCGCAGCCTCTGCAGCACAGGTTCAATTCCCTGCCGGCTAGGGAGACACCCACATGGCAGGGCAGACCTCTCCTGCCTCTCCCGCTGCTCCCCTCAGCAGTGTCTTTGTCAGTCTGCCTGTTCTGCTCCCTGCTCTGTCTCTGGTGAATTCTCTCACCCTCCCATGCCTCTGGCCTGTACCCCGGCTCTTGTATGAATAAATAAATCTAAAAAAAAGACCTCTTTCAGCATTCATTGTTGAAGGAAATTGTAATTGAGGTTGGGTGATGTGGGGGCATTAGGTGTCCTAAGTTCAACGGTAACTCCACTAGGTAGGTGCAGGGCTGATGGACATCTCATGAGATGGTAAATTGTGTATGATGCTAATTGTCTTAAGCAAATACAGCAGACCATCTTGAAGCAGGTAGATGGGATCACGGGGGAAAAAAAAGAAAGTGAATTCTAGTATCAACAACTTAACACCTCTCAGATGAGTGAAAGCTGTTCAATTATATACAAACAGAGATTTGTGGGCTTAGTTTTAATTTTGTAAAATTAAGGTGTCAAAAAATATAACTGCCGAGGTTTAATTCAATTCTGTCTTTTTTATGGCACCACATCATGATTCCCTGGATGTTAAAATACAGGTTTTTTTCCCCAGAGTACACATATATTGTAAGTCAGCGAATAAACTGGAAGCTCAAAGTCCACAAATAAATATCACACAATTATGGAGAAGAGTATGATGCAGTGATTAAAGAAAGGCTTTCGTAATTAGCACAGGACCAAACACTGCTATATCCCAGATGTGTGGATTTGAACAAGTTCTGACATTCCTGGGGCTTATTTCTTCCCATAAAAAGTATCCTACAGGGATACAGGTGAGCACTTGAGATGGTAAACAACTATATTGTAATTCTTACTGTCTCTGGGACTGTTGGTTTCAAAGAACAGAAATTAATTAGAACCAGCTTTACTAAAAAAAAAAAAAAAACAGCACTGATTAAATGATACCAAGAGTTCAGAGGGAGCCCAGTTATCACAAGTACGGCTGGGTCTCCTGAAAATAGGAGTAGAGCTGTGGAAGAAGCAAGCCTGCTTCTTAGCTCTTTCTCTTGGCTATGCAGCTCTCCTTTCTGCATCTTCCTCTCTGCAGATTGGCTTTCTTGTTTCTCCCAGCTACTGGAGATGTGGTCCCCAAATGGCAGTCTCTGCTAAAAGCCCACATGGCCTGCAGCCTAGACCCCCACAGCTGAGTCAGTCATGGTGATCCAACTCCAAATTCCCAACAGATAAAATAATGATAGGCTGGGTTTTGATTAGGTGTAAATTCTTGGTCCAGAGAGCTGTAAGGCCAACTGGCACAGAAGGACTACCTCTCTTCATGTGGCACGAAAGCCCTCTCTCTGGATCATGGGCTGGCAGTGGTGCTGGTATATAAGTCTTAAGTGTTTTGTGTTCAACTCTTTAAAAGAATTACATGGTGCTCATCTGGCTTTATAGACACCATTCTAACACACACCTCTCTCTCACTCTCTTTTTTGAGATTTATTTTATTTATACAAGAACCAGGGTACAGGTCAGATGTGCGGGAGGATAAGAGGATTCACCAGAGACAGAGCGGGGAACAGAACAGGCAGACTGACCGAAGTACACTGCTAAGGGGAGCAGCAGGCGAGAGAGGACAGGTCTGCCGCGCCATGTGGGCATCTCCACAGCCAGCAGGGATAGAACCGGCACTGCAGAGGCCGCAGACAGCTTCACAGTGCCATGCTCAACCACCTGTGCCACCAGGGAGACCCCAAACTTCACTCTTTTTTAATGCAAAAACAGGAAAAGAGTAGAGCTTTGGAGAGA